>NC_138781.1:117129681-118469681 GCF_965178545.1 Coloeus monedula
CAAAATACACAGTGCTGCTATTTTTATTAACAGAATGTTCACTTGGCACAACATGCACCAGTGTTACCTTTCTGACACAGATTTAGGCATCTTTGAAACCTCCTTTCAGGGTTTCGTGTCTGCTGTGTACGTAAGATGAAGAGCCAGATTACAGAAAAAGTCACTGATAGATATCTTTCCAGGGATCTTGGCAAGAGTCACTGCTATCACCAATACTGTTCCTGATACCACTTGCATCCATTGCCACAACATGTCAAAACAGGTGTATTTATAGGCCTTGAGGGACTGAAACAAGATATCAAACATTTGCATAGCATTTTCCATCAAGTTCCCAAGGACTGAGACTCAAAGGATTTTGATATGTTTCCAGAGATTACTTAGCTGTGCTGGATATTTCTATGTTCTCTTCAGCAATCAATGTCCCGTTTCTGTACTAGGTCTTAGAAAAAAAGTTCTCTCTTCTACCGAGGAAATCATCAACATTGGCTTCAGAAAAACTCACACAAATATTTAAATTCACATTAGAGAAAACTGGGATGAGAGCTCACTTAACACTGTGAATTAAGTTAAATTAGGAAGTAGTGCACGAGTGTGATTCATTAGAACTACTTTGCTTAAAAGGTTTGTGCCTTGTGCTAAGATATGTTTTCGTGCTCTGTCTTGGCAGCAATTAAGCTCTAGGGTACTAGAGGCTGCCTACTCCTTGTAATGGCTTGGAATAGTTAATGGTGTTGAGTTCTGGAAGAGGAAGAATCCCACTAATTATGCAATCCTCCTGGCAGTAGAATTTGGCAGGACGTCGTCACAGTGAACCTACGCTGGGTGTGCCGCCCTTTGTAGAGTGTGATGCAGAGCTTCGTGTGCCTCAGGCTGCAAGAAATAATAATTTTCAGCAGGGTGAGGGAACTTTAGTGCATAACTTTTCAGGGCTAGCATGACAATCGTGCCTTTTTAGGAGATTTATGTGTACCGTAGTGCAGCATCCCACTTTTCCAAAAATTTTCAGCAGTGATGGTGGTGAGTGATAAGGAGACAGTAAAGCGAGTTGAGTTAATGAATGTAGTCCTAAGACTATAAAGGATTTCTTTAAAGGTGAAGTGCACAGGAAAGGAACATTTTTCACTTTGTTTTAAAGCGAAAGATTAAGGCAAGTTCAGGAAGGGAGTATTTGGTTGTATCGATATGTGAAGAAGGTGCCTCTTTTGGCATAATCCCAGATGGAAATAGTGGATCGTGATAACAGCATTTCAATTCATAGTTTGTCAGGACATTATTAAGTGGCAATTAAAATGAATCAAGTGTTCCAACACACAGGCTGCTGAGGGCCAGCAGATGATAAAACCAAGATTAAAGAAATTGAAATGCAGTTCTGCATTGTCTATGAAATGGCTGTGACCATACAAGTAACTTAATCCTGTTTGATGTTACTTCCATAAACTCCTATTCTCAAGAAAGCTGCATGAACAGCTCTTTTACTGCTGTGAATAGGGAATTGTAGTCTCCTTCCATTCTTTATATCAAATGATTAGCTTGCAACCTTGTTCATATTTGCTCCAAGAGAAGAATGATCAAAAGCTTTCTGCTGGCTGCAAGCCCTCCGCCCTTTGGAAATGTTCTCTTGACCATGAACAAATTTTTCTTGGTGTCTTTTATAAATAGTAGCAAAAATTTCCAGTGAGGGAAGTTCTGGTTTTATGTGCGAGAACTGAAAGGTGCTTTCCAGGGGGAGTGTGTGCTCTTCCACAAAATCTGGGAGAAGACTGGGAAACTGTGCCCAGAGCTGGTGTATTGTGCCAGCTGCAGATTCAACACCAAAACTATTTGATTTGGCTGGTAGTACTGAGACTTCATGTCCCTTCCCATCCACCCCCTTTTTAAACTTGCTCTCATATGTACTGCCTTGTACCTTTGTCAAGCAGCTACCTGTTTTGGTTTTTTTTTCCTAAATGTTTTCTTAATTCCAAGCCTTTTAGTTCAGTGTAACCTTGTGAAAAATGACAAAATTATTTCTTCTGGGGAGTTTGCTTCTCCCAAGGATGATAATTTTTATATCATCTGAAGGACAAAGATTTTGCCTTTTCTTTGTACAGTTGGCCAGACAGACCTTCTGTTTGAACAAATCTTGAAAAATTAATTAAAATACAAAATAAACACATCTTTTTTCTCTTTTTGATAGGCCCTCATCTCTGCATTTCTCCTTGTAGGCTGCAAGTAGCAAGAGAGATCTCTGGCTAAGTGGGTTTTCAGTAGAAGAAGGAAAATTGATTTGCACTATGTAGCTAGCTGATGATTTTTTCTTTTATATGATTGGAAATATCAAGGGTTCAGGGAATATTCACTGTGTCAGCAGCCTTGTGTCTAATGAGGTTGTTTGGACTCTGCTCTCTGAGCCAGAGTAAAATCTTTGAAACATTAGTCAAAATTTAACTGAAAGTGGGGGAGGTTTTTAACAGTGAGCTTTAAGTAAACTGCATCTTTTTGAATTTCCTGGGCAGCTGCCTTTCTCTCTTTGATGTACTGTGCCTGGTGATGCTGTTAATGAAATGCATAATTATGTGTTATATAATAAAACAGAGCTAACATGAAGGTGCCTAATAGATTATAATGATGTGGAGGCCTGAGAAACTAAAGACTACTGGGGGTTGTTGAAAAGTTCCTCTGGTGACAAAGATGATGTCTAAAGAGGTTTGAATAACTGTGCTGATAAATTAATTGTGGTCTCTCTGTGTGTAAACAACATTTTTCAGGATTTTATATATAGAGAGATTATTGGAAAAAAAAATAGGTACAATTTACTAGGCTGCTGATGTATGAAGTGTCAGTGCCGAGTGCTTCCAGTGCCTATTAGAGCTGCTGGCTTTGCATAGACGGGTGCCCTAGGCAAAGACATTTTTGGCACAGCCTGCCTCACCCGTAGGATCAAAAGGAACAACAAAAAAAATCTGGCAATATGCACAGAGAGTAAATTGCATCCTAAAGAGCAGCCCCTAGAATGCAGTCTTGGAATGAATATCGATAAATGAAGCATCACGTTTTATGGCTGAAGAGTTGTAGGCGTTTGGCGACTGCCCTCAGCTTCCCTCCCTCCTTTCTCTGCTGTTGTCACCAGTATTTTCTCTCTCCCTCTGTAATACTCTATATAACTTGTTCGTTTCTGAGAATCTTTAGGAACTGGTTTGTACACACAGGTATTTTTAAAGGAGAAGCTGTATAATCTTCCAGCCCTGGACCACATGGGCTCCTGATGGTGCTGGGCTGTGGCTGGGCTTGCTTGACTGCTGCTATGGGCACACAAGGGCCTGTCTGCTGCTCCCTGGGCACGCAGGGAGCTCCAGGATGGATTTACAGCTTGCTAGTTACTTGGCACTAATTCCCTTGGGTGGGTGATTCTAGTAGCTACTAAGAGTGCTTTTGTGCAGGTTAGCTTCAAGAGTGCTTTTGTGTGAGTTAGGCGGGCTTCTTTCTGAAGGTCAAATAGGCTGTTTTTCACTTCCCAAGCACCAAGGGTACCCAAATGGGCAGTTAGTGCAGAGCAGCTAATATGCAGTAAATTCACACCCAAGCTCACTGAGCATGAACTTCCTCATGCAGCTGAATCCTGAGGCTCTGCACTTTGTCTCTCTCAGCAGGGAGCAGATGGCCCTTCTCTAAACAGGGAATACCAATAAAGCCTTATGAAGAGCACAGATATGTGTGCCTGTAGGTTCGTGCCTGTCCATGTGCTTCTGTGAGGTCACTTGAATCTATCACAGTTCTTGCATTAACTTCTGCTTCTGTGATTTCTGTTAAGATACCCTAAGGAGAACTTTGCTGCTGAAGTACCATCATCCTTCTCATTAATAGACCGGGGTTTTAGCTGCAGGTTTTGATGATTTCTTCCTTCTTCTTCAGCACTAAGACGGCATACTTTTTCTTTTTTTTGTATGAATGACAGCATCTTTTGTGTGTGAATCTTTCTTTGTTGCAATTCCCTTTCCGAGAATTTATTTGAACTATCGATTAATGCTTTTCTCTAGGTTTTTAAGTACTTGGATGTAAAATCAAGTCGATTTTTAGATAAGACTTTGCTTTAGGCTGGGGTTCATAAATAACTTCATCTATAATTAGTGTACAACTTCACTTTAACTTAAGATCACATAATGGGTTAAATTTTCATGCAAAGTTTTCTTGAAATGTTATAAATGATTCTATCAGTTTTTTATGCTTATGCTTCAAATATATCATTGTTTTCTAAGTCATCTGCATCTTTTCTTTATGTTTTTGCTCCAGTATAGCCTATTTGCAAGAAAATTTGTATCACAGAAATTGCCTCTCCAGTTTCCATCTACAGTGAGAGTTCAGCACAACTCCACCAGCACTATTGTGGCCAAAGTTTAAATCTACTTACATACAAAAGATATTGCTCAAAATGCTTTTAACATGTCTTTTTAAAAATGACCTCAGCCATCCTAGCCTGCCAAAGATAAACAGCATTTCTGCTTGACAGGCGTTAACCCTTGGAGGAAGTGAAGTCCAACACTGAATGCAGAGGCACTTGCTCCAAGCATTCAGTGTGCTGTTGTAGAGAGGAGCCATCCTCTCTCCAGATCCCAGCACTCAGGAAGGCTGCAGGGCTGGGGAAAATCAGCACAAGCCTCAGAGTTTCTCAGTCACAGATGTAAAATGCTGGCTGGATGTTTCTGACAATAAAGGATGAGGGTCTGCGCCAGGTCAGCTTGACTGAGGATAGAAGGGTAGGAGGAAGGGATAAAATGGGATGAAAAACAAGAAGAGGTGACTGGAAAGCCAGGCTCTGGTTCTTGCTGTTCTGAAGATATTCTGTGTAGGTTAAAACAATCACTTGAAAGTATTTTTTAGAGTTTAAGTTTCAAGAGTTTTTATATTTAGAGTTTCAGAGTGCTTTTATAGCTTTTTATAGTAATTTTTAATGTTGGTTTTATTCCAGAAGAGTTCCCTGTAGCAAGATACTTAAGAAAACCTTAAAAGGAATCCACAGTAAAGGAGTATCCATCTGCGTGAATGAGTTGCAGCAGATATGATGAAGCAATTCTTAAAATCCCACAGTTGCTGTTTTCCTTTCAACTGACATGTTCCTGTTTGAAAATAAAACAGTTGAATGCTAGGTTTAAAGAGACAGTCAAAGAATGCTGTGGTGGTATTAGGAATCCCTGGCTATGTCCAAGCAGAAAGGACAGTTGCATGACTCCGTCGTACGTGGCTGACTATGCCATATGGGTCCCTTGTTGGGATATGCTGTAAACCACGTAAATCATCCTGAATGGTATCTTTTCAAAGAACAGAGACAGAAGGAGGGTGAAAATTTAAGTCTGGATAAATTTCCTACAGCTCATCATGCAGAAATGTGCTTATTGGCATTCTTTGAATGTAGATATTTGGAGTACTTAACAATCTCTAACTGATGAGGTCTATAAAATGGCCATGTTCTGTAATTCACTTTGAATTGGAGAAAAGTTTCTGGGCAAAAGCCTCTTAGTGTTAAGAGGAAGGGTTGCATACTTAGTCCCAGGGTAATTGCTAATGAATATACCTGTTTAACAGGATGCAGTGATAGGGGAAATAGTGGGATGTGGAAGGAGACAGCAGTTTTTACCAAAAGGCCTTAGTAAGGTATTGTAAGGAGAATATTTCTGTGCAGTGGTTTTCACAATGAAAAATATTTCACTTCATTGTGACCTGGGTCTAAACAACATTAATTACATTCCCATTACTCTCTGTTTTGTATAGGAGGATTCACTCTTAATCCTTTATTTAAAGGCAGTTTACTGGTGTGCCTTGAGTCACTTCCACCACAGGTGTTTGACATTTGAGTAGCAGGGCAGGTGAACTTGGTCTACCTTTGAGCTTAGTGATAGTGGCTGTATGCAACTATGGAGGTAAAACCAATTAGCTCAAGGGTAATCGAGTGTTAAAACATACTACATTCTTCGCCACTCATCTGACCATACCCTCACTACACAGGGAGAAAGGACAAGCCAGCTTAGGAAAGATGTTCTGGGTGAGATACCATCCTTTTGATGATCCTTTTGCATATGATTTTCTACAACCAGCACTTCATTCCAGTTCATGGGTTTGTGATTGTGGGGACAGGGATGCCTGCACCTTGCCTTGTACTGTTGAGCATTGCTCTGCATGGTAACTGATGTTCCTGCTGCTTGATCTCCTGAGCTGGACTTCTGTTGGAAGCTGCTTCATCCCTTTTCTGACATCCTTAGGGTGTGGGTGCTGGGGTGGGTTGGTCAGGGCCTTCAATCACGTTGGGCGCCAGACTGTGGGAGCTTGGGTGGGTCGGACGGTCGGGACGGACGGAGACACGAGATCTCTGAAGTCAGATCTTGGAACATGCGGTTTATTGCAAAGGGCGTGGGTACAGGGGCACTGCTTAGAGCTGCAGCTGGCAGCTCTGAGCAGGCCCAAGAGAGCAAGAGTGTAAGCAAGTAAGTAAAAAGAGAGAGAGAGGAATAAGAGTGTGTGTGAGAGTAGAGTAAGAGTGGAGTAAGAGTGAGTGTGAGAGTGTCTGAAGTCCTGGTTACAATACAATAAATCATCTTCTGTACTGAATATTCTAATTGTCACTAACCAATCTAATACAAGATACAAATCCTATAGCATTTACATACAGCCTATAAGAGTTCTTATATTACCATAAAGTGTTACATCTTAACTTCTAAAAACTACTCTTTGGACCCCTTCTGCTGAGCTAGTAGGGTCTGCTCTGACCCTTGGACCTGCCTGCAAGCAGAGGGTATTGTTCAATCAAGAGGGGATTACCTTCAGTCGGCCATACCATTGTTTTCCAGTTGTTCAGTAACTAAGACTTGGTATCTCAAAGGTGGCTTTCATTTCGATGTCGCTTATAGTTTTCATATTCCCAAAATCTTTTGTCAGGCAATCATATTTATAAGGCTTTCCTGTTTCATCTTCCCCAACATTAGGGACAGTGTTTGTATAAGGAGCTTGTTTTATCAGGAAGCGTAAGTATGGGAAAACAATTTTATATCTCCTGAGCTCAGCAAATAAGAAAAAATACTTGGATTTGTTTGCATTTTTAAATATTTGTCACAATGCCAAGCTATTTTAAGCAATCTGGCTACTTCATCTCCACTTACTGTCCTCTTCTACATCAGAATTATCACAAGCCACCTGAAATATGGGAATCAAATGTGACTTTTAATGTAAGTGTCATGCTTCAAGCTGACAGGGATGGGAGGGGGAACTGTCACTGCATCAGCCAAGACTCTCTGGTGGAAGTGTTGATTGATAACCTATCCCTGAGAAAGGAGAGAGAGCACCTTTCTGCCTTCAGTGGCTGGATTGCATTCCGTTCCCCTGTGAAAGAAGTAGGTAGTCCTGTGCAACCACTGCCTTCGTCGCCAGGTATATGAAACAGAGGCAAAGCCCTTTGTTCTATTTTTTCCTTAGGTAGAGTTCACAAATGATGTCCAGTCCTCCCCACTGATAGTGCTGGCTGTCATGCCGGCCAAGAAGGTTGGTGACTTGTTTAACATCTCCCTGTAGGGTTCCCTCATGAAGCTGAAATTCATTCCCTGCTTGGATGTGGAACCTTTTGTTCATTACAAGAGAAAATGGTGAGGTTTCTCATGTTGCTGATCTGTAATTTTTCTGTGTTGTGTTCTTTGCAGAGGCGTGTGGGTTCTCTGAGACCTGGAGCTTAGAGAGAAAAAGGGGAAAATGGAGACCTTGTTCCTGAACAAGGTCCCCATGGTGTGATGTGCTGTACAAACAGAACGGAAGAGACTCCCTTTCTCTTCAGGTTTATGGTAGGATCTGAATTACCACTGCCATTGGTGTCATGAGAGCAGTAAATGCCCCATAATGCCCAGCTGGATGCTGTTTGTTAGTGGTCCAGTGGAGAATCCAGTGGAGGTTTTCACAGACAGTTGTCACTGTTTCTTGTGAGTGAAAGCCGTAGAAGAGAGGAACAACAACACAGTATGGTGGAGTTTGGTTTGGATGACTACTCTGGGCTTCCTGTATGCTGGGTACCATAAGATGTGCACTTTCAGGTGGTGATTCCTGCCATCCAAGGACAGCAATTTAAGGCAGATAAGAATTGTTTTCTGGAAGTGCCTGCATTATTAACTAAAGACTAAATGGAAAGAAGTTACATCCTTTATGTTTCAATCTACATTAATCCAACCTGTCCTGTGTATCTTTCCAGGGTGTGAACCAGTATCCAAAACTTCATTTTTTTCATAGCATTTATGACAGGTAATAAGAACCATTTCCTCTCCTAGGTGTAGGTGCTGGGTCTATATTTATCCCCAGGTAGTGAGAACTCTGTACTACTGTCTTCTATAAAATAATTAGCAGAAATGCTGATTCTTTGAGATGTTCTCTAGGAATTAATTAGGTAATGTGGTGAAGAAATAGAAAGAAAAATGAATAAATCTATTTTCCATAGAAAGGCTTTTGTTTTCCTTAAGGCACATTAGGGTAGCATACATCCACAGCCAAAGCTATTTGCAGGGCACTTCAATTTTCTCCCAGTATTGAGGTCTACTGGACAAACTTTCAGCTTCAAATGACCCTCTAGAAGAATAAAATGTTGGCAACTGACTCTGTCCACACTTTCTTCCAAATGTAGCCATGTCTGAAAGGTTTTAACAAGCACATGGAACGCTGGGTATAATCTAACTGCATTTATCATGAGAGGAAAAATTGCCAGCAATTCAGTAGGAGGAAATAAAAACAATCTGTGACATTATGGATGACTTCTATATGTACCATGGCAGATAAAACAGAGGGGAAGAAGCCATAAAGTTTCCCATGGTATTCCAATTAGATGACAAGCCCATGGAAAGAATTATAACTGCTTTCCTGGTTCAGAGTGAGGTTCTGTTCACTTGAAGGACATATATATATATACATACACATTCATATATATATAAAATTTCGTTTTCCTCCCACTCCTTTTTTTCTCTCCAAGCACATTAAAGAAAGTTTCTGGATAACCTGATGGCAGACTATACCAATACTCTAAAGCAAAATACATAGCATCACAACTTGGTAAGTATTTTATAGCCAGACACTTTACAGACTGCCAAGTTTTAGCCTAAATCCTCTTAGATATAGTCTGAATAGGCTGACATATATCTGAAGTAGCAGATGTAGTTGCTAAGCTTCTCTCCATCATATTTAAAAAGTCATGACAGTTAGGTGAAGCCTTCAGTGACTGGAAAAAGGGAAACTTCACACCCATTTTTTAAGAAGGATACGAAGGCAGACCCCAGCAACTATCATGGACAGTGAGATTGTAACCTCAGCAAGTTTGTGGATGACAAAAAGCTGAGCAGTCTTTATCTGCCTGAGGAAAAGGATGCCATCCATGGGAACCTTGAGAGATTTGAGGAGTGGGCCATTGTGAACCTCATGAAGTTCAGTAAGGTCCTGCACCTGCCCTGGGGCAGTCTCTGGCATCTGTACAGACAAGGTAACGAATATAGACTGAGAGCAGCCCTGCAGACTAGGGGATATTGGCTGACAAAATATTAGATATGAGCTGGCAATGGGTAATTGCAGCCCAGAAAGCCAATTGTATCCTGGGCTGTGTAAAAAGAAGTGTGACCAGCAGGTTTACTCTGCTCTTGTGACACCCCACCTGGCACACTGCATCCAGCTCTGGAATCCTCAGTACATGGATCTCTTCTCTGGAGCAGGTCCAGAGAAGGCCCACAAAAATGATCAGATAGCTGGAACACCTCTCCTGTGGAGAAAGGCTGAAAGAGTTGTGGTTGTTCAGCCTGGAAAAACGAAGGCTCTGGGGACACCTTGTTGCAGCTTTTCCTATAAGCTTAAAGGGGCTTATAGGAAAGATGGAGAGAGACTTTTTGTCAGGGCCTGTAGTGATATGATAAGGGTCAACAGTCTCAAACTAAAAGAGAATAGGTTTAGATTGGGCATAAGGAAGATATTTATTATGATGAAAGTGCCTCCCTGGCAGTGCTCAAGACCAGGTTGGATGGAGCAACCTGGTCTGGTGGAAGGTGTCCCTGCTCATGGCAGGAGCTGGAACTAGCTGATCTTTAAGGGTCCTTCTAGCCCAAACCATTCTATATGACTCTATGACCCTGGTCTCTCCAGCATACTTCCTGGATGCTCTGTTACCTTGTTATCCTCTCAAACAAATGAAGCTTCACCATTCAGCCACCTTAGACCTCTCGGATTTGGACTGATCCCCAGCTCTCTTACACCTTGGGCATCCTAAACCCTGAATAGTGACTCAAGGGATTTCTGGTCTGCCTCTTAAAGTAAAAAATATAATAATTGAAACAAATTATGAGGACTAACATGCTGTCTTTGTAAGAATTCCAAGCCCTAGATCTTGTTACTTCACCTAGCATGGGAAATAAACAGATTAAGACAAGACAGTAAAAAAAAATTAGTCTCTTTACATGTTACCTTATCTCTTTCCTCCTTACTTCTGAGCATCCTTGAAACTTGAGCAGAAGTTCTTGAGCAGAAATTCTACAGAAAGGTGTCTGGCCATGAACTTATCTTTCCATGTGTTTTCCCTGTGGACCAAGGTTTCTCTTTTTTCTCTCTAAGTGATCCTGCAGCTAACAAGATGCTGTGGGAGCCTGTCTATTTGCTTCTTTAGTCTTCCTTTTATCTCAGTGGCCACCCAGTGTATGTAAAGCTCTGCTGTTTTAAAATTCCACTTGTTTGTTACACTTTGGTAGTATTTTTATCTTCAAATGCCTACACACAGATGTCATTTTGCAGAGACTGTCCTCTTCCTCTGATTGTGTCAGCTTGGTTGGGGGTTTGCTGCTCTGGGAAAGAGTGGGTGACACAGTTATATTTGTGCCAGGTTCTGCATCTTCTTTGTTCAGTATTATTCTGAAAGATCACAAAATGTATAAACTGTGTGTTGCTGGATCCCCCAAATCAAAACAGGGATAGGGGTCAGCTTTGTGGGAACTGGTAGCTAGCATGTTCTTATAAACAGGTGATAAATTATATTTGCAGAGTGAAAGATTCAGATAACTAGCAGCTTGCTTAAATGCCACATAAATCTGGATCCTTCTTCAATGGAAACCGAAAAACCTTTGGAAAACAGTGCCTGGTTGGTAGCAGAGAGGAAAAGTGAGAGACTCAAGAGATCATGTGATTTTAGGTCCTCAGCACTGGTACTGTTAGAAAGTATGGATCTTCTCTTTCCCAGTTCTTCATCAGTGTTAAGGATGGAAAGACCTTCTGTATTTGATCATTTTGTTGTTCCTCTTATATGTCTGGATAATATCCCTAGGCAGAAGATATGTTAGACACTGAATGAGAAGCAAAACCAGCCCCATGATGAACAAGGTGGGGGGCAGCATTAAGGTCCAGCTCCAGAAAGGAATGTAACTCCTAACTGCTGCAGCAGTCAGTGGGTGCACTGAGAAGCTGCATTATGTACATGCTGACTATGAAGACATCTCTGTAAATACTGTTATACACAAAACTGGTGGAAGCGAGACCTGGATCTTCAGTGGTATTTCACTGCCTAATTTGTATTTAGCACTGTCATCTCTGGATGCTCTGCTTCCTATGGAGCAGGGAAGTTTAAGATTTGTTTTCTTGATACTCATTTTATTTTTGGAACCTCATTGATCACCCTGCCTGTTTTATTCTGTGCTCTGGGTGATAAGGCTCCAAACACAGCTGTATCTAGTACAGGGCTGCTAAAGTGCACTGTGATTTCCAGCTACATTGCACACCACTGTAAACACCCCCCCTTATAAAATCTGGTTCGCTGGAACACTCAAAGCTGCTGGCTGCCAGGGAATGTTCCTTAATGAGGGTAAGGAGTACTTGAACACATCTATGACTTGGCAACCCTTCCTGTTTTTTATAAGCTACTATACACTTCAGAGAGAAAATATCTTAGAGGCTACTTTTTAATGGGACAAGTTTACTTAAGAGCTGAGTGGAGTTGGTGCCAGTAGTTCTGTTTTGTTCTAGCTTAATATTAGCCTTGTCAAAGCTCTTATGGTGTCTCCTGGGTGTTTCTGTATTGCATACCATATAAAGCTGGTTTTGGGAGCCAAGAATTTTGGCTGGAATATATATTATAGTGGTCTCATTATATTTTTCTTAAGTGTATCAGAGGTGGCCCTATATTAAAGATCCATGGAGCAAGGCTGATTTTTTTTTCTTTCTCCCTTCTAGTTTTGCCTTAGCTCACACCGCAGATATTGCATCCAGAATTTGAGCCAATCCAAGTTTGAGGGTTATTTGGGATCCAAGGTCTTGGTTTGGCCTGTAATAAAATTTGGGGTAATTAGTGATTTTTTTTTTTCAGATTATGCCTTGGATTTTGAAAATCACCAGACTTTTGGGAGGGTGCTTTTGGTTTGGGCCTACACTAGCAAAGATGAAAAGATTCCTTTCTTGTCTTGCTGACACAAGTATTCACCCAAAGACAGCTCACCAACATGGTGCAACATGTGCTGCATCCTGTCTTGACTCTTTGAGAAGCTGTGTGTTTTATGACTGCTCGGTGCTTTCATACTGAGAGATATCAATAGGTAGTGTGGACTTGGCAATGATTTTGAATCAGAGGGCATCCAGCCCATCTTTTCTAGAGTGTTTGTGGTAGACCCTGGATCCTTTCCTGGCTGCACAAAGGAAAAAGGGAGCTGCTGTAACAAGGCCATGCTTTGTCTCGGGAGAATCCTGGCTACCACAGAAAAGATGGAGGGAAGGTGTTGAGATGTGGGTGAGATTTATTAAAATTATGTTTGGGCTTTAAGCCTATGTCAAGTTTAAGAAAACATGGCAAAGAACCATTTTTATTCCCTTTTTTGTGCCTATTCTCCTGTGCTCGGTTTTGAGTTTGGTGTGATCACATTACCCGAGAAGCAGCTGTAGGAGCCATAAACAGTAGAACTGACCCCCTGACAAAAATGTTATGGCAGAACCAGATGCTGCTTTATGTGCATGGAAGAGCAGCAGCACAGCCCTGCCGTGGTTCCAGTGTGGTGCTGTTGGTGGTGCCCATGTGGGATGGGTGAAAAGACACATTGCTGCCTCCTGTACCTACAGCAGCTCTCTGTGGGACAGTCCAGTGTGTCTCTCTTCATGATCTTCTTAACCAGGGGCTGATGCCAGCTTGCTTCACTGTACACCAGCTTTCAGGCTGTGCTTGCAACCAGGTTATCCAGAACTACTCCTGAAAACAACAAAACAGAGTGAAGGATTGGTGCTCATGAGTCTGTGTGAAGAAGGTTAATCTGAACATGAATGGAGGGCAAACTTCCAGCTGGGCAGAGTTACTGCTGTATATTAACCCAAGTATTTAAGTTACGGAGGCATGCTTTTCTGACAGGTGGTGGTAAAAAAGGCTACTTAGCTTTGTAGTTTTCAGGAGACCTGATTTTCTCTCTTTATAGGATTTTTGGAAAAAAACCCAAAACTTAGTGACACTGAATGACCTACAAAGATGAACTAATGGGCCTTTTCAGCTTTAATCCTCAGAGAACAGAGACACTGTTTTCTGCTGTTAAATTTCACCCCAAATTTCAAATTTTTAATGAAGTGATTTCAGTGTCCAAATCTATTAGGAGAAAAAAGTCACATGCAAACAGTGTAATCGTATTATTGTGAATATTCAAAGGAGACAGGGAGAGGAAGGCTGTATGGAGGGACACAGGAGGACTTCTGTTTTCAGGCCTGCCCCATTTCCTCATGTTGCTTTGGCCAAACCAATTCATTTTTCAATATTCTCAGTTACAGGGGGGAAAACAATGCCTCCACACCTCATGCAGCCTTCCGTGTCTGTTGTCTTTGCCCAGTATTGCCAATTTCTTAAACAAAAGGCCTTATGTAAAGGCAACATTTCTTGCGAACCCTAGAAGATGATTTTTACTTGCTCTCATTTTGACTATTTAATGAAGCTACTACATAAAGGTACTACATGAATCAAGATGATTTTATTTGTTTAGATTGGTGAAACCATAAAAGGAAGCCCAAGATTCCAATTGCATTGCTGTTTATTTTTAGACTCTGAACAAATAAAACAAATTGCCTTTCCCATGCTACAGTGAATGCCAACAGATATAACCCTTCCTCCAATCTAAAATAAACTTTTCCCAATCTTAGCCATTCCCTTTCCTAAAATGTCCAGGATGAGAGCTGTCACTGTGCTCTTCAGGTTTGGAGCTGCAGGCTTCCACAGAGTGGTGGGTGAGGAGCAAGTGTGGAGCTGGCTGAGGTTAGGGATCCTGGAGACCCAGCTGGCAGCACCTCCCTTTGATAGGAAGGGTTGGAAGCTGAGTAATAGCACACTGCTGACCTACTGCCCTTGGAAGTGCACTGGTGGTTACTGCAGTCCTCATAACCAAAGATATACAATAGAAGTTACGGATACAGGGATAGTGAAGACGAGCCAACAATCTGTCAGACCGAAATCCTTGAAGGACCTCGTAAATACTTTAATGTTTACACAGGGCCTGTATATTTTCACAATTACCTTTCCATGAGCCCAGAATGCTTTACACTGGAACATTTTCAGGCCTTAAGAAACTATATTTTCTGATATGTCTGAAAACTGCAGACTCAGCTTCTCTATTGGCCCATATTTTCTCATGAGCAATTAAAGCTGGATTCCTTTTTACCCCCAAATATGCAAAATGTAAATGGTGAGTTCTACCAAAATTATGTATTGATTATGATCACAATGTGGTAAGAAGAAAATGGTTTGAATTTACAAGGGAATGTTGTACCATAAATTGGCAAAAAGATGCATCTACAGGATTTACCTCTATTATGATTAAGAAGTGATAAGAAAAATGACTTTTCTGTAGTGAGATTTTTGAGAGGAACAAACGTATAAGAAGTTTGAAAGATTTAATGCAGTTCTTTAAAACCTTAGGGTGAAAGTTAGGAGGCCTGAAGACATAGATCAAGTGTAGTGAATTTTGAAGCAGCTGACGTGTTCCTCTGGTTTCTGTCACAAGGCGCTTCCCTTTTCTCTCCAAAACAAAGTTCCTGTTAGAGTGTGAATGGGACTGTCATGGAGCTGGCACACCTGCTGCATGTATTAGACATGCAGTGACAATGGATTGGTACTTAATATGAGGCTCTGGTTCTTGCTGTGAGGTCCATTGTGAATCGGCTGTAAGGTCCATAGTGAGTGTAACACAGATCCCTTTTGGCTCAGGGACAAGACTTTCTGCTTGATGTTGAGGGAGGGATAACAAATCCACAGTGACTTTTGGTGGTGTTTTCTATTTCTGGGGAGTCCTGAGAAACCAAAAGAAGTGACTTCTGCATACTTTGTGCAGAAGGAAAGGCGCTGAAGCAGCATCTGGAACTAATAACCTGTGTTTCACAGCTCACTGGTGGGCAGCAAGGGAGCCGCTCCAGCTCCGACAGGCCCTTACGTAAAAGCTGCAACACAGTGATTTTCAGCTGTGGGAAACTCGAAACGGCTTCTGCTGGCCCAGCAAGGAGGAGACTGCCTGACTCCCTTTTGGTTCACCTGGGACGACAGGCTCCCTGCAAGGACATCACCACAGCCTTCAGATGTGGTAGCATGCAGGTGGAGCATGCACATACACACACAAGAAAATCACATCCCGCCATCAAATGGGGTATTCCACTAATTGGAAAGTCTGTTCTGGTGTCTGGCCACCATTTGGCAGATACTGACAGTTTCCACTTAAAACCAGCCAACCTCACCAGAAAGCCAGCTGTGCGGCTGATCTCATGAAGATGTCATTGAACAACTGTTTGAACTCATTCAAGAAATAGTGGGTCTGATTTGAGGCAGGCTGGGATCCCCTGGGGGTCTTTGCTGGATGTTGGTATACAGGCATCCATTGACGTAATAGTTGCACCTCAGTGTTCCTGAGTTACATGTAAGGACATCAGCTTCATTCTGGCACCAGGGACTCATTCCAAGTTCACCTTAAGCTGAAAGAGATTCTCTTTGCTGTTCACATATATGTCACTGTTTCTGTTCCTACGAGTGTTGCTACATCCTCATAAATATTGGTAGCTTGTCATAATGGTTGCCACGATGAAAAGAGTTATTTATTTAAAAAGAAGAAAGAGATGGCAAAAAATACTTCAGTAAGTTTCAGCATGTTTGAGAAATGAAATACCCTTTTCAGAAATATCAGTTTTTTGATGCTGTTAAATGCTATTTCACACAATTTCAAGGGAGTTTTTTTCAGTACACTGGGTGTACACAGAGACACAGCAGAAGTAAGGCGAAATAAAAAGGCACAGAGTGGAGTAGTTTTATGAACAGCCATAAAGAGATGAGCATAGTTTTATTAGCTGCTGCCATTCAAATACATGGAGTTCTGACAGTAGGTGAAAGGAACACGAAAGCCATGTCAGACAGAAAAAGCCTGAGGAAGCTGAATCCTGGTGTTGGGAAGAAAGAAGGAAGGAGAAAGAGAAACCAAGTTACACATACACAAAATCTGTTCCCAGAATTGGTAGGTGCATATATCAACCACATTTCACTATAAATACGCTGTCAGGTGCAGAGAGACAGCCACTTGTTTCCTGGAGGAGCAGAAAGTAATACCAGGGTCTTATTTTTAACACATTCTGCACTTGTAGTGGAGGGTCCTTGCCATAAATCACAACTGAGGAAAAAACATGTACTGCACATGAATGGTATGTAGAAAGCAAGAAAATTAGTTAAAGGAATCTTTTTTAAAATTATGAAAGTTTGAAGATATTTGTAGCTGAAAGTATTTTTATGAAAAATTAATTATGGTTCCTAATGTGAAAGATAGATAAGAAATATAAGAGATATATTTGTTTTAGAAAAGGGAATGCTGAAGTTTGAGGGGTTAAATGCCTTTCCCAAGGAAGCTGATTGTACAGCTGGAAGGAGAAGTGCTTTTGCTTGAAATTCTGGTTAAAAATGTCAAAACCTTCTATTTACTGGACTGGGAACAGGGTGTAATCAGTATCTCTAGGTAACTAATATTATGTTTTAATAACCTGACTACACTTTTCCACTACAAAGTGCCTGATTCTCGGAGGGACTGAGAAATTTGAAATATTTGTCATATTTTTTTTCCATCTGTATTACTTTAGTTTACTTGTTTTGTAATCTATTACACCTAAATCTCGGTACCCATTTTGACTAAAACATCATCTGATAATCTGTTCCTGATTATTAAAACATATACAGCTGTCACTGTCCTTTCCCAAACATTTTAAAGCCAGTATTTTTAATATACTAGTCGGTGCTTTCTTGGACCAGGGAGAGTGGAAAAACTAAGGTGGCTGGTGCAGTACATGAGGGTGGAGGCCCTGAATGAAGCTTTTATAAAAACTGTCTCATAGGAGATTTCCTCTCCTCTTTCCAGCTTGGATTAGGTTTTTTGGCATACGTTTGCAAGAAACTCATCATGTCACTGCATTCAAACTGCAAAAGCCAGCTTAGTAGTAAGCAAATTTCCCTTGAAAATTGCTCTGCAATGCTCCATCCAGAGAAGATGCATTTCCCTGTTTGTTTGGTTATAAGCAAGATCATGAGGCATTTATTTTAGTGCTCAATTTACTCGCTTCTCTCACTTCTCTCTTCTCCATTCCTATGGAAGTTTGTTTGAAATATTTCTTTGAATTTAGATAGCTTGTACTGGTGTCATCTTGAGAAATTACTTTCTTTGCCTCTGGTTGGTTATAATGCCAGGGCAGATGGATTTAACACGAGCTTAACCCTTTTGTTTTTGGAAAAGATTAGTACAGGCTTAGATAATAACTTGGAAAGTATAAGGATAGCTGAATCATTGCCATTCTTAATACAGTAATAATCAGTAATGTGTTCCAGGGTTAGCCCACTAGACATCGAGACGGCTAATCTGACATTGGATCCTTCTGTCTGTGTACATTTATACACATTCATGTATGCTCTCTCTAGAGCTGGCTCTGCATTGCTTGCAGGGGTCCTCCTCTCCTGACCACTCAGCTTAGCACCCTTGGCAGGAGGCTGTTTGCTCCTGGCCCCTTGAGAGCCTGGCTGCTGCAGTATCCCCTGTGCCTTGGAGATGCCAGGTGAGGGCTCATAATCACCACAAGCTGAGAACCCATTTTGGATTCTCTCATGTTTCTACCAAATGTCGCCTTTTACAGGTGATATCTGCTGGATGGCACTCTTCGAGGCCATGGTGCAGCACCTTATGTTGGACTTGCAGAGATGCTGAGAGCGCATGTGTGCCAGACAGCTGCTTGTTGGAAATGAGACACTTCCACACCTGCTACAAATCATGTAGGGAAATGCACAGTTCTGGACAGAAACACCAACTGAGTTTAGATGCCTTCAGGTTTGGGTGGAAGCAGTGAGCAGGCACTGACAATAGCTCTGATGCCTCTACTCCCCTTAATACTGACATGGCTAACAAAGGCTGCTAATTACAATTTGTAATTTGTTTTTGGACTTGCAGTGTGAAAACTTTGTCAAGGACTGTTAGTTTAATGTTTTTACCTGTGGTTTTGCATGTGGTGAGTTGAGGCTGTAGTGTTTATGTTGCTGTTTGTCTAGTTCAAGCATGTGGATCCACTTCTACGATCCTTTATGTGTTTTTTTATCTCTCCAAGGTCACATGCACATCCTAATTCATTTATTTGCAGCTAAATGCCCTTGCATAAACAACTGCATCTATACAAAGTGGGTAAAAGCTGCTGTTCTTCTAACTTAGTAGTGTTTTATACTGATGGTGCTGGTGGGAAAAAATTCGTAAGAAAGAAGAAAAGAAAGCTAAAGGAACAGAAAAGCAAACTCTTGGAAGAAAATCCCCAAACATTCAACATTTTCCCCATTTTTCCTACCCCTCACCCTCCTTGCCCTAGTCCATCCCTTTTCTAAAACACAAAAGCCTTTTTATCTCTGACCTTTGTTTCTTTTTTGTTCTGCAATTTTTTCAAGCATTAGAGAGAGACAAGTTACCAGTAGATTATGAGACCTTGTGGAAATCCATTTTCCTTTCGTGTACAGTAGTTGCTAAACATATATAACTTTTAAATCCTCTCTGGGAAATAAGTGACAGGGAGACATTCAGCTAACCCAAACAATGCATTTCGCAGTAAGTGCTGTTCTACCAAAAGGCCTTTAGACTGAATAGCTAAATGTCCCCTCATTTAAGGATATTGAGGGAGCCAGGATCAGGGGATGCTGGGAAGCTTGTTGTCTTACAGTCAATGTAAATATTTGTAGATATTCTGAAAGGAGTATGAGCCCTGCAAAACTTTTTGGCTCCTGAATTAACCATAAGGATTTCTCACTCACTTCAGTGTTCAACTAAAATAGAGACAGCAAGGAGTCATAGGCCTGGTCTGCCGTGCAAAGTTCTGCCGAGGAGTGATTTTCAATAGAGCTAATTAACAAAAGCATGTCACTAGCATGCATGCACTTACATCAAAGCACACAGGGATTTTATAGGTTTAATTTAACTTTAAATCAGTTTAAATGTGTCTATTTCATGGGCTAGCACTGAGTGGAGCAAATCAATTTTAAATTTAATTTAAGTGGTGTTCTTTTCCAATGCAAGGAGGTCTTACAGGCCTTTCTGTTTCCCTATATTGATCTCAATGATATTCTATGAACATGCTAAAAAACCCTTTTATTTTCCACATAACTTACTTGCAAAACTACTAAATTCAGTCATCTGCATATGATTAACATTTTTGCAGTATATATGTACTATTCTGTTACATAGTGAAATCCATATTGGCATGTAATTTTTGGATAAGCTTTTTCATAGTTTGTTTTCACTAAATATCTTGTTGAAAAGAAAATTGGTGGGCCTGTGACAAGTATGTAGAAATCTTTTTTATGACTTTTAAGGCAAGGACAAAAAGAATTTTTATTTAAATGTAAGCAATTTCCTGCGATGTTGTGAGTTTGTTCACAGTGGGGTAACCTTAAAGGTGATAGATAGTAAGAAAGCTAATATAAATAAACTGTATTTATAATGTAGTAGTAGCTACAGGTTGTCACAGCAGTGTGGCTTGTTCAGTACTGGAATGACTATTCAGTTCTTCCAGCAAATGAAAAGTATTAAAAAAAAGAACTTTCTAGTCTCAGAAAATGCATGAATAGTGGAGACTGAATAACTGAAATGCGTGCCAATGTTCATAACACAGGTAAGTAATTTTAACATCCTCCAGTCTGAGAGGTTCCCGTCAGCTAATGAGCCTGTCCTCTTAATTGCTCAAACTTCTGACTATATTCAGACAAAAAAAACACCACAAGCATTAAGCAACCCCCAAAACATCCTCCTGAGAACTATTTATACAAGATGCAGTGGTCAGTCTGGGCAGTAAAACAGTGGTTTACAAGAAGCCCAAATAAAACCTAGGGCTGTCCTGAGCAGGATGGCCTGTGGCGAGTCCATGGGTAAACATTCTCAGTGCAGAAAGAGAAAAAGGGGAGCAACAGCCTAAAACAGATGAAGGCAAGTCTGTGAATAAATCCGAGCAGGAAGCATTGCCTGTGTTCTCATGCACCTTAATCCTTGTCATGTGTTTGAATTAGGATTATGCTTCTCTCCCACCCACCTTTAAGTCCATTTAATCATCTGAAACTTATATAAAATATGGAATAAATCTATTTGAAGAAAAGTTCTCTTGTACTGCGTGTTGTCTAAGGAAACCTCCATGTTATGATTAGATATGTTATGGTTAGATCCTTAACAATTTATTTCAGTGGGAAAACTTCCATTTGATTTAATAGCAACAGGGTCTGAACTACATTTTCATGAATCATTTCAAGACAGTTTGCCATTCAGGGATATTGGCTTCTTACCAAATGACTTTCTTAGTTAGATCATAGGGCAGATTGTCTTTGTTCCATGTTATATCCAGTCTCATAGATGTGGTCTTGAAAGCAACCTGAAACCTGGAAATCCTAACTTTGGTGAAATAGCCTTAATACTTTAACACATTATGCTACTACAGTGAATTATGTTTTGGGAGAAAATGTTCTCACATGTCCTATAAAAGAAAAATTTACACTAGATCTACTTCTGTAGTGTGGCTACAGCTCTGTGTCTCTCCTTGAGGTAAATTTATTAAAGTAAGACAGGCTGACTTGATAAAATCCAAATGTAAGTACCCTGCATTATTCCATAAAAAGGCATTTTCAGCATGGTAAATAAAATGTCCTTGCTTGAAATTGCATTTTGAAACCAAGGCCTTTGTTGCATCAACACAAGTGTGCAGCAGCAGTGGCACTCACCAGCTGAGTGAAGTGTCCTTCGGGAGGCATCTGGGCAGGCTCGTGGTTGTGAAGGTTAGCAAGGGTTTTGACACTGTCTTGCACCATATTCTTATAGCCAATGTGTTCATTCAGTTTAGAGGCTGAACAACCAGGTGGTAAAATACCTGGTGGGGTGGTTTGCCTTGGAGGGTGCTGATTAATGGGTCATGCACTGCTGGAGGCCTAAAAAGGGGAGCACTGCAGGGTCTATTGCTAGAACTGGCCTGTTGAGCATTTCCATAAATGACTTGGAGGAGACAATGGAGTGTGCTTTCAACAGCATTGCAGACGTTGACAAACTGGAATGGTCAGGGCTGGACCACTCATGCTGTGAGGCTGCACAACTGGGGCTTGTTCATCCTGGAGACGAAGTGGCTTTGGAGGCCCCTAACAGTGTGTCCCCTCCTGCTCAGCCCCATAACTACTGGAGATTATTGAGGAGATGGAGCCATGGTCTCCACAACAGGGCGTGATAGACAAGGAAAAATGGCACAAGTTGAAATGAGATGTTCATACTGGATATGAGGAAATACCTTCCCACCGTAAGGACAGTGGGGTAGTGGCACAGGCTGCCAGGGTGGTTGCACAGCCTCCATCCTTTGGAAGTCCTTAAGACCTGACAGAAGAAATGCCCAAGCTCATGGTTTGAGCTCATGGATGAGAGCACCTTCAGCAGGAGGGTGGTCCAGAGGACTGCTGAGACCCCTTCTGACTTGAACAATCCTTGATTCTTATGATCCTATAGGTACAACTACAGTTTGGCTTGGTGTTTTTCTGAGAAGATATACATTGGTAAAGGCTTTCTTTAGCCAATTCTTTTTAAAGATGCCTTAACCTTGTAACAGTCTTTCATAAAACAACTCTTTTGCCTGCTTGTTTCCTACACCCCCAAAGGCAAGGTTATTCTTTACACCAACAGACAGAAGAAAGAAATGTCACTGATGATGAGCAGTGAATCAGCACAGTCCTTAGTGTGTTCTTACCGCTGAAAAAGTCACTGATGATAATGCAAGGGGTATAGTGGATGTAGGCAATACACACACTTCATAATCCCAGACAAAACCAGGATCACAGAAGCATACCCCTCACATTTTTATAAATGAATGGTTTGACAAAACAAAAGGATATTTCATAAGTTTCTGCAATAATGTGGAATATTTGCTTTCCGTGCAACAGAGCAAAACTGTGAAGTTGTGAAGACTGAAAATACACATACTGCTAAGAAATACACTCTAGAAATTGCTGAAATGAGACAGTATTCACATTACTCTTATTTAAAAACCATTTGGGGTTTGTACATAGTTCATGTGATTCAAGAAGTTGCTATTATCGTTAATCATGTTTTCACATTGTATTCACTGTCTACGCTAGGTCTAGCGTATTTCTAGACAAAGCTTAAGGCAGGCAAATACAGATTTTTATCTGACCCATGGAAATGGAAAAGAGACAGAGGACTAGCAGGAATCTCCTCATTTAGGAGCAACGAAGTTCCTTTGGTGGAGTGTTTTACACAACAAGCAGCCACAGTGGCACAGTTCTGACAGCAGCTTGTCAGCATCTATGGTTCCCTTTGCGTTCCACTGCTTGTACTTCATTAATTGGTAGCACTCAGTGAGGTTAAGAATGAAAAAAAACCCATCTCTTGAGGATTTTTCAATTTTGTTTTCAGTAGTTGATACTAAATTCTGCATCCAGCCACTTTGATTTGCAAGGTAAATTACAGCTCATTTTAACTCAGAAACCAAATGCAGTTCAGAGAGGTACATTTTTCCATAAATTGGTGTTCTTGGTCCCTTGAAATGTGGATCTGTAATAAGATGATGTTCCAAATTTTCATTGCGTGCAGTCTGTTTCATATAATTGGGGATGGGTATGACGTGTTTTGATGCACATAAGACGTATTCTTTTTTGGGATTCATTTAAATCCATCCCAGTTTAGAAGAAGAAACTTGTCTCATAGCTTTGTAGGTGCCGTGTATGAAGTGCATTGTCTTCTCAGCTCATTTACTGTTAGGCAGGTGGTCACATAACAAACCGTCAGAATAATTGGCTTGAAAAAAGAACCTCGTGTCTGTCAGGAGGGAAGACAATAATTAACAACATATGGAAAGAGTTGCTTTTACCACAGGGATGAAAGGTACCATGGTAAAACAGGATGTGGGCAAATGTACGCTCCAGTTGTCTCTGTCTGTGGTTTGTGTCAGCCTGTGTCTGACCAGGAGGTTCTGGCTTATGGTGTGTCCAGATGATAGTCGGAATAATTAATGGGGTTTTTTTTTGAAAATAGAAACTATAAAACAAGCTTACAACTAGAGCAGTTCATTGATTTCAGTTGTAGGATTCTGGGCTACTATAATTCCATAGAAATTACTCTTGGATTTTGCAGAAAGTACCTTTATTTTCTGTTTCACCCAACTGTCAGAAATAGTGAGTACACGTGTTTTTCAATTTTGTATGTTCATATTTCCCAAAACTTCTAGAACCTGAAAAGTGTTAGAAAATACTGGAAGAATCTGTGAGCTATCTTTGAAAGGGAAATTTTTCTAGCTGCCACCGCTGCAAAAAAACAATCCTATTGCAATGATAAGCATAAACCTGAATTTCTCCAAAGTGCTTAACTTTAATCTATTTGATATCATCCAGAATTCCAGAGGATTTCAGCTCAGATTAAAAATCTTTTTTTTAACATGAAAAGTCATGCAAATTGATAAATGGGTCTTACGACATCCTGCCTAGGATGACCAAGTCATGCATATGGTAGAGTTTATCACGTATCTCACACAAAGCAAGGCAATGCTTGATAAGCACTTTTATTGGGTAATTACTTTTTATTTTTACATTTGCAAATAAATCAGATTGATTTCCATCTTGAAGTAATTTACTAACACATTATAAACTCGTCAAACGCTAACGTGGTACAGTATGCCATTTCCTGTTTACTAAGTAATCCTTTGGCTGTCTGCTTTGTGTCTTTCAGGTTGAGCCTGGAATTGTTCTCTGCCAGGGATGTCATGGAGCCTGGCGTGAGAGCCCTCCACCTGAAGGAAAACATTGCCTCCTTGGCTTGACTTCTTGCAAATACAGGCCACGGTGGATTCCCAGTGGTTTGCCGGCCCAAGCCAGAACCTGCATAGGTGTTTCAGGGAACTATTAAAAGGTAAAAATGCTATCAAATTCATGTCATATGATATTTCTGGCTATTTATCAGATTTTTTTTTCTTTAAGCATCTGTTTGTGAAGATTATTTGGGATGTATATGAAACTTGTTCTTATTTTCTTTAGCATGAACAGCAGGTGTCCTTTAAAGAAAGGACCCAGGTCTTTTCTAGCACAAGGTCATCTATTGCATCAGGATTTTATGGAAATAGCAACAGTGAAATGATCTTATGGGAACAGCAGATAAAGGGAAGAATGCCCTTCGGAGCCTTAAAGGTTCACTGAAACAGTAATATAAAAGGATTTGAATCCAGTTACTCGTGACATTTCCCATGCCAATTCAAAGCTGGCCTGGTCTTTCTTCACTTTTTTTTTTTCATTTTATTGGTGCATGCTTTTACAGGAAATGAGTTAACATAAATCATATCACAGACAAGATAAGCAACAAAGTCACTGGAAGTAACATGCTAAGGTAAACAAGAATCAGACTAAAGAAATCCTTGCCATATGGGGCACTCTCAAAAGGCATATAAAATCTCCTGATAAATGAAGTATTTATGGTACTGTATTTCATATGACAGCAAGAGTGAATTCATCCTTTTAGGAAGGGATATTAAGACTGTCCTTTGAGTGGTGGGTCATGAGTGCGAAGGCAGTGACTTAATTTCCACCTCGAGTATCCTAGAGGAAAGGAGAAGATGCATATGCACCTCCTACTGCATTGGAGTTCACACAGCAAAGCCCTAGGAATTCTGCTTCCAACAACAATAAAAGTGGACATGTGTAATAAAAACACATGGCCAGTTTTTAAATATTATAATTTCTCATAATTTTTATGGTTTCTTTTGTCCTGAATGGCTGTAGTATTCTACATCTTTTCTTGTACAGAGTTTGTTTTTTATCCACTTCTGTTTTATTGCCTTAACTCTGTGGCAGTTGGAGCTACCTGTGAGCAAACAAGGATAAAACTATTTTCTTCTGTCAGTCTGGATGATGGAAAAAAACTATCTGTGCATTTTTGGTGGAGATTTGGTTAGGACTTTCCTACTTACCTACTTTATAACAAATTTTCAAGGATGAACTACTGGCAGCTGAGTGAATATTTCATAAAAAATGTGAACTTGCTTCAGTGACAAGTGAAACAGTTTGTATAAATATTTTAGGAAGACAAATATTTGCTTGCAATGAGAACTGTACAGTGGAAATTGTTTGGGTTTCAGTGGTCTGCAGGAGTAATGACATCAATAAGTGCAGTATTGTATACTTGTGTATGATACATATACTTGTTTCCTCACAGTGATCCTATCATAAACATAATACAAAATGTGCTAAGGCCCTAAAACCTAAATTTCTGAGTGATAGTCTGCAGTGTGTACCAATCTGAAGATATTATAGAGCATAAACTAATGTGCTTTTTTAGTTCTCAGCTATTCACAGCAATAAAACTAGAAAGCACACTAACAACAGCTACAGCTAAAGTTCCTTAAAATTCAGTTTACAGGCCCAGGCTGCTGAAGCATATGCAGAGTTCATGTAAATACTGTCATGCTTTATAACGCAGAGCAAAGTGGTGTTGGAGGAAGCAAAAAGGGGGAAAGGAAGGCTGATACTAGGACACCCCAAAGAAAGGTGCCTGTAGAGAAAAGCTGATGCTCCCTAAAAATTTTGTTAGGCTTGTTGCTGTCTTAATCCTCAGGGCTCTTTCATGATACATTCTGTTAGAGCCTTTTAAAAGGGATGGAGGAAGAAGTTTGTCACTTTCAGCATAAATGAGCTGTTGTTAGACTGTTTTGAATAAAACCAAGATATTATTATAAATGGTTGACAAAGAAGCATCAAATAGCTTTTTTTGGCTAGTTGGTAGTTCACTCCAGTGAAACACACACAGAGAGGTTGTCTGGGAACAAGCATAGTGTTCTGGGGTGCTCTGAAAACACCCCTTCTTGTCCCAGTGCTTACCCAGCGGCTTGAGTACTTTCATGATGAATTCTGAGTGCCTTGTCCCCAGCAGGGACCACTGGTGACTTTGCTGTTCTGCTGTTCTCACCAACACTGGGAAGGGAATGCTCTGCAGTCAACCTCTGAAACAAATCTCCAGAAATGTGATGTGTCATGGAATTTGTGTATTCATGACCAGAAGCAGTTGGGGTTTAGGTTTTCCATCTTACTCATACAATTACAGCTCATGCAGCACGTAACTCTTAAGACCAAGATGACAAATGCTGTGAACTCCTTAAGGGAGAAGGATGCTCTTCAACCTCTTACCCTATGAGATCCAGTGAAGTCCCTTATGGAGGTGAAATGACCACAGGCAGGAAAACGATGAGTTACTTATCCACCTTGTACATCAATAATGTTAAAGTGGAGGATTTGTGGCTTGCCTGACATATCTTAAAAAGGTGGCTTGGGGAAGATGTAAAAAATAATTGCCATGATGTTTTTTGTTGAGAGTTGCCTTGGATGTAATTATTGATTCTCAAATGTGGTTGTTTTCTTTTTCTCCTGGAACAAAAATGTTGTTATTAGGTTGAAAAGAATGGAGCAACAAGCTAATGAAGGGAAAGAAACAAACAATCTGCTAAGCTCGCATGAAGGCAGCAACAGTTCATAATTTTTTAATACTGTTTCTCATTTATATATTTTTTTGTACCATTTTTTTCTCATGAAAAAAGCATGAACAAAACACTGTAAATTTGGTCCAAATGTAAAAGTTATTCAGTACCTGCCCACACTTGGAAACCGTAGCAATGAGAGTTGCCGTACACGGATGATGTGTTGTTATGTTTCATAACACATATGAACGATTCTGACCCTTTGAAGAGAAAAGGTCAATGCCAGTTCTTACAAAAGCAAGGACTGTGGTCAAGTGATGTTGGCTGGAAATTGCATGGGCCAACAGATGCACCTTAGTGTTGGCCTGTAGCAAACACATAGATATTCCAATTTTATTAAAGAAAAACACAGACATGCCTCCCCCTCTTCCCCAAATCTTCCAGATCTGCTGAGCGGGGCTAGATTTTTCTCCTCTCTTTGTGATCTGGATGGTTACCGACTGGGGATCAAGATGAGATCACCAAACATGTTTTGCCATGGGTGACCTAAATCTGAAGCTGTTATCTTCCCCAGCTGAGCAAGCAGTAGAAAATAAAAACAAAAGCAAGTACTAAAGAAAATTTCTTGGCTTTAAAATTGTTAAAGAGGAAGCAAGCTGTAGCTGAGAAGCAAGTTTCCAAAACAAAGATCTCCTTAGAGTAATACATTTGACACTTTGCCACAGTCAGAGCTCTGTGCTTGCCTGGGAAACCCTTGCAGAGCTCAGTTTGAGGAACATGTGGCTGGTGAACTTGATGCATTGATGGGGGATGATCGACTTACTGTGTGCAGTGCAGAGGGTTGAGGGACTGGCTGGCCCCCTTCATTTCTCCCACAGTAGTGATGATACTTGAACATCAGAATTAAACAGGCTATTCTTTCACACTGCAGCTGGAATGCCTCCCCTGTTGCCCCCCAGTGACTGCAGCTGAGCTGAGCCATTATGAATGTGTCTGCTGAGTTTGCTGAGAGCTATAAATGTCATGCCCTCAATGACATGCCCTCCTGGCTAGGTGGAATTAATTCTTCAGAGTGACCTGAGGATAGGACCACTGCCTTCCTTCCCAGGCTGTTTCTGCCAGAGAAACAGTATGAGGCTGTAAATGCATATTGAGGAGTCATTGGGAGGTCCCTTGGCTCTCTTTTGTCTTGGCTGCTCTAGACTGTGGCTCCAGATCCTCCTCCAGTGTGAAAAGATAGAGTTATGCTTCTGCTTAATTTCTGTGAGACCAAATCTGAAAAAAGAGCTATTTTTTCATTTCCACATATGTACTGGTGGAGGGCCATTGTGGGGCAATGAAGAGGTTCTTTGACATGATGAAGAGATTAGACATATCATCACTTGTGTTTGGCTACTCCATCTTCTTTCCCAGAGGTTGCTTTATAATGTAAAGCACAGTAAAACCAGAAGACGTGGAGGATTTGAGGAGAAAAGCTGTAGGTAATGAATTTATTTTCCCTGTCTGTGGACATGTCTGGGATATAACATGGAGTGTGTTGATACTCCATGGTCAGCAGCAACACCTTTGCTGCCATGCATTGCATCCTCTGATTGCTTCCCTCCACAGGCATGTGTAATGGATGACAGTGTGCTCTCTACCTAGGTGCTTTTTTTCTGAGATGCTGTTTAATCCTTGTTTTATGTAGGTTTCCTGCGTATTTGTGACTAATGATATTCCTCCCAGGGACTGTTCTGGTGTTGGTGGCTTTTTTTGCCTTTCCCTCCACTTTTGCTAAGGAAAATTAGGGAGCAGCTTTTCTGTGCTGTGGTTAAATCCTCCTGGTGTCCATTGAAGTAAAGCAGGTGCATGCTGGTGTCTTGTCAGACCAGGATCTGTCCCCTCTGTGTCCTTTGAGGAAAAATGGTGCAGAGAGTCAAAAGCTGAAGCGCAGCCCAGCAATCTTAATTTCTGCCTTGAACACAGCTGTGAGACAATTTTCCTGGAGAAACTACTAGGTTGACAAATACCACTGAGTAGCCTGTTTGGGAATTCTAACATAACAAATAAGCCATTTTGTTCACGCCTGAGGCTCTCAGATATGTACAATATGCACCTCTCCTCTTGTCAGGCTTTGGTTGGATTCCCTGTGTTTGCCTCTGTACTCTTACCTACACAGCTGTTAGCCATTACTCTGCATTCTGTTTGCCTATCTTTTAGCTGAAGGAAAATTTTTTTTGCTGGATTTAATTTGACTAGGATAAAGTAATTATGCAGAAACCACGATATCTCTGATGGTAAGCAGACTGTACAGAATATAACTGTCTAAGCAAAAATGGGTAAAACTTGGTTCTATGCTACTTCTGTAGGGGATGTGACATTTTTGGCATCGCGTCTGCATTTTTGCGTGTATTTTTTCACCTAGGAAACCCCATCTCTTCCCACCCATCAAGTTTACTGAAACTTCAGCATTTGTGGTTGATTGAAATTGGTACTTTGAGGCCCAAAAGAAATTTAAATAAAAATATTGTAGGTAAAGTTGTCAAAAATCCTTGTAGTTCACCATGTTTGTTTGAACTGTTTTATTACAGTTGGATGCCCCACCCCTGGAAGCATTTAAGGCCAGGCTGGATGGGGCCTTGAGCAACTTGGTCTATGGGAGATGTCCATGCTATGCAGGGTTGGAACTAGATTGTCTTTAAGGTCCCTTGCAATCCAAACCATTCTATGGTTTTATGATTGTACATTATGGATATGCTATGTAAGAGTGTATCGACTATGTAATTGCCTTACTCAAGTTTGTTTGATACAAATGCAGTGTTCAGAGTACTTAATTTGCATTTTCAGAACGCAGTTGGGAATCCAAGATCCTTTCAAAAGATAAAATATATCCAAAAGCTGTGGTCTTCATGTTGCTAACAGGTTGCAAGAGGCTGGACTTGCAGAAATGCCTACTGACTGAAAACATGGCTTCTCATTCAAAGACATTTCAAAAGGTCTAACAACCTGGAAAACAGATTCAATCCATCGAAAAAGAAAACCTAATTACTTCTGAAGATCTTGTTCTGAAAGGTGAGTTAAAGCCTGCTGTTCCGTGTAATCACATAAATATGTTTTGTAAGCTTTCCTTAAAAATGTCCAGCTGGCCTGAGCCAAGCTGCTCAGGCCTGCCGAGCACAGCACTGCTGCTGGGATGCTCCCAGTGAACCCGGTGGGACTCCAGCGCTATCGTAGAGCTGGATGTGGAAACTGACTTCAGTGGGGCTGGGAGCACTGGCAAGAACTCTGAGAGTTACATCTTTCCACTTCAGAAACTCAAGGGAGATATTAAACATCCGCTTGATCAGCAGCAAACTCCCTGCTCCAATTCTCGCTCAAAGGATGTCATGTCTAATAGAGCTGAACTGCCAGAAAGCTGCACCTGAGTGAGGAGGATTTCTGCCTCAGGTTAGCCCCCGGTCCAGATCCAGAAGAACTGCCAGAGGAGGGAGCCAAACTTCATTTCTGTTTGTAATATTTATTTTGCTGCTGTTTTTTGCTGCACTCCTGCACTTTCTGCTTCCTTTGTGGTAGAAGGAAGCCAGGTACAGAACAGTGTGTGCTCGAGAACTACTTCTACTCAACGGTCCTGCTTTAGATTCCCTGCTTGTGAGTTGGTATGGGAAGGGAGATACTCTGCCCTCCTCAATCAGAAGACATAGTAGAGCAGCTGTTCCCAGTAACAATAATGACACTATTGCTGAGACAAACATTTTCACAATGATGCATGGGAACGCTAAATCCAAACCACATTGTTTAGCTAATGCATGCTTTCGCTCTGCTAAAGGGGAATGTCACATAACTGAAAGTAAATTGAAGAGATCAGAGTTTAGAAAATATGACAAAGTTGAAAACTTAAAGCTGTAATACACAGTAACATCCTTTAGCAGTGAAATCAATGATCCAAAGTGGTGTGTGTATGTGTATTTTATGGCAGTTTATTAGGTATGACTTGCCTCTGGCCAGTCCAGTGAGCAGACACTGTTGTGAGTAAGGAATGCTTTCTGCCAAGCACTTCAGTGAAACTGAGCATAACATTTAGATCTCCTTTCCCACAGAACATATCAGGCATTGCAACATATCATAGATATGTCAGACTGTAGGTATGTTTTCTGGCATTTTTCTTTAATCTGCACTCCCAGCTGGGACTAATGAAATGCTGCTCTCAAGGCGTGTGCATGCACATGCATTCAGAGAGTCCTCACACACTGTTTTAATAAGGTAATACTTTTATTTTCCTTAGCAAGAGGAGAGGTACTCGCCTTCCGTAGTGATGCGGTACAACAGCTTAGAGAAAGGAAAGCTAAAGATGAGTGGAGATCTGAAACATTTAATTCATAAATTAATTACTGAGCTAGTGATATCTACCTTAATATTGTGACAGCCTTGCTGCTGGCACTTTCAAAACAACTGATATGGGTTTGAAAGGTTGTTGGAGAGCCTTTTCCTTCTGGCACTGTTGTGCAGAGATTGCTAAGTTTAGATCACAAGAATGCAAAGTTACTCAATCAAACACAGAAGTCTGCAAAGTTCATGCAATAAATGGAGATAAAAATGGGGTTTTGTTTCTTACCAGAGGATCATGGTCAACTTCCCCTCTTCCTTCTCACAGTGCCTTTGCTGAAAGTTCTGGGCAATGGTGATTCTACCAGGTCTGATCAAAGCTAGAAACACCTTTGGCAGTGGTTTGAAGGCTTCATCTGAACTCAGCCAGCAAAGAAATAAAAAGGGGAGGGGAAGTACATTAAGGACTTGAAAACTATTTTTAGGTGTGCAGACTAGGGAGCTGACAGCAATATCTGATGGCAATACCAAAGTGCCTTTGTGATTACTTGGTTTTCATGTTAGAGGGAGAACTGTCAGCACATTGATTGTTTTTACTGTCCAGCCTCCTGCTTTTGAAGAGCTGCTCTAGTTAATTTCAATGATACACTGTACAGTAATCTTGCCTATTAAAATAAATGGAATTCAGTACTTTCAACAAAAGCCCTGGACGTTATGATCCTCCCATGCATTGTCAGGGTCCTGGGGCACTGTAGCTCATGAATAACACAGATGGCAGAAGGTTTATAGAGTCTGTGGCAGTGGTTTTATTTCATATCCGAAGTGTGAAAAGTTTCTTCCAAAGAACAACATTATATGATACTTTTAAAATAAGTAGGCCTGTTTGGCCTTACAAATAATTGTGCAGGTGCTGTAAGACTTTGTGATGGAGCCCTTTGCAGGGAAAACCAGAGTGTTGCAGAGGCTGTGTGCTAACCCAAAAAGCCAAATTAAAAACGTATGCAGCCACACTGCAGCATGTGGGTGGCTTTTAGGCAAGTGCAGAGTGTTGTTAAATGTCGAAATCAAATATAGGCATGGGGAAAACTGGTGTGTGAATGGAAAGACTGATCACATACTTGTCCTGCCGTTTAAATGTGTGGTAGGCTCCTCTGAAATTGAAAGTCTGCCTAGTAGCAAGCCAGCTTTTAGGGAAATACAAATCTGATTTGAAGTCTTCATCCTTTTCTAAAATCCAGCCTTTCTTCAGGTTTGAAAAATAAGGTTTGCATTTGCAATTTATTAACAATTGCCTTTGCATTTTCTTGTTGAGGCTGTGGACTTCCTGTCTGCTCATTCACCCTCATGATGTTGCCTGTAAAACCTGACCACTGGCAACTTAAGTAATGAGTAAATTCAAAACATGGGTAATAACTTCTGAGGTAGAAGAAATGTCTGGATTGTAGATTTGAAAACTGAGGTACAGAGATTAAATATTTGCTCAGTGTCCTTTGAAAAGCTGTGGCATAGACAGAATTTGATCTTTACTCTGGAAAACCTCAGCCCAGTACTTGATAATGACCTTTTTATCATCTTCTAGGTAAAATGCCAAAAATTCATGCAACGCTCCCTCTTCATTTGAAGAATGAAATATTAAGTAAACAGTAATGATTTAGTCTGCCTAACCTGAAACAACCTTGTAACCCTGAGATTTTATTGTGTAAGACGAAGAACTGGTTGATTTAAACCAGTTCCTGGTATGTGATGACCTAGTCCCTATCTACTGTCTAGCTCACCATATGCAGAATACTTTTTTTTTACAAGTTTAAAAAAGCACAACACTATTTGAAGTCAGGCAAATGATTGCATTGGACATTGGCCAAGCAACAGATAAAATCTGCTTAAAAAAACCCAACCAAACAACGATCCAAAAAACCAACAAAAAGCCCCCCAAACCAGCAGGTACTTTTGATTGATTAATGCAGGAGAAATAAGCCTAAAGCTTTCTAAAGTAAACTAAAAATGATGCTTCAGGTTCTTTAATCCTTCCTTCTCTCCCTGTCCATTGTGTAGCTATTTTACCCATTCAGTTTAGGAGAGTCCTGCCCTGAATGCTTTCACCAGTTGCATCACCTCTTAATGTTCCTTCTGTTCATTTGCAGCTACTTTGGAGCTGCAGTTCCTTTTATGTCACTCACCCAATATTTAGAATTTGTAGTTTCCTCAGATAATTGGCCATCATGACAAGAAGAGTGACACAATCAGCTGTCAGATACTTTTCATTCCTGGATTCCATGCCAAAACTGACATATAGATATTGGGATAATAATGTGTTATCTTAATTAGGTGAATCTCCATGATACATGCTTTATAACAGATAGAGCCTATGAAACTACTGCAATGCCTTGCCAGGGTATCTTTGAAATGAGATTCCCTACTTAAGAGTTTTCTTCCTTCTTAAATAAATAAAGAGTAAACGAACAATTGCAGAGTCCAAGTCTGAATCCTAGCACTTCCTGTTAAACCTCACAAAATAGTGCAAGAAACATGTTTGGTCTGCTTTCTAAGGCTTGATGATGTGATAGGAAGGATGTTGTATGTAACATCAAAGAATGATGTTGTTATACCTCTGAAGCCTGACTTCTGGAAGTCCAAGTGAAATAATGTATGCTCATTTTTCTCCTGAATATGGCAGTTTTTAATAGGCTTGGATTCTTATCAGAAATGTTCCAACGATTTCCTTCATTGTGTTTGTGTGTGCTTTTTTTGACTATCCAGATTTCTCTCACACTTTTCAAAGTTCTGTTAAGTGACTCCCTGCTGGGTTTAGTTAAGAGCGGTGCCGAGCAAATTGCAAGCTGCCAAAACCAGCCAACAAACCACTGGTGATGAGCAAATGTTTCTGCTCTTTCAGCTCCTGGTGAATGTTGCTGTTTTTTTAATTCCAGCATCATGTTCAAGTGGAAAATGGTGCAGTCTGGACTATAGACAGACCTGAACAGTGTTTTGGACCTGAGCATACAGAGCCTGGCTAAGGATCAGGGTGGATCATAACTTTCACACTTGCTGTCTATATATGTTAGGATTAAAGTCTTGGGAGTATTCCTGGCCCAGTGATCATTCTTGAAGTAGACTTCTTGGAGCTGTGCATGATGATCTTGTAGCAGAACTTAGATCTGTGTATTTATCTGTCTCACTTAGAATGATTACAGACTTTTTTTGTGAAAGACTGTAGAATGTGAACCTTTAGAGAGTCCCACAGAACAAAGTGTGTAATGCACAAAAGGTAATTCATAGGGAATGACTGGATTAGTTTCTTCTCTATATCCTCTGCTGCAGTGAATATATTGTGAGTATATTGTGTTTTCCTACATTTCCTCCTCCAAATGTAGTCTGAGCAGAATAAGTCTTGCCTGTTGTAGCACACCTTTTTAGTGAGTTTTCATCACTGTCCTCAAAACCAAGTCCATTAATTGTCTATGCTACATGTCCATATGCTGGCATGCGTGTGGTAAGAGGCTTGGGAGGATCAGTGACTTTCTCAGGAGATATGAGCCCAGGGCAAAGTGTTTTCTCAGCCATTAGCTCCACTGCAGTGTTGCACTTACCTTAATATCTGGAAGAGGTTTTATTAAAACCAAAGCCAGTCAGATATTAAATTGAGACAAATAAAGTTTTGATAGTTAGGAAAAATACCCAATTCCTTCTTCGTTCTGTGAACGGGATGAGCGCTAAAGGTAGGAGCAGGTGACAGACTCCTGGTGGCTGTGCCACTAATTTCCTTCAGAACTGATGTTTTTCCACAAGTTATACTCACACAGGCATACTTATTGATAAAAATCCCATTGAGAACCTTAGATGAGAGACCAAAGCCATTGAAAAATTGCAGACTTCAAGACTACATGATGAAACAACTGACCATTTCAGGAGAAAGGGGACTTCTCTCCAATGTTAACTCATGGGAGGTAGAGGTGATAGGATAGTTTTCTTCCAATGTGTGTTCCAGATCTGTACAAAAATGCAGAGGTACATTCTTACAGAATATCTTGCTTTAAGTGGTATTTCATAATAAAGGACTTGAACCTAGTTCATCCATATCCAGTCCCTAGGATCTTTTGGATCAGGCAGGCATGTTTTCTTAGAATAATAGAGTCACAGAATCATTAAAATTGCTAAAGACCTCAGTGTAAGTCTTCTGCTGTGGAGTGTTAATAACACCTTGAAGCAGACTAATCTTTCCTCGGAGACATTTATGTTAAAACTAGTAAATTCCTATAACATATTTTGATTTGAATAAAGCAATATTTTTGGACACAGAAATATTCAGTTGAAAATTTCCAAGCTTATACTTGGTGTTCCAGTCACAAAAGCCACTTGTTATGTTGTTTTTATTTTTTCTGATGCCCTAATAAGGATTACATGTCTGCTCTCCTCTGAGTTCATCAAGCACATAATGTAGCAGTGTGTTGCACAGCTTTGTACTACTGTATTAGCTGCTAGCTCCTAGTTGTAATCACAGAATAGGGCTAACACAATGTCAAGTATGTTACAAACCAAAAGATCTGTGGTGGTCCCCAAGGTGTCTCTTATCAAAGTACAAGTTAAAAGTTGAGAAGTGGATAGTATGGATGGAGTGTGTGTACGTGTGTGTGAGTGTAGCAAACAAATACTAAAATAAAAATGACAATTTTAAGCATATTGCTTGTCAAGTCTTCATATGTGTAATGCAGAAAGGTAGAACTCTAAAGAAAGGTTTGAAGTTATATAATAATTTATAAAAATATCCATTTTAACATTACTAAATCAACGATAATATTAGATGTCTTAATGAACTTGAGTGCAGTACTGTGAGAGAAGGTTTCACTGATGATTTAAAATAGGACATAATTTTTTGGTAGATCTTGTTTTAATGAAGATGTTATTTAAGAAGGACGAGGAAAGCAACAACAGTCTACCTACTTGTATCCAGACAATCGCATTTGCTTATTACAGGTATTGACTTGTTGGGTGCACCTCCTGCTCCACGGCTGTCCTTGGGGAAGTTGTGGACTAAGATGAGTCCACCCCTCAGCCTTCTCCAAGCTGAACAAAACAAGCAGCCTCAGCCACTGCTCCTACATCTTGTCCTTGAGGCCTTTTACAGTATTGGTTGCTCTCCTCTGGACACATTCTAATAGTTTGCTGTCCTTATATCAAGAACCCAAAACTACACACAGTACTTGTGATGTCATCATATCTCTGATGCTAAAACATGGTGTACTTGCTGTTTAAAATTTGCCCATTATAATGAATGTAATTGTCTGCTCTAACTTTGAGTTAGGGTTTTGCATGGTGCTGGAGAATGAGCACATCTCTGAACCAGAGACAAATGATGAGTCTTTATCGCCCCTCTCTTCCCCTCTCCTATGAGAAGGTAACCTCTTTTCTTTCAGTTCTTGCCTTGTTTAATAAGCATGCATATTTGGGTGATTTAGGACGAGTACTCCATGAATAGATTATGTACTCAATGAAGAGATTATGTGATACATGTGGTTGAGGTAAAGAAGTGATCAGGTGCAATTTAAATTTAAGGATGACCAGAGATCTTACAGGGACAGCTCTCATAACCTATAATGCCACTCAGAGTCTGGAAGTTGTGCAAGACTGCTGGTAAAGAATTTCTTTGCTCAGATAGGCCATTCCAGTACTCTCTTTCTCAACTTCTATACGGATAGCAGAATTGTTAAAATATTTAATTCAGTATGGGATAGCAGCTTTCTGAATGATGAGTGTTTATAAAAGCTTTCAAACTTGAAAAGCATGTAGCATTCTTCCTTTTGATAGATGACTAAAGGATTTTTAGGAATAGTAAACATTAAGTGAAGTGTAGTGGAAGAAAACTGTGAGTTACTAAGGCAAGACTAGTAATGTAGTTTTAGGAATTTATACAGGCCCAACTGGAAAGTCATCATATGTAACTTGAACTTGGTCTACACATGGGAATGTGGCTGGCAAAACAATGTTGAGAAAGAGCAGTGCAGTTATGTATGATGAGGTGCCAATACACAAATAGGTATTCCCATGGAAAATGGTTGAAGCTCAGCTGATGGCTGATACCGGTTTTGCTGCATTTTTCTGCACTATGCTATCACATAATTACCACTTAGTGCGTGAATTTTAACAGCATGAAAAACCTCACCCCTAAGCCAATACAAATTACATTGTCTTAACAGAGATACAGTTACAGTAAAGGAAAACAAAAATTTGTAGCTAAAGAGTGTTTTAATTTCAGTTGCTAATTTAAGTCTTATTGGCAAAAGAATTTATGAAGTTTGGACAAGTTCTGCTGGTGTAGCTTTGCTAGGAGTCTTTTTGTTAGGAGTCAAACTGGGAATCTTCTGAACCTTGGGTTCTAATGTGCTGCACAGAAGGAAAGAGAAATGAGTTCTTGCTTGTTCCAGATAACAGTGGAGAAGCTGCCCAATCTGTTGCGCCCAACCATGCTGCTGAATCGCTACACTACAGACCCCCGGTATCAGCAACTCTTCATCAATCTGGTAAGACTGAAGCCAACTCTAAAAACAAACATTTCCTCCATGAACAATGTGTTTGTTATATTTTCTCATTTGTTTATGATGGCTGTGTCAGCCGCACTGATTTACATAAACACTGCCAATCCTGGGACGTTACATTCTCAACAAAAGTAGCTGAGTACAAACAGCATTCCGAAGTTTTAATTCATATTGTATAAACATAACAGATGTTGATAAAATGAGCCAAAAAGAAAATACAACAAAGGAGACCATTTCAAGGGGGCTTTTGATTAAAATACATTCCAGATTGACAAAATGATACAATGTTAATGGAATAGATCATTTAAATGTCATTATTTGGCTCTTATAGTTCTATAAAGCAAATATAAAGCAACACTTTTGAGATTTAGACTCCATTACAGTACAGTGCCTATACATCAATTTATAAATAAAACTATATTTCTTTTCCCTTTCCTTTTTTTTTTAATCCCTGCTGTGACATTGCCACATTTATTTCCTAAATACTGTACTAAAATACTGGGTCCAAAAGCAATAATAAGTTTGGTATACAGAGTAAGGCCTAAAATAAATATATTATAAACAAAAATATATGCAGTTTCTGCCCCAGTGAATTTCCAGTCATTGAAACCAAGATGGGGACACTGAGAAATCCAGGTCAGAGGCCTAATTCAGTTGGGTTTTCTTTAAAAAGATATAAAATCTGTTCCCGTTTATTCATGTGTGAAGATGATGAGACTTCATTTGAGATCCATCTGGTCTAAATCCCTTGCTTTGAGAATAGCTAGAAGGAGAGAAAATTTACAAATGACATAATGATCCTAATATGCATCATTTAGTTTGGTTTAAGAGTTTGCTTCTAATAAATGGGGAAACTGAGGTGGAGAGAGGACACATGGCTTTCCAAAGTTCAAGAGATGGTCATATGTGGCAGTAGAAATTAGCTCAAGTTAAGGTCCAGTCTAGTGCTTGTGCCACTGGGCCATACAACTTTTTTATTATGGGAAACCTATGGAACTCAATTAAATTTCATATTGGTACCTGATGGGATCCCTGAAGCACAAAGTTTAGTACCCCTTTCAACAGCTTGTTATTACCACTCATGAAAGCTCTGTTTGTGATATCCATATAAATATCCATTGTGAATTTCCTGGGTGCAATGATTTCCTGTGGTGGTGAGTTCCACAAGAAAACTACATGTGGTATAGAAAGAGGAAACCTCTTTAATTTGTTTTCCTCCTTATGTCTTTGAATGCTTTGTCTGTTATGCAAATGAGAGAGGGAGAAGAGATGTGTCCTTCTATGCTGTGCATTTATTTATATTATTTTATCATGTCTTTGTTTCAATCTTCCTTTGTCTGGGGGAGCATACAGTTGGGAAGCCTAATACATCTTGTTTGACAGAACTGTCCAAGTCACAGGAATAATACTGTGGAATTATGGGAAAAATAAAGTCTTAGTGAACATTACATGCTCTATAAAAACCAGCTTGGCTGACAATAAAATGATCTTTAGCTCTGTTCCTATCAAGAAACCATTAAAACCCTCATAGTTTTCAGTGACCAGAGTTTAGTACTGGTAAGCCCTCTTCTCACACCCACGTGATTGTTCCTCTTCCATGCAGCCTATGTTTCTATGTGAATTGATTTTTATAAGCATGTGCTACAAAATATTATAGAATGTCATAAATGGTTGTGTAATGAGATAGCAGCAATAAAAAAAAAAATTAAAACTTAATAAACATTGGGGTCACTGACTATTTTCACGTAGACTCTTAGACTAGAAAAGTCTTAGACTTAGAAAGTGGACCTCAGCTTTGCTTTTCCAGTCTGTGAAATTTGAGTACATTCCAGTCATAATAGTTTATTTAGATTGAACCTGATGGTTTACCAAAAAATAAAGTTGTTCTTTAACTATGGTATTTCCTGATGTTTTAGGTATAACTGAGGATGGGGAGCAGGGAGAGAAGAATCTATATTCTTATTGGATCCTGCAGAAGCAGAACCAAATGTTTGGGGTGATCAGCAGGAAGGACTTGATGCCTTTCCCCCTGGAGGAGAAGCTCAGGTTCCAGATGGCACTACAGAGCCCTGATGCCAGTGAGCAGCCCCTAGATTCAAGGCTATGCATGCATTCTTAGGCTCTGTCGTTTCTTTTGGAGGCCATGTTCTTCTTCAGGAACACGTAATCAGAGCTTTTCCACTCGACTCCTTCCAGAGAAGAGATGCTTAAAAGGTGTAGTATCTTGACACGAGGGGTTGTAACCCCAGAACTGTGTCCCTTCAGCTGCTTGGTGATTGCAAAATTCATTAATTTAAATGCTTGTGAGACAAAACGAGAATTCATGTGTTTATGGGAGACATATAAAAAACACATGTGAAAGACAGATGTCAAGAATGCTTTTGTCATGCTGTGTGTATTCCTCTCAAAGAAAAAATATCATAACCATCAGCAGCAGCTATGTTGGCAAAGCCTTTCAGTGAAGACTAAATCTTCAGCCTCTGAGTATCTGCCTATTAAAAAGGAAAATGTTTTAGATTTCCTCCTATGATTTTGATGTTTAATTTTGTTCTGTTAAATACCAGAGGGATTCCCACAGATTTGGACATTAAAATCAAACATGTATGAATGAATCTACCACTATTAATGTTATAATGAATACCAAGGAAAACTAGTAATAATTTATTAGTTATAAAAATTTGCCAAAATTCCTGAAAGTGAATTTCTGGTATTTGAATCATGCAGCTCTGACTCTCCTATAAATCAAATATTTTTTGGATGTTCTCTAGTTTTCCTTTTAGGAATTTGTCTTTATTATTAATGTTGTTTTTGTAGCACCACAGAGAATGCACAGACTTTAACGCTGAAGTGTCCAGTCAATGCATATAACTGGCAGCCCAAAAATGCCCAGAGGTACATGAGGTAGGCTCTTTAAATGGTCATTTAAAATATGTCATATGCAGGATGAGAAATGCTTTGCAAATCATCCATCCAAGAGATATGGATATAGATGTTTATTTAGATCCTGTTACAGTTCATAATCTTTAGCATTGTCACTACTGAGCTATGCCTCACCTACCTGGAAAATGCCAAACTCTTCTTCAAGGAATTAGGGTTTGTGTGATAGCAGAACTAGCTAGAAACCCCTAGTGATTTCCTCTTAAGGCAGTGAGAACCTCTTCTCTTGATAACCAAATCTACTCTTGGGAACATGGTGTGACCCTTGGGGATGGTGCTGTGCAGGGCTGGGAGTTGGACTTGATGATCCTTGTGGGTTCTTTCCAACTCAGCTTATTCTGTGTGACTCTGGGATTGTGAAATCTGAGTAACCTTGCCATGAATTTGCATTTTTGGTTCAAAGCCCATTGCTGATTTCCTTTTCCTTGATTTATTGAGTACACAAAGTATCACCTTCCTAAGAGTAATGTAATTTTTTTTTTGCTTACTGTGTCTGTGGCTAAATTACTCAGTACAAATTGTAGTTGGGGTGTAGTTTGCAGAGTATGAGAGCATGAGACAGCCAGGATAACAGTAACTCATTACACAACTTTGAACTGGTGACTTAAATGCTTGGCATGTCATTTACTCTGCCTTTAAATCTGCAACAGTGATATGAATCCACCATAGGCACTGTGAAGAGTATATGTGTGCAAGATATTATAGGAATATAAACTATTTATAAGAGTATTTTGGGCTGTCCAGTCAACATGAGGTTGCCTTTCCCCCCCCGCCCCCTTTTAGTACAAGTGTAATTTCTAAGCAAATTTCACACAATTTACATGGAACTTCTTATAACTGTGCTGTGAACTGGGTGGGGCATGCATGCTGCATTTTTCCATACATTATTATATATATAGGTTCATTCCTAGATGAGAGGTTTTTGCTTGTTCATTTGTTTGTTTTGGGTTTTTTTTGTAGTGTATGTGTGTTTGTGAAGACACACAAAAGAGAATTCCTCCCAGGACTGAAAGGAGTGGCTCCTTTATATTCTGGACTCCAGTGACAAACTCATCTCATCACAAATGATAATAGCCTAATACGTAACAGGAAAGTGAAAAGAGGTGAAATTGGTAGGAACCTTTTCATTAATATGTCATGCTCATGATCTTTATATAGAACAGGTCTCTAGGGAATGACAGCAACAAGTACTTGTATCATTTGACTCTTAGGCATAAGATACTTTTGTTTTTCTTCTTGTCTGCTTTAGTGTGTGGTAAATGTTCTGCTATTTCTTCGTATAATTTGAACTAAAGGCTAGATAAAGATGCTATTTTTATATAAGATACAGTTTATCAATTTTCACAATTTTTTAACACAAACCTCAGTAACAAAGGTCTTCACAACAAAATTCCAGTCTTTGGCACTATTTTTGGCTTTTACTACATATCTATACCTCTTTCACCACACTCTGGAGAGTGATGATGTTTTCCTAACACTTCTTTCCCTCTTAAAGTGAAACATATCTTAAAGCACAGGTGGACTGAACTTTAGATCTAGGATTGAAGTACAGTTGTTTAAAATTCCCAATTCAATTAGGAAAATTGCCTTCACATTAGAAACACTAAACCATCTATGCATTACGTATCCCTATGAGTGAACATAAACTGTTTTGAGAAGTCTTTTTTTTTGCCCTCAGCTTTAGTGTATGGTTTTACAGGTATCCTGCAATGTCCATTATGTAACATTGGTTGTGTTTTTCCTGTCATGTGATACTTACATACTTTAGAATTAATTGCCCAGTGTTTTTAAACTGTCTGATTTATCACACTGGAGAATTTTCCAACATTGTTTCACAATTGATTCCTTCTTACATTTTTTAAATGGGATTTTGTCCTTTAATCATAAGTATTTGCTGACTATGAACCGTAAAACCTAAAGGAGGGAAGACAGATGAAGAAATTCTTGTATCTACTTTATATAAAAATGATGACTTTAAGGATTCAGGGACCAACATTGCTAAAGGTACTTGTAATAAGATATGGTCTATCATACCTCAAGGCTCGGATAGCCTTGAGCCAAAAATCTAAAGGTTAATGGAAATGTAGCTGTGCTCTGCAAGAGTAGTGCCTGGAAAATCACTGATGAGGAAGTGCTGCAGAATGTTACTGTTGTCTCCGCTGCCCCTTTTCACATAGCTTCAGCTAACAGAGCTGTCAGTGTACCTCTGGTGATCATGAAATCACTTAATGAAATGAAGTGTAACCAGCTCTCTACTGAAATAGTGCTTAATTAAGTGTGACCATCAAGTGATGGGAACCATAGTAGTATACAAGGGAATGCTTGTTCATTCCTGAAAGGCCTATTAAAGTAAGAGGAAATATGTGATCAGCACAGTTGTCTGAATGTCTAACACGGTATGGCATGGGAATGCCAGCACCAGAGTTCAAACACACGAGGAGTTACTGCTGCTTACTTGAGGTACTGAACAGACCAGAATTATTTACACTACGTGATTGTAATCAATGCCTAGACACTTCTGAGGAGCCAAAGCAATGAAATGGTTCACTAACTTGAAGTAACTTATTAAACTGGTGAATTTTGTTTGTCTGAGATCATAGATCATAGACTTAACATTCTGCCACTGAGGCTACTCCTTACTCCACAACAGCTGAGAAATTATGAGGAATTACCAGCTCCTGCATATTTTGTTTTGAAGGATTACAGAAACAAATTTGTATTTTTGTGCAGTTTATATTTGCAAAGAGCTCTGTAGATCTGAAGTCCCACAACTTCTGCTGTGATGTTGCTATAATTGCCTCTCTTATCTCAGCTGGAGCTGAGGTGGGGATAGGAAGTAGCCTGCTGAGGATTGGAAAGTGAGTCTGTGGCAGAGCTAAAAGAACTTCGAGATCCTGACTTTCCTTCTCAGTATTAATCTCTTTCTTGCAAAGTGAACCCAAATGCTAGCACTAAGAGAGGGCATGGCAAGCTGTGTAACTCCCACGTCCTCTCACATTTTGGCAGTTTTGCCACACAGAAGTGTTTCTAGTGCGATAGGGCAGTCCCTGGTATACAGAGCAAAGCCACCCATGCGACAGGGAGGACTGTAAGGACTGCTGCCCCTGTGGAGGAGGCACTCTAGTCCTGTAGACAGAAGTTCTCTCTCTCTCATTGAGAACACATCCTGGAAGCCTTCCTAAGACACACTGGGCCAGCACAGCAAAGGATGGGACCACTGCTGAGTCACTACAATGCACATGCTTTCTGTGTAAGCATGAGATGTAAAAAAATAAATAAACAAGACTTGATATGTCTGGTATGTGTGTGCATGTGTATAGATGTGAACATGTGCATGTGCATATATGCAGGTAAAAAACCTAACCCTTTTGTAACTGTCATTTGTAATTTAGAAGACAGGGCTAAACACTGGATGAGGATACATATTTCCTTTGAGAAAAAAACAAAAGGAGGAGGACACAAATTATGTGTATCTGGACCTTCATTATCCTACAATTATACAGACTACTATATATATAAGAAACCTTTAGAAACCTTTTCAATCCTTAAGGGGTAAGCAATAGGATAGGGATAAGTGTTGGTGCAAGTTAAGGGCTGAGAGCAAGGCACAAAGGTAAAACAGACAGAATCAAGTGCCCAAGACAGCGGTGTCTTGCAGGACATACAAATAAGAAGTATTGCTTTTCTAATATTACAACCACAGCATAGAATATAAACACTGTTCTCAAAAATGACATGATATTTTTTAATTAGCCTAGGCAGGTTGTCTCTCTGGTAGGGATCTTTCTTACATCTCGTCTTTAAGGTGAAGAACATCCGAAAACATCAGCTCTTTGAACCTAGAAAGCTGAGTTTCACAGAATCACAGAACAATTTACATTAGAAGGGTCCTCTGGGGGGTCATCTAGTCCATCCTCCTGCTCCATGGAGGTCCAGCTAGATCAGCTAGCTCAAGGCCATGACTAGTCAAGCCCTTTATACCCTCAAAGATGGAAAGCCCACATCCCCAACTCCAGTATTTGACCATCTTTATGGTAAAACATTTTTCTTATACTTAATTAAAGTTTCCCATGCTCCATCTTAAGTCCATTGCCTATATTGGACACATGCAAGAGAATCTGGCTCTGTCTTATCTGTAGCCCAAGGCCAGGTAGTTTCAGCAGTCAGGTCTTCTCTGACCCTCCTCTTCTCCAAGCTGAATGGACTTAGCCCTCTAGGCATCTTCTCATATGCCTGTGCTCCAGCCCCCTGACCAGTCTGGTGGCCTGCTGCTGGATTTGCTACAGTATATCAGTATCTTTGCTCTGCTGTGGAGACTTCTTTTCATCCCCAAACCGACTTGTGCAGGCATCATGCTAATCCTCTCTATCACTCAAGTTTTAGCATATATGCTGCCAAAAAACCATGATTTCATTAGAAGATAAGCCAGAACATTCTTTTTTTTTTTTAAAGGAAGAAACCTGGGGACAATGGAAATGCAAGGCTTTTAACCCATTTCTACCTTCCCCTCTATTAAGCAATGTGTCCTTATGTTCTGGTCTTTTTCTCAGCCCACAATTTTCAGTGGCTTCCTGCACTGTGAGGAAGTCTCCACAATGCCCTCTCAGCATCTTGAGAGAAGTATTTGCATCGGCTTGGGCTCTTGGTTGTGATGTCTTCTCTGCCTCTCAGAGCTCTCCCTTCTGCTTCTGCTGAAGCCCACACCTTGTGTGTTTCACCACTCTGTCAAGATTTGTTCTGTACTCCAGAAACTTTTTCCCCGAACAGTTGCTCAACTGCTCTTGGAAAAGCACAATTTCCTCCTCCTTCCCGAAGATGCCCCCTGAGTACAGCCACATTGTTGTCTGCTGTCTCCTGAAAGGAACATAATGTCTGCTAGCACAGAGCAGCTCCAAACAAAGAAATTAGAAATTATACACTCAACATGTTAACAGAAACATCCACAACATTGTTATGAAAAGTTATTCATTAGGGTCTGGCTGTGATTTTGGAAATTACTCAGGGTGGTTTTATAACAGTTAAAAACTGTAAGGTGCTGTGTGTGAGGCTTTGGGGTTTGGACGTATTTTTCCACGACTCTTTACATTTGTCAGCGAGAACATACAGCTCTTTTGACAGTAGGACTTGGGTGGGCTGATGGTTGCTGGATGCTGTAATAGGAGGTTGGCAGGACACAGAATGATAAACTTACTTGTCAACAGCCTTTCTGGCTTTCTTAGGGCAGACTGAGCTTTGTACCTCTGCAACTTGTTTCCCATGTAGTCCCCAGTAATTTTTTTGGTACGGGTTAATTGATTTTGTATTTGCTTGCTGCTGTTATTATGGCTGCCCAACATGGAACCCTTCTGTCCTGGGGTGATGTTATGAAGCTGCTTTATTCCTTAACCGTCCGCTCAATGCCCAAGGACTCCGTGCCTTTAAGATGGCCCCGGGGGCGGGGCCATGGGACCGAGTGCGGGGCAGTTGAACGGCTCAGCCCAGCGGCTCAGGGCTCTGGGGGTCTGGGCAGGGCTTGGGAGGGAGTGCACCGGGAGCTCTGTGCTGGTTTTTTTGGGTTTCCTTTGTGTTCCAGCTAGCTGGGAAAAGGTTCTGTTGGTTTTTTTTTTTTCTTGTTCTTTTTTCCCTTTCCTTCCGCTTGCCTCACTGACTCACTTCCCTCCTCGCTGATCCGCGGAGCCTGCGGGGACAGCCCTGCCAGGCCCGCGGGGTGGCCCTGGCTGGTCTGAACCTGCATGTCTGTTCCCTCTCCGGGAATTTGTTGTATTTTGAGGGTTTTTTAATCTTGTTCTACCCTGTTTTGTTTGTGTGTTAATAAACAGTTGGGTTTTTTTTTTCCACTCTCACTTGCTGTGACCCACGTCTTATTGGTGGAGGAAAAGGGGAGGCCATTTTCCCTTTGGAGGAGACACTGACTCCAGAGTGTTTCCTCCTGAAGTTTTGTCTCCAAAACCGAGACACCTTCTCAGCCACAGAAGTTCATTTTGCATCTATTATTCCCTGCTTTGTTATGTTGCTTCCCTCAGCCAGAAAGAATTCTTCTTAAATTGTTTGTATGTTGGTGGCAACAGAGATGGAAGACCAAAGAAAATAAAGAAGAGATCCACAGTAAATGTTGAAAATGAGGTCCATCCAGTGTGTGGCATGGAAAATAAAGCTGCAAGCACCACTAGGGAGATCTCCAGTTGGGTGACTGCAGCATTGCAAGCCAGAAGAGTTTACAGAGCACCTCAAGAGGAAGCAGACCTGTGTCTCCATCTGCATTCCGTAAGGCCGTTTCTCTGAAAAGTAAGCCACTGGCATAGATGGAGGCCAGATCAAGAGGATATGCAGGGCCCTTTTGGCCCCTGTGTCTGCATTTCCTTCCTATGAGTCCAAATTATTGTGCAGGGTTGGTGGTCACTAAAGTTGCCCATGGCATGGATTTGGGATATTGCTAAGATAGGTCTTAGCAGCAGGGCCAGGCTGCTGAAACTATTCTTGCGTACTGCAGGCCAGATGCCTTTAATGTCCCACCAGGTTATAGTTCATTTGTGGCTCCCTCTTCAGTATTGTGAACATTTGCTCTTTCTCATACAGCACCCTTTTATTTCCTATTAGTTATATATTAGTTGCAATGCAGTTTTATTAAGAGCGTTTTTCCACAATGAATTTCACTGCAGTATTTTCTCTCCATATTTCTGCTCCCTTTCCTTTTCCCTTTCCCTTTCCCTTTCCCTCTCCCTTTCCCTTTCCCTTTCCCTTTCTCTTTCTCTTTCCCTTTCCCTTTCCCCTTCTATTTTCTTTTCTGTTGGACATTATTTCTTCACCCTTGCAACCGACTGTTTTGCATAAGAATACTTTTGTTTGCAGAAATTCCGGAAATTTTGCTCGCTTTACTTCACAGCCAGGATATTGGCATAGAAAATGAATCACTTTTTATCTCCCCTTGTTTTCCCTTGTTCCAAGGTAATTCTTCCAGACTTGTGCAAAGCTTTGAGTGGTCCTGTCTTTCTTTTTAAAACAGAGGGCTCTGAATTTCCATTGCCTGGCACTGCAGGTATGGTCAGAGTGGTTGCCTTTCCTGCCCATTCGCTGGGCTCAGAGTACATCTCCTTAAGGCTACTCAAGGCAAGCTCACAGTTTGCTGGGGGTGACATGTACCCCAGAAAATGTCACCTTTTTTATTAGAGTTTTGTAGACTTGAATGAAGCTGAGTAGAGCTGCATAAAAGGTCTCTGCAGAAATTAACAGAGCAGATCAGGGGCTAAGTGCAGTATTCCCATGTGATTTATGTATTTTAAGATTAGGTCTGGAATTTTGCAAAATGCTGCTTGAAGCTGTTAATTAGGTTTGCCTGAACAGACCAAAACAGACACAGCTAATTGGTTAAGTTTATAGCTATAAGATTGTGACCTCTCACTGTGAAATCTCTCAGTGTATGTTCTTGTTCAGGTCCGTTCTTCTGTGTTTTTTTTGGAGGAGGAAGATAAAGCATGCATGGTATCACTGAGATAGTGAGGAATACTTTGGGGAGTATCGTCCCTATCTCAAAACTGCTGTTGTTAATGGGAGGTTTCTTTACTGAATACCTGTCTTCATTCTACTTGTGTTTTTGACAGGAGGAGCACTACCAGGTGACTTTTCAATTTTCTATGAATAAAGCCTGATAGGAAACCTTTTCACAGCATCAGTGCATCATTAAGTACAAAATAATTTAATCCACTTTCATAGTCCATGCAGTTACTGGCAAACCTGATTCATTTTATGAATAATTTTACTTGGATCTTAGTGAGAAAAATGTTCTTGTTAACAGTATGAGCAACAAATTCCCAGACAAAAACATGGAGGAGGGAGAGTATGTATAGACACAGTCTGGGGGGGGATGTGACTTCATCACACTTCACACGATAAGAGGGTTCACTTCAGGAGCTGGTAACGGGACGGAGACTTGAAAGGCCAGGCTACAGGAAATGGGGATGGTGAGTCAGGAAATGGCAGCCTTCCCTCCGAGTCATCCTTGAACCACTGCCCTGGTGTGCTCAGAGTGGGAATTGAATTAGTAGAGATGCTGTTCCTTCAAAAGAGATTTCAAACTTGGGTCGTGACCATTCGATGTTGTCAAGTGTTACGTGCAGTTTCTCCTTGAGAGCATGGATTTCAGATCCTGCATCTGCTCTGATCCCTAGCATGGGTGGCTGCCTGTGCTCTGTAGCTGCCCCTCTCTGCAGGGGCAGATGTTCCATGCCTCCCTCCTGGCCCTGCTCTCTGTCCTGGTGCTGTGAGCCCTGTTACACAGCCGCCTTGCTTCTTGTCAAAGTCACTGCATGGCTGGTGAACCGGAGGTGTCTTCCACGGCTGCAAAATAGCTGTATTTTTCTGTCAAATACACATTACTCTATAGTGCTTGACTGGCTTGCCAAAAGCAGAAGAGCTATCTGCTAGGGAGCCAGTGGCAGTATTTGGTGGCTGCAGCCGTGCTCACTATAAGGGTACTTGGGGTGACTTTCTTTCTCAATGTCTGTAAGTATCTAAAGAGGGGGGGGCAAGAAGATGGAGCCATGCTCTTCTCGGTGGTGCCAAGCAATAGGACAAGAGATAATGGGCAGAAACTGAGGCACAGGAAGCTCCACCTGACTGTGAGGAAGAACTTCTTTATTGTGCAGTGACCATGCAATGGAACAGATTGTCCAGAGAGGTCGTGCAGTCTCCCTCACTGAAGATACTCCAGAACCATCTGGATGTAATTCTGTGCCATGTGTTCTAGGACGACTCTGCTCGAGGAGGGAGTTTGGACCACATGTGGTCCCTTCCAAGTTGATCCATTCTGCGATTCCGTGATTCTGTGGCTGCGCAGGCGGGCAGCAGCAAGGCTGAGGCCGCCGGTCAGATCGCAGCTGGCAACAGGCACCTCGGCTGGAACGCGCGCCGTGCTCGCACCTCTTAACTCGCCGCTGTTAATTGACAGGACCGGGGTTACGCTTTGTGCCGAATTACGGCCCAGAGCAGCCTGACAGCAGCCGGGGCTGGCGGGAGACCCCCGAGCGAAACGCGCCGACGGGGCGGAAAGGCGCCACCTGCTCCCGCCCCCCGTTCCCGGCAGACGCCCGCCCGCCGCCTCCCGGCGCCTGGGCCGCGGCCCCCGCCGGGCCCGGAGCTGCCGCCGGCCGCCCGCGGCGGCGCCGGGCGGGCCCCTCCGGCGGGGGCGGCAGCGGCAGCGCCGGCAGCGGCCGCAAGATGCCGCCCTGCCCAACGCCTTGGCGGCCGCGGCTGCCGCCCCGGGCCCTGCGCGGCCGCCCGCGGAGTGCCCTCCCCGCCGCCTGTGCGGGGCCCCGCCGCCGCAGTGCCGCCTTCCCGGGGCGCAGCGCAGCCGGCCGCGCTGCCTCCCGCTGTTATCCGGAGGAGGCACCGTGTCCAGCTCCGCTGACAGAACCTCAGAATTGCTGGGGTTGGAAGGGGCCTCCCGAGAGCATCCAGTCGAAACCCCCCTGACAAGGCAGTGTCCCCTAGAGCAGGTGACACAGGAAGGCGTCCAGGAGGGTTTTGAATGTTCCAGAGACGGAGACTCCATGGGCAGCCTGTTCCATATCTCCTGCGACCCTAAATGTAAAGAAGTTAACAGAATACGCTGAGTTGGAAGGGACCCACAAGGACCATCGAGTCCAACCCCTGTCCCTGCACAGCACCGTCCCCAAGAGTCACACCATGTGCCTGAAAGTGTTGTCCAATCGCTTCTTGAACTCTGTCAGGCTGGTACTGTTACCACTTCCCTGAGGAGCCTGTTCCAATGCCCAGACACTCTGTTGCAGTTTATGGTCATTGCTCCTAGTCCTGCCCCTGGGCACCACCGAAAAGAGTCTTGCACCATCCTCTTTATATCTGCCTTTGAGATGTTTACATGCATTAATGAGATCCCCTCTCAGTCTTCTCTAGACTGAACAGACCCAGCTCCCACAGTCTCTCCTCATAATAGAGATGTTCCAGACCCCTCATCATCTTGGTGAAATGGTTCTCCTGGGCTACAGGCAGGTTGGGGGTGGCTGCTAATGAGGCTGGGTGAGCCACTAAATTCAAGCACTCAGGACCCTGGCACTGGCCAGGATTCATCAGGCTTCTTCAGGGAGAGCAGAGCCACCAGCAGTGGGGTTATCTTATGGTGACAGAGGGGTAGGTGCCAGTGACTGAAACCAAGCGCTCTGTTCATTACAGGTGCTCTCAAATGATCTTTCTTAAAGACAAATCAAAACCAAACAGCAAGTAACTTGGATGTTGAATTTCAGTAGCAATTGACTGTGTTGCCCTTTTGAACCTTGTGTGTTTCGGTTTTCCCTCATTGAGCATTCTCCTTAAAAGAACTAATACATTGACTGCATGGTTTTTTGGAGCAAAACCGTCTGAAGAACACAGCCCTGTGCTGTAACAGCCGGCTGACTGTGTGCATTCATTGGGGAAAAAGTCGAGAGCAGTTAGACCACACTTCCAGACTGGCTCTCAAGGAAGCCAAGGCCACTGAGATTTTGGGATTATTCATATTTCAAAGGCAGTTTGCAATACAAAATTGTTTAGGAGCTAAAGGAATGTAAACAATTGTCACGTGTAGTTGTTAGGGATTTTTTATGAGAGAGGTTTGTATTACTTAAAAATTGCTTACCATTGCTAATTTAGCATCTGTGTGGAATGCTGTATTGTCTGGACTGCTGTATTTGCAATCAGAGCAGATAGCAGAAGCACAAGCACTTCCTGCACAGCTTCTTGGCTGTGACCTGGACTGACCCCATGAACAGCAAGTCAGGGTGAGCAGTATTGGACTTGGATGCTTTCTTCCGTTGTTGCTGGTGTGTTAACCTAGCAAAACTGCTTGGCTTCTCTGCTGAGCTTGCCACATAGTTCCAGCTATACTGTAAACATCTGTCTGCCAACTGACTGAAGCCACTGTTTCATTTTGTGTGGGCTAATAAACAGCTGTCAGATGGGAATAACTTGGGTTATCCCATATCTTAACCAATATTCTAGATTAAAGAGGTTCTGAATGCCTTTGTCCTTGCCTGACTTACGTGTTTTTTGACTGGATCCTTCTGAACGATATGTTTTCACTGCCTTAATAGGCCTTTAAATAACCCCCAAGAATATGCTGGATGTTATCCTCCTACAAAGCTCAAGTAGATTAGACAGGAGCATCGAGTTCATTGGATTGCTATGGATCCACTCAGTTCTTCAATGCATCTCCTAACCAGTAGAGTTATATCTGTAAGAGACTTTATGATATTAGTTTTGACGGGATGCATTATGCTGTTCAAGGTTATGTCTGAAAACCATAAAACTATGAAGAGGGGATTTTCAGGATGGCGGTACAAGCAACCGTAGTGGCAGATGAGGTGAAATCTCTGGGAATTATATTCTGTCGGCATGGACATGTGTGTTGCTTTCAAGGTGACAGTGAGGTATGAGTGAGAATACCTGTGCGACAAAATATACTGTTGACTTGGAAATGTTTGGTTTGGAAAAAGAGTGCTTTTCACAAAGGTTAGTATACATTTAACACTCACCAGGCCTTCTGAGGTTAAATGAGAATTTCAAAACACTTGATCCTGCAAATCAGTCTCATGTATATGGAAGAGCCTAGGAATGTTCATTCTGAAGTTAGAGAAACAGCCTCATTGAAGAGGTTAGGCTTCAGGACTTGAAATTTGGGATTTATTTGGCTGAATACCCCAGAAGGCATCATTAACTTCTCTGTGACTCATCCAGGCTGTCTGAACTTCTCAGACTGAAGAAAGGAAGCAATGAGCAGGTTAAAATATGACAGAGCTTTCTGTCTTGCCTTGACCAGAAGGAGTTTAGAAAGACCCTTTTCATATTCTGCTGATCCAAGCTGAGTTCAGTGACTGGGCAAAAACAGGAGAGAAAAAGCTGGTTGTGCGATGCCATTCTTGCCAAACCTTTTCAGCCTCCAAGGAAGGCTTGTTTTGGCAGAATGTTAAGCAATGCTTTTTGGACTGCTTTTTATTTGGGGAGGCTGATGGGAAAGATGCTCCTCTCCAGGCACTGAACCATAAATATTTGACTTTTATACAACCAAAATTCCTCTGAGTAGACACGGAATAAGTGACAAAAACATGAGCTTTTACCAAACCTGTGGAATTCATTTCAACTTTGCCAGGTGTTTGGCTGTAAGACTGTGAGGTCCCATATTTAACAGCTCATATACTTTGCCAATAATATGTGAAGTGTTTCATTATCTTATACGCTGTAGTTGGCACACATCAGTTTGCAGACAAAGAGCAATGGTTTATGATAATTGTGGATTCCATGTGCAGTTGTAGGCATGAAATGATGTGTGGTGTATGATAAGACAAATATATAAAAATGAAAGAGTTCACATAGCAAATATAAAATACTTTCAAGTCTCTTATAACTAAAACCGTAAAGTGCTAAGTAGCATCAGTACTTTGATTTTTGTCTCCTTTTATAATTGCCCGGAGTAAAAAACAAATAAGAGGCATGCCTTCAGCTCACCCAAGGTGTTCAAGGAGTACTTGGGGCAGATGAAGAGCTAATTTATTCTGAGACTGCAAAACAACCAGAGCTTTTTAGGATATTCATCCTAAAAGCCAGATTTTTTACAAATTAAAGCTTAATTTACGTGGACAAGCTTATGGGACCAACTGCATACAACTACATATTCACGCCAGTTACCAGTATCCAGTGAAGTATTTCAATCAATATTGAAATAATTACTGCAATACTCTGGTTTGTGTAGTTTTATGGATTTTTTTTTTCCCTATGCTGTTTTCACTGTTTGCTGAGTTTTAATCTTTCCAGAAAAAAAAAAAAAAACAACCAAAAGGTTTGAAACTTTAACCTACTTCTAAGTAAATCTTTGATTGAGCAAGACTTTAATGCATTTCTTCACAGCATAGCAGTGTATTTAAGTGTGCTCTTCTTTATGTATAATAATGTTGTGCTGAGGTAGGGTCTAGGGATGAAAAGCGACTGCCTATTTACACCAGCAACTCCCCAGGCATGGGAATCTTGTGTGTTGCAAGAGTGGCGATGTTTTCTGTGGCAGTGCTTGCAGCAGCCTGTGTGGTCTGCCCTGCTGGCCTTAGCTGCCCGTCTGGAGAACTGGCAGAGGCCAGCAGCCCGGGAGACCTTGGTCCCTGGGTGAGCCCTCCACAAGCCCACCACGGAGTCACGGGGCTGCTCCCCAGCTGCAGTGGGCAGGGCAGCTCAGGGAGATCTGCTCTGTCTCACCAGTTGTAATGCAGAAAAAACCAATTCTGGGTATCCAGAAGAATAAGGAGGAGGAAGCTTGATTATGAAAAGCAGAACAAGGAGCTTCTTGCTTTCTTGTATTCTTCAAGGGCTTTGGCAGGCTGGTGTGTTTTGTGGTGGTTCTGCTGGTGCTTAGGACCTCTGACACGCACTTTTTTTTAGAGAGCTAGTGAATCTTTGCATGTGAACAAGAAAACGTCATTTTCCTGATGCTGAATTTCAATATTTTTAGTATTTTCCCCCTTGAGGTGTCTTAGAAGTAAGGAAGATGATTTTAATGAAATTTTTATTGTAATTTCTAATGAATTTTTCTGTGCTGTAAACACTGAAGGAAAAACTCAAAGGCAGTCCCATTCCTTGTGGGACTGGAGTCTGGTGTTAGTCATCTGACCAAGAAAGGAGGACAAGATAAGAGTAACATTGTTTATATGTATCTAAATTAGTAGATTATCAGCAACTGTACGAAGTGTAACAAAGACAAGTGCCAGATTGTGCACCTGGGAGGGGGCAACCCTGGATGCGCACACAGACTGGGGAATGAGATGCTGGAGAGCAGCACTGTGGAAAGGGACCTGGGGGTCCTGGTTGGTGGAAAGTTGAATGTGAGTCAGCAGTGCCCTGGCAGCCAGGAGCCCTGTCCTGGGGGGCATCAGGCACAGCATCGCCAGCTGGGCAAGGGAGGGGATTGTCCCGCTCTGCTCTGCACTGGGGCAGCCTCACCTCGAGTGCTGGGGGCAGGTCTGGATGCCACAGTAAAAGAAAAGATTTAAAGCTATCGGAGACTTCTAAAGGAAGGCTTTGAAGATGGTGGAGGGTCTGGAGGGGAAGCCATACAAGAAGCAGCTGAGGTCACTTGGTGTGCTCAGCCTTGAGGAGACTGAGGGGAGACCTCATTGCAGTCTGGAACTTCCCCATTAGGGGAAGTGGGGGGGCAGGTACTGATCTCTTCCCTCTTGTGGCCAGCGACAGGAATTGAGGAGACGGCATTAAGCTAAGTCACAGAGGTTTAGATTTAGTATCAGGAAAAGGTTCTTCGCCCAGAGGGTGGTTGGGCACTGGAATAGGCTCCCCAGGAAAGTGGTGACAGCACCAAACCTGACAGAGTTCAAGAAGCGTTTGGATAATGATCTGAGGCACATGATGTGATTCGTGGGGCTTGTTCTGTGCAAGGGCAGGAGTTGGACTTCGATCATCCTTGTGGACCTCTTCCAACTCAGGATATTTTATGATTCTGTGGTAACACCTGCTTAGATGCAGGTGATCACTAAAACTGCATATTTGAAGTTGTCTGAATTCAGTGGTTTCTTGTTATCAGATAAACAGGCAGTTCTATGAGATGCATGTTTCTCTTTGTGTTTAAAAGAAGCAAAACACAAGAAACTTCCAAAAAGCCCAAATGTTTTGAGGAAAATTATGGAAATAAAGTTCCACTGAATCTCTCTTATTTTGCTGACACTTTCGTGGCTAGTCTCACTTCCACTGACTGTACAGATATAGTTCATTCATATTCTTGACAGGACAGTTATGAAGCCCTTTTTCTGGTGCTGATGATGTAAGAGAAGACCACAGGATTCTGATTCCTGTGTCAACTTTCTGCATTTGCTGCTTAACCTCCCTTTTGAGGAAACTACCTTATTTGGAGAAAGTAGCGTACGCAGATCCAGATTCGGCAATGTTTTCTGGCTGATATGGCAAAACACAGCTTTTATTCCCCCGGCTTCCACAGGGGAGTTCACTATCTTCTATTTTATCTCACTCGTCTGGACTCTCCCTACAGTGGATGGACAGAAGCTTTCCACAGACAAGAAAAATGATCCCCAGTTTGACTGTGGAAATCTGTGTTTAAAACAGGCATTGATTTAGAGAGGACTTAAGAATGCCTTAACTATTAGTCTGTCATCTATTTGTACATGTTGGACAGAAAATAATTCAGCATTGTCTAGCTTTTAGTAGTAATACATCATGATTAGGATGTTTATGTGGGATAAGGATAGCAGAAAAATTCTGAGAAGGCTTGCTGGTACATTTCTGAGTGGATTAACTCCAAATGTGAATCAGTTACTGGTATTCTGTGACCAAGGTGGGAAAACCAAATCATATCTGTTTGGGCCATATGCTCTAAAGAGCCTTTGAAAACATGAGCATGAGGTTATTATAATTATGGTTATTATTAGTGAACTGGTATTTTAACTTTGAACTACATCTTAAATGAGAGAAATGTCAGATTATTATTTTCTAACGGTAATCACCTATATGAAAGTTCATTAAAATACTTGTGAATAATTAACAAAATTAAATCACTGACATTTTATCAAATCTTTGCCTAAGACCTGAAGATCTGGTAAAATATGCAGTTTTCATGATGTGAAATAGGAAAGCCAGAATCCCATCTGCCTAAAACATAAACCTGTTCAACGAAGAGAAGGAAACTACAGTTTAAGATACCAAGAATTTGCAATATAATTTCAATATTTGTTCATCTTTTTTCGAAGACATCCCTGCATGTAGAAGTAATAACGCGTGTCCTTATTTCAGTACACATCATTTTAGGTCTAGGAGTGCAGAGTGTGAAAATAAATTTTTCTTACGTTGCATTTTAAGCAGGATAAAATGACAGTTTTAGAGTTGCAGAATGCACATAAGATAAGCAGTGCTGCTTCAGCACAACTTGCATGTATTGTTAGAAAGAGGTATGTACTTAGAAAACAAATGATAGCCCTGAAGTTATGGTGATATTGTAAGGCATTGGTATATACTGGTTATCTTTTATATCATTCTTACAACCTTGGCACACGTGGTTTATGCTCAAGAATTTAATTTCCTTAGTTTTATATTTTTGCAGTCCTTAAAATCTGCCATATATCCAAGAATGAATATAGTCAATTAAAGAAGTTCATAAAACTTAGTTTCTTGATGGCAGAAATTATTAGAAAACTGAACATTTGTATCAACATTTTATTTACAATAGTGTCCTCTCAATATATTGTTGCAGCTCGCCACTCTTGTTGGGAATTGCATATGCAGAAGCCAAGCAGAATTAAGCTTTCATGAGCAGATAATTAACAGATGAATGTATTATCTCTGTGCTCTGTAAATTAGATCTTGTTCTTAAAGAGCGGTTTCAGAAGCCCTGATTATGTTTTCTTCTTGGTTTCTTTTTTGTTTAGCCAAATTTCATGTTCTTATGTGTTATTTTTTTAACTGAATTTACAGTTTTTGAAAACACCAGCATGCTTTATGGTGACTGGTGATTTTCATTTAAGCTGATTCTACACATTGCCTTGAAATATTCTTATATGTCAATGTAGCTTGGAAATATGATCCATTTCTTGAAGTCTAGCTAATAATGCTCTGGACTCTTACTATTGTAATGGTGTTAATTCTTCCCAGTCTCTGTTTTGCTGGTCTGGCTTGCGCAAAGAGTTTAAAAAGGCCAGGAACCTGAGACCACCGGCATTGCAGGGAAATAACATCTGAAAAGTTCCCAATCCTACAGTCTGCCCTCCTGCTGCTGAAGAGCAATAACAGACTTGATTTGGGTTTATTTGTGGATGCCTATTTTTTAAAAAACAACAAATCAAAGAAATAAATCAGTACAGATCTTATAGGACATTTTATCTGCTTTGTTTTGTTGGTTGCTGGAGCATTACTGATAGAGAAGGAAACACATTTTTGCTACTGGGAACATGTGTAAGGTTATTTTGTTTATTGTGGTACATTTCTGTCATTTTGCTTATATTCTCATCACTTTCTCCCACCTTATTTTACTGTTTTTTTCTCCCAAATCTGCAGATTTTATAGTCATCAGTTTCTTCTTAGGTTTTTTTTTTTTTTTTTTTCTCACCTTGGGTCAATCTTGCAGTTCCTGTTTAGTCTTTACTTTGGAAAAAAGCCTTCATGTCTTCAACAGGTGATGTTCTGTTGAAACCTCTTGGGTTTTGCCATATTGTGTGCACTGTCTTTCAGAGAACTGAAGCTGAAATCACCGTGCTTCTTTGTCCAGGTACAACCTCAAATTGTATGCCAAAATCTTTATCGCCAATCAGGACCTCCAGAACTGCTCTTTGAGCTTGCTCTTACTGAAGTCTCGTTGAACTACGTGCATGATGAGAAGAGCCGTAAAGGGAGACTGCAAAGTTCATGCCCTCCTTTCAGAGCCCAAAGAAGGAGGCATAGGAAGGTAATTTGGGACAGAGTCAAACAAGTCCACTATTGTTTTTTTCCTTTTGTGTTGCTTCAGTGGGTGAAAGGTGCCTTCTTTATTCAAATGATGGAATGTGGAGATGTCCTTTTCACGTGTGCACATAATGCATGTGCTGTAGGGTTGGGGGAAATGAGATTCTGTGTTTGCTTTTATATCTAGAATCTGCTCTGTTAAGTTGCCAGGTTCATTACTAATTCCCTTGAATGCAGAAGCATTTCTGTTTTGCAGGTGTTTTGCTAAAATTATGTTTCATTGTAAAGAGTAGGTCTTATGCTGTTTGTATTTTTTAAACCCTACATTCACTGGTGTAATCACATAAGCAATTATTAATAGCCAAACAGTTAACAGTAAAACAAAATGGTTTTGATTTGGATTTAAGTTGTCAAAGAGTACTTTGCTGAGTCACGCAAAACACTTCAATTGTGTGATCGTTTTAATCATTGCTAATGAAGTTGACACACCCATGATGTTGTTCTTGGCTTTGATACCTAAAGGACTTAGTGAAGCAGCTGGAGGGTTTGGTTGTGTTCCACATCTCACAGTGTCGTGGGACACTGGGACAGTAGTTGCTTCAGGGAAGCAAGAGAAAATCAACACTGGAATAATCAGTGTTCATCTTCACTCCCACTTTGATTATGCTCTGATTTCTTTTAGCTTCTCACTTCTTTCCCTCAATGCAGCAGCAGGAGACCATCATAATTCAGTCTGTGCAGAAAAAACCAAAATACTGAAAATGGCTTGGTCTCCATTTTTCAAGTATGTTTCTTAATGAATATAGGTGAAACTTTAGGGCTCTTTGGCAAAGTGGTCTTACAAAATCTAAGTACTGGACATTTAAAGCTAATCAGGTTTAACCTGGGAATAAACTGAAAAATAAGTTGTGCAAGGGTAAGTAGTTAGTGGAAAAATGCTAAGGTGTATAGTAGATTGTCTATAAGGATGCCTTTAAAACAAGATATCCAAAAGATATGAGCTGTAAATCAACCAGAAGTTACAGTCTGTGTGATCAGGAGGCTGGTCCAAATGTAGATGGTGATTTCTGTTGAATTTCTAGGTTGTACCACAGGAAAGCAGTAAGTAAAAAGGGAAGTTGCTTCTTTTAAAGTAACTAATACCTCCTTACTTTTCTGTCAAATAGGTGAAATATGGGTTGCAACTTGACAAGAATAATAATCATTTAAACTCTATGGTTTTTTGCCGTATTTCATTCTTAACTGAAGAGTAGGCTCTCCTCAGGAAAAACAGCCATGTTAATGACTTCTAATTGTTCAAATGTGCTAGTTAGCACTGTTGAAAGACTTAGGTTGTTGTGTAGGTGAGGAAAGTTCCTTCCCTCTCTTTTCTTTAAATTGTCCAGGTCCTGACCTCAGGCCTTGCTGTTCAGAAATCAAAGACTTCACCCTTTCTTCGCTTCCACTGTCAGTTCAGGAATCAGGAATAAGGGATCTCCTGAATGATGCCAACAATGTTAGTATGGGATTTTGCTTGTGAAATTGCCTTCCCTTCCAGATGGGAAGGACCTAACATTATCCTAGCTGGTACCACTGGGATGGCTGCGGGGCTGGACCTGACCTCTCTCACTTCTAGGGAATGTAGGCAGAGTTGGCACATTGGCCTTCATCAGCTACAGTGAAGTACCCTAAATTTATTCAGCCCTCTGGAAGCATCCTGTTAGTGTTGGGCATACTTAGAAGCTCAGAAATTATATTAATATACATATGTCAATAGGTCGAAGGAACAAAAATAGCTATAATATTAGATTAGAAAATGTACAGGAGTGACAAAATAGTTGCTGGTGGATAAGTGGCTTGATACATTGAAATTCATGCTCAAGCAAACTAAATAAATTAACTGTACCCCAATGTGCCTGTGGTGTGGATTCCAATTAAAAGAAATATTATAGTGTTGTGGTTACAATATTGATCGCTTGCTTGGACAACTAATAATGAAAGTGGCATGATAAGAGAGGGTAAAAAATTACAATAATAATGAAAAACTTTGGTTCTGTATAGGGAGTGCAAACATCATATGGATGCATAAGAGAACTTTTTTTTTGTTACACTGTGAATGAAATTAGGGTAAATGGCCACAGAAGAAGCAAGAAGAGAAACAGCTTGAAATTTATGTCTGAGTTCCTGTGCCAGACACAACTCAAAAGGTAACTGTCAAACAGTCAACGCAGTAGTGATTGTCATGTACTGAAGCTCAACATCCTTGTGGGAGTGAAAGAGACATAGAGATGTTAGATAAAACTGAGGAAATCTCTCTGAAAGGAAATTAAAACAGCCAAAATGTTAAATTCCTTGAAATTTCATGAAGTATAAGGGGTGGGTTTAGGGTCTTTTTGAGAGGTAGTGGGCTTTTTTTCTCTGAAAATTAGCTTCTAAACAGACCAAAAAAGAATAAAAGAAATAAAAAGACATAATTGAATATGTGAAAGTCATTACAAATAAGGAACACACAAAGAAGAATTAACTTTCACAAGATACATGCCAAAACATAGTAAGGTACACCAAAAAGATTTTGAAGAAAATTACGAAAGATGGAAGAGTAAATAAATTCACTTTTCTATCTCAAATACATTTGAAGTTGAAACTCTACTTCTAAATCTATGGAATATGATAAAAGTGTGATAGCAGTGTACTGATACTCACTATGGAGGAGCTTACAGCTATTGTAACTTTTTTTTCAGGGGGGAGGAAAGAAAATATATTCTAATTGAGGCAGAATAGTTTTAGGCTAAGTATAGCATATTTTTTATATTATTTTAAGTAAAAGCACTGCTTACTGAGTAGTTTAAATGACACAAATATGAAATTGCCAAATTGTTAACTGCAATATGCATCCTAGCTGTTTGGGGGTGGCAAGTGGATGTTGTGCTACCAGTCTAGAGTCTTTGGCTTTGTGGTAGGCAGACTTTTAGAAGCTAAGTAATAAAGATTAGGTGAGAAGGCACCGGCATATGCATTCTGAAAAATTGACATTGTGGTTTTTTTCGCCCTGCCTCGCTATTCTACCAATTTTTTGGAAGGAGTTAACATAGGCTGGCTGGATGCTGTGTGCTGCTCCAAGAAACATGATCTAAAGGCATCACCATTCCTCTTATAAAATTATGGTGTTGTTCAGTAAGTGGGAAAGTTTCCTTCTCAGAATGATGTGAGAAGTAAAAATTTGACTTTGCAGAGTAAAGGGATTTTTCTGCTAAAGTCTTACTAGTTTAGTCTGCATACGTGGGCCTATTGCTATTGTATTTATGAGAGGATGAAGGACAAGGTAGGCCTGTTCAAGAAGCAAGGTCCTTTACAGGTCGACAGAAGAAAGCTCATAACACTTAAAGACTGAACTATAAAGTAGCAGATGAAATTTTATGTTAATAAATGCAAAATAATCCACATAGGGTGGAAAGCCAGCTGTGACTGTATGTTATGCAGCGCTAGGCTCCACATAAGCTGCTGCTGAATGAATAGAAAGGGGACAGACAACTAAACAGAAAACAGGAAGGAAGCCAATCCAATTTAAAAACAGCAGTCCCAAAGAATGACAGAAGTGTCAAAATGTCTAAATGAAACTTTACCCCCTCAAAAATGAAGTTTTTTGAAGTCACATTGCAAGTTCATTCTCCAAGTCCTCGCAGCTGTGGGATTCACAACCTCCTACTTAAAAAGAATTCTTATTGATGTGTCATTCCATAACTACCACGAAACATCAAACTTTTGGGAAAATAGTCTAATGAGCAGCTGACAATCCTTACAGAGCCATTTCAATATCTCTCAGCATGTAAAATTGTCTGTGATCTACCAAACAGGCTCACATCCCTGGATTTTTTGACATGTAATGGTATGGAGTGATGTTTAATAATGGTTTATGTTACAGGTTACAAGCTAAATCTTAAAATTGGTTTGTGGCAAATGACACTTCATGTGCAAATCATTAGTTTAAAGACAGCGAATTTCAATGTTAATTTTTATTAGGGATGAAAGATAACGAAGATGCAAGGTGAAAAACAGCAGTAAGTTTTTCTTGTGAGGGAACAGAGGCATATAGTCATGCAAATGTCATGCATATTAGCCAGAAGTTTATCAACAGTTACCTTAGCTTTGTTTTCTCATTCCCATGCTTCTGAGGGTTTGAAGAGGAAGGGTCATGTCTCCCCCTCCTTCCTGTGCAATAAATAGTTAAGAACATGGACATTTTCATTGTCCTGGGGCAGTCCTTTGAGTTAACAATTAACATAGGAGGGACACCATGTCAATTATTGTTTCAGCATCTCCTTCTGCAGACACACAAAATTGTCCTGGATGATATTTGGCCGTTTCAGACTTGAAGGATTTGAATTAGCCAGAAGGATTAGATTATTATTACCACTTCCTTAATGTCAGCATAGATTCCATCGGCTCTGGCAGAAATGGCAAGGACAATTGGCCTGCCCTGTGCTTCAGCTGACTGTTACACAAATTTAGGAGTATCCATCAGTTAAATTAAATAAATATATATATCTATATATGCATATAGAAATAGCAAGATCTGTGTCTCTTGTTTGTTAACCCTGGGCTAAAAAATTTGGAAACACATAATGATGTCTGTTGCTTTAGCAGAGGTTGCAGTAACTCTATTTACTTAGCATTACTTTTTTGGATGGCCACATTGACTGCTTAAAGTGACATCAAACTCAGGCAGAAAGTTTCCAAACTGAGACAAGCTCTGCCAAAACAGAAAGAATTCTGTTATTATTGAACTCAAGGTGCCTAACATGAAACTCTCAAACAGCAGTGCTGTGTTTTGGGAAATACTGATCAACTGAGACCCAGAAAGAGGCAACAAAAAGACTTTGCTGGTTCCAAATGGCAAATTCCCTTATCTGGAAGCGCAAATGAAAGTAGGTAAGGGATGTTTACAGACAGTGCTTGTTATTCCTTCTTCCTTACGCACATCCAAATATGCAGTTTCCTATTTGGAAGGATTTCTTAGCTAGGTATGACTTATATTTCTAGCAAGTGCTAAAACAGAGGAAAAAAAAAGAGAGGAAAAGATCAGTGGGGCTAGTGAGAATGAGAGGAATTCTAGTGCATACCAGCCAACTTTAATTATATTTTGCAATTTACTGTAAATACCCTTACGGTATTTTCATATGTTGGGGGAAATTCTCCAAACTTTTGCTCAACTAACTTCCATGGGAATTCATGTGAATTATTACCTCGAGATTCATGATATGGAAATAATTATTGTTGTACTGCATGGCTTGTCAGCCTGTCTAGTACTAGCACAGATTTTTGCGTGTGCTAAGGTAGGCCAAGCCTTGAGAAATAAAACTACATTAAGGTGCTTTGCTTTTCCTCTAGGAAAGGACTGTATACTTCTAGAAAGAGCAAAATTCATGTCTAGACCTGGGAATGACCAAATCACTCACCTTTCTTCTTCTTTTCTTCCCCTTTTCTTTTTTTGATTAACATTCTAGGTGTGTTGTTCATTAGTCCTTCTTGGCATCTGTTGTTGTCACTTCTTGGGACAAAAATCTACGAAGAGAAATACCTCCCTGCTTGATAATTTTTTCCCATAAGTGCTCATTTTCTCCCTTTGCTCACTTCTCTTTATTTAAGGAATTACAAAGGTGTTGTAAAGGATAACTCATAATTGGCAATCTGGGGATGTACAACATGACATGACGACATCGTCCACTCTGAGATATGAACAACGTAGACTTTGCTGTTGGCACTGTGCTGGTTGGGAGGGCTGTGCTTATCCTAGGGGGAGCATGAGCAAGGCCAGCAAATGAAAGAGGACAGGTGCTGAGTGCACCAGTTCTGGTATCAGCAAGGTTTGCAGGGCATCTGTGCTCGCAGTCTTGGCTTCAAGGGCTTAAAATTCTCATGTAGCTAGTCAAGAAACAGACATGTATCAAATCAAATAAGGCCAGAGTGTAATTAAATAATAGAACATGACAAACAGTGCATTTCTAGGAAATTACAGCATGCCTTGGGTGGAGTTATAAGGCATGAGGCCAAAGGTTGGATGACTTTAATCATCCAAGAGGCACAGAAAGCCCCTGATGCTGAGAGTGCTAGAGAAAGGAAGAGTAGGATCATGTGGGCAGTCTTTCTGCATACAGTTTAGAAACCAAGCTTTGATTTTATCCTATTTGGGTATGGAACTGCCTGTATCTCCTGCATGCCTTTTCTGGCCTCAGCTGGTTAACCTACTAAGACTGCAGAATGATGCTGGCACATCCAACCAGCTAGTTCAGCACCCAAGTATATTTAACGAGTGGAGCAGAAAGTCTTACCCTGGATCAAGGCAGTTTTTTCCAGCCCCTGTGCCTGGGCTGGGATTTCCATGAGTAGAGCTCAAGAGCAATGAGAGCATCTGCTAACTCTAGTATGGAGAGCCAGGAACTGGGAGAATGAGAGGATCCCAGCAGTGCTGTAAGCTGGACTGCTGAGGGGGTCTGTGCTGAAGCTGAGGCTCGGGAGCCTTGAGGTGATGTATCTGGGGTAACAGATATTCTGTGACCATGGGCTTGGCCAGAGTGGCCCAGAGGATGAGTTGGAAGCCAGAGTTGCATTTTCCAGTGAGGCAGAACAAATGATGAGCGAGACCATTTCAGTGCTTTTCAACATGGCTGATTACAATATAATTCTGATACCGCCCTGTGTCCTGATGGCTACTGCTGTACTTCTGTACAGGCTACTGTGAGATTTCAAGCAGCTGTGGGTGGAGTGGCCAGCTTCTTCCTCTTCACGCTCATCTTTTCCAAGTGAGCTTTCAAGGATCTGAAGCTTACCCAAGAGGAAGGTGTGAGGAGATGCGTGCAGGTGCAGTGTTTCTCTTACCCTGTGCTCTTCCTGTTATCTTCTGGAGTTTGGCTGGAGAGAGAGCAGACTTCTGCAGGGACATAAGACTTATGCTGAGAACCACAGCTGGCAGCAGGATGGTGTCTCTCAGAGAGGGGTAGAAGCCAAACCCTGCACTCTTGCTGCAGTGGCACCTCCCAGGAGGGTGGAGAGTAACAGGCTCTTGGAGAAGAGGTCTTGTGAGGTGGGAGCCTTTGTGTCATGCTGGTAATAAAGTCTTCAGAGACAGAACATGCTGATTCACAGAAATTGAGACTGTTTGTGGGAAAGAGTTGGCTTTCACGAATATCTTGACTTGAAAACTCTTGTGGAAATAAAATTTTGGAACGGTCAGAATGTTTTGGTAGTTTCTAACTGAACAGCTTTCTCATTTTAAAATAGTTTTTGTTTTGAAAATTAAACCTAATAACATATTTAAGAAGTTGCATTAAAAGGTATGTTTTGAAATTGTCAAAGCAAAATGCTGGCCTTGAACTCCAGGGTTTTTTTATTTGCTCCAGGTCTTTAGCTTTGAAAATTGCAATAATTTAAAACTTTCCTCCCACTTTGAAGTGGGATATTGATATGCAGAAAACTGTTTACAGGGAAATTGTGTCTCTCTCAGCTCAACATAATGGACTATGCCACTTTAACATGAACTAGCCCCATTTAAAAACAACAAATTTATAATAAAGTCACTTTAAAAAGAAATAAAACAATTCTATTGCTACAAAAACACCTTTTACTGTCACAATTATTCTCCCACAAGTACAAGCAGGTTTTCTGATTCTAGGTTTAAAATGTTTACTAATGATTGTAATGTACTCAAAAGAAACCAAATACAGATGGTTAAGTATGAACAATGTTTTTCTCACACAGTATTTAACGCTCAAGAAAGTCATAAAACAAAGAAGTCCCAATTCAGTACTGTGCAGCATGTCCTGCTGATGTGTTTAGTTCCGTTGCCTGGATTTTAATCACTGGGATGTGCTCACTTCAAATGTGATGCTAAACATTGCCTGTTATTATAATGCTTTTCCCAGGAAAATTCATTCTGACTAGAATGCAAAGTGCAGAAGAAAAACTTAGGGGGATTACTATTTTTTTTTTTTTTAACATGGCCTTAAGAAAAACAATGGTTCATTCTTCCAAGCCCTGTATCCTGAGTCCTATTTATACTGTTCCCAGTTTGGCAAAGGGGAAGGGCCTTCCAAGTGAGTGTGCATTATGGTGGTACCTACAGGCTCGCAGTGCCAGGGGGCCATACTCCTAATTCAGCTCCTCACAACTCACTGTCATCCTTTCTGCCCCCACTGTTCCTGGAAGCTTCGTGTCATGGCTCACAGCCTTACCCATGTGCTCGGTCAACCTTGCAGGGCCCAGCACCCTGTCCCCATCTGCTCTGTGCTCACATTAAAGATGCCACTATGCTCTTTCCTAGGAGTAGTTGCAGAGTTCTTGCCTATAATTATGTCCCACAGTAACCACGGTGCAGCAAGATTGGAATCAGTCCTTGACTTCCAGACTGGCAGTGGTTGTGTTTTGGTGGTGATGGAGGCTTCTGGGGCACTAGGTGAGTTATACAGTGAAGCCTTGACACTGGTGTCATTAGGGCTCACTGGTTCAGCTTGTGTGTTAGAAATGCTTCTCATCACAGTGATGTGGACGTGACATAAGATGTATAGAACAGATATGATTCATGGGTTTGGTGTATGTTTAAAAATTTTATTTTATTTGTTAGATTCTCGGCAGCTTTATGTGTATATATATAAAATATATATAGATTCAACATATTGCATTAAAATGATGGTGGATGGTGAGGGTGAGTGAAAGATAAAGCAGAATAGCTATGGTGCAAAGGTAGCAGCTTTCCTGTTTGTCTCTATTATTAAAACCAGGACAAAATATTTTTTTTTTCACTAGGACTGACTAGAACCTTGGTATCAGCTCTGACTCAGGCAAGCATGAAAACTGTTCATCCTGTGACTCTCCCCACTTTTAGTGCCCTTCAAGTATTTTTTACATGGGAAACTTTATGACAGCAGTATCTTCCAACACAAAATATTATTGTCCTACATTGTGTGGTTGGGACTTACCATTACAGCAGAACACCCAAAGGTTGGCAGATCGGCTGCTGAGCTGCTTGGGTGCTCCATGTCTTTAGTCCCTGTTACATGTGTTACTGAAGCCCAGCACTCACTGCTAGGTGTCGAGGTACAGAGACAGAACAGAAGTGCTGTTGGCAGCCATCACCAGCTAGTTGTTTTTGTCTGTGATTTCATGATGTTTAAGACACAGCAGAGCTTTTTTCTCATTAGTAAGGGTCAGTATGCAGAAAACAGATCTCTTGAAGTCCTGGTGTACTGTGTCACCCTGTTCCATCTTCATTTCAACATCACCCACTCCCACCTTGCCTGAGAAGTCACACACTGCAGGATGCCTTAGGAAGACTGATTGTTTTCATTTGCAGGGAAGTTTGCAGCAGAGCACTTTTAAAATGACATTGTAAGAAATTGCTCCAGTGCAAGACCTGCTCTGGCTTTTATTTATATAAAAGAGATCAGGGTTAGGATTTCTAGTTGGAAGAAACCCACGATTTTACTAGGACAGGGAGGCTCATTCTTCTCTCTTGGCATACCATGCTCTCTGCAATCTATTTGAGAGGCAATAAAGGAGGTAATAAAGTGGCAATCAAAAACAATGCTTCAGTAGTCCTGAGCCACAGTTTGTGGGATTTCATTTGGAACTTATTTACCTAACCCACTCCCACACATCTATCTGTCTTAGGCACCTACAGGAGTCGTCTCCTTAGAGGGTTTGAGGCTGTCAAAAGGTTAAATTTAGTTCTTAGAGCAGTCTAGAAGACTTTATTGATGGGAAGGGGAAGTACTGAGAGGTAAGGGTTTATGGGCACTGCAGGTATGGAGTACAGAGAAAGCAATAATGACTCGGTATCCAGGAGCAATGTATTTCAATCACTGCCACATTGTACCAAATTAACTGATCCTCCTGAGAAGAATCCTAGATTTCTCAGGGATGTGCTGGGACTGGGAGCTTTCTTGCTACCAGATCTGAGAGAGAACTTTTCCTTGTCTCTGCATCACACTGTGCTGTACTGCAGCCAAGTGGTGTCCTGGCTGGACAGAGCTGTGAGTTTTGGGTGCTGAGATGTACAAAGCAGGCATGCCTGAGCGACTTACCTCGCAGGAGCTGATTGTACCTTCTGAGGCCCCTTCCAGCCTGAATTACTGTATGACCCTGGGATCCTACATTTCACAACTACAGCCTAGGCAATCCCTTCCTTCACCCCATGGCTGAGTTTAGCAGGCTGTACCCACAGTAGGACAGTGCTGATACTGACAGTGGTGCTGCTCACCTGCTCACCTGCTCAAACAATTGAGCAAAGAGTTCCGAGCAAAGTTGATGCATTATCTTTTATTGGCAGGCATATAATAAAAATGAGATATGCATGAGCAGGTCATATTTTTTTCATATCCATTATTTTACATATTTTAAAAAGCTGTCTTTCACAGATTTTTTCTCTATATGTTGATTATTAACCATTCTGTAAGCATCACCAGGCTTCTTGATTACTTATTTGCAGCTAGGTATGAGGCCTGTCAAGATTATGTTTCTGATTGAGCTGGGACAAGTTCACAGCATGGCTGACTTCCATAATCCTGTGTGGATAGATTGGATACTTTCTCTTATTCCTTAGGATGGCAAGAGTGACATATGCTTTCTGCAGGTTTTCATGCCAGTAGATACTGACCTGGATGTGACAGAAAAAGGCTGAAGAGAGGTATGAATGATCTTAAAATTAAAAATGATATGGACAGAAAAGGCTTCTTTCCCAGTTTTCTCTATTTTACAGCACTACTCTGGAAGTCCTTTCCATTTCCTTTCTCTGTATTTTTGCATATATCTTCTGTAGGGCAGGTACATGTTTAAAGGGTAGAGCTGAACAGCTAGCAATAAAAATCCTATAGTTTTTTATATGCAGAAGTAGTCTTTTGTCTCTGGAGACTGATAGATTTAAGGTCCTAGGCCAATTGTTATATACACAACTGTTGGAAAATTAGGACACAGTTGGCCATGACTATGAACTTATGCGGAGCATTTACTTCAGTTTTCACTCTTCCAGAATAAGGGTGGAATTCTGTGTTTCTTGCTGTAGTAAAGTCCTGCTGTTCAGCTGAGTCAGTGTAATGGACAGTTGCCTGAATGCATTTAGAAATAGAGGGCCAAGCAGATTTTCTCTTCTTTATTAGCTTTCTTCCTTGCTGTGGGATTTCAGCACATCCCAATCTTGAATACATTTCTCTTTGTAACATACTTTTGGATGGAGGAAAATGTTATCTTCCCAAGTTTGCCTGTAGGGAATTGACATGGGGAGAAGTGAAGAACTTTAAAGCATTCAGGTTTCCAGTGGTACAGGTGGGCCCTTACTCAGGTAGCTGGACATTTTTAAAAATGCCCCTGGAGATGTCTTTCTGAAAATGAGCGACGTGGCAGAGCAGGGACTGAACCCGCCCTGGTGTCCCAGATGCTTTAGCCAGTGCTGCAAATGCTGGCTTACCCTTCCTGTCCTAACACTCTGCTTAGTCCTGTCACTGCTGCCTTTGATTTAGAAGGGCCGCTCTGAATAGAAAGACTGTACTCAGGGTGAGTAATGGTGGTGAAATTTGTCTTTTTAGTAGTTGATTTTTAAGCCTGAAAAATCTGGCATATTCACAAACTGTGAATCAGTGCATCCAGCTACAGATGTTATCCTCTGGAAATTGAGGATCCTGTACCCAGCCGTACTGCTGTTGAACTACATAAATGTGATTCCTGTTTCTACGACATCCAGAAGATAGTTGCTTTCTCTTTGTAGAAGCAAAAGATCAGAGGAGGTAAAAAGCAAACTAGAGTAACACAAAGGAAGGGGAAAAAAATGTGTTCAAAAGACCTCTGTCTCTCCCCAGCTTCCTGCTCCCTCCCCCTGCCCCCTGCCTCCTCTTCCTTCTGTCTCTAAGGGTTAAATATGCAGAGGGAAAAAATTGCTAGACTTTATGTCTGTGCTTGGTGGGAACTATTAAATTACAGCTGGATGTTTTTAATTATGCCACACATAAATGCCTGAACACAACAGCGTTTTAATCCAAATGTGAGCCTCATTTATGTGTGTTCTGTGTTTGCTCTGAAATGCACTGGCTGGCACTTGTTTGTGGTGGCCCCTTTGTGGCATTTGTAACAGTGTGTGGGGTTTTTACCCCCCTCCCCCCTTTTTTTTCCCAAGTGCGAGGATGGGAGCTAGTGCTGGCGAGGGGGAAAGGAAATGGGTAATAAAACAGAGAGCTAAGCGGCTCACTGGAGCCAGCGATGCTGGGATCTGGTTAATTGCTCCGAAATGAAAAAGATTCGGGGGTTTTCATGAAATCCCATAGGTGCATTTGCCAAGCCTCAAATATTAGATTGAATTACAGTTTCTAATTCCTCCCCCCCTTTACCCACAGCCATGTGTCTTATTTCTTCCTAAAGCTTGTCCACTTTTCAGAGCAATGAATGTAAGAAGGAAGCTGAGTAAGGACTGCCTGCCTGCTTGTTTTACACCTTCCCCACCTACGTCTTTTCCTAATCCTACCTTTTATTAAAAAACAAGAAATCTGTCTCTCTCTCTCCTCCAGTGTATCCTGATCTGTTTGTGGATTTGAGGTTGAAATGTTGCCTATATATTTTGCCTTGCAAGGGGCTGCGGGGAGGGCGTACTGAGGAACACTGTCTCTGTCCCTTGTTCTCCACACCCACGCACTAGCTAAGCATAATATAATCCTTTACTGCATAGCCACCAAGACTTGTTTTTTTTAAGGGGCTTTGACCTGTCCCTCTCATTTTCAGAAATAATTTTACATTGGCAGCTAGTTGTGCCAGCATTTTTACTATCCCACAAAGGGATTTCAGCACCTGATTTGTGGGTGCAAGGGGACTTCACTGGGAAATGACGTCAGTGGCGTGGCTTGGAGGAGTAGCTGTCTCTGAGATCAAATCCTTAAATGGTAGGATTGGCACCAACCAAACTGAAGCTAGAGCTGAGACTCTCCTGTGTATAAATTATATCCACAGATCAAGATGCAAACCTCTTTTCTGACAGTTATTTTTTTTTTGTCAACCAGTGAACAATGTATATTTTCTTAGTCTGGACGTTTTGAGATGAAAAGTGCACCTCGGTTATTAGGCTGGTATCTGATCCAAGTGTTGTTTCTCCCCTTGTGAGGAACTGGAAGTCTTTCCTCTTTCTTCCACCCTGGAGCTGGGAAGGCTGTCTGAGTCACCTAGTTCTGTCCCAGCCTTGGAACGGAACTTTCTGCTGGAAATTTCTCTGCCATGTTTTCCTGACCTGATCCCACTGGTACTGTCAGTATCCCCCCACAGGCAGATAATTCTGACATACTTCTTACTCGGGGATCTTTTTTTTTGTGCCTTCTGCTTTTGTTTAAACTTTTTTTTTCTGTTTTGTGCAAAGGTGATCTGGCATGCCAGCCTCAATTGGTTGTCTCATTCCCTCTGTCCTCTTGGAAGTTGTTTCCTACATTCCTGTGTTATTTCTCACCTTCCTCCTTGGTGGAAGCTCCGCTGGAAAGGAGTGTGTGAAGTGTTCCTTCCAAATTATGCATACACATTAGCAATTAAATATAAGTTCCTACTTTCAGTCTGCTGTGATTATTTTAAATAATTAAAAATGAAGAGCCCCATTTCCCACTCAAAGGCAAGAAGGATTTAGGCCACCATTTCACTGGCAGTGTTTATCCAGCTCCTCATGCAGCCTCTGCTGTTAGGCACTAGTCTGGGCTGCCCAACTTAAGAGAACAGAGCAACTAAGGGCATGCTCGAGTAAAGCATGCTTTGATATTTCTGCTGTTTCCTTGTACGTGATCTCATGATGCATTGCTGTGGGGAGATCTAACTGTTCTGCCAACTCATTTTCATGAACTGTTTTCAAAGGGAATGGTTTTAAATTGCTCACTGGGGGGGTCATTTATTGTCTATTTTTTTTTATAGTGCTGGGTCCTCAGGCGTTTGAGGGTGAAATCTCTATTGTTCACCCCACCTCCAGAATGATCAGAAATCATGGATTTTTACTTAGCCACCCACTGTCTTTTGACCTGAATACTTCAATTTTTCTTTCCCACCCAGTCCCTTCCTAATGTTAGCCACAGTCTTCCCATCTTGCTCTCACCCTGTAGGGTAAGGAAATGTGGTTTCATCCATGAATGACATTAATGCCATTGTGTGAATCATTAGTGGATCCAGCATCACAAGCCCTAGGGGATCAAATACTTGCAAACCACTGGAGAGAAATTCTAATATCAAATATGTGGCAGGACTCTTCCTAGCTCGAAGAAAACAAAACAACCCTATTTAATACCTAGAGAAGTCATAGTGCTTAGAGAGAGCAGAGGAGCTTGTGTAATAGCCTTGAGGGGCCCAGAGGTAACCATCCTGCTTCTCTCTCCTGTCTGTATTCCCTCTTGCCTCCTTTCCTCCCAAGTAGCTCCCTCTCCAACCAACTAACCAGATCCTTCCCACTTGTGGCATATAATGGCAGTATTTGAAGCCCTGACTAGGCTGTTGCCTTCTTCCTCAAAACAAACATAAAGTCAAGATGAAGCATGACTAACTAAAAAAAAAAAAAAAAAAAAAAAAGACAGAAATTGAGCTTTTTGTGGTGGGGTGGGAGAAGAAAAGCTGAACACCTGCTGTTCTGTTGTGGTGCCATCCCAATTGCCCTGGAGGCTGCTGTTAGTTCTGCCTTTGCAGGCTTTGTGCCAGTGTTTCTGCTTTGCCTTAGCACTTGGTGGAAGACAGCACAAGAGCGTGGGGTTGTCTCACAGCCCAAGGAAGAGTGTAAGATGTAACCTTGTGATTGCTTGCTGGCACCTCTGATGATCCCAACATTTCAGTGGGTGTTCAAAAGCTGATTACTTTTTTGTTGTTGTTGTGTGTAATGGCAGGTGCTCACATTTTAAAGTTTTGTCCGAACATCCTCTGGGATGTAAACACACAAGACATATTTGGCTGGTGGCTCCTGCAGTATGCATTACGTGTGTAAGAACAGGAATATTGTGCAAAGGCAGAGAAAGCAGATAGGAGTGCTCTGTTATGCATAACAGGACACAGATTTCCCTTAATGACCTCATCCTGCTAACCTTGAGGAGAAAATTCAAAGGTATGGCAAACCCTTTCTCTGTGGAAACAGTTATTCCCAAGCATCAGGCATCAATACTTGACATTCCCTACAAAAATTAGGTGGTTAATAAATTTAGACAATCTATCTAAGTAACTGGCATAGCTAGATCACCCATGCTGCATATGGCCAACCTAGAGATGTGTAGAACATCTTAAAATAGCTGTTGAAATATTTGTGTAAAGTTTATTTTTCATTTCTCTTCTTTTGCAAACTATGAATCAAAGTATTGGAATGTGAGAATCTCTGGTCCCAGATGGTGGTGGTGGGACCAGAACTGAAGGGAGGGTTAATTTTATCAGGTCTACAGAGCAGTTTTGAAACAATTTGAAATCAGATAGGTTGGTTTTAACTGTGTTTGGATCTGAAACTCTTCACAAATTAAACCTGATCATTTGAATAGGAGTTCTCTGTTTCAAGAGCAAATAAAGATGACAAAGAAATGGAGAGTGGAAATGTTAAAACTGGTATTCTGAGAAATATCAGGTAACACTCTGAATTTTCAAACTCTTCGATATTGACATCTGTAAGCAGAGATTTGGTAACTTACTTTTTGAAGCTCATTACCATAGTGAACTTGCTAGTTCTCTGGCAGCTCTTAAGGTTTAGCCAGCAATGATGTCAGACTCAGCATTAAAAGTATGTGTGGAACAGATAAGATAAAAGATGCCTTTTTTCTTCTTTGAACATGGAGAGTTTTCTGGTTGTAGTTTCTTGAACTTGTTGAAGTTAATACAAGATAACACAAACTATTTTGGGATGGGGAGAGTAATCCTTTAGGCACAACAACAAAAAAAAGAAAACAAAGAGGAAAGCTCCTCCTATCCAGACCCTAAGTATATAGAAGATTGATTTTCTGTGTGTGTGATTAAATGTCTTAATTTATTAAGTAAAAGACTTAGTGAAAAAAAGGAAAATGATGTTTAATCCATGCATACGGCTACTACAGTGTCTTTTTGAATAATGGATCTTTTCCTGCACATCAATGTTATTACAAAGCTGGAGAAGCATCAAAGGAATATTCTGCTTGCTGTATGAGCCTTGGGAAGTTAAGTGCTGAGAGGAGACTAGGTTATACTTTCCCAAACCGTGAAGCAGATAAAAATGGGACTAAAGATGGCTGTAGAAGATGATATATAAATAAAAGCCCTCACTGGTTGAATTTCGGATCAGGATTAACAATGTTCCATTATTTATCAAGAATATGGAAACACAATGGTATTTTAAAAATTGAACTAGATACTGTTCTTAACTGGAGATCTCTTCTAAATATCACATCTTTTGCTATTTCTACAGGAACTTATATGAACTGTGGTATAAGCAGTGAAAATGTAAACAGTAGCCAAGACATTTTTAAGAGATAGCTTCTATTAACAAGGTACAACATAAACAGACTTCAAGGTATGTGAGCATTCCTTATCAAGCAGAAGTTTATATGATAGTTGAATAGCTTCATGATTTCTAAAAAGCTACTTAAATCAGTGGACTTACAGTAACTCTTGTCAAAGTCAGAGCGAATTTTACCAGTGGAAACAGAATTAAGCCCTAAAGAGATCATTTTTTCAGCACCTTTGCAACTTTTCATCTGCCACCATTGGAGCCAATGGAAAGGGTTTCATTGACTTTGGCACGTAAAGGGATGTTAGCTGTGTAACCCAAGATATCTTGTGAGTGCCAAAGAATAAACGAAATTTAGAATGAGACCAGCTTTGCTGTAATGGTGATGATATAATACTCAAGAGCAAACAACTAATAACCTCTTCTTAAAACAAGAATCCATCATGAATGCTCCCAGACCAAAGGGAAAATTTGCCTCTGGCCTCTGGGATTCCCAGCTGGGCAATGAAAAGAGGAGCTATATCATGCAGAAAATGATGAGGAAAGAGTAAAACCCCTCAGGAGAAAAAAGCCTGTTTCTTTTCCCCTCCTCGTCTCCTGGCATACTTATCTTTACTGCTTGTGTAAAATTCCATTGAGAAAAACCAGTTCATGATAGAACAAACTGAGAAAGTGCTAGTTCAGACAGCCTCTTCTTTTCTTTCATGGATTAATGGCAACTGAAAATGAAAGGATTATTTAAGGCCACTTGGGCAATATTAAGTACTGCCTATTGTGTTAGTCTAGGATCACATGTAGCCTGGAAACCAAAGACAGCAAACCACATTAGGTTAGTGTAGGTGGACACCTAGGTTATGAAACAGGCAGTTCTTGGATTTGCTTGTCAGTAGTTACAGAATTGCCAGTTCTGAAGAAAGAAATAAAAAAAATGGTGGTTTGCAGTCAGCCTTTCTGAAATTCCCAGAGGAATAGCCATGTTACTCAACTCTAGAAAGCAGAGTCTTAGTGACCGTTCTCAGTGATTATTTTTTTATTTGGACTTCTGCTGAAGATACAAGAAGTCAAAGTTAAATCAAGTTCACTATTCATATGTGCACTCATATGTGGCTGAGCTGGAAATGGTAATTTTTGAAAGTTGTAGCCTGTCCTTGTCAACCCATTTCAGAACAAGGGGAAAGCTTTCGTCATCAAATCCATTCTGCTGTGTTTTCCTGTGAGTCAAACGCAAACAGTTTTCAAACCTTTGCTGGGAAATGCAGTTCACAGTTGGGCAGGACCTGGGAAAATAAGAACTTAAGTCAGCGTACCGTGGAGTATATCCATCTCTCTCTGTGCTGGGACAGAAGCTGCCTTTTGAGCAGACATCTCACTTTGGCTTTTGCTTCTCTCTGCATCAGCTAAAGGTTCTGACTGCTCTGCTGCTCCATTTCTGGAATGGTAGAGGTGTGCTGGCAAAAATTTGCTTGGAATTGGATCTGGAAATCTGCTTGCCTTGGATGGTGTATTGTACGAACTGACATTTGTTTGGAGAAATTGAGTGAAAGGATTTAATGTAAATGTGAGAACTTCCAATTTCAACAAACATGAATTTTGGGGTGTGTGCTGCTGCATCCACTTGTTTGTAACAGGAGGCCACAGGTCTTGTAGTACCCTGTTGAGGAAGAAGCTTCAGTGATGCTGTCTGGAGAATGACTAAAGGAAATTAAACACAGAAATAATCAGCAGAAACCTTCTATTTTTCGTTTGTTCTCCAGAAAGTGTGTTGGTAAATGGCCTTTATCCCAAATTGTGCCAATTCTGCTGTCCGTGCACCCCTGTGCTTCAGGACCTTGGCTGCCAGTGACCTAAGAGCTTTCATTGCAGATGGACATTACACAATGTTGGTGTCATATGGGACTTATGACTCTTTTCTTGCACAGATTAGGTATTCATTACTGGTATAGAAGATAAGGGCCAAATCACAGATTTTTCCCAAGTGAACTGGCCTATTACACTGTGTGTTCTCCAATTACAGCTCTGGGTTCTTGAGAATTTAGAACTGATCTTGTAAAAGGTACACAGAAGTTATTTAAATCAACAATGAGGAGTGGGAAGAATTTACTTCTGCATAGAATACTTTGTGTCTTCCCACTTCTTTGCATCTGGGAAACTCTTACTGCTTCTTTCTTCCTTGTTTTTTATAGTTTTGGATGTCTTGCTGTATTGATATTTCCTATTCTGAATATTTTGAGTCTTGTTAAGAACTGTATGGTTGAATGATAATTTCTATTTTTTTCCTGTACAGATGTTGATGGAGGTTTCCTGATATTTAGATGATAGTTATTAAAAACCCCTCTGAATCCCAGGCTAAGGTTTTCAAATGGGCCCACACTCACTTTACCCTTTTATCTAACCTTTATTCTTTCAGGCTAGAAGACATTCTTTCCTATGTATTAAGGAGTGATTTGCTTTCTTCCCAGTCTGGATCTACAGCAATCTCCTGAGTTATTTTGTCTAAGGTCCTTGTAAAGAGGAGCAGGAATTTTTGTTCCCCTTCTTTCATTCAGAATTGAGGGCCTAGTTCTTGTTGTCTTTGCTTTGAGCAGTGGGGAGGAGGAATTCCTTCCTGACAGTTGAAAGGACGAACAATTTAGAAATATAAACATTAAAGGAGGGCAGGGGTTGTCATTCTTATACCACACTGGTGTAAATCAGCAGCAGGGTCAAAGGAATATACGCCCGTCGCATCACTTCATGGGAAATCTTGCTCCATGCCCATCTTTTCTCACAGGATTTTGGACCAGTTACGTCCCAAATTCTCGTTGGACTGGTCTTCTCATGCCAGAATATTCACTGGAAGAAAACCTGGGCCAAAGTGAAACAGTGTCATGCTTCAATAGGTCGCACAACCAGCAGGAGACATAAAAGAGAGACAAATACTGTGGAGAGCCCTACCGCAAGGTTTGACCACAGGGAGCAAGGCTGGGGTGTCTTTACAAACGAGTGTATGGGAAAAGGGATAACCATTCAACCTATCCTATGGCTGAATGCCTAACATTATACAGTTAGCACTATCTATAATATACCCTGAAAACTCCAAAAACAAATTTTGACTGGATTTATGAGTTGTAGGACAGGAGCCAAGTTAGCTCTTACTTAGTCTTCATGTGTTTGGAGCGATCTCATCTTTATATGTCTGGTACTTTGTTTTTCTGACTTGGTTTCTTTATATCTCCAATAGTTTTTATCAAACTGTTAACAATGACATTCTTTCTTTAATTTGGCTTAGGGTCAGAAAAGGGGCTCTTAGACATACACATTTTGTTTAATTTGTTTAATTTCTTATTCAATTAACAGAGATTCTCCAGTCTTTAAAATTTTCAATTACCCTTTTCCTGCCTACTCAGGAAGTACTTGGCTTCCATTTTTCAGAGCAATTGTAACTTTTCCATTAATTTGGTAGCTGTGATAGCACTTGCCATCTGCCATGACACACACATCAACCCACCCAGTCACATACAATGGGATCTTTAAAGGGGCCCATAGCGTGTCCACAGAGGTAAATCTGATAAACCTCGTCCAACAGAGGCCACCTAACCTCTAGTGTAAGTCACAGCTCTCAGTGTTTTTGTAACTTTGTCCATTCCCCTTGTAGAAAACTTCTGTCTGTGTCAAGTTGACTTTTACACATGGAAGGTTTCAGTGAAGTTGGTTTAACCCTTATTAAGAAGAGGGCAGAGGGTAATAATAAGTAATTTTGGCCTATGGCAGTATTATTTCCTCTGGCTTTCTTTCTTTCTCTTTGTCTGTTTTTCTGTCTCTGTGTCTCTAACCAATTCTTTTCCTGAGAGATCTTACATTTTCCTGTCCTGTAAAAATCTACACAAATCTGACTTAGGAGCAAATTATCTTTATACCTGCTCCTTGGATCACATCAAACACGTGCTGCTAACGTTCCTGAATGTTCTTCGTACAGATCATGCAGCTGGCCATGGATCAGTTAAAGTTTACAACATTAACTAAGGATGATCTCCTATATTAAAGGTGCTGGTCTAAATTACTGTTAGAATTGTGATACATCTTTGGATTTACCAGAGAGTTCATATCTGATAGATGTCAAAGTGACCCTGGGGCATGTAGGGAAGATTACATGTAATTTCTTTAGATTTAAACCTCATTAAAACATTGTTTCTATGAGATGTGTGAATATTTCTGCCACACTTAATGACGGTTTTTGTTTTTAATTTTAGTTATTAGCAGATTCTTCACTATGCCCTATGATAAGATTATTGCATACTCACCTTCTCCATATTTTTCTTGGGCATTTTGCTCTCTGTTGTCTGAGAAAAAAATAATGAGATTTTTTAAAGATACATGGTAATTTTATACTTTCAGGTATGAATTAAAGACATAATTAAAGTTTAGATGCTCAGAAGATGTTTATCCTTACTGAATTGATTTGGATCTGTTGGAGTCCAGAGGAGGGTCATGAAGATGATCAGAGGGCTGGAGCACCTTTCCTATGAGGAAAGGCTGAAAGAATTGGGGTTGAAAAGCCTGAAGAAGAGAAGACTCTGGGGAGACCTTACTGTGATATTTCAGTACCTAAAGGAGCCTTGCAAGTGAGCTGGAGAGGGACATTTTACAAGTGATACAAGGGAGAATGGCTTTAAACTGAAAGAGGATCAGTTTAGATGGATAGTAAGAAAAAATTCTCCACTGTGAGAGTGAATTTTCAACTCTGGAACTGGCTGCTCAGAGAAGCTGTGGATGCCTCATCCCTGGGAGTGTTCAAGGCCAGGTTGGATGGGCTTTGAGCAACCTGGTCTAGTAGAAGGTGACCCTGCCTGTGGCAGGGGGGCTGGAACTAGATTATTTTTAAGGTCCCTCCCCACCCAAACCATTCTATGATTCTATGAAACGATACCTTTTTGTATCATATTATTCATTATATATCTTAAGTAATGATAAGCACTAGTAATTTGGTTCAGCAGGAGTGTTCATTTCTGCGTTTTGTTTTCTGGAGAAAATTTTATGCTAAGCAATGATCCACATTTTCTATTGTAACACCTTATAACTGGAAGTGTTTTTTTTTTTTTTTTTGGTAAATATAAGTGCCCACAACTGTATCTGTAGAGAATGCATGCATATCCAACAAGAGCCACACCAGACCAAAGTGTGTAATGTGAACATGTATGTATGTAGCACATTTATATGATATATGTGTGATTCATTAGAGTGTGTAGCTCTGTGTATTGTACCTGGGCAAGGAGGCGAAAGATCCCGGTGATTCCAGGGCCTGATTCACCACTACATTGTAAACCTGGCTTTACGGGGCAGTTAAAGTGGGTTTACAGCTGTCTTGTGTCAGGGAGCTGAATGAAGCAACCAATGAATTCAGCACAGAGCTCCTGCTGTTTTGGTGTGGTGGAAGCTGCTCCCCAGGCATCCCTTCCAGCGAGCATCTCACTGAGAATGGAGCTGGGCGATAGTTGGAACAATTTGTGTTTTCACGGCACAAAACAGTGAGATCCTTTGAGACCTTCAGTGGACCTAAGCATAATCAAAGTGATTGTAGGAGAAGTCCTGCTTGCTTACAAGTCTAGTCCTACTCAGAGGGAGCAAGTACTACATTGTCTCTCTCTGCTCTGTGCAGAGCAGCATGGGCTGTGGTGGGTTTGTGTGCTTCACTGCTGGGGTGGCTGCAATGCCATGACACCTCCTGAAGTATCTGCATCATACCTGCAGTACAGAATAGGGCTATGGACTCTCTGACAGTGAGAGAACAAACCGGGTAAAAATACCCCTGCCCACATTATTTCTCAGATCTCTTTCTAAAGGGCAGTTTTTCCTTCTGAAGAGTAGTGCTGGAGGGCAATCAGTGCTTTTGTGCCTGAACTCTTCCTTTGTCCTGTTCAGCTATTCCTCCACCAATGCTGCCAAATAAAGGCTGAACTGTACTACGACTCAGCCTGGGGTGTCCCAGCACTTCAGTGCTGTGAAAGAAAGGGTTTTTTTCTTAAAAAAAAAAAAAAAAAGAAATGAAATAGGAAAAAAATTACATCTAATATAATAAATAGATACAAAATAAAAATACACACAGAAGACATTATGCACACAATAGCTGGAAAGCAGGAGTGCAGCCATGTTTTCCTCTGTCAGTGGGTCAGTGTGTTCTGTAAGCACTTCCATCCTGTTGGGTCCCTGGTTGGTCTCCACCTGCTAGCCGGCTCACTCCAGAGGCAGCGCTGACCTGGCCTCTCCCTCATTTCGCTGGCGCCAGCGGCTTGATGGGCCTTGCACTTTGATTATTTGTGTTAACAGTTAATTTAGCACCATGGACACGTGTGCCAAAGCTGCCTCCACTTCCTGCAGCCTTCCAACAAATGGGACTTTTATGAGATGCCTTTCACAGCTCCCCTGCCTCCTCCAGCTCAACTCATTTGCCTCTTTTCTCCCCCACCCCTCCCCTGCCTTCCCTCCCCACCCCACCGTCTCAATCTCAGCTGTAATCTTTTCTACATCTTGCAGGAAAAGAGCTATTTCTGGCAGCTCTGTCTCTAACACTCGCCCCACTCAAACTGATTTAATGGAGATTTATAGATGCGAGGCTATGCAGCTCTGAGGCACTTTCTTGAAAAGTTTTTCTGTGCCTGTGTTACGTATGGAATTTATTTATTTAATGTTTGGTGTTGCAGCTACACTGTCAACTGTTTGCATGACATATTCCACATACTTTTTTTTTTTTTTTTTTTCACAAGAATTCCAGTGAAATCCTGTTACACAGCACATTTCTGGTCCAATTCATCCCAGCTGCTAACTTTACCAAGCTAAAATCTGACACCCAGGTCCAATTTCATTAAACCCCAGCCAGCATGGTTCTTTGTGATAATACTGACTCTTGTCTAAGGCAATATGTGTTTTGGCTCACAGCTATGAATAAATCCTGTCCTAAGTACCTTCTTCCTAGTATGCAGCACACTGCAATGGTCCAAAAAAAAAAAAAAAAAAAAAAAGCAGCTTCTGTAAGTAGTTGTGGAGAAGAGAGACTTTTGTAATCATTTATCCTGATTTTCCAAGTAAGCTCTCTGCTATCTTAAGAAATTATGTTCTCTAAAAATAAATGAGAATTTAGTCGTATATAACATCAAAACTGCTGTTTCTGTTGTCATTCCAGCTTTGATTGATGCAAAAAGACCCAGCCGGGTATGTAAGGGACTCTATATTTACAGCCTAATACACACAACATATTTATTCTGTGTTATCCCTTTCCAAGTGCCCAAGTACTAAAATTAGCATTAAATATTCAAAATAAAGCCAGGTAAATAAAAAGAAATGTATTGGTAAACTCCTGTTTCATCTTCATTATTGGAGGGTGCTTTGTGTAAGTGCTCAAGAGGGTATGTGCTGGTGTTGGGACTCCTCCCGGACTCCTCCAGCAGGCACACATCACATCCAGTCCCACTTAGCCTCCACATGAGACCTGGCTTTTGTGTGGACTTTCAGCCTGAGGGTTTATTTCACTTGACCGCTTTCCCATGCCTGAGTGGTGATACACATGGATGGTCCCCTGTCTGCTTACAGGAGCAGGAACTGGGGCATCCTCATCCTGCTAAGTGCTCCAGCTGGCTGCATCTCTGATGGCTTCAGGTGCAGGAGTCTCCTGATCCAAGCTGCTTACAGGAGCTGGGGCATAAAGCTGTTTCTGAGTGTCTCCCCTGAGTGACAATTCTTTTCCTTTTTTTAATGAAATTGAATGAGCTAAGTGTAACCTGTCGAGGACAAATCCTATACTCTTCTCATCTTCCAAAAAAGCACTGTGTAAGCCCTGATTCTGCCGGCTCTCCTGCCTCCTGCTTGTTTAACAAATGGTATTTTGAAATAATGCCATAGTGTATTTTTAAATATCAAATTCTGCTGTGTTTTGAAATTGCAGATTCCCTTTGGTCAAGAAGGTTTTATCCCTGTGTTTAACATTTTGTTATTATGGTCTCTGCTAAGCTCCAGGACAGCACATTTTGGAGGTTGCTGGTGAATGTCCTTTGCTTAGGCTGAGGCAGGTACTTTCCTGATGGATTTTTTTGTGACACCAAGGGAAAAGTTAACAAGTTGGAGGAATACAGATATTACCATTTCAGATCAGACCAGTTGTGCCTTGAGACCACTATTTTGCTGTGAGAGTAGCTAATCCTGGATGACAGGTTTTTTACAAATTAAACATACTTTGAGAATGATTATCCTGTGTAAGGGTAGCAGCACTGGAAATTAAATGGGTTTTCCAGTCTCTCTATTGTGCAGCACATTGCTTTAGACTTTTTGGGAATTTACATTTGTTCTGGTCAGTTACGAGGTTTTACAAAAGACCTAGGAAGTGTTGAAATTGCAAGTTCGCGTTGGACCAAGTGTTGCAGAAACATGGTGTTTCAACACTGTGTACGTCATGAACCTGTAATTTCAACACTTTCTAAGAGTCACCAGAGTCTCTCAGGCTGAACTATAATAGAACTAAGTGTTCTCCCCTGAACACTCAACTATCTTTTTTTTCCCCCTGGAAAATATAATTTGAAACACCATTTAGACACATTGAAGAGTTTAAAATTGTTTTATTAATAATGAAGGAAAGTCTAAGTAAAAGATTGCTGCAAATAGAGAAACTTGCTGACTCAAGTGGTAGAGGGGGTGAGTCCTTCTGCTGGATAAATACAGTGGACTAGGGTTGCAGTTTTAATTATGGATTCACTTGTGAGGGACAAAGCGGAATTTTTACAAGTTGTCTGTGGTTATGCTTCTGCCTTATGTCATTGCACACTGGTTCTGATAGCAAGTGTTAAACTCCTGCAAATGAATCTGCTATTACTTCTGCCTCTGGGCTGTATCTCCCCGAGGCTCAGCCAGAGTGGGGAAGAGAGATGCAGCACAGCTTTGAATGCAATTTTAATAAATTTCTACCTGCCCTGCACAGTTCACAGCAACAGAGCTGAGGCTTATGCACTGTGGCGTGTGCTCTCCTTCACTAGTCTCCCTCCTCAAATCACATGTAACAAGCATCCAGGATGCAACCTCCCTTTTAAAGACATCTCCTAACACTGGAGAAGCCAGGGCTGCCACAGCTGCAATAGTGAGAAGGGACAAGACTACCTTGTCCTGTAAGACATCGTGGCTTTGTTTCCTCAACTGGCAGCCTGTCTGTTGAGTGACCTGATACTCCCATTCAGTGAAGAAATTCCTTGTTCCTAGCACAACAGTTTTTGTGCACTGACTCAAAGCATTTTGCAAGGTTGAGCAACGTCCCTTTATTAGATTGAGAAAATGAGGTACAGACAGACCAGAGCGATTGCTGGAAGTCCCCAGTGAGGGCAGCAGGGGATGGAGGCCCAGTAGCCAAGTTCTTATTCAGTAGCCTATTCACTTGGAGACACACTCTCCATTCACTGAGCTTCCCACCATGCTGTGATGGCAGGAGGGCAGGCAAGTATAAGGTGAGTTCTTGATGCAAAATCTTTGTTTTGCACTTTTCCTTATGTTTGCCTGACTTCAGTAACCTTTCAGAAGCATCCTTCTCCCTTTCATATCCCTTGATATTCCCTAAAGATCTAAATGACCAATATTTTCTTTAAGTATAACATTTTTCTCTTTTTGCATTTATGAGATGAATTGGGAAACTTCCTGTACCATCCCTGGGAAACTGGACAGGAACTCCTGCATTAACATAACTTCTATTAAACATACACTGGTATGACTGTATCTGAGGGTGGGAGACACAGAACTACTGGGAATAGCCAGGATTTCTCCCTGTTGCAGGCAATGCTGCTGAGAAAGCACAAACCAGCCACAGTGGTGAAGTCATGCAAATGCAATGCTACCAAAGGCCACAGGAATTGTGGAAAGATTTGTGTAAATATCTCATGCATTCTTGTGCTCTAAGGTTTATGGAAACAAAAACCACAGTCACAGAGCCCATGCCACATTTGCTCGTCCCTTCCCCCTTCTGTTTCTTCTCTACAGAAAGGTTGTAGAACAGTTTATGAGCAGCCAAGAAATGGATTTTTTTTTCTTTTTGTTTTTACTAGTAATGTTAAAAAAATAGTGGAAAAGATGGTAAGCATAAACAAGGTTAAGCAGGGTGCAAGGGGAAGGATGGCTGATTTGTGAGGATCATGTGAACCTCTTTGTTGTAAGCATGCCTGGAAAAATACATGCCACACTCATGTTTCCCGAGTCATTTCATACAACACATTGTCTCTCTCACCCACCAACTGGACCCCCCTTTCCCCGCACCATTTAGTTCAGTAGATCGTCCATGCAGTTTGCTTACTCTCAAAGGGAAGATGCTGTATGTTTACCTTCCTGCTTCATTTTTGAGGTTTTATCATGCTCTCTTGAGAGGCTGACAATATCTGAGTCTAGACAAAACCAGCCCTGTTTATTCATGTCCTGGTGTCCATTCCTCTCTATTATTGACTGTACCAAGGACATTCTCCCCTTCTTCAGATGCTTTGTATCATTTTAGATAGTGGTATCACACTAGAGAGGGACAGTCTACATGAGGGCTGTTACGAGTAAATAGCTCAGCGGAATAATGCACCTGCTGTTGGGGAATATACGGGTTGGTCCTAGTGCTGCTGCTGGATGTGAGCTCCTAGGAGCTGGTGCTTGACTACACCACACTGTTGGGAGAGGGAGAGCACTCTATCAGGTGTCCTTTTTTTTCAGGTCTTAGCTACTTGCAGTCCCATATTGACAAGAGTGAGGATGGAAAAAACACAAAAGGAGCTGGTTAAATATATGTCCTTAGTCTGTTTAAATTAACCACCCCTTTTCAAGTCTAAGGGAGTTTTACCATCTTTTGGGTGGATCAATGGACCACAGTGCAGGGAGCACGGGAGTGAAGGACTCCAGCAGGGGCTGGAAGCTGTGGAATTACTGAGAAAGAAAAAGAACAACTAGTATTGTCTTAGGGTAATAAGCAGCCAGGCTGCTGGCACAGAGGCTGCTGTGACACAAATGCGATCATCTTTCTCATGTCACAAAACCCAAACCTTTGCTGTCTTCCCACAGTGCCACAGCATCCAGTGTGTGCCACCCACCCAGTCCCCTTCATGCATTGGGATGCATTTTTTTTTGTTTCCAAGAGGAGATTTTTACATGTAGGAAATTGGGCAGGATGTGCTGGTGCTAATACCAGGCTGACTACAATGGCTGTGGAGCCAGGCCTTCCTTAGCCTCTTGGAGGGACATTGGCTGTGGCTCTGAGCAGGCCAGGTGCTTCAGCAGGTGGCACTGTGAGTCCTGCTCACCCACCGTGGGGCTTTTCTGCTTCAAGAGGTATTTTTCTTTTGGATAAGGAACAAAGCTGAGGTCCTGACCACTTGTGGTCTTTCTAAATGCCAAGGTATTTTTCAAAATACATGAGTGCTGGCCTAGGCATCCCAGCCAAACTGCAGGTTGGGTAGCATCCTACCAGTTCAGAGCTACACCAGTGATTCCACTGGGATATGATTTATTTCTTCACTTCCTGTCCTAAAGGAACACCCACAAAGTTGTGAAAGTTGTGCAGAGAGTACACAGTGCAAAGGAGGCTGTACTGATTGCTAGGTGAGGGTTAGCTTAGTAAGTGCTGGTGTTTCTGGAGTGGTTCTTCAGAGAAGTGAGCAGGAAAGAAATAGCTAAGCAGCTCCTAGTCAAGGGTGTTGCTGATACACAAATACAAATAAAAAAGGGGACAAAATGCTCCAACATGTCAGTTGTGAAACATTTATTAAATTAACAAGTCTACAAGGACCAATAACACCATCCTCACTGGTTGTTCCTGCTGTCACTTACAGGCACAGGCTTTAATCTTGCTTTAACAGAAACATGAGGAAGCTGGTGCTAGTTATCCTGCTCTGGTCTTTTCCAATCACCCAACTGGCAAAACTCGGTAGTGGTGATTTATTTACTTCTATCACTTTCTTCAGCAATGGGCTCAAAAGACAATTATTTGCTTATATTACATAATCAGGGTTCTGTTTGGATAGATGATTTTATGTTTTATATTCCAGTGGACAGCGTCATCAGCCTTTTTTCATGAGGGAGTCACTTGCTCACAGCACAAGATTTGGAAAGTTCCAGAGAGAGCACTTTCCTACCTGCTTCCAGATTCCCTCCAGCTTTTCTGTCCTCCTCCCTTCCGTGAGAGCTGCATGCGGGGTGCAGTGCTCCTGACCCTTGCAGAGTGCTATTTGCTTGTTTTATCTCTGAAAACAAAACAAATTTCTCTGTGTTTTGTTCTATTTCCTACATGATAGAATCTTTTGTTTTCACTTGCAACCTTTGCAGCTTCCAAGAATTTTTACTCCTTGTGGTTTGCTGAGATGCGCGGGGTTCAGTAGTCTGCCACCAGGCCCTGGCCCAAGGTCGAGGATTCCCTCCTTTTCCTTCCCAGTATTGTGCTGCATCCTGCAAGGCCCTTCTCCTTACATTGCTGTGGCTGTCGTGACAAAGGGGACTGGCACCAGGCACACTCCTGCTGCCACGGTGACAGCTGCTGAGCACTCGCCAAGCTCTAATGACAATAGCATGACCTCAGATACTTTATTAAGAAAGAAAAACTTGAAAGGGAGGGTACACTTAAAAGCAGACAAAAACACCTCGTCTCAATGCAGTGCATTGTTTTTGCAAACCCAGGATAGAAATGCTTTAATATAATCTTGGCTTATTCTCTCCCAGCCCCTTTCCCCATTTTATGCACAGGTTCATCCACATCCATGGTGGACTCGAGTTCTCAACAGCCTCTGTGTGACTCAAAATATGCAAATAGATGTTATGGACCACTGGGCTCAGTATGAAGCCAGGCATCACATGGCTGGGCTATACTTTTAATGCTGCTGTGACACTGGTTATTTCTCTGTGCTCCACTTTCTCTGGGGTGATAATGGAGTAAAATGGGGGCGATGGTACTCTAGTCCCCACAACAAAGCTACACGGGTCTGGATGGAGCTGTGCTGTGGATGGAGAGGGAGGCTGGGAGCTGTGCTGCTGCATGGAGCTTCTCTCCCACAGGGACATGGAAGGGGAGGATCCGGGTAGACAAGAGCTTGTGTTCAGCTGTGCCTGAACTCTGCAGCCGGGATGGTTGTGGCAGAAAACCTTTGCCTGAAGCCACACAGAAAGTCTGAGAATGAGTAAATAGGCTTGGCAGAAGGGGAAGTAGAGCTGGTCAGAAAAATTCTGACTAAACAAGTTTTCATTGGAATTTACCGATTCATCAACATCAAAGCACTTTGTGGAGAGGGTCCAATTTTGACAAAGTTGTTTCCAAAACCAGGCAGGGCTTGAAAACTGCCTGCTAGGCACATTTTGGAAACCTGGCTAGTTTTATGCTGATTTATGCTGTCGGTTCCTCAGCAGCTCACCAACTGGGTGTTAAGAAGTGTATCTTTCCAGGTGTAAGTCTGAAGTGACTGTCTCCAAGCAAGGAATCCCGTGGTGGTCAGTGTCTGTGACCCTGTTCCTGCTGCTTGTAAAGCCCCAGGCTCAGGGACATTGGCTCTGAAGAGTGCTATCAACTTTTATCAGACACTCCTTTTTAAAAAACAGAGAAATCAACTGACGTAAGAGTTGCTGCTTTCAGTTCTGAGACCCTTTAATTTGAATCTAGAAACAAAATGTCTGAGTTTTGTTTCTTTTTTATACATGCTAAAATAACTCAATTGATTGACACAGAATTACTAAGCTGAATTTGTGTTAATTGGAGAACTTCAATGAATTGCTACATAACCGTTGGAACATAATGAAGCCCACAAAAATACCTAGATATTTATCCTTTCCAGTTGGAGTGGAATTCTTCTTTTGCTTCTTATGGATGATACTAGTGGTAAACTTTAAAAACAAAAGGAGAGGAAGAAGAGGAAGAAAAAAAATACTTGCTGGACCTGGTTCTTCTCAATGTGGAATTCCTCCTCTTTTATCCTTTGCAGCTGGGTTTGTGTGTGTGTGTGTGCATGTGTGTGTGTGTGAGACAGGGGGAGACAGAGAAGAAGGGGTATTTCGCATTTCCCACGACAGTTTTGTTTGGGGTTCTGATAGCAGGATTCATTGTGCATAATCTATATGGCTTTACAGAGCATTTCTTGAGCTTGTCTTCATGGGAGGAAAAACTGCTGGTGGTTTGTTGGTTTTTTTCCACAGAGGACTTTTCCAATGTCTAGTGTGAACATACAGTACTGAAGAAGCACAGAAATATGCCATTGCTTTCAGGCTTGCCCATGTCCAGATGTGCATCCCAAGATGTGCTAGCTTTGGGGAAACATAAAGCAAACTGAAAGGAACAGGATTTTACTGAAACAAACAGGATTCTACAAAAAGAAACAGACCAATAAAATCTGAAGTGCAGAGAACACTTTCTTTCATAGTACCTACAATTACGCAATTGTGCTAATGCACTGTACCTCAAAATATGCCTGTATTTTGCAGCAGACTCTTTGCTAATTTTTTTTTTTCAGTTGGACAGAGGATAATCTTTTAAGTAATGTGTTTATTTTAGCTTTGTTTTTCCCACTCCCCAAGGTCCGCTAGGATTTCTCTCCTATCTTTTTTATGTGCGAATGACATTGGTTGTTACAAGGTCAGGATCAGGATTCATTGTGGGGGGCAACAGTGCTATAAGGGCTTGACACGAGATCAGAAGTAATACTGCAGTGAATTAAAAAAAAAAAAAGTAGAAAAAAAAAATGTAGCAAGGCTCATGGTGCCGAAAGATCTGGGTTTTCCATCCAGACACCATCTGTGAAGCACTTGGGGACAGTGCCTAATGTCTGAGTCATCATGTTTGGCAGTCCTTTACTCAGTGGTCTGTTTCCCTGGGGGGAATATTCATTGGGGGAGAAAAGAAATAGTAGAAGGACGGAAGATAAACTGCCCTTTAGCCCCATGATTTATATTTGGTCAGAGTACCCCAGTTCTATTTTCCTTTCCTTGGAATGTATCTTGGACATGTTGTTTCAATATGAGACAATCAGCTGGGCTCTCAGAGGAATGTCCCTGGAGACTTGAAACAGCCTCCCAGTAGGGTAATATGTTCAGCAGAATTCTAAGATGTATTCTCCAACATCTGCAGTCTATTTGTGCCTCCAGAATATTTCCCATCAGCATTTGGGGAATCAAAAGGCACTTTGAGAGATGGTCACCAATTCTCTACACTGCATGATAACTTGTAAAATGTTTACTTCTTTAAACTTCTACTGAGCTGGTTGTTCTTTCTTTTCTTTTCTTTTCTTTTCTTTTCTTTTCTTTTCTTTTCTTTTCTTTTCTTTTCTTTTCTTTTCTTTTCTTTTCTTTTCTTTTCTTTTCTTTTCTTTTTCTTTTCTTTTCTTTGGCAACTAACAACAGTGGGACATGAAAATACACTTTAAATTATTTTTTCATATAAATGGGTTATGAATGTAGTACTAACCTCCTGAGAAACAAGAAGGCTTAAGCAGTGATGCACAACGCAGTCAATGTCTCTTCTGGGTGTGTGACAGAAAAAAGAACTTGTCAGACTGAACATTAGAAGTAAGTAGACAATCAAATGGACAGTGTTACATCTAAGATGTCATGTCCTCATTTTCATTCTTTCATTTGGTTTTAGGAACTCCATGCCAAAAAAAAAAGGCAGACTCAGAAGTAGAAAAAAACTCCAGGCAGGTAGCAAAAATAGCAGAAAACTACAGAGAACATATTCCTTGTAGGAAGAAATTGAAAAAATTAAGATTATTTATGCAGGAAAGTAAAAAGAACAAGAGAACATGCAGCATGTGTAATGCAAGGAATAATAGATAGTATGCAGAAAGCCAATTTAAACCTCCTTTTCAACCTTGTCAGTGATATAGGAATTAGGAATGTTCAGAAACAAAAGGAAATATGAATTGACACAATGTGCAATCAATCTGTGGGCATTGATTTTACAGGGTATCATTTGCACAAACAGCAGAAAGTTGCCTGAAAGACTGAGAAAAATACTGTGTACAAATATTAAATGAAAATGCCATCTAGGCAAGATAAAAACAAATCCATCTAGCTTTATTTAGGAGGGCATATAAAGGTAAGAAGAAAGATGAGCACATTACCACAATGATGGGAGCACAAGGGAGTGTGTGTTCTTATGGCAGGGGGTTTCTTGGCCACCTGTTGGTATTCATGGGAAGCTGTCTGTATCCATGACACCAACTGTTATTTGATTTCAGTGACTGGGACCATTTAATAATTAAGAAATGGATTAAATTCTTTCCCGTTGTTACACTTCCTCACAAGCTGTAAGATTTCATGTGGATGAGAGGGGGCATTTGTCCATGAAACGACGACAGTGAGGAAGTACAGGCAGCTCTGTCCTAGCACTGCTCTTATTGGCTGTGTGTGCAGACAAACTATCAAATTCAGTGGACCAGAAATAGGTATATTATGGCAATCTCCTATCACGAGGCAAATGAAGCAAGCTGTGGCACTGCACACCAAGCATGTGAACTCACACCGAACAATAAAGAAAACATCTAAGGTTTTAAGGTTTTGACTTCATTAATCTTATTTTTTTTTCCTTTTTTCTTTTTTTTTTTTTCCCTAAGATCCTTTCTCTGTTTCTGTTCTGTGAAAGCCAAATAAAAGCAACAAATAACCGAAAAATCCCTAAACAAACAGTTGGGACTTTGACTTGCGAAACTGTATTTGCATGTTTGTTCTGAAGAGGTTCCCATAGCCCGGCTCTGACTTTTATCTATCCCCACAGGATGTACTCCTACACTTTTTCTTCCAGGGTCCCCTGCTTCCTGTGGGTGTTCTCACAGCTGCCAATTCAGACAGCTCGGGTCTGGAATAGACTTTGCACAATCCTGAAGATGCTATTCTCTCACTAAGTCAAGTGATTCCATACAAAAATATGGCAGATGTTTAGCATCAGGAATCAAAACAGCATTTTCGCACCACACAGCACATTCTTCTCTTCCAGATACCTTTCATTTCCTCTCTACAGGATATGGAGCAATTTTCCTCTTTTGCTGCTGTTCATGTGAACTCAGGAATCTGTGAATTATACCAAGACATTTGAATTCCCGTGTAATCTTTTCTGAGAGGTAGCGGGGCTTGGTTCACTGATGTCTCATGCTTCATTTTTTCCTGTCTAGAAGATAAATACAGAGGTAATAACACTGGATTACTTCTTGTCCTTGGTTTTCAACACCTGAGAAACAAGACCTCCTGAAAACAATCTGTACTTCAGAGAAAGAGCAACCATGGGCCAAAATTACCTAAATGGGTATTAATTGTTTCTGCAGAGGGTCCTGCAAGTTTTGGAGCTAAAGAGAGCCAGATTCACTGATGCTGGAGATGAATATTCCTAATGACATCAGTGGGTATATTCCAGCTGAGATTCCAGCCACCTGTGGCCTTGGATTAGCCTGTGGTATTTTCTTATGGTGTTCTAGCTTCTTTTTATGAGGTCTCATTGAGCTGTGCACGTGGCCCTCTTCACCAGACTTTTCACTGGCCCAGAGAAAGGCATTTGAGCGTTGTGCTGAGCCCAGCTCACACTATTCCACACCTTGTCTCTGGAGTTCCTCAGTACTGCTCAATGCAAGGGTGCTGTGATACTGTATTGCCCACTGGAAAATGTCTTAAGTATACTTATGTAGTTCAGGGTGAAGCTAACTTGGAAAAAGCTGTGCCTACCAGTCCCGATTCCAAGCAGCAAAGAGGAATTAATTAATTTGCAGTCTGATTTTCTGTCACAGAGACCCTGGGCTTTCCACACATTCTGAGTTTAGCACTGTGACACACTGTGTTAAAGCTTTAGACATAAAAAAAATGAACACATTGCCTAACAGAAGATAAAAGAACTGCATGGCTGTCACATAAATTATTTAAGCCAGTAATTAAATTACTTTCTTTGCCCCCCATTCACTAAATTACTTCATCAAGAAATTACAAGCTCTTTCTCTTCTCATGATGAGTCTGAGACCAAAATAAATAGGAGGTGCATTACAAACCCATCACTATGTGCAATGCTGTTACTAATCCTCATTTTTACTAAGAATTTACACTATGCTGCCTGTATTAGACAAATCTTTAAAGGAATCTATAACCATTTGGAACGTGCAGAATTCATGCAGAATTATCCTCTCTACTTTTTAGTGTAGCTTGGTGATCAGGATTATCTGAAAGCTTTTAAAATCAGCATTTTTAACAATATAACATTCTCCCAGAAAAAATGTCCACTCTCTCTGCAAATGTTCAATTTTGCTTTAGAAGATTTAACGTCTTCTGTAGACTATAGGATTTTAAAAGCTTTACAGAAATATTTGGTCTTTTGCCCATTTTTGAAAAGGAGGGGATGGGACATTTTTAGACAGCTATGCAAAATAAGCCCCGTTTACACCAAACCCTTAACATAAACATATCATGCATAAGCTTAGCAGCTGTATAGAAGTCAGCAGAGAGAGTGGGAAGGCTTTTGAACTCATATTTCCACACTGGACAGATCTGCAGTGTTAATACTGGTGGCGGATGAGGGATAGACAAGACCAAGCATATTTCTGAAGTTTGTAATTCTGTCTTGTATGGCTTCCCCTCCAACATCTGGAGCTGGGGGAGAGGTGCTACACAAACCTGTATGACAGATTTCCTACCCAAGGCTTCCCATATGTGATGGGCAGCCTAAATGGTCTTTGTTGGTTTAGTGGTAGACTTGGCAGTGCTGGATTAATGGTTGGACTCAATGATCTTAAAGGTAATTTCAAATCGAAACGGTTCTATGATTTTATGATTCTATTCTTTGACCATACAGAGAAGAATGACTACAGTTTTTATCAAGCAAACTAAATAAAGGGCAGTAATGTTGCAGGAAGGAAATGTTCAGTGCTTGGCCTGAATCTTGCAGAGGTCCCTGCATATTTTACCAGACACTTGCTGTGTTCTTTCAGGCTTCTCAGGAATGTCTCTAGCAGCAATACCATAGGCAGTGTGTCATCCAGTGTGAGCATCCTGGAGGAAAGTGCAGGTCCTGCTCTGTACAGCTTCCTCCCCACAGACGACTGTTTCTTTACTTTTTTTGCTTAAGGGTAAAAGAAGGACTGAGCATCAGTATTACACTTCATTCTATAAATTTTTTTTAGTCTGCAAGATTTCTAAGAAAGTTTTCACACTTTTGAAAATCCATTACTCTAGAGAGATAATAGTTCTTCTCTGGTTTACTCTATTCACACACTATGCTTTTGTATTTCAGACCCTTCTATGAGTCTGCTAGAGGTAGTAAGAGGAAAAGACCTTTCTCAGAGGCAGAGATTGCAGATGACCTCATGCTGAGGAGACAGGATGCAAAGCACAAAGCTTCTGAAGTACCCATGGGGCACCACATGGAACTTGGCAGGTTTGTGACACTTCTGTTTTGATTTGAAATATAGAAGGTCTATATTCCTGGAGTCTCCTGGCAAAATAAGCATTTTAAAGCACATATTATTACAGACATGTTCTGGAATCAGTAAAAATTAGGTGTGCATATTTCAAATCAGTTTTTCTTTCAGTGCAGACTTTCCAGGCTGCAAAGACATACAACTATATTCTTAAATTTTCACTATTCTCTACAAGATGTTTTCTCAACAGTCAGTAAGCAACAGAGTTTTCTTTTACTGAAAGTGTAGCCACCCAAGTTGATTATTTGAAAGTCCTTCAGGAGACTCATCTATTTTAATACACATGTTGAGAAAAATCATTCACAATCCATTCTACATTGGGGTTTAGGCTAAAAGCAACTTCAGTCTTCTTTCTGATGTAAATACAGCAGTTGGATCTTTCCTGCTCTTCTCTGAAGAAAGTCTGTAACTTGCTGACAACTTGGCACTTCAGCTAGCGCTCATGGTTCTTGCAAGTAGACATAACTTTATCTGGCCTAGACCATGTCGCAGCTACAATAATGTCTAGTTTTAGTAGATAGTAATATTACAAATAGGTCCTTAGTAATAAGCTGGTTATTTGATGAACAGAAGTGTTATACTGGCTGCTAATTACAACCCTATGTTGGATATAGTGCAAAGTACATATTCTCAGTATTAGCCCAGAGGGCACTGGTTTCCAAAAGATAAAAGCTCTTCCACTAAATTCAGTTGCAAGACTGGTGCCTGAGACTAATGGCACCAGACAGAAGCTTAAAAAAAGCTGTGGTACCTCCTCCTTAACAATTTGGATACCTTTTTCCTTAGATAAATTAGGAGTTATTGACTAACATACTTGGGAACACAAACTCTGTGAACTGCTCGTTGAGTTTGAGTTGATCTATGTGGGGATCAGTCACGAACTCGCAAGGCAACAGCGTCATACATTTTACAAGATGGGAAAAAAGGTAAATATTACTAAATAGCTATGATGCCATGGAAAGGGCAAAAGGTTATGAAAATTATTGGCTTGAGGAAGGAGTCATGTATACAGAGAGATGGAAACACTCGGCTAATAAGTGTGTGGCATTCCATGGCTGTGATATCAGAATTCCCAACACCAGGCGACTTCCCTTTTCTGAAATCTTTAGCAAATGCCTAAATTTCCCACAGATAAAGAAGAAAATCAAATGGGAAAGATAACCCCCTGTAAGCAGGAAAAGTTTTTGTACTAGAGAACAGCACCACTCTTCAGTTGCATGGACACAGCCTCCTCAGTGCAGGTTAATATTTAAGGACTCCAAAGAAGACCCCTGTTTTTTCTTTGGATACATTTTTCTCTGTTATTTCGGATGGACCAATTAAAAATGCCTATGGTGCTTTAACATAAAGGAATGAAACCTTGGTAACTAATTTCTGTCCTGTTTACTGCCACCTATGAGTTTTATAGTGAATTTTTAACCACCAAGTTCCTTAATACTTTCTATTTTAAGGAAAAGATATTGCAGCTTATTTTGTAGATATGGTCTGGCTGGGTATGTATCTGCTAGGATTAGTTGTGAGGCCTATTTCATACATCAGTATCCTGTAAAATATGTTGCTGTTTCCATCTGGCTGCTCTGGATCTTGATGTGCAACCCTAAAAGGAGACCTTGGACATAGCAGTTCCCTTTGTGTCTCTTGCCTTTTCTAAAAGCCTTGTGGAGAACTGCCCTATTTACTAGATAGAAACAAGGGATTTTGCAAATTGTGGAGGGGTTTTTTTGGTTATAGTATGTTTGTTTGAATTAATTTTTCTTGGATAGTATTGTTGCATGGTGACAGAACTACAGACAGTGCTTTACCTACTGTAAGCCTTCCATATAATGTGAAAAGACTGTAGGTAGAAGGGCCTCAAAGAGGTACCCTTTGATGTCCCAGCTACCAAAGTAAATTCAAGCCTGTCCCCATTCAAGCTTGTACAGAGAGAAGCATCTAAAAATATTAAAGTATTTTTAAATTCAGTGCATTGATGTGGATGGGAAATTATGCTCTGCTAGCATGGATGGACATGCTGTGGCTGTTTCCTGTCTAAGAATAAGAGGTTTCACCTTATGGTCATTTATCCTGTTTACTTAATGCCACTTCTCAATATTCCACTCATTTTGGAATTCCTCAGGCACTGACTGTTCCTCTGAAATGCTAGGGAGCCTTGATAAAAGAAAAACCACAAATGAGTAACAGTTTTACAAAGCTTTATATCTGAGAATCACTGGTCCTACCATTTCAGCCACCTGCTGCCTGGTGTGGCACTGTGAACAACTACCTCACCCTCAGCCCCTGTGTGTTCTTGGTTCAGGCAGCTGCAGTGAGAATTCTTCTTCAGGCAGTCCAGCAGTGCAGGCTGCCAAGGTTCATCTCCTGTGTGCTAACCTACAGAGCCTCTGCATGTGAGAAACATGGAAGTATGACCCCTTTCCAATGGATGATCTAAGTGAAATTACATAAATGAAAATACAGCAGAGTCCGGTCATCTGTAGTTATTTATAACTTCTGTTGTTTGGTCAGCTGGAATCACACAAACATGCTATTGTTAGGGGCTGCAAGTGTATGCATACAGATTTTGAAACAGGAATAATGAAAAATGAAAGGAGTAATTAACCAGATAAATGCTTGGTGTCTGTCTTACTCTGGCAATCTAATAGATATGCATATGAAGACCTGCAAGTGCTATGGATAACTTGACCTCAGGCCTTCACCCCATGCCCAGCTCTGCAGTGTGGAGAGCTGCTTTGATTGACTGACTTCCTAGAGAAGAGCATCAAGCCAGGACTTCTGCAAAAGACAGGCACAGTTCTTCCCTTTCCTTTAGGGGCAGGAGTTGGATTAGAATGGGGGAGTGGAGTGGGGAAGAGTGGGAACAGCAGAAATCGTCCTTACAGGAGAAGGAGGAAACCAAAAGAGCCTTGCATCTCTGATCAGCTTTTCTCTATGTCTCCCCCACCCTTCTTGTGAACAGTAAGTCCATTTGCTATCTCCTTTTCCTTCCTTCCCCTTCCCTCCCTGCAATACTTGGCCTGGGAACAGGGTGAAGGGGGTTATTTGTAGTAGTACCCACAGCAAGCAAGAGGGTGGAGGCCCTTTGTAGCCTTGGCTAGGTAAGGGCTTGGAGGAGGCTGCTTACAACCACCAGCTTTCTAGTCTGGAAGGAATGGAGTGAGGAGTGTCTCTGATACACAGCAAAATAGAAAAGCAGTTAAACAAGCACTGGAAAGCAAAGGGAGTGTGTTAGGGCTGTGTGATGGGCCAAGCAGGTATCTTTGTGAGGGAATTGCTAGACTGTGTGCTGGACAGGCCTTAGGTGAAGGCTCTGCAACAATTGCCTATCAGATTGGGATCAACTTCTGCTCTGGGCAGATGTAACCTAATGCAAGAATTTAAAATATTGCAATAGTATGTTCAAGGCTTCTCAGATGTGCTGCAGTGTGGTGCCACATACTCAAAACACGGTGCCTGTACCTCACCTTGATGCAGCTTTTTGTGCCTAAAAGCAAAGAGGACACTCCTCATTGCTCCCTAAGAACTGAGAGAGACAAAGCTGGATGCTCTGGGAAGCTTAACAAGAACCTGAGGAGACAAACAGGCTGCCTTTTTAGAAAGGAGCAAGCTAGAGAGAATAAGCAAATTTGGCCCCAGGCAATTTATATTTGTTCCTCTTCCCTTCTGCCTTGTGCAAATATTACTCTGCTCTCTTAATTTTGGCATTTCTGCCCTTGCCTTGCAGACCTGTGGGGTGGGAAGTCAAGCAGGCAGCCCAAAGGCAGCACAGCCAGAAAAGAAACAGAAGGAGGATGTGGAAATAATTGGAAATCCCTGGGTTCCAGAAAGTCAGCAGAGAACATGCCAGCGCCCTTAAGCTAAGGAGGGACCTGGGAGAGGGTGCAGTTTGCATGTTTGGAAGGAGAGAGGGAAGTGCGTGTTAATAAGGCAATGTGAAGGTCTGTGAACTGCAGGAGAGGCATTCGAGGTGGGAACCGCACCCTGTCTCTAATTCCCTCATCTAATCTGGCTGCAGCAGGAGCCCACACAGAAAAGCTCTTTCAATCCCCTCACTGTCAGCCGTCCCCACACTGCTTTTGGGCTCTGCAAATGGCTAAAATGTGAAGCATGGGTGGTGTGTGCGTGCTGTGTTTTGTGTCAGGTTGTAAAGCTTTGAAGTTGAAAACTTGTTTTTAAAATAATTTTCCTCGTGAAGAACAAAGCAGCAAATTTGCTACCTGAAACAGCCCCCATATCAGTTAAATTATCAAATGCAAATGGTTTATTGTAGTAATTCAGGAAAAAAACCAAAACGACCTCTTAAGAAACAGGCTATACATTTGAAAGATTTATATTCTTCTCACTCCAGAACAGTGCACAAGCAATATGGGTGCTCCCAGCTCTGCTGGCTGACATGGTGTTTATCACACTCTGTCAGTGTCAAAAAGATCTCCTGCAGGCTGAACTGAAGAACTTTAGCTTGTTCTGCAGGACATTTGGCTGGAGCAAAGAAACTCCTCCATAGCCTGAGTCTTCAACAGGTTATTTCATATGTCAGTTCAGCCAGTGCAGAGACAGTGAAAATCACCCTCAAATGCCTCTTCTTGGAAAGTCCTCTGGAAGGCAGGGGAACTTCCCAACTTTAAACTACTGCCAGAACATCCTATTTCTGCAGACTCTTTGAGAAGAAATGCTTTGTTAAGACTGTGTGCATTTCCTTGGGACACTCATCTGGGAAAAATCAGGATAATTTCTTTAATCAGGCATTGTGGCTGGGGCAGGGAGAATCAGGGAGCCACATGACCTCTCTCTCATATGCCTGTCCTTTGTGGCTCTGTAGGACGTCGGGGGGAATCCATCCTCTACTAATGTGCCACTGCAGGCTTAGACAGCCCAATGAACCATTCTGTTTGCCCTCAGGCTCCTTCAACTTGAAATCAAGCAACAGAGCCACTTCCCTGCATGGAAGCTGCTCAGCAGGAGAAACAGGGAAGAGGTAGCAGCTGCTTAGAGCTCTCCCCTTTTGCATCCAAGCTGCTTGCTGGCCCTGAGGTGCAGGGAGGGGGAAAGGGTGATGGGAGGCAGCTGGGGAATGTGATGCCCTCTGTATCCTTCCTGTAGTGACAAGCCTTATTCAAACACTTCAGTTTAAAAAGCTCAGAGTGCAGCTCCAGGAGAATGCTTTCAATTCATAATCAAATATGGGGCAATAACAGATGGATAAAACAAACAAATGTGGGGGAGGATGAGGTACATACTCAAACACTCTGGAGTGTATTCTGGGAAGAAGACATCCACTTTCTACATGTTATTTCTCATTCAGGGAAATCTATAGGCAAGTGAACTTTGGGACCTTCTTCACTGTGCTCAGAAAAATTGCTGGAAGATGCACCTCTATTTTTTTTTTTTTAGTGTGGAAAGAGTTCTCATGTCCTTGCAGGCTTTGAAGTCCCAGCTGTATTACTCCTCTCCTTCTTACATGAAGAAACTGAGCAAGTAGCTTGTCTTTCTGATCAGCACTAATCCTACCCTGTCACTTTGCCAGGAGATGCAGCCTGTTGAGTGGAGCCCTGGCACAGCAACCCCTACGTGCATTAATGCTCCGCGGGCCTCATTGTGTTACACTCCTCACGATCCCTGCTCTGCAAGCTCTGCAAGGGGCTCTTCTCTCCACTGGGGCACTGGGTTACCACTGTATGTGCAGCCAACTCCATTGTTCTGTTGGTGAGGATAATACATAGGGTTTTCCAGCAAAGAAATCCTCCATACAAGCTGGGGGGCTTCTCAAGGCACAGCGGGCCGGTCACCAGAAAAACAGCAGAATGCTTGAGGAGTTATCATCTTAATGTGCTTGAGTGCCTATAGCTCAGGACTGCGTATAAGACTTAAAACCTGCAGCAGACACAGGGACATTGGTAGTAAATGAAGGACCTGACAAAAATGTGTAAGGTGAACTTTCTCGGCTCAGTCTTGTTAATCAGTACGGGGTTACTAAGCAGAGAGGGAGGATCTCTGCAGCTGGCAGGCCTGTGTGATAGTAGCTGTAAGTGAAGCACGTCATTGTCTTGGAAATCAAGTTTTAACTTCATGGGGAAATGGCACATAGATTATAATAGCAGAATTTCCCTTCTACTGTCTGTGCAGTCAGAGATCTCTGACCTTTAATTTGTTTTCAAATGTGATCAGTTTCTGCCACCTGTCAGCCAGCCACAGATGAAATACCATATCAGTAATGAGTTAGAGAACAGAACAAAGTGTAGTCAGTTTGAGGAAATGGTAATATACAGTTCAAATCAGCAGCAGTAGTTTAGTTCTAGAAAGAACGACAAAATGCTTTTTATTTTTTCCCGAGCTCAGTTTTGGAGCCTTGTTTTGAAAACATAATGTTTTCTTGGCATGCCTACACTGATTTCTTAAATGTACCAGTGGAGGAAACATCATGCTCCTGTGTCTTCAGCTTCTTTCTAGTAAGATCCAGTTAAACAACTAAAGACATTAAAAATTCATTAGAGCGTTTCAATGGTGTAGTCAATGAGACCTGTTGTTTATCAAAGTGTTTCCAGCCAAATAAAATGTCCTTTTTTTTTTTTTTTTAATTCATATAGTGGAAGACATTTGTTCAGAGTGCTTTGTATAAAATTGATTTTATATTTATATGTAAATCATTTTACACTTCTCTAATGAAGCAGTAGGTAAAGTTAGGTAATAGGGCAGATCCGTGAGAACATCTCTGCTTCAACTGCCAAATTCCCCTTTAGGTCAAACAGCACAGGTGAATTACATCACAGTACTGGGGCAGTACTCGGCAATAAAAAGAGTTAATTGCAAATGTTTCATTATTATCTTCCTCATGAAGCACTTTTAGGGTACCAAAAGGTTTGCAAGTGAAAACGTGGTGAGCCAAATTGTGCTCTGATTTCCTAATGGTGTCTCAGAAAGAAGAACTTGGGTGATCCATATGAGCTACCAGCCTCCAAATTATTGTTATGCTTACTTCTGACACGACTAGAAACATAGGAACCTTTGGACAAATCAAAATTGTATTGTCGAGACAAATGTTCCACAAGAAAATAACTTGCCAAGTCTCATTTTGAGAACACTAAATTGTGTTCTATATAGATTTCTGGAGCAGCATCAGGTTAACTGATACTTAATTTCTGTTCAGCTGCATTGAATGTGACCAAATCAAGAGCCAACACAGCTGATGCAGTTTCTTATCACCCAGAAACTTGCCCAAGTTCTTCAAAAGCTGTTATCATGGAAATAGCTCTGTTCAATGTGATTTCAGTTCTACCTCTCAGTATGGTTACTGAGAATGCTAGCTGGGAATCTGAAGGTCACCACAGTGTCCCAGTACAATAAAAGTTGAGCCAATGCATTAGATTTGCACAACCTTTCACAAGAATCTAGATTGGAGGTGACAACAATCTTGACAATTGAGTTAAGACTCATGTTGGTGAGGAAAAATTGTATGAGGCTTGCTGCAGTTCCCACCAGTCTAAAACGGTGGAGTCTGGTATTTTCCTTTGAAGGATTGTGTTATTCTTCTAAACATATTTGAAAGGGTAATGGACATTTATACTTGGAAGACTAGGGACCTATTTGAATTTATGAGATTTCAGTATTTTAAGCTTTAAATCAGTATTTAAAATGTATGCTTATCGTACAATATAAAATCTGTGGTTAAGTTTAGAACATAATGTTTCTCAAGATGTTTACATACATGAGCCAAACTGAGAAAAAGACTGTCAAATAATTTGATACCCAGCTTGGGAGAAAAACTTGGTTGAAATCTTTTCTGAGCTGTGAATCTTTAAAAAGAGTGATCTTAAGTGCACAGTATTTTTCAATGGAAGTCTGAAAAGACATAGTCTTACAAGGACGTACTTTATATACACACATTAAATATGTACTCTTAAGCCTCCAAAGAAAGATATATAAAGAGTACTACTTTCAGTAGTGTGATTTATCACCAACAGAACATGCTCAATTCTATGCATTTTCCCCTTGCATTTAGAAATTTATTCTTGTCAGAAGTACAGAAGCTTCCAAAGCTTCCTTTTCTTGTAAAGATGTGCCTGACCTTATCTTCTATAAAAAGCTCTATTTTGGCTAACAGTCTATTTACATAGGAATGCAAGCATAATTAAATGCTGACAGCAAGAGGTCTGTTTGGGTGAAATCTGAATGAATATCTTATAGCAATGTGGTTAACAAACCTTATACAAATAATAAAGAGAAGCTGCACCCTCACACACTGGGCAGTATTAGCAGAGGGTGTCCTGGAGCGGAGGTATGTAAACAACGAGGTGGCAGTGTTGGGTTTGTGGTGTTGACAGCAGCATAAACAGCATAAAGAAGCCTTCTAAACAAAATCTCCAGCTGATCAGTGGAGCCGACCCACCACAGGCCTCCAGAGCTGCTGAGAAGGAGAGATGCATAACTAGAGGGTGCCTGTGTGTTTCCACCAGTAGGGAAGGCAGGGAAGACGTGCTGTGAGGTACTGTTCAGCCATAGGGCTGTGAACAGGTGTGACCCCCAGAGGCAGAGTGGACCTGGAAGATGTAGAGGGCTGCTCATCAAAGGGCTTTAGCAGCACCAGGTCTTCTGCTGCCCAAAATTCCAGAAAAGGAAGAAGTAGCCCCACTAGAAATTAATTCAGCAAAACACTAGAGTTTCTCTGTTAGGAAAAAACAGAGCAAGTGAAATCCTGACCACCTTAAATCTCTAACAATGTTACAGCTGATTACAGAGGGTGGTAGAATATTAACTTACCCCTCTTGCTAAGTCTCTCTAGCCCAAGCTTCCTGTGTGGTATCTGAGGGCACAGAAAGGGATCAATACTCTATCTTTCTCCTTTTCTAAATTCTCCCCCTGCCTGTTCTGTTGGAGTCAAAGACCAGTATGTGGTGTTGAAATCACCCATGGACGCTTAAGAGCAGTGCTGCATGAAGGAAATACTGATTTGCGCAGTGTTGTGGATCTTCCTAAGAACAGAGAGTGAGCCCAGGTACTTTCTTTTTTATGTCACAGGCCATGAAAAGTAGCTCTAAGTGAGATATGAACTGCCCTGAACAGATGCAGCTGGTGTGTTTGACTGTGATAAGTGGTGGAAAAGCATGCCATATCTTCCCTTAAGAATGTGTTTATTGGTTGAAATGTTACATTCGAACATACCATTTTATACTGGTAACTTTAAATAGGGAATACATATATACTTGCAGCAAATACTTCAATAGATGATTATATTTGGGTTTGCTCTTGTTAATGCATTTATTCACTTTTGCCAATGTTTTAAAATCTATCTGTATAAACTTGGGCATTTAGATCCATATTTCAGTTTACTAAGAAGTGGTCTCATTTTCCAAAATACTGAGAGGCTAAGAGACTTCTTAAAAAATAATTGTATGAGCATCAAGTGAGGTGCTGACACGATTGTATGTAGATGGATGTGATCACAGTGGTTCATATAGAAACCAGATCCACTTCAGATTCCGTTCCAGAAGATGTATAGGTGCTTTAATTCAGTGCTAATGTGCTGTGTCTCAGCAGCAATAGCTTGTTAGTAAGTGATATCTGGGCTAAAAACAAAAGAAGAAACTGTTTTTGGAAGATTCCTAGGTTATGGTATTTCAAAGTTCTTTGTAGCTGCAATTATACCTACTAAATAGTGAAGTATTTAATACCATGTTTTGTATCACCACCTTTATTTGGATTGTAATGTAGTTGATTAAATTTGGAAGACTATACCAGCTTGTCCTTTCTTTTTAGTTGACTGGTAAAAGTAATTTGTCACTGTTTCCATCGCAGGGCACATGATCAAGATCAGAGTCAAGAACACAACTGTGCAGATCTCAACCACTGGGACCATTGCTGTGCACTGAGATAACCAAAAAAGGTAGAGACTGAAAGAAGACAGTGTGATTTGAAATTAATCAAGATGTAACAACCCCCTTCTGTAGGCTGTGGTTGGGAATTCTCAGCTGAGCTGAGTGTGCCAATGGCTGATTCACAACTTCTGGCCTGTTCCTTCTCTGACCTAACACTGTGCTCTCCTCACAGCTGCTGAGTTGCTGATAAATCCTCTGAAGCTGAAAACCTTGGGTTGCCTGAGGTTAAGGGAGCCCTGACAGTCTGCACCAGTTGAAGATCAGCCCCTGGGTGTCTGAACCCTACAGGGAGCATTTTATTCCAATGAGCAAGATGTTTGAGGGAACTGCAGGGACTGTGATCTGAGAATACTGAGGGGAAGCAACAGCCGAGACCCAAATGTTAGTTCCTTTGGTAGCAGCTAACACATTTCCTAACTGCAGTGTTGTCCATGTAACTTGAAAAGAATTCTGAATGAGTCTGTGGCAGAATAAACTAGTTAATGAGATCATGGGAGAGGGCTTTTTTTTCCTTGATGACCAACTGTTGTCTTGTCTGGTGGTAATAAATACACGACAACCACAAGTAATGGAAGAGCTTATAACTGCCAACAATACTGGATCCCAGGCTTTCTTTTCCATGGGCCAGTGAAGTGCACGGGCCACACTGTAGTTCAGAGGAAGAACAGACAGGCTGAAAGTGAAACACAGTTTCTCCCTTCCAGCGTGGCTTTTGCAGTGCTTCTGAAAAAAAATTTAAACTCTCTGTGGAGTATTTCAGTTAATCTTTAGAGACCAGTAACAAAACTCCAGGAAAAGTATGGAAAGGAAAAGATAGGATGCTTTCCATCAGGATGGCTGTGCTTGGTAGGAAGATCTGCTTCTGATTAACATGCCAAGAAAGTATTTAAGTTGAAAGAGAATTTTACTAGACACTTTTAAAGGAAACTGTTTAGAAAAATGCCATGTACTGACCTCTGAGAAAGATCTCCAGAATCAGTGTTTCCTCCCAGTTCACTCTCAGGTTTCTACTTTCTCTGTCTTGCACTCAATAGCAATAGTAATAATACCAATACTTTCTGTGCTGCAACACTCTCTACTTCAAAGCACTTCACAAACACTGGACTAGATTCAGTCTAGTCTTCTACAGATGTAAACTTTCTGTTGAAACCCTGGCTCTGTTATAGTGAATGGCAAATTTCCCACTGCCTTCAGCGGGGTTGAGATTTCACTCACTTCTTGTCAAAGAATTTGGGCAAAGCAAAACTTCTGAAAGAGGTGAATGTGATAGCTGAAAGGAGATGAATCCTCTCTTCGTTGCAGGGAACATATAAATTCTCAACATGGAGGACAAGCACATCCAGACTGTTAGGGGAATGACAGAGGGAAGAAAGCCTAACCAATTATTCATCTCTAAAGTGTCTCTCTTCTCCTAAGTCAAGCATTAGGACAATTCTCTGGCTTTGTTGTGAGCTCAAACTTATAAGTGTATGGCATTTATATAAATATGACTATGGATAAACATCTGCTTGACTTACTAGCTTGGTTATAGCTTACTGACTTATTGATAACCTTAGTTTTCCAGTACTTTTGCTTAGCATTGTCACTTGCAGTTGTTCATATCAGAACAGAGAGACTTTATGCCCCTTTACACAGGGGCAGACCAGTCAGGAGTCAGACCCTTGCTCACATGCATGCTCAAATGTGTTTTACTTTATAACACTTAAAAAACTGCCACTATCTTGAATGGTTTTAGTCCTTTTTATCACATTGCTCAGTGAAGACAGCCTTTAAAGTCTTTTTGGGCCGAAGAAGATATTGTATGTTTTCAGAAGTATATTTAGAGGTGGCAAAATGTTAAGTGTTTGTTTAACAATTAACATTGCTTTTATACTTTTCTGATCCCAAAGAAATTACTAGCCATACACAAGGCTGAAGAGGAGGCATAGCACTGAACATCAAAACTGAACAGTGAGGAAGATATTAAGAAATAAAAATGCTTTAAGAATTAGTTGAAACATTGAATGATGTCGGCCAAGCTATATTTGCTCCTTCAGATCAGGGCGCTGAACCTGAAATCCTTATTCAGGGTAGAATTTGTAAGATGTTGCCATCTGCCTTTGCTTTTGAATGATCCTACTGAGCAGTTCTACCCTCCTGGGGTTTATAAACCCCATCTGTCCAACAGTGTCTGTTACCTGAGCTGTTCTCGTTTTCACCTTGCAGTTGGTACATCCTGAATATGCCAAAGAGCAGTCCTGACATCTTGGCCTTGTTTTTCTTTCTGCTCTTCCACGTGTGTATCTTATTACATGGAAGTATGCTGAGAGGTAGTTTGCCATGTAAAAATGGGATGAAAATTGAAGGAGGGCTTCAGATTTTGGCCACAGTTCTTCTACATTTCTTTTTCTATGTATAAGTCTTTACAGCACAGCCAGAAAAGAATGTGGAAACAGCTGAAAAGTAAGTTGCTCTTCTCCTTAGGTCTAAAGTCATAATTTCTCTGCATATTTTAGAGAAGCAGCCTTCCAAATATGAGCTTCACAGAGTTACCGTGGCCTTGTATTTGCATTCTGTGCCTCATCACTAGGAGCAGCTGAACTAGTTTAAATTCTCAAAAGAAATGAGAAATTCATTAGAGACAATAAATCATAGACATCATGAACTTCTGACTAGTGTGAAGTCATTCAGAAATATATTTCCCACCAGATCTCTGCAGTCTGTGGTATTCCCATCAGGTGATTAATCCTCTGTCAGGGTGCAAAAGGAGACAAGGAAATACAGCAGATAAGGAATGCAACATTGCTTATGCTTCCAGACTCTGGGTGATAGAAACAAACTGCAATCTGTTGCAATGCCTTGCATTGCATGCCTTTTAAAAATTCTAAATTATGACTGAAGTTATAAAGTGCTCTGAAGTATAGATGTGTGAATGCATGTAGAGGTCTGTAGGTGTAAAGAATAAAAAATGAAACCACTGCATTAGCTTTCCTTACCAGCTTAAAATACATATTTTTGGATAGTTCTAAGGTTTTCAGTTTTTATTTTTTTCCCTTTGGGCTGGGAAAGCAGTCCCTGTAGTGTAAGAGGAGCACACAATATTTGAAATTGTCTGTTACAGTGATTACTGTCACTATTGGCCTCTGAGCGTGCTTGCACTCATAGGAAAACTTGGCAGCATTGGATGTTACCAGATGCTCAAAGATTGAGTAAAAGTGGAGAGGAGCACAAGTGTATAAACCCAGGAGAAAGAACAACTCAGTGAACAGGAATTATGATTAAATACAAGAAAGAAGAGTGGGTTGGTGGTGTTTGGGTGAAAGATGCGATTTTTCTATAGCAGAGCTTGAAGAGATTTTGACTGAAACCAGGGATCTGAAAGGAAAGTGTGGATCCCCTTAAACATTCTTTCCCTGAACAACTCCAAATCTTGTGGTAATTGCTGTTTGACCTGACTGGCACTATCTGAATGGGAAACAGGTGGGAATGATGTTTGGAGCTGTTGATAAGAATGCTGGTTGATGCTGCATGCCTCAAAGAAGCAAGGAATGGAAGGTGAACAACTTTTGGCTGAAGTCCTTAAACCTTCTTGAATGGTTAAAAGGAAGAGAGTGCCATGTAATGAGAACTGAAATTTCATTAAAGGCATGGAACAGACTGTGTGGCTCTCATTTACACCTGCACAAATTTGGATTTGGTCCATGAAGCCCAGCTACACACTGGTGGAACTGAACCTGGTGTCTTATGCGTGGTCCCTGAGTCTGGCAGCAGTGGTGGGCAAGCTGCTATCAGGAAATGGGGCATGTGTTTCTGTCCTTAGATCTGTGTGCTAAGTGCTAGGCCTGGCCTGACAGATGTTAAAGTGCCTCTGAATAAGCAGGGAAATTATATACAAAAGTTTCCTATTACAGCTGGAATAAACAATTTCTTAACTTTTGTGTATGCTTGTCTTTCAGAGAGGCACAGTGCTCTCACTTTGTAAGAGCGCTGATTAATTGCCACAGTTCCTCTGGATCCCAGCGCCTCTGGAACCTGTGAGAAACTCCTTTTCATACTACTACACTGACTTCTCAAAAAAAGTTTAAGTGCTTCATAAGCATAAATTAATTCAGCCAAACAGCATTTCTGTGATGTGGGAAAACCTGTGCTGCCTCCCTGACACCACTTACTTGACTTGCTTAATATTACAAACTGAATCAGTGATGTAGATAAGAACCAAACTCAGGATCCCTATTTCTGACTTCCTTGCTTCATACAGAATGCAGACATGGCAAACTCTCAGTGTTCAACAAATGGCTGCATTGTAACTAGTGCACCTTTGCATGATAGTGCAAAAGCAATTCCTTTCAAGAATTCCTCCTCCCACTTCAAACAAGGAAAACGCTCTAAAAAACTCACTCTTAAAAATGTCGCACCAAACCTTTTCTGCTCTTTTTACCCCCCTATAACTGTGAGTGGCTTTATTTAACATTCACAATCCAGTTTCTGACATAGGTGGCTGAGTTAGCCGACTGGCCTTTAGATTTGGTTCCCTCTGGAGTCGACAGGTGTGTATCTAGGAGGTTCTTCCAGAGGATGATTCAGAGCAAAAGTCCAAGTCAGGTGGTCAGATTTGAGCTGAGTGCCTAAAGCCTTGACAAACTCTTGTTCCTGTTTGCAATAGGTGGAGCTGGGATTCATCTGACAACACAGAATAAAAGAAGTGAAATATGTCTGACAGAAGAGGTGATTATGCCTATGCTATGTGAGGGCTCTAAGCAATAGGAATAAATGTACAGTGGAGACATCTATGTTACAGGCAGCTGTCTAGCTTGATTCTCAGTACTGAGCACAACTCAGTAACTACACATTAGTTTTTGAAGGTTGATTAAAATTGCTGGTTTTGCATTAATAATGGGACAACCTGTTGTCATTTGCCCTCTCACTTACATAAAAACTTCTGCCAGACATTAATTTTCCAGTGAGGGAGGCTAAATGCATGTGAACATTATCTGAGGTATCTTGAATATCTTTTCTAAAGACAAGACAATGACATTTCTCTGTACAAGTTCAAACATGACTCTCCCATGTTGCAAAGAACTGTCAAATTGAATAACAGGTACAGTGAAAGCACTTCTTTCCCAAACTATTCAAATGAGCATCACCTTAAATAAACAGAACCTGGCTAAGGGTTACATGAAAGATTTGTCATAGCAAGAAGTAATATTTGAATGATAATATCTCTTAATTTATTCATTATTTAAAGTTACTCTTTTAAATAGACCTAGAGCAGTCTTTCCCAGGTAACCCCTGAGATAAAGTTATCAGTCTCTGTCTCTCATCTTCACTGCATCCTGCTGTAAATAATGCCTTTGCACATGATATCTCCTACCAGTGGTGATTGCAGTAACTCTTTGGCTCCCAGCAGAAGTAGTTGGGGGTGTGGTTAAGCCAGGATGCAGGGAACATGATTCATACAAAAAACCTCAGACCTTGGACTGGTTGTAAGGGATTCCCACGTTTATTATGTGGGAAAGTGTTGAACATATTGTATAAATTATACAATGGAGCTGAAAGATTGGGATTTCCCTATGTTAGTCAGTTGGTTACTACACTAGATTTAGATCATCATTAAAGAAGAAAATAAGAATCTTTCTTATTATAGACAGCAAGACAATATTCAGGATACTTTTTAATTAAGAGAATCCCAGAGAAATTAGAAAGCGATGCAGAAATTGGAGCAACAACTGATTTGCTTTTGTAAATAACCACAACCTTTGCAATGAAATGGCTTGATACTTCTTTTTTTTTTTCTTGAAAGCAGAGTCTCTTTAGCAATTCAGTTATATGGACAGAAGACATGACCTTTCTGTGGTATTCAGGGCATTTACATTGTCTGACTGATTCTACTTTAGTCATCTGTTATGGTGCAGTTTGGAGGAACCCAGGTTCCTCATACTGCCACTGCAGAGGAGGCAGGCATGATTTAGAGAAGCCAGGCTAAATGCCTAAAGGAATTTGAAGGAGATGGTGTAAATACCACCTGTGCTTCTACTCTGAACCTCATTTTTCAGTAACTTGTAGTTTTACTGTAAAATTTCTCTTGGAGCTCAAACTTCGCACACATGAAGTCAGAGACTTGTAACAGCCACCAATTTGTAACAGCTGAGGATCTGGCCTAGGATCTGTAATTTTGTTTTTAATAGCTATTTGGAAGAGATTATTTTACAACTTGTTCTAATATGTACATTCCCAGTAGACTGCTCAGGTAATTGCTTAGGCTGTAGTTCAAATATTCCACAGTTTGAAATATACTTGCAGAAAAATCTATTTTTCTGTGTACAGAGGTATAGAACAGTCACTTCTTTGGCATGTGTAGCTATTCCTCTGCAAACAAATCCAAAGTTGTAGGTGTACAAATGAATGAACATGCAAACATTTTCAGTTTGTATTTAAGGATATATTTGGAAATGTGTACCTTTACACAGCAAAAATTTGTTACCTGGCAGCACACAAGGTTACACAGAAGAAAGAAAAAATGAAGAAATGATCATGAAAAAGATGTTTGACATTGAAGAAAAGTCTTATATGCTATCTTCAGTTCTGCTAACTTTCTCACTGGCTTATAGGAAAGATGTTTTCTACCTATAAATTTCTCTTATGTTCACAGGTCAGTAAGGCTTAGTTTAAATTGCTATGCTAAACTTATGTATACATTTATATTATGCATCTCCATAATTAATAAGAAGTTAAAGATCTCTGAGCCACAACAAATTAAAGTGATATTTCAAACAAGGTGTTCAAGCCTGATAATTTAGTGCTTTAAAGATCCTCCCTGCATAAATATGAAATTATTCTGAACTGGGCACACTGGATGCATAGGACAGCTTCATAAGTTAATTTTCCCAGGTTAGAATCCTGACAAACTGCCTCCGTTTGTATTGTGAAATGTATTTCTCAGCCCTGCTTCTGATTTCCCAGGGAACCCTGCCCTTTATATTAGAAGTGAATAATTAGATCACTGGGTTTAATGTTATTATGCAGCTTGCCAAGGTTGGGTACGCTATCACTTGCTAGAAGTTGTTCTCGGTCACCCTAATGATTGTAAGGCAGGACCGAATCTTTACTTTCCCTTGGGAATCAACCTCAGGGTGGCGTCACTCAGTCAATGCATGACTTTTCTTTCAGGGTTTAACAAGCCTCACCAAAGACTAAAGGGTGTATTGTAAAACCAGACCTGCAAAGTCTCACACACCTAACAAATGAGTCCCACTCCTTTTTGCTTAAGGAAAAATTAAAACAAAGGAAAAAAAAGGGTCTTGCCTAAAGGGATTTCTCAGTGCTATTAGGAAAAAAAAAAAATCAAGTCAAACAAATCATCTTTCTCATACCTGGAGACTCAGTGACATTATCTTTTGCATGACACCATAACTGTGCTTTGGTGGTAGTGATTAAATGCTGTTCAGCAGGCTAAGCCCTGTCTGAGAAGTTCTGTTTAAGAAAAAGGACTTTGTGTAGAATGGGTTGTTTGGCTTTCTAGCAGTTTCAAAAAGAGATGAGTAACAAGAGGGTGGGTAAGATTTTGAGGAAGATTTTTTATTACATGACAATAACTTCAAGAGAATTTAAAAATAAATTTTTATTTAATCCAGGAATCAAAATGCTTCACATTGAAACATTGTTAAACATTTAAATAGGTAAATATTATTGATAATTGAAATGTTTTAAAAGATATTCTTATCTTCCCTCTACACAAAATAATTGGGTAAAATAGCTGTATGTTACTCAGAACACTTAAACACCTCTATTCTGAAAAAGGACTGTAGCTGAAAAATTTGTACAGTTCAGTCAAAATGACCTGAATTTAATACTGCCTCAGAAGACAAACCAGGAATATATATATTTTTAGCACATCTTGTGCTTTTACATGCTATAGGGCACATGTGAGTGCTCTAAGGAGAGGATGAAACTGGCACTAAAGAAATTCACCCTGATACCAAGGGCATCTTTGAAGCAAATGCCTGCTGCAAATTACAGTATCAGTGCTTTGTCTTTATTCCACCTGCACATTCATCTAAACTAAATATAGTGTAATGAATATCCTCCTAATGTGAAATATTTAACCTCTAAGAACCCTTTGTAGATACAGCTTTACCTTTTCATTTCACACACCTAAACCTTCACTCACATTCAGCTATCCCTCCCCTATCCTCATACAACCTGTATGGGGCATCCACTTTTAAATAATAAGACACATAATTAGCCATTAATACACTAGAGGTTAATGAGTAGGTATAATCTCATTAACGTAATGGGAGTTACAGGTGTAACTTGTAAGCAGCCCTAGGCTGCCAAAGAGTGCAAAGGAGTTATTGCTATCTTTAAATAAAAGTTAAATAAACATGATTCATATCTAAATTTTCTTCATGTACCTTGGCATTCCAGAAAGTTTTATGATTTTAGCTGAGATGGTTAGTTGCTGCAAGCAAAAGGCTAGGAAGTTTGTCCTAGCTGAAATTCCTACCCAAAAGGATGCTGTTGATAGACTTTCCCAATGGGACTCAGACATTATGTTTTCCTTTATACATTGCAACTTTTTGCTGTTGTTTTCTAGTAATTCAACTGGAAAATAAAATTTGGCAAAATATCTACACATCTATAATTCAAGATCACAGGAAAAATCCCCGCTGTGTTGCAGCGCAGTGGAAAATTTAGGCAAATGTGACTTTCTGTGAAATGTATGGTTGTTGCTATCAACATATACATTGTGTATATATTGTACTTTGCTGCTGTGGTCTCAGGAATCACTTGTCTAAAGCCTGGTTTGGTTTGGAGCCAGAAATGCAGCCATTTAGCTCCACAAATATGAATATTAATGAAAAGCTTTTCATTTGTAATTGCAATGAACTAGTGAGCTTCTAAATGAGAGTGATCTCAGACACAAACACTACATACCAGGTACTTATTCTTCATTTTTAGGTATAATTTTTTAATAGATAACTTTTCATGTTGTTTAAAGAAAAAAAATTCCTTACTGTTCCTTAACTAATTTGATTCCATTCATTGACCAGAATATTTCCCTGTGATAGCCAGAGGCACAGTATGTTTAAGTGTTCATTAAGTTCCACTAATTAATTACATAAATTTCGTTAACATATTATTGAGTGAGGGGTTTGTATTATATTACAAAAGAATCCTTTGTCCTATATTTCTTTTCTTAGAATGCCCCAGAGCTTTGTTTAAAATTATTAAACCCCACTTCTGTTGCAATTACAATTTTTATCATGAAAATGCAGTGCATTTACTAGATTTTTCAATAGCATCTTACTTTTTTTGAAGAAGCAGTGCAAAATGTAGCATGCTAGACCTTTGATGTCTCTGGAAAATGAATAGTGACTGCAGGGCAACTCCATCTAGCTATGGGTTGCTCAGGTCTCGTGGGAGAAAAGTTAAGTCCTATTCCGTCTGCTACCAGCTGGGAACCTGCTGCTTCCCTCTGTCTGCCTTCCAGAGTGTTTCACCTGCTCCCTTGCCAATCCCAGTCTCTTGAGACAGGCTGTGGAGCAGCAGATGGGAGGTGGGGCAGCACAGCAGTAAGTGGAGCGGGAGGTTTGCTGGCAGGGCTTTCTGAATTGCTCCAAGTCCTGAAGCTGGCAAGGGTGAGAGTGAAGCAGGTGAAAGGGCGTAGTCACTTAAAAAAAAAGGATGGGTGGAAAAAAGGAGTGGGAAAAGGGATTAAGACAGTTAATTTATCGGAGATGGTTAGAGAGATGGTGTTCACAAGGATATTCTTTTTCCTTCGAGCTTTATTGCTTAATGATAAAGATATCTACCCTTGATTTCCTTAAAGCTGTCTGAGAACTCGAACAAAAGATTGCCAGAGATTTCTCTTCAGTCAATGACTGCGAGGACTGGCTCCTCTTTCACAAACATCCTCTGCTCTGTATTTTGTTTTGAGTTCAAATGGCGCTGTCTAGGCATGGAATACACACGGCATTCTTTTGTCCCCATCACTTTTTTTTTTTGCAAATGTACACATGAAGATTTTGCCTACTGTAGTACACAAGTGGCATACCTATTTCATGACTAAAGAAGCAAAGAGTTTAAGGCTGTATTTCCAAATCTGACCTCAGTATCTAAGAGACAGATTTCCAGTCAAATTCAGAACAAATTCAGCTCTTATCTACAATGATGTCAGTGGGTGTTTTCCAATGAATACAGGAATATGAGACTGGAGGAGACCTCTAGGTCAGCAGTCCTCTGCTGTCACAGACAATCACAGGGCATTTTCATGAACCAATAGAGCTTCATCTAAAATTTAAGCTAAAATTTTTACTTTCCTGTCATAAGATTGTACTAGAACTTTCCTCCTTTACTGTTTAGAAGCCTTCCTGTAACTATCACATTGTATTTATCTCAGGGGGATCATGGCTTTACTTCTAGGTTAACATCTTCAGAGGCGATGCGCACCTGCAGCTTCCACTGATGACCTTTCCAGCAGGCTTGTTCCCAAAGCTGAAAAAATCAAAAGCAAATCCCCCCATGTTCATTATCAGTAGTTTGAACTAAAAAGTTTTCAAGTCAAGAATGAACCCACATTAGAAATTGTATCATATCACTGATGTCTCCGGTGCCTTGATACAAATTCAAATCCCTTTAGATTTTGATAGTCTTGAAATTGAGAGGCATCATGCATATGTAATTTTGACCAGTAAGAACTTATGCTGTTGACATTGTCATTCAGTAAAATGTGCTGACTTGAGGGACATGAATGCATTGTGCAATGTCTGAGAATTATCTCTTACTAATTAATCCCTCTTTGTAATCTCATGGGAAATATTTTTTCCTGTATGGCTGGAAGGAATATATGGATGAATCCTTAAGGTGGCCTTAGTATTTTATCTAGCTTTTTACAGAAATTCCCTTCTAGCTAAAAATAGGGCTAATTAACTTCCGTAGTTAGAAGCCTTGTTTGCCTCCATTGGCTTTCTTCTTTCATGGATACACTGAGTGCTGACTTTGCAGTATCAGCAGATTTATGTATTGCCTGAGGTTTAGACTTTTTCTAACTTCTTTTTTTTTTCTTAGGCTTTACTATTAAAAGCTGTATAAACAAGCCAATATTGGGTTCTGATAATGAAAATAACTTGATGCATATATTTCTATGTGTTAGTGTTTTCAGAGTCAGATCTCTGCAACCATTAAAGTCATCAGAAAAGAGAACAGACATTAATTTCTTACAATTAAAAGGCTTGATTCTCATTTTCCTTGAAGGACATCTGCATATTCTTCAACAAGGTATAAGAAAAATAAAATCATTAGTGCATCCTGCTACTCCTTTATTACTACTACTGTAAATAAAGATTGAACTGAAAATTATTCTTGTCTGCAAGCTTCAGTTGAAAGCAACTTGATCAACGTTCCTTTTCTACAATAACTTTTCTTAACTGTCATTTTATAATTATTTTTTTTCTTAACTGTCACCTGAAACATTTTCTCAAAGGTAGGACTTGGCATAGCAAGTTCCTTCTTATCTGACAGGAGCTGAGCATTCTCAGTCCTTTCCTGGAGACAGACAGCTCTTCAAGGAGCTGGTCCACAAGCAGAATGGTTGTCTCAGGAACTGGTATGTAATCACCAAAATGAAGGTCACTTAGTGCTATTTTCTCGTCAGATGACCCAGTGGAAGTTAACCATGGTTTTCCCACAAGAAAATTACTAGTTTTCTCCTCAGTCTTTATTAGATTTCATTGTAGATGCAAAAGAACATAGTGTCAAACAGCTGACTTTTCTTTTAATTAGTAAAACTGACAGTGGTTAGGTGAGAAGGAACTGATTAATAAAAAGAATTCTGAAAAAGATAATTTAGTTGAGTAATATGCAAAACAAAAAAAATATTTAAACACGGTTTCAGTGGTTATAGATCTGTTTTTCTCGAAGACTGTCAAAGCAGTTAATCTGAGTGTTTCAACATCTCTATGAGCTATGAATTCACTTTTACTATCATAAATACTGAAAGGAAAGCAAGCCCTCTATTTTCAAAACAGCCTTTGATTTTGCTTCATACCATTTCAGTTCACTAGTTTCAGACACACAAGGCTTGATTATCAGTACTACTAAATAAAGCCTGCCTAAAATAGGGGAAAGAAGAGGAGAAAATACAGAACTTTGCAACATAGTTTTTTCTGTTCTTTGGTCCAAAATAGAAATCATCAAAATTGGCATGTGAATTCCCATTTCTATTCTTTCTATCTCTCCCACAATATCAAAGCAGGTATTTTGACATATTAAGATTAGTATAGTATGTTTCAGTCTTCCTAATTTAATTTTTTTTCTGTTAGATATTTCTTACACTGATTTTGGGAAACTTGGCTATGGACTCTTTTTTGCTGTCCAAAACAATTGTTTGCAACAAACCTTTCTTCTAGTGTAATTTGTATAGTATTTTGGGGTAACGTTAGCAGTTTCTCTCTGAACAATAGGAAGACTGTGTCTTAGAAAGCTCTGGAAAGGATTTAGAGGTCAAAGAAGACAAGTCACTCAACATGAGTTCCCAGTGAGATGTTCTGGGAAAAGACTGATGTGGTCCTTTGATATATAAGAAGGGGAGTTGTGAGTAGCATAAGGAGGTGTTTTTACCTCTATCTGACACTGGGGAAATTAACACTGAAAACATGGCATACTGTTGCTGTCTCTTAGCAATGTTGTTGTAACTACAGTGGTCTAAGAATATGAGAAAGATTTGTAGCAAGGGATGCATTTTTGTTTATTGGACCAGTTCAGATATTTGGAAAAATACAGAAAAACAGTTGGGCATATGGGCCCATTTTCATATCATGATGTCTGTATTAGGAAAAAATTGCAAGAATACAGAAAAGAGAAATAAAAATTTTCCAACCTGTGAAAAAACCCCAAGAGAATGAGAAGTAACACAAGATGTTCATCATATTAAAAACAATACTGAGTGCATTAATGTTTTCAGTTCAGAGCAAATTCTGGGTGCTAAGGGGCACTATGATTTGGAGATGAAAGTAATACTGAGGAGGAAAATAAAAACGTAACGAGGAAGAGAGCAACAAACAATTCAAAGGAAATAAGGCACAATTATTTAGAAAAAAAATGCAAGTAATGATGCCATGTGTATTTGTGCATGCACATATTTGTACAGGTGCCTCCAGTAACTTTTGAACATGTTTCTCTGCAGTTGGGGGCAGGGGGGGTTCTGAAAAGCAATTATGTTTCTACAGCTTTCATGAAAGTATTTGGTCAAGAATAGGTGAAACATCTCTTTGAGCAATCCTGACAGAGAGATCCGTAGTGATCTGAAGTACTGTCAGGGCCATAATGTGAGTTGTCACATTAGTAACACACAGAGGATCCACAAGGAGTTGGGGAAAGGACCTTAAAAATGTTCTGTATATAGGAAGAAACTTTAATCAGAGCTCACAGCTTGTTAGGCATCGAAGTCAATCAACCATGAAACACGAATCCATAGGGGACTAAGCTTTATTAGTCCCAAGCCTGTATTAGTTGTGTAATACTTAGGGTGATTAGCTGTAGGGATAAACTTCCAAGGGAGAAGTGGGTTTGCCATCTTTTGAAGTCTTTGGATGTCTTTTTTGGAAGACAGTGAAACACAAGTAATTGGGTTAACAACAGGAGCGAGTGCAATTGTATGGCCTTTATAACAGAGGAGGAGAGCCTGATGACCTAATGATTTTTTTCTGGCCATAAAAACCTACGAATCCATGAATTATAAGTGCAAAGATGAGTCTTGTGAGGAATTGGCACAATGTCATCCAGCTAATTATCTCTATAGCTACTGCCAAACGTATGTCCAGGTGAAAGCACCCCAGCCTGGCTACCGGGTTAACGCGCTGTGCTCTAACATCTCTCATTGTTGTCAGTGGAATGTTAATAGATGACGGCAGCACAACAGGGGTGAGGACAGACAACTGGGAAAAGTTTAAGATAATGTCATCAGAACTGAGTGCTGTCACAGTATAATGGTCTCCTGCTGGTACCTAAATGCAGAGGAACTCACGGAAAATTAAACATCAAGGCATGTTCATTTGCAAAGCTGGAGATACGGATCCTATGGCACTCTCCTGTTACAATGGGCTTATTTCTTCCTTAATAAATGGATGTGGAATCAGTGGACCAATATATGCAGAGTTTTTTCTACATGGCCAGAAGCCAGGTGTACTTTATTTTGTACTTAATTTAGATTACAGAGCATTTATCTACTAAACTAAAGATTAAAAAGTATAGATCCAGAATGGATTTGGATTCTGCTGTTAATTCTGCCATGATTGTGATCTCTTTTAGCTCCTGAGTCAGGGGCTTTCTTGATGTCAGAACAGTCAGTGCAAAATAGGCATTTTAATTCAAAAGTACCTCACAGTTTGGACATGGCAAGAACACTCCCCCAGGCAGTTACTATTACTTACTTGATAGATATTACTTACTTGATACTTACTTACTAATATGCAGTATCTTGATCAGTTTGGGTTGTGTCTTCTCATGTAAGACCTATTGCGATGCAGGCCCAGGTAATACGCCAAAAGTTTAATGAAAAAAAACCCTGTAATTCCTCTGCAGACTATAAGGGAAGTAAGACAAGGCTCTGAATTTCCCTCTCTGTACACACAAGATATATTACTTTATTGTGAGAATTTGTTAGGACATGCTAAAAGAATACAGACAGAAAGATGAGATTTGTATATATTCATATGACTCCAGGAACTAGTACTTCAAGAGAAATACTGATTAGTGTAAGAGCTAAGCACAGAATAACCATGAGAGCTGGCAAGGATGATCCACAATTAATAATGTATGACACTTCCAGTAACTAGCACCAGCTACTTGTTATCCTTTCATTAGCTAGAAAACCATGTTACATTTGGATTTGGTTTCCATAAATATCTACGTGAGTATCTGGATCTAGAATTTTGGCTCGGATTCAATTATAATTCGAATGTTATCTGAGTAGCTGAATCCTTTCTAATCTGTATCATTTAATACAGGGCAGCCACCTAGCATAAATACTGCTGTGTGACTGCTGGTATTTCAGTAAATTATTTTTTAAGACTTGCTTATACTCATCTTTTAATAGGTTCACTTTAAAATAGCAATCTCAACAATTTTTTAAGAGATTTTCTGAGGAAACCATGTTTCTCTTCTAATAGATATTAAACTTCCTTGTAGTCAAAAATGAATGATTTGACAAAGTTGCCACATGCATGGTCACCTTTGAGAATTAATGCAAGATTAATTTCTCCCATGTATAATACCTCAACCTTCCTGTAAATTTTAGCAGACTTACTGCATTGGTGAGACTGCTGCGCTGGTGAGAGTAATACCTTTTTGTTTTCATATTTTCAAGGTATTTTTGGTAGGGTTTTTTTCCTCACTGTGTTTTCCAGCACTATGTACTGCTGAAAGTGGAAAAGTTTGATGGAACAGTAGTCTTTCAGCATGACACATCATATGTAATCTTTCACTAGTGTCCTTTGTCCTGCAACAGCTGACAGAGTACCTGCACAGTAAATGATGCTTTCCAGACACCAGTGAAAGCCTGATGTTATTTCTTAAGAATGCAGCAGCTACACTACAAACTGGAATGACACCACTCTAGAGCTAATTCCTCTACTAGTTTCCCACCTGCCTTGCTGCAGAAACAGTTGCCCTTACTGGCTGCAACCAAGATCCTTTAAAATCCTCCACTTGCAGGAATGCTGAGAATAAAAAGTGAAGTCCTCAAAATGCACAGGCATAATTTAGGAAAATGCCAGGCTGATAGTGCTAATTACATGTGCAGAAAGATCAGAGTGCTGGAGGTGAGCCTGATTCTGCCAAGGTGTGCTCATTCATAAAGATGAGAGCCACCTTTCACAGTGTGCATGTCGTATTTCATACTGGAAGTAGTGGGAATCATTCTGGAATCTTATCCTGTCAGATCTAGCACACGATTGAACAGGGACAGGACTGGCTTTGTATCAGAGACAGAGGGTTCCTGGAAAACACTTCGACATTGCAAGAAATGCTTTCAGTAATAATCTCTGAAATTTGAGAGGTGAATTTATCAGATGTGCTGTACTTCCTCCTTTTCTTGTATCCTAGAAATATATATTACTGTCATGCTAGATCAAGATACATACATCACAATGAAATCATCCTTATGTCTGTACTAGTCCTCCTGAGCTGGTATTGCAAGAGTGATAGAGCTTAAAATGGTACCATTAGAGCTTCAGTACTGTGGACAAATATTGTGCTGAACTCTTGAGTGTGTATTTCTTTAAGCATAGGGATATTAATCCTTTTTTTCTTAGCAGAATTCCTCTTTGAATAATTGTATTTGCCCATCTAAAATCCACCCTGTCACTTCATTTGAAAACAGAATCATGTGTAACTTCCCCCCTGATACACTACATATTTATTTTATCCAATAAAAAAAGAAAGAACATTTTGGTGATGGTTGAATAATAAATCCTATCGCAGAAATATTCTTCAAGTTGCAGCTGCAGGAATGCAGTTTGGGTAATTTTCACTGAAAGGGTAATCAAGCACTGCAAGCTTGCTTCCCAGGCTGACCAGGGTACTTATGGGATCACCATCCCTGGAAGTCTTGAAAAACATGTGGATGTGGCACTTGGGGACATGGTTTAGTGGTGAACACAGCGGTGCTGAGTTAATGGTTGGACTCAGTCTTGGAGGTCTTTTCCACCCTTGATGATTCTATGATTCTATTTTGAGGTTGATTCTTATAAAAGCTCCCCTCCCCTATTTTCATTCTGTACTTAAGCACTTTTGATTTCAGAAGGGTGCGAGAACATACCTAAAGCTAAAATGTGTTAACTGCTCTCCTGAGTATTAATGTGTTCCTAATGCAGGACCTAAGGTTATAAATTGCATTGGTATTCTTAGAGATGAAAGAATTGTTCATGTTTCATTGTGTCTTCTCTTTTAGGATAACAGCCATGCTTCTGAATAGTAAATAATAATAATAAAAATAATACAGAAATCTATTAATTTATGTTGGCATGTTAGGACATACGAACTCCAACAAAACAAAAAGATTGATGAAAATTTGGAAATGACATGGAAAATATGTGAGAGACAGATTTGTATCATATATAAATGGTCTGCCATGTTGAGAAAATTGCATATATTTAACAAGTGCTATTATCTATATTTTCAAAGTGCCTATTTAAATCAACCTCTAAAAAAAGTAAAAAATACCAAACTCCTTCAAGCAAAAGCTTTGAAATCAGACAAATCACTCTCACCGCCCCCTTCACTAAAGCAGTGCTCTGGCTCTGCTTGAAGCAGACAAAGTGCAGGAAGTTTAGAGCGGGAGCTGTGAGCGAAGGCCCCGTGACATGAGGAGGTGTTGCAGCTGATGCCTATCAGGCATCGCAGCAAAGCCAGCGCCTTCATGTCCTGTGCCAGCGTCCCAGCTGGGTGGGGGGCAAGCTGCAAACGGCGATTTGTCTCGTGCCCAGGCATTTTGGCTTTCTGCAGCTCTTAAGGTCATGGCTTTACCAGTGGACAGCAAGGGAGCTTCTCACTAGTTCGACCCCAGGTTTTCCCTGGCAAGGTCTAAGATGTATAGCTCCATAAAGCCATTTATTCATGGCGCAGCAACTGAGAAACAGCTCGAGCTGGTGCCTCCACCAGAGAGTCTTGTGAGTCGTCAGACTGGGAAGTTTCCTTAACAATAAAATGGAAAAAAAGGAGACCACTTGGTGTGCCCCGTTTGAAGCGCTGGAGAGGAAGGAAGCCCCAGGGCCCGGTTCTTCCCTCGCACACACGGGGACTGCTGGAGCCGGCGGTGTCACGGCTGAGTTAGAGGCGATGCGAGACCAAACGCGGCCTTTAATGCGCCTGGACGGGACGGGATTAAATTAACCTCGGGTGCAGCCGCAGGGATTGGAGGGGGTTTAGGCCGGGGATCCCCGCAGGCGTGCGGGAGCCCGGCGGGCAGCGCGGCCTGCGGGCGGGATGGGGCGCGCTGGCCGGAGCGCTGGCCGGAGCGCTGGCCGGAGCGCTGGCCGGGCAGCGCCGGCGCGGCGCAGTTGGGCTGGATCATTCCTGACACGGGGAGCGCGGGAGCAGCCGCGGCTCCAGCCTGTCGGCCGCTCGGCAGGTTGATGGATGTGCTGGCCTGCGAGCGCTCGCCACCCCGGCCAGTCCAGCCCATCCACAATGAGTTACAGTTTCCCGGTCCCCCTCCCGGCACCTCCTCCCCCTCTTCCTCCCCGCCGCCGCCCGCCTGCGAAGGGCTGTCCTCGCACGGCAGTGCCCGCTGGAGCTGGGCTGCCCCGTCTGGTGCCCCGCTGCACGGCCCTGCCCAGCGCCTGGCTGAGGGCAGCGCCACAGGCCGCGCCTCAGCTTTCCCGGTGGGAGGCATTTTCCTCTCTGGCTGTAAGGGATGGAGGTCTGACTGGAGGGCGGATGGTGCACTTGCGTAGCCCGGGACCTGGCCGGGGAGCTGGCCCGTTCCCATCCCGCCCCTCGCCCCAGCGGCTCCCCGCTCCTCCCGGGAATGTGTCCGCAGGGGAGCCCTCCGCCCGCGGGGCGTCCCGAGGAAGTGCGCGGCACGGCCGTCTCCCAGGGAAAATGTGCTCCAGCCCTGCCGTGTTCCCACCAGCTTCTCTTTTCCTTTCCACGCATCTGTTTTCGTTTTCTTCACATTTATACTTTAAAGATGATGTTCGCCCCTCCACATCCCTTCTCTTTCCACCACCACCGCCACCACCCCTCCCTCCCCCCAGGAAGATGAATTTCATCTGGGCCTTGAAACAGGGCAAGGAACAATAAATATTTATGGGCACCAGGGGAAGGTTGAACTGTAAACCACCACTTATTCCTACGTCTCTTATGAAAGGAATTAGCATTGCAAAATTTACATTAAGAAAAAAAAAAGAGGAGAGAGAAGCATTTCTATGATGTGAAAATGCTATGCCTCGTACCTATTTAAACTGGAGCAAAATACGTCTTCACAGGGCCAAATCTGGGGCACGGCCTTTAAACTGTAATGGCCAAATTAAAACAAATGGCCAAAATTAAACGCTCCAGCCCTCACTGAATGTGAAAGTTCAAGTGACGTGGAAATATGTGTGTAACAGATCACTTTTCCACACTTCTACTTGAACGAAGTCTTAGGGAGTTTTTTTGAAACAGTTTTAAGCATATTCAGAGACACTGTACAGATAAAGATACATAAGAACATAAAAATACCAATGCATGCAGCCAAGCACAAACAGCTTATATACCTCTAAATCCAGAAGGGGCCATAATAAGAGTGTTCAGTGTGGGTTGTTAGAAGCCCAGGCAAAGATAAAACTTCAATAAAAAGTATGTTCTTTTATGTTCAATGTTAGAGGAGAGGCAATGTAAAATAAGGATTTATGTTTGTGGGGGCAGGCAGAGGAATACAGGCTCTTTAATAACCTGGTGCTGCAGGAGAGGGAGCAAGCTCCAGCAAGGTTTCAAGAGCTCTCTCTGGCAGTGGAAAGGGCCTGAAGGGAACCTGGGTCTTTTGGAGCAAGGCTGAAGGCTTGGAGCTGGGCAAGGAGTACAGGGGTGTTTGGCAGATTGCCTGCTTCCTGGTAAATCTTGGTAGAGCACCTAGGCTTAAAGACCCATTTTTTCATTATTCCTCATTCCTATCAAAGTAAGTTTTGGAGTATGTTTCTGGTGACTTTTCTTTGAGCAAGAGTGATTCCCAAAGTACCTTCACAGCAAAATCAAGTTGCTGTTGCCTTCGGTTCAAGTGAGATCATGTTTTAAAATGGCCTGTTCAGGTGTTACTGTAGGCCTGCAGTAACTGGTTGAAATGATTGTGAGTACTTAGCTGGTGCAAGGACAGCAAACAAGGTTTTGCCTTTTCTCTGTTGGTATCCCCAGTGGAGTAATACATAGCTGCTGGTGATGGAGCATTTGCTATTATAATGGTCTTGGGCTGCTGGTTCCTAATACATAACTGAGACTGAAACCAGTTTCCTCTGACTGAGGATGAAAAGTCTCTGCTGCTTCCTCAGAAGAGGAAGAATTGGAAGAAACCTCAGTTTCTCAGTAACTTTTGCCCTCTGTTTATTTATCATACTTATCCATAATAAGTTCTCCCCAAATCTTCTTATTACATTCCAGTTTTTATAAATGTTTTCTGGCTTCTGTGAAAGGCCAACTGAACAGAAACAGACACCAAATAAGTCAAATTTCATTGTCTCAATATGAGATCGATAACAGCATTTTCAGAGGAGAATGAGTCACGAGAAGTTGCTGGCAAGGGTACGGGGGTTGTATAACATCATCCTGAAAAACATAGTGTGACAAGGTTTCTTTGTTCCTTCGCTTCCCTCCCAGAGACAATCAGACTTGTCATTTGTTCAATGGAATTACTAAATTAGTTATCCTCCTGAGTAAGAAAACTACTAGTAAAATATGCTCTTACACTGTCTCTATAAATCATTTGGAGGATGGAAGAGGAGAGGAGATTTTTTTTTCTGTCTTGACTCCAGCATTTTTTATCCAAGTAATTTCTTGTGTACAATAGGCTCCAACAAGCCTTATGAAGTGGAGCTTCTGGAAATTCAGTCCATGACAAGGAGCTGAAGCTGATATGGATGTTAATAAAAACAATAAATGACAAAAAAACTTTGGAGTAACTGTCCTACAAACCAGATTTTTGGAATACTGTGAAGGCTGTAACCAAGCTTTTGTAAGTGAAGGCTTGTTCTCAGAACTCTTAGAAAGCTCCTGATTGCTGGTACCTTTAATTGCAGTTACCCTAAATTGAGGGCAGATGTGTTGGACAGCTCTCTCACGTGTTTATTTTTTCTCCTCATTAATGTTGATACGTTAATATAGGGTGGAGGCCGTGACATTGTACCAAGTTTGCCTGGTGTCCACCTGAAACTGAATGTGATGTGACCCTGTCCTGCATTTCTGTACAGAAGATGCTCTGTGAAACAGGTATTATATGGCACATTGAAACTCTTCCCAATAGCCTTTTCTTTGGGATAAGAGAAAGACAGTATCAGGAATTGCCTACATTTTCTGGCTACATGGGATCATTTCTATGAATAGTAATGGAGTTTTCATTCCCAAGCTTGGGCTTTCCCAGGCTTTGGGGTTAGCTGTGTGTAAAAATTCAGCTCTATCTCCAGACAGTCTAGTGCTACCTTTAAAAGTATGGAACAAGAGCAGTAAAAGTCAATGAATGGATTCTCTCTGTGTTCAAAGAACTTTGGATCAAGATCTGAAAGAGTTGAGTTTGGGGGTATTTGCAATTTTTGTACCAGGGCACATTTGTGTTGTGATGTGTTTTATGCTTAATAAATATAACAAAATGGCAGGTTTTCATTTATTTATGATACATAATATATAGTAGTTTTAAGTGGCGTGTTTTGTATAAAATCAAACAATTTCTGGTGCAAAACTGTAATTTACATAAATAAAAATAAAAAGCATAAAGGAATAGGAGTCTAACATACAATTTGCTATTTTAGAAAAAAGACAGTCAAAGACTGAAAAATCAAATAGATTAAAAGTTTTAAATATTTTAATCAAGATTAGGGAAGGGCATGGAAATTAAGCGAAAATAATTGGTGAAAATGAATTTAGTTTACTTATGCAAAGTATAAAATGAAATAGCAGCTTATGTGTTAAAGAGTAATGGAACCTCTTGCAATTAATCTGAGATGTGTGGGACTGTGGAAGAAGAAGGTTCCAGGCAGTTTGATACTGAGAAGAGAGGATGCTGTGAAGTGCCTTGTGCAAGAGGCTCTGGCTGCCTAGTGCCGTGCCGATGTGCTGGTGGGCAGCTCCTGCAGCTCCCAAGTGCTGCACTCAGCAGTAGTTCCTCTGGAGGCGGCACATCCACGCCTGAGTCAGTGCTCACGTCTCAATAGGATGTAGGGAACACTGCTGATGCAGGTAATATTTTTCAGAAAAGGTATTAAATGCCTTCTTCACAATTACTGGTCTTAAGTGTTCTTAATCATTTCCCTGGCAGTAGCAACTCCATGTTGCCCTAATCCTGGTTCCACCTGGGATCCTTCTTGTTTACCTAATTCCTTCTGAACTTGCAGGTTGGATGTGGCATTTTCTTCGCTTTCCTGTTCTAATCTGTTGGGTCATGTTGCTGTACACCATGACACATATATTGCTATCCACTGCAAAGCGGTTGTGGTTCACGAGTTGAGTCTTAATTGGAGTTTACTAAAATGTTTTTTTCAGTCTTGGAAAGCAAAGTGCTAAGCTATTGCTATAATAGTATTTACTATTTAATTACATTTCAGTACTGTCTGTAATGTTTTGGTTGCTCACCTTCTCGAGAATAAAATCCCTCTAGCTTTTAATGTGATTTTAGATCCTTGGTAGGTTACTAGTTCTAGATGCAAATCTCCCAGTGTTTTCCACCTTGTTGCACATTGATCCATCCCGCCCTGTAAGCATTTTTAAAGCCACAGAATACCCTAGAGAACTAGAGAACTCCTTTATATTCGATGAAAGGCTGAAATGTAGGCACAAGTAACGTGATTTGTTGGAATTTGTCCAGCAATTCAGTGGCAGAGGTGGAAGCAGGCCCAGGTGTTTCAGCCTGGCTCTTCTGGCATGTGTGCACAGTGAGGGCTGGACTGCACCAGACCTTCACAGATGTTTACAGCCTGACACCCGTAGGTAACTTCTAAGAGATTCACCACAGGTAACTAAAAAGAGCCAATGTGGGCAGACAAATGCAACAGGGAATGCATGCCTGTGCTAACAATGATGAATGTTCACAAGGTTGGAATTATTCGGAATAAATGAGTTGTTAAACTAGCTACCTAGGATACTGGTGGCAGTGTATTCATCATGGCATGGAGCTTAAATGCAAAAAAATAACCGTGGCATACCTGTGCAGGCTTGCTTCACTAGCAGGGCTAACCCTAGAACATGAAGTGAGTGGCAAATACTAGGCAAGGTTGTCACTGCATCCTGCGGCTTTTGATAAGGCAAGTTTGGAAAGCTGATTTTATGGATAAAGAAAAAAATATTTTCATGTGTTTTTGATAAAAACCACAGCATGAAATCTGGGTGGAAGTTAGTCACATCCTCACCTGATAAGGAAGTTTTCTTCAGTAAATGAGTTGTGAAAGCCTGCTTGCAATTAGATGGAACAACTCCAGATTCTACAACTACTTTTTCTGGGCCCTGATTTGTTGTTACCAGATTTGATCAACGCCTCTCTGAGCACAGCAGCCAGGTAGGGATCGGATCCAAAGCACATGCTGAGGGCTTTTAACTCTGGATAGCATCAAGAGGATTGGACTAAGATACTTTGGGAAAGGGCTTTCTATCCAGATAGGAGAGGTCATAAAAGTTATATGGAGGGAAAAAAGCCAGAGGATTGAGTTGGCTTGCAAGTGAGTTTGCAAGGTCAGAACATTTTATTTAAAAAGCGATTACAAAACTTGTTACAAATGCTGAGGGACCTAGAAAGGGATTAAGAGACCTTGTTATTTGTACGAACCCTCTTAGAACAGCAAATCTATCCATAAGCTAAAAAGGCTTGTGTGACCGTAATATGTGAGCAGAGTGCAGAGTGACTCTTCCCCTGCAAACAATGATAGGAAAAATGTTGCTTGGCTTTGAAGAGAGGCCCATTGTGTTCACTCAGATGCAAAGCCATCTTGTTTAGATTCTCGAAGGAAGAAGTCATAGGCTGTGAGGCTGACTGGGAGTCTGGGCAAAAAACAGCAGGGGAGGAGGCTTAGGATGCAGACAGGGACAAAACATCATTAATGGTAAAAGCAATAGAAGGAAGGTGGCAAGGGAGGAAAGAGACCTAAAAATAGTTTTATTTTCAGGAATATATTTGTGGATGTGTGTGTATACCATGTGCATGCATGTGGCGCACTTGAACTCAAAAGTAGCATATTTCTCCTGTAATTACTCAAAGGTAGGTATCTAAATCTCCTTAGTTTCAAAAATCACAGCTATACCTATATATTCTGTGTCCTTACATGCATGATTAAATTCATCTTTTCTTCCCTGTGTACATGGTTTTCCTTGGTTATAGGACATGACACCACCGTAATTTTTCCTAAGTCTTCCTTTTAAAGTTGCTCATCATTTTCCAAAATGCTACATTATTTTCTAGTTTTTCCAAAATTGATCTTGGCTAAAGAGAGAGTTTTTTAAAAACTTGCAAAGTACACCACAGGACAATATGTGTATTTTGATCTCTATGTACATCTTTTCATCAATCTACATGTTTATATTTCTTTCTTTATGGGGATGGAGAGCAGAATGGAGACAAATAAATAAAAAGAAACATGACATTGCTAATATAAATGACCAGGCCATTACTTCAGTGTCAGAATGCAATTAGATCTGACCTGGGACTGGAATTCACTTCTCAGCAGGCCAGCTTAATGATTAGTTTTATTGTTTCTTCATCACCCCTACTGGGGGGTTCATTTTTACTGGTAATGGAAAAAGACTGTTGCCCCAGATAAAAAGCTGAGCATGAAAGACAAAGGGCTGATTGAGGACTGCTAGGCTTTTCAGCCTGCATACCACCTCTTCTTTTGCTGTCCTGGCTGACAGCAGGAAAAACAGTGAAAGAGGTCAGATCTTAAAGGGCCTTCAGGGTAAGGAGCATCATGCTGTACTCAGAAATTGGCTGGAGAAGCTTTTATAGCTTAAAGCAGTTCTGATCACTGTTGTAAGACGAATTGAATGAGAATCTTTGCAGCAAGGTAATGTGCCAGACGCTACTGGTGTGATTGGTTTTGAGTCTGAGACATGGTTAGCAATGTAACTGTGGTTTGCAAACACCTGCTCACACTCCCAATCCCAGCATGCAGGTACAAGTACATTTCTAGCAACAGCTAGAAATTTCCCAACAGCTGCAACAGGTAAAGACTAGTTTAAATCCTTGGCAAAACTTGTGTGCCGGCTGCTACCTGTTCGGAAGTGTTTTCAAAGGGGATTATTATAAGTCCTGGCATAAGTAAGAAGAATACAAATAGTTCCTGTTTGTTTGCTTTGGTTCACTGGGCACATGAAACATGCAGTGTGACTCACAAAGTTGTAGGATGAGTCTGAGGTAGAATTATAGACGTTGTGCTATCTGATATTATGAGATGTAACAGGTGTCTGTGAAGGCAATTTCCCCATCTGGAAACAGTGCTTTGGGGAATTTAGGCTGCTGGTGGAGGAAAGGCTGGTTGGTTTACACTAATGACGATAGGTGATCTACCAGAGAATTGGAATTGGTGTTTCTTCAGCTAATCATCCATAGGCTGAGGTGTGTATTGAAACCACAGTAACTAAACGTCTGAGTTTGCAAAAACTTGACTGGGAGCTTCATGAAAACAAATACAAAACTGAAACTCTTGCCAAGAGCAATGACACTGCTCCCCCCTCACACCAGTTCAGCTGGAGAGAAATAAAAATAAAATAAAGCTTTTCAAATATCTTGATACTGTAAGTACAAGACTACCTATCCATTGGTGCAACTTAGTGATCGTTCAAGGACTTCAGCACAGCTACGCTGATCAAATCAATTGTGGAACTAGCCTTCAATGTTTAATGCTGTAAGAAATCTCAAAATAATGAACATTCATTTTAAAATAATAGATCTGCAACAGACCAAGTCAAGAGGGATTTAAAATTACACATTATGCGAGTGAAGAAAATGTAGTCAGCTGTGAACCTCAGACTTGCTCTCTCAAGTGAACTGTGAGCAGCAATGGCCTTTAAATTTGACTAAATTCTGACTTGGAAGCGAAGGACCTGAAATCTGAACATGCCAGGGACATGCTAGTGTCTGCAGCATTGCGTGATTCACCCAAGGCCTGGGTCCTCAGAAAAACATGCTCTCAGGATCTATTTCAAGAGGGTAATTATGCCTTAAATTTGCCTAATTTGTATAGATGGTTCTTTAGCTCGTATAGATCAGTATCATGGTGTCAGTTAGGGCCCCCAGTTGGTGTCCCTAGGCTGTGTGAAATTCACCCCTTCAGCCTGCTGGCAAGTTTCAAACAGATTTGGAGTGATACAGCTGGGAGGGCTGGCAGGAGCTGGAGATCAGTGTTGAGCCTTGTGGCAAATTCCCCACAGCTGTTCTGAGGTTTCTTGTGTGTCCTGCAGGCAAAACCACAGCCCCTGCGGTGGCTCCTCCGCACAAGGTGTTGGAGCAAATGAGTCCCCACAAGGTAGGACAGAGTAGGGCATCTCTTTTTCCTTTCTCTTCTGCCAGGGGGTGGACTTCAGGGGGACCTCTGTGCTATTTGCTCCAAGTCTACTGCCCCAGAGCTTGGACGGTCACTCCTTGCTTTTAGTTTAGAGGTTTCCCAGGACTAACAGTGAATTGTGCAAGACTTCGAGACAAATGCTGTTGACACAGAGATTTGACAAGACATTTGTGCAGAGACACGAACAAAGAGGTTTCTCTTGATGTTTCCTATCTTTTGCAAAGCTGACATATCAGGGTTTTAGTAGCATAAGCAGTTGTGAGCTGCCTGGCTGCAAAGAAGGTCAGGATGGACTGGAAGGCTGTTTCCCTTATCCAGGGCTTTGTGTGAATTCCGTTTGCAACATCTTCAGTCTCTGTCTTCCCTGCATATGCACACGTAATGGTCTGAGGACATTCTCCATTGCTCTCTCTCTTTATCTGGGCTTTGCCAGGTGCATGGGTCTTGGTGAGTCCCCCTGATCCTGTCTAGCTCTGTAGGCTTCTTACAGGGAGACAACATCCACGCCTTTGGGAATACGTTAAGGAAACAAGGTAAATACCTATAGGCCCTGCTTGTGTCCCAAAGTACAGAGTCTTTGGGAAAGGACAACACTTTTCCATGAAGATACTAAGGCACATGAAGCCTATGGAGGCAGGTGTTTACTCCTTTCTCTTATGTGAGCTGCCTGACATAATTAAGCTGCAGTGGGAGTCTGGAAGCTGTTTGACCCACAGTTTCCTCTGGCTCACATTTTCCCTTCATGCTCCCTGGATTCTCCTGGGTGAAAATGTTGGCAAATGGTGGTGTGAGTCGTGTAGGGCCATATGTTATGGTTGTGAGTTGGGCACAGTGCACATGAGAAAGGTATAGTGCAAAGCACTAGAACAGGGTTATTGGGGATGCCACCAGATTCTGTGAGACTGGCGTCACGCCTAAGTGTGCTGTAGGTGACTGTGCAATGGTGTGCTCCACCATTGCTGGAGTGACCTAACAGGCCACGTTTCATATAGCTGAAGAAGCTAAGGACAGTCTCCACAGGTATTTATACTTTTAACTCAAATAGTATTTGGTGTATAAGTAGGACAGTGCTAAGTATGTTTTTTGGGCCAACCTCACATGAGAAAAAAAAATATCTGTGGAATAACTGGAGGTTAAGCTCTAGTCTTCAGCATCTTGAATGACTGAAGTCTCATCCTTTTTCTGTATGTAGCAGTTTCATTTCCTGGGGATGAAGAGTGGTAGTAGCAGAAGGAGAGCTATGAATGCCACTAGAGTGGAAGGAAATAGCTGCTGTTTTGCAGATCTCTAGGCTGGTGAATGCAGCTAGTCATAGCCTCACACAAAAGGATGGAGACAGTGTGTATAAGTGGTGTCTGTCTTCTCATTTGGCTGAATTACACACTAAAGTAATTTATAACAAAGGGCAAAAGGCATATTGTTAATAATTGTTATGTTAAAGAGCAAACTTAGCTTGCTGATTTAGCATCCATTTCCTCTTTTAAAAGAGAAAATAAAATGACAGCAGAGCATGGGGAGACTCGGGAGCAGTGGGGGCAATAGGAACATTTCAGAATAATTTCAGCCATATTTCTGCTAGGTTTGGTGGCTGCATTCTCTCATCTCCTTTTTTGTTATTTGGAGTGTCAAGCCTAGCATGGCCAGCAGGGACTCTGCATTAATTCACCATGGAACGTGGTGTCAAGCTCAGGGATGGAGAACAGTGAGGTCTCTGAGGAGTATTTGCTGTAAAGCGTGACGGGAGCTGAAGTAGTACTATAGAGGACTTTAGGAAATATTCAAATACGACATCAAAGTGGATGACATAAATTTCCTAAACTTGGTCAAGTTAGTTGCTGACTGGTCACCTAATCTTGCATTTTATGGTTATTGATGGCTTGTCCTCTAGTTCTCTTCCTCTGGTTTGTGCATAGGCTGCACTGTCAGAATTGTTGAGCCTGGTTTGATGAAAATGCAGCCCTGAAGATCATATGAAGGTAACTCTGCCTGAGAGGGAATTTCCTCCATGGTGCTGATGGCATTTCTGGGTTTATGGGCATACATGCTGCTTTTATGAGACCCTGCAAGAACCAGATGGGATTGATGGTGATTCAGAATGTCAGTGTCGTGCTGGCCTGCCACATAAATCTCTTGTTGACATACACAAGGACCGTCATACTAATAAAACAGAGGACGCCAATAGCATGCCATTCCAGTGCCTTTTCATCAGGAAAGGAGTTAGTCAGAAAGCAAGGCAAATGTGAAGAGGTGCTTACTGATCCAGAACAGTTTGTTTGTAACTTGCATTGTTAAGTAATGCTGTGTCTGATGTGCTCAGCAATCTTTTCACCAGATGGGAAACCATCAGTTTGAGTGCACTAGACTGTACACCAAAAAGTGGTGATTCATAGGGATGAGTCGGAAAACCCTCACAGTGAATAGCCAGATGTCTAGAGTGAGCCAGGAGGAAGCACTGAACTTTAGCTAGGATGTGCCTGAAGTCATAGCCATCGCCAAGCCTCAGCAGGGTTTGTGGGAAGATTCCTCTATCTACCCATGATCCAGAGCCCAGCATCCTCTTTGAAGTGTGCAAAAGCAAGTGGGTAACTTCTCTTCCACAGTGTAAGCAGAGGGAAGGCCTGCAGATTAGAGTGCTTGTCTGAATGGGGTAGACATGGGCTCCGTCTTCTCCTTAGTCTCTACGGAGGAGGGAGGAATCAAATCCTCCTCTTAGGCTCTCCCCCAGGTGTCCTTCTACCCTGTGCAAGATGGGATGACCTGGAGTAGTTTCTTGTTTGTGCCACCGTTTGGTGCACTTGTTTGCTGCTTGCAAGGACCATGAGATTCATCAAACCAAAGCAAGGAAAAAGCAGTGTGAGTCTGTTGCTTAGCGCTTAGGGTCCTCTATTGGGCTTCCATTATTATTAACCTGGCGTTGAATGAGAAGCACAAAGATATCAATGATGCAATTTCCTCTTCCTGATTCATTTAAATGCAGTGTCCACAACTGACTTTTTGTGGAGTCCTCAGTTTATCAGTGTGTGCTGAGCTTGTCCTGAAAGCACTTGTTGAATTTCTTTCCTTGAAGGACGCAAACTAGAAAACATGTTTCTAAATCATGTCTGAGTTCAGGAATAAATTGTTTATCAACGCAGATTCTGGCAATCTTGCACTTTTGTAGAAGTAATCTCCTGCAGCCTAGTGTATTTCACATCAAGTAAGAAGGGTTCCAGTGACTTTAGCCATCCTTAAGTTTAGGCACTTTTTTTGCCAAACTTTTTCATTTGGGTGTCTCATATCCACCCACCTCTGACTGCAAGATTCTGTGTGTTCTAAGGCATATTTATACAGTCTTTTGCGTAAATTTACTGCAGTTTAGGAGTTCTTTGGCTTAGGAGAGTATTTTCAATATCTTATTATGAATCTTTGATTTCTTCGCTGTTTCTATTTGACTGAAAGAAACAAATTGAAAGAAGAAACTCTCATCCAAAGATTTAGGAGATTTTTCTCCTAAGAAAATAAATTCTATGGAAAATGAGGCTGTGAAGTGTGTGGATGTTTGAGTTAGCTACAACCCCAGAAATAGCTTTCTCAGTTGTTACTTGAACTTCTAACATCAGATAAAATTTGCCATCAACTCTTCGTAATGTTGTATTTTAAATTTTAAGGGATAAAATTGGACTGTATAGTTAGGCCTATATCTTCTCAAAAAAAAAAAAAAAGGATTCTTTTCTCAAAAAAATTCAAAAGAGATTCCTGTCCTTACCTAAAATATGAATATAACCCTGTAAAAAAAGGTCTTTAACTTTTTTCCTGATACTGATAAGAACTTTTGTGTTCTTATTCCTTTCATATGCTTAGTTAAAATGATAATAATAAAAAAAACCCCAAAACCAAAACACCCACGAGATTAAATGATGCATACACAGAAATGTGAAAAGAATGTTCTAAATTACTATTATTTTCCAAACATCATGTAATTCATTGACTGACTCATGTTTTATAGCAGCTTAGGCACTGCAGGCTGATGGCTGTCAGGTGTCAGTAAGCTGGCAGTTTAAAAGTTGCCTCTTTAAGTAGTCCCAAACAAATGAATTGCTCACTGTGTGAGGGTGGATTCTGGCCCAGTGTTTGCTGAGACACTGTTGGTTGAGGCTCTTATGATACTGCTGGTGTCTGGCTCTGCCTTCTGTGGTACATTTTTCCCTGCCATGGGCTGGAAAAAGTGGTTAGAGGTAAGACTAAGAGGGGGTTCCAGAGAGTCAGTGAGTCTGAGGCCTTATCTAAACAAAAATGGTACCAATTTAACTGAACCTATTTAGACACAGAGGTTGCTGAATTAATGCCACCCTTTTTTTTTCTAGAATGAAGTCTGGGGAGAAGCATTATTCATGCCAGTACAATTTATACTGTTTCTAATGGCTATATTTCCCCCTTTGTGCTGTCAACAGCACTTGTTTTGTAACTCTTCTGTGCATATTCCAGCATATTCCTGGATGGTAAACCAGAAACCGGGTCCCTGCAGCTTTTATTTTTTCATTTCTTCCTTCATAAGTTATTTCCTAACCCTTTTAGAGGTAGTCTGAATATTTAGCACAAGTCTGTTAGTGTATTCTCTTGTAGGCGTATTCTCCTGTAAGTGTATTCTCCTATCACCTTGTTTAGGGAGATGCTTCCAATAGTTTCTTTTAACTTTTTGTGCAATGTAGTGTATTAAGTGGAGAAAGGGAGACAGTTTGCAGCTGTAGAAGGATTCTACCAAAATTCGCTACATCAATTGGCAAAATAGATGGTTTTCATGCAGAATTTTCCCTCTTGTCTAGATACTGGCTCATGACTGACAGGAAAAAGCACGTATTGCAGACAATTTGTGTTAATGTATTCCACATAAATCAAGAGAGGGACCTAAGCAGAAAAACATAACTATAAGTTAATTTTCTTTGTTGCCAGAAGCATTCCTGGCACCTTCAGAAAGAGTTGGTGATAAGTGGTGGTAGAGGAGCCCAAGAAGCATCCCTTGTGAGCAGGCTTGCGTGTTAAACCCCATGACTTCCAGGTCTCAGAGAAGGTGTGGTTTCAAAATGGAGAAATCACAGCAGCAAGCTGAAAGAATGACTTTTTTCCCCCTTGTAATAATACTGTCAGAGCTGTTATTACGTTTGGCCCTGGGAATAGATTGGAAGTGTTTCTCAGAAGGGAAGTGCTTCCAGCTCCATGTCTCTTTCAAGCGCTCCATTCCCATGTACTTGCTGGAAACCTTTCAGGAAACCACATTGCCTTTCCTGTCCCTGTTCAGCAGTGCAATCCTTCCCAGCCACTGCGGCTCACAGGCTGCCTCATCATCCGGGCCTGGGAAAGGAATGTGACAACGAGGGGGCAAAAGTGCTGGCACTTCCAATCCCATCCTATGCTGCCTTGCAGAAGAAACCTCTCCTCTTTTGCCCTCCCTACCTTATGAAAGGGTTTTCTACATCCATGAGCATGTTTAGAAAGATCTGCAGTCTCTAATTTTCCAGTGTGTGGTGGGGGAAGAATGTAATTTTAGCTGGAACCAGTCACATGGTCAGATCCTCAGCCTTGTGCGAATCTGCCCGATGCTCCTGAGGTCACACTGTACTGTGTTCATTTATACTGACCCAGTGTCTGGCTCCCAAAGTTGCCCCTGATAGCCCCAAGTGATAGCTGGTGTCCGAGAGTATCACATGTGAATGAAACAGCACTGCTGTGAAGAGGAAATGCCTTGAAACCTTGCGCTGGTGCCATTTTCCAGACAACCAACAATTAAAAAAGACAGTAGGTGAAGAAATGCTGTTTATATTACAAGTTTCAATAAATAAGATAAAGGGACCAGGAATAAGAGAAGGGATCAAGGAACTGTTAATGACTGAGAGGACAGAATCATATTAGAGACAGAAATGTAAACTTGTTTTGCTATTGCAAAAAACCCAGGAGATGCACATTTCATTCTGCAGAGAAATATTCTGATCAGTACTTTTTTTCCTGCCCTAGCAGCAGGAAATTGAGCCAGCCAGCCTTTTTTATCCTCCCTTTAAACTAAACAATCAATTAAAAGAGAACACAAGGCAGGATAGTTTAGCCAGCTCTGTTAGTTTTAACAGAATGGGTTATTGGGCAATGCCATCGTGGCACAGAACAATCCCTCCTAGCTTCTGTGCCACAGGAGCAGTTAAGGCTTCCAAGATGAATTTCCAGCCATTGCTGTTAGGGCAATTGTACTGTTTTCTTTTTCTTTAGTTTTATGCTGTTTCATTTGCTTGTCATTTTTACTGTTTGCATTGTGTAGTGCATGGGTGGTAATGATTAGATAGTGATTCTCAGCACAACAGTTTCTCTTGAAGCAGACATTTGTCCACCCTGAGACAATTGCTCTCAAAACTGAAGAAAAAAATATGGGAGGGAAGACTTACAGCTACTAAAGTAAAAGAAAAGTCTCTTATTTATCTAAGCGGGCAGGAAAACTGGGAGACAGGTTGCTATTCTTTCCATGTTTTGAAAGATTTAAGAAATTGAGGCTTGGAAAAATTAGGATAAGTAGGTGACCTTTGGAAACTATTTGGAAGCTGCAGGTGCACAGTAGCTCTAAAAATTACAGTGCTTACTTAGGCATCAGAAATGGCTTCAGGGGACATGGTTTCAGAGAAGGAGCTTAATTTTTATTTTTATTTTTTAATCTAAGTGGTTTAGTCTGTGGACATTATGGTTAAGTGGGCAAGGGTTGGAAGACTGAATTTTATTCCAGCTCCTGATGCTCCTTTAATGTGTCCCCTTGCAGTAGCTGTTAACCCTGTTGCACTTAGGAATCTGTAAACTGGGAATAACAGTGTTGCCTACTTAAGTTTTGAAGCCTGACTAAATAATGTGTGTAAGAAACTATGTGAGGCCAAAGTCATTCTGGGGCTAATCAGTTGCAGAGATGGAGCTGACACACAGGACTGTCAATAATTTGACACCATATACATTTCCTTTACAGAAGTGGTTCCCAAACTTCACTGGCCCATGGGAAGCCCAGTGAGAAAGTAATGTGCTGCATGTAACAGATGCTTTACTCTTTTCCAGTGGTCTCCATTTTAACTCTTTAATTTCCAGCAGCCACCATGAATAGAGAGGATTTTAGCAAGCAGAATGGAAGACTGCTACTTCATAGGGATTTTAGAAGCATAAATGTTATCCCACTTTGTGTGAATTCATGAAGTCATTAAATAGAGGTTAGGATTTTTTTTTGTTGTGTATTCTCCAGTGGGAATTAATTTTCCACCAGAGAATCTTTAGGGAAAAATGAAGGATTTCTTTTTTTTATATGTTTAAAACATATTGTTTAAAATATCTCATGACTTTCTGTGTTAAAAAAATGTGTCATCACCTTCACTTCATTCCATTAACTCAACTTGTTTTCAGCTTCAGCTGTGCAGTGTTTATCACTCTCTATTGTCATATATTACACAGCTGCAGGATGGCAAGGTTTTTTTTAAAAAATCAAAACAATAAAGCCAAACCCAGTCCAGAAGTGAATCTCCTGGTAGGTGTGAACACTGTAGTGAGTAAAATGTCATTAAGAAGAAAGTGTTTGCTGAAGGATTTCAAATATTAAAATCAGAGGAAATGTTTGAAATGTTCATAGTCTGAAGCATCAGTAAAACTTATTTCCCATTAACAGTCATGAAGATGATTATGTTTGTATTAAATCAACAAAGTCAGAAGGTTTGAAGTGAAATGAAGAGCAGGAATTTTCTGCCCCTGGATCATGGCGTGGTCCATCTGAAAGGTTGCTGAACTGTAAGATAAGAATCCTATAATCTTCTTGCTGCTCTGCCATTCACGTGAGGTAACATATTAAAGATTTACCATGTCCTTCAATTTGAATCACTTGAAATTAGCAACCATCTCAGATAGTCTTGGCCATAACCGCTCTCGTCTTTTTCACAAAACCATCACAATAATAATGTGTAGCAGTCAGCTTGGTGAAATGATTTGAAACCTGGGAAAAAATGTGCTGCACAGGTAGTCACAACTAAGTGAGCAGAGCCATCAGCCACACTGAACACTGGGGCCGGGTCTGTTCCGAGCCAGTGCCAGTACTGCCTCCACTCTTCTCCCAGTACATGGGGACGCTTACCAGGGGCATGGCCAGCTGCCCAAAGGGAAAGGACTCCTGGGACTAGCATGTGCTTGGCCAGTTTCTCAACTAATAGCTTTTTTTCATCCTGTGTACTGACATTCTGGGTACTGGGGACAAAACCATTCAGCAAGACAATGAAAGGTTGGTGTCTTTAGTCCTGTCCCATTCCTTGTGTTCTTCTGAGGATGCAGAACTTCCTAGAACAGGAGGCAAATAAGAAATCCTGTGCAGCAGTGACCCCAGTGAGAGGAAATAATCAAACAGTATTTGCCATGAAAACAGATTTGTATTCATAATTTTAAATGGTTACAATATCCTTGTTGGAATGAGCTGCAAACTTGGTGCATCTGTCCCAGGAGTAAAGTGATAGGCCACCCATACAGTGGTGAGACATAAATAATCATGCTACAAGTCATGTCTTCTATTAAAGAGCCTGATATCACCTGTTTCAAACTGAGAAGAAGTAATCTGTGAAGAACAGGATTTGTAGACATCTGATGCTAAATTAAGACCCCTGCTTTGTACTCCTTTTACATCAACCAACTAGTTGATTCAACTGCTTTAGCAGAAACAGTGTTTAAATCACATTTGATTATGACTTGCAAACTTGACTCCTGACTCAGTGCACAGAATCTGCATTGCTATATGTTTATCTTTAAATTAAATTGGGTAATATATTTTCTTCATGGGATCCTTCCTTATTCTCTGACTCTTCCCTTTATAGTCTGCATTTGAGCAAAGGCATGCTCATATTTTAGTCAGTAGTGGCACATGGATATAAAGTCAAACAAGCCCAGCATTCTTCTACTTTATAGGTGAGCCTCCAGATCTCTCCATCTCCCATTCTCATTAAACAAAATCCCTGGAATTTGTGCTGTGTTGCTGTCTTCTAATATGAGGAAGTGGTACAGTGGATGACGCATGGACTTGCCTCCAGGGGAGCTGGGTAGTATTCCCAGCTCTGCCATTTGCTGGCTAATATCCTGCAACTCACTTAATGTTTTCGTGTCTCAGTTTCTCCAACTGTGACAATGAGGCTGGTGTGCCAGCATTTCTCACTGAAATCAATAATAGATTCTTACTGAGTTCAGTGGCACTCCAGTGCTCTGAGATTTGTGAGGGGGAAAAAACCCTAATTGTTGCTTTTAATAAATTTTCCTTGCTTGTCTTTCATTAGTTTTACCTCACATGACCATGATTCAGATTTATTCTTAGCCTGCTTCTTTACCAGTATGAAACATAACCTCTCATACAAAGGTTTATCAGGATTTTTATAACTGCTCAATCCTTTTCTAACATTTCATAAATATTTCCCCCTTAAAATTCTACAGTATAATGCAAACATAATTCCTTACTCACATGTAATGGAATACAAATGGAAGGGACAAGACAGTATTATTCAAAAATGTTTGACTTATGAAATAATAAGTATTAGTATTAGCCCCAGAGAGACATGACTGACCAGCTGCTCTGGGTGAAACAAATAAATAGAAAAATCCTTTATTAATGATGTATTCTGCAGTAGATTCTGTCTGGGGAATTCTGTAGAAATGGAATCTTTCTCATCTCTTTCCTATAAATGAACTAAGGAGAAGACTGAGTTCCTGGAGGTTTGGTAGGCACATAAACAGTGTACAAATACATATGGAATGGTCACATTGAGGGAGGATTTCAGCTTTGGTAATGACTACATCTTGAATTTTCTTTGGCTTCCTTCAGTTAGCTCAAGACTGTGGGTGAAACTTTCCAGATATAGACAACCAAAATTCTGACCAAAAAATACACACATTCTCAGGAGCAGATTAAAGCAGGATTCATGGATATGGGCCTTGGGCTTGGAGGGGGCCAGTATAACCACAATGTTTGAATTGAAGCATCTGTCAGCTTAGGCTCCGGTGTTAGGGCTGTGGAGGTGGGAGGTAGAGCTGACAGGCTACGGAGGCGGTTGAGTCATGGGAATTTTTACTGTAGTTTGGATGGATTTGGTTATTTTATTGCTTTGGTCTAGCTTGCTTGAGGCGTGCTGGTTGGCCTGACTCCAGGTCTTCTTTAGTCTGACTCTGCCCCAGCAGTGGGTCACTTTGTCCCACAAATTGTGTACTCACAGAGAATGCACTTTCTTTCTGATGTGAGATGGAACACAGGCTAGCCATGGTAATGAGGAGTTCTGTGTACTAATACAAGCTTGTTGAATAATTTCAGTTGTGACAATGGTGTTGAGACCCTTTCCTTCAGCTCTTCCTTTTCCAGGCCAAAAGAACCCAGCTTGTTCAGCTGTCCTCTCAAGTCACGTACTCCAGCCCTTGGTCCACCTTGGTGGCCCTCAGCTTTACTTACTCCAGTTTGTCAGTGTCCCAAAATTGGATGCTGTACTCCAGATGTGGTCTCACAAGTGCTGAATAGAGGGGAATAATCACTTCCTTGACTTGCTGGTTATTTTCTTAATAAAATAGCCCAGTATGAGGTTGGCTTTTAATGCTGCAAAGATGCACTGCTGATTCATGTTCAGTTTTTCCTCCAGGAATCCTGGGTCCTTTTCTGCAAAGCTGCTTTCCAGTCAGTTGGTCTCTAGACTATCCCAGATGAAGGACTTATATTTGCCTTTGTTGAACATCATGAAGTCATGCATACCTGTAGGAACAGATGCTCATTTTGCACACACAATGCATTATTGCAAATACAATTATCTGCTGGTACATGTATCCATCAGGTTTATAGGTTTATAGACACATTTTACCACTTTTTTTGTTGACAGCCTCATGGTTTCCAGCAAGCAATAAACTGGTAAAATTCCTAATATATGCATATATGCAGGAAGATTTCTCTGAGAACACTTCTAATGATAAACCTCTCTGTTAGGTAGGGTTCTGTTTTGTTTGTCACTTGCTCTCCTTGAATTTTCCCATTCTTAGATAAAGGCAGTGAGGACCACATGAGGTATATTGGTATAATCAGTAACACAGACTTGTCTGGACCTCAGGAGATAAGTCTGTACTGTATCAGCAGACGGCACCCAAGAATGCTTTTCAAAGAAAAAAAGTTTCCTCTATCTTTCAAAGGGAGCTTCCTTCTGTTCTCTTTATTGGAGGTCAGATTGCTGATTGGCCTCCTCCAGAGTTGGAGAAATTCCTCTGAAGACCCCTTAAATTGCATTTCAATTATACAGGAGGCTGCCCTTGCAGGACCATTTTATTTCCAAGCCACCCCGTGGCTTCTCAGAGGTGATGTGGTTTTGGAATCCCCATTTCAGGTAAAAAGGAAAACCCTGTTCTGTCAGCCTCCAACAGACATGTGCCTGAAAAGGCATATCTAATTGATTTAGAGAGAATCAAGTGCTCTCTGTAGATAACGTTTGCACAGTGTAAATCTCTCACAAATTAGGTATTCAGAGGAATGTGTTCATCAGCAAGGAGTTACAGGGCAACATCGATCTTTAATGGTCAGTAAATACAAAAGACAAACGATTCAGGACAATTTGATGTTACAGACTTAAAATGTTCAAATTTTTATTTCACAATTACAATGCAAAATAAGAATTCTAGTTTCCAGATTTGCTGGTGGATGCTAAGAATTTCAAAATCAGCTGATATAACAGTACAAGTAAGACCTTTTGAGCTTAAATGACTTAAAGAAAAGGAAGCAGATCCTAGGATAGAGTGAGATGGCTTGAAAATACGCCAGGATGATTCAAATGCCAGACCCCAGTCTGGATTTGGGCCATGTGTAAATTTTGTTTGGTCTTTCCCAGGTCCATAAGAGATGAAGTCCCTGGCATTCTTGTGGAAGACTCTGTATTTCATACTATTTGTCATTCTTTTGGAGATCTGGAGTTTGTCTGCTATTTCCTGCAGAGAAAACCTTGGTAAAAGTCACCCGGAGAATCTCAGTAAAGGGGACTGCACTTTGGTAGAAGTCAAATGAGAAGTCTAGTTGCAGTGATTTAATAAAGGCAACAGGTTATATCTCTATTGATTCTGGCTTATTTCCTCTACATAAAAGAAGAATTTTTGCTGCCTTTGATAATAAAACATATACCAGACTCTTATTATTTTTATTGGTAGAAGCCCTTGCAGTGTATAACTGTTAATACAAGAATGAAAAGTTCCGGGTAAAAAAAATGAGGGAAAGATATGAGTGGTAGTTAATTTTTCTGAAGTGTAATTAATATATCTGAAAACACAAAATGTTTGTTTTTCAGTTTCCTATCACATTTTCCATCTGGTGCCTGCAAAGCTTTTAAACTTCCACTTCCTCTGTGCAGTTTTGCAATATTCCTATTCACAGGAAGTAAGAGGAAGAGCTTTATGAGGGATACATTACAAATAGACTGTATGTAGGTGTTTGAACAAAATAGCTGGGCTCAAATCTGATCTGGTACAAACTGAAGACCCTTCAAAGGAAGTATGAAATTCAACTTGTTTGTGACCTGGTGCTTCATTCTGCAGCACTGGTTATTTTTTGGTACAAATTACTGTTACTTTTTTCCTAGTGCTTTTCATCTGTGATCTCAAAGAACCTTACTAAGCAAGAATGAAGGTCTTTACAGTTTTTAGACTTGGTAACTGTAAATACAATCCATGCCTAAGAAGTGCTTCGAAGGCCAGGATTGGTAGCAGACTTCAATGATTTGCTGAGCCAGGTCCCTTTATCCCCAGTTCAACGTGCTATCAATACACTGCTTTCCAGTGTAAATGAGTGTTTCATAAACAGACTGAAGAACAGCACAGCTCTCAACAGCTTGTGAAAACAAGAATAAAGCAGTCAATTATAGCTTTGTATCTTGACTGCAGAAAGATTGGTCGTAGGACTCATGAATGTGACAAGAACATAAAGGCACTGGTGGATTGCATTGTTCTGCTCCAATTTCCCCCAACAACAACAGGAACCCAAGATGCCAGTGAGGAGTGGCAGATTACTCGCAATAGTTTTGTAACAGCAGCACTGAGGTTATTACAATGTACATGTTACATAGCAAGGCTGTAGAAGCCTACATAGAGCCATTCTTTCCTTTTTTTTTTTTTCTCCTATTCATTTTTCCTTTCATCACTGAAGGCAGCTAGAGCCTTCTAGTGTGAAATTTGAGAGGAGAGCCAAGCTTCCTCTCCTCTAAACGTTCCAAACGATTGATGAACTCAAAATCTGCTTCAGGATCAACATCCAAGTTTTGCAAATGGTATCTATCTTACTAATTAGCTGATCCAAACCTCCACATTTCAAACTACAAATATAAATTTCCCATGACTTTAATCAATCTCCAGTCCAGCTACAGGGTACTTATTCTGTTACTCATTTCTTACAAGTTTCACTTCTTATTCATATTGCTTTTCAAATTAACTGCCATAAATGCAGAGTGATTGAAGTTTGTTTTTTTGAAAGCTTGAAACAATCCATTCACAAATCTTTCCTCCCTCATGTACCTTCTCCTGCTTCCCCTTTCCCAGTCCACAGGTATAACAAAACTGCCTTGCAGGACGAGCCTTAAAAGTCTATGAACATAAGCTTGTAAATCTGGCTCTTGAACAAGCTCTATTATTTTTAACTGCTTTTGTGTAAGACAGGAGGCTATGTAAAGAACAGGATGTTTTGAACATTGAACTCTGGTGCATTACCTAATACGGCTGCTAGATTTGATGTAATTTCTCTGCAGGTGTCAAAGGCATCAAAAAGACCATGCTACTGAGATGTTAAAAATTTAATATATATAAGCCCAGTGGAATTACTGATATATATTTTTTATCAACAGAAATGCCAAGTTTGCAGTTTGTGTTATATTCAATTGCAATTACAACACAGCCTATTCTTGCAGTCTATTTTGATTTTATTGTATTTTTAAATGACTGTAGGCAGGATACTTAATAGACTTTTGTTAATCTCCACTTCTTTAGGAGATGCATGAGGTGAACCACTTCTGTTTTTCTGGGAACCTGGGGCTGCTGCATTTTGCTTAAATAGGGAAGGATAATTGTGTTCATATCTACTCTGCATGACTGCTCTGCAGCCAGGTTCTCAGTTGCTTGTCTTGCCTCAGTCCCTCGGGGAAATTCAATGATACAGAAACTAATCCTTCCAAATAATGCAGGTGTCAGAGGTCTGTGTAAGAGGAAGGCTTGGCAGAATCTCTTGTGGAAATTTACACAACATCTGCCCACACAATGGCTGGACAGTACTGTCCTTCCTTCAGTTGTCAGGTGCATTGGAATGTGCATAGGAGAAAACCCAAAGAAAATAGTAGATCCAAGATTCTAATGCATGAATAAAGGCAGTTATTGTTGGAAGTATGAACCATGATTCATTTTTCAAGCAATTTTTCTTGACTCATTAGAACCTTCTGTCTTGCAAAAGTGAACTTTGCATTAATTGAGCCATTAAAGAAAGAAGATACCATCGTATTTTGTTAAGATTATAAGTTAATTTTGTCCTTTCTAAACTTTTGTCAGGGAGATTTGCCTTTCTGACCACCAAACCTGAGCTTAAGAGTGTCCACTTATGATACACAAGTAAACAAGGGCTTGATTTTACATGGTAAAAATACGGCTGAAAGTAAAGTGGAAGAACAGTGTTTTAGTGAGTTAGGAGCACAATACTGAGAGGGACTTCTCTGAAGAGGGAACACATTATTTGTTCTGCTGTTTCTATCTCTCTCACCCATTCAATTTCAACACCCTCTTCATGCTTCACTCATTTTGTGTCCTGGCTTCTAGATACATTCCTCCATGGTCACTTAGCATTGTCTGATATCATCTTACCATCATACACGATTCTTTACAGACAACTATTATCAGCTTTACGCTCACTTATTCACAAATTAGTGCCATTATTGTGGTGGATGAGCTAAGAACTGTGCTGCTCTTCGTGTCCTCTAAGTATCACATTTCCCCATGGCCATTCATTCAACATGGGGTGGGAAAAGTCACATTCCTTGCTAAATTCAGCTACTGTCTAATGAGACCGGCCTGTGTTGCCCTTCTGCGTGGAAATTCTGCCTGTTGAAAACACCTGTTCAATCACCCTGTTTGTATTTCTGCCTGTGTGAGGGAAGTCCCAGTTTTACACTTACCAGTGCTTTGGCCAGCCTATAAGGAGACGGTTTTTGAGGTCATTTTGATACTAATCTTGCCATCCTGATCCGATACACTTTTTTAATGTCCCTTTTGTCCTGCCATAAATGACTATACAAGGCATAGAGCAATTATGAGACCTGTCTTTGAGGGCTGGCAGAAGCATGGGCTGGACACTGGGATGTGAAGAAAAAGTGGAAGGCAGTGTCCTCCTTCTGGTCCTCACAGAAGAGCTCATGATATGACACGTATACTTTGTACAAGGACTTATCCTCAGTAGCAGATGTGTTCCTACTTGCTTGCTTGCTGGGGTTTTGTTGAGCTTCTCTATTGCCCTGCATCTAAGAGAATGATCTCAGTGCGTCCAGTGTTTGAAAACCCAGTATGAAAGTTATGCATAGGAATAATCATATTTTATTAATTTGTACATGATTACATGTGTTCTTCATGGTCAGAATCAGAGCACCTTACACCTTACAGGAGGTAAAGGAATGGAGGGAAGAGAGCTCACTACCCCATCCTGTCAATGGAGTGCTAAGGAAAATTGAGTCCCATAGAGAATTGTATGTTGTATTGCCAAGTCTTAAAGTTTTATTTCAAATCTAGTGATATTTGATATTTTTAAGCCTTCATTCCTTAAATCAAGGGGTACTGCAAGAATCTGAATGTTCCTTTTAAAAAAGAAACTTTAATAATATTACAGTATGTTGGAAGGGTTTGAAAACTCACAAATTAGGAGACAAGAGAGGATGCTGCATATACTCTTTGAAAATCTTATGACTTTTTTCCTGCAGCCTTGGGATTTTTCAGCTTTGGTTCACAATTTTTGGAAATTTAGAACAACTGACAATATTTCTGTCCTTTTAAGGTGCTGCCATTTAACGCAGATGGTACTCAGAGGATAGCTTCTCTGGCAAAGGAGAGTCTTTAAAATGCATAGCTCATCTTTTAGAGTGCTTGGCACAATGGGACTGTGAGCCTTCTCTGAGAATTTCAGGCACAACCACAGTAAAAGTAATAAATAAATGAGGCATCTCATTCTATCCAGAGATGCTGTATAGAACTGCTGTTAAAGCACACATTTGCAAATAAAAGCAGCCTAAATTTAACTATGACTCAATTACATTAAATCTGACCCATTTTTGTTCTGTGTTTCAATTTAACACTTATTTACATTCTTAGACTTGGCGCTGTCGGAAGAGAAAGGAGGGGGAACAGGCATTTTCCTCCTCAGAATTGCCATAAAAAAATGGTGATTAGGAAAACACAGCTACAGTCAGCCTGAAGCTGAGTAGCTCATTTGAACCCACTATAAAAGAAAAGATCATTTTCTCATCCTATTAAAACTGAGTTAGCAATGGCTGCGTAGGCGGCAGGAGATCAGAAATGAACGTTCAACTTGGAGTTTGTACAAGTGGGGTCGGGTCCAAAGCAAACTGCCTGATTAGTGAAACAATTTGTTTTTTACAATGACAGCAAATAGGTAAATCTTGTGAGCGTCAGGAAATCCTGGAGGATTTTGAATGGGAGCACTGACTGGTTTGCAAGTTGCACTCTGATTAGAAGGCATCGTTGCTTCTGGTTTTCATGCTCATGTTGCAGGGACATAAATAAGAGGGACTAAATTTTCTAGGGGCATTTATTTCTCTGCCTCTTCCTCTCTCCCTCTCTTGTTTTTACAGTCTATGTGTAATGACTAATTGGCTGTGTTTCCCCAGCTATTTTATGTTTCTCTTGCCCTGGTTACAAGTCGTACTAAAGCAGTATATCCACAGGGACCTATAGACAGCCAACATTGCCAAATGATACGCAGCATTCCCCTTTCTCTCTAAGTGTAAAACATTTACAAGTAAATTTACAAATGCATTAAGAACATTTCCTCAGTTGACTGTTAGTGTTTATTTCTTCCCCTTCTCCTCCCGGGAGCAGACACCTTCCAGCCCCTCAACTTTCACACACTGCTCTCCCGTTACTTGCCTCCTTCCCTCCCTGTCGCCCCTTTCCCTCCTCTCCCTCCTCCTCCTCCTCTCCCTCCTCCTCCTCCTCCTCCTCCTCCTTTTCCAGTTCAGCGGCGCAAATTTCTGTTTGTGCCAGTGGGGCGGCCTGGCGAGACCGCAATTGCTCTACCCCACAGATTGACGAGCCCTCAGATGCCGATTTACTGTACATGGCAGCCACGCTGGAGCCGCGGCACATCTGGAGTGGAGTAAGCTTACTCAGAAACAGGGGCCAGCTCCAGCCGGAGCCAGCGGAGCCGAGCGCGGCGCTGAAAGGCAGCCCTCCTGCCTCCCCTTCCCTCCTCCCCGGGTACATTTCCTAATGTAAACAGAGGCCAGGGGGGAAGGACACAGTAACTCTTTGCTGCGTGTTTGTCATTTCATGTTCTTTATCTGCTTGAGGTCAAACTGGAGCTCTGGAAAAACAGAAGCTTTGCTTTCATTCTAAATAGCTGAAAGCCATTGCTGCTGAAGGGAAAAAAATAAAAAAAAAAGAAAGAGTTTGCTTTTGTGTTTATTTGTTCCACTTTATGGTAATTTCTGGGATAATTTCATTATCTGCAGTCAAATTGAAAACAAGCTGTCTATGCTAATGATACCAGCGTATTATTTTATGTACAGTAGGCGTGGAGCTCTTTAAACGACGAGTGGACTGCATTTCTGCTTATAGCTGTACTACTTTAACTTCTTTTTTTTATAGTCACAAAATGAGACTTTCTTTTTATTATCTTGAAACAAAAAAGATTAGCCATGGCTGCTTTGTTTTACAAAATGGTGAATACCTTTCACGGCCCAGTGCCAACCTGCTGTCCCACAAATGCATTCTACGAAGAACGTTATTGCAAAGAAAAAGTGTGCTTGTTCTGGGCCAGATATGCTGATTTTATAGTCCAGTTCACTGGGCTGCTGAATTTTAATATCTGCATGTAAAGAAGTGGGAGAGATTTTTGAGGCATTTACTGACTGTCAGCAATCTGAAAGAGAGCTCTGTGATCCTTTACAAGTTTTATATAATTTTTATTTCTTCTTTCTAATGGCAAAATGATAAAGTTTATAGGTTAGTTGTTCAAACAACATTAAATCATAAACAGAATCACAGAATCTACTAGGCTGGAAAAGACCTTTGAGATCATTAAGGCCAACCTATGACAATGCAAACATCCAATTTAAAATGGCTTTTCCCACTCAGTATTCCTTGCAACTCAATGGATTTTGCAGTGAATAAAGGAGAGAAAACAAACCTCAGAAAACATTGCTGATAACATACTGATGCTGATGTTGATTTAGCTGTCTTCATAATAAAAGTCTGATTCAGATGAGAGCAGTGGTTTATCTGGTATGGAGACTAGTTAAAAATCTCACTCAGTAAATGTATGAATAAACCACTGTAGGTCAGACCCTAAACCATTTTTGTCTATAGGAGTAGAAAATCTTTGACCACCACATGGTTTTCCAGGGATGTTGGTTCGTTGTGGCTTCTCAGTTCACAGGCCACACTCAGTATTTTGGCCTTCTGGTGGATAAAATTCCAGATAAGTAGGTTGCTGCTTTGACTGTCAGTGAAGGCAAACCTATCTATCTCATAGGAAGACTTGGGCTGGGCAGCAAGTGTGACTGGACAGCAGTTCTTGTACCATGGTAGTGCAAAGTTTCAGCAATGCATTCCCCACTCCCCCATAGGGCTCTTCCAATTGCTGTTTTATGTTCCGGGTAGATATACCATAATACTTGCACAAAAAGTAGCAATATAGGTTTCATATTTCTGTATTATTGTTTTAGTTGATTTTAGAAATTTCTTCACAATTGTGTTTTCTCTTACTTTCATGGTGTTTCAGATCCCACTAGGAAAGGGCCAAAATTCCTCAGGAAACATCTTGCCCAGGTCTCGGCCTTCTTACCAGGGGAAGCAGTGAGCATTACTGCCTTATGGCTCCTTAGAAACCGCTCGAGGTGAAACTCAGTAAGGAGGGGAGAGGTGTTGGTCACCATGGGAAGACTGAATTGCACATCTCCAGGGTCCGGAATGACCTTTCTGTGCCTGAGGTCAGAAGCAGCATCATGGATCCAGGGAGAAATGCAGGGACGGTGCACCATTTTGCATGATCTAGATGATTACTGAGATTGATAAAATGGTTTCTTTGCAGTGAAATGATTTGTTTGGAAAAAACTCCACACGTCTACACAGAAAGGCTGATGGAACCAGTCTCAAAAGCAAAGCTGTTTGGCATATTTCAGAGAGATCTTGGCAGTTGACTTAAATCTAAGGTTTTTCAGGGACAGTTGGATTTTGGCTGAGTTCTTCTGGAAGCCTGCAGGGCTTTGGCTGGCAGACCATTGCTCAACCTTTCGACTGCCAGGGTAGAGGATTGATGGCCTATCATTGCAGGATGGCCCACCAAGTAGTCTACCTTTGAACTAAAGACCTCAGGCCTTCCAGGTTTCAAAACTGGGACAACACTTGTTTTGAAACTTTTTGATGTGTTTTGGTATTCATTGGAAATATTTTTATGAATTACCAAATCCTGACCCCAAAAAGTGTTCCATAGGAGTTTTTTGAACAGCTGCATTCTAGTCTAAGTTTAATGACCCAGAGGGGAAAAAAATAAAAAGTTTCTCCATAAAGGAGAAATAAAACAGAATCCAGTGAATGAGTCTGAAGCAGGACTTCTCTGACCCCTATTTACTGGGTAACTCTGCCTGTAATCCCACTGGTGTCCTTGAACATCCAGTAGATTGGTTTGGGCTCAATGACACAGTTCTTGTCTTAATTTTGAACATGATATCCTGATAGGAATTGCTTAAGCATGGTTTATTTTTTCCCCTTTCCATTAGTGCACATTTGAAGTTGATTCAACTCCTTGTTTTGCACTAATGCCAAAAGTGACCATGAAGTCTCGAAATGAAATAATCTTGGTAGATGACTACGCATCCTACTGATTATGCTATTGTTATTATATTAATAGCATGTTCTCCAGCTTAAGCAATGTGCAGGTGCAAAACTCTCATTCAGCAGTACATGACTCTTTTATCTGCTGTTTCTTGCCAGTAGATTTCCTGCCCATATGAATGTTTCTTATGAAACTTCTGGAGAATAGCTGTTGGAGTTTCGCCAGTTGTAAGATAACAAATACATAAACAACCCCTTTCTAAAACTCAACAAACTCCCCCTTTGCCAGTCATCTCTTTTTGAAACAACTAATTCATGATAGATGTTCTGCATCTAATAGAAAGTACCAGTTGTGAGAAAATAAACAGTGTGGATTAATGTAGCAAAGGCAAAAGTAAGGACTTTCCTAGTGGTGCCAATAATGTCACCTCAGTGTGCCTGTGTATTGCTGTGCCCTTTTGGCTCACGTGGGTACCTCCCTTTAAATATGTGCCTGTTGTGACTCAGTCATTCACTCTGTAACACTTCTTTTGAATCCCACCCTGATACATTAGGTTTCAAAGACAATTGGTCTTGGCAAATAATAATCCATTTTCAGAGAAATATTAACTCTGTGTGGTTTTTTTTAGGTAAGCAAGATTTTGGATCTGCACACATGCTCAAACAGCAGTGAAACCTGTGAACTAGCACTCAGAAACTATATTTATTCCAGAAGGCTTCATGCTTTGTGACCATCATTCAGAAATGAAGACAGAAGAGCACTTTGAGAATCGGAGGGGATTAAAGGGTTTGAAAAGTGTATCAGTAGGTGTTAGTCTGCAAGAACATATGTGTGTGGGAAAAGGGCAGCTAAACAAACCCAGCTATTAGTACTGTACTTTAAAAGGTGATAGATCTCTTTAAGATCAAAATAAACTGAGAAATCTGCCTAGAAGTAAAAAAAGGAATTTCCAGTTTCAAGTGTGTTATTTCCTTTCAATGTGATTATTTACAGTATATCTTTTCCATGTTTTTTGAAAAATGTTATTGACATCTGAATGGTATTTCAGCATATTATGACAGATGTGAAACTCAAACACCAATATTTGCAATATCTTTGACCCCAGTATAAACTGTAAAAAATTATCCTATTGTACTTTCTTTGCCTGCTTTCAGTGTTTTGTTTTGTTAAAGCAGTAGAGGATTCATTGAACTGGAGCCTGCCATTTGTTATTGGCATTTCTCAGAAGAGTAAGAACAGTCGTCAATTATATATTTTCCAACAAAAACATAAACTCAGTATATAAATGTTCAGATTATAATTCCACCCCAAATATATATGTATCCTAAAAATAAACCACAATAAATGTTAGACTAAGCAAAAATGAAGAACAGGGAAAGAATGAAGTAGAGCTAAAAAGGGGGGAAAAAGTAGAAAGAAAACCACAACAATAAAAATGCAGGCATTAAGTAATATAGTGGCTATGGAAAAAAAAGAGCTTCAAGATGAAGTTAAGAGACAGAGAAAGGAAACTATCCACGATATTGTTGCAAAAGTACTATTATTACCTGTTGGGTGAAACTGTCATCACAGTCATTGCAGTCAATTCAGGTGTCCTGAAACACAATAAATAAACCCAAGGGCTTTTAAATACCCAAGACTGAATAAAGATGCCAAAGAATTTCAGTGATCATCAAATGGTGATTTAAGGCCAGACCTTTTTCACTATCAAGTTTAAATTGAATTATACAAATAAGAATTGCAATGTTCTTAAGAATGATCCTCTTCTCAGATTTTTCTGAGGGAAGAAATAAGACTTGGAAGCTCTGATTTTGTGAGGGAAAAACTAATTTATTTAGAACTAGGTTTGTGTTTTGAATCTCTCTAAAATGAAGATGCATTTTGGCTGGGGCTCCAAGGTGGAACCATCTCTAATTCTGTTGTACACCAATTAAGAAAGTATAATTGACCTTTTATGCAGAGTATGACTGAAATCTGTGAGTCTAAATTATTCCTGTAAGTGAATTTGAACAAATTTGGTGCTTTTTCGTTGATTCAGCCCCACCACAGGACTCAGTTCTGTCTTTAGGTGAGCATGGGCAGCTCTTGTTGATCAGTAAGGATTGTACAAGTGTGACAATGGGCAGAGCAGGACCTGTTATTTTTCATTAATTTCGTAAAGTCCAGTTGTAGTATGAGTATGTTCCTCATTAGTAATAGCACTACTATATTGGTTTTCCAACAAAACTTGCAAAATATTTCATTACTTTTTGGTCCACTGAACTACTGAACTGCCAGTTCTTAACAGAAAGAAGCTGTAACTGAATCACTAGTAAAAGAAGCAGGAAATTAGATAAATGGGTAACACTGGTTTTACATGTCTAAATGAAAAGGTGTTAGTTTCAAATACAGAGCCTTTCAATATATTTTCCAAATTCTCAAAAGTGCCTGACTTTTGTTACTAAAATGCTGCACCAAATTAACTGATAGTGCAGCACTGCTCCTATGACTTGAAATGATTTAGTGCATGTGACCAAAAAAGGTGAAAATTCCTTATATCCTGATAGGTACCATGATCTCTTTGGAAATTAAAAATCTTAAGGCTTTCATGATTGCAGGATGATTATTGGAGAGACAAAGATTTCTTTTCTGATAATTACGTAACAAGACATTATTTGGAGGAAGCTAGCATTGTAGCCAGATAAATACCCTTGCTCATGCTGCCTAGAAAACTGTGGTAGGAACAGTTTTTGAAACACAGACAACAAACATTGTGGAGAGAAGAACTCTTTTAACCTTCTCTTCTGGTAGGGAGATGGAATTGTAAATGCAGGACAACAAGCTACATTGGATGAGAATCCTCCCAACCAACTCAGCCACTTGTGTTTAACTATACCCATTTTAGGTTTCCATTAGAATCAGTGGAGGATGAGAGAGATCTCCAGAAGGTGAGCTGTATTTTGGCTCTTTGAATTGTCAGCTGTTGGAGTTCTCTCTCCATCAACTGCAAAGGGCATTTAAGGGTCCCACAACTCATGGGTAGCTGCCTGTATTTAATTGGGATGAAGCTGGGTCATCCAGTATACATCTTAAATGTAGGACATATTACAGAGCTACATAACAAATGGAGTTCTTGGTCCCATCTAGGAAAACCCAAGTTGAACTTCTCTAAGTTTATATCAAGCCAAAGTCCACTGCTAGGAATGGAGGAGAAAGAGGAAAGAGAATGCATCCTGGGTGAAGAAATAAAACATTTTCTCAGATGCTTACTCAATATTGTTGTGCTTCAGGCTCAGGATGTTGCTTCATTGTCAAATGGCTGATCTTTCCTTGTCATGCTTTCCTATTGTTCTCCATTCCTTAAATAATCCTGGCTTTCAGCTGCATTTTTAATCCATTTAATTCATTTTCAAACCCCCTAAAAACAGAGATTAGTTTAGCAGATCAGGAATGAATTAGAAAAAAAGATTGCATAATGGACCTAGTTAAATTAGACAGTTGCTACTTGCCTTTGCATAGTAATAAAGATGCAGTTAATAGCTTCCACTTTATTTAGCTGCTAAATTCTGTTTTGTTTCAGAAATCCACTCCACTGCAATAACTACATTGTTCTTTGCTCATTAATCTCTATTATTTGCTCTTTGAATTGTTGTGAAGTTTCAGTACATGGGCAGGCCTTTGGCAGAGAGATGAACGTGTCGATCTATTAGATCTTTTAGCCTCTATGATTTAGACAAAGTAGTACTATTATAATGGTTTACAGACTTTAGTGCCTCATCTTCAAGCTTCCCTGTTCACTCCATGATATCACAGCAGCTCTAGGGCAGAACTCCATTGCTGCGATTTGTTCTATACAAAGGGTACAAGAACAGCATAATGCTAATTATTATACAGTCAGTATAATACCACTATACTTGCAGTTAAATCAGAAAGTAAGTAGGGGATTACAAGTAATAACTGAGGTTTTTTGTTTTTTTTTTAAATTGCATTCATACCATGTATGACTTTATGACAATATATACTGCAGACTGTTGCCACAAACTTACTCCTTGAACTGAGTCTTGTACCATTACAAGCTCTGGCAGTAGGAGATATGTAAGTAGTTCTAGACATACTATATTATTCTCCAGAAAAAGAGCAGTCCAGTGCAAGAATTACACTAATACAGCTGGAAATGTTGAAGCAGATTCTTCTATCATCTTAATATTTATGTAGGCATTCTGTGAACAAAGCACCACTTGTTTTTCTCTTCATGTATTTTAAAAAAATGTATTGTAGTTAACATCTCATTAAACATGAAGGGAAAATATCCCAGGGAATTCCTTTTTCTCTGACCTCATAATCAATATGGAACAAATGTGGAGCAAATGCTTTATTCAAATTTCTTCGGTTAGGTTCCCTGAAATCCACAGTTCTCTATCGCCTTTTCTGCTTAGTGTACTTGCTACATCTGATGTTCAGTGGTCATAACTATAATCTCTCTCCCCATGTCTCTTTAATTTGCCTTTTCCGGTGATGGAGCAGCTCTTCACATTACATGTGTTTCATTTAAGATGTTCTATGTTTCAGTCAACTGTATTTGCTGTGTTTGCTCTCCAGTCTTTAGGGTGGCAAAGAACAGAAAAAGAAAAGCAGCCTGAAATGACTTGTTTGAGCTCCTACATAGGAAACATAGCAGAAGAATGTTATTAATTACTCCTGTATTTGTTACTCTCAATGAAATTGCTTACAGCATTTCTGCACTTTTCAAAACATATTCATTAGGGTAGGTGATTGACTTATCTCTGGGACCTCCTGCACTACTGGTAGCTCTTAGACCAACTGAGATAGACAATGCTGTCCCACTGCTGTCCCTTGCCCAGGGAATTTGGACTCTGGCTAGCAGAAGACCAGAAATCTGACAATTTAATGCACTAAGCTGTGGTCTGCTCTTCAGAGTAGCAGCCACTGGGTACCATCAAGTGAAGCTCACTCAGACCAGTTACCTCATTCTTTGTGTGTTTATTTGAATTTGTAAGGTGTTTCCTGAAAAAAACTTTTATGAGAGGTCTGTATATGTTCAGAGTCTCTGCAGGGGCCCTTTGATAAAGTCATACTTTTTGTCTCTGAACTCTCAGGAGAGTACACCCAGCCATTCGAATATTTGTGAGTGACCTCTAACTGCATAAATATGAATTCCAGTTTAATTAAGGATTTAGTTGAGCTCATATGAACGATATTTGCATGTTGTCCCATCTTCAGTCACGGCTCTGCCTGTATCATGGGTTCAGAATAGCACTTCAGACTTCAGACTGGCATAACAAATATTCCAGAGTCACTGAATAGGGTTGTCACTGTGGGTAGTTTACTTGGTTTCCTCAGCATTTAAAAATGGTGCTTGTCACCGATTCCCCACAAGCCTTTTCACTACCCTGCCAACTTCTTGAAGAGAAAAATAACTTCATATTGGTTTGAGGTGTTTCAAGAGTTATGTGAAGAGAAATGTCACTGTTTTTTTTTTTTTTTTTTTTTTTGGTAGGAATATTAGCTAAGATATGCAATTCACTTCTAAATAAACCACAATTCAGGAAACATTTATCTAGTCTCTCTACAGCAGAAATGTTCAGAAATATTCACATTTGAAAACGCTGTTGCACCAGTATATCTCAATAGCTATATCTGTTTGAAGAGCTTTATCTTTGGCAAAGTCCAGAAACCTGTTGCCATGCTTGGAGCAGAATCTATTTCAGCATCTGAAAAAGGATATGTCTTGCTGCCTTAGTTTTCCAAAGTCCTTCTACAGTGAACAGTGTACAGGTGAGAAATCCTTCCAGTGAAGATGCCTGTAGAGATGTCTGTCTCTGATGATTATTATAGAAGCACCTTTAATCTAAGCATCTTCCAGTAAATGTTTAAGACTTAGGAAGTTAGGTGAGATGAATCCTTTTGCTTACATTTACATATCAAGCTTCTGCAATGTGGATTTCCAGAACTTGACCTTTCAAGCTTAACCTGATATCTGAGCCAGTGGCTGAGGCCAGACTCCCTGGCATTTCCCACCGTGCTGGCTGGGTGTGAGGAGGCTTAAGGAGTCATATCCAAAACAAGAACATCTACTTACCATGATGTGTTCATGTGGACATCAACACTGCAAATCAGCATTATGCAAACAAACTCAAAAGAATCACTTGGGCCTTTGACTTTCCACCTATTGAAAGCTGTTCTTTGTCAGTTAAAAATACAAATGTCATTTTACCTTCTCTCCAACGGGAGGTCCACAGGTGACCGTAGTCAGTACAGTCAGTGCTAAGCTGCTGAAAGGGGAGTCAGGATTCACGTAAGAAGTTCCACGGTTCTGCATCAGATCAATACCTTCACTTCAGAAACTTAGAATTTTGTGCACAGTCAACTCTCAGGTTTACTTACCCAGGATTTCATATGTCAGAGCTGGAAAATTCGGTTCAGCAGAAACACAGATATTGCAAAACATCGACGAACCAAGGAATGAACTAAATTCCAGTTGTGAAAAACATGGTACACAGGTTTCTGTAGAACACAGGAGCAGTGATGGAAAAGGCATAGCAGAGTGTTTCTGAGCTGTACCAAATGTAGTCCTGTGCCAAAAGGAATACTGTTAATGGTACATGAAAATGGATTGAATCTACAGTCCCAATAATGCTCTACAAATAAATGGGAAGTTTGTGCATGAGGAGAATTTTGGAAGTCATATGGACATAAGAATTACCATTTTTTTATCAGACCCAAATCATGCCTTTGTGAATATTGTGTCTTTGGCACTTCCTATTCTCTTTCTTTGTTAGCCTACCGGCGTCTCAGTTATGCCCAGAATTCCCAGTAAAATCAAGATTCTACTACCTAAGCATATGGTCAAAGTCATTCTATGCCCCAAAGAATTTACAGTCTGAAACTGAGAGAACCTCCAAATGGTTGGAGCTTACCCTATTGACATAAAATGATCTATCTTTGGCAAAATATCCTAAGCATCTACTTAAAAGGTGCTGAGTGACCTCATTTAAACCAATCCTTAGGATTAGGCACATTGTTTGTTTAAACTTTTTTGAGATCCTGAGATATAAGAAGCTTTGGAAGTGCAAAGATTTTTTAACTGGCTTAATATATTTTTGTGTTTATTTGTAGATGTAGAACTTACTCAGTATAAAATTTGACAGCTAAGACTAGTCATGAAATGTCTCCAGGAAAATAAAAACCTGTTAACAATTTGCTGACATTCATGAAAACCCCTAAATGCTTCCAAATCTGCTTCCAGGTATTCATATGCAAGAATCTGAGATTTTTTGCATTGCAAATATTAGCAAATGCTTTTTAAATCATGCTTGCTTTTCACACACCGTTTATATAAGAGCTTTCTGAGTAGCAGCAAATTGTAGTCCTATTAAATTTCAGTTCACCTTCACACTGGTACTTAAGTAAAATATGTTTTTTTGGGTATTTTATAGACAATCCAAGAGTAGATGTCAACCATTAAGGATCTGAATATAAGGTTACAAATATGAAAATATGCTATTAATAATGAATGGGGAAAGTTCTCTCTGTTTTACACATGTGAGCAGTTCAGTCAGTTTACTAAACACTGTATTGGAACAGAGGAGACTGTGTATGCCTTTTCACTGCTTTTTGAATTTTTCTAATTATGTGTGAGGAGTGCAGCAAATAGAAAGAAAATAAAATGTACTTTGGAGTCTTGGGTTAATTACCAGCTTTGGATAACATTCTGTTTAAGGCAGCCATTTAATTTTTAAAGCATAATTCTTTTAAAGACAGCAGCTTTTAATTTTGCAATTCTTATACTTCTCGATGGGTTTATTTCTATTATATTCATCCTAGTTTAAATTTAACCATCTGGAGTGTAAGCACAAGTGGGAAATGGAGAGAAAATGTCACCTTTTTTTGCTTTCTCTTGTGTATACCAAGTTTCTTGAGACGATCTGTGGGCGATGTACAGAAATTTTAATAATTTAGACTATTCATTAATTCACTGGAGAAGATAGTGGTTTTTTATCATTTACAGTTTTGCTTCTTAGTGGTTCTTCTGTCTTTCTCTAAGGAGTGCAGAACTGGGCCAGGCAGGGAAATAAGAACATCTGCAGTTCAGTAATAAAAAAGGAATTATTCTGGAAGACTGACTGTTAGTCCTTATGTCCCCTCATTACTATCCCTTTCACTTCCTTTTCCTCATCTTCTCCTTCAGTAGTTGAGCTCCCAGTTGTATGGATTCCTGGGAGGAGGATGAGCAGCCCCAGCATACCTGGTGTACAGCTAAATCTGCACCCAGGTCTTGCATCCTGCTGGTCTGTTTGGGGACAGAGGAGGTAGCAATCACAGGCATCAGAACCAAAATGTGCTGTTGCAAATTCCTCCTGAGGTGTTTTTGTTCATGCTTCCTAAAAAGTTTTACCACAGCTTGAAGCAGCCTGGGCGTTGGAAGTTTAGCTTTACTCCTCTGACCCTGGCCCATTTGCTCTGCCTTTGTTTTGGGAATTTCCAGGAGGAATATGGTGGTAGGGTGTGTATGCACATTACCTCGGGCCCAAAATCAACGTGGTTGTCTGCTTTAAGTTATGCCTCTGCTGAAGCTGAACCTGCTGCAGTTTTGTGTCATTAAGGGCCTCATTTTGATCTGCTCTAAGCCCAAATCATTGGAGCAATGCATCTGTGCCAAATAACTCCCCCAAATGTGCTGGGAAGAGCAAGGTAATAGAAAGAAAAGCACCCCTGCAACTGCCTTGCAGAACTTATTTTCCCTACCCCCATCATTTCTATAAACAACTTCTGATGAGGAAAGTGGGAATTTGGTGTGGAGAGTGGGAAGAAGACATCAGCTTGGAGAGGCGAGGGAAACTGGGAAGGGCAGGAGCTTGGGAGTGGGGTTTGCAAACCAGACCCTTGGGGAAAGTAGCTGTGTCTGGAAAAATAGAGTACAGAGCTGACAGTGACTGCAGATGTGTTGTCACTGCCAACAGCCTTAGTGGCCCAGGCTGTCTTGAAAAAAGCTGAATGCATGCAGTTGCCTAAGGAACAATGTTAAGTCAATCTTATAATTTTCCCTATTTGTATGAGATATCTTGTTTATTCTCTGTAATTTCACCTCAGAGGGTCTTTTCCAAAAGGGCTTGAAGGACACCTTAATTAGCAGCAGTAGTAATGGCTGGCAGGGAAGTAGCAGCATGTGTCCCCTTTCCTGCCCTGCCTTTTATTTGGTCAAGGAAGTCACTTGCACTTTCTTTCATCATTCCTCCTCCTCCTCCTCTCTCCCTCCCCCGTGTCCTGACTCCCTGCCCGGATTCAAGAGCTTGAAGGTCTGCTGGTGGTAGCCGTGGTGGCTGCAGGGAGGAGGGAAGGGGGGGAAAAAGCAGAGGGAGTAAAATAAGTGTCAAGGAATTCATTGTCTGTTCTCCACCTGTTGTTATTCTGGTCCCAATCAACCTGCTAGCCAGGCTGGAGCCAGTGGCCATCTGGAAACACTGCTCTGTTTATAAACTTGGCATGAAGCAGCACTCCCGGGCCCTGACCTCCCACACAAATCTGGAAACAATTAGAGCAAGATGATAGGCAGGCAGGCAGGGAGAGGAGGGGAGGGAAAGAGCGCGTGAGAGAGGAGGCTGCAGAGAAGGGGAAAAACAGACAGAGGGAAGGGGAGCATGGAGAAGGTGGCAAATGTTTCTGAGATGCAAATATTTATGCCCACCTTAAATGACCGCTAGCTCATTAATTATTGCCCTTGCCAAAACAGCTTTTTTTTCCGTGAAGGCTAAGGCGTGCCTCTTCACCTCCCCCAGCGACACAGGTTTTCCAAATTATATTGTATGTTTTATGCTGCTAAAAGTTTGCCTTTACGACTCTTAGGAAATTGAGATGAGTCTGTTAGGTCCACACGCTCAGACCCATAGGTGTTCTGTACTTGGTGGTATTGAAAACTGGAGTCCAAATATTGCAGCTCCTACCCATCTTAATTAGCACTAATGTCTTTCTCTGCTACTCACACCCCCCAGCACGTCTCTCTCCAAAAAGGATGGCTGCCAGTCTCCAGCTCTCTGGAGTGTGGGAGTCATTTGGGCTCAATTCTCTCAAGCCTTCCCTCGCCCCACCCTCCCCACCCACTCCTATTGCAACTCATCATTGTCTTTACTGGGAAGGCTGTGCTTTTCCTGGTCAAACCAGACCTTCAGTCACTGGGTTACTCCCTAGCTCCGTTTTGGATTTTGGACCCTTTCCCAGTCCTGCTCTTGCTGTGCAGGTAGACAGTCTGCCCATCCACAACCTGTTCCAGTGGAGTCTCGAGGAGATCAAGGAAGAGCCACAAAACAAACCCATGCATTTCACTTTCTGCACACATGGTGTGGGCAATCCTGTTCATGCTGTCAGTGGTTTTAATGTAGCTAATACAGATGCCAGTGTGTTAATTCACCCCTCATAATGTGTCCTTTCAGCGTAACAGCTGCAAGAGTGAGCCCTGCCTGGTCGAGACAAACCTGACATTCATTTCTGCTGGCCTACCTAAGGGAGGATCCCTTTTGGCTCACCTGACACATCTGCTACTTCCACGTCCCAAGAAGTCAAGCATTGTGTTTCAGGTGCAATAAAACATGGATCCTTCCCAGTGTGAGGAACGGCTAGTGGTGACATTGGTTTTCTCTGAGTGCAACCCAACAGATCTGTGGACTGGACTGGGTGTGGCCCTGGCAGCCATGGCCAGAGCTGCTGCTGGGTCAGCAGGACCTGAGCCAGTGTGGCAGTATAACCCACATCTTTCCATGATTTTCTTCATGCACTGGCCTTATTGTGCCTTGCTTGTGAGGTGCATTAAAGGTTTATCTGCCCTGCAATTCATAAAAAACACATGAAAAACTACAGCTCAAGATGCCCAGGATCATTTTTTTCGTGATGCAGCCTTCAGCAGACTCTCCTCTGGTGCATCCCCTCAAGGCAGCCTTTGGCCCTTTGGTCTCACCAGAGCCAGTGGCTTGCCTCAGCTATTTTGTACTGGCCACAATACAAGCATGGCACAAGTAAGACCAAGACAACTGATAATACCTTAATGCTTGTAATATCAGCAGGACAGAAATGATCAGCTGCAAGGTGAGGGTTGCTTGGATTTCACAGCTCCTCAGGAGTGGTATGTTATGCAGTGGTGGTTGTGGTTTGATGGGGGAACCGTTCTGAATGCTACAGGAAGCACACAGGGTCCACTCTGCTCGTGTCATGCTGTATAACAGTTTCTCATTATCTAACTGATTTTTCCTCAAATGGTGAGCTGCCACGTTTCAATACATGCATAGTATCTGTGGCCTAATTCTATGGGGTGCTGGAAGTCTTTTGAACAGCGCTTAAAAGGGCTTTTCCTGTCTAAGGGAGCTCAGTGGTTCAGACTCACTTTTCTGAATGAAATGTTGCTATCATAATTAGTGCTAATTGGCAGCTTTGTTTGCAGCCTCATCAGAGTCAGTGATTAGCGAAACAGAATGAGGAGGTTGTAAGTGCATGTCTATCCTACAGATATATAAAAGACCTCAAGGTCAATTCCTGCTAAAGCAGCACTTTTCAGAGCACTGTTTTCATGTAGTGCCTCCTTCCCTTACCAGAAACTCATGTTTCACAACCACTGGTTACTTTTCTCAGATTTGCAGTAAGCGTCAAGTTATTACATTAATGTCTGGTGTGGCTATTCTTATGTTGACCCACTCAGGAATGCATTTTGTTTTGACATGGCCTTGGAAACTTAAAGGAGTACGAAATGCACAACATGTAGGCATGTAAAAATAAATACAGGGAACCCACCAGACATGAATAGCAAGGAGGTAAGAAGCAATTCAGCCATAGGACTAAGAAACAAATGGTTTCTTTATGTGGCTCTGGCTGTTCGGTAGCTGTACTTCAGAGTAATGTAATGGGTTTTAATGTTCATAAAAATGTTCAATCTGGTAAACCAATTTTTAGACCCTTACACAGTCTTGTTGAAATTGGATTCATTTGAACTGTAATATAAAATATTATGTTTACTTAACCCTTGTAAACTGATCTCCTTTGTCTTCACGAACTTGCTGGGCAGTTAAGGATCTAGCATTCCTTCCACAGTTAATAAAATTTTGCATTTTTCTCTCTATTCGTATACTTAATTACAGTCAGACCTGGTTAATCAACATCAAACTTTTTAAACGCTCATTCTTTTAGATAGCTTTTGATTGAAAAATGCATGTGAAGGTCGTGCACTGAGACTGCATAGTATTTAGGTTCCAAAACTCTGCTTAGATTTTTCTTGTGTGCAGCCCTGCAGATAGTGCAATATGGATCAGCTGAGGCCTGATTGTACCTAGCATGCAACCTTTAAACCACGTCAGAGGCTTTGGTCTTTATAAAAGGTGATAATCCATTTCTGTTGTCATTTTTGAATCAAAGAGCCACTGATGTGAATGGCAATTCAACAGTCAAAGCTGCTCCTCTGTTTTCCCCTCTACCCATTCCCTGAATTTTCATCTCTCTTGCACCAAGGCCCCCGGAGACATTTCATACAGACATTTCTATGTTACTTGCAAGTGGGCAAGAATAAACTGCATTCCATATGGCCATTAGGTAACCCTTTTGCTACATGTATATTGCATTTCCCAAGGCACTCAGGATTTACAAAAATCCTTGAATGGTATAGTTGATGTTGATCAAAGAGTCCATGATTCAAGAATTTATGAAGAAGGATTTTGAGGTTTTCAGTCTGAAATTTTGCAGGGAGTATAGTGGCTGGAATAGTGTTTAAAAATCCTAAGGTTTTTACTGGAGTCAGTTGGTAGGTAGGAGTGAAATCCCTTTATAGCCTTAAAAGATAATATAATTCGGTGTGCACTTTTGTTAATTTAACAATGAATGCCTGGCACTTGATTTGCTATGCATGGATTGTTGAGCTCCTGGGGACCATTTCACTCCACTCTCAGTGTGGAATATTAAACAGCATACAGGATTAGAATTTTAGCTAAAAATGAATAGTGAAAGAACATAATGTTGCAACTTTGGCTTTCACCTCGGAACTGATTAATGACCACAGAAGATAAATGTAGAAGGTCAAACCTATCAATTTTAAAACACAGAGCAATTACAGAGCTGTCATTTCTTAAGTTCAAGCTTCCTGCTTCTATAAGTCCTGCTTGCAGTGGCTTATGCTGAGTGGTCAGTAAGGCTTATGAAGGGACTTTGCATAAGGCTGGATTTTATCAGGGTGACTTTTCAGCTGTGAATCAGATACACCTTTGTGTGTAAGCTCGATATTCTGATGCTACTAGGACAGATGTGAAGATGTGCAGGATTTTAGCAAAGCACCTACCAAAATGAGGCAAGAAAATCTGAGATCCTTTTGTGTGTATGCCCTTACATTTGTAATTTATGGAAGATAGCTTCATCTCTGAGGAACCATCTGTATTTCACTGGGATGCTGTTTTCTACCCAGTTTTATGACATGACTAATTGAAGCACTGGGAGATCAAGTGCCTCACTCAAGGTCACAGACCATTTTGGTAGCTCTGTCTCAAGCCTAGATTTCAGCATGACTCTGAGTTTGTGATAACACAACCCCTGTGAACTCCAAAATTAGAGGCAATGTAAATAACTGTGTATGGTGTAACCATAAGACTTTGTTGTTGTTGTCATTGTTGTTTGACATTCTCTTTTAAAACACTCTGTGGAGAGAGAGTACATGAAGAGTGCCCAGGAAGGGAGTAAGTGAAAGAAAACACTGTGTTCTGTGTTCACAAAGCAGTAAAAAGGACTTGTACAAACTATATTCATGTCCAGAGCTTGAATGTTTCAAAGTCTTTTCCACAGAGTGCCTTGTAATCATTATCCTCAGCATCCTGTTTAAGAGAAGCTATTAACTACTTGCAGTACTTTCCTTCTATTTTTCAGTAAGATAATATGAGGCAAAGGCCAAGAGCTAACGTCAGGTTGTGTCCAAAGCACTTTTTTTTTTAGAAGAGGTCTGTTAGTCGATATTTTTGAAGTGGCAGAAAGGAAGCACCGGGGCAGTGTCCTTCCTGGCTCTGCACAGCTTCCTGCGTGCTTCCCTGCCGAAGCGTTAGTCAGAGCCCTGCAACAATTCATGCTCAGCCTCCCACGCCATCGTCTGCCTGGCTTTGATTTTCTGAACTTGTACAATCGACTGGCGGGTCTGGTCTCTGACTTAATGATGAGTGTACAGGTGGCAGAGCAAAGAGCCAGCAGAAATATCTTTGTGATTCAGAGATTGTGAATGATCTCTGTGTGTGTGTCTCTGAATACACCTGCCTTTTAATGCTGTAGTAGACAGGATTGCGTAATGTATCCAGATTAAAGTCTACAGGGCTCTTGGATAAACCCATTGTGGTAAAAGAAATTAAAAAAAAAATTAGAGCTGACTGCTGACTAAACTCTTTTCACGCGCACTTTTCTCATATCCCTGGTGATGAACTCTCTCCAAACTTCTTCCCACCTGTTTATGACTTGGCTCTCTGGGCCAGGTACTCTTCCCATTGGCACAAGTGCAAACCCAGTTACCTGATGTAAATTAAAACCTGTTGGGCCACTCAGGCTTCACATCGTTGTAGTCATTGTGGAGCCACAATTTGTGAATGGAGTGATGTCTAGCACTGTAATTTCCTGCAAATGGTGAAGAAGATGCTGATTTTGCCTGTGGCAACAGCTGCTGAGAAAAGGAAGAGAAAAACCTCTGCAAGAGCAGGAGGAGATAACAAAGGCAATGTGCTGTGAAGAGTCAGTCAAAGAACCATGGTTATCTTTGACTATATGTTCACTGAAAGAAACAAGGATTTGCAGGCTTTTGTTTTTCTGCCTCTTGCGAGTGTGCTTTTTATCACATATCCTTTCTCAAAAATATAACCAGCCTTTTTCTTCTCCCCTTTCTCTTCTAACAGTGCCACTATTAGTAGCTTCATCTTGAGAAACAGTGTAGTAATGCAGTTCAATATTTGTTCTCTCTCTTAGCCTTTTCAAAGTCCTTGAGCTAATTTTGTGTTAAAAACAAGCTGTCTCCTCAAAGAGAGCCCCACTGTTCTGATTCCTGTTGTCATTGCAGTGAGAGACTTGTTTTTAATCTCCCCATGGCTGAATGTATCAAGGAAAGCTAATGTAGAGCCTCTCAAGAAGCCATCAGTCTTTGACTTTCCTTTAGGAGGATGGAGGACAGCCGAGTTTAGGGAAGTGGTACCCAGGGGTAATAGTGCTAACTCTCTGCACGTTTACAGCTGCTGTCGTGAGGGATCACACTGCTCTGCACCCTTGGTGTAGATTGCAAGGCAAATGTTTAGTGAGAAACCAGATACTGAAGCAAGAGATATGAAATGTTATGAGGACAAAAGGATTCTGCTGTTATCAGAAACACCTGGGTCCTCAGATCAGCCAGGGTCAACAGAGACACCTGTGTTCTTCCTGACACATATATGAAATATAATTTGAATAAAAAGACACAGCAGCTCATAAGAGACGAGAACTTTTTGCACCTTCTCTATTACCCTGTTATTAGCTTGCCTTGCTGTCTGCAATTCAGGCTGTATTTGTGCACTTCATTGGGAATGGCTTTGTAATCCTGTTCTGTAGATGACTCTTGTGATGATGAGTTTTGTGAGAATTCACCATTATGTAACAGGAAACATTAAGAGAGGAGTGGTATGGGTTAATGTACTCAATGATTTTAGATTATTAACATATTTTCTGTGCAGTTGTTAAACCAGATTTGTTGCTGCTTTGTTGTTGTTGTTATTGTTGTTGTTGTTGTTCAATTCCATATTTTCATGTTAGTTTTGATAAAGCCAGAAAACTGCCCACATTGTTTTTGTACTCAGAATGGTTTATTGTGTGTTTAGTGTATTCCCAATGCAGCCTAAATGTTTGTATTATTATAGTAGCTCTGACATGTTCCCAAATAATATTATCTGAGATTTGATGAGTGACTACTGTTGATGTAATGCAAATGTGACCTATACTAAAAAAAAGTTTCTTCCATTTCTCTTGGACACTAAAGTTTGTCTGGTACATCAGTTTACTTTTGTACTCAGCAGCTGCTTTAACAGCATTTAACACTGAGTCATGAAATGGGGTAGATCTCAATGAAGTGAAGTGAATGTCCATTCTGGGCCTGAAGTTTTACATTGTGTCCCCCAAATTTTTGGCAGGACACTCTATTACTATTTCATCTACAAAAATGCTTTGCTTTTTGCAAGTACTGGAGACATGTGACTCTGTCAAGTTACATTTGCTGTTATTTTAGAAGAAATCTGTGAATGCTTTGAATGAAAACTTGGGGTGCATGGTATCTGTTTTACTGCTTTGTTCATCATTGTTATGCACCTTTACAGAGTGAATAGCAACTGGCAACAAATAAAATTTTTTGTTGCTGTTGTTGTCATTTATATTCCCTTTTCATTATTTCAAGATTAATTTCTTCAGTACCCCAAGGTATTGATGGCATATATAACATTTTAAGTATATATTTGTCTCTAATATTATGATTTCATAACCCTAAAGATGTTAACACAAAAAAATAAGCCACTCTGCAGTACATATATGAAATGTGTGCATATATGACTATGTTTATTGGTGGTAAAGAATTTCCCTGTATCCTATTGAAGAAAAACAATAGAAAATAGAACTAGGAGGGAATTCACCTGCTTCAGCCCTCTGACTCAAGGCTTTTCACGCTGAGTATTCCTGGCAGCTGCCTCTGGAAGTCCTTGAGCTGTTTGGTGCTGTACTGTAGGACTTCCTGGTACTTTGCAGTTTGCATTCAGATTCAGAGACATCCCTGTTACCTCTTAGGTTGGGTTGTGCTGTGCTTGTGAAGGCCCTGGTGCAAGGAAGAGCTGTCCCTGTTGTGAGAACTGTGCTGCCATCTGCCATCTGCCATTGCTGCTTTAAGCACTGCACTGGTTAAAACTTCTTCTGTGGTCTCGTGGCAGGACCTGGTAGTTTGTGTCATGACACATTACAGTGTCTCTTCAAGAGGAGCTGTGCTGAGGTTGGCCATGGTAGGAAGGTCACTCAGATGTGATATGAGCACAGCACCTACCTACAGATTTTCAGAAAAAAAAAAAGGCTATATGGGGCTTTTTATTTCAATTGACATTTTAATTTATTTTGCTGTTGTGAGATAGCAAAACCTTGCTTTTTGTTCTTTGGTGTTTATGGGTTTCTGCAAAGATGTAATGGTGATGTTTTTTACAAAAGGTAATGGTTGTCATGCTTGTAAACCAGAATAATAAATCATGAAGTTTCTTTTTTCTTTTTGGTGGGCTCTTTCTGTCTGAGAGTTGCATTCCCTGTGCACTAAAAAGGACATGTTTCCTGACCACTAAACACCTTTTCCACTTCATGTAAGTTGACACTTGTGTTTGCAGCACCAGAAAAAGTGAAATCAACCAAAAGAAGTCAGGTTTTGTTTTTTAAATGGTCTGTGGGGCACAGGTAATTTATACATCATCATCATCAGGTTACATAGGAGTTATGTTTCCTTTAGTGAAAACCAATTTTTTGAATGCTGAAATAAAATCCCTATTTCCAGCAATAACCAAGACTTTCAATTTTGCTTCTGCTGCCTCAGGAGATCCTCCTTCTAGGAAAACTGATTGCAGGAGACACACATTTTCCATAAGTTTTCTGCTGCCTTGTACTGTTTTCATCCATGCTCCTTAAGCATAAATTAATTTATGGAAGGTTTGCTATTTATTTCTCAGGGGTAAAAGACTTCACCATAGGTGAGAGTCTGCAGCAGGAATCTTGGATATATAGAGGGTTGAATTTTATTGCATTATTTCACTTATTAAAATGCAAAGATTACAGTGCAGTTGTCTGAAGACTGAGAGTAAAACTTAATCCCTGTCTGCTACCTGTTCTATTGTCCCCAGAGCAATTCACCCTCAGCCCCCTCTTCCAAGGCTAAAGCACAAAAGTTGTGGCCTTGGGATGTGATACTAGAAGTGAAGTGGGGAGAAGGAGCATTTCAGGAAAAAAGGAATTTCTTCACCAAAGCTGTATTTGTGGGTTCTTAAACTATTTGTGCTCCCATCAGAGCTTGTTCCTTCACGATTCAGATTCTCCCCTGGCTCAGTGCTGCAGTGAAATCATACTTCTGTGCTTCTGACATTGCAAGGCTGTTGCCAGCATAGAAATGATTGTGATAACACAAATCCACCAGGGATGGGCAAACTACTTCAATAAAAATAGCAACTGCAATCAATCTCAGCCCAAATTTTGAACTCCCCTCTTGCCTTTTTTTTTTTTTTAAGCTAACATGATTTCAATAAGTACCTCCCTGAAATTAATCATGTGGACTCCACAGTCTTGGCTGTCTTCACTGATCCAGCTGCTGTCCTCAAATCTGACAATTTCCATTGCTTCCCTTGGGTTAGAGGGAGTGAGTACATTTTGGGGTATACCTTTGACCTGAGGAATGCATGGGATGGGAAGACATCAGCCAGCTGAGCCCAAAAGAAAACGTGCCAAAACTGAGACTGCCCTGATAAAATATAGCTTGGAAAGGGGAGCTCTTGGAAGCCAGAGGGAAGGAGCCACTTTAGGTGCAGGGGGAGGGAGAAGGAAGGAGAGGATGAAAAAGTCTGATTATGTTGGGGAGAATAAATTCAGAATAGTAGAAAGCTGTATCAGAAGATTTCCATAAGCCCTGGAGCATCCAGACCACACTGCCAGATTGTCTCAGCCTGAAGTGTGAGTCCTTGGGGTGAGGATGAACAGAACCTTGCACACTTTAAGCAAAAGTGAAATTAAACAGCAGTGTGGGGTGCAGGGGTAATATGACTTCTGTCTGCCTCTGTGGTGGGAAGTTGTCTCAGGCTGTATAGGGGTAGGTGAATGAATATGGCACAACTGATCCCTCCTGAACCTCAATGCAGGGGACAGGCTGCACACTCCCAGGGGAATGAACTCCAACAGGTCAACAGACCATGCAGCTTGAGTGCCCCTTGTAGGTCAGGACCTTGAGAAATCCCTCCTACTTATGCTTAGGCCATGTTAGGCACGAAAGATGTGAACTTGCTTTGCTGTACTCCAGGCATAGCCATGGAGGTACCTGCTGGTCTGGTACAGTAGTGGCCACATGGCAGACATGTCCTGGCTCAATCCTGGGCTTACAGAGCCATATGATTTTGGGATGCAGCTGGCTCATGCCTAGCTCGCTGGAGTAAGAGCAGAGAAGCAAAAGTCTCACTATGTCAATGCATCCCTGTGGGTGAAATGCAGCCGCTGTTCCTGCGGTTCTCTGTGAAAGTTCAGCTGCAGAGAGAAAACCGGCTTGCAAGAGAAGGCTTCTAGCTTTTGGACACAACTAGTGCCATTAATTAGCACCTCTGGGGACACAGATGAAAAGATGCAGGAAGAAGGTGAAGGAAATTTGCAGTTAATGCTTGTGTGCTTGTGAGCTTTCCAGAGTGTGGAAGTTTCTCTTTAAGCCACGTACATGCTGGAGAGCAGGCGTGTGGGAAAGGTTACAGCGAATTTGCCCTCACATAAGAATCACTTCAGAGCAAATAACAGTCCCAACATGAAAGAATTATTTCAAGCCATGAGAAGCTGAAACGTTGTTCAAGGACTTGTAAGATCTGTTTTTTGCATATCTTTTTTTTTTTTTTTTCATTTGCTCAGCTACGGTAATATTTACAGTTTTAGGCATTTTGTTTATTGGCCACGGTGTTCACTTTAATCGAACTATCACATGCCTTGCTGTGGTCTATACTGCATCTTATTAGGCAGTAGCTGTGCAGTGCTCTCCCAGCATGAAATGTGCTGGCCTTTAGAAGCTGTGCTTCTTCATGACTCCGGTGTTTAACTGCACGGCAAGTGTGAAAATGAATTTGTTCCATATAAAAAATAGTGGTATATATACAGTGCCATTGATCTCGCATTTCAAAATATGGTTAAAGCTATACTGAATAAATCCATAGCCAGTACTTCTGGATGTTTTCCCTCTGACTAATGGAAAGTTTGCTTGTGCCTGACAGCACAGAGGGGGCTGCCAAGATGGTGGTGGGGGAGGAAGGAGGCAGGAGCCCAAGGCAATTCCCATGGGTCTGGCAACAAAAGGAACCAAACCTCCTTCTTTCTGCCCTGGCAGCCTCCTGCTCAGTGCCATCATCCTCTGTCCTCCCAGGGAAAATTTGCCATGGTGCCACTGTACCACAGGAACTTTCTGGGCTGCCTGCAACTGGTGCATCTGCTGGGCTTGCCTAGCTGGTGCCAGGCACATCTCCAGGGGTGCCTCGTCCCTCCTGTGGCTCTGCAGCAGCCCTGTCTCTACAGTTGCAGTGTGCTGGAACTGTGGCTGTAATGTGGAGTTAAAAATAACCACCCCAAACCTCCCAAAACTGGGTGTAATGGCTCTTCCAGGATCCTCCCTTCTTACTGGCCACTGCCCGGCTTAACCATGAGGAGACGGTCACTGGATACAGGCAATTATCACAGAGCCTGGGCAGATCTCAAGGGTAGATGTGATGAGGACTTGTTAATGGATCATTTTTTTCCATTCTGAAGGATGTTTTGCTCTTAAATAGGTATGTACTCACAGCCTACTGTCAAGGCTCCTTGAACACTGAAAAAGAGAATTAATTTCTGACTGCAAAACTAAAGCCTCACCTAGTTTTGTTCACATTTCTCTTACTTCCTTTGTGCCTTAAAACTCAAAATAAGGTTCAGGTGCTCAATAACCATTTTTCAAGAAGTGGAAAGAGGCCAGCATGTTTCAGTTCTCTTAACTGTGTGTGTGAAGCCAGTAATTTGTACCTGCAGAGGAGGAGTTTAGTGTTTTAGCCATAATTCAGCCATTATATCAGGACTTTGGAATTTAGACTTTTATTCTGCTTGGGGTAATTTCAGAACTGGGCCACGGCGGGATCAGTTCTGGATTGTCCTGAAACAGTGCTGCAACATCTGGTGGAAAAACAGCTATGCTGCAAAGATGCAACACAGAAACTGCCAGGGAATGGGTTTCCTCCCTGACTTCAGCAGAACTCCTTACACCATTTGGATCAAGGATGTTGTGATACACAGAAAGATGGATAAATTCACTGTTACGGTTTTCCAGACTGGATTGTGGGATTCTGTACTGGCCAAATGAGAAATAGGCAAACTACATTAGATATAACTTGAGATGGGCAGTTGCCACTACATGAGAAGTTCCCATGGAAGTTCATTAACAGTTTCATCAATGGTTTGCAAGGAACCCTATGAATTTGGTGTCAGTATAATCTGTGGATGAAAAAAAAAAAAAAAAGGCGGGAATGGCAAATTATAAACATAGGTCATATTATTTTATTTCAGCTGTATTTAAGGTCATACATCAAGAAAGATATGTCATTCTGGCAGAAAGGCAGAGGCTGAGTGGTATCTCTATCTTGAGAAGACCTAAAATTGTCAAAGAAGTTGTTTTTTTGGTGTTCATGAATTCTCATGTTGATGTTTGTCTACAAGAGATAGCACACAGTATGTGAATGGTGGTACATGACTGGCAGCTGAGAGGCTGTGTTACCTCTGTGTGTGGTGGTGGAGCTCTGCTGTAGCAATGTTTTGTCCAGTTCTACTATTCTACTGTTTTTGTACCCGCTTTTCTCACGGATGAAGCAGGGATGTAGCAAAGTACCACTATATATTTCCCATTATATATTTCACTATATATTTGAAATCAACTCAAGGGAAAGAGATTTTGACCACTGGAGATTTCAAACATATCTTGTGAAGTAGCTGTTCTGATTTTTGGTAGAATGGACTTCAGAGAAGTTTGGCTAAGACTTTATTTTTTCAAGTGTTTTTTAACAAACTGTGGCTTATGAAACAAAATTTTCAATGAAATTGCTGACTAAAAATCACAAAATATACATTTGCTCACGTGACCTTACTATAAGAGGGGGAAACATGCTGTCACTATATATGTTATTAGAAAGTTAAACAGCAATTAAGTAGCAGAAAATATAGGAACAGGTATATTTTTCACATTTTCAGAAGAGTAGTAGCTGGCGAGAGTCAGATGATTATCTAAGTGACTTTCTAACAATAAGATTTACTCTAAATTTACATATTCTTTTATGGAAAACATTTATTTATTGTAAAAATAGCGTTTTTGGAGAAGTATAGGAATGTAACTATGATAACGATGTTCTATTTCATGTTCAGCAGACTATGGAATGTCTAAGTTATTGTCTTTCTTAGAGATTTTCTAATATTCCATGGCAATGATTTTTATACTATGAAACTTAAAATATCCTCGAGCTTCTCTGTGGATTTTAGCATCCAAAGGCTTGTGCAGTCTTTCAGCATCAGCAGGTGACATGGTTCTGGCAGAGAAGTGTAGTAAGGTTGAGGATGTAACCCATTACATGCATTTACTTTAAATTAAACAAACATTTTCTTCAGCAGACACAGGATATACCAGCATGTGTGTAAAATATTTATACTATCCCAGGCTTCCCACTGACACCAATAGAAATTTTGTGTATGAATATAGGGGGATCTTATTCTTCAGTCAACCTCCAGACTTGTGCATGTAGAAAATTCAGTGTTTGCAGTCAGATTCACAGTGGGTGTGAATCTTCATTGAGCTTTTTGGTGTTTGCTGATACAGAGCAGCAGAAAATTTGGTCTCCCTCTTATTAAGCTCTACTTATTTAGAAAGTGGTGGCAAAGATCAGCATATGGATCTGACCAAACAAGTGGTTCAGTGAACACACAAGTGTCTGCTTTTTTAAGGCATGTGTACCTTGCTGCTGTTGACTCCAACAGAGGTATCCTAAGGGTGAAGCATAAATTTCCCCCTTATTAGAGACCAGAGAAACAAGACAGGAAAGAGACATATGAATTCCCTCAGCATGTGAAAATCTTGTCCTAGATTCTATGATGAAAGTCAATTGACCTAGATAGTGTGCTTAGCAATTTTTATAAAGGCCAATAGCTACTTCCTTTATTTATAAATTGCAAGAGATTTTGCCCTTTATGTTAATGAAAGAGAAGGCTGGTCAGCATTGTACCCAAGATATTTTTGTATCAGTGTGGTACCAAAGGTAGTTCTCCCATAGAGAATGGAGGGAGTTGGAGAGAGAGGGGCACAGAGGTCCTGCTGGGTGAGGTGAATGTTGTTAGCTTGCCCAGGTGAAGCAGAGAGCTCTTAGTGGAGCAGCAACCCTAATGGAAGCTTCTGATCCCAGAATGTCAGGTGAGCCTTTCTTCCTGAGCTTATGGCTACTTGGTGAGATAAGAGCATGCATTCACCATCATTGCAGGCATGAAAATATGGTGTTAGTGTCCAGTGAATTGTGCCTGAGGAATTCTCCCATCCTGTTGTGTTAAGGGATCTTCCTTGTCTGTTTCTGAAAAGCAGCAACTTCCTGATTACCTCTCACTTGTAATGTGCCATTTGAGTGCTCCTACTCTGCCTTAAGGCAAAGTTGAAGAGGAATGCTTTAATTCCTAGAAATTGCTAGAGATGACCATATGATATGGTGTCTGTCTGAGCTACTATTGTCTCTCTTCTTGTGCCTGATGTTAGGACCAGCATGTACAGGAGCCTTCCTGTGTAGGTTTAATACAGGCTGGTGCATGGGGAGAGCCTTGGCTCCTTATGAAGTTCTGTGATTAAACATCTTACTTTGTTCTCTAAAATAGGTTGTAAATTTGTACATCATTTTACCATCTCAACACATTCACCAGCTGTTGCTACAGTTTGGAGTCACTGTGCTGGAGACCAGAACTATATCTGGATCCTGGATCTGTTGCTTGTCAATGGAGAAAATTAAAGCATATATCAAAGCAAAGCAACATTTCATTTACAACTATTAGAATTAGTCAGCTTGGAGCTTAAACCTGCATGCTGTGCTATTACAACTGGAACTCAGGGGAAATGGACCTGGGATCATTTATTTACTAATTAACCGTTGTCATGGAGTATACCTTGCCAACTATACATTGCCACATCACCATTCTTGAAAGGCACACAGCAGGGAGCATGTGAAAGTGCTCTGTGTTAAGAAACACAACAACATTATTTCCAAACCTGCTAAACTGGCATTATATTCCCTACATTATTATATTTGGCTACTGTTTAGGGATGGAAGAATCAGGAACCTATAATTTAAAACCTTGTAGAATACCATGGTATAAAAACTTTTAGCTCATTTAAAGGTTTTATTCCATTTTGGAAAGTGTTAGACAAAGAGAAAATGTTTTTTTTCCTATGAGAACTATTTTTGGCTAAAATGATATCCAAAGTAAAAAGCTTTAATAGCTTCTGGGAACCCCCAGACTTCTGCTGTCTTCCCTCCTACCTTTATAAAGTCATCTGGTTTTGTACATAACAGCAAATTACACAGTTGCAAAGGACCCCTAATACTACACAGACATATGGCTTAGGTGGTGAATACAGTCTTTTGCAGAATCAAGACTTCAATTCATCCTCCAGCTAAAAATTATAGGAGTGCATTCAGTGATTAGTAGTATCAGATACAAGAGCTGACATCAGCCTTTGGCCATTCCTTACTCAGGCATATTCATTGCAAATGACAGTTTGATTCTACATTATGCTGCTCACATGCATTTGAAGGCTCTGCTTTTCAGAAAGTGCTGAATCTTCTACCATTGTTGGAAAATATGGAGTAGAGCTTTTGAAAATGTTACTTTGATTGTGCCCCTTCACTCACCAAGAGCCACACTCAATTTGAAATGAGTCACATTTGTTTTGGTGAGCCTATTTGAAGTAATTCTTCCACTCCATCTTTCTTCTCTCAAAGCCTCAGCTGGAGAATTGTGACCATTTTGGGTACTGGATACCAAGAAAGATACAAAAAAGTTGTGAAGGATCCAGACTAGGCTAGGAAGTCTGAAATATGGGAAAGACTGGAAAAACTGAGTTAATCTGGAAAATGAGACTTGGGGGCACAATGACAGTATTCAAACACATAAAAGGTAGAAAGAAGGGAAAAGGATAAACTGTACATTTAAGTGATTTAAAGGATTAAGTCACTGATTAAGAGTGATTTAAATAATACATTCAGTTATAAAGATAACTGAAGTCTTAAAGATATCGCTGAAGAAGTCTGCAGTATTGCTAAACTGAAGATGTTTAAACATCACGATTAGCTGAACTGAAATTGATTCTAGCTTGTGTTGAGAAGAGCTTTTTGATATTACTTTGAATATTATTTCCTATCATGCTGTAATTTTATTTATTGAAAGAAGAAATCATGGCTGAACATGGTCTTTCATTTCCCAGTACAAATGATTTCGAGGATTAGTGTTTTTGCTGAATGTGTTATTTGGATAAAAGTTTGACCCTAAAAAGCCAAAGGATTTAGTATACATCTTTTAACAGCACACAGCTGGTCCATAGTTTTGTGGTGTAGTGTTGTGAAGAGCTGGGTTGGGGAGTGACTGAGCTGGATGCTCCACTTCAGGCAAGGGAACTGTGGGAGAGGAAGAAAGAAGGGGACAACAAGGAGAAGTGGTCCATCTCATTCAAACATCAACAGTGATGAGAGGGAGAGAGAGTGAAGTCCAGAGAGGCTGAGGGAATGGTACTAAGAGCACGAGATATCAGAGAGTGGAAAAATCCTCAGAGTTCAAAAGAGAGTTGAGAAGAGCCTCCAAGGGGAGAAGTGAAGTTTAAGAAATGGTAGGCATATATTTTTCTCTGTATGCAAACCTGTGGGATAGAAATTTGTGTTATATAAGTTTCTCTGGGTATCATCCACATCTTTCCTCTCCCAGCAAGACTGCCCTTGCTCTCAAGCCACAAGTAATGCATTGACTTGCTTTTTCTTTCTCACTAACCGGTATATATTTTGTGTGCTGGACTGTTCAGTGTCCCAGCTTCAAGAGGTATGAAGAGCATCATGCTTCAAGTTAGGATGTATCTTAGCACCCAAAAAGAGAGGCTGCTGCTTAGGTTCCTATATATAAAATGGGTTGTGCTGATGTTTCTTCCAGCTGTGATCCAAGAGAAATCATAAGACTGTTGTGGTTTAAACCCAGACAGCAACTAAGTGCTACATAGTCACTTGCTCACTCCCTGCCCCTTGCCTGTGGATGGGGAGGAGAATTGGAAAAAAAAAACAAAACAAAAACACAGTAAGACTCATGTGTTGAGATAAAAAACAATTGTTCACCACCTGCTGACTGATGCTCAGCCTGTTCCCCAACCACAGATCACCCCCTTGCCCCAGCCAACTCCCCTCAGTTTATACACTGAGCATGATGCTCTCTGGTATGGAATATCCCTTTGGGCAGTTCAGGTCAGCTGTCCTGGCAGTGCTCCCTCCTGGCTTCTTGTGCACCTGCTTGCTGGCAGAGCATGGGAAACTGGAAAGTCTTTGACTTAGAGTAAGCACTGCTTAGCAACAAGCAAAACATCAGTGTGTTATTAACATTATTCCCAACCTGAATCCAAAAAGCGCAGCACTGTACCAGCTACTAAGAATAAAATTGACTCTGTCCCAGCTGAAACCAGGAGATGAACACACGGACAGAAACCCTACGTGCCTAGTGCAAGATATCAAAGACCAGCTTCCCAAAGGTGTCTATTTCAGTGCTTTTAGGCTGAGGAGAGTGACAGGATGGCAGATATGTGCCCTTCTTTCTTCACCCGTGTTGTGTCCATGTGGGTCCTTGTTGCTGACCTGTGAACCTCACTCCATACTGCCTACTTTCCTGCTGATGGAGGGGGGGCTGTAAGGCAGCTAACTCAGGCTTGTGGGTACAGTGGGTTTAATGCTTGCCATAGTTTGTCAAGGCAAAAGGAAGAGTCACAATACCTACACCCTTCTGTGAATTTAGCCCCAGATAAGTAACTGGAAATAGCCAGCTAACTTAACACTGCTCTGGCTGTGCATGGGGTACTTTTTTGCTGAGTTAGTAAATATTTGCCCTTGCTTCCTTCACATGATTGTTCCTATTTGCGAATAATTACTCATATTAAGAAGTTATTTTCTATCTTTTGTTGTATTGAACTTTAATTAAATGGTAATAAATGTACTCATCTTCTTGAAAATGCAAACCGAGGAGCTCAGCATTTTGATATATGTAGTTTTTCCTCATCTCAAATTCCGTGAAGTGCTCTAAATATTAATAAATAATTAAAATGAACATGAAAATTATCTACATCTTACTCTATTCTTTGACTCCCAAAATAAAATAAAAAAAAATTAACTTGAAAGTAATATTGTATTTGCATGGTAAAAGGGATTATTTTGTGTGGTCCAAGAGGGTATAAGTAACACTGGGGAAGAAACATTTCCAAACTGTGAGGGTTATTATTAGAATAATTAAACCTACTAACTGACTCTGTAAAGGTAGATCAAACAAAACCCAGTGTGTATCATTGTGTGCCCTGAAATACACATCTAATAAGGGAATAAAGTGCTCTAGAAATTAAATTTGGAACAATGATCATTTGACAATTTCAGTGAAAACTAACCCAAAAGTTAACAACTAGTTTTCTGAAAAGCAGACACATTGTGAAACCTTCTCAACCCACATCCTGTTCAAGGTACTGAGCAAGATGATACTTGGAATACACCAAAGCTATGTGCCTTTAAGAGGTCCCTGGTGTAACACTATTAATAGGCTTTTTGTTATGCTACTTCTGGTTTAATTTGTTCTGGACTTTATTAAACTCCTTTAAAACATTAGCTTCATTAATCTCCATTTACAACAGACACCCAAGTTTATGCCAAGCTATTCCTGGAAGACTGAAATGCAGGGTGAGTAGAAAAAGTAATTTATTAAACAAGAGGTAATTATGTTAGGGGTTTTGTCGTTGTTTGGGGTTTTTTGTATTGTTAGCTCTGAAGGATTATCAAAAAGAATTTTATTTTAGAAAGATGTATGTTAATGTCATTGATTACAAGTATATTAAGGTAATATGCTCTTATACAGTCTTGCTGACACTGATTAAAAAAAGACCCATGCATTTTTCCCCTTATTAACATTTTGTATTTTAAACAAGAAATTTAGGCCCATTGAGAACTCAGGACTCTGAGAAGAATCTGTTTAACATAAGTAGGGACAGTTGGGACCTAATCATGCTATCTTTTATGCTTGAGGTCTTGCATCCAAGGCTTCAGTTGCAGAGTAGCATCATTGCATCAAAAGGCCTACCAGAACCTTGAGAATGATGAGTTTTCTGAAGTATAGAAACCAAACTCTTTATAGATTTTCAAGTCTCACAATGCCTGTCCCTTGCAGCATGTGGAAAAACATTTGAATGGAAATTAAATGATGCTTTAAAGAGATTAGTTTTTACCACTGATAATCCCACTGGAAAGAGTGGGCCTAGTTGCCTTAAACTGGGTATTTTCTGCTTTTTTCCTTTTAATTACTTTTTCTGATAAACAGGCAGTATTAATATCCTAAGAGCCCACATGACCAAACTGTGCATAGTTTGCTTGCATTTTTATCTCCATCTGATTTAGACTGTGTACCGTATGTGCGATTCAGAGAGAAAAATTCCCCTTTCTCCATGAGAAGCCATGACATGTGGCACTCATTTAGACAAAGAATTCATGCAGAGGTCTTTTTGATTTTTCATTTCTGGTATGAAATGTGCCATTTTTGTTAAGCAATTTCATACTCAGAGAATCTCCTTCTTACTTGACTAACATAGTCTTTTCCAAAGTGAAGACATCTTTCTTCAGAGTACATGAATAAAGGAGACATTCACGTCTGAATGAGGTGTAAGGGACATGAGAAAAATGTGTTTTATTCAGTGAAGAAATTAAAAAAAAAAATTATATTCCACTCTGCAAAAATGACCCACCCTATCAGGTATTAAGTGTGGAATTATTTTTCCTCTCTCCCATTTTTTTCAGCTCCACCCGATGAAACTTCTAGTTCCAGACCGTTAAAAGAAGAGTTCATGCTTGATGGAAATCCAGAGGAAAAAAAAAGGGGGAAAAAAGGTAATGCTAGGGAGGTCACCAACATGATCCTCTTATCCACATGAACATGAACACAAAAGGAACCTTCTGCTCCGTAACCAAGTCTTTTATGTTACTCCTTAGTCAGAATAAATTGTGATTTATTTAAAACTATATTTTATAAATTGAAGAAAGACCTTAAGCAAATCTTTATTAGACTGGCATGGTTGCTCAGCTCATTAAGAGCTATACCAAAAATAACAGAGGACAACCTCATCACAGAGTAATGAAATCCAATTGAAACTGTTACTTTTGGCATTTCACTTAATCTCTTATGCATACATGTGATGTCAAAGTTTCTGGATTTGAGCAAAAAGGGGTATTTTTTTTTTTACCTTTTTGGAAACAGCCTCTATGTTCTAATATGCATGTTTATGCATAGTGTCCTGAAGTCTTTCCGATGTAATTTTAGGAACAAGCACTGCAATTGAGTTACTAATCACAAAAGCACGAAACTGGATTTCGCAATGTTACGTATTGAGGAAAAGACTATCCTTCAGATTAAAAACCTCCCAACACTTTTTCTTTTCCCAGATGTGAGCCTATTTGGAGTCTCCATGACTGGGCACCAATGGGTCTCTCGATGTGGGAGGGGAGCTGGGGACTGTGGGTGCTTGGGGCAGCCAGTGCTGGGTCTGGGGCTGCACTGCTGGACTTTGTTCCCATCCAGTCCTGCAGGTGGTTTGATTCTACTAGCAGGTGTTATCTGCTTCCCAGATGGTGGCTCCCCATCCTGTACATCTGACTGATGCCAAATATGATGTCTTAAGGCAGTGTTAAAAGGAGAGGAGGCCAGGCTGGCTCCTGCCACAACTCCCCTGCTTGTTCCTGCTGTGTTCAAGTGGTAGCCACAGCTGTGCAGTGCGGGAAGGTGCTCACACGGCACTCTGCATTGTTCCAGTGGAAAAATGAGAGGAGCTTTGGTTTTTTTCTTCCTCTCCTTGCTCCATCTTTGAGACCTCAGCATAAGGAGTTCTGGATTCTGTATATAGTTACATACTGATACTGCAAAAGCAATCCTGGAAATGGCAATCTTATCCCTTTTTAATTGCTTATTCTTATTACAAAGAAGGATATAGTGGAAGAAAAGACTTTTCACAGTTGTGCTTAAGTATTGACATAGATGTGAAGTTGATAAAGTTAAACCTATATTAGCTGTCCTGGAAAAGAGGTTATACCCACAAGGAAATCAGATGCCTGCCTTCTCCCTAAACAGAAGGGAAGTAGGCACTGAGATCCCTGGCTTTGTCCAGAAAAAAGTCTTGAGGTCTTGCAAAAGTGAGCTTCATCCATGGTTCTGGCTTTGGCTGCTCATTCCCTCAAACTTCTCACATTTGTCAGCAGTGCTGGGCTGGCTCTGTGCTGCACATTTCTGGCTCTGGGGAGACAAGTGTGGCTGCAAACCACAGGGACAGCTCTAGTCCCAGCAGACTTGCATGACTCTAGTGCCAGAACAACTGAGACACAAAGTGTTTGGCCTCTTTGAATTTTGGATCATGTTAATAGACCTACAGATGGGCTTATAGGGATGTGTTGAAGACATGAAGAAGTCCAAGTCTATACTGTCCTCTGGGATGTGCTTTTCTCTTCTGACCTTACAGAATTTTTTTTTCTCTCTGTATTAGGCAGAATGTGATCCTAAACTGGGAATAGACCTTTCAGTGATCAGGCCTAAGGACGTGCTAGTTTAGTTTTCTGCTATAATAACAAGTTGTCACAGACAAGTTTTGTAAGAATGTAGCATTGTCTTAAGACTACTAAATGATGAGGTTTCATGAAGCCGGTTGTTTATGCGTACCCAGGAAACACTGCATAATCTACAGATTCTACTTAAAAGAAGGAGATTATGTTTTTGAAAACTACTTTGATCTCAGTTTTGCAACTTCACTATCAAATCTTAAATGAGCCACAGTATATAGTGAGCTTCTACGTAAAATATGTGATAAGGACTTGTCTTATTTTCTATCTTAAAGAGAATGAACTGGACCGTCTCCTGTAGTTTCTCAAACTTTAGAAATTGCGTAAGTGATAGAAATAGTCTTTATCTATCTAGTATTTTATTTTAAAATACCAGGCTATATCTGAGACAAATAAAGTTACAATCTTTGCAGTTTTCTTCCACTCGGTTACTTCCCAGAGCCATGTCTTTAAGAAGCTGGGAATTAAGTAACAAGAAAAATCCTGACAAACTGAAATATTTTCTAGCACAGAGAGGGAAGCTTGTATGCTGGGTCAATGCAGATTTGGGCCAGGGCTCAGTAGAGCTCTAAGTAGCAAAGCTCTGTTGATACCTTGAGTTCTGTACAGGTGCAGCTGAGCAGCCCCAGCACATGTGTACTTTTAATTGGTAGAATATATAGCAAATGTCCAAATTAGGGGATTTGACATGAGGGAGATTTAAAGAGAAAGCAATACAGATAATACTGGTGGACTTTCATAGAGCTGATGAGTGGATCATTTCTAGTCATGAATTCAAATTTGGCTTTGCAGGACAAAATACCCAACCTGTGGCCTGGCCTTCTTTCCCAGGTCCATCAGAGATGGAGCTGGAGGACTCTTGAGGCAGATACTCTTTGCTGGTGTTGTCCTGACTGTAGTCCATCCCTTCTCCATCAGACACACATGACAGTGAGCGTGAGCATGCACCTTTAGACCTGTTCTCATAAGACAGGTCTGCTTGCATAGATGTACCCAGCACGTCACCCAGGCACGTGCCAAATGATGCTGTGTGTCTGGGCGTGTGCCTGTCAAGTAGCAGGGAGAGCACGCCATGCTGACAGTAAAATGCACGTGTTCCTCCCCCAGAAGAGGTACTCCACTGCTCATATTGACTCTACATCTCCCTTTTGCATGCACTAGGAACTGCAGTTGCCCGTCTGGTTTGTCATAGCCAAAAATTCAGTGCACTGATGGAAGCCCTGGCAGTTCTTCTGGTAAACATCATTTGCTCAGATATATGACCGTGGCTGAACTGTCTGTCTTCCTGCCTTTGCAACAGCACAGCGAGGCAGTGCAAGAAGACTTTTTGTTAGTGTTTTAATTTCTCCTTCTAGTCCTGGACAGAAAAGACAAAATATTCTATTTTTTTATTTTTAAAGAAAGCCACAGCCCATTTTTTTCTTCTTTATAAAGTCAGAAAAATTAGAACTGGGTTTGGTTAGGCTTTTGGATCAAGATTTATGTTGTTTCTTAGTTTATTTGCCAAGTCCTGCTTTAGAAGCAGTAAAATGACACTGTAATTCTGGTGACCTATTCAGTAGACACTTGCAGGAAAAATTCTATGTTTAAATAAAGTGAAGGTTATGACACAGGCTGAAATAGTCAGGAAATCCACACTTAAGGCTGACACTAATGCTCATGTGGAAAATAAAAGACACAGTGACTCAAATTCAGCAGAGAATGCCAACCATAACTCTGAATTTCCAGGCTTTGTGTCAGGTTCTGTCAATATAATGTTATTTAAATGGAGTTTTATGCCTGTGAATTCACTTGTGTTTAATGGCAGAATTATTTTAAGAGGAATAATAATAGAAAAAAAAAATCATGTTAAGAAAGGTTGCTTGTAAAATGTCTGTTCTTACATATGACAGGCCAGAATGGATAATCTTGTACCAAGGCCATATGTAGACACCAGAGTAGGACCAGCTTCTATTCCTGGCCTTTCCAGACATTTCCTGGGTGTTCTTAGTTCACCTGTGCCCCATTTTCTCAGTCTGCAGAATATAAGGAATAGCACTAACCTTCCTGATGTGCTTTATAAACCTGCTGAAGAAAAGTGCTGTATCCAACCTAGAGTTGAAGAGAGCGGCACTGTCTGTGCGTGGGAACACGGCATACCTCACACCTCTGGTGAGATATATTTCATCCATCTCCTCATGCCACGTGCATCTGCATTACGTTCTGAGGCCAAGGAAGGACCCCTGACTTGGGCAGGCTTCCCACCTGGAGGTCACTGGCCAGCGCCAGCTGCAGCCTGTAACTCATCACTCATGCCAGCAGCCAGCAGGTCACAACCCACCAGCAGACCCAACACCTGCATGGACTCCAAGGAGAGGGATGGAGGCAGCCAGCACAGCAGTTGAAGGGTTTTTCTTTCTCCAGCTGTTCTTGCAAAGGGCATCCTCTCCTCCTTTCCTTTTCTTTTTGATTTCGTGGTCTCCTCTTTTGCACTTCCACTGAGTCGTGTGTCTCTCATATGTGAGGCCTGGAAAAATTCATATTTCTGCCACTTTCAGATGAAATAATGGAGATCAAAGTTTGCTCTGTTTGTAGCTGAAATCCCATGTCTTACAGAAATTCAACTTCTGTAAGAATTTAGTGTGGAGGAATGAACTTGTTTGATGACACGAGCTAAGAAATTGCCCAAGTACTTTTGCTTGTGTTGGCACTCCATCACTCTTTTCTAATGTCAAGGAAATTTGATAGGGGAGCAAAGTCACAGTGTGCTATCTGATCACAGTGATTTCTAGGAAGATCCACTATAACAGGTGACAGGAAATTTGGCACCTTTGAAAATAAATCCCTCTATGATACACTAGGAATTGAGTGGAAAGGCTCCTTTTAGCAGTGAAAGTTAGATTCGAGAAGGCAGCAGGCAGGAAAAGCAGAACAATCTTGACATCACAGTACAAGTAAAAGGAGAGTGAAAATGATGCTGTGGAGCCACCAATCCCCACTTTGCATACTAAGGCTGCTATAAGGAAAACACCTGTAAGGATAACAAAACAATGACTCCCATAGGAAAAGAAGGATGGTAAATAGTATTTGTTAAGCTGTTGCTTTGGAGGTTTTCACAAGCACATACAGAATAGTTACGAAAAAACCAGCCAAAATTCAAACATGCAGCAACACTGTCTTTTGTAACAGTGTGAAGCAGCTGTCCATAATCAAGTAGTAACAGTCCTGCTCTTTACAGCTTGGCAAAGTTTCTGCTCATCAATAAGCTGAGCAAACAGGCTCCTCTTTATGTACTGCATAGCTGCATAAGGACTTTCCCCACGGAATTTCTTTGGGGTGATTTGCTTTTCCTAAGCATGTTAAAATTAAGAGGGAAGAGGATATAGGAAGGCAGAGGCCAACTGTGAAAAACAAGAGCAATTGTAGGAATTGGTGATACAGTCTATGAAGGGAATTAGACTTGGGAATAAGTAAACAATGGAAAAGGTAAATCTGGTTCCTCCACGTTGCTTGTCTGTTGCCTTGATGTGCATTCACATGAAACATATTTTTGCCTAAGCAACCATTTGCTTTTTCCCTTATGAAATGCACCTGGGAAACTCCTGGTTCCTGGGGAGGGAGTATAAAAATGACTCATGGTCTCCTATGGAGAAATGGGGGAGAGGGAGCTCTCTGTGTTTGAGGACAATATGGGATAGGATATTGAGTAATGAGGTAGGGAAAGCTCTGTAATGAGAAAGAGCTGTCAAGGAAGCACAGAACTCAGGGAAACTGTTTTATGAAGAGGGAGCAATCACTAAGTTGTTGGACTGAGATGTTGTTATGGCTCTCCTTAGAATTTCAAGCTTTGGGGAAATAAGAATATGTTTGGAGAGAGTGATGCTGTGTCAAGTCAACAAGAATTATATAGAGAGAAATATAAATTATAGATTCCATCCTTTCAGCTATTAGATTCACTTTAATGTGATAGTGCATTCTCCATGCTCAACTAAATATAGGGGGATTTGGTTTATATTAAAGACCCAAGTTGGCTTTTGGTAGCATAAATCTTTGGCGGAGTAGCAGACATCTTGTTGAACCCTGCTCTACATAAAAGTCTTTATTAAAACCTCACAGAGCTTTTCTGTTGCTTTTTTTTTATTATTGCTTTACCTGAACTACTGAATGTGAGACAGATGTGCCCCAGGAGACCGGTGACAAGATAAGTTCTCTGGAATTTTCATGGCTAAAGTGCTTCAAGTAAGAAGACTGTGCCCCTTTTGTGAGGCTGCACAACTCCCACAAATTTTGGCAAGAATTTTTTGTATATATGTACACACAGTCTAAGTGCATCTGGCTTCTCTGGACCGGACATGAAAAAATTGTTGTGTTGTATTGTATCTGTTGTATTGCTTTGATAAAGATGTTTAAATTGATTAAAGCTGTGGACAGCAGTTTTTCCTGTTCCCTTACTCAGGTAGGTTGCAATTATGATCCTTTGGGGTTTTTTGCTTGATTGAGATTTTTCTAGTGTCAGAGATATTTTCTGGATTAACCCCATTACTAACTGTATAAGATTGCAAGGGAACTCTATGTAATTTTCAGCCCTACTTACATAATCACAGAATGTTAAGAGTTGGAAGGGACCTTAAAGATCATCTACTCCTAGCCCCCACTGCCATGGGCAGGGACACATTCCCTTAGATCAGGTTGCTGAAGGCTTTATCCAACCTGTCCTTGAATAGTGGATTGGGGCATCCACAACCTCCCTGAACAACCTGTTATAGTGGTGTACCAACCTCACAGTCAAGACTTTCCTCCTAATATCTGACCTGAATTTCCCCTCTTTCAGTTTGTACCCGTTGCTCCTTGTCCTGTCACTACAGTTCCTGATGAACTGTCCCTCTCCAGCTTCCCTGCAGGCCCCCTTCAGGTACAGGAAGGTTGCTGCGAGGTCTCCATGCAGGCTTCTCTTCTCCAGGCCGAACAGTCCCAAATTTCTCAGCCTGTCTTCGTAGAGGAGGTGCTCCAGTCCTATTATCAACTTTGTGGCCCTCCTATGGGGTTCCTCTATTCCTTTATAGAGCAATCAGTGTCTCTTTAAGTGTATCAGATAGCTTCTCCAACACTGATTCTCATGAGCTCCACATGGCCTATAGAAGCTTGTGCATTTATATGTGACAATTTGGATTAAGCATCTAAAACCTGACCAGGTGGTTTTGCACTCGGAAGTCTGCAATCTTGAGCCTTTTCCTTGCTCTCTGGCCCCAGATGGGCTTAGCCCCTGGAGTATGCCAGAGCCAACTTAGTAACACATAAAGTGATGTTGCCTCGTAAATATCACTTAACTACATCAAAATGAAGTTTACATGGAGTGTGCTGTATATCCTGTCTACAGAGACTTTTTTTTTGTAGTCTGTAGGAAGGCATTTTCTCTCCCATGAGACAAATGTCCCCTGCCAGACAATGAGAAGCAGCCTCTCACCTTCCCCTCCAGTTGGAGAAAGGAAGCAGAAGGGTTGCCAGCTAGAGTAGGGGAGGATAAACATGCCACAGTACTTTGACCTCAGTGATCAAAAACCCAAAAAACCCCAAACAAACAAAAAAACCCGAACAAAAACCAACCAACCAACCAAAAAAAAAAAAAAAAAAAAAAGAAAAAAGAAAAGATAAAAAAATTGTTGCACTATAGTTTGGGTTTAGTCTCCCGCAGTTTTTCAAGGAGTGGATTTCATTGCCAACATGCTGAATTGCAAGTGTCCATTCAGCCTAAATGTCATCTGTATTTTCAGTTTAACTGAATTCCTGAATAAAAATTAAAAAGAATGGGAGCCAGCAGCATAATTGTTTTTGTGATAAAAAACTTCCTTTCCACTTTCAATCAGGGTGGAAGAGTTTTTTGAAAGTCTGGTAGTCAATCTTTATTCTGTTTTTGCCTGTCAGGCTGTAGTATTGGTGAGCATTACTCTTCTTTCATTTGGGAGAATAATGCAGTTAGGGATGTGAAGTTAGTGTTACCAAAAGAAATAGAACATGGATGGATAGAGTTAAATTTCATATGCTTATGTTTGCATCCACTTTGCACCATGTTGACTACAAGGATGTTCTATGTCTCATTGAAGGAGAAAAAGGGTTTATATTAGTCCTTGAAATATTGTGTATTCTTGGATCTGGAATTTGGCTTTTCCCATTCCATCATGTTATAGAGGTAGAAGCAAGATGGAATATGAATATGGAACTGGATCCAGACATCCTTCACATTTGGTTTGGGCCAACAGTTAGGTCTAAACTTCCTCCAGGTGCATCCTATCCTAAATTAATTTACTTCTTATTTTCCTGAAGTAAATACATTTTGCCCCAGGCTTTTGGAGTTAACAGGATTTTGTGACTATTTATTAGCACAATTAGAGCATGCTTGTTTGATAGTTCATTATTTTGTTCCAGTAAAAATCTCTATGTCCCACAATAGTACATAAACCAGGCAATCTGTCCCTCTTAAAGTTCATATTGTGAGACATAAAAAATATCACTATAGCAGCAGAATGTGGTAGTGGTATCCAAAAATGGAACTTTATAGCTCAATAATGCACGTGTATTGGGTGACCAGGTGATTTCTGGTGTTTCTTCATTTCCTCTCCAAACACAGTTGTTTTATTGTCATAATTAGGAGTACAAGGAAATGCTATTGTGTGTTTTGGAAGAGTATTAACTCCATATTAGGAGTTAATCTATTTCTGCTCAGCATCACAGAGAATGTTCAGTGGGTTCTGTTTACTTTAGTTGCCCTCATACAGCACAATTCAGTCTCTTGCACTGCTGTTAATGGGCTTTTTTCTTTTGTCCTCAATATAGGGTCCTTAAAAAGGGAAGCTCTGGTGAAGGAAAGGTCAATAAAAGTTAAAGGAAACCTCTTTGGCTTACTTTTAATAAAACAAGGATACTGAAAGGGTTAAAAAATGAGTATGTGGACAAGGTACCCTGATCCAAGCAGTGACATATTTTATGTGGAATTTATTGTAGCTAATTGTAAGCAGGTGCATTTGAACCGCCAGATGCCAACCTGCCAAAATGTGTCATGGCTCTAAAACTTAGCCAGATCCCAATGCATGGTGAGGTCTGCTTGGTGTGGGTGAACTGGAGCCTTGCTGAGCTATTGCTCAGAGTATCTCTGTTGGACCGGGGTAGGTGTTACAGGGACACCCACAACCACTGCCTGCCTGCTGGGGCTTGCTGTGGTTGGGGCTGCAGCAGAAACACTCCAGTGTTCCTTCCTCTCCTTTGAGGACAGCTGCTGTTTGATACCCACAACTGCCAAAGAGGTGTTAGGATTCATTCTCCAGCAGCAGAAATGATCATTTGCAGTGGGTTTATTCCGTGTGTGACCTTTCTCTCCAGCAGCACTGCTGTAGAGCAGCTCCTGAAGTGCAGAACCAAAGCTGTGCAGTAAAATGTGTTGTTTTCAAGCTCTCCAAGTGAGCCTCACCGTGTCACATAGACCTCCTCAGCTTATGAGAGACTGGCTGAAAAATCAACTGGGCTACCTAAAAATATACACTCATAACATTTGTTTTATTGGTAATAAGTACTCAGAAGCATAACATGGTTTGTAAGTGCTGAGCTCGCTTGGAGCTGTTGGACTGGCTGCCCTGGATGTCACAGCCCTGCTGATAATGTCCAGCAAACCTGAGGCCTAACTGTCTCCTGACTGTGAATAAATTCCATTTCATGACAGCAGTGCATTTCAGGGTGATAATTATATATCTTGTGTGGTTAAATTTACTCCACTTTAGATGTGTGGAAAAAAAAAAAAATTGTACTGCTATACCGCTGGCAAATATGGGAGAATTTCCTGGTCTCCATGAGTTTAAATAAAGAAAAAGTGGGAAGGGAAGCAGGTAAGCTGCCCCTCCCCCCACCTTTTTTTTTTTTTTTTCTTCCCATATTCCTGTGAGATTCTGGCTGAATAAAGGTGGGATGTAAAATGTGTTCAGATTTTGAGGTAGGGCCTGTGCCAGTATCTCCAAGCTTTTTCAGCTAACTGGCCACTGCCAAACCTCAAGTTCTCCTGTGGACCACTGTCTGCCCTTGCCATTAAACTTTTATTTGAGAACTGTACTATAGAGATGCACTTTGATAGGAGTCTGAAGACTGTGGCCTCAGAGGCCATCAGCTTTCTGTGGACTGTGATTTCACAGCATCACAAGAACAAAGAAGACTTCAAAGTGATGAACATGGAAAGACTGTATCAACCATAATTGTATTATGTCTTACACGTTTGATCACTTCTTAAAAGTGTTTCATGTTGAAAAGTCCACGGTCTCCTCATGTGTTTACTCCAGACCTTCACCGTTCATACTCTTAGGAAGCCTTTGTTAATACAAAATCTTTCTATTAACCTAGTCCTAAACATCAAGGGCATAGAAAACATGTACTTCCTCTCTGCAACTTTCTTTTGTATATTTAAGACAATCATGTCCTCTCCATCTTCTATTTAGCAACCAAATAACCTCAAATCTTCTAATTTTTCCTCTAAGGCATATTTTGTAGGCTTTTAATATGCAGTTCTCCTGTCAATGCTCAATACTTTTACTCAGATACAGTAGCTGAGGCCTCTCAAGCTCTGAAAGAGGAAGAAGGAGATCTAGTCTCCTGCAGACTGTTTATCTTTGTTTGCAGGCTATCCAGTGCGTCATTTGAAACACTGCATCATTCACCCTGTGATCCACTACATAACCCCTAGTTCTTTCCTGTCTAACTACTTCTCTAGCTGTTCATGCAGCAGTTTATTCCTGTACAGAGGCAATAAATAGTCCTCTGCCCTGTGGAAAGTGTGCCTTTCTGACTGCTAAAACAAATGTAGGAGGATTACGGCGTCTTTTATATCCTCTAGTGCATTAAGAGTTTGTCTTATTTAGTGTTCTCTTCAAATTTGATGAATAATTTGGTTTTCATATTTGATAAATACTTTTTGTATCTTTTATGGATCATTAGTGAAAATACTGAGAAATATGGGATATGGGAAAAGCCCTTTAGCCATTGATTGTTCCCTCCTGAAAAGAGAATTGTATTTCTCTTTCACCTTGTCCATGCTTCCATAAATTTCTCCAGAGCACATCATGTCATACAGTCTGGCCCATTTCTTAAGATGAGCTATATTACGACTATAACTTCTTTACCCACAAGTTCTGTTACGTGGTTGTAGGAATTACTTTGGTTTTGCACAGTTTGTTCTGGCAAATGTAAACTGGCTTATGCTTATCACATTGTTTATTTTCTAGGTATTTACAGATGGTTTGTTGATTATTTGTTTAAGCATTTCTCCGGCATCCTGGGGTTGTAGTGTAAAAATTTCCCCTTTCCTCTTCTGCCTCTTTTTTAAAGATGGACACCATCATTGTCCTTCCCAGTCTTCTTTTATCTCCCCTCAGAGACGTCTTTCCTATAATATCTGTCAGTAGTTCCAAGATTTAATTCGCCCATTTGTGATGTATTTAAAAAGTTTTATGCATCTTAGAATCTTATGTGGTCTATAATCTGTGTTAGCCCCAACCATTTTAACATGGAAATTATCCAAATTCTTGTTAACCTCTTGTTTTATTTGAAGCTCATGTCTCTTTTTGTTGTACTAGTCCGATTTTTGTGCAGAAAAAAATTAAAAATTAAACGATGGCTATCTCAGTAGAATATTTGTGATCTATAAGAAAATAGGTTTTGCCATGGAAGCATATTTCTATTAGATATGACCTAGCAGAGAGGGTGTGTTACAAAGAAACAATCTGGGTGTGAAGTGAAAATTAATGCAAATTGGTCTTCTAGCATTTTCTAAGAGAACTAAAGTAAGAATAATATTTATTGGCTGTATTTAGATTTTATTTACTGTATCCCCTATACATTGTTTGGAACATGAGGAAGCTAGGGCAGGAAACATTTGCTTTCCAAAGTTTCTAACAGAATACCTCCTGATCTGGGGTCCGTTTATCACTTCTGTGCTTCTGAGAAATCCTCTGAGATCTTCCTAATTGATTATAAATTACTCCTTGGATTTCAGCAAATATCAGAATATGCAGTGGACTTTGAAAACCTGTGAAAGGAAGGAACTGCTGATCTTGAGTCCACTTATGCCTTGTGGGATTTTTCTGTATATGTACACCAAGGGAGCTGGATGCTGTACCCAGGGCATGTCCATTGCTACTTCTTACATTCATTCAGAAGAACGATCTTTTCCGTACATTCAGGAACACCAGAGGAAATTCTACTTTAAGTGACATCTCTTAAAACCCAAATATTTATCAAGTAAAAGGAAGACACTCTCCAGCATCACTTTCAAGCTGAAAATAATACCAAGCAGATGAAATTTCTAGGTCAACCAGAAACCATGGAATATTGTTCTAATACCACATATTTTCTGATTCCCAAATTATTAGTGTTTTATCACGAATATTGCTGCAAGTGTTTAATTTTACCTTCCTCAAGATCTTAGATCTTACTTTAGTTTCAGAGGATGCAGACCTGTGTATTGCAGACTCCAGAGAGATCTACTCCATACTATTCCTCAGGCTTATCTCCAAGTTACTGGTATCTGGGAAATTATTTAGTAGCACTTGTTACTTCCAAGACTCTTATTATTGTAGTTTCATTTGTGAAAGGTCACCATTCTCTGAATTATATTCAAGAGCTGTTTCAGCCTGTGTCTTATGTCTAATCTTGTCCCTTGTCCCAGGGTCACGCTATTCCTCAGAGTGGTAGTCTTTTTGGTGAAAACAGTACTTATAAATCATTTCCAGAAAAGTGTGTATCAATTTCTCCCATAACAGGTTATTTCCAAACATCAGTGCTTAAATGCAATAAGTGGTCACAGTAGCTATAGCTGGAAACATTTCTACTGAACAGCTTTATTAGAATTCGGCATCTTCCCAAAAATGAATTTTTTTTGCTAGGAATCTCAGAAAACCATTGCCAAAAATGTATTTTGTAATATTTTTAGAGCCAAACTGGGATTAAATAGTAGTCAGGGAATGGTGCATCAAAACAGGAAGCTGGGTACAAGTTGACAAGGAAAGGATTGCTCTGCTGATTTTAGACTGGGTCACACTGTGAACTTGTTTTCCCCACCACCCTCCCCACCATGTGGAGCTGCTGAAGGAAAGTGTGTCAGAAACAGGAGCACAGCACTGCGGTGCTGCTGACTGCTAACTGGCCAGAGGCAAGCACACATTTCTTTCAAACACTGCCCTGGAGGGAGGGATGTGTCTACACCCAGCTGGTCCTATGCCTTCACCCATGTCCCTGCTGCAGCCACAGGCAGGTCCGTGTAGTGAAGGGGCTTCTGAGGAGAAAAAAAAAAAATGGTGAAAGAAAGGTGGAAATCTGTCCTGGAGCGAAATTTAAGAAAGGTAAGGCAATGTATTTGAAAAGAGGAAATTTGACAGTGTGGAAAGAGGCCAAGGTGAGGAAGGCGGCCAACAGCACATCATTCAATTCAAGGTTTAATTATTCTACAGTGCACCATGAGACATAACACTAATCATGGAGAGGGAAGGACTGTCACCTTCCCAGCTTCTGTAGCTTCCTCAGTAAGCATGTGTTGTTTGTGACAGCAAACAAGTCAATCAGTTGTTGCATATCAGCAGCAAAGCAAGCTCCATCAGCAGCAGTAAGTCAGCAGGGATGAAAGTCCCTCATGCAGGGGTCCATGGCTCACTTGCTGCACTTGGGAATCAGGCCTATCTGCTAAGGCTCTAGGACTCTGTTAATTTTTTTTACTGGAGGCTAAAGGTTTTCAGGATCTATTTGTGCCCAAGCTGAGGCAATACTAAGGGACATGGCTGGTCCCAGACTAGGCATCAGCTACTCTCTCTACCTAGAAATGGTTTGATTCTTCAATCTGTTCAATGGACAAATCCAGTTGCATAGATTTTTCTGTCACTCAGGGTTGTAATCTGCCTTAAAATTCAGATTTTCCCTCATAAAAGAATAATGAGTGGGACAGGTTGTTTACATTATAGTTTTCCTGTTCCTAGCAAATGAAGGTTCAGAAGTTATAGCGTGCAGGTGGAGCATTCTTTTTTTTTAACCTACAAGCCAGTAATTAGCACCTTTGCTTCATGTTAGCATTCAGCATGTGGACCGTATTGCTTCATCAAATGGCTGAGGGCCCATCTGGTTTTCATCAGCTGAACAGCACTATTTGACAATGAGGGAAAAAAGAGCAAGTTTTGTTAGCAGCAATAATAATCAGTTTTCCTTGCCTGCATCTCTTTCCCCACTCAACCTCTTCAGCAGCCATCTTCTCTTCTTCCCCCTTCCCAAAGAAAATAACGTGAATGACTCCAGTAACTTGTGTATAAATTAGTAATGTTCTGGTGTCATAGGAGAATAATACATGTTGACAATGGGGACTACCTCAGCTTCTCCACCTGGATTTGTGACTATAGGTGAGAGACTTTTCTTAGGAAAATCAAGGGTACTGCTTGAAACAGTAGTTTGTAGTCCTCTTCAAGACTTCTGAAATGATCCTTTTCCCTAAGCATCTTCTTAATGCAGAAACTCTCTTTCTTAGGAGTTGGATTGTGTTTTTATCATTTTTTAAACAGAAAGAGACTCTGAACAGTTATGATACAGAAGATATGCTGGCCTATGGAATCTTCTTGTAAGGGACTTTTGGGCTTTTAGCAATTAACTATGAATGCCATCCATATACTTCTAGCAACACTCATGCCAAAGATATCAGGTCTGTTTCCTCACAAGATTGACGCTCCTGAGCAGATGGATCTGGCCCATCCTATGTTCCAGGTTTAAGAAAATGGTTCTCAGGTAGTTTAAATAGAAGGTTATGACCTTTTTCAACCCTACTCCCCTGCTCTCCATGCCTTCCTCATTTAGGCTGCTATGTCAAACACTGAGTGGGATTAATGATGGCAGATTACTGTGAGCATAAAGTTCAAGAGCTCAGCTGTTTATTTGTTTAAAAAAGTTGTTTTCTGAGTGTTTCTCTATATATCTAGCCACATGCTTAGACTGAAATACCCCAGCACAATCACTGGTTTGTACGAACATTGTTTTGACAGCAAAGAATGCTTGTAAACATCCAGGATGGGGAGGGGAAATATTCAGTGTCTTAGGACTCATTCCATTTTCATGTGGTTTGTTCTTCTGTCGGTGGCGTAGGAGGAAATTCCTGTCCAATGTCTGAGGAGACACCGTGTGTGAAAGTACCTTGGCTCAGGTGAGTAGTGCCGGAACATAGCAGGAGGTTGGAGGCAGCTTCTGGCCATCATCTTCAGCAAATAAGCATGGAAGGCAGACCTAAATTCAAAACTTTCAGTTACAGGTCAAGAAGCAAAAACCAGAAGATGGTTGCATCCCTATATTGCCTAGGAACCCTGCCTAATGTCATCGTTGACAAGCCAAGCTCTGGATTTACATAGTTGGCTGCATTTATCTGTTGTCCTGTCATTTCTCAAAAATGCTCGGTTTAGTTTCTCAGGAGTGAAATTTGCTGGAACTTTGCTTGGTCTTCTAACACCTAGTTGAAACAAAGCTGTTAATTAGCTGTGCATCTACAGTACCTATCTTTCACTTACAGTTACAGCTACGGTCAAGATTTGGCTCATGAGCTATAGATGCAAAGCTTTTGATATGTCTTGGGCAGCAGGAAAGCAAAATGATTCTTCCTTCAGTCCAGCATTGTCCCTGGCTGGCCACTCAGATTTACTAAGTTTGATTTAACAACTTAGCTCTGCTTATACATTTTAGCTGTTAATCACAATTTATTAACAAAAGGAAGGAAAAAGCCCTGCCCAAATCACATTCAGGTGAATCTAACTGCTTTTCTAAACAGCCTTGCCCCTGACTATTTTGTTAAAAATTTGAAGCAAGTGTTCTGGGAAAGAGAATGGTCTTTAAATTATTGCTTCCTTTTTAAAGCTAGCCCCATGATACACACATCAATTTTTTATGAGAGAAGTTCCTTTGAAAATTATCTTCTTGTGTTTTCTTTCTTTCAAAATTTATTCTAACTGAGAATAAACTGATTTTTCATCATGACACTCATTTCTCCAGAGAATAGTATTGTTTTTCTTTTATTATTTTCTGGTTCAGTCCATTTAAGTCCTCCTCCTTCTCCACTTCCTTAGTGCTCTAAGCAGAATCAGAGGTTAGTTAAGGAAAGTTGTGTCTGAGTTGTGTCCAATTGAAAGCTTCTGACTCAAAAAAATCCCCAAAAAACAACCCAGAAAAAGGCAAACTACCCTCAAAACCCACCCTTGATTTCTTGTCCTTAATGGTTTAATTACCAGATTAGTTCTTTACAATTACAGCACTTGTTTCCTGTTTTCAAAGGCAAAAATCAGCCACTTAAGCATGACTAAAAAAAACCCCCCGTGTGCCTAAATTAGTTTGCCTAGTTAGAGCAATAACAGCCCTATCAGACTGCAGGTGTCACAGTACCCACACACACACATAGAGCAAACTTAAAAACAGGAGGCAGCCTTACTGAACCCAAAGGAATCTTTTTTAGCAGAGTTCATGCTTCTTAGCTCATGAGGTCAGGCCATAGAAAAGCAGCTGACACTATGATATTGAAGGCTCCAGTGGTTTTCCTGCAGGAATAGATGGATGACCTGGTTGTTTCATATTGCTGACTTTGTCCATTAAAACAACAAAGTAAAAACTGGTTTTCCTCATGTGGGTTTCTTCTTAATGAAATTTGTTCCTTGTCATCAAACCTATTTGTATGTTTTTTTGCTCCCTTGATCTCATTTTTCTTAATAGTCTCTTAACTTCCTGACTTTACATTTTCAGTTGTCAGGATACAGTTCATCCAAGGCTAAAGTGTTCTGACACAACTCATGCCAAAAATAAAGGGAAAATGAAAGAATGTTTTAGACTTTATCTCTGTGCCCTATCATTTCGGTGCAGGGGTTAATTCCTTCTTAAGTTCCTCAAATTCAGCAGAATCATGAATGATCAGACGTATTTTCAGATAATGAAGCTCAGGCCTACTATCAATGCTAGGTTTCAGCATTAGTGACTGAGTTCTGAGGTGTTTTGTGGGAGGTTATACTTAGGTTAATCCCCAGAATTTAATGCAAATATTTTGAGAGAGGAATCATATGTATATTTAAGAACAATCTTAATACAATTCCTCCTACAGATGGATTATACTTGGTCTTCCATAATGGTTTTTTTCCCCCACAGGTAACTTTGTCTTCACATCCTTAAAATTATCAGGATTAGAAATATAGACATTCATCCAACCTCACATCATTTTCTTACTGCTATGACCAGATCAGTCATTCAAACAACTCATCGTATAATTTAGGGATAACTTGAGTCTACTGTTTCCCCATTCTTTCTGCAGCCATACCACATATGTCATATGTGTAGACAGAAGAGCTTACCAAAAACTAAATCCCTTTTTTGAGAAAACAAAAACTACAAAAGAATAAAGTGCAACAGGAAAGAATATTTTGGAGGGCTTCTGTTATGTGATAGTAGCTTTTTAAAAAAAGTTGTGTCTTTTTTTTTACGGCCTGTTTATGACTGCAGAAGAACTGTAGAAGATGCTGACCAGTATACTTTTTTACTGATAAGAGAGACTGCATCAGCATCAGAGAGACCAGAGAAACTGTTTTCCAGAAAACCCCATGCAGGAGTAATTTACCTGACTTACACAATTTCTGTGTATAATGTGCTTTAGGTATTACTTTTTTACTTAAAAGTCTTTCTTGCCCTGCCCCCCCCGCCCCTTCCTTTTTGCATGCCCTATGCATATCATAATTTGAAATAGTTTAATTTCTGAATTATCTAAGCATTCAAACAGATACAACAATGCAACTGAAATATTTTTTAGCAAGGGTAAAAAGGCAGCTGAAGTGGAAAACTTACCTAGCGCTCCTGACTAGAATCAGGCTACGTATTCATACCTATACATGTTTGATTTCCTATTGTTTTAGAGTTGGTCTAGACCCATTTTAACAGCTAAACTCTCGCAAGAAAGATGATTTCAGCAGAATTCTACTATTTCAGAATGGAGTGCTATTTCATTTTGCTTTAAGCTCAGTTGAGGCCACTGTCAGATTATTCCTCAGTTTGACTGTGATTTGCAAACCTGAAACCCTGATGCAAACCCAACCCAGCAGCAGGTAAGGACATCCTGGTCTGTGTTCACTAAAAGCTCTGGTGACTCTGAATCCAGCTAAAGCCTAGTGGAGAAGAACCTGTATTGTTTTGGGTTAGCTACTTTTGAGCAGTTTCTCACATGCAGGCCACATCTGTCTAACTCATCAGCAGAAATGGGCATATCTGTGCCCAGGAAAAAACTGCTTTGAGATGTTCATGGAAAATCTAGGAAATCCCTGTCACTCCCTATTACTATTTGGCAATCACTTTCCCTGGGAACCTGCTTTTCCTGGAGCAGACAAGCTGTCAGCCCTGCAAGTGGTCTTTTTGTTTATGTATCTTTTCTGTTCCTCTGTTTACTTAAAGGGACAGAATTGTCAGCTCTTGTAAGGCTGGTCTGTATAACTGATGGCCTATCCACCTCAGACTTGCATCTTTTTATTTTAACTTCTTCTTTTTTTTTTTTTTTAAAGAAGAGTCTTATCCAAACACGAGTGAAATGGGCAGATTTATGAAAGCGAAGAAGAGCAAAGTGGAAAAGGAAGTTTATGTTTTTTGTAGAGACTTGCTGCTGTGCAAATGCAGTGAAAGAATCTCTTGGCTGTTTGGGCGTTTGTATAACAGCTAGAGACGCAGAGCAATTAGATTTTCTAAGTATAAGCAAGAGAATCTGTTTTGTTTATACAGAAAAGTCCCCCAGAAGAGAGGCAGAAGCAAAGACATAAGTAATAAGCGCATATGTTTGGAAAGAGTATAATGTACTTATAAATATTATAGTGGCGTCGCTACGGTTAAGAGTCTGGCAAGATTTCTGTTGTAAACCCTTCTTGTCAGAGTTTCAGGACAGAGCTGTAAAAATTCCAGGCTGCAGCTTGGCATGTGAGGGCTGAAGGCAGGAGCACAGGTTTCTCTCCTGCCCCTCAATCGTTACAAACCTGATTGTCAATAGGGAAGTGACATTAGGCAGAGCATTCACCTTTCTCTCTGAGAAACAGAGAGAAAGGTTTTTATTCCTGTCTTGCTGGAAAAGCTGGGATACTAAAAATGCACTGGGTCATCAGACTGTACTGCAGGAAGAAATGCCAGTGTGTTGAGGAATGGTAGATAGAAACAAGCTATGCAAATGAGTGACACTTTTCATTTTTGGATGCAGTCTACATGTCTCTAGATGCTTGATTACCTAAAGAGAAGATTGTACAAATTTTTAGGAAGGTGACTTCATAAAAAAATGCTGTGAAGGAATTAAAAAACAATTAATGATTTAGAACTAAACATTTCCTGAGTCTCTTCATCATTTATTGGCTGCATGCTGTTGATAGTTGAACTTAATGACAAAAAGAAGCACCAAGATCTGTACTTAAGCTGCAGTCTGTAAGGCTGTGATGTTTTTGTGTATTAACTGGCAAATCTGGCACTGCTTACAAAGGCAAACTTAACTAAGAATAAAAAGGAATTCATCTGCAATAAATTTAGACTATCCAAATAACCAGTGAGAAAAAAAATATTTCACATTTGGGCAGTGTATGTGCTCATTAAATTAAACAAAAATCTCATCAGGAAAAATCCATTCAGACAAACACCTTAGAATTCTGCACACAGTATCTGATCTTGGTCTTTACTGCACAGGAGCTGCAAATCTGCATCCAAAGGATCAAACTGAACTCTTAAAGGGATGGTGGATACATGTGCACTAAACATATTGATAGCTGTAATTACACAGGGATTTAGGGACCTAGTTTTGGGGCTAACATTTCATGTGAATGTCACTTGATCTGGTTTGCTTGGCTTATGTATATATTACGAACCATTAAATTATCGTTGAAATTGTTACCTTTTGGTAGTGGCTAAAGAGGAATGAATTCTACTCAGGTATCATTTCAAAAGCAATGTCACAAGAGACATCTTGAACTGCTAAGGCAGAAGAAAAGATCATCAAGACAATAAATCAGTAGGCTATGCAAAAAGTTTCAGTTATGCCAAAAAGATTGCAGGCTACAAAACATGTGTTTTTTACCATGACAGTTGCAAAGGACATTTAAGCAGAAAAATGGAATGCCTTTCACTAATCTTATTATAAATGGTTAGTCAGGCAAAAATCTGATTTGCTAAAGGCACTGTCCCTTTTCCTTCCTTGCCCACTGTATAAAGTCATTGCCTGTAGGCCAGCATTAGTACTGGGCAACCCCACCCAACTGAGTGATACAGGGTACAAGGCAGTGCTGGAATGGTCCCCTAGGATTCAATCTGGCTTCAAATAAATGTTACCTGGAGAAGTTCTGGTGCCTTCTGCGGTAGTCTGCCTCATTGGGAAGTAAGGAAGTCAAGATTAGTTGCTGTTGGCCTAAATATCCCATTGAAGTGATATTGGGAGTCTGACTTAAATACTGAAAATGTGGAGCCAAGACTGACTGTCCAATTGAAACGAAATCTGTATTGCAAAACACTGGGGCATGTGGAAATAAACTGCAAAGTAGGACATAATAAAGCTGTTGATTTTAATACTGATCCTTATGGATTAGTTGCTTTGTTTCTGCCTGTTCAAGTAAAATGGCTTGAGGGAAGAGTCTGATCTTTCCTTCTTCACAGTAATTCCACTCAGTTTACTCCTTCTTTACAGTATAACTGGAAAAGGGAAGCCTTTGATACTAAGGTGAAAAAAAATTCCGTATATTGGCCTTTTAGAGTAAAGTTTTAATCACTCTCTGTAATTGCCTACAGAGATAAAGGCTTTTTAATTCTGGAAGATAAAGGAAAGAATAGAGACCTAGTGATTTGAAGCTGAAGCTATGTTAATACAGACAGGAAATAAGGAACACATTTTTAGAAGTGAGGGTAATTATCAGTTGGAACAAATTACCATGGGGATTTAATGGATTCTCCATCCCTTGAAATATTTAAATCAAAACTGGACATCTTTCTAACAGTATGATCGAAGTCAACTTGGAGTTATGGGTTTGCAAGGATTTCTGGGTGCACTTCAATGACTGGTGTTTTGCAGGAAGTCAGCCTAATGACTCGTAACTGTCTGTCTTCTGGCCTTAATAATTTTTATTGATAGAGGGAGAAAAGATATTAATGTTCTTAATTTCCTAGAAATAGTCAGAAGTGGGTACAAAAGATGAACTTTTGAGAAAGTAGCTGAATTTACTTTGAAATGCTTTTGTGTCGCTCTGTACATAACACACATCACTGGAAAAATATCAGTGGCATTCAGCCAATCTTCCAGGAGATAACAGAGAAAGATAAATAGATGGAATGATATTTTAAATTTCCTTTTTTTTTTTTCCCCTAAATCGAAGAATCTCCTTGAAATTGCCTATCCTGGCTCTATGCTTTACTGACAATTATAATTCCAGTGGTAACTACTCATTCTTTTCACCTAGTTTGCTTTGGAGTGGACATTGACCATGTGTAATATTTAAGTTACAAATAGCTGTAGTCATATAGCTAAAACAGAAATTACACTCTCAAAAATACATGTGAAGGTGTGGAAATTCACTTTTCCCTCTGTGACTAAACTGCAGCCAGATCTTGTCTAACGTTATCCTCGTGGCTCTGCAGGAGCACTTTGTGTGTGTGTGTGTGTGTGTGCATTTGTGTGAGTGCATGGAGGCATACATACGACTGATGTGTAATTTCAGTAAAATTAAGAGAGAGATAAACCATGGAAAATCTGATCCAGTACTACCAAATTCCTGGACAGGTAGTCCATGCATCAATCTCTCCTCACATCACATTCTCAGGACAGTTCAACGTGCCTGAGGCCTCAGAGGAATTTTTCTCCTATGCCTCCAATGTTTTTATAAGACTGCCTTGGCAGGAAATACATATGTTCTTAATAATGATTAAAAAGAATAAATTCACCTTTCAAAATCAAAGTGAAAATGGCATAGCAGGTGTAATTGAGGCAAATGATTATGGTACTTATCTGTCTTTACAGAAAAAGCTCAAGGGAATATACTATCTCCACAAGGATATAATATTTTAGTAGATCTTAAGTATATGGTTTGCCAAGAATTCAAGGCTGAGTATAAAACATGCCATTCAAAGAGTGAATATGGGCATTCACCTGGGTGAAGAACAAGTTTTTAAAGAAAGAAAAACTACAAGCAGAGTTTGAAATAAACCAGGTATAAACTGCCCATACAAAATCCAGCAAGGAAACTGAAAGGAACATTCAGCATGGGATCTCTGCACTGCAGATACAGGAAGAAAATGGATTTTATAATCAGAGGGTTAGCCTAAGGTTCACCTGATTACTGCATTTTTGCATGGTTAAATAAAGAATAGAAGGAGGACACACTTTGCATATGAGTCTAAGTCTGTTTAGGCAGCACACAGGTAGCTCCTAGTGCAGTTCTTGGAGTAAGGAACGGTATCTCATTTAAAAAAAATGCATATTTCTATGATGTTATGAGAAATCTTGGCTTCTAGCATGCTCCAAATTCATTTTGAGGTCAGCCTCTCACCTTGCATCACCTTGTCTATTTCAGCTTGTGGTGTACATTAGAACAGTTATGAGGAAAATAAGGCAGCAACAGGCAAGTTTAGGCTCAAAGCACCACATTTGACCAGCTCTTCACTCCAAGAGGATGGAAGGAGAACATAATGTTGTTTACAGATTTCACAACTCCGATTCATGGAATATTTGTTGGAATTATTTACTTTATTTTCCTATCACCATAGCAGCTGATTCCTTCATGTATAAAAAAAAAAAAAAAAAAGAAACACATTGGGGCCACATTTCATGAGCTCTTGAATGTTACTTTCTGGTGTGTAATTGTTTCTCCTTCATTGACTACTAATCAAGCTGCAGTATGCCTAGCCTTGCAAATCCAGCAAACTTGGAAAATTCCTTTAATTTTTAAAGTTTGTTTGTTTGCCAGGTGGTTTTTTCCTCCAAGCTTGTCCAACTTTGAAAATTACAACTTAAGTAAAACCAAAAACATAAATGTCATGGATCGCTGAGGGATTACCTTACCATATTAATATTCAAAATGCCAGCTGCCCTAGTTCAGCACACGAGAGCCCTGATTCAGCAGGGTCCTGAAATGGGGCCCGAAAATTTGGCGGAGAGAGAAAGCTCTTTCTTTTGAAGCTGGTCACTAGTTTCAAATAGAGATTTTTTTTTTTCTCCCATGTACACAGCATGCTTAAAACAGTTTCTGATAAGTGTATGAATTTGGTAATCTTCCTCCAAAATGTTACTATTTTAAAAATAAATATGGAGGAATAAAGCCTCCATAATTGTCAGCTCACTGAATTAAAATGCTTCCAAAATATTCTAACTTTTTTTTCTTCTTTTCTAGCTTCTACTGATCAAACTCTGCCTTTGGGTATGTATACACTATAAACTACTGAGGCATAAAATGAATACGAAGGGGAGACATGAGGTTATAAAATGGGACCCCCTACCACAGAATCACAGAATGGTTTGGGTTGGAAGTGACCTTAAAGATCATCCAGTTCCAACCCTCTTACCATGGATAGGGACGCCTTCCATTTGATCAGATTGCTCAGAGCTGCATCCAGCCTGGCCTTGAGCACTCCCAAGGATGGGGCATCCACAGTCTCTCTGGGCAATCTGTTCCAGGGTCTCATCACCCTCATAGTCAAGAATTCCTTTCTTATAGTCAATCTAAACCTACCCTCTTTCAGTCTGAAGCCATTTCCCCTTGTCCTATCACTACATGGTCTTGTAAAAAGTCCCTCTCCGTCTTTCTTGTAGTCCTACTTCAGGTACGGGGAGGCTGCTGTAAGGTCTGCCAGAGCCTTCTCTTCTCCAGGCTGAACAACCCCAAATCTCACCCTTTGTAGAAGAATTACTCCAGCTTTGTGATCAACTTAGTGCCTTTCTTCTGGACTCCAGCAGGTCCACGATCTTCTTATGCTGGGGGCCCAAGAGCTGGATGTAGTATTCCATGAGAGCAGTGTAGAGGGACAGAATCCCCTCCCTCAATCTGCTGAACATGCTTTTTTGATGCAGCCCAGGAGATGATTGGCTTTCTAGGCTTCAAGTGCACATTGATGGGTCATGTTGAACCTCTCACAACCAACAGCCCAAGTCCTTCTCCTCAGGGCTGCTCTCAGTTCGTTTTCTCCTCAGACCGTATTTGTGTTTGGGATTGCCCCAATCCATGTGCAAGAATTACTATTATATAAAATCTTTTTTTAGGTCAGGCAGTATTTTGCAACATATGCATTTGCCAAACCACACTCTGCTGATAGACCCTTGGCGAGTGATGTTTTCTTAGCCAAGAGTTAAAGCATGCCGAAGGTGAAAACAAATTTTGCTGGAGCCAGCACAAGGTCTGCAACAAGCCAAGCAAACCAGTCATGCAGGCAATTTCCTATTCGCTCACTGGTGAGGAAAATGGACTTCAGCTCAGAAGCCCTATGTCACTTAAGAGTCTAAAACTGTAGAGTAATCCTGTCAACACAGTGAAGTGCAAAAGGGACAGTCAGCTGCGGGGGTAGGTGCTGGAGGGCTGCAGGATTTTCCTCTCCTAAAGCCTTCACTTGCTTTTCACAGTGATTGCTTATGATTTTGTTAGACTCACTTAACCAGAGGGATGGATCATGTGCAATTCCTTGCAGAAGGAGCAGCAGGACTCAGAGTGAGAGCTGGCTTTAGGTGGAGAGCTTTCCTGTTTTCAGGAAATGAAGATTTAGCACCCTGGAACCGCAGGCAGAAGGAATGATCTGTTTTGCCAAGAGCGATGTGAGCTGGGACACTTGCCTATCTGGCTGTGGGAGCTGGGGAGCAGGCGGACTGCGGGGATGGAGCTGTGCTGGCAGCCGAACCCTTGCCCCGTGGCTTCTTGTGCTCGGTACCTTGGTGCTCCCATGACACAAAAGTGTTTCCAGATGAGTGGATCATGTCCAAGTGTTTGCCTCTTGGCTATTAGCACTGCAAGAACAAACAATTTTTCTCATGGCTAACTAACTTCCTTCAATTCCTTTCCCCCCTGAAATTTGCTTCTTGTTTGTCGTGCCATGACAACATCGCTGTGCTATCCAGAGTGAATGTGTTAATGCAGGAAGGGACAAATCTGAGAGGCTCGACTGGCAATTTTTAAACTCCAGATGGCCATTCTCCAACTACCTGTCGGCTTGAATAGGAAATAAGTCTCCTGACAGGCTCACTTCCTTCCGTTTGCATTGTTTTCAGCAAAAATAGATTTTTAATAACTCCCATAATAACGTTCCTGCAAGATGCGGCCTGCAAACCTTAGCTTGAAACAGGACAAACAGAGTGAAATGTCTGTTGACTTTTCACCTATCAGTGGTCTGTAGCCAATGGGCTGTGGCTGATTATTAACAAAAAAATAGGAAATGACCTTAGATTAAATATTGCTAGGAAGTACCCAATATCCAAAATCTGGCAGCAGAACCTCAGCTGTTGCAAGCTAGCTGAGGATCTTCTCAGAGTATTTAGGGATGCTGGTGAAATTAATAAAATAAATTTTGTCACTGATCTCTCCTAATTCATCAAATTCGCTTTATATGGTGTTCCTTCTCAGACATTTCTTACCTATTTGCTGTGCATTAATGTGTCACAGCTGAGAATGTGTGGAGCAGTAGTTGGCTTTGTTTAGTTTGCTTTTAACTGGCTGTATAATTTTTTCAATGGCTGCTCCATTTTTCAGTCCTTATACTTTCTCCTAGTATGCATATACAGTCTTACCCCATGCCAAACTTTAGCAGCATTTCTGATGACTCCCATATACATGGAAGTGGTAGTGGAATTTAAAAACTGCACTTCAAATGGCTCTTCAAAGTTCCAATTTTTGTACCATCTCCCATACTTCCATCCTTTGACCCAAGCCTTTGATTAGAGCTAGTAGGTGAAGCCACCCATCCTAGGGCATCTGGGAGTTGAGATTTATCCGTCCTATCCTATCCTATCCTATCCTATCCTATCCTATCCTATCCTATCCTATCCTATCCTTCCGTAATTATTTTGCACTGTGACCAGTAAAGCATATTTTAAGTGACAACAATGTGACTATTTTGTTAAACTTTTTGGTTGCAATAGAAATGATTTTTAAACAAATATTTCATATAGAGACAAATTGAGTCTAATCTGATTCAATACAGAAAAGGGAAAATTCTAATTTCAAACCACAGTCTCAGTATTCCTATACTTTGAATTTTGGTAGATTTGAATTGCTAATTTAAACAGAAACATAACAAAAATGTGGTATTCCCCCCTTCTCCACAAGACTTGTCTACATACATGGATCAAATCCAGCACCTTTAGCATTTTTGTCCTTTATGCTTTATATATATGTGCACGTGTATATATGTATATATTTGTAAAAGTTTACAAAAGTTTCAAAAGATCCCTGCACCAGAATATAGTTTTCCATAAGATCAGATCAGATTCAGTAGCAGAAAATGGTAGAAATTGTTCTTTCATGTCCCAGTAGCCTTCCTATGAGTTAATTACACTTTTCCACAGCTAGTTGTTTCTAAAGTCTGTGAGGCATTCCTTATGTTCTCACTAGGTCACACTGTAGCTGGCCATTTTATTTTGGTCTATATATAGCAAGTAAATAGCCCAGATATGCCAAGACTTATTTTGAAAACTTTAGTCTGGCTAAAATGAAGGATATGAGATTTAGAAGTGAATTTATGAAGATCGGAACAACAGCAAGGAGCAGCTGGGAGGAGATTCAGGGACAGAAGTATTATCTCTTAACAGCCTCTGCTTGTTCAGAGTGCTGCTTACTTCAGAAAAAAATCCATGTGCAATCTATCCCTTGAACGAAGAAGATTGAAAGAAAGGTGCAATGGTAGTCTGGGAGCCGTGGTTCAAGTACTACCTGTGGAGCACATTGCTGGGGATAATTTCCAGGAAAGCATTAATTTCATTTACAAAATCACCAGCACAGCTACATGTTCTGCAAGCACCCCCCATGCAACCCACCCTGGGATTATATATGGTGTGCAGTGTTACTGTATACACACAGCTGCTGTATAGAGGAAAAATGGTGGCATAGCAGGATGGAGGGCAGAGGGGAAAATCCTGGGATGGATACTGGCAGAGAAGTAGGCAGCAGGGAAAGATAAGAGAAAAAGCAGCTGTGCATAGCAGGACTGTAGAAGTAGTGTAGGAAACTGTACTGACCCAGGCTGTGTCATTAGAAGAAAGACTCAAGACACAAAAAGGTAACAGAGTTAATTCTTAATAAAACCAGTGAGGTATGAGCAAGAGGGGGAACAAAGGGTAGAGCCCCAGGAGCACAGGAGAGGAAGTCTCATTTAGAGGCAGAGAAACAAAGTTAGACAAGGCAGGAAAAGAGCAATGAGTTTGTTTAGGGGCAGGTATGGCATTACTCGATGGGAAAGCCAGGATGTGTGAGGTCAGGTCATTACTCCCCATTCTATATCCTCTCCTCCACAGTGCCTGCATTCCTCTACGTGTCTGTGCCCTTGTATTAGGTAATAGAATTGGCCATATGACTTGGTACAGCCCAGTTGCATTGTCATAGGAAGACAGGAAGCCTACGAAGAACCATCTGTCCCTTCCACATTCCTCTTTTGCAGGTCCACTCCCCTTATGCCCTTCTCTCCAACTGAAAAGTCCCTCTGAAATTTTCAACTTATCTCTGAAGAAATAAAAATCCAAAATCAAATCAACTCAATCAATAAATACGATAACAGTAGGAAGAATATGACAGGAAGAAGTTAATTAGAGAAATTTTTGCTGGTATTTCATGTCATAATTGGTAGCTCCAAAGTGCTTCTTGCTCAGTGAGGAGGACTCAATTACATGTAGTGCAAACTGTTTATAAAACTTGGTAGTGACTACTGCAATTTCCTTTTGCAGTTTTGCTGAGTCTAAGGCAGGTTTTATATGGTGCAGGATGAGTTTGAAGAAATGCATTTGGAGTAGGTTTTATTGTATAAAGACATCCCAGCTGCGTACAAAGAGAGCCCTCACTGCTAAGATAGCACACAGTTGCTACCACATAAACCACAGCTCCAGGCCTGGCCTTTCCTCTCTATGTGAGCTCTGGAGCTCAGTGCTCTTTTCTCATATCTGCCATATATACATGTAAACGTTGAATCTGGCTTTACACTAACCTAACTCCATCAATTTGCATCAAGTGGCTTCTGATGCCTTTCAAAGACACAGCTAGACCCAAGCATTGTTGTCTCTCTTAAGCGTAGAGAATGTAAATCTTCAATAGATGGCCCTGGAGCATTTGTAAAAAGCATGAGTTCTTGTTTTGTGATCCTTTAAAAACATGTAAGTGCTTGGTGCTGCAAAATGTTATAATAATGTTTTAAATTTTCTTTGAATGGTAGAATTGATAGTAATGGTTTTTGTGAGTTTGTCATGTAATACAAACAATGTTTGTTCATCTACCAAAAAACCAAATCACTTCCGTGAAAATTTTTATTGGGTTTTAATTTTGAACATTTTATTTCAGCTGGCCTCAGGCCTTCTTTTGCCGTCCCCATTTGCACAAGCTTTTGGCATTTTTTCTGATGAGGGGAAAGACAGTGTTTCCAATAATTCAAAACTGGTGAATGCTAGTCCAGAATTTGATCATTTCTACACTTTTAAATCCCCACAAAAACCTGGAAGTTTGCAGAGCTTATAAATTCTCATGTGGAGAGCAGGCAAATTTACATTTTTGCTAGTCAAAAATAAAATGTCAGTGTCTCAGTGGCACTTTGGTCTGGATTTCACTGAATATAGAAACCAAGAAAAAAGATTTGTACCAAAGTTATTATATAATATTCACAACATTAGGTATAGTAAAGAAATGTAACCAGACAGCCAAACCCCTCAATTAAAAGCAACGTAATGTGGCTGCCAAAACATTCCACCCTTTCGAGCTCAGATAAGTAAATCTTTTGGGCTATAGACACAATTGGAAAAGCCTAATTAAGGAAATGAGGTAAGATTTCTTAATGTTATACTGATGACATAAAAACTCACTCCATACCATCCCCTCCATATGAAACACTGGCTCTTCCTGTTACTTCGTTCAGTTAACTTTTAGCCATGCCCTATCTCTGTCAAGTCATTCAAGGGGTAAATTGACTGCACAATGTATATGTGTGGCTATGGTGCATGCACTAAGTGTCCATATGTGTTCATAGGTATACATCCACTCAGGGACAGGCTGAAGCAACGTGATCTTTTGGGCTAGAAGGGCAGTGGAGGGCCATGCAGCTGTGACCCCAGGTTAGATGAAGTGGTCAGTGCTAATGGGGAAGCCAGAGCTGCTGATAAATGCTCACATGCTTATGTTCATGCACACCCTTCTTTTCTGTGACATTTTTCTCTTGGTAGGAACTCAGTGTTAAGAAGAGTAAATAACTGGGCAAATGTAACTGTAGCAGAAGAGATTTTTGTGCTCTGAGTAAAGTTAAAACACTGTTGGAAAATGAAAATCTACTGTAGACTACCACCTTGAATCTTGCATTCATAGTTTTTATGGACATGGAGAAAGATAGATTAAATAAGCTCTTGTCTTTTTGCTCTCCGTGTGGTGATTCCCATAGGTTTTCACATACTAATTCCTAAAGTCTAGAACATAAATACAATTGCAGCATCTCTATCTTTGGAGTTTAGTGAAGGTGGTTAAGACGCTTGTCTTTGCATTGTGATTATTACTTTTGGTGTTGTCTTTGTCTTTTGTTACAAAGTCTTATTTGTATTTCATTTCCTAGATAAAAAAGACTACCATATAATTAAGGTCATTTGATGTTAATCAAGAATTCAAAAAAGGTGAGTGATGAGGAGTATGTGATTAATGTACAAAGGAAAACACAGTCTTATTCTTTCCCTCTCTTATCAGTTTTTCATTCCTCTGATGTACTTAACCGGCTCCAGTTGAAGCCACTGGTAGTTTTATGTGGCCTGTGAATTTTTCAAGGAGCAGCTTCAAATTCCCTTGAGTTAGAGAGAGAGGAAAGAACAGAACTGCACTGCAATAAAAGTGCTTTCATGAGAATATTAACCATAAAGACTGTATAATACCTCATGTTCTCAACTGTGGTATTTTATGCAGGTGTAAGATCTCAGAGCCTTGAGACGGGGAACAGATTTTCTTAAGTGGATAGCAGCAGATAAACCCAAAGCAGGATACGACTAATTGTGACTGTACAAAGCATAAACAGCTGAAGTACTTAGACTTTGTGGAAGTTAGCAAATGAGTCAGAGAGAGAACTAGCAAAAAAATGATAGCATCTGTCACTTGATGCAGTACAATATCATCCCTTCATAACTCCCTCCAAAGAATGAGTGGGAAAAAAATGACCTCATAAGGTCTATATCATCCTTCTGAGGGATTTTCAGGCATCTTGGGTAAAGTGCCAAGTACACTGGAAGTGGGGGAGTGTTAGTTGTCTCCAAAGCACTGAAAGGAAATGGAGAAAAGGGATGAAATGGCCCAAACAAGCAGACAAAACTACAATTTTGTGGCAGGTTGCTCTAGGTCTCACTGACCTTGGCCGTAATGCAGGGGTCATTTTTTATACGATTGAACTGTCCTTGGATAATTTCTCCAGCATCTACAAACAAGCTTTTCTTCCACATCAAACATGCTTGTCATGTTCTCCTTTCCAAAAATGACAAATAAACAGGATTTTTTTTCTTTTTCAATATGCTGGGAACATCCAACTTTTATCTATCATTCTTTTACTTAGACCTCTTTAAAAAAAAATTATCTAGGGACTAGCACATAAAGTATTTGCTTCTATTTTCTCACTTGTGGAAAAAAGACAGTTATGGAGCAACAGATTGTATTTGAACATTTTGTAAGAGAAATTTAGCTTAATAAGTGAGAGGGTATGACATTTGAAACTGGACTGAAGTAAGAGCACTGCTTTTCAAAATATAAAACGTATAAAAAACGTTTAAGAAGATAGTCACCCCTTCCCACTCAAACTCCTAGCTTTGTCAGAGTAGAGACATACCTTTATAGGTATTCTGACTTGCCTCCTGGAAGCCTTTCTCTCCTTTGATCACACAGGAAGCTAATTTTCTAAATTAAACACCTAGATTAGTAGCTGAAAATGGCAATACCTACTGATTTTCAAAGGGGAAAGTGGCGGCCTACTTTGCTTTATTCCTTTGGAAATTTCCCTTTGAATAGGCCTGTACATTCAGTGATGTGCAGAATGGGAGAGTCATGTGATCCCTCCAGCTCCACCTGACATGTCTTGCCTTATTTTGGGGATTTTGTAGATGTGGCTACTGGCCATTACATTCTAAGCTGTATGCAGGGCTAAAAGACCACCTCCATGATAATTTTCATCTCCAGATGTAAAGTACTAAGCAACCACACAAGGACTGATCCTGAGATTGTGCTGAGAGGCAACACCACACCATATAAAAAATGGTTGAGGTTCTTACACTTCATGCCATGGGATATGCTGAAGTACTCAATAAATTTGTTGTCTCATCCTTCAAAGGAAGTGCCCTCACCCAGACCTCTGTGCATACTGGTATAAATTGGAGTGGGAGGGGCAGTCAACAGCAGGGGAGCAAAATTTAGGGAGAAGCTGGTGGGATGCACAAAAATGTGTTAAGGGTACAGACAGGATAGCAAGATTGCTGCCTGTCCTCAGTGAAAACTCATGGTGACTGAGGAAGTTTCCTGATAGCTGGGAAAATACTAACAGTGAATTCAGCTTTACAAGAGCAAGAGGACAATCTGGGGAACTACTAGTTAGTTCTGCTTCAGTGTCTGGATAAACCATGGAGCACAACCTCCCAGACTTCTATTCCAGATACACGAGAAACAAGAAAATAAAGAGAAACAGTAGACATGGAAATAGTAAGGATATTATGTCTCACCAATGTGATTGGATTTTATGATGAAATCGCTTTTGATGGAAGTAAAGGGAACGGAATGTATGTGAAAAGGCTTTTGAGTCCACCTCCACAGCATTTAAAATTGTAGTTTCAGTCAATATGGAATGGATGGATTATTAGAGGAGTTGAAAATTAGCAGGATTGGCAGGCTCCAAGAATGGTAATTGATGTCCTGAGGACAGCTTGGTGGCCAGCAACTATTACAGTACCCAAAGGGCTGATACTAGGACTACTCATTTAATATCTCCATCAGTGACCTGGATGATTTGACTAAATGCACCCTCTGGAGATCTGTGGAGGGTGGTGCACTGGGGAAGTTGTTGACACACCATGTGGCAGAGCCGCAAGGGCCAAGAGAAACTTTAGATCTGGCCAATGCAAGCTGCATGAAGTGTAAGGTTGTGCATCTGAAGTGTGGTAACCCTCTGCATCAGTGCAGATGGGAGTTGAGAGGCTGGGAAACACCCAAACTGCCTTCAAGCCAGCAGTGTGCTTGCAGTAGGGGAAACCACATGCCACTAGGATGAGCTTGGACAACAGATTGATGAAACTATCTCTTCTTGGCATTGGTGAGGCTTTCCCTGAAATACTGTGCTGGATTTGGTTTCTCCAGTTAGAGAGAGATACTGAGACACAGAGTAAGGTCCAGTGGCAGGCCACAAACATATATAAGGTGGTGTAGCACATGGCCTGATAAGGAAGACATGGGCTTGTTTCATTTACAGAGAGGAAAAAAGAGCTTATCAAGTGTATCTTACAATTGCTGAAAAGAAAATGGTAGAGGTATCAAAAGACCCAAACTCTTTTCAGACAGCTGCTTACTGGTTACTAGACAACTAGGCTAGCTACATGAGCAAATAGCCTTTCTAAGGGAGAGAATTGCAAGTTGTAACTGGGGAGGTTCAGACCAAAACTCTGAAAAGTTTATTCATCAGCAGGTAGTGTGCTCTGGAACATCGTATCCCAAGTGGTGGTAAAATTGCCACCTGTGGCAGTTTTCAAGACTCATATAGCAAAGTGCCAGCTGACCTGACACAGTGTTGGCCGCTGTCTCTGGCTGGTGTAGACAACCTCCAGAGGTTTTCCCTCCAAGCAGCATTTCTGAGATGCTGTGACAATACTTCCCTCCAGCATACAAGGGAAAGGATAGTGGCTGTCATTTAATAGTTCCCTTTTGCTATCTTACACAGTCAGTATTGCTCAAGAACATTTTAAACCTTCTCTGATTAAGGGAAAGGCAGGTTTTGTCACTGATGTGCAGGTAGCATAATGGCAGACAAAACACCACAGACACTTCTAGTGCAGAATTGAAAAAAAGCTGGATTGTGTTGGAGAATGACCTTTCTTTTCCTGGGAGGGACAGAATTGTTTGGGGGGAGCTTCTTATCATTATGCAAGAAAACAGGTCTATGAAGTGGACTTGGTATGGTGGGTAGATGGCTCACAGAAATAATCTTGCCTACTGTGCTTTCTACCCTATACACTGTAAAATATTATTTGCATTTTCACCTGTTCGTGAAAACAGATCACATATCTTTGTGTTTGCTTATGCTATAAACTGGTCTCGCATTGCCCTACTAGTATCTGGATCATGCTCAAAATCCTTCAAGATTTATTTTCTTCTTCCTCTCTTGCAGATGTTACTGAACAATTACACCTTCTCCCACCGCTCCAAAACCTCCCAGTTCTGGAGCCAGTTTTTGTCACTCTTCTCTATGGTTCTTCAAATCACAGTAATTATTGGCACGGAAGAAAGATGGTTCAGATGTTTTCCTGGGACCTCCACAAATACATTGGTATAATGCCCTAATAGATATCAGTCCATATTTGTTTTTACTAGAAGATATCTTGTTTGTGATCTTTTTTGTCATGTAAGATGGATTTTGGCCAAAGACATTAAACTGTGGAATGATCTGACACTATAATTTTAATATATTTAAGAACAAATGGTGTAAAAAGAGAGGCAATGATTTCTGGGGCCTAAATCAGATAAACTGCAGTCCTCTCCTCTCCTCTCCTCTCCTCTCCTCTCCTCTCCTCTCCTCTCCTCTCCTCTCCTCTCCTCTCCTCTCCTCTCCTCTCCTCTCCTCTCCTCTCCTCTCCTCTCCTCTCCTCTCCTCTCCTCTCCTCTCCTCTCCTCTCCTCTCCTCTCCTCTCCTCTCCTCTCCTCTCCTCTCCTCTCCTCTCCTCTCCTCTCCTCTCCTCTCCTCTCCTCTCCTCTCCTCTCCTCTCCTCTCCTCTCCTCTCCTCTCCTCTCCTCTCCTCTCCTCTCCTCTCCTCTCCTCTCCTCTCCTCTCCTCTCCTCTCCTCTCCTCTCCTCTCCTCTCCTCTCCTCTCCTCTCCTCTCCTCTCCTCTCCTCTCCTCTCCTCTCCTCTCCTCTCCTCTCCTCTCCGCTTTCCTGAAACGTATTTTTACTGAAATCCTTAGCAGGAGAATATTGCTTGTACCCCTCAATATTTTGCTGCTTTGATTTTTTCCTTTTAATTACCAAAAGAGATTAAAGTATAAACTGGATTAGCTACTCCTCAAATGCCATTTTGTTAAGTGAAACTATATTTATGGGGATGAGATGGCTCAGTGGATTGATGATGAGATATCATTCTAGGTTACTTGTTCAAAGTGACGTTAGTCTGGTAGTGACTGAAAATACATTGCTTGCCATCTGGGAGCTTTCTAGCAATTAAGCCAATAATGAAGTAGTTCCTGGGGGATCTCCACACCCTAATATATGCACCAAAATAGACAGTAACTGAGTCTCCCTTTCTGTGATCAGAAAAGACAAAATTCTAGGAAGGGGTAGAGTGATATCTGACACAAGAGACAATAAAAGGAACATCTACAAATAATACTTGAGATTCTTTGTCAAGGCAATGTCTGAAAACTTGTTCTGTGGAGTTCATAATCCAGACTTATTGGTCTAACAGTTCCTTCAAATGCTGAGATGCTTCTCAAAAAGGTTAAGAAGAGAGAATGAAATGACTTTTGAATTGAAAAGAGAACAAGCTTTTTAAGTCACCTGATTGTCAAGAAAAACATTTGAAAAGCAAGGCTTTTAGGCTGAGTAATTTCCAGAGTAAGGTAGTGGACATGCCCTTACTTGAATCCTGTGAGACAGATGAACTCCTCCCATCACTGTTATCTAATTACAAGGATGAGTAAATAGGTATGGGCAACATTTTCAAACCTGGGTTCTGAGTTTGACACAATATCCAAAGGAAGATATGAAAAAGGCGGGGTGCTTTTCACACAGGCTGTCATTAAGAGTAGTGAAAGCTCAAGGTCTCAGACATGATTCTCAGAGAACAATTGAGATTGAGAATAAAAATTAAATTGTTTACTAGTGTAGACTAAAATCTCCCCAATTCTTTACTGCATTCCACTACATGTAGAACCTTCCCCCCCCCCCAAAAAAAATTATTATCAAAGCATGAGAAAATAGAGTTATTACACAGTTAACTGAGAGCATTTGACCTATTTGTTGGAATTCCTGGTTGGAGACATGGATTAAAACACTACTGGTAGCAAAGAAAAAGTCAGCAGTTGAACAAGTGACATGAGGAACATTGTCACCAAGAGGTCCCAGGAAAAGGAGCAGGGCTGATTGGCCCTTTCCAACTGCCCAAGGTGTGAGCCAGAACCTAGGGTCACCCTCAACACAAGTGGGTGGAAAGATTAGGAAGGGAGAGTGTTGATCCAAACTGGAGCCGTTATCCTTTTCTCAAAGAAGGGGAATACAGTATCTTGTTTTCTAAAGCAGGTGACAGAAATAAGAGCAAAAAGTCACAGGCCTTGCAAGGGTCCAAGTTTCCTTCCTTTCTGCCCCAGTCAGCCTCAGGGGAAGGGCTGGTGGCGTTTGGCCCATGGACTAAAGCACCTTACACTGGAGAAGGCCATGTGGTCGCTCCCCACCATACTGAGGAAACGGAAGTGGTGTTCAAGCACATGGCCCAGCTGTCCTGGAGCTGCTTCACTCCTGCTCGCTTCTGCTGCCACTGCATTCGGTTAGAGGAGCAGCTACAAGATTGTCCAAGCTTAATTCAGGGTATTAGAGCTGATTGAGGAATTTTGATGCCTCCCTTGCCTAGAAGCTGTTTTCACATTTGGGCCCTCTATCCCTGTCATCCAGCTTTGAAGAGCACAGCTTTGTTGGGATCAAAAGTGATTGGCGGTGGTGACTCTCACTCAAATGCTGCCATTCACACACTAAGCTCTTCTGCCTCAAAGGCCTGGCCAGGCAGTGCTAACAATAAACAAACCATAATAACTCACAACTGTGGCTGAACCCAGCCCTTAATGACATTGTTCAATACTGCTTCAACACTGTGAAGAGCTTCACCGCTTCGTTCCCATGCTCCTAGGAGCATTTCCAGATTGGCTTTAGCAGGGGTGATTCCAACAGCTTATTCTAATTGTTTTGCTCATAGTGCACAGGGAAGCCAACCTGCCGTGAAACCTGATGCTTTCTGCAAGAACAGGTTATTGCAGGGTAACAAGTGGCTTTTCTTTCCTGAGGCTCAGCTGCCAGTACGGTACCACAGGGGGGCACTCACATTAACATGTGCACCTCCCCGAGCTGCACACGCAGCACCTTGCAGGTGTGCACAGCTGTGCGGCAGCCCTCAGACAGGGCTTCCAGGGAGGCACGGGCTTGGAAATGCGGCTGGAGCCAACTTTCCTCGCCTGTGTCTCCAGGCAGCAAACTGTTGGATTGTATTTTGCTTTGCTTTTGGGTGAAAACAAAGCAAAAGCCGAAAAAAGGTGAAAAACTGAAGAAAAAAAAAAGAAAAAAAGCAGTGTCTGCTAACACTGGTTTTTGTGCATTTCCTAAGGAATTTTGACCCAAGGAAAAAGGTATTGAGAAAGTCTGAGATGAGAGCAATGAAGGCATAATTTCTGATTGACATCAATATGAAAACGATGTGCAGAAACTTTAATCACACAGTACAGCACAGGAAAATGTACTGTGGGCAGATATTGCAAGGCTTGAATAACTACTGTTTGAAAGGGTTTATCTTTCAGTGGCTCTCAAAGTGTTTAAGAACACTGCTGATTCCAGAGACTGGAAATCTTTGGCTATTTCAAAGCAAAGTCTGAACTTACAAGCAAGTAGTTTCTCCTGGTTGCTGCAGATGGTTTGATCAAATAGAAGCATACACCATGGTGCATACATTAGAGCCAGAAGAGCCATAACTTTTATGCTTGCCTCAATATTTTAATTCTGACAAGAGGTGCTTTTAGATTATTAAGTGCTGCAGATAAAGGTACAGTAAATTACAGGATATTTATTTCTTGAAGTTTTGCACATCTCTGAAGCTCAAAGCCAATATCACAAGGGATTGAGAGAATGTCACAGAGATGTTTACTGTTTGTCAGATGTGAAGGGTTGAAGCATGGGACAGTGTAACTGGCCAACTGAAACTCTGGCAGAGATGACCATACAAAATATCTTGATTTGTTTTTTATCTAGTCATACACTTACAGACACACCACCAGACTCAGTCTCTTTTCTGAAATTGCACCTTTTCCCTGGGAGTCCACTTTTTCTCTGGATGCATCATATTCTGTCAGAAATAGAACTGGGTGCATATTGTAACTTGGGAATGAATAGAATCTGCCAAGATTTTGTAAACCACTTAGCTTCAGCTTCACACTGGTCCCACTGTGTAAGCAGTTCAGTCTAATATTAGTCTCTTCTGAAAATTTCCCCTCTGGAGCCAAGGACCACTAGCTGGATAAATGAAAGGGGAATGTGACAGTGATCAAAATCTGTCTGGTACAGACAGATAAATATCAGGCTAGCTTGAAGGTTTTCACCTCCTTACTGCTGCCGGGAGTTATATTTTTTTTCATGGCAGAGCACTGTGGGCTAATTTCGTAGCTGGTGTAAATCAATGTTGCACAATATACTGTGGTGGAATGATGCTGATTTATGCCAGCTAGGAATCTGTCTGCTCATACTCCTACCAGCACAGCACTGACTTATAAATCTTTCTTCTAAAAACCTGTGGATGAACCAGAGGAACTGTTACTGAACTGTGGCATGTTTCAAAATTTACCTCGAGAAAATAGGAGAGCCCCAGTTTCAAACCAGGATTGAAAAACTGTAGATGTTGAAATGGGCTTTTTCCTGGAGGTGCTAGTTTTACCTCTGTGGAAACCAGAATCCCCCAGCACCTGTGGAAACTGGCTTTGGAATCAGGAATTCAGCTGTCCAGATGCACTTGTATTCCATTTGAGTTTCTGAGGTCGTGTAATCCTTTTGAGTTTTTAAATGATTCACTGTCTTCCCCATGAAACAGATATTTTAAAAAAAAGTCCTATTGCTTAACTACTGCTCCTTCCTTCTTTACTTTCTTTCTTCTCTTTTATTTTTTTTCCCTAAATGTACGTACGTATACCTGACTCCTTGGAGATCACTTTGTCTCTGTGATTGCAGGAGTCAGCCAGCAACACGACAGGACTTGCTTGTTTACATAGCTCTGAGGGTTATGACAACACATCAGAATGTACAGGTGCCGTGTAGAGATGCAGCTTGCAATTAAGATCAGCAAAGCTGACTGTTTAATAAAGAATTCCTTCATTTTATAACTACCCGATCTCTTTATGATACGTGCAACGAATCAGCTCCATAAAGCTCCGTAAAAATTTGTTCTCCCTTGGTATTAAGTATTTGAGCTAAAGTTAAGATTAACAGTTGCAAAACAATTGCATTAATTGAACAGAAAATTAAACCCATAAAACGTGGTTAAATGCAATTTCCTTGTAATTGCAGTGAATGTGCTGCCAAGATAATTACAAAACAATTGTTAATATTATTTTTTTAGTCCATTTGGTGGCATTTCACCCCTGCAATATAGCAGTCAGAGGTAAGAAAACCAGGAGAGCACTCTCTAGATGACAGTCTAGTTCGGTCTTTAGCTAAAGTGTGGCTTCAAGGCTAAACCAGTGCTAAGACTGCTTACTCAGCACAGCAGAGGAGGCTCCTTGCAAAAACCTCTCCTGAGATTTGAACACTAAGTAAGGGAAATTTCAGGAGTAACCTGCCCCTTTCAGTAATAACAAGCCTGTCAGAGCAGCTCTTCATAGGAAAATTCAGTCCTATCAAGTTTCTTTTGAACAATAGCTTGAGAAAATCTATTTTTCCTTTTAAATACAGCTCAGAATACCTGCCACTTCCTCCTGGCCCAGGATCTGGGTGATCTGATGGCTCTGTGTAACCTGAAATGTGGAATATCTTTCCTATTTTTTTTTGGTGGAATTTCCTTCTCACGATATAATAGTTAAAACGTGGCTGCTGCCTTTAAAAAAGAGTTCTAAACCCACAGTTTCTGCTAAAACTGCAATCAGATACTGTTTTTAGCTGCAGTCAGGTGGAATGTGTGGTCTCTGCAGGTATCAGTCCTTTGCTGGAGGACGGGAGATTCCTGACACGTGGTATGCCCTTTATCCCGGAGGAAGGCAACAACACGCTAACATGACACATCCCTCCATTTCAGAGAATTACAAAGTACACTGATGACACATAAGATACACACTTCTCTTTTGGCCTTATTCTTTTGGAATCAGCTTTTCCTTTTCCCTTGAGTTTTTTACTTTCTACTGTTTGCTTGCGCTGCCTCTTCTACAGTGTAATTAAAATTATTTTCTCTGGAGCTGTTCCTTTCATATATCAGCCAATTCATCCATGCTGGATGAATTTCCTATTCCCTGGAAAAAGACTGAGTTTATTGACATAAAATAATCCTTGGCTCAAGTGACTGAGCATGGACAGGCAGGCTGGGAATCTGGACAGAGATCCTGCTCTGAGAAGCTCTTGGATCACACTGCAATTCTGAGCCCAGCATTTTCTCATGTCTCCTCTGCCAAACTATCCTTCTTTTTGCTGTAAAAATCCCCTGCTATCAGCAAAGGTTCACATCTTCCTTACTTGGAGCAGGCCTCACTGACATCTCATCTTATTTATGCCTGTAACGTAAACTCTGTAAAGAGTTCTGTATAAAGGTGATAGGAGACCTTTGGAGTTATGGACACATTTGTCTCTCCTCTGCCAGCAATGTTTTTACTGATGTCCTGTTCTCAGCTGGTCTATTTCCATAATTTTTAAATTTTTCTGTCATTTTGACTAGTATTCTTCCATATATCTTTTTTTGGTAGTTTATTATTGCTTTTTCTCATACTGCTGATCAGCTTCTGTGAACATAGTAACAAACACAATTTATTAGACATTTTCTTGTTTCAAATGCTTATCCCAATAAGATTGGCCAAATTCAGTTGTGACTCTGCAGGGTTTGTGGCTCTGTTTAAATTTGAATCTGAAAGTGTTTGAAACCCCGCACAGATTGAAAGTTGTATTTAAATGCCTGTAAGAGCACTGAGTCTTACATGGAGTAGATCTACAGCAATGCAGTGACTCCATTACCTCGAATGTGCATGACAGTAGGCTGTACTCCTGAATTCCCATTTTACTTGCCCAAGCTCTTCCTAGCCACAGGCTTGTCCTTGCACTACACTGAAACACAGTTCTCACCTGCATCCCTCGGATTGTGACAGACAGCCTGGGTCCAAGTAGTCACCACAATTGCTTTCTAGCCATCTAGTAGCTACAAGCTTGCAGGCTGCAGAGCTTTTCCAAAAGGAAAGTGGTATTTATGATCTCTTTCTCCTGTGGCCCTGTGGCTTATTTGTCCCACAGAGAGAGACTGATCAGTGAGATATTTCAAAACACACACCTGGACTCAAGAGGAGCTGGGAATGGGGAATGAGGGTAAAAGGATGTCAGGGAGGTAAAAGTAAAGTTGCATTTGGGTTTGATGTGGAAAGATCCAATGTGCTGTGGCCTGCCTTGTGAGGAAAGAAGTGTGTGTGGAAGGCTGGTGAGCGACAGGCTACCAGGAAACCACTGACTCTCCCCTGCCCACCATCTACCTGTAGGCACCAAACTTCCTCTCCCTGGGGAAGTGCTCAGTGATCCATTTGCTTCAGTGACTGCCAGGGAGAGTGAGGAGCTGCTGGGACAGAAGGAGCTGGGTTACTGAAGGACTCTCCTACACAAACAGCTCCTGACTGTGCACATGAGGGAGGAAGGGAGAGAGACAGGTGTGTGTTTGCTTGCATGGGGATCAGTCAGACAAACAAACAAATAAACAAAACTATATCCAAAAGGGACTTTTTTCCATGGCTAAAGTGCCTCTGCCACTGGTTTTGCAAGGAATTTTGCTAGATTGTACAGCTCTCGGTGTGCGGCAGCTGTTGATGAAAACAATTCACTCGTGCACTTACTTCTGTCCTTTGAGCCCGTGTTTTCAAAGCTTCCTCTGTTTTCCTGTCTCTTACTCATATCACCAAGGGCTGGGGCTGGAAAAATGTATGCAGGTCAGTGCCTGCTCCTGAGTCTTCCAGGTACTGCTGAGCTTGAGCAATAAGGTATAGCATAAATTTGGCTTCTTCCATTTCCCCCTCCCACCCCCCAATGATAGTGAGAAGTTGAACTTGTTTTTAAGTACCTTCAATTTCCAGTCCAAATTAGTAATTTCCTTTAAACTCCATCCACACCACCTCATGTTTTCAGTGGGAGTCTCTAACCATTTCAAAAGCAGGCAGCTAGGAAAACAGATATCCATGTGCTATCACAGAGTGATGGGTTTGGCTGAAAAAATTGGCACCTCTTGACTATTCTGATATCGAAAGAGTTCCTTTGTCTGTTTCTGTGTTTTCTGGCGGCTTTGAGAGGTTCTTCACTTGATGATTCATCAAATTTTAAGGATTTTGCTTTGCAAAAGCTTCCACTGCTTCTAGCGTGTCCTTTTGCCCTTGCTTTATAGTCATGGATCCGAGTACAGAATGCCCTTGTGGTGTGGCTGTGGTCTCTGCTGAGCAAGCATTGAGAGCTGGGCTTGGGTACTGCAGGGCGGGTGAGCAGCACGACATATGGAGACATGCAGCCCCAAACCCTGGGCCCTTTCTTTGTAATGCTGGGGGGGGGACAGTGTCCTCCAGGACACGATGGGCCCTTTGGTGGGCACAGGAGCTGTGCAGAACAGAGCTGCTGGCAGGGCCCTGCTGCAACTGCTCCCAGGTCACAGCTGTGCCACAGGCAGGGTCTAGCTGTGCCTGCTCTGCCTTCCCTGGACAAGGGCCATTACTGACCACCAGTAGGTGAGAAGGACAGGACCCTGGAGCAAACCTTGGCGTGCTGTGTGGTGGCAGTATGGATACATGCTGAGAGCAATGGGGGCACATATGTCTCAAAAGCAGGGGGACTTGAACACCTAACATCAAGGGGAAACCAAGGAAACCAAACACTCAGAGTTATCAAGTGGCAGCTGAGGTGAGGTTGACACTTTTTCTTCAATCCATGAGTAGAGTCAGACAGATGTGAGTCAGCCTCAAATATTGTCCTTTCTCTGGTTTACAGCAGACACATACTTTAAAGCTCTGCCATATCATCCTCGTCATGAAAAGAAATCTCCTGATTCAGAGACTTCTCTAAACCACTTAAGATTTTTGTGTGTGCTCTCCCTCCCCAATTGCTTGGAGCCCTGAAAACCACAGCCTTTGCTGGCAGACAATAAAGATACGACCTAAAGTATTCAACAAGAAAAAAAAAGAACAGAAAAAAAAAAGAAGAACGGCTGTTGAGGAGGCTTAGAACATGTCCCAACATTTTCTGCAGGTTTTTTCCTTTCTTGAGGCAATCAGAGCAATGCCTAAGTTTTGCACCTGCCATGGGCAAGTGCCTCCGTCTTTTAGTGAAATAACTTTATGCATTTTTAGTGCAAGCCCTGGCCTGCTTCGTATCCTGCTTTACCTGAATGATTATATCTTCTTTACTTCGTTAACTTTTCAATAGGCTATGAAAACAAAAGCTGTCACTCTGATACCTGCCATTTGATATTCAGCAATGCTTTCAGTATGGGAAGACCCCCTCCATCTCTCAGCCCCCGCCTCCAAGCATCACTTGGCATGATCCTGCTTGTAGCTGTTCACTATATCAATATGTAAAACCTTCCCCTGTCAGTGTTTCTTTCAGCAACAACCCTAACCTACATCTGCAAGTATAAGCTTTGCTACAGTGATATGAGTGAGTTTGATAGAGAAATCAAAATTACTGTCCAGTAAAATATCAGCTGGCTGTGAGCATTCGGGCATCTCAGGGAAGTACCCATTTGGGCAGACAAAGCTACAAGGTCCAAGACAACTTCTCTGTGTATGTACACAAATTAAAATGTTATAATTTGGTATGGTTGGACTTAGGAACTCTGGGAATTCCCAGAACTATGTTTCAGATTCACAGAGATCATAAAAATTAGTTCTGCGGTTAGCTCATGTTCTGTGGCAAGAAAAGAAGTCTTCTAAATCTGTTTTTCTGAGATATCTACGCTTTATTTGACTGTATATCTAAATTATTACTTTGAAAGCCTCTACATCTATTCATGTTAGCAAAGAAATCCCTCTAGACTTCTGCAGTCCAAAGACAAGCTCTTGGCTCTTTGTAAAGGCCAGCTCTCAGAAGACAGATAGGGGGCTTAGGGTGGGTGGGCTATAACATCCTCATTTATTCAAATAACCTTCACTTGAGAGATCCCTCAGATGAGGAAAATCTGCCTGGAAAACACAGAGACCACATAATAGAGCAGTGTACAGCTCAACAGGCAGGAGGGTAGGTAAAAGTAAACAAAAGGATGTGTGTTTTGGGGGAGGAATATTTTTTTGGGTGGATTCAAGCTGGAGGTGTAAGGGTACACAGAAAGCCACAAATTGCTGAGGACAGAGCAGCTTGCAGATCAAATGAATCTAATGTTGCTTTGGGATGTAATGGACCTGATGAACTGATTTTCCAGCACTTTCTCCTGAGAAGAGATGGGAGAAAAACTCTGAATGTGTTTCTGGTGGCCTCAGCTCTGGTGATTCAGGCAGCAGCTTTTTCAGACACTGACTTGTTTTCTGCTCTATGTTCACACGTGGGTGCAGAGACTAGGGAACTGAAAGTCTAGGTTTCAAATGAAATGAGTGCTTCTGGGTATCCCAGTTTAGAGTGAGCAGCTCTAGTTCTGGACATTAAGAGAGCTATGGTTTGGGGGAGTGTTGAGCCTGTGTCCTCTGAACATGAGCCTTTTTATGTCCTCTCAGGTTGGGCATTACAACAGAAGGTTTTGATAACCTGTCTACCGGTGCCAAGGTAAGACAGTTATGAAAATGTAAATCAAATGTTTTTAGCATGTCAAATTTCCGGTGATGTGAATGGGACCTTGAGTTCTCAACAATTACAAAAATCAGGCCATTTCTACTTACCAGTTTAACCATGTGTCTATCTTTCTACATTCTTGTTTCTCTGTTTCACATCCTTCTTTCTAAAATCCATTTTTCTTGCATCTGTCAAAGACAGTTGCAGACATACTAACAGCAAACTTCACCTGAAAACAGAGGATGACCAAACTCACTATTTTAATGAAAAAATTTCTCATAGTTTGCTTTCTTTTTGGAAGAATTAAAGTGTCTCGCTGGAAAAATTTGTCTTTTCTCATGGGATTCTGAAGTACCCAGAACCCCATGAGGATCTTATATATAAGTATCAGTGCACCTCTCTACAAACCAAGCACTATTTTAAGACTGGGAATGGTGATTTAGTTGGATTTTAGGAAGAAGCTTGTACAGCTATATGCTCATGGAGAACTCTGAGAAAGGACTTTGCAAAGCTTATATTTGTTCCTTGCAAAAGTATCTCTTAAAATGTTAAAATTCTTGTCCATCTTATATCACTGGTGTTAGCACATTGTAAATGGTTTAGTCATGAATCAAACATCTCCCTTTCCCATTGGCTTTGAAACTCTTCCTGAAATTTGACTGGCTCTGTATAACCAGTATCATTAATTCCAAGTGTAATTTTATGTAGAGAATTTTGTGTAAAGAGCCTAGCAGCTTGACAGTAAATAATGATTCCAGGTCAAGAAATATGCTCTTAATTATTTTGCGATCTCAGTGTCTTAAGGGAGGGTATTGCACAGGCCCTGGAGCAAGGAAATAAAAAATGTTTCTTAATTCCAAACAAAACCCCCTGAATTAATTTCTGGGCTTTAGATAGATAGCAGCTATTCTGTTCTTTAAGGTGTCAAAGCCGTGTTTTTTGGCCAACTCTGAACACAAGCTCTCAAAAGAACCCGAAGAAATGTTTAATTTTCTAGAACAAAGTGGGCATATAATGAATCTTCTTGTTAAAATGGGGAAAATAGGGTGTATTTTGGGTGCTTCCTCTTGAGTTTGGAAGACCAGATTGTGGCACATGTTTTTGAAAAGACGACTCTAACATTTCAGGGGAATGTGATTCCAGTTTTCAAGTTCCACTGTTAGAACCTGTTGCAAGCTGGTGGTAAAACTCCTCTTTTGGCCTCCCAAATAGTGGCCCTGCCTACAGTACAAAACATTCCTAGTTCTATCATCTTGGCATTAATTATCCTAATCTCTTTTCTAATGTTCAAGCTGTTAATTTAACCACGTTGTCTAAACTTGCTTTGGAAATGGGGCTGGATATGTTGCCTTGCATGTGCAGACAGAAAAGCTGAAGGTAGCTTATCAAAATAAGTATAAGATAACAGAACTCTGGGTTGGTGGGGAAAAAAAAGAAAAGGAAAAAGAAAGAAGATATTTGTGAGGTTTTTTTTCTAAAATTGCAGAATTCTGAGTTTATCTGAAGCTGGCTTTAAAACAGGTGGAGCTTCAAGAAATTCCTGAATACTTTCTCTAATAAAAAAAAAAGGTAATTTCTTAGCTCCATCTGTGGGGATTTAAACACAGACCACTGAGCTATGAGCAGGAGTTATTAATGTCAGATTCACACATCTTACTCTTCCTTTTATGGACCACGAAAATTGTTCCTGCCCATACTGAATTTTCATACAAAAGCCAGTTTGCTCACAGAAGTTTTCTAAGCATCAGCGAGTTAAATTAATCTCTTAATTGGCTAGCTAAAATCTCCAATGCAATGCAGACAGAGTACCTTAATCTACACAAAACAGGTAAAACTACGTAAAAATCCTGGTGAACAGGTGGTTGTCACAAGATTCATTGTAAGAAATCTTGTGGGCCAGGCCATCTCAGCAGATGTGGCAGTGTCTATGTGGGGTGTTCAGTGACCTGTCCCCTCCTTTCAGAAGGTAACGTGTTACCCCTGACACAATTGTCTTCAAACCATGTAAGAGACTTCAGTTTTTAGTGCTGAGAATGCAACACCTTGCCCAAGCTTTAATCTAGAAAACTGTTGGCTTTTTGGAAGTAGGACTTCTGAGTTATAATTGCACAACTGAGAAAATTAGTGCATGAGAGTGCAAGGGGTCAGACTGGATGGGTATGATGGTCTGTTCTGGCCTCAGATAGTGTAGACTGGGAGGAGAATGTGGCCTCTCCTCTGCTTGTTTGACAATAAAAGAGTGGTACCATATAAATAATAGTTGGTTCTAGTAATTGCACATAGAATATATGAAATGTGCACCTATACTACTGTGCAAATAGTGGCTTGTACCAGTAATTTTACATAAAATATGAATTCACGTGGAACTACCTTTCGTTGAATGTTATACAGAATACATTTCCTGCCAGAACCATTGAGCAAAAATACATGAGGATAGGAAGGGACTTTTAAAAACCCTTGTGTCATCCCCCTTTCCCCCCCCTTTTTTCTCCCTCTGTTTGAGAACAAGGGCTCAGGACCTGCCGTAACGGTCCCTGTCCTAGCAGGGCTTTTTGAACGTGGGTTTTTGCTCCTTCTGCGCACTCCTCACTTGGCTGCCGTTCCATCTGACTCCAAAAGAAGCGAGTACAAATTAAAGAAAGAATGCAGCCCTAACGCCTACACCCAGAAGCTTTCAAAACAGAAGGCTGCTACACCTGTGGGGATAGAACAAGTGTATCAGTGTCCTGGACTCTGCCCTGGCTCGTCTGCCTTTGTTAGCTGGAATGTGCCGATGAAAAAATCAGGTGCAGTAGGCGCGTGGCAGCCTGCTTAAAAAACGATTCTTTAGAGACAGGGAGTGGGCTGTGAATCATGCATCCACATAATCTGATGATAACAATTTTAAATGTGGTGATTAGTGTATAATGGAAAGTATTGTGCTATTTGGTATGATTTGTCTGCCACTGCACTACCCAGTGTTTAAAAGGTCCCATCTTCCATGCAAAACCTGATTCATTCTAGTAGCAAAAGAATAAGGCAGCTTTAGGTGTTTAGGTACTTACATCTTCCTCACTTGCACAGCATGTGTGTACATATACAAGTGATTACCTTTTGGCTCGCTGTCCCAGCCTAAAAGCATGGACATGCTCGTGGACAGCACACAAAGCAGGATATCTCATCGTGGAGCTTACAGGCTCAGTTGTGAACTCCAAGCACAGGCGAAACCAGCCTTCAGGTGCTTTGCAGGCATCGAGCAGTGCAGAAATGCTGTTGAGAATACCAGCCCAGAAATCAAGATGCATCAAGCTGTTCAGCTTAACAAACATGGCCAGCAAGATGCAGCTTTATGCCTCCTCCTTTGCTTCATGTACATTTTGTGAGACTGCAGCTCCAAGTATACATCTGTCCCCTTTGAATGCCAGGAGAACATGAGTAATCATCCATGCAGTTGAGGGATATTGGTGTCAAAAATGTTAAAAATAGGGTGGCAGTCTCTGGGGTTTGGTAGGAAAAGTGTGAGGCAGCAAGGCTGTGTTTCAATTGTGCCAGTGATTGAAATGCACAATTAAGTTTTTTCACTTTGGGACTAGACATGTGTCAAGTTTGCTTTTGGTGAGATTCATTTTGGCAGTATCTTGTAGCATCAACTTTCCATTTCAGGTCTTAGCTCACTGGGCATTTATAATCCAAATAGATTCAGGGCAAATACCTGTTGACAGGGAAGAAAAACAAAGGAAGCAAACAAAAATAGAGAAGAAAAGCCGTGGCAAAGCCAGGTGCCCTCATGAAGTCCTCTGACAAGATGAATCATGATTTGGGAGAATTAATAACTGTAGACAGCATTGTAAGTTTTTCCTTTTCTAAATCACTGAACCTGCGTGTGTCCTTCTCATGAATACATAACAAATATGATCAGGAACTGAGTTAATAGATCATTTGTCTTCTATTTACTCACATACAGGAGTTCATAAAGAATAGCTATTTTTCACATAGCTTTAGGGCCAGATGTAGTTCTTGCTTTGGCCAAATTGTCCATCATGTATGAATGACATGCATAGGAAACCCAAAAGTGCAATTATTTTGGATACAGTGAAAAGATACATAAAATACACGAGTGCAATTTGTGCCTACAAATTTCATCTCAGTTTTATTCTTTAGCAATGCAAGCTAGGGTGGAAGATGTCCATCCAGCATTGGCATCCTGCTTCTGTTTGACTGATGGATGTAGCTAGAAAGATATTTCCATAACAAGGCTTTAGATACCCCACTGAACTGGCTGACTGGATACTCATATGAATCTGACGAAAACTGTAGTCAGGCTCAAAACACCATCAGCCAACTCTTATACAAGTCAGTTGGATTGTAGACAGAAGTGTTACTTCCCTGGAAGCATTTGCAATGAAGTGAATCGTCAGTGTATACACACACACCACACACACCCACACACAAAAAAAAAATTGAAAAAAAAAGGAAGAAAAAGGGGGAAAAAGGGAGAGACTATGTAAAAAGGGCAGCTATTGTTGGCAATGGAAATGCCTCCTAGACTCCACCTGCCTTGCTCGTGCCAGTATCTTTAAGTACCACCTTCCCTGACATGCTGAATTCACATTACTGTCAAACCTGAGTATTAGGTGAATAGATATGCAAGCCCACACTAGCAGCCAGAACATTTAGGGGAAGTGTCAACAATTTTCTGCAAACATTGTATGTGGTATCTTGCTGGGAGTTTGCTCAGGAGCACATGCACAGTGTGAAGCAATGTGCTTGTGTTTTACAAGCTGCACGTTGTGTGCCAGTCAACTGCACTGTCCGGCAATGGAAAAAATATTATAAATGGGGGATCTCTGACAGCTGAGGATCAGACTGCCGAGCCTGATGCCAAACAATAATAAATGTACATGTTGAGAAATCTCCCTGGATAACAGAGGTTACACTCTGACCTAAGTGATAGAAAAGTAAGAGAATAAATTCTGCACATTAAATCCCCAGCCCTCACTGCACTGTAATAAACCTGACCTGATACTGCCCACAATGCTGGAGATCCTGTTACCTACTGAACACGAGGCTGCCATCACACAAGCATTGCAGTCAAGTGAAAGTCAGCTCTGCTGCTGGAAGGAGCAAAGCTGCAGCACCTGAGCAGCATCCTAGAGCAGGGTCTAGGGCATGGTATCCCGATTTTGGAGGAGCCCTGAAACCAGTAGTCAGGGCTGTTCAATATGGCTCAGTCCTGCTTTGTTCATTGGGCTGTGAGCTGCAGGCCTGGGAGGGTGAAGTTTATGTGTCAGGAGGTGCATTTGCTGAGAAACTCTGCTGGTGAGGGCTTGTGAGTGGGACAGAGCACAAAGGGGAGCGTTGTGAAGCGAGGTGGGAGTTAACCTCTATTTGGGACTTAGCAGGAAAGGTAAGGTGGGGCAAAATTGTGATGGGCTTTGAAGATAAGGCCAAGAAATTTGTGCTGCATACGATGAAAAAGGGGAAGGGCTTACACCAAGGGTAGCACATAGCCATCAGTAGGAAAGAAAAGGTTAGCAGCAGCATTTTGATTGTCTCAAGGGGGACCCTTGTATGGCTGTTGATAGCAGAGCAGAGTGGATTACAAAAATCTGACGTAAGTTGTCCAAAGCTTGGATGAGAGCTCTGCCCTTAGAGTTGGGTCTGGAAGTGCTTGTCAGTTATGCTTAGCAGGCATTGTAAACATGCAAGGATAGACTTGTTTCTTAGCCTGGGGAGCTTAAACAGATACACAAAAACCCTGACAGCTTTTAAGTGTGGCTCTCCTGTTTGTACTAATCACTGCAGCCCACTCTTACTGTTTTAAACCTAATAAAATGAGGAAATGAAAATGAAAACTAGCTCTGGTCTATGACTATCGTATCTCCTTATCAACTACAGGGGTAATCTGGCATTTTAAAACAATAGCTACTTGCTTACAAAGCCCCTTTTAATTAAGGGAACTGGAGAATCTCAGAGCATAGATGTTAACCCCTTCGAAGTAATGTGAATAAATTCAGCTGCACGTGATGATGCACAGCTCTCCCAGTTGGAGAGAACCATGAATCCTAACTCCAGGGTTCAGTTAAGCCCAAAGAATGGAAATAAAATGTACATATGTTTCAAACTCTTCTCTGACCACTCTGCTTCTTTGTTGTTCTCCAGGGTAGAAAACCATCCAAAGAACAGTGGCATTTTTTTTTTCATTTAATAACAGTGGTACTACTAATAATACTTCCCTTCTATTATATAAAATAGCCATCACAAGGGAAATTAAGATGATATTGTTTTTCCATTTGGAAGCAATGGATTTTAGTTCCATTAAAAGAACTGAGACAATCACAGTCCTCTCCCTACAGATATTCCTGCTGAAAATGAGGTGGAATATATTATGTTGCAGTCTCAATGCATTCTTTTGATGAAGCCACAGAAAAGCCACCAGCAACCTATGTAAAAAGCTTATATACAGGTTTTTCAATAAAATTTTCTCAGAGATAAGAGTTATCTAATATTTGTAGGAGTATACAGGGTATGTAATAAATTAATAATGTCCACTATGCCATAGAGAAAACTGACCCAACTTATTTTTTATGCTAAAACCTCCATTAAATTTTGTACTGCTACCATACCATGCCAACTAGCACCAACAGGTATGTAATCTAAGGTAGGAAAATGAATTCTTTTTTTGTGGGTCATCACAGTTTGTGCTGGGGTAACTGGAATGCAAAGATCATACTGAGAAATCCTGTAATAAACAAGCTTGAATAGAGGCATTCCAGTTAAGTATAGCAAAAAAATTCTCAATAAATTCAGACCTTAGGGAAATTTTTGAATAATAAGCCAAATTTTGCTGAGTCTGGTGATGGGATGAGGAATACAAAAGTGTCTACACATTATAGAGTATATTGTCTAATTTGTGCAGGCCTGGCCTGCTCCCTAGTAAAACCTGCCTGCCTAAGTTGCTGAAATTGAGAAGTAAAGGATACTTGGTGGGCAGATCAGTATTGTCCATGACAGAATCAAAGAAACAGCCTGGGTGAACAGGGGTCCTGATTAGATCCCCTGTTTTCCAGATTTAGCTGTGGTAGCAGGTAAGAGATCCAATTTCTGGGGGTGACTGCAGTTCTGAGATGATCCTCTTTCTCTGACCTCCCTTTTAATCACCGCAGCAGGTCCCTAGTGAGGTGGTGGCTGAGGTGTATATACTCAGAGCCAGCTGCAGACCCACAGCTCTGCCCCCTTTCCCTCCCTGGGGGAGGCAGAGCTGCTCCTATGGAGGAAAAGTGGCAGCTCAAGTGTGAGGTACCAAAGGCTAGGGGACCTCAAGGCACCTCCTGAATCACCTGGTGGCAAACAGCCCTTCCTCACATCAGAAATAAAATAGACTGAATTGCTTTGCTGTCTTTTGAGTTCAAGCACATTTTTTTGAACAATATAATGTAAGAAAACTACTGGTGCTGGGTTTTTTAAAAAATAGTTTATCTGCCTCAACAGACATATTATTTACAGGTGTCTGTGCAACCCAAGACACCATGGAAGAACTTCAGCATTGCACATATGTAGCTGAAGACAGACTTGTGGCACACTAAAAAAGAATAGAAAACTGAAATATATTCTCCTCTCCCCTCTTGCCAGCCCATTGTTACAGTGGTGTGACAGTAACAGTCAGGAGGGGCACTCTTGAATCACTTAATGCTGGTATATGACTACACTGTATGGTATTTCTTTTGTTGGGCATGCTGTATTTGAATGCCATATTTTCCTCTTGAAATGCTTTTATGATGTTTTTTCTCTTTTTGTTTTGGTTATTTTCCTCTGGGCTTTTATACCCACCCTCCTCCCCCCAACAATGAGGAAATAAAGAAAAGCCCAAACCCCAGCAAGCTGCAAACACTAAATGTAAAATTTTGTTACACAGGATCACAAGCAGAGCTCTTTGTTTTGCTTATCTGTATATTCATTCTACATATGTACTGTCCTAAATTTTGATTTCCCTCACACAAACCCATTTGCTCAAAGAAACAAGCCGTTCAATGTGTTGTGTTCAAGCAAGAGCTGTTTAATTTTGGGTTTGCTGTGTTGCTGATTTAGTGCCCTTAGGAAGTATGATACATATCCATTCATGCATCATCTGTAAAAACTTGTGGATGTACATCTTAGCCTTTCATTAACGTTAATGCTGCCCAACCCCTGAATGTACACTATGTCTTAGCACTCCACAAGTTAACTGAGTTCATGCCATAAATATCTTGCTCCCATTTCTGCAGCACAGGCTAACTTTTTTTGGTGGGAAGAAGTGGAGCTCGGAGCTAAGATCTGCAGTCTCACTGTGCACCTGAGAAGTTATTTCCTGCTCTTAAGCTGAGGAGTTTTCAGTGGATGCAGGCATCTGAAGAAAAGCGCAGTACTGTTTGTGCTCATTCCAACTATCTCCTTGCAATCTTGTTAATTAAACTGGTAGCAATTGTATTAGGTGTGTTGTTTTATGTACAATGTAATAGTAATGAGATGAATGTTTAGCATCTTCTGCAGAGTGATGCTTGTACAAGGGCAGGGTTACATTTCCAACTGAAATAGTATCTTTAAATAATATGTGGAGAATGCACTATGAAATAGTTGGAGCTGATGAAACCTTAAGAAGGTTTGAGTCACGTGAAGCATTTAGAGAGTTGAACATGAAGATATATTGGGCTCTTTTTTTTTTTTTCCTCAAAAGAAACTCCAACCTACCAAACTGTTATCAAGCTAATAGAATCTCCCCTGGGATTCAGCCAAAAATCAACTATAGAGGCAGTTCAGTGCAGATGTAACCAGCTGCAGTATCCACTAATATAGTTGGAAAGAATATGATGTGAACGTGCCACTGAAAGCTTTTTTGGCACAGTGCATGTTTGCATAATTCAGAACTTCAGCACAGGGTTTCTTTAATAAAATACTGATTCTAGAGGGGCAAGATAACTTCATCAGCTTGGTTAACACTGGTCTGATGAGAAATTGAAATACATTTTTCCTAATCCTCCTTCATCTCTGCAGAAATCACTTTTTGATTGAGGTCAAACTTTAGCTTTGGCAAGTCATGCAGGCTCCCATTAGGCTATGATTGCGTGCATATGATTGTCCAAAATGCACAGTAGGCAAAGGGTCAAGGATACAAAGGCTGCTGTTGTTTTTTCTTCTTTTCCCCAATGCACCCAGCATGTGGAAAATATTTATCAACCTTTGGTCTGTGTCCCTGAAGCTTCATTCTTGATGAGCCTTTTCGGTGTTCCCTAAGGAATCCTGTTAAACTTGGATCCACTCCTCCATGACTGGTGTGTGACTACTATTACTTCTAAAATTAAATGGGTGGCAAGATGACAGTGGCTTAGAAAAGTTAAATCTCTTCATAATCCAGTATGTTTTTGTTATGGGGTAACCACAGCACATGTGAATATCCGAAATACATTTAATTGCTGCAAACAGTGATGCTCCTTAGACACAGGCCCTTGTTACCAAGAAGTGGTGTTGACAGTCCCAGAGGGTATTTTGGGACTGAAGCCTCTGCAGATTAGGGTAAGGAAAGAAAATAAGACTCTCTGTTAGTATGTGGGTCCATGGAATCCACTTTGTTACATGCACATCAATGGTTGTGACTCACCAAATACGTGATGAAGCCGCAGATGAAGCTGTAAAAGCCAGCAAGGTGTGTTTGGGTTGGCTTGGCCTGGTCCCATGACCTACTGGGAGGAGAAGGAGCTTCATTGTGGCAAAAAGCAATGGAGATATTTCTCTGCCTGAGAAATTGAAAACTCTACAGCTACAGATGCACGCTATACAAATTGTTCACTTCAAATACGTTAGATGCAATCCTCCTCTAACGAGGACTGAGCAAAGAGCTACACTTTGACTTATTCAATTAAGTGTATTGTTACCAGATAATTTCTATCTGTTAAACGAGGTCTGTTCATTTTCTAAATGGCAACTGATCTTTTTTACTATTTTAGCTTCTTTATATATATATATATATATATATATATATATATTTAGGAAAAGAAATAATGCACAGAACAGCAGTGCTCTTGAGGACTGACCAACTCAATACAGTGCATGGTTGGTGGGGAAAAAAAATAGTTACAGGAATGTTGCTTCCTTTTTGGGAGTTCTTTTTGGGCATCGTATCAAAAAGGGAAGCAAACTTTTTATGAGCACAAATATGAGTATTTCACACTGAACAGAAATACTTTCAAAGCACTTTTTCTTGGGTCTGTGTTCTCCTTATAGTTCCTGAAAATTGTGTTTTAAGAAGATGGCTCCAAAGGGAAATCTAAACCACAGTTTTTCCATAAAGGAAATAACTATCCCAGTTGGCTATTCTGCCACTGCTGCCATTTTTCTTTGTCTTATTTTGTTTCCTTCTTTCTGTTTTCTTTTCCTTCTTTCAAAATATCTTAAAATGGAATTTAATAGGATTTTGTTTTATCTTAAAAATTCAAGATATTGGCAATGAAAATAATTATACTTTCCTCATTTAGAAGCACATTTTAATTACTATCTTTTGGTTGAATTCCTATCCCACCCTTATACTTGTGTGTAGCAGAGATGTGCTCAAACTTTTGAAAGTAATGCAGCTTCTCTGTTCCTTTATTCAAGTTGAAGACTCCAGCAGCAACTCAATGATAGTGTAATCCAAGTGGTGCTGTACTTGTAGCCAAGACATTCTACAACTTCAAATGAAAATACAACCCTGCAGATTTTCTTCACCATTTCTTTCCACAAAATGATTTTGAGGGAAATTATAGTAATAAAAAAATACACAATGTCAGTGCGTTAGTCTTGACATAGCACATGGAATGCCAGTTATCATACATATGTGGTGTAAAGTAACCTTGGTAGCATGAGACCAGTGGGAGGACAGTTCTGTGGTTTGCAATTATTCCCTCAGTGTTGCTTTAATATGCAGGCCTGCATCAAACAAATAAATAGGTTCCTTTTTTTTTTTTCACTAATTTAAGCTAATTTTAAAAATAAGATGATCTGAAACCCAAATTTTACTCCTAGAAGGAAAATGTATGCTGCTCCAATGCAGTTTTTTGTTAATGCATCACTTTGATTTGCAGCTAGGAATCCTTGAGTGCCTTTAACTTTGACAGCTATTGACAGGAGTGGAGAGCACTCAAGGTGTCAGCCTCATTTAGACAGACAAGAAGGCTTTGAATGCAGCTATAAAGCATAAGCTGCCATAAAGCTGAAGCCAAAGCCTTTAGCTGGCTGTTTTAAAATCTCATAACCTTGGTGGATCAGGCTCTTGAGACTGGGAGGGTTTGTAATGCACACTTACTAGAGGGTTACACACTACAGGGCAATGCATCCAAATACGTGGGACCACAGCAGCATTCCCTGAATCTGGGAATGGTCTCAGTTTATGTGTCAAGTGCCCTCTCATTTGAGTTTCCAGGTCAGGGACCCAAAGTGCACAGCTCAAGTTTTAGCACCTGAGTTAAGAGCCAAGGCTCTGCAGCTGCGTGCTTTAGCAACATATATCCAGGTTGGACTGACAAAAGCATAGGGTGTGTAACATATGCTTGCTAGTGGTTACCTGAGAACCTTCCAGAAGTCCACACTTAGAAAATAAGACTGTAAATATCCATGTAGAGGATGTTAAAGTAATATTTTCAAATAAAGCAATTTCTTAATAACATAAAACCTTTTTTTTCAGATTCAGAAAAACAGTTCAGATTCAGAAAAATGGTTGTGCTCACACTCAGCCCTAAGTGTAGTGCTACTTGATGGAGAAAGTGAGTGGGCTTGAATCTGGCATTTGGTGGTCATTAAAGGATTTCTTTTAATCAGAGCCTTTAACCGAGTGAGATTATCAAGATGTATTATGTTAGACATTTTTCTCTTGAACAATCTGCAAGGGTTTCCATGCTGTAATTTAACTGGACAGTGACTATGTTTTTGAATGCTATAGGAAAAATGTGTCTAAAAAGAATCACATGTGTCTGACACAAACAGCTAAATCCATGCTCACATATGCTTCGTCCTTCCCTCCCTTTCTAAATATCATGAGCCTTTAATACTGAAATTGATAAACTATGTGCCATATTTCTATTTGGTAAACTGGAAAATAAAATAAGCACTATTGTGTGTGTTTAAACAGCGTAGGCAATAATGTGGGTTTTTTTCCATAGAATAGTTGTTTTAAAATTATTTTCTCGATCTACATATATGCAAATGCAAATTGTCAGGTACATTAGCTGTGATTCATTTTTACAGGCCTGCCTTTTGAAATAAATCTGAATATTTGGTCCTTTAAGTAATTTGTTTATTTCTACTGGATGTTATATTACGATTTATAAGATTAGTTCTACTCAAATGGGATTTTGCACCTTCTTTTGGGAGAGTAGAAAACTCCATTTCAGAGAGATCTTAGTAATTCAAACCAACATCCATTGCTTAATATGCACTACTTTTATATTCTCTTGGGTCACCTGAAGCAATCCTGGACTAAAGAAGGCAAATTCCTAAAAACACAGGCCATCAGATGGCTTCTCTTGGGGAAATATTTGTGGAATTGTCTGAATTGTATTAATGTAATGTTCTGGTTTTGTGAACACATTACCTAATAAGGAGGACAGAGAGATGCTATCCAACTGCATATTCTGGAATCCAGGCCCACAAACAGGAAGGCAGCCTCTGCTTTTCTGTGTATGACCAGATTATTGGACTTCTGATGTACTTCTCATTTGGCTATCTGCTATGGATCTAATTTATCTGTAACAAGAAGGTGGAACCAGAATAAATATGTTTCTGATCATTTTGTTGTTCAGCTGCTTCTGAGAGTGGTCTCTCACATTCCATTTCTGGATGTTGTGGTGACAAGTTTGAGAAAAGTAGCTTTCCATCTGGATATTTCTCCTTGGTTGACCTTCCTTTCTTTGTGATCCTTGAATACAGACTTGTTTTAGACCTGAACTTCAGTGCTAGGTAGCTTCTGTTGTCTTTAATATAAGCAGTAAACCATTAAACTGAAATCAGACTTATGGCACTATTCATAGCAAATTCACCTTCCTTGGGGTTAATAAAAGATGTATTTACTTCCTGTGCTGGAACTCTTTCTCTCTGTGTGCATCTCTTAATTTCTGCATTATATATGAGTGTGGCTTTGCTGAAACACTGCCACAATTCTGGTAGCTCTGGATTACTCCATGTCCAAGCAGATGCAACTTTCCCTTGTTCCAAGCTTAACATATAATGTAAATGCAGTCTGTACCGAAATCATGATGCAGATCTTGAGCAACTGATCTGTTCTCATATGGATAACACCTTTAAAAGCTGACAAAAACAATTGGAGAGAGCAGAGGAAATAGAAGAAAATTGAACTTCTGCTTTATATAGTTGTTTAACTTGAAAAAGTGTTCAATAAGTGTTCTAAGGAACAATGTCATAGTCAAATGCAACAGATCAGTTTTATTGAATTGAGATATCATCTACTGTTCATTTCTTCAAAGTCAACATAGCCAACAAAATCTCTTTTACGCATAAATAGAGAATCATCAATAGTTTTGGTACTATAATATTTCCAGTTCTTACAAAATATAAATAGACTTCCTTTAAATATTGGTATTTTCTGACAATCATCATAGGCAATGCAGACTTCTGAGTCTGGTGAGCTGAATCTGCTGAAGTCACTTCCACAAGATTCAAGGACAGAGATGCTGAGCTAAGGATTGCATTTTTCCAGAAGGGAATAGTAAGGACTTTGTTTCTTTGTCTTGAAATTAATTTATTCTCTATGCCAACCAGCAGCATGACTGTTTCTTCTCCAGACTACATTTGGGGTATGCTATTATTCTCTTGTTGGTTGGCCTTCCCCCCCCCCCCCCGCCCCCGCTCCAAGTTTTTCTTTCTATTTGTTTGAGGGGATATCTGTCTTGCAGAAGAGGTATTCTTCACAACATGAATTGCCGCTTTTTGGGTGAAATATAAAGGCTTGTTTCTGTGCACCCCACATGCTACATGTTTTTGGTGTGCAATATGCATACTTGCCTGTGTGCATGCATACTTGTCAGTCTCTACAGACACACACACACACACACACACACATGCATGTGTACTCTGCAACCTGAGTATCCTGGTTTGAGATTCAGTCCCGCTTACTGTTTGGGGATTTTTTTCTGTTCTACTTTCTTGGCAGAGACACAGCATTTAGCTCTGTAATGACTGAAGCAGAGCTCAGACCAGAAGAAAGGAGACTTTCTGTCAGAATGGAATACAGGAAATGTGTTACCTGTAGTCACCTAGAAATCAGGTAGCTGCCATAGCTATACATAGACTAACCCTCACCTCTGTGGGGATCCTCTGACCCTTTGTGCAGCAGTGCTAAAAATAGCTCCTCAGGATTTTTTCAAACTATGCTTTGGAGGAACCTCAGGCTTGATTTAAAGTGTGAGTCTGAAAATTCTGAGCAGCGAGCATAGTGTGACAGAAAAATTATGTCCCAAATAAAAAGGTATCCAGACTTCTTCAGCAGGCAGCAGACCACCTATGTGGCAGACTTGAGACTCCTCCAGAGCCACTAGTTGAATTTTCTATGTGTTGAATTTTCTGCCAGGGGGAAAACACTGAAAGGGTATTTTCTCTAACTGCACATTAGGGTCTTCTGGTCACTGCCCAAAGTAGAGGAATGATGCCTAGCAAACAACATTAATTGCATATGCTGGTGATGCTCAGGAAAATGCTATTTAGCAACAGCTTGCCACCAGGAATGCTACTCTGAATGGTTATGAATTCATGCATGATTAACACTTCATGATACTCTCCCAGCATTTGCACTTCTAATGTACTTCAACCAGATCTCTAAAATGGCGAGTGATGTTTTTTTCCACTTCTCTGTTTGTGTTTTTTGTTTGTGTTTTTCTATTTGTGATACAAGAGCATTATTGGCAAATGCAAAAGACATCTATAAAGGCAAACGAAAACAGTAGTCTGTCACCTCCAAGTACCTAGTATACTTGTGGAATTTGAAACACATTTTGAGATTTGTCATTAACAGAAATGAAAGGATAACTTTTTATGCATCTTAAACATTCCTCCAGATTTTAAAATATATTTTACAATCTATGCCAATTCACCTCCAGACAAAGGGTTCCGAAGGTCTTTGGAACTTTTCTAATTTTGATAAAAAGCTGTGTTCACCCGTTTTACTTTTCAGTGTGTGGATATTACAATAATACCTTGATCATCACAGTATAAATTATGTTAGGATCAAACATCTGTAATAATTCGTAATGATATTAATCTACAAAAGAAAGACAATTTTATGTACACATCTGAATTACAGACTATATGCAAAAGCCAATAAACTTGGCTTATATTATTAAAAAGAAAAAAGTATGCTAGATTTCATCTTATTTGATATTTACAAATCACATACCTTCCAATTATGGTAGTTATAAACATGCGAATTGATCCAATTAAAATAGGAACTAACTTGGAATATGTCTTTTCCTTGAACCAAAATTAATATTTCTTAGGTTCAAAAATGCTTTGAACCACACAATCTGTTTCCTCAAGTCTTTGGCTTGGCTTTCCTGACCCCAAGCACCCACTCTTCTACTGCACTGATTTCCCCCTCCTTTGTATGATATCCAATGCATTTTCCTCAGTTTCCTACTCACTGAAAACTTCTGAAGCTTTTTCCAGATGATTGGAAAATTTCTGCAGTTCTCCTCTCCTTGCCCACTTCAGTGACTCCCTTGCCTCTGGAGGACCTCATAGCTGACAGATCCATCAGGATAACTATTGAAAGCATGCTCCTCCCTTATCCTCATCTACAGCTAATGGGATCTTTGCATTCTCTGATCAACCACATACTACAATGCCCTGTTGTGCTGGTTTTAGCTAGGGTAGACTTAATTTTCTTCACAGTGGCTGTTGTGGGGCTGTGTTTTGGATTTGTGCTGGACACAGGGTTGATAATACAGAGATGTTTTCATTATTGCTGAGCAGGGCTTACACAGAGCCAAGGCCTTCTTTGCTTTTCATACTGCCATGATGGTGAGGAGGCTGGGGGTGCATGGGAGGGTGGGAGGAGGCGCATCTGGGACAGGTGACCCCAACAGACCAAAGGGATGTTCCAGACAAAATGACATCATGCCCAGGATATAAAGCTGTGGGGAAAAAGGAGGAGGAAGAGCTGCTTCAGGTTCCAGAGCAGAAATTCCCCTGCAATCCATGGTGAAGACCATGGTGAGGAAGACTCTCTCCCTGCAGCCCATGGAGGTCCACAGTGGAGCAAATATCCACCTGCAGCTCATGGAGGAACCCACATTGGAGAAGGAGGATGCCCAAAGGAGTCTGTGACCTTGTGGGAAGCCCATGGAAGAGCAGGTTCCTGGCAGAACCTCTGGCCCTGTGAAGAGCCCAAGCTGGAGCAGGTTTTCTGGCAGGACTTGTGACTCCATGGGGGACCCATGCTGAAGCAGTCTTTTCCTGAAGGACTGCACCCTATGGAAGGGACCTACGCTGGAACATGGCACAAGAAGTCCTCCCTCTGAGGAGGAAGAATAAGCAGAGACGATGTGTGATGAATTGGCTGTAGCCCCCATTCCCCATCCCCCTCCTCTGCTGGGGGGAGGAGATAGAGAAAAATTGGAAGTAAAATTAAGCCTAGGGGTAAAGGAGCAGTGTTTGGAAGGTGTTTTTAAGATTTGCTTTTATTTCTCATTATCCTATTCTGATTTGATTGTAACAAATGCAAACAATTTCCCCAAGCTGAGTCTGTTTTGCCCATGATGGTAATTTCTGAGGGATCCCTCCCTATCCTTGTCTCATCCCACAAGCCTTTCATTGTATTTTCTCTTCCCTGTCCAGCTGAGGAGGTGAGTGATAGAGCAGCTTTGGTGGGCATCCAGGGCCAACCCACCACAGTACTTTTAGTGGTACATGAGGAATTTGAGACAAGGATAGTAATTGGGAGAGGTGGTGGGTAAGACCCAAATCAGCTGAAGAATATCATAGTAACACTTCTTAGGAGCTAAGAGCTCTGGTGTCTACAAAGTTAAATCTTTCTAGTCTGGGGGATACAACACTAAGCTGTGCAGTTATTTACATTATTGGTGGACAAACATAAGGTTCCCAGTTGGCTGTGGCACAAGAAGAATGGCAAGATACCTGTACATAAGCAAAGTGTATCTCCAGGGCAACACTCTTCATAGGACTAGGGTTTCTGTCTCCTATCAGCACATATTTTCTTTGACTATCATCTAGTCACATCCTTTACTGTACAGGATTTTAGACAAGTTCCTTTATTCTTTAAGTAAATCTGTTATTGATGGAGTTAAATCAGGACAGAGTGAAAATGAAACCATGATCCTGTATACAATATACAGAGTTCTTGTGTATGTACAAATATATGCACCACAGTGCTGCAGTAGTTTTCAGAAATGAACTTTTACTGGTAAGCTCTGAGTGATGTATCCGTGTATCCTACGGACCACAGCTGAGGTTCTCACCAAAAAGCTCCTGCCTCACTGTAGGAGGTGATATAAAGCTGACTCTGTTTCCTGTGGTGACTATTTTCTAGGCCAGATCCCCAATTTAAGTTAGAAGACCACAACTAAACAGCAGCACAGTGTATTTGGGAGAGACCTGGTGTTAGGGGTGAAATAGGAATACCTGTCTGGTGCCCCCATTAAAGCTTCCCCCAGCAATCTTCCATTTCCACAGCCTTGTGTGCTGGGTTTGTTCAGCGCATGGGCGTTGGGGCATTTGAATGGTTCCACATTCAGAGGTACATCCACATACACTGGGTTGTGTTTTGCTGCTGGTTATAGTTGCAGCCTTGACTGCATAGAAAATAACAAGATATTCACAGTTGCAAATACACCGTCTAAGCTCTATTTATGTGTCTTCTGATTAGAAAGGCAAGAACTCATAATCTTTAATTAATGTTTTCTCATGACCCCTGTGAGATAGGGAAGTATGAACTAGGAAGAGAGAGATCAGTTAATATTAGCCATCTAGAAGTTAGCTGTCAAGTCTAAACCATCCGTCTGGGCTCACTCTTTAGGCAGGACAAAGAAAGAAATATATGGAATAACTCTGAAGACAAATGGAGTAAATGAAGATAGATGAATCACCATTTGGTTAAATCTATAGGAAGCCTGGGTGTCTATTGTGGCATCTACTTTTTAGATGGCTGGAACAAGAGAAATTCCTTTCCGAACAGTTTAATAAGATACCTCAGGAAGCATGTGAAATCAGACTAGGCTTCCCAACACAAAGGCTAGTCTTAACTCTCTGTCTTATCTATATTCACATGGCCCCGCTTGAGCCATTTTAAGGGCTACCCTGTGCTAGTGATGCAGCACAAAACAGCTGCACAAGAGCACTCTCTGGTATCAATATCTACCTCTGATTTTGCATATAGAAATTAAGTACACACACGAACACTGATGCACATATACTTTGGAGGCACAAAAGGAAAAGGATTTTAACTCTTTGCAATTTCCAAGAAGTGATGAATCGACAGAAAAGATATTAAGGGAGCAGAGAGGACTGAAAAAATCCCAACCTTTCTGCTAAACTGATATTTCATTCATCAGTAACACATTCTGAATTGTTAATCTATTCAGACCTTGCTCTGGTGCCCTGCTCCCTATAACTACAGCATGCAGGACTAATATCCTCACTAGCTCATGCATTTGGCAATATGCTCCTGCCCAATTTTTACTGCCCCCCTAAGGAAATAAGAGCACTGTGTATTCTAGGAAAAAACACGCTTTTAAAATATTCATATTTCCATGGTTGTGTGTGTCTGTTGTGTAAGTTTTCCTTGGTGGCAGTGAACAAAGTGCTCTTCTGTGGAGCAGGCTCTCCTGTCTCCTCTAGCAGACTCAGTGTCTGTACAGGGAATTCCTGTTCCTGGCCCAAACCCACAGGCCCTCAGCACTGGAGGACAAGGTCGGCCATCTCACACTCTCTCTTTCTCTTGGCCTGATAGTTGATCTTCGTGCTGGAGAAATGGGCTCTGAAAGAGAAAAAGAGGGGGGCTGAGGTAAAGGAAAGAGAGAGCACGTGTATGTACTTCTAACTTGTCCTGGGAACTTCGGCAAACATTTCCTCCCTAAACAAAGTTTGTTCAACTTTTGCACAAGTCCTGATAGTCTCTGATTTACTTGGCTCTTCATTTAAATGAATTAGTGGTACCTGGCCGTGTTGTTTTACCAGCACTGTGACAGGCATCATCCAAGCCTCATTTCACACCTTCCATCTTCCATTCTGCCCCTTGGGGGCTTTTTTCCCCTTGTTGTAGCAGTGACTGAGCAGCAGCATCCACTGCTAGGCAGAAATCTGCCTACAGAGAGCTTGCTCTGTTTAGACTTCAGTCAGAGGACCCACGAAGCATACTTTGTGGCTACTTATGGTCAGGGCGGTATGCATATTTTTTTAAAAGTTGCACACTGTCAAGACAGGTAATTGTGTAACCTTAGCTGCACTCTTTTTTTTCCTCCTTCCCCTAAGGCTGGAGTGGCACCTTGCATTCCAGCTGGTGCCGAGAGCAGGGCTAGCTGTGCTACTCTACAAACAGCTGCAGTCTGGCTCATGTTCTGTCCTTCATGAAGGAGGATGGTATCAACCCTTTAAGGCTCTCCCCTGCTGCATGTTCCTGGCTGACTGCTCTCATGCACAGTACAGGAAACTACAGGGCACAATGCATGAGACACCTTTTTTATCCTCTGCAGCTATGCTTTCCATTGAGAGAAAGAGCAATTATCCTATTTCTGTTTCAGTGTCAGGTACCACATGGTTTATGCATTTGTCTCTTCGAAAACATGTTTTGCTTTGATGTTTGCTTTTCTAATGGGGGCTAGTTTGCATAATACCTTCTGCTGCAAAAGAATGCTGAATCTACAGATGAGCTATCACTTCTCAAAATACTGATTGCTATCAGCTGGCTTGCCGAAGGCCTTGGCTGTGGCTCTGCATGCGTGTGTCTGTGCGTGTGTGCACAGTCGGGGGAGGGAGGGAGAAGGTTAATTTCCTGTCTTTGACCAGTTTTGACATAATGCCTGAACTGAAAGAGATGGATCCATCAGAACATTAACATTTACCTGCTTTCCCAGAGCAGCATAGCAAGCTCTCTACCTGAAAGGGTGTGGTTATATGTGGGTAAGGAGTGAGATGACAGGGAAAAGGGAAATGCTGTATTTGTGGTACTGGTTTCTACAGTACTTCTGTCACAGTCTTTTTAGCTGATTTTACACCTGTGGATTTTCTCCAGTGTTGGCCTTTAGGAGTGAGGATGTCTAAAGTCACATACGTAAAGCATACAGATGCAAAAGTCAGGTCAGGGGACATGGAGCAGAGTAGTTGTAGGGAGTGTTTGTCATGGGATATACACACATATATATATATATATATATATATGTACACACACACACATACACACGCATACATGTGAGTGAATATGTGCGTGATATTTGCAGTGTGTTTCCTCCTTTTCCCAAATGATACATTCTTACTCACCCATGCAGACCTCTCTCCTGTGAAATTCCCTATCTGCTGCCTACTGGCCTGACCTCATTGCTTTTCTCTGCCTGGCCCTGATGCCTGATTAACTCATAGCAGGCAACAGGGATGTGGGGAGGGAAAGAACTCCTCATTTCCTTCTCTGGACAAAGAACCTGAGCCAGAGACTGCCCTTCCTCAGAAAATGCTCTGACATAGCAGAGCTTAAAGAATTCCCATCAGCAGCAAGCCTTGAGAGTCAAATTTGAACACTTTGGTCTCAGCTTATTGCTTGCTAGACTAAAGCTCTAGGTGTTTTTTATAAAATTCAGGGACTGTCCTTCCGATAGCATTGCATGCTCCTCTGCCTTCAGGATTCATGCAAAACCCTCAAGGATTCGGAGCCTTATTTCAGTAAATATTCCTGCATTCCAGTGCCATCCGAATGTATCTGTTTCTGCACATCTTTGGGCCAGAAACAGGGTCCAATTTTTAGAGAAGAAACTTTCTCACAAGATTTTTGGAACTTCTTGCCTTTAGTGAGACAATTGGAAATACCATGAGAATGATAATTAAGAAAAATTTTTTGCTGACATAATGCCTTCCATCTGTAGATCTGAAAAAGCTTTATGGACATTAATAAATTAGTCCCCTAACTACCCTTTGAGACCAGGATATTATTGTGCCTGCTTTGCAGGGGGGGTAATGAGGGGACTGTTAGGAATCTAAGGGCCTGATCTAGCACTCACTGGAGCCTATGGGAAAATCCCCAGTGACTTTACTGGGAGCTGGATCGGCCTGTTGGCGGCTTGCTCAAGGCCACACAGAGAGTGAGCGATAGCTTTGGGAACAGGACCCAGAGCCACAGGACTGCTTTGTTCCTTTCCAACCCTTGACTTTCTTCAGGTCTTTCATTACTTTTCTGTCTGGATGAGGTGCCTGAAGTAGAAAGCATAAGGCAACAATATAGAAGGTTCATTTATAGCGTTTCAAACCTCAGGAGAAAGCTTGGCTCTGGTCTGATCTGAGGGAGGAGTTTAAGCAAGATCCAATTTTTAAAGAGGTATCTAAGTGCTCAGTTCCCAATTTTATGGGCAGAAGAGGCCTAAAGACCTTTAAAAATCAATCTATAAATAACAACCTTGGTCCAACTAGGTAAACTATCCCTTGTGTGAGCTCCTGGAGAAACTTAGGAGAACTGAAATCTAGCTGAACCAAACCTTGCAAACGGGTCAGCTCCCCAAAGTGTGTTCCCACCCTGTGGAAACCTCTCCCCACCCAGCTATGCCCACAGATCAAAGCCACATCTGCTGCTACCAGGAGACACCTGCCTCACCTCAATACAGCAGCCCACTGGCTCCCCCACTCCAGGGTGGCCCTGGCAGTTCCCCATTTGCAGGCTCATACCCTCCTCTCTTGGCCTGCCTGCTGGCCTTATTACCTTTCAGACTCAGTTCTCCTACCCCGTTTTTGCAGCTCGGTTGCTTTCCACCTGCTCCCTGGGTTAACCCTTTCGTTGCCATTACAAACACTGCAGATACAGGTAGATATATGCGCAGGGAATGCAGGTGTACAGGAGCTGAAGTCAGAAACAAGCAATGTGATGTGACCTTCCTAAGCACCCCAGTGACAGTGAGAATAGAAAGTGATATTTCTGATTTGTGAGAAACAACTTTATTTTTTTTACTTGTCTGGGACAGTTTGATGTTCTGAGCTCACTGGGAGGGACCCTGCAAGGCAGAGGAAGGGCTGGTCCTCCTGGAGCTGATGCTCACACAGCAACCCAAAACCGGCAATCTGGCATCAATCCAGACCCACTCCAGAGCAGGGCCCATCAGGAGCTGACCTTCTGCTCTGCACTTTCCAAGACCTTGAGCAGCCAGCACAAACCCAGGTAGAACTGTGGGAAATCTATCCTGCCCTTAGCAAAATCTTGTAAAGTTAGAGACTTTCTTACAACACTTTTCAGTTGAGACTGCAAAAGAGCTTTTGAGCCACTTCCATGTTGAAAGTTTATATAAATTATTGTTTTTTAATGAATGAAATCAAAAAAGAATAGCTGAAGTTTTGATTTGAGACCATGAACTAAAGACAGAGGTAATGGAATAACCCTGGAGACTCCTTATAATTGAATTCAGTACCAGTCTGTGTAGCTGTTTTTTGAAGGATTATAACAAAATCGCACTACCCATAGGGCAAGTACTTACACAGACTCCACAGTAGTCCCTTTCTGAAGCACTTCATACAAGGGAAAGTTGTTTAAGAGTGAGCTGTGTTGCTCAGCAACACTATGTATTTAATTTTTTTTCTTTTTTTTAACATCTCATAGCTCATGGGATTTTAGGCACTACAGCTAATTTATATGAAGGCTCCACTGTAGTTTTCTGAAGTTTATTTAACTGTATGAAAACATTTCCAAACAAATTATGCAATCTAAAAGATATGCATGTTATTTGTGTGCTGCTTTGATGGTACTTCTACTAAAGTACCATTTGATAGGGCTTGAAGCTGAACTGAGATATCATCTGTTCATTCACTAATTGAAATTATTATTTGGGTAGTTTTACTGTGCTGCCCACTGAGAGATAGAGGGAACTCTTTTACAATTCAACCCATTATTTATCTCTATATGTTTTATACAAATAAAAAAACTGGTTAAAAAACTGGTGGAAAATCATGCAGGGGAAGAAGCTCTTTGAGGCTCTACGAGACGGTTACAGTTACAAGTACTCAACCTGATTCCAAGGACACAGCTCCCCCCCCTTCTCCCCCCCCCCCCCCCCCCATTTAGATAAATAAGATAGATCAATCCCTAATAATTTCCCACTCTTTCCTACCCTGTTTATGGAATTACAGGAGTTATATGGAAGTTTATGTGGTAAACTCCGGTAAAAACTGTTTCTTGAGAGTGACCATTAAGGAGTATAAATAAAGCCTGAGAAAGGTTTGTGGCTATCTATTGGTAAGGCAAGTTTTTCTCCCCCCAGCTCCCCTGCTCCTGGAAAGCTTCCACACCTTCTGGCCTCATTACCCATGTTCCTAGTTTCCTCATTACTTGTTCTCATCTACTGCTGGGCAAATCCTGCAAAACAGTATTCATAACGTGTTCAAAGACAGCCCACACTAACTGACATGCCTCTTTAATGCACTTTCTGTGAACAGGGGGACAAGCAAATATTTGTTCACATAAATACGCTGAAAGAGAATCTTCCATGGGTAACCACTGATGTCTGTAATTGCAGAAGGGCTGGGGCTTGGGGGGAAAGGTGTGGAAGATGGGTTGGTATCATCATTTTGAAAGCACTTTGTGGGTTTGACAGGAAGTAAGTTATGTGATAACTTGTTGTTTTGTGATAGCTTCTGCTCATAATGCTGCTCAGTCAAACCCCCAAATCCTCCCTTTAGGAAGAAAATCTCATTCCAGAGAGAAGCATGCGCACTATCTGTGGGTGCAACTCGACAGCAATAAGCTGTCTGATGTATAATCAAGAAACACAAATGGTTCTGTACCAGCCCAATGATAAGGCACAAGTGGAGTTGGAGGCTTGATGAGACACTGTTGAAGACAGAAAATATATCCACTTCTGTTCCTATCACTTAGAGGAGCCCCAGCGTAAGGTCAGCTGTAAGCTGGCAGGCTCTTCAGCCAAGGGATCTTGTAGCCTTCATCAGGGGCTATGATTGCTAATAGACTAAAGGAAGCTGTGACAGTGGCAGAGAGGATAATTTGGTGCAGGAGACAGCCATTACAATGCGAGGAGAGCTTAAAATGTGCTGTTTTCTGCAGAGCCTAGGATATGGTTAACATTTATAAAAAACGGGTGTTAGCTGCTTGAAAAATGAGAAAGGTTATCCTTAGTAACTGTGTATTTGCATTTCAAAGTGGTAATTACAGGTATGTGTACACACAATTAAATAGGCTGCACAGAGTGAAAATAAACAAATAATCAGTGCTATTAGGCAAGGCTTAATGAACATTTTTGTTATAACATAAATTAATATGTGTTCTTTGAAAGAACAACAAAATGAAGTATTTCTGCTTGAGATTCTCAAGGATTATACAAACAACAAATGAGCTAAAAAACTAAAGGTGTATAACTGTTTGACACCAACATGTACTTTTAAGCATCCAGAAATTGGATCTGGCTAGCTACCCGTATGCAAGCTTTTTCATTCCCTTTGGTAATACATTCAGCAAGTTCCTCTGAACTCTAGGCAATCAGACACATAGATGGCATACCTAAGGCTTGCTCCAGCAGGCTCCATTGACGTTTGCACTCTTGGAAGCCATTCTAACACAGCTTTTTATGAATATGTAACATGCAAACTGGATGTTGCCCAAGACCTGCTCCAGTTTTAATGACTCTGCTCCTGTTTGCACACACAGACTGCAAACTATTTATCTGTAGGTGAGCTAAGCAGATCCAGGAAATGTTAGCCATTTTGACTTTGGGGATTGGTGACAGGAATTGTACGCCAGCTGCTCTTTCTTGCAAACATTCCTCACATTTCTGACACACAGTAGGGTGGATGCATGTTGTGTAACAGCGTTTTAACCTTAGCATTTAACTGGTCAAGTGACAAAATGCTGAAAGAAAACTAGTGTGTTCAAATGACATTGGCCAATACTTATCTCACATACCAAATAACCACTCTATTTACTGTGGCAAGTCCTGAAAAAAAAAATCTCTTCTTGGAAAAAAAAGGGCTTTGTAAAATCCTGTCTTCACTGTGTTATACTGCCTGAGGACAGCAGCAACAGCAGTGACCTGCTCCAGCCACATGCCTTAAAGGATTGTCTCAAGAAAATTAGAGTCTCTGTGTCCATTCAGCCTGAGAAGACTCTTCTATGCAGAATGTGCTCAGTTAGCTCTGTCTTGATTTTTACTCAAAACCTAGTAACTGGACAATTTCACCCTCTCTTATAAAATAATTTTTCAAGGCAATTCTCTACTCTTTCATTTTTCTTCTGATTTCCCAATGGCTTCGACTGGGGTTCGATGCTGAGTTCAAATATGTTCCAAGCTTGTTTGCTAAACCTCATCATCCTCTTGCATTCTCAGCATGCTATTGTACTGCCTAATCCTTGGTGGTAATCTGCCTTTTCAGATCAGTGCTTTCCTGGTATTATCAGAGAGATCAAAAAGAGTTTTCAGCTGGCTGAAGGCATCACTTAACACAGTAGGGATATCTGGACCTGCATCTACCTGTGTTTCTGGAGTTTAAAAATCTGAAAAAGCTTTTGAAACAAACCAAAAAATAAATCAGAGGTGTAGCTGAGTTCTTAGTGAATGCAAAGCAAAATAGAAGATATAGAAAAAAATTACACTGTCATTATATCATCTTCTATAGCAATTAGTATTTCCATTTCCAATTCCAGATCCCTATAGAATCTCAGTTCAACAGACAGCTTAATTAGCAAGGTATGATTTTTCTGTTGCCTCAAAAAAAAAAAAAAAAAAGAAGAAGAAAATGTTGTCAGTCCTGAACAAAATGTTACTTTCACCCATAACACTTAATATATGTAAACCTGAAATGTTTTCCTATAAAATTTTTGGGTTTTCTTCTCCTTTGTGAAAAAAACCAACCAAACACCATACAGTTTTTACAAAACTTACAAATTTTTCCTCTGTTAAAAGGCAGTTTCTTGTAAAAAAATCCAGAACTTTTTTGACAAGCGCTACCTGTTGTGAAGATTTTTCTTTGTTTTGATGTTCTTATCATCTCTACTCTTAACATATCTCTCAGTAGATAAATTATCAAAAACTGATAGAAGCTGCTCACTAGGATAGAAATCAAGTGGTTTAACCACCTGTGGGAATTTAGAAACGTTGCATGGGTTTTGTCATACAGGATACCTTCCAAAATGATGTTTTCATACCCCTAAACTTAAGGCTGGCTGTGCAGGTGCTCTGATTTTGCATAGAATTAAGTTAAGTGGTACCGACCCTTCTACCAGATAAAGGCTGAAGCTCCACTGCACAGGGAATGAATAATAGTTTATGTGCATGTGAGGGCATAACTGACTTGAACAACAAGTAGGATCTGAAGAAGTCAGCTGCAGCTTCTGTCATGTCAGCGAGGAAAGAGGGGGGCAAAGCAGTGGATGCATCTGAGACCAGCCCTGCTGCTGTCCCTGATGTCCAATAGCACACTTGACCTGACTGGAGCAATAGTGAGCAGGGAAATGCCTGTGAAAGCACTGCTAGGTCATCCCTGCTGCTGTTCCTAGAGCTGCCCTTCCCTTTGGATCTCTGAGCAAGCTGTGTCATCTCTACTTTGCAGTCACGGGCTGTGTAATGGGCTTGGCAGGTTGCTCATGCAGTTGAGAAGTGTTGCCATGACTAATGTAGGAGGACAGCCTCCCCTTAAAGGTTTAGTACTCTAAAATTCCTAATAAAGTGGTGCTGTATAAAAATGGGACATAATAGGAGATAAAAACCGTTCACTAAATCTTCCCAGACTGAAAGGAGTTTGGCACCATCAGCTTATGCTGTGGCCCAAGTCCTACAATTGGATGAGCAGACTAGAAGTTCAGCCTGGTCTAACAGAAACAAGATTTATGCTTATATTGCTCAGAAAATCTAGATAAGGAAGGGTGAGCAAAATATAGCCTAGGTCTGATATTAGACCCTGACTATCACAAAGACCACCACACTACTCCCATCCCTGACGGCTGCTCGGAAGGATCTAGTGAACAAAAGCCAACAAAACCAGCATAAAACTGGGGGACAAAAGCATGATGTGGCCTGTCCCTTGTGAGGTCCCATTGTCTGCAGGGATCTGACAGGATGATATACTTTGCAGTCAGCACTTGCTGCTCCCTGTGGTGTGGTACAACCTGTTTGTGAATTACATGTATATTCTTGTACAAAGTCAATGAACGTGCACTGAACTCCTCTGCCTTTTCATCTCCTACACAGGGTACTTGCAATGTTGTTCTCATTTTCTAATCAATTGCACTTGTTCCTTGGGGGCCTTTGCCTTCATGTTGCTACACTGTACTAGATGTCACATCTATTTCTAGACACCAGTAACTATTGCACTTGGTAGAAGGCACATTTCAGAAGTCTTTTTCCTTTCCTTCCCTTCTAAAAGGGTGTTGTGTTCAGTGAGAATGAACTTTTCTGGCATTTCTTCTTCCTGCAATAATGATAAATTTCTAGAATGTTGCAATATATATACATGACTATTCCTGACTTTTTTACATGCATTAAAATTGCCTTTTAATGACTATAATTTAGATTGAAATATCACTCTGTTTTGAAGTTCTTTCCAATGTCTCATTCTGATGTAAAATGTTCAATTTAAAAACAAGTCAAACCAAAAAGAAATTCTCCTATAACTGTGATCTCACAGCAACAGAGGGGAAAAAAGAAAAGGAATCAGTCACTCAGTCACTATTGTTGAGATTGTTAGAATAAGAGAAGGAGATTTTCTTGCCTGAATAAGCTAATTATGAGACCTGTTTCAAAGTAAAATATCTCTAGCAAAAAATTGCCCATGACTCTGTAGACTGAGGCATGAGAGCCCATTTCTTCCTCATCAGAGCTAGCTTGAATGTTTTTTTAACATATGTGGGGTCAGACATCATTGTTCTGGACAAAGACATGAAAATGATAGTGAACTCAGTTGTTTCTTTCAAGCATTGTACTTGCTGTGTTAAGAGAATTTCTTTATGTTCATAAGTTATTTTTTGTGGCAAGAGAATTACATCACAATTACAGAACACAGCTACCAAAATATTTCCTCAGTACCTCTGAGATGAGCAAAACTATTATTTGTTTTGGCCACTGGATGGTTCTAAACTCTATTCTGAGCCCTTCAATAGGCCTCCCCATCCACAGTTCTAAGATCCTTACAAAGGAAGATCCTTACAAAAGTTCTAAAGATCCTTACAAAATTGACAAGGAACATTTATTTCTGTAGTTTGTAGGACAAAAGGGGATGGAAATACAGAGAAAGAGGAGGCAAATGTGCCCAAGCAGTGTGCCTTTGTGTGGAAGTTGAGCATAATTTGGGTGAGAAGCAGACAGTCCTCAAAGTTGGTTCTACGGCCAGAGTGGTTATCAAGGAGAAAGTTGGACTGAACTCCTCTTGCATGTCTTATTTCGGCAATATTTTATATATAATGTAAAGGCAAACCAAAAATGATACTGAATGCAACCAGGCAGCAAATAGCAAAGAACTGTGTTCAAAAGTCTTCTACAACCAAGTTAGTTTCTTACTTGAATTATCTTACATCTCTTCATTAGATCTTACACTCATGAAGTAAAACTACATGGCTGGTGGTTCGATTAGTCCCTTAAAATACTTCCCTTTTGCCATTCTGTAACATGCACCTGAAACATCCATGAACATGAAATCCAGTCCTTGAAATTTTTGCCTGCTACAGAATCCTTCTCCAGGATAGTGATGAGTTACTAGAAAAGACACTGATGTAGGAGTCTCAGCTTAAATCCCCTATTCCAATGAAAACTGATTTTGTACAAAGAACAAATTAGCTATTAGCAGTCCAGAGAGTGCTCCTGTGGCACAGTTCACCTGATGGATTTAACACTTCCCTGGGGGTTAAGAAACGTAAGTCCAAGACCTTATTCTGAAGCAGGTAGAACTGAAATATGAACTCAAGTTTTCCCACACTCTGGTAGGTGACCTAACCAAAAGGGCAACCTGGGACAGCGTTTCCACAGTTGTTCCAAGTTAGTTGTTTGTCTGTTCCCACTCTCTGCCAACTCCACCTCATATTTTGACCAAAAAATGATCATCATCCTGTGAAACTTTTCCTAAAACAAATCTAGTGAAAACTCACACAAATAGTTTTGGTTTCAAGGAATTTGTGTTTTTTTAAAGAAAAAAACCCCCAAACCAAACAAGTACCCAAACACTGAATTGAAAGATTTCCAACAGGCTCTGCTTTGGTATTGTGTGACTGGGCTATTTCCTATGAAATTAGAAAAGTAGTCTGTGTGCCTGTCATTCACGCATGACTTCCATTTAACTAAGTAACAGTGTTTTGTGTGCCTGGAGATACACTAGGATTCACCAAATGACCACAGATTCTATTGTACAGTGGAGCAGAATTCTGCCCTCATTTGCTTCCGTAGCAGTATACTAAATAGTGTGTTTGCCTTTTATTTTAGAAAGCTGAGGGAGAAAGAGAAGCTGACAAAATGACCAGGAAGTTTTCAAAGATTAATGAACTTTCAAGCAGATTACATAGGCATAAAAACCAAATCAGTAATGCGTAAAAACCAAACCAGTAATGTGTTTGTAAACTATTTCATTATTCTTATTGTGCTCCCAGAATGAGGTATTTTAACATTTATGGGCATGGTGGCCCTTGAGGCATGAAACTTTCTAAGAAATACTGATGAGTTTCTAAGCTACAAACTCAAATAGATAAAGAGGCAGTGGAAAATGAAGTGAACAAAATGAGCTCAGATCTCTTTTAATGATGTTGTATATGATCACTATTAAATTATACCTTTGACGTTATTAAGGCGTGTTAACAGACTCTGACAGAGCCATGAAACAGGCCATTTTCCACCTTTTGTGGTGCCAAGGAAGAGAAGCTTTCTTCCCTGAAAACCCAAGGAAAAAGTCAGATGAATGCCCATGAGGAGGAGGTGCTGGAAGGCCTCATGTTTTGGGAGCTGTATGAGGTCCCGCGTGATATTCCTGCAACCATGCAGAGTGGCCAACCACCTCCTCTGGAAAAGCTGCTGAATCGAAATCTCAGGACACACTCTCCCTGCCTGTGTACTGTTATTACTAACAGTCCTGGGAATCAGAATTGAATTATGGGGTTTCTGGTAGGCTTAGAGGAGAGAGGAAGAAAAGGTATCCCACCATCTCCCGTGCATCGCTGCCAGATGTGTGCTGCTCCCAGTCAGAAGTAATTTCAGTGCATGACTCATGATGTGCCGTTTCATTCTGTACTTGGTGCAAGGTTCCCTGAGCCTGCCAGCTTTCCCTGTGACCAAAGTGCAAGTGTGATTCCCACCTAAATTTTTCCTCAATTAGCAGTTTTAATAGAGTGTCGGCAGTTCCACCCATTTGTGAATGTCAGAGCAAATATCTTGACCCTCAGTCATTGTTAACTTTTAAACTAAATATAGAAAATTTCATTCTACTCACTTCTTGTAGGAGACATTCAGCTTTACATCCAGTCTATGCAAGAAAAATAAATGAAACTTGTTAATAGAATCTGGAAGTACTACTAAGCTCATTATATGACTCTGGTAATGGTGATGAGAAGACAGAATGAATATTGTCCTGTTAAAGGAGTGTTTGCGTAAAATTAAAAAAAAACCCACATAAACTTGTTATTTAACTATTTCAACTAATTTCAAGCTCAGAGATCAAGAAAGATGTCCAAGAAAAAAATTTGGCCCTGAATATATATATTTATTAAAGATGAGTGGCCAGTGTTCAGACATGCATATCTAACTTTGAAGCTATCAGTTGGTTTCTAGGTAGGTACAAGAACTAGAGCTAATTGTGTGTCCTTTTATTGATTATTCCCCAGAGGACATTTCAACATTTAATGACAATCTGAACAGCTCAAAATTTTAGACTGGGAAATAAAGGGTTAATTTTAAGTGATCCATGACAATATGTGTGGTTAAGTGTTTTATGCCTGAGCTTTTTGCTATACACCAGATTTCTTCACTAGCATGCATCTGAGGAACAGGATCATCATATCTCTTCCTTCTTGCCACAAGTAGTGTGTTGTCTGAGTCCTTGGCTAGAAGGCCTATTCAGCCTTGCAAACTTCAGCCTTGAAGCTGAAAATTGAAAATTATTTCAGGTTCATTTTGTTGCTGAATGGTTCTTCTGTCTGGTCACCTGGAAGTTGATGTTTTCTGAAGATAAGAGAAACTTCAGATGTAAAAATCTTGCTAAATCAAGAGCTCTAGTTATCTGTCAGAATGTATTTTGTATGGAAAATTTTCAACTAGCTTTAAATAAATTCTATTTCTGTGCTGGCAAAACTCCTCATAAGAATGAAGAGAGTGTACATAAAACAGCAGGCCCAGCCATTAGATAAAAGGGTCTTGTAATGGGTTAAGTTAACTTTAAAATTTGCTTGCTAGTTGGAAGGTATAATAAAACATATCCCCAAACCAAGAGACAGCCAGCAGGTCTAATTTTAGGGTTACCAGCTGTTTATATTTGGTGATGCCTGTCATTACAGAACAATTTCTGTGTCTGTGGCTAGAGATTCTAGTGCCAAATTGAAGAGTAATAGAGAGAGAGGAGCAGTGTAGATTGGTTAACCTTTGTTTTGTGGCGAGCAGATTATCTGCTCATCGGTCTTACACTGTTAATGGGTACTGGCCATCGTCATAGCTAGTTGGCTAAAACCAATCCCCAAATTAAATTTTCTGCCTGTGTGAGCAAGACTGGGCCTTCTGTGCTATGAGATCAAAATGGGAGACAGACAGAAAGAGGGGAAAAAATGAAATTTGGCTGAACCACTTATATAATTGAGTAACTCAGTATGTTAGTTGTTTTATGATTTTTATTGGCCTTTTTAATGCCTAAGTGAGCGATATATGTTGCCAGATTATAATGTCATCTGGTGCTTTTGTGGTATCCCCACAAGCTGGGAAAGTCTCATGAGAAAGCCAAATGTCATAGTTTGTTAGTTCTATAAAACACCAGAATGCTGCAAAACTATGAGGAAAACATAAAATCATAATCTCTTCTGTATTTTCATGGTTATTGTCCTCTTTGAAAGGGCACATTTCTGAGAGGCCTTTGGTATAAGCCTTTCATGAGACATTTACAAGAACCCTCGTATCAGTTCCCTCTGCCACAGTTTATACTAGGACTTTGCTAAGAAAGCATGTTTCTTCAGCCTCCTAATGACTTTTCAGAGATACTAAGATTTCACAAAGTCCTTATTCCCCAGAAAAATTCTGGTGAGATGCCTTTTGCTTGTGTAAACATCCAGTTCATCCTAAACTTAACTGAGTGAGAAGATTCACTTGGAGTTAGTAGGGCAGCTCTGGGGACATTTTTCTGGGGTTTTTTGTAGAACAAAAGATAGGAGCCTCTGCAGCTGAAAGTTTATCTTTAAGAATACCTTTAAGAATACCTGTGACAGCAATTATTGCCGGTGTTACAGGAGCATGTGGATCTGTCACCCAGTGTGAATCCTAACATACTACCAAGTATGGAAAAGGCATGCCTTTGAGAGAAACTGGAGTTTAAACAGACAAAAAAAAATGTGCAAAATGGAGAAGCAAAGCCATATTTCACAGCCAGGAATCTGATGGAGAAAGAGACTGAATAAATGTCTCAAACTTTTCACAATAAATTATCACTGCTCTAAGAAAAATCCTTACGTGGATTATGAGAAGTATCAAAAATAGTATCAAAAATAGTGTGGCCAGCAGGACCAGGGCAGTGGTTGTCTCACTGTACTCAGCACTGGTGAGGCCAAACTTCAAGTGTGTCCCGAAAAGCTAGTGAAGGTCTAGAGAATTAAGTTGTATGAGGAGCAGCTGAGGGAGCTGGGGTTGTTTAGCCTGGAGAAAAGGAGGCTCCAGGGAGACTTTATCACTCTCTACAAACACCTGAGAGGAGGCTGTAGACACATCAGGGTCGGTCTCTTCTCTCAGGCAACAAGTGATAGGACAAGAGGAAATGGCCTCAAGTCATACCAGGGGAGGTTCAGGTAGGATACCAGGAAGAATTTCCTCATGGAAAGGGTTGTTAAGCATTGGAATGGACTGTCCAGGGAGGTGGTGAAGTCAACATCCCTGGAGCTGTTCAAGAAATGACTGGACATGGCACACAGTGCTATGGTCTAGTTGAAAAACTGGTGATTGTTTAAAGGTGGGACTCAATGATCCGGGAATGTAAACCTGCAATGATTCTGTAAAGTAGCTTTGTCGAGATTCATGAGAATTTCTAAATGAAGATTTAGCCTTAATCAACATTTTTATTATTCTTTTACCTGTCCCAGAATCAGTATTAAGCCTCACTGAGTACATATTGAAAGCCTTGATGAAACCAGAGATTAACCCAAGTCAGTGAGCCAAAAGCTCACTGTCCATGCAAAAAATCTGGTTATAATGAATTTTCTTTTGCAGTGAGCAGAAAGGCAATAGGAAACTTCCAAGTGTGGTTTGTGCTACTAGTTTAAGGTATTTGAGTAGGGAAATCCCAGGCTTCTTTCAATGCAACAAAATGCCAATGTTCCATTGATGTCTCCATAGACATTCAAAGATAAATGTATAGCTACCCTATTCTCAGAAAAGATTGCTGAAGTCCATATTCTGTATACCGTGCAAAGCATTAGATAACCAAAGAGTCCTACTCAGCAACCAGCAACGTTTCCTGAATTGCAGTAGTGCATTAATACAAAACTAACTTAGCCCTTTTAGGACTCTTTCTTGTGTGGGTAGATTGACACAGAAGCTCATTTGTTCTGTGCTAACTTAATGTTGATTTCTACTCATTCTCACTATGAGCAAGGTAGAAGTTTTCTTTTAAAAACCAAGAAAGGAAAACAATTTATGCAAGTTGTAGTGGAAAGTCTGTAGTAGATGACCAGGAATAGACATACCTTAACTACAAAATCATTTTGTTATGTTGTAGGATTAGAATAGGAGTCCATACGCTGATATGAAAACCTCCAGTCACTGCCAGCAATTATTTTTTTTCTAGTGAAGGATTCATTACTATTCTATTTGGTGAGAATTATGAATGGAGAAAAGTAAATAATTTACATTGGGCACACTTTTTTCCTTTCACAGTTCCTTCTTGTTTTCTGCTAACTTTTATGTGCATTTTGTGTTCATTTCTTACACCATCTTACTCACATTAACTTCCCTTGGGTGTGACAGTGACACTGAATTGGATCATAGTGGCAGCAAGAGTTTGGGAGCTGTCAGCTGTGTAAAGTATGGCAGACAAATAGGAAGCTCTCTGCCTTTGTACTGGTTTTTACCTGAATTGTGCTTGGCATGTCTGTCCAATTTCCAAGAGAAACACAAAGTATGGTATGGCAGGCAGGCATGGTCACAACAGGTTACAGTGAGGTATGTCATTTCAGAGCATGCAATTTCCTCTTTGAGTCATTTTGCAAGAAAGGTTGAATCACTACATCCTCTTCTCTAACTGTGGTTCTGCCTCAGCATATCAGTGCCATGACTAGATCTGAGGTGGATGCACCTTTGTAATGTTAACAGGAGGTGAATGCCACACACTACAGCAGAACAACTGGCCCCTTTGCAAAGCTTTTGGAAGAAGCCAAAAAACATGCAAAGTGCATTTGCAACTTTCACAACTGATCAGGCATGGAAACTGCTAGGCAAATAATATGGGATCTGAGTCATGAAAAAGAAATGAAAATAAAATTACTAACCTGTTTTGTTTTGCTTTAAATTTGACATGTGAAGAGCTGAAGAATTCTGTCTCACAGTTGTTCAGGGAACCAGATTCAAACCATGCTGACCTGCTCTATCAAAGGACAAATTAGCAGCATGACTTGCTGTTTTCAGTGTCTCTATTTGCCAGTCAAAGCCCAAACAGCTCTTTCATTTGGTGGGGTCCTATTTATTCAGTGTTTTTGGAATTCTCTGTGTCACTAAAACTGCAGCTTTGACATCTGACATTCGGGTTTTTTTTCAGCATTTCCACAGAAAGGTAGCAGCAATTCCCAGTGGCAGCTTCCCAGAGATGAGGGACTACCTCATACTGGATAGTTCATTTGTTATGCAGCATCTGGGATTCTTTTCAGCGTCTCCAGTTACTGGCCTGATCCAATTTCCATTAACATCAAGTATAAGGTTCCCATGACTTCAGTGGGACCAGAACTAGATCCTAAACTTCTGTTGACACTAAATATTGGAACAGAAAGTGGGCTACGTTGCTGAGTTTCGTGTAGAACAAAACAGATCCAAAACTCTATGTCCATAAGCCATAAAGGATAGAGAGAATGTAAATACATGATGTTGCTGAGATTTTTTTTTAAATTTTTTTTCTTGTTGTTTATTTTTTACAGTATTTGATGTCTAACATAGTAAAGAAAAGGACTTAATAGTCTCAGGATCATGAACTCCACATTGTCATACCGTCTTCCTACACATGTGAAAGGATGGTATCTGTTAATATTCTGATGTCTGTAAGATAAATCAATGACAGCAGGAAAAGACAGCTCCATTAGAAACAAATGGCTCTAACACAATATCTAGTGACAGGTATTTGCAGTCCTTTAGAGGCACCATTTCAATACAAACTGTGATTATACATGATATTTGGGAATGGTGACTTGTCACTTGTAAATGGAGATACTGTTATGGAGCAAGAATTGTCATAAAAGACATTTAGTTTAAGGGCAACCTCAAAGCTGAGGCTGTTTTTTATTAAGTACTCTCTTCTTAATGTATGGAGCTATAGCCCAGCTGCTTATTGGCAATACATAGAATCATAAGCAGTGGCAGAACTACCCCCTTTATAATGTCCTTGGGACACAAGCAATGTGATCATTATAAAATGGTGCACTTACAAGCTTAACACATGCAGTATAATTTTGGTTTGATGTACACTGTGTAGGAAAAGATTATGTGCATAATGAGAGTGAAGTCATCTACTACTTGAACAGAGAGTGCCTTGCCAAGTAAGCTCCCTCCCACAGGGATCCCTCAGAGTACAGCAGCGTGAAATAGTTTGCTCAGAGCCTGTTCTTGAGAAAGACAGAGGATTTTTGCTCATATAGTTATTCAAGTTAATTTCAATGCATAATTTTTCCTTGGGAAAAAAAAAAAAATCAACAAACAAAGCACCCAAAACCAACCAACCAACCAAAGAAAAAATACAAAGCCAAAATCAAACCAAAAAACATTTTTCATCCTTTCTAGAAACACCAGTGTTTTGGAGCCTTGAGAAATGTAATAAACATAACAAAAATGTGGACTTCAAAGTACTTGTCCCCACCCTGGAAACAGAGGAGTGCAAGTGGGAGTTTATCATGGTCTGGTTGTTCTAAATGACATCCTGGTCTTGCCTGCTTATAAGATAAATCATGATTTGGGTTGTCCCAAAACATAATGGGCTTCTCTTTATCTACTAGGACTCACTCACTGACCTGTGAAAGCAACTTTGTGGCCTAGCTCAGACCAGGGGCCTTTCATTTCAACTACTCTCTAAAAACCTCCTGCTTTACACTACTCTGAACTCTGGCCTTGCTCTACAAGCCAGGACGGAGAATAAGTATCTTTTTGTGCCTGTTAGGGAACTTGAGGAGCATCATGATTGCAAGTCTCTTCCTCTCCTGAGAATGCAATGTGGACTCATGTGGGTCCTTTTACAGGCTATGCAGTGGGACTAGGTTACTGTGCTTTTGCTTCCACATGATGTACTCAAGGCTTACAGTACTGTACGGAATTCAGTTGGGAAGGTTACAAAGGCTAGCTGCAAAATTCAGGTCTAGGCCTGGCTTCATATTTTAAACCTGCTAAGTCCAGGGTGGTTCAGAGCAAAAAAATTTGCTCTGGCCTCTCACAGCTCTTTGCCTCTCTGTATATGTTTGTGTATGTGTCCTGGTTTGGGCTGGGATAGTTAATTTTCTTCTTAGTAGCTGGTACAGTGCTGTGTTTGGATTTAGTATGAGAATAATGTTGATAACACACTGATGTTTTGGTTGTTGCTAAGTAGTGCTTTAAATCAAGGATTTTTCAGGTTCCATGCTCTGCCTGTGAGCAGGTGCACAAGAGGCCAGGAGGGAGCACAGCCAGGACAGCTGACCTGAACTGGCCAAATGGGTATTCCATGCCACAGAACATAATGACCAGTCTATTAACTGGAAGGTATTGACTGGGAGCTGCCGGTCAGGGAACAGGCTGGGCATCAGTCAGTGGGCGGTGAGTGATTGTACTGTGCATCACTTCTTTCTCTTGGGTTTTACTCCTTTCTGTTTCTACTTGTCATTATTATTACAATATTCCAATTATTAAGCTGTTCTTATCTCAGCTCATCAGTTTTACCTTTTTTATCTTGATTTTTCTCCCTATCCCATGGCAGGTGGGAGGATTGAGCAAGTGGCTGCACAGGGCTTAGCTGATGAGTGGAGTTAGCCCATGGCAGCGTGAATACACCAGACAGTCCATACAGTGCATGGCTGTGTGTGTGCTTGTTTACCTCCCACCCACACATAAGATCCTGCACGTAGGTATAGTGAATACCATAAATTCAGAGATGCAGCAGCATTTATTCTTTCTATAAAAGAAGGAATTGGGTCATCTTTGATCTATATGCTGCTTAATAGAACACAGCAGAAGTATAGGCTGATGGGAAGACCTGATCCTCATGATTTCTTTTAAGCAAATTGCTCTTGCAGCAAAGCCAACAGGTATAAAGTTTGTTCAGACCAAAAAAAAAAAAAAAGGGCTCTTCAGAGGCAGTTTCAGGAGTGCATGTGAAGCAGAGGAGGCAGCAACATGGCAAGGGGGCCAAAGAGGCCCCCTCATTGTGCTCCTTCTCCACAGAGGAACACGCCAGGCAGCACAACACAGCCAGGCAGTGTTTGTTGAAAGGGCAGGGTGGCTGCTGTTCATCCCATTGCTGTCTCTGGCTCGCTGCAGTGGTTGAGGTGAAAGCAGGAGGGGATGTGGCACAGCTGCCTCACCAAGTATCACCACTTTCAAATTCCACTTCTTATCTCAGCCCTTCTTCCTTGTTGCTAATTACCACCTACTCCAAGATGTCAAGAACATACTCCCAGGAATAAACTGCTAGATAAACAAACCCCAGACAAACATCAAAGCTTAAAACAAACTGATAAGTCCCTTTGATTGATTTTAAGGGTCGGTGGGGAGAGGTGTGTTTGGATTGGAAGGTGCAAATGTTGAGCGGAGCAGCACCTGCTGCCTTGTGATCTGACCAAACCATTTGGCTTGAAAAGGCCAGGAGATAGGGAATCAGAAATCCATTTGGAGTTACAAAAGCAGCAGGGGAGGCTTAGATGAACAAAGGGGCTCTCCGGGCAGGGCCGTGTGCTGCTTTTTGTCAGCTTGGTATCACATTCCCTGTCCCAGCGTGACAGACAAATGCCAGGCCAGATGATGTGATACAATCAGCCTTGCTGGGATGAGGTCTGTACCTGTATTATATGATGGCAGCAGATGCTAATGCAATATGGGGGCAAGTGCAGAGTAAACCAAGGCTCAAAATTCTCAGCAAAAATTATTTCCAGGTACCTGTGTCAGCAGGAGGGAAGGGAGTTGTTCAGAGACAAGGACAGGCTTGGCATGTGCCTGTGTATGGACTGAGCACTTGTGAAAGATGCTCGGAGAATAAAATGTGGCAGCAGAGCTCCCCCACCCCTTCCTGGGCTCTCACAGGCTCTCAGACCTGCTCTGCAGTGACTGTGCTTGCCTTGGCTGACGTAGGAATAGGAAGCCAGCTCATGCCTACTAAACCAGAGATTAGCAGAGAAAGCTTACAAAGGCCTAAATATGCCTAAGATCAAAGTGATACAATTTGCTGTGATAAAGCAGGATAGCTTTCACTCTCTTAAGTTCCAATGCTGCAAAAATACTTCCATGCTTTTAACTAGACACATACAGTAATGCCTTGGTTACTGAGGGGCTCTCTCCATGTGCTCAGTTAAGCAAGGATTCAAGGAATCAGACTCCTATCAGCTAATTTTAAATACTTGTATTTATGCCTGAGGGTGCCTAGGGGTGTTTCAAATGTTGCAGTGATATGCTGAGGTGGATCTACACCATTCATGCTTTAGCAGTTCCTCTAAAGGTGACTCTCTATTGCGGAGACCAATTGCAGTAGCATGGCTGGGAATTCTGCTTTGATTGTACTGTGCACAGTTAAAAGTGAAAACGATGCAGCCTATACAGTTATTTTACTTACTTGCTTTCATGAGTAAATTAGTTTTCTGATCTCTTAATAGAAGAAGTTAGTTTTGACCTAGGTTTTCTGGGAGATTGTTTTTTTTTTTTTCCTCTGGCAATGAGGGGAGAAAAAAAAAGAGGGAGGAGAAAAGGTTGTCTCTTTTTGGTTATGAATTTGCTGTAACTGATGGAAATTCTAATGTAAAGCTCATGTTTACCCAACTCAGAAGCTCTAAAAAAATCCTCCAGTTTTCCCTATTTCTTGAAGTAAAAGCAAAGGAAATGAGACTAAACAAATGATGGGTGGGTGAAAAAAAGACAGTTTGTGTTACTGAAAAATGGAAGTGGGTGGATGTTTCAGAAATGCTTGATCAACATTTGCAAAAAAACAGGACCAAAGTCTAGGAAAGCAGTTTACCCTCAGGAATAATAGGAGAAAAACAATTTTAAGTAAACTACTGAAATACTCAACTTGAATTTTCATCATACAAATCCAGTTCTTGGATCATTACTTATCCAGTTATAGACTGGGAGACTGTGCTCAGTGAAAAACAAGCAATGGAGGTTGAATTTCTGCAAATGAGTTTTCAAAACCGTATTTATTTCAGGACAGAATGATTGACTCAGTCCAACTACTGGCATTGCCTACAGTGTTTAAATGGTGTTTCAAGATGCACCTCTCTACACGAGACAATGATAGTAAAAATTCCCAGGCATGCTCCATTTCCCAGTGATTTTCACTGAAACCACTTGGAGCGTGTGCAAGGGCTTTAATATGACTGAAGAAATATTGATGTACATTGAAGAGATCAAGGAGGGACATGTTTTTCTGTCTCTCTACTTACAAAAAAAAAAGCAACATCACCTCTCTGTACATTAGACTTTCTGTCTACTGAAATGGCACAAAAAGAACATCTCTGAGGGCTTTCCAGTGCCAATAGGGATGATTTATAGCTTCAGCACTATTTGTTTTAATCTCGGAAGGAGGGGAGGAGGAAGGGAATGGATTCGATGATACATAGAGAAACATTATTTCCCAAAGGCAGATTTTATTTCTTTAACAATTTATAAAGCTCCAGAAGTGAAATATCACTATTTTGGGACTGGTGTTATATATCAATGAGTTTAGCAGCTGCCAGGCTTATTGCATGTATTTTGTACTGTACATACAGTGTAAAGCCCATTGATTCAACAGCCATAACAGGGTCTTTATTGTCATTGTTGCAGTAGATCACCAAATTTTGATCTTAAGAGACAGACTGCGCACTGAAAAATGTCAAGGCAAACTTGTATAATAAGCAAGCCCAGTTCTACCTCCACTAATCACCCTATTGCCTCAGCTGCTGCATCTGACTTACTCTGCTCTTTAGCAGTAGCAGATCTGACTACCAGAGTTCTGTTCATTCTGCTGCCACTAAGAATGTAGGCATATAAATGTGACCAAATAATAAATATATTGATAAAAACTTTCTTGAAGTCTAGTGGGGGGAGGTGGATGTGTATTTTGGGAGAGGCAGAAAAACCAAATCTTGTGACTCTTAGTGTAGTCGTACTAGCTTGATAGTCCCTATAAAATACTAGAGGGAGTACCTGGATTTACAGGAAAAATACAGAAAGGCTGCTTTAAGGTGGGAAATTTAGTGATTAGCTGTTTTAGTAGAAGATGGGTTCTTCAAGCCATAACGCAATTATTGAGAGGTCTCAAAACAGTAGAAATGATTGTATGCAATTCACAGGCCCTGCATGACCACTCTCTGCCTGAATGCTGTTAATTATGAAACCAGAAAGCTTTTTCCTCTTGAAGCTTGAAGGAACCTGAGGTATTAAGATAGATAAGATACTTCTCTTGTGGAAAGTAGAGATACAGGTTTCATTTTGGGGTTTTACACATAAAAGAAGAAAGAAACTTTTAGAGGGTCTCTACAACCCCCCTTTCAAAGGGGGCTCTGTAATCATTGCCTGTGTTACCTCTGTTTTCATCTCTCAGAGCGCAGTTGAGATGAGAAAGGATATAGCTCCACTGAGACACAGACACTGTTCCCCTGTGTGTTTTCTCTCCCTTTCAACTGAGTTTTGTTTGTGTTGGAGAAAAATCTAGTTTTCAGCTCTGTGGCTACAGAGCATTTACTGTCAGCAGAATCAGTGTATTTTCCTTAGGCAAAGGCAAAAGAGACAATGGAAGGGCAGTATATACAGTGTGCATTGTTACAGCCTCAGCAGGGACTTCTGGTATGGGAATGATTATGGGAATACAGAGTGAAGCAGGGCCATATCCTTCTCTGGGAGTGTTGGGACTCCAGAAAGCTCTTGCAGACACTGATACCTTTTTCATTGTTTTTATTAGGTGCTAGCTCTCTGGATTTAGCTTATTATTATAGGATGTTTGAGTATTTATTTGCCTAGAAGTAATTTAGGCCAGGGTTTGCTGAAGACTCCACTTCACTTGACATGCGTCAAGATTCAAAAGATGGGAATCAAAAGTTTGCTTGATATTAATATCACTGTTGATCCAGGGCTTCAAAACTTGCTGGTGATGGCAGTGAAATGGGGAGCAGCTTTACTCATTTCTGATGGAGCTTGCAAAGCAGAAGTCTGCTGATTTTTCAGTTCCTAAGAATGTCTGCATAGCTTGTTAATCCCTGGAAGTGGGAAGCCGCTTTTAACAACAGCAGGAGGGACAGGACCTTTGGTGTTTGCTAGCTCTGAAACTGGGATTTAGCCAGATTATTCTTCATTTCTCACAAAAGGGAAGTCATAGTGCTTGCTGAAGCCAAATGACAGTTGTGGGAGCTGAGACTTCCATTTACTACATACAACAGCAAAGCTAAGAGGAAGCCATGGCTGCCAGATGTTTGTTTTACATAATCCAGAGGATGCAGATGTCTTTCTTCAGCAATGGATGTTTTGTGATATTTTTTAGAGGCTGGTACCTAAGGAACTGTCATTAGATTGTGACTTGAACTATGTCTGAGTGGAGTGGAGCAAGGATCCCTTTCCTCTTTGCAGATTACCTGAGGAAGCTTGGAACCTGGGGTGAAAGAATAGCTAGAACTTTGTGCCTGCTTACTCTCACACCAGAGGAAAGTGGGTGAGGGAATAGCTTAAGTGGTGGCTTCCCACCTGCAGCAACCTATGTTGAACCTAAAGAAAGGGAATAGAATAGAATAGAACAGAATAGAATATTTCAGTTGGAGGGGACCTACAATGATCCTCTGGGTCAGCTACCTGAGCACTTCAGGGCTGACCAAAAGTTGAAGTATGTCATTAAGAACATTGTCCAAATGCCTCTTGAACAGTGAAAGACTTGGGGCATCAATCACCTCCCTAGGAAGCCTGTTCCAGTGTTTGACCACTCTCGCTGTAAATAAATTCTCCCTAATACCCAGTCTAAGGAAGAAGAGCTCGAGGGCTTGAGAGGAGCATGAGGAAATCAGCCTTTGCTCAGTTGTTGGGTTGAAAATGCAGCATCTTTGAAAACAACCCTGCTAAAAAAGAACCACTTACAGAACATGATCTTTTGTATTGTTTGTTGTTATTAATTGTATTATTGCCTACTGGGGTACACAAAGGTTGGTAATAAAGTAGACACCAGATCTTGAAATCAAACACAGCACTATTGACTTACAGCAAAAAATGTAAGAGGGAGAGACGTTGGGACTGATGGGTTTCCAAACAAAACTGTCCTTTCCATCACAGAAGAGTTTGTAGTTTCTGTAAAGAGTCAAGAAGAGGAGTTAGAAATGAAACAGTGGAATAAAACAAGTCACAGATGCCATAAAGGATACCCAGAATACAGATCGTTAACGTGATGGCTGTGTGTGTGAATGCTTGTGGCTTGATCTTAGACAATGATCATAATTAGAAGAATTAAAGTTTCAATTAGCTGTCACACAAGAATGACGTGTGTCTTCCTGTGTAGAAAGCTAGGGAACTACAAATTTCTGTGGACTTTGTTGGACTGTGCTCCAGTTCAACACCAAAATATCCTTAACATGAAAAAGGAAGAACTGTGACCCTGGGTTTCAGCCAACATGCAAAGCCAAACAAAGCATGTATTGGAGGAGGTGGAGGCTGCTTCATGGTGATCTGAACACAGAAGCACATTCGACATGTAGACAGTGAGAATACAGAGAATCTCTTTAGCTTCAGGGAACACTGGACAGAAGGAACTGTCAGTCCTGCAATGAAGAGGTAACAATACACCTGTTGAAACAAGCACAGAACTGGTCAGAGAACTCGTGCTTCTGATCCTAGACATCTGTTGACTTTTGAGAGACTCCAGCTGCACTCTGAAAAATGTAGAGTGTTTAGGAACTAAAGAGTGGGAAGAAGTTCAGTGATTTATAGGGATGCCTAACTTATCTTTCTAGATTCTGCACATGCTTATCAGAAGCCTGTGAACTCTTGAGACAGTTAGCACATAGTGGGCGTATGGTGAGATACCAACAAACAGGCATTTGAAGGAGTAAAGAAAAATGTAAGTGATATATCAGGCTTTAAGTACTATCAAGCAAAGCGGCCCTGGAACTATGGTGACTATGTCTACATAGACACACCTCTAAGCAACTGCGATTGTTCCTTTGGATCATGCACTACAAATTTATGCCCAGAGCAAAATCCATCCAAGGGTTACCCTAGTGTCAACAGTCTGCTTCCCTCTCCCTTAAATATGTGCAATAAATTACTACAAGCCTTTTTAAAATTTTTTTAAATTATGGGGACATCAAATATATATCATCTCTAAAAAAGGAAAAAGTTTTTAGAAAATAAAAGAGTCAACAAAACTGTTTCAGATAATGTAAAGCTGTTTGTTTTTTTCTTCTGTGCCAACCCAAGCTGGGGATAAGGCAGACTGGGCAGGTGTAAGTGAGAAGCAGATGTGTCTGTCTAACTGGCTTGCACATGAACAAAGCGTGGTGATGATGCCCTTGTTCAGGATTTGTATCTTGATTAATTTTTAAGTGCACCTGGCACTAAAAGGAGGGAAGGCTTGGACTCTGGTATTGACTGCTGGCCAGTATTCCTGGAGGGCTAGACTTTCAAATACTTATCTCTGTCACTGGAGAAACAAAGGTCTTTCTGCATGTGGGCACAGGATGAATTCAGGCACCTGTTGGAACTGAAGAGCAAGGTAAAATGTTGTATGGATACACCTTGTGGGGTTTTAGAAGGTGGGCTGTAAGAAGTAAAGGAAGCAGACTACAGCTATTATCACCAGAGCTCTGAGACACAGGAAGAGGTATCTTAGTACTGGAAAGGATGAAATTACTGAGATTTTGGAATACAGAAATCCAATTACTTTACCTTTGGGTGGAACATGAACTCACCATATGATCTCACCAAATCCATTAGAAAGCAATGTGTGAATAAGCTGATACTAAGTACATCAAAAACACCTATCCAGTGTAGTAATTGAAACTACATTGATCATGAAGGAAAGAGTAAGGGTCATGAGAATCTGAGGGCTGACAGACACATATGCAGTATATCCTGTTGTGAGTATAAAGCATCTGGGACCCTGGAACAGAAGACAAAATCCCCAAGTATGCTACAGTACCTTTCCATCCCTCATGAGACACTTCAGGCAGCTGAAACGAATGTGCTAGGAACAGCAAAATGACTCATACTCCAGCATTAATCGCTTCATAATAAAAGACCACAGGATGTTACCTTTTGTTTGGTGAGTAGTGACTATGGTGTGCAACACATGATCCTGAGTGCAGGGGGCCAAGCAATCATACTGCTGGATTTAGGGTAGGCACAAAAGCTTAAATGAAAATGTAGGTCTTCTAGAGATGAGCCAGGAAACATACTCAGTGGCCAGACATGAAAGGCATACGTAGAACAGTGTGCATAGTGCAAAGTGCTGGCAGCAGCAGGAGACTACTGTCTGACGACAGCCCAGGAAACACTGTGAAGTGCTCTGTTCTTACTGGAGAGCAGAAATTGCATTGTTAAAATAAATTATAATCCAATTTCTAAAAGCTGGATTCTCTTTTTAGATGAAATCTTTGTCTTACAGGGCTGTTTTTTCCAGTAGTTACAATGCAGTACTTTAAACAGCCAGGAGCCAATGACTGCTGGAAAGAGCACAAGACAGATGACTACCAACGTTAGGCACAGGGAAAGCTGGGCAGAACAGTTGACTCACAGGTGTGTCACTAAATCACTCTGCCAGCTTGAATTGTTCCTCGGGTGATGCAGTCTGAGCACCACACCTGTCTAAGGGCTGTGCCTGCACAGATAAAGAAATATGAATCCAATTAGTTCATAAAGAGGAAAAGATTGTGAGGAGAGAGAAATGAATTTTTTCTCAGTATACATACACGTGAAAGAAGGAAGTCTGAGGAAGTCAGAAGAGCTGATTAAGGTAAAGGACTGTTTGAAAGTAACTGTTCAAAAACTGAACATGAATACATTCAGACTGGAAAATTAGAATGACTTTCTTACTAACAAGGAATAGAAGGGGTAAAAAAAGAGTTGTATCTAGTTCAGTAAGAAGCTCAATCAACTCAGGATGGGATTTCTAAGTTTGCAGGAGGTATGTTCACATCTCCAGGATTTCCCTTTTCATCCTACATTCCTATATCTTAAAAAAGGGAATACCAAGATTTGCATTCAAATATGCTACGTGTAACTGTTTAAAGCTGGAGGTATTCCTGCCAAGGCTGGTCTGTAATTCGGATATTTATATGTACAAATGATCACTTGGGCTCTATCTTCTGGTTTGTGCAACCGTGTGGCTTGCATGTACAAAAGTGGTTGTGCACTCAAATAGACTTGCACAGTGCTGTGTGTATGGAGCCTATGCAAATTATGAGCTACTTAAAATATCTTGAAGTGAATGTATTAAAAAGCTATGTCTGCTATAGCTGTTTGTTTCCTTGCTGAATCCAGCATCTCTAAGCCTCAGCATATGAGATATGGGCATTAACGAACCTATCTGTAACATACTGGCAACACAGAAATAAATATTTTAGTGTTTGGGGTTTTTTCCCAATTATTTTAAAAGAATCTTAGTGGGAAAGTTCCCCCCTAAGACTGATTGGATGACTTTCTAAAGGAAAACATTTTTTAAGATGTCCTTATTTTTTTACCAAACAGCAGGAGAAAATCTTGATGCTATCCTTTGGGAAATACAGACTTAACAGGCTACTTCAACTAACCCTAAAGTCATTGGGAGTGAAGATCTCTGAAATCTCATGAGCTCCAGTTCAGCGAAAGACTTTAGCACATCCTTAACATTAAACATGTGGGCTGTGCCTTTGAAGTCAGTAAGTGTACTCACATGCTTTCGTCTGCTGCTGGATTGGGCTTTGACCACCTGTTTTTTATCTCAGCAGGACAGAGCACCCAGTCATTCCTGATATCCCCTTACTCCTGCTAGCGGTTCGTGAGCAGTCAATAGGCCCACTGTGCATGCAAGGCTTGCTCAGTTCAGGCAATGTTAAGCCCACCAGTAGCACTGGAAGCTTTGTACTATTTGGCATTCTGCTTGAACTTCTTTTTTAAAAATTTTGTCTGATAATTCTGTTTGAGCTGCATTGCTCCAGGGATTCCTGCACTCTTCCCCTCCAAAAGCCAGACAGACTAGTTAATAAACATTCATAATTGCAGGCAGTCCAAGACACAAATTAGCTTATCCCTTGTAAATTCACTTACTTGAGTCAAGCTTCCATTATTTTGTTTTTCTTATACCTACTGGAGGGAAGAGAAATCAACCCCCTGAGCTCCTCCAGGCTGCATATTTGCTACTTTTTCTTTTAAAGTGCCAAAATACTCAATTTGTATTTTCCTCCTCAGTCTGCAAGGAAAATAAGGTAATGGAAAATTAACTCTAGTGAAAAATCAAGCGCATATAAGTGCAATCTAATGAAGAAGATTTATTTTGAGTGTCCAGAGATATGGCTGCTAATTTCCTCTTCTGGGGCCCAGACTCTGAAAGTACCTTTCTTTTGGGGAATGGCTGTGTGCCACTGGCTGGTATCACTGGCTGGTTGTGCCCGTTTGCTGCTTATGGCCTGCCAGCTCCAACATTTTCCTGTATTGACAAACAGAACCCTTGACCTACTTTTGGAGACTAAGGTCTGATTCTCTTCTCAGACTGATTTTGAGACCGGTATTGTTTTGCTGCATTTGTTGGAGTAACTACTTGATGTAAAGCAGAGAGCAAAGAAGACAAGACTACTGGAGGCAACAAATGGGATTTCACAAATCTGTTTTTGGGTCTGTAGACAGTTCCTTGTTCTCTGCTGTGCCACTGCTATCGAGTTGCACACGGTTTTCTGCTGACTGTTCTGGATATTCATATTGCCTTCTAATGCCATTGACAGATGCAACGAGACATCCTGACATTGGCAGACTGAGGTCTAATTTTACTACCTAGAAAACATCAGTGAAAAGGAGTAAATTTTCACAGAACAGATTCAGGATATTGCCATTTCTTCTATGTTTATGAGAGGAAATGACCATTTTGTCCTGCATCAAATTTGCAGATGCTCCCTGGAACATTGTTCTTGATAAATTTGTAATGACAATGTCTCATTTTTCAAACCTACATTTTCTTGGAAGAAGTAATGTCATACTGGGCTATGGAAAGTAAGCTGTCCGGGTGGGAAAAGTAAAAATTATACCAAGAGAAAAAAGAAAATAAGGATGTTTAAAGAAAATCAACTAATGAAAAAGGAGTAGGACCTGTGGGTTTTTTCATTTCAAAGTTCTACTGCTTGAGATTTTGTTATTTCTTGTGGCTCAAATATCAATCAGACAGCATCTTCTCATAAACAAATTGTAATATAAAGATTAAACCTTAGCCTATTTTTAGAAAAACAACCATAGTGGAAAAACAGTAGCGAAAAAAAATCAGTTTTGGAGCTCATCTGGCTCTTCTTTGATTTTACAACATTTTAAAACCCTTGCAAAGTAAATGCACCTCAGGAGGAGCTCAGACGTCAATAGGTCAAGGATTTTATGAATTCACTCTGAGCCACAATTTTTAGTTTTAGAAACTAAATACCAGCACATTGTGTTGATTTAAACAATACACTCACCTATAATCCACTGTGCTGGTAGTGTAAACTGAATTAGAACCGTATCTCAAAGCTAGCTCTAAACTAGCAACCATTTCATCTCTTCATGCTTCTGTTGATTGCCATCCTCCTGATTTACATCACCAACACATGAAATGCTCCCATCTCATGGCAATCATCTTAATTGAGAAAGCAGAAGCACAGGGATGATATTGACTCAGGAAAATGAGACAGACAAGTATGAACTTTCCATTATTCTGGATGCTGGTTATAAATGTTTTTCCTCTTCTGAACTTTGACTTGTTATGGTTGGAAAATCATTACAGCAAATAGCTGTAGATGCCATTCAGTGAATGTTACATGTCTGTTCGGCTCCTCTTCTAAATCCTTATTTGGAGCTTCAGCCAATCTGTGTAATCATTTCTAGTCAGTCTCATAACTTTTGTCTACAAAAGATGCACTTCAGTGTCCATCCACTACAGCTTCCCTACAGTGTAATGGTGATGTGCCAAATCAAAACACAGGGCAAGACTCCTTCCAATTTTCCTGAAACTTTATAAAAAGTATATTTACTCTCAAAGTAGGTTACTATTTCTGAAAACTGCCGTAGTGACAGACCTGCTGATTCAAGCCCTCAACCACATAACAGAAAGAGCATGGTTAGCAGCAACACAGCTACATCTGGCCAGCCTGCAGCGAACTTCTAGGGACGAGAGGAAATTCAGTTTCCATGCCCATTTAATTTTCACCTTCTCTGTTAGAAGAGACAAGCAGGATGCTAGTTTTGGACTTTCCAGCATCATTTTAAGCCTGATCTGTGAAGTCTCATGACCTTAGGCTTATTGAATGAGCCTGACAATGAATGACACACAAAGGCTTAGGGCAGAAGCAGTACATTTAGATCAAAGGAGACTGAAGACTTGTTACAAGAAAAAAATAGAGTACTTTTTGTTTTGCACACTAATATCTTTCATTTGTCTAGGCCCATTCACACATTTGTAGATGGTTTGACAGGGCTCAAAGAGGTCTATAAAACCTGGACGTTTGCATTGACGCTTCTTTTTCTTAGCTCTTTTGAAACATTCCTCTTCCAATTGCTTTAATCCTTTTACATACTACTTCTTTTCATGGCTGGTCATTTGACTAGAGTTACAAATATAAAAAAAAAAGGTCTCCAAAGGAGAGCATCTGTTTTGTTGTGGTTGTAAATTATTTCAGTTCCTTTGGATCACACTGGCAAGGCAGAAAGCAAGGGGAAAGAAACGGTTCTCTGATCAGAGATACCCTTCTAGCCATGTGGCTTCAGTGGGGAGAGAAGAGAGGAGAGACTGACAAAAGATAGTAAAACCAGTAAAAGGCAACAGGTTTGACATCATAAGAAGCTGCACAATGGAAGGAAGTTTAATCCCTATTTGGTATCACATTGAGATCTGTGAAAAAGGGTGTCTACTTTGTTGTACTGCGTGTATTCAGCTTCCCTCTAGGAAATTGGTAGCAGTTACCAAGAACAAGACATACATGACCCGAAGGACACAAAATATTGTGTGATCTCTCTATTTAATTCTCTTCGAGTCTGCTTTCACTGATTGACCAAATTAGGTCATTTCTCCAATGAAGAGAAAAAGACTAATAAATAGGTTGTTCTTGCAAGACATGATAAATCAGAAGGAACACCCGGAAGACCCCAGAACTAACACATATTACACAATTTCCATGCAAAGGGAGGTAGAGGCAAAGTGGAATCTAAGAGAGAAGTTTACACACAAGGGCAGCAGCTCAGACACTCAAGGAAATAGGAGTTAAAACACAAGTTAATTGGTTTGTGAATGGGAATAGCATGAACTGCAGCCTGAATTTGACAATATTTCACATGAGACCAAAGCCGACATTTTTCATTATTCTTGAAAATGAACTTTTTCCCCAGTGCTCTCCTGTGCTGGTGGATATTGGTAAAGCTAAAAGCACTAAACTGACATCACAATACTCATATGGAAATGGCTGGAAATAGAATCAAAATAGATTTTTTTTTTTTTTTAAATCGATAAGATTTAGTTTTGTAATATTTATTTTCTGAGAGTTATTTCAGTTACAAAAGTTCAGCAGGAAGAGAGGATTACTCCCCAGGTGATCTAAGGACAAAAAAATGACATCTTAGAAGTGTCATCTGATAATCATAAAAGTTTACATCAAAGAAGTATTCCGTTTTACTATTTAAAATATCTTCTAATAACCATTCATCATAATTTCTAAATTTTCCAACTCAATTTTTAATTTAAAAAAACCACCCTAAAATTACTTTTTTTTTTTTTTGCTAAAACCATCTTCACTGTAAAGATATTTTCATTTTCCTTGTTAAAATTCTTTCGATAGTTGAACTACAGTGATTCTTTACTATTTACCATTATCTTTTGCTGTATCATCAGTGCTTTTCTATCACAAGTGTCCCCTAGAAATGACCCTTGAGGTAAGTGAAATATTCTTCTCTTGCAGGATAATTCTTGGTTTTGTAAGCTATCATATCTTATGCAAAGTCTATCCTTACACTTCTAGAATTTCTGATTACTTTCTCTATTTTATAAATAGATCAAAATGGTCATGCCAAGTCTGCACAATACATTTCAAAAGGTTTGGTCAATATCTGTTAGAATAAACATAAGTGAAATTGTATTTAAACTTCTTAAAGGAAAAGACGTCTAATAAACATGATATTTTTATTTGGGGAATAGAAACTATGAAGATTGTAAAAATCAGGGAAGTTAGAGCCAAAATATATCCAGAAACAGCGTCCTGAAGAATCTGAAATATCTGTTTAGAAAATGACGTGCAATCTTATGTTAGGACTTAGTTGCCAAAGTTGTCTGGCTGCTTCCTGGGGATTATTGACTGCAAGTCTCCAGTGTCTCACAGTGACATGATTGCCACTTCTCTGTTCAGTTAATTGAAGATTTGAGTAAGTCGTGGTAAAGAGAGACTAACAGAGAGAGCAATTGTATTGTGGTTGTTTTGCGCTGTGAACTTGAAGGGACATACCCTTCCAGTGAGTTAACACCTTGTCCCCAGAGTAAAGAAGGATAAAAATAAAGATCTGAACAGTATTGTTCCAGTTGAGTAAAATTAGAAGCCTTTTTTAACAGCCCTGGCTCTGCCGTGCTATTGTTAGAACTTGTTCACTCGCTGAAGTGTTCTGCGTGACGCTCCAGCGTGTGCTCCCTCCTCAGAGTAAGAGCCCTTTTCTGATCGCCTTCAGGAGCCAAGAATGTGCCATATAAAATGAAGCAGCTATTAAAATGTGCATGAAAAAACAATTTGCTTTGTGCCTAGTTATACCTTCAAGGGTGATTGTTATCGATGTATTTAATCTGAGTCTCTGTGTATAATCAAGCACTAGAACACAAAATGGTTGTAAGCATAATAAAACCATGGAGGTAGGAAAGCCAGTGGAGACAATCCAGTGATTTGCTGAAAAGTGTGTGGGGATTGAAAGAAGGAAGGAGAAGGAGGAGGAAGGAGAAGAGGAACCCTGGGAAACAGAGGCTTATCCTGTCATTCATTCTGTTTGATTGTGAATTTCGCACAATTTATGCTGTCTGGGTTGGGGGATCATTCCAAACACTTTACAAGGAGGAAGGATTTTTGTACAAAATTTGCATGAACTGTAACATGGACACTATATGGATAGCAAACAGAACCCTAAAACAAGAACACAACAAAGACCGTGCCTCTTGTAAATTGTTGGTGGAACAGATTCCTTCTTCCACTAATTTTCATTGAAACCATCATTTATATGTCTTAATAAACTAGTCATGTCAGAATAACCCCAAAAGCATAAATTTCATCACAATATGCTTTCTCTTCTGGACCTCAGTTCAACAATTACTAGCATATTTATGGCATGAACAGACATGAATATTTTGTTAATAGAAGTATACTATTATAAACATACATTATTGTTACCCTCTTCCTTGCAAAAGGGTATACCATGCCACGTGTTAGCAAGCTACGAAGTGTAAGGGAGAGAGTTAGGAAGGTAAAAGGGAACATGCACTCTTGGAAACACAGACAAAAATTCTAGGTATGGAAAAAATGCACATCCTCACAGGATTTTATTCTCATTTCAGCATGAGTGGGATTTTCATGGCAGTGATTCTATATTGCTGCATGTACTGAGAGAAACCTGTGGATTTAAATAGGCCTCTAGAATCCTGAGACAAGAAAGAGTAAATATTTGGTGGGCTTCTAGGGAGATAAACTTCACAGTGGCATCTGAAAGTAGAAGGAAAACATCCAGGCAACACCAACCCTTCCTTTCTCTGATACTTTCCCTTTCTGTGAACACTCCAAGTGATAGTTGGTGGCAGCATGAGGAACTACCAGCAACACAAACTACCTGCAAATTCCACAGAAACTCAAAACTGCAGACCTCTAAGATGCATTTGGATCTATGAATGTGCCTAAATGGATTTAATGTTCATTTCAGAGTCTGGCTTCAAGACCGTGATCTGTCTTGCAGAAAGCCCATTACTATGTCCCAACACAAAAGTGAGATAAATGAGGCACCAATAAAATCATATTCCTCTGCAACATAGCCTGAATGTAATCTTGACTTCAAGGATTGTGCAAGACTGAGGATCTGGAGGCCCTAGTAGGTGTCCTGAATCACTCTTTGCTTTCTGACATCCAGGTGCAGGAGTCTGCTGAAGGGTGTACTCTGTCACGGTGTTGCCTCAGAACTCAAGCCAGGCCTTGATCCTCTGGACTGTTGAAAAGTCAGTGGAAAAGATGCAGGTAGACAGTCATTACCACATAGCTCATTGCTTCACACATTTCTAACTGAAGAACTAGGATCTAATCATATGTGTTTCTTACGTTAATAATATATCTATTTCTGTCCCGTTAGAGCCTTTATTTTACTTTGAACTTTCATTATATCAGATTTTTTTGCAAGTGATAATTAAAACAGTAAGTACCTTTGTCTGGATTCAACTTTAGTAGAATTCTTTTCAGAGAGATACAAATTACATTCCCCTTTTCTAAAAATAGCATTGGTGGTGGGAGACCTGATATAGTCTCTGTCAAGTATTAGAAGGTCTATACAACAAGCTTTGATTTCCTCTACATAGAAGAATAACCTGGCAAAATTCAAGGGAACTGCAGCCGTTGACTGGAGGAATTTCTAAGGCATTTGCCTCTCACTTACTGAAATGTGTTAGTCCTTGGACATGGTTCCTTCTTTGAATGTGGTAATACTTAGAGCCTTGTGTTGCCTTTGATCACATACTTTAATCATAGAAATTAGAGATGGAACAGACATATTCATTCATCTAGTCCATTTCCTGCTGCTGCAGGATTGGTCTGCAGTTTATTTTTGAGGGCTTTCTAGTTCTCACATTTCTCCCTGAGATCAATGGGAGTTCCTCACCCAGATCAAGAGCAGTGAATGGCTCACAACTTGTGAAACTCATACTGAACTGTATTTTGTACCATATTGGGTGGTACAAATGGTGGAAATAATGGAGTATTCTTCTCATACAGGTCAAAGCAAAGCATCTGATGGAGAAATAAGCATGGTTCATTTACACAGGTATTAGCTGAATAGAAAGGAAAGGATATCATGATTATTTTCCTGAATATTCAGCTTTCTAAACACAAGTACTTCCCTGTGCGCATCATCTATCTTGTCTGTGCAATGTTGTCAGTCATCTCTTCATTCTTCCTTGATGAATTTTTCTACATGGAGCTGGTCGAGTTTTTCTTCACTGTGTTTTAAAAATAATAATTTAGTGTTTGGCTAAGTGAAAAAAGTATCAAATTTTAACTGAATGGTTGCGATGTATTCCTAACATTTAGCATTTAAGAAAGGATAGTCATAAACTTTTTCATCTCTTATGGTGAATTTTTGAGTTTTGGTCTTTGAAGAGATTGCTAGTAATTTGCTAGTAATAAATTCCATCTATACTATGGAAATTACAATAGAAACTTTGCCTTTGGGTTTCTGGTAGAACAATATTGTCTAATGCAATGATCATGCAGTAGGGGCTGTTTACACTTTTTTTTATTACCAAATTTGTTATAATCCCTGAACCTTTCCTCCACCTAACACTCCCCACATTAATTGTTGTTTCACCTCAGAAGGTTCTGATGCTTTGCAATATTCCCCTGCCTGCTATGATACAGTCCATCTGGCATTTCCTTTTTAGTACAGTACTCTTCAAAGTAATTAAAATATAAGCCACAACATGAAAAAGCCTGAATTCAGCTGTCAGGCATGTCTGCATATCATGGCACTGGTCCGACAGTAAGCTTCTTAAACGACGCCCTGCTACAGAGTTCCACACAATGGAAGATTGCCAAACAGTTTTTAATTCATATAATTTAAGCTTGGTGGCATGAATGACTAAGTGTGTAATGTAGAAAACTGTCGAAAGAAGTCCAAATACTTGCTGAACTACAAAATCAAATGTGACTTTTCAGCTTTCTCTGTGGTTTCAAGTTCATTATCCTATAACATTGCATCCTATAACATAGCATCTCTAGTACCTGCTGCTTATTTAACAGATAAAACTTCAGCCCTTGCCCTGACCCACAGCAGTGGAAAAAAGCAGCAGAAGAAAAAGCATAGTACGTAGCAGCAAACGTGGAACTGCCCTTGCCCTAAATATATTTTAAGTGGGCATCTAATGAGCAGGACCAAAGGAATTCTATGGAGGAGGAAGTCTTAAAATAGTGTGGTTGTGAGCTGAGCTGTGCAAGGTATTTGGCTGGCTCTCAACCCACAGAAGGCAAAGTGTCACACAACAGCCTAGTGTTGCTGGGCGCAGGTCATTGTTAGTCCCCGCAGGAAAGGGATTAACTAGACAATTGCCTTTCTGCAGAGCAGAAACAAACTTCCCCATTAATTGCTACCAGCCTCTTCCTGTTCCAGTAGGTTACTCTGGCTTCTTTCACTGCAAAGCCTTTGCTATCAGAGCAGACAGTATCTATGGGTACAGGAGGCACTTCCCAATTAACTCTTTCTGTATTTGCCCTTCTGCATTGCAACCTGATGTGACAACACTTGCCTTTTAGAGATAACAAAAGTATCTTAAAATTTACCTAGGAAAATTGATCATTACTATTATGCACAGTACATAACTACAGCATAAACTCCTATTCACTTTCAGTGTAAGGAAAAACTTGTGTTTTATCTTGCCTTTTTCAGAAGAAAAATTAATTATTATGGTACTTGGCTTGTATTTTTCTCCCTTAGCTTGAATTGCAATTGCATGAATTACCATCCCGGAGAAGATCATTAAACTAGCTGAAGTGTATTATCCTCCCTCCCTCCCTCCAGCTACAGTCCAGGCTAGATGCCTCTCAGGACAGTGAGGCTGCATGCCTGCAGAAATGCATATTTTCTACCTCTTAGCTCATTGACTACTCACAGACAGAAGCCTGTGTTTTATGTATATACCAAGGCGCAAGAATCTTGTAGTTTATGTTAATACTACATTACTGCTGCTGAGGAACTGGCATCTTGTTCCTGTGTTAAAAAAACCCATAATGCTGCACTTTTATCTTCGTCTCAGGTTTGGAGCAGGGCATAATACGGTTGATGTAGTTTCTTTTTCTTTCTTTTTTTTTTGTTTTGTTTTGTTCTGCAGTCACTTTGGTGCAGATGAGTAAGTCAGAAACCATTCATAGAACTGACATCTTTTCTCTTGCTATCTCTTCTAGAAAAAATTCTAGTTACAGTGGTATGTGGACTATTTGAATATTTACCTTTTCTGTCTGCTCTCCTGCCTCCTTCATATACACATATAGCTATTTTTTTGCAAATATTAAGAGTTCTTCTTGTGTAGATGTGGAAAAACATCAAATTTCCCCACTATTTCACTATTAAAATTTGTGCCTTTGTGGATCCAGGAATTTCCTGCATTTTCTGGATTCTTGCTGTCACTCTAAGCAGGGTTTTGCTGACAGTGTCACTCTCCTCTCTTGCAATGCTACACTTCCTGCCTTCACAGATTCTAGTAGCCTTTTTCATCTTTCAGTCTTTTTCACTGGTGCTTATGCTCTTTTATCAGTAATGTTTATGCCCCTTCCTCAGCCTGCATCAGACCTCAAGTCTTTACTTTCCATACTGGTCTGTATGTCCTCTGTGCTCATTCACAGCCTGGGGGAATGTGTCTTCTTATTTCCAAGGGTTTAAATGTTCTGATCACAATTACACGTTTGGGGAAACTCTCCTGGTTTTATATGTCAAGCACCTTTCCTCCTTTCTCAAAGAAACACACGACCCTGCCAGGCCCCCAATGTGCAGTTTTCTTCCTATTGGGAAGGGCAACAAATCTCAGGAAAAAATAAAAACCCATAGAAAGTTCCTCACTGAAACTTCGCACACCACACTCAGGCACTGTAAAATATGAACTTTTTACCTGAAATACTGTTATTAGGTTCAGTAAAGAGCACGAAACCTTAATTGTTTCCCAAAAGTGTTTTCATGTGTTGCCTGAAATGCGTATGTTGAACCTGACACTTCAGAGGAGGAAAAATATCCCATTTTGGGCACATGATCAGCTATACTGTGCTGAAAACATTATATTTGGATATATATGGATATATTTCTTGTTACATTTTTATTGCTTGTTACTTTGCTCTTCTCACTGGTAGCACTGTATATCACAATTTTAAACTAGATAGCTTGAAAGTATATACTAATCACAGTTTAGGAAACAGAATTAATGACTGAAAATGTAAATGGCCAGACATCTGATAAAGTTTGAATCTGCTATGATTTTTTTTCTCTGAAATGTAAGCCTTTTCTTTTCCTACAGAAACATGTAGCATTTTTAGCTCTTTGACTGCTTGTGACCACATGATCTTCTGAATGCTCTATTTTCTGAGCACAAAACTGATTTTCTACATGCATGCTACCATGAAGCGTGAGATCGTAAGCAGACAGGGTCTGAACCAGTGACTTGTGAGATAATTAATGACTTCAGTTTCAATATCATAATAGCTTGGTAAGTTTTGGAAACATTATTAGACAGATCCATGCATGATTAGGGAACTGTTTTTCTGAATATTATAACTGCTTTACAGAATCACATATAAAATAATTAAAGAGCCCCAATACCCCAATATTTTTTTTCCAGTGACACGTTTTCGTGAAAGATGGAAGTGTTTCCAGGACTTCCTCTAAGCAATGATATTGTTGCTTAATTAAAGTATATCTTTGACTTCTGCTATGATTTCTGCCCAAGCCATGAATTCATTGATTCTATGATTTTAAATATTATAGAACATGAATACAGGAGTGCAGTTTCTTATAGGATCTTCAGTGCCAGACTCTGCTACAACAAAAACATGATGGTAATGTAGACGTGTCAAGGGGCTGCCAATGGCCCCAAGCAGAGACTTTATTTCTTGCTTGTCCTGAGGAAACTACAAATCTCATTCCTATTACCATGGGAAAAAGTCTGTGATATCCTTTTGTTTATTGAATAGGATAACCTTGTGTTGAAGTCTACACAGATATATGTGGATAAATATACATACTTACACTCGTATACATATGTGCGTGTTTCTATATATGGATATATTTCTTGTGCTGCTGGAGCAATTGACATGCGAAATAGCAAGTACTTCTGAAATGTTTCTTAGAAAATATCTTTGGATGAGCAACTGGGAAGAGCCAAACACCTTGCATAGTTAAAGAAGAGCAAGAAAAAGAGTACTTGGCAGAAGTGAATGCAGTAGGCCTTTTTCCCCAGAGTCCTAGCTGTCAGCAGTGGGGCTGTAGGAGAGAGAAAGACTGTGTTTAAGTGACTGATTTGCAGGGCAGAACCAGTCTTCAGACACGCATAGTAGAGAAGCCACTATCACTCACTTTGTCCTTCCCATTCCAGATGCTATACAGAATACGCATTTTTTTCCCCCTTGGATCTCAAGAAATCCCTGTGGTCAGGTCTCTGTAACCTTTAACTTGACCATGGCCACCAAATGAATACTCCCCACTGAAGGGAAGTCTGCAGCAGAAACCAATTGCCTGGACCTTTGTTCTGAGTTCTCATAAGAGAGAATTGGTCTGTCTGTAAGCAAGGAAGAGAGCCTAGGAGTTATAAGTGAACTTTTGTTAAAGCATTTGCTTCACTAGGTCATGAGCTATTTCTGTAAAGATTGATTCATATTAGATTGTATAAGGAAATTATCACATGGATAACAAACCAATAGGAAGCAAAATGTGAAAAAGTTTCTAATTCTGGTACGGAACTGTTTAAATCTGGTTTTCATTTGCAGCTTCATTAACAGATCAGTAGAGAGGCCAAAGAGAAACCCAATAAATGAATGCATTAGAGAGAACTGTGTGAATGCTATTGAGGACAGAGACAGAAAAAAACCCCTCATAAACAACCAATGTTAAAAAGTTTCCTTGAAATGCAACTGATTACTGTGCTACTTAATTTGACTGCTAAAATAAGGTTAGGAAGGGTTTTGCTTTTTATTGTTGTTACATATCAGACTAAGGAAAACTGGGAGGGGGGGAGCTTCTGGTGCGCTTTCCTCTGTACTGTGGGTGTGGTCTGTTGGCTCCTAAGAGCTTTCTCTACCAAATTCACGACTTTTGCAGGGGCCCTGGGCAGTACAAAACATTGTTTTTCATCTTTACAACTGTTTTTACGTTGTTAGAGGGCAATGGAGTTATTTTATGACCTGAAGAATAAGGGGAATGGGATGAAGGATCAACGATCTGAGGAGATCTCTAAAGGAAACACGTCGAACTACAAGGGCAGAACTCATTGTACCTCGTGACCCTAATGAGTCTTGCATTCCCACTGGCAACCAAGGGTTATCAGAAAAAAGGTCTGTTTGCTGTGTGCTAAAAAGAAAGTGAGAGATTTCTACTGAAGGGATCTGTTCCAGCATTAATTTAAACAACAAATTGATTCTTTGTTTTGTCAAACATTGAAGCATGTCACAATCTCTTGATGATCTAAGACACGAGTCTCAAAATGAAATAACAGACTTTTGTTCTAACCTAGTCTTATGGAGAACAGTACATGAGCAGCAGGCAGACATGATGTGTCATGTTGCAGATCTGAGAGAGCTCAGAAAACCCCAGAACTGAAACCTGCCACATTTTACCTCTGATGTTGCAGAGCTGAGTGGGGGAGGAGGAGGCAAGGAGCCAGCAGAAGGAGTGTGTGGGCACCAGTCACTCACTGCCTGGCTCTCATGTTGCCTCAAGAGCTGGAAGGGAGAAATTATCATTTACATCTGCCTTTTGTCCCAGACATATGGCACCAGGAAATCACTAACTTGAGAGAAGATGCTCTCAGGTTCTACTTACATCTCTTACATGGCCCAGAAGGCTGCTAAGAAAAGTACTCTCTGAGCTCTGCTGGATGGCATGAGACTCAGTAGATACCTGGTACTTATTGCTAACCATCATTTGTACAACCGTAGTAACCTATTACCTCTGAGTATCACATGATTTTTGGTGTTAGAATTTCTGAGAGCTTATCTAAGTAGCACCAGTAATCATCAGAGTAAAAAATTCCACTTAGGACAAACTTAAGTTAAATCAAAGGCAGTTGCAGTCTGTTAGACCTGGGTAAATATTACAAATCTTAAATAGAAAGAAAATTTTCTTCTTCTTTTCTTTTTTTTTTTTTTTTGCGATGATATTTCAGTTCGAAGTAACCCACTCTAGATTATTTCTCTAGAAATTTCTCTATGTAGGCTGCACATGTTACTACTTAATAATGTAATGCCTAGGCATTGGATGTTGGAACAAGGTGACTACTTTTGCTGTGTCCCTGACTGTTAAAAGCCTATAGTGGGCACAGTCTCAGCCCAGTTTGTGCTGAAGCTACTGAATTTAAGCTCTTGACATCAACATTTTATCTTTAAGTACACTTCAGCATTATGCTCAAGGCTAACTTTTGTTCAGTGTAAGTCCTTTAAAAATGCCTGTGTAAGGAGAAAAGCTTTGGAATCTTTTAAGATAAAATTTAAAATACCTAGAGGAATTTAAAATTATAACCCCTCCCTTATTATATAAATATATTAGTATTTTGACATGACTGATCTTGTAAAGAAACAATAGAAGGATTTGATAGAATAATTTTAAATTATTCCTGTGTGCTGCAATAGGCTGCCTTTGCTAAGATGCACTGATTTTTTTAATGTTCTTTTTTTTCTAGATAATAATAAAAATCTGCCTAGATTTTTCTCCCAGTGAAGTTTCCTAAAATTTACCCTCCGGTATTTTCCCCTCAAAAGTCCAAACAGATCTTTTAAAGCCTGTGTGAAAGGTTAGATTATGACTCACAACGACTGATTGAAAATTTTTTATTTCCAGATTCTAGCCTGAATCTACATCCTGTATGTGGATGTAGAAGGGAGTTATTAAGTACAAATTGGGAGTTTCCTAAGTGAATCGGTCTTTACAGTAAATATGCCAATTCAGGTTATTGAAATTCTTCATCTTGGAACACTTGAAATTCCAATTGTAGTAAAAAATACACACAATAAATAGCAAGACACAGCAATATGCAAATTACTCCAATACCTCAAAGGTAGCAGGCTTTGAGGCATCATGCCAAAAGATCAAGGACGAGTGGGTTTTCTGAGTGTGAATTATTGCTCTGTAATTCATGCTCTGATATAGAACACAAAACTGGTAGGATCACTAGGTGAACAAGCTTTAAATATGGCCATATCAAACACTAGGTTGATAAGGCAGAATGGTAGATTGGGATTTCTACTCCCTTTGAATTTACAACAAAAATAGAGGACAAATTAGCTTTACTGACAGTACAGTATGATCTTTTCATGTCTAGATTTGCATGTTTTAACAGATGAGTTTAGGTTAAACCCTCAAGCTGTAGACATTGCTGGAGGACAGAAACTTCGGAAGTTGAATATATATTTGATAATTTAACATTGTTAAGACACAAATGCTATAGGCTTTCAACATTATTTGTAAAGAAAAAGCATTGGCAATAGACAGCTGTCACAGAAACTTTTTAGTTTAGTCAAATATGATGGTATTTGACCTAGCTTTAAATGTTCATTTTGGGTTTTGGCTCAAAAGTTTTGAAACCTTACTGATGCCTGAGTTTTGTGACTTTTAAGAATGGAAACATAAGCAAGTGGTCTCAAACCCATGACTGTGGTCACATCTTGTGATTACTCTGATAAAGCAGGTTCAAGCTATTGTCCTGCATGTTTTCAGCTGGAAGGGACAAAGTCAGTAATGATGTCCCACTTAAAGAGAGAAAACCTCCACTTAGTGCACATTGTCGGTTTAGACAGCATATTTTATCTGTGTTTGGACATAACAGCCTAACTCCTTAGAGGTGTTTGTGAAACACATTTCTGGACAGGCACCTAATTTCTCATGAAATTAAGCATTGGTATTTAAGCCTTTATGGTGTTCATCACCTAAGTGCTAAAAAAATGCTGAACCAGTAGTGAAATAAAGCTCTGTCTTACCATTTTTCTCCTCTATAACAGCTCTGAAACTTGTTAACTGCAGCCTTTCTATTGTGGAGATCATTTCTGAGGTATGTTATGAAAGAACTTTAAAAGCATGGTTCGTAGAGAGGTGGGTAGATCAAAAAGCAATTTTTGACTGAAAAGGTCCTTGTTTTCTAGCTGATCATGCTGGTAAGATTTTGTCCACATTTCTTTATATTAATTTTTTAGAAGTTATTATATTAATTCCATGGAAGCATCCTACTAGGGATCTCTCTCTCTTCCCAATGCAATTTGCAGCAAATAGACCACTGTGGAAGGCAATATGTAGGATCACTGATGAAGACACATGTTTCTCAGGTCTCCTATGTCCCTGACCAACTGAATGGCTTTGACCAGAGTTTTGCATGCTCACAGAGCGAGGGGACAGGTCTCAGAGCTGAGGCACCTCTGTTTAGTTGAATTTAAACTTTTGCATGCGGAGAATAAATGGATAAATGAATGAACATTTTTTATTGCCTCATTCGCCTTCCAATTATCTTCTTGCAGAGTTTAAGAGACTGGCAGAAGTATTCATCTTCTCTGCTTTTTCAGAGGGTTTGTGTTTGCCAGAAAAAACAGAATTTGACATTTTACCAAAGTAACCAAGGGAGAAAATGGCAAATTAAAACAAGACTAGGTTCACTCAGGGGCTACACTGATACTCGAGGGCAAAGAAAAGAGATATTCAACAAGAACTTGAAGTATATAAAATAATAAGCCTGAGGTCCTTAACAAAGGCTTCTGGCACTTACAGAGTGTAAGTAGTGAAGATTAATAAATGTGATTAAATTGAACCAGATTTTGCTATAGGACACTGAAGTGTTTAGAAACTTTCCACTGTCCCCTTGTTCCCTACAAAATTTAATTGTAGGAACTAAACCAGCTGTATTGCTTCATTAACTAGAATATGAATACAGGTAATAGAACACTGATTAGGGCACTTTTAGGGAAGCCTAGGGAGACTGGATGTTTAGACCTCATCATCCAATTGTTAGTCTGGAGAAAGTGATAACATTGTAGGAGTGATTTAGATCAATAAATCATAGTTTTCTTACAAAAAATGTTGCCTATAGAGACTTTTGCTCACAGTTCTGAGAAAGATCTGTTGTCATGTCTCAAAGGGACATTTTTTTCCTTGTTTCACTTGGTATTATTGTTCATAAAAGGGATAAAAGTGGTATATCTACATGTTATTGGTTGAAAGCATAATTCAAAACACCTTAATGTAATATCTCTGTTCCTTTTTTTTCTCACTAATAAGGAACAGGTAACTGAACAAGTAAAGCAGCCACTGTAACATTTCTGAGTACCTTTTGGGGATACTAATAAATAAATGATGCTCTGAAGAAGCAGAGGAGAAAGAAATATAGTGTCTGCCATTTAAACAGAGAGTGAAAGAAGAGTTGAAAAATTAAGTCCAGCCGGCCTCATATCAATACTGGGAAAGATACTGAAACAATTTACTAAGCAGTCAATTTATAATTAGTTAGGGATGATATGAAAAAGTCAGTAAGGATTTATCAGGAAAAAGAATGTCAAGTCATTCTAATTATTTTGTTTGACAAGATAGCTCTCCTTGTAAATAAAAGGATTGGAGTACATATGATTTATGTTAATCTTGCATTTTGACTCATCCTCATACAGTTTTGTCACAAGAAAATTAAAGGAAAATGGCCTAAATGAAAGTTTTAGAAAGTGGCTGAAAGTCAGTGTTTGGAAACAGGTGTGATTTGTTACTATTAAAATGGATAGTTGGTAAATCCACTCTGGTCAGTGTTTTGGATGAGTGTACAGACTGTCATTACAAAATCTCAAATGTCCTGAGAATGAGGGAGGTTGTAGGTGCCTTCTAAGGCATAACAGATATTGAAGGTTATTGTGAAAAATTGGAAGAATGATCTGAAACGAGTTTCAATAAATATTAGTGTGAAGCACTGTTTCCAGGGAGGAACAATCATACACAAACACAGAGCAGGGAGTAAGTAACTGGGCAGACAGCAGAGCTGCAGAGAAGGGGTCGAGGGTGATAATGGGCTACAGAGCAAGGATGACTCAAGAGCACAATGTCTTTTTTTTGAACAGCCACTTCATTCTGTGGTGAATTAAAAGAAATGCTGTGTGTCAGGCAGAGGTAGGAGCTCCATCCTACTTGGCACTTTGAGTTCTGAGCTAGGAACTCAACCCAGCTTTGGGCACCACTTTTTCAGAGAGTTGCAGACAAATTGGCGAGTGTCCAGAGGAGAGCAACAGGAATGATAAGCGGTTTAGAAAACATGACCTGTGAGGAAAGATTGAAGGAATTGGATTTGTTTAGTCTACACCAGAAGAGCCTGAGAGGGACATGATAACAGTCTTCAAGTATGTAGAAGGTTGTTGTAAAGTAGACAGTGATCAATTATACTCCAAGTCCACTGACAGAGCACAGAAAAAATGATTGCTTTAATTTGAAATGAAGAAGTTTTAGGTTAGGTATTGGAAAAATCCCTCAAAAATAAAAATCCTTTTACCACACTGAGCACAACTAAGCACTTGAACAAGGTACTGAGGAAGTTTCAAGAGTTTTTAAAGAATCCATGAATAAAATAAATAAGGGCCAGAGAAAATGCAGGTATTTTTAAAGCACAGGGACCCACTAGGTAAAGTACTAGGGCTCCTTTTATGTCATATATTCTCTGATTTCTACAAAATAATCTGCTCTGCAAAAGAGTTACCTAAGCTTCAGCAATGCAAGAACTAATGAGTTTCCTAATTTATGCTAGGGTAATTTACTTTATTTCCATGTCTGAAGTTGTCTTCTGGTTTTTTTTCTGAAAAAGAGGGGTACAGTGGTTCAACAGAATTTCAAGTACTTTAAAAAAACCCAACCAAACATAAAAAAATCAACTCTGTGCGTAGTAAGCCATTACTGCCATTTTTATCTGAAGTTTTGGAAAGCTAAGCAAATGAGGCATTTAAAGTTTTATCTCTTATAGCACAAAGGCCATCAGTGACCTAGTGGGTGTATTTATTTCCCAGACAGCATTAACTTATTTTTCTGTTTCTGATACACTTGTAACTATGGAATTTTCCCTATAGAACAGCAAATATGAAAATGTCATTATCACCATCTGACCTTCCCAGCACCTTAGCAAGGAAGATATCAGTGAGGGTGAAGTAAACCTAGACTGTGTATTGCAGAGACTGATAGGTAGACATTCCCTTCTGCTGGGTCTGCTTTCAGAGTGCTAAGTTCCAGCAAAGAAATAGCAGGACAGGTGAGAAAAGACAGCATCTGAAACCACCAAAGGAAGATCTGCCAGAGCCAAGCGCCAAAGGCCTATGGCTGAGCTCTTGCCATGTGTTCAGGCAAGAAAACAAGGTATCCAATTCTCTCCTGTTGCTGTTTTTTTTCCCTATCCAGTGCAGTTATTAGTGATTTAATTTCAGCAAGGGTTAGCTAAGGGAAAGGAGATACTTACTTGTTACAGGTTAATACCTATAGATGGAACTGAAAGGGACCTGCTGGGTCACAGAACCCAACCCCATTCCTGCTAATTTTCAGTCCATCTGTCCTAAAACTAATGATGAACAACAGATAGAAGCTCACCCAAGTGCATGTCTAGCATTTCCCAGCTGGGACTGCAGGTCAAAAGCAGGGAAGGAAGTGATGAATGTTTCTCATTTCTAGGTAGTTGCATTAAACTGATTAATTTATTGGAGGGAGGCAACTTAAAGGTGTTAGGGAAGCACTTCAATAAACAAGAAATAAGAGGTATGAGAAGAAAAGTTTTGTTTATAGCTAAGAGTTGGCTGTCATCATGTAGTATCAATCCATTTATACTTTTAATGGCATATATGTGCACAAAATTGCAGTTAAGACTGGGTAAAATTTTTGTTAAAAATTATTTTCCCATGTTTGTATTAGCTTTCCATCTGATCTGGATAGACTCCTCTATTATTTACCTTTTTTCACATTTTACCTACTTAAAATGTTGTATCACCACTTCCTTTCCCCCTGAGGATTATGGATTCCCCAGGAAATATAGCACCTATACAGAGTATCACTGACCAAAGAGTCAGTAATCAAAACTGGTTTTCAAGCTTGAACTAGTATTAAGGCCTCCCTCCTTTCCATACCCTCCTAAAGGTCTACTTTTTGCCCTATGAGAAATCAGCTCATAAATTGGACAGTTACAGTTTATACAAAGTAGCACAAAAATATTGTATCCTCAATTCAGCCTTAAGCTTTGCCTACTTTAACCTACAAACTCCACAAAAGCTGTTCTTTTACCTAGTGTATTAGCAAGTATTGCAAAATTCTAGACATGACATTTGCTGGAGACCTGGCTTTTCAGCGATGCATAAATCATTGCACGTACCCACCATGATCCTGAAAGCATCCCTAAGATACCTCACTGGAATATGTGTCCAGGTGGACTTTCAGCTCTCACCTTTCTGACCCTGCTTGAAACTCCTCACTGAGACACATATTTCACCTCCTTTCTATCGCTATCCCTCTGGCTCTGCAGCTTCTGTGCTGGAGTGTGAGGTGGAGCGATTTCTAAAAGTCTCCAAAGTGAAGCTGCTGAGCAGGATCAGCTGCATGCACTCACACACGCGTGCACGCACAAACGCACGGACAGCTTCAGTAATATGGGTCAGCAGCAAAGAGGCAGGAAGGAGCTTGCATAGATTTCCACAGGAACAGTTTATTGCTTCTACACTGGTAAGGATTCTAGAGGCAAAGACCCAGAACAATGCAGAACTCAGGCTTAAGTACGGGAGTGGGGCTAGCACCAGGAACCAATGATCTGAGGGAATGGCTGTGCTACGAAGGCGGGACTAGGGAGTGGGAACCAATGGGGAAGCTCTGGGGAAGTGGTGAGGGGCAGAGGCCAATGGGGGAACCTGGAGTGGAGAACTTTCTGGGATATGGAACATATAAGGTAGCAAGGGGGTGGAGGGGCCATGGGCCAACAGCCAACCATGAACACAGAACTGGGGTAGATTACCATAACCAAACAAGGCATGCAGGGAGAGGCTTCTTTCCTCACCGTGACTGGCAGAGGTCTCTAGTACTAGGGTCTGTCTTACCACGAATTCTGTTTCTCGTACCACAGGGTAACCGGCCACTGCACCTTTCATTGTCCTTTCTTTGGTCACTGTCTTAGGGTTACCTTTCTCTACATGTCTTTATCCATCTTTTTCCTTTTTGACCTTCCTGGAGTGTACTTCACTCCCAATTTAGTGGGATATTCCTTCCCTCCACGTGGACTGCAAACTACTTCCTTTTGTAAAGAGACAGTACCACATCCCACAGCAGAATCTGCTAGAGCTCATCAAATGACATAGTAAAGGTATAGGTATATCAGGGTTATTCATTACATTTTCCTTTTACATACTGTTTGACATAATGCCCTTCTCTCTAAGTAGCCATGCCCAAAAAGTCTTCAAGTATCTGTGATATTATAGCTGTGTTTATGCTGATAAACATGTCATGGACAGGGACTGTTCTCTCATCCCCGTCACACAGCACGTGGTGTGTCTCCTCTGAGTATATGGTTTCCTGGTGGATCTCAGGTACAGCTATTGCTTTAAGTGATTTTCTTCAGGTATGTTCAGTAAGGTGAGGGCTCTCTTTCTGCCTGTAAGAATCAAGGTTTCATAGGGTGAAAATTGTGGGGTTGTGTTGCATGCCTTGGTGCAAAGGCGTGGAGAGATCTTTGAATGCAGAAAGCCTGTGCAGGTTGTATCAGAGGAGAGCACAGGCTCTAATCTGTTGTCTCACCCACATAACTTGCTGGGAAGTGCTGCCTGCCATATGTGCTCTCCCATCAGTCATGTCTGGGCATTATTACTGAAAAGTAGTAGTTGGCATAGCAGTTCAGTGATCAAGTTCACTCCCTGGCCTTGATTTATTTAGTGATAAAGATATAGTCTATGTTTTGAACATGCTGTACAGACCATTATCTGTTTTATTTTTGCTCTTATGTACTAAGGCAATGTGTAACATATCAGACACTAACTTTTTAAAGATATTTTCAACCACAAGATGTTTTTTTATGACAATAATAGCAATAATTAAGAACTGAGTGCCAAAACGTAGCTCATGTTTTGCATGTTAGAGCTATTCTCCAAATCACACAAATGTCCTGTTGTAGGAAATAAGAAGCAAAGGGTGGCAGAGTTCATGGACAGTAACTCTTGCTTTGAGTTGGAGACCTTTCTAGACATGTTTATTATCACTTTGTTCTGATTCAAATGCAGGTTTAGCAGCAAAATAAAAAGCTGTCTTGTTTAAAGGAAGACGTAACTCATTTTATGAACAAGAACTGCAAACAGCTGCTTCCATATGTTGCTAGTATCAGGAAAAATTCTTTGTTAAATAGCATCTTTAAGATTAAACTCTGTGCTGAAAATAAACACAACAAAAGCGTGAGATGATTGAGGAGAACAGTGACCCACTCCAGGAGAAAATACACTTTGTTTCAACTGGTGATGAATCTGCATGACCCAGACAGAGCGTTCCAACATTGACTATCACTGTATTCTGCAGTATTTTGACATGTAATATAAATGTCTGTGATAAGGGATGAAAGGCACATTGGGCCATCTGTGCTAGTTTTAAACCTGTTTGTCCAACTTGGGGATGTTGTAACCTTTTTTTTATTTGGTAAAAGTGAATTTTTGACATAGTTTGGACCTAATTCTGCTTTCTGTAGTATCTCTATTAGAAAATGTTTTTAAGCGCAGCCCTCTGTTAGCCAGATTGAAACACAGTTCACGAAGGTGTCATCATGCTCTCTTTGAAGTTGAAGGGATAGGCATCTGCCTTGAATGAGAGCAGGATCAAATCACCTAAGCAAATGGTTGATTAATCAGATAGTGCCAAGGAAGCTAAGTATGGTTTGAGACCTTCTGTGAAGGAGACAAAGCTCTGGCTTCAGTTTTAATGATGAAGTGTTTTCCTTCATAATGGCTAGAGTGTGAATCTCCTGCTGCCATTCTCATGCTCCCAGATTTACTTTTAGTCTTATGAATCTTTCTTCTCCAACAACTCCATAGAGAGCAGTGAGATTTGCCCAATTAGGGCTGTCTAGTTCTTGCAATCTGCTCCTGTAACCTCTGATCACCTGCTCCTTGCTATACTTTCATACTATCATCTCTTTGCAAGTTTTTTTGCATTGCTTCAAAGGGTTTTGTAACACAGACTAAGCAACCATATATATTTGGTAATGTGCTATCACTTATTGTTTGAAAAATAGCTTTCATACACTCATCTTTTACATGGGGAAAAATCTGTTTCAAAACTGCTGCTTGAAAATTAACTGAAGAATGTCTGGAAGGCTGTGTGGGGATGCTTGCCTAGAAAAATACATGTGCCAGTTAGATAAGCATCATGATTTTTTTTTTCAGACCTTTTCAAAAGAGAATTAAATTTGCTCTTGCGTTATTGGTTTGCAATATTTCCATGATATACAGAGTGTTTTTTGTTTTGTTTTTTTTTTTACTTTGGTAGGCATATATATTTACTTTTTATTATGGATGGATGGAAAATCTTGAAAAGATGAGCCACCTACTGACAGTGTAGAGAGCCTGAAATAGTAGCTCTGAGGAGTTTGAGTTCCCATTTCAGCATCACAATGACTCTTACTGCGGTACCCATCTCAGCGCAGCAAGCTGGGTGATTTCTTCAGGTCCCTCCCAACCCTGCATTTCTACTGATCTGGGATTTCAGAAATGACTGCAGTCCCAGTATGTTGCTGGATTGTGGGAAACCCCTCCCTGGGTGTGTTAAAGGCACTACTCTGCAGCCGTTTAGCTTTCACTACAGTATTTGGTAGTTTTTAAGATGATCACAGGCAATGTATTTATTGCTGCAGGTTATATAATCTGTCTTCTCTGTTTTGCCAGATTTTTGTTCTTAATCATGTCACTCTTGCTATGTTTCATATCTCTGCGATCAGATATGTCCTTTACAGTCCTCCGATCTGAACTGAGAACATTCATTTCAGGCTTGTAAGTATCCAGGCAAAGTGAGCAAAGGAGAACACAAATGTTAGCAACTACTGCTTTCTGTGTCTCCTGCAGAAGATTTATCTGGATATACATTTTATTCTGGTTTAAACAGGGAAGTGACATTTAAAAAAAATCCACTTTGGGGGATGTTATTGAAAGAACTTAAATGCATGTTATGATTAATTTGCCAAAGCTACTAGGAGTAAACACATCCTTAATGTAGACTAGGACGTCTTCACATAAAACTCTTTCCCACATCCCACTCCCTCCTCTTCACCTCCCAAGTTTCATCCTAGCCTGAGGCAGTAAAATCTGTAGGGTGGGGGTTTCCTTAAGCACATTGTATATGAGAGTATGTGACTTATCATCTCTGTGCCTCATTTACAGTGAGACTTAGCAGCTGCTTCACAACCATGTGATACATTGAGCTTTGTATAATAGTTCACTTGAAGGTCTTTGCACAGTTCAGGCATGTCAGCTGAGTACCTTCAAGCAGTGCAGGGACTTGTAATTAGAGTGGCCCGAGGCTGCTTGCCTTTCTGATGAGCTTTGTCTTCCCCATGGATCCCCGTGGCATTCTGTATCCAGTGGCTCACCATCGGAGTGCTCCAACGTGGGCTCAGCGGGTGGTAGGGGGGATCCGAGGTATGTCAGGAACTGAAAACAGGTATGAGAGTTCAAGCCTAGACAAAGGTCTTGTTAGTCATTTGAACACAAAGCATGCAGCACCTTGCCTCTCTGCTGGATCCCGCAGCAGGTAAAGAAAGAACCGCCCTGGGCTTTACCTCAGAGGAGTTATGCCCCAGTCCCTTTCCAAAATAAACAATCCACTGTGTTTATCTGTAATGACTTTTGCCACTTTAAGCAAGTTGGCTGATGCAGACATTCTTGGGAGGATGTCAAAGGAAGAAATACACTGTTTTCTAAGCTGGCCTTTTAAATGACTGCATCACTTCTGCAACACTCTGAAAGCTTTATTTCCTGCCTGCAAGTTCCCATTCGTTTTTCCCTGAGCATTTTTGGAAGGACTAGACTGAGAAAATTGGAAGGAATAGACCTGAACTTCCTATTTCTGTCACTCCGTTTCTGTTATCCACTAAGACAGAGAAGGAAAAAAATGAAGGAAAAGAGTCAAACAGATTTTTATGTGGAAGATGAACTTTTGGCCACTCAAATTTGCAAAGGCATGTTAAATACCAGAGGATTTCAAACAGCAAATCAGCAAAGCATTGCTAAACCAGCTGCTCTAGGAAATGGAAAATGTATTTCTACCTCATAAAAGGGTTACTTTTGAGCACTGGGTTAGGAGGAATGGTTCCTCACAACTATAAGCTGGCGCACTCTTTTCATCTGTTACTCTCCTGCATTGGTTCTGTAGAAAGTATAAATCAATGTATTAGAAATGTCAGGTCTGACTGAGTGTAAGAAAGCCTGTTTGCCTGCTCTTGTACCTCTGTCTCATGGCTCACTGAGCAAGAAATACTTCTAGTGCCCACACTCACTGCTACATGAGAAGATGCTTTTATTTTTCCACAGAGCTGCAGAGAATCACCATTAGTTTGGGCACAGCAGTTCTCCCTCCTTAACACCTCCTACCCCCACTTCCGGCTGCACCTGGCTGCGCTGATCCATCAGCTTTGGAAGGGTAAAGTGTGATGCATGCTCACCAAAGTGACTGAGGTGGCACACAGGTGAGCCCCTTTTTAAATAAATCTGAACTGTCACTTTTTATGAATGAAGAAACAGCTTCCCTGTCAGTCCTGCTGGGAGGCACATGTCTCTGCCTCCTTGAAAAAGCAGGGCTTAGGGCACCACATGCTCATACCCACACAGCATATAGGCCTTGTGGCTATATTTATCCCTCTAAAAACAAGAGATGGCCATGGATCGTCCTCTGGCCACAAGCCTGCTCAGGGTCAGCTGTCCTCAGGGCAGGAGGGTCTGGTGAACTATAGCTCTACTCATAAATGAGATGGTTGGATTAAAAATAGGTGGATTCGTGGCACTACTGCATTATGAGGCTGGGCCTTGTCTCTGAGTGGTGCCCACTAGAACTGTCAGACATTTGCCAGAGATGGTCCAGAGGTCATCATGGTCCTGAGACCATTCCCAGTAGGCCAGCTGGGCACAGCCCCCCTCCTCTAGTGGGATGGGGGGGCTCTTCCTTGCCGGCTGGCCTCAGAGCCAGAGACCAGTCCCAGGCATGCTTAATTACCAGTATGAGTAGCTGGACTTTGCACCCCTTCAACTCAGAGAGAAACCTTGGGTTTCCTCTGGGCCGTGAGGTATCTCTGTGACCCCAAGACATAATTACCATGTCACTCTTGGTTACTCAGTTCAAAGTATTGGAAATAGCTGAGGGCTATGTTGCAAGAAGTGTTTTTATAGCACAGATTGAATGTGTGTGCTGCATACACAGAGGTGTGCCAGGAGGGCATGGGAAGCACTTTGAAGATCAGTGTCTTCTGGGATAGCAGAAGATGGAGGGAGACAAATGTGATGCCACTTTAACCATGATGCCCTTTGGAAGTGGTCCCTGGGGGGAACTAGCCCATTACTTCCTCCAGCACATTCACTACCATGTGCTGATGCCTTTGCTGCACCAGTCTGCTGCTCTTGTTGCTTTTTCTGATGTTGCTTCTGCCACCACTGCCCTTGCTCTGCCACCACTGCCCTTGCTCTGCCACCACCTCCAGTGAGCCAGGCAGCAGCAGCACATGGACACAGTCCAGGCATGCAGGGCTCCCTTCAGCTTTCTGTTGTGTGAGCTCGGGCCATGAGCTGGGCTTGCTGGGCAGTACAAACCTGACATCAGGTTTATGTTGCTGGCACTCTGAGTAACAGCTGGGTTTGCTTTCAGCCCTAAGCTCCTTGCAGTTGTGGGTGAATTGCTTGGTAGAATAAAGCTGGATAATATAGCACTGATTTTTGAGTGTCCATGCTGTGTTTTTGTCATGGCAGTCTAAACAGACGTGAGAAACATTCAGCAGTCTTGCTTGGGCTTTTCTTCTGCCTCTAGAAAGAGCAGACTAAAAACAGCCCAAACCACTGGAACCGTTTATCTAGATCTGGGGTTTGGATATTGTAGGTCACTCATGCTAATATTATAATTTATACCTTCCAAACTCCAAAAATACTCAGTAATGTTGTATAGATCTTGGCCTGGTAGATCCCTTTTATATCCAAAAATAGGGAAGCCTGATGAAATAATTTCTGTGCCTGTCCTGGGTTTGTAACAAAAAGTTTTGACTTTGGGCCTTGGATTCTCTCTAGTATTTTGAAATCAGTATCTCCTTTTATTAACTTGAATGTTCTGAAGCTTACCTAATTACCTATGACATAAGAATATTGTCACTTGGCTAGCTTTCCTCTAAGAGATAATATTTTATTAAATTCTACATATGCATTGCTGAATTGCTTCTTGTTTTTAACTGTTCTTGGAAATAAGCATCATGTCACACTCATCACAGAATTAAACTTGCAGATTCCCAGGCACAGGGCTTATCCAGCAAGCTTGCATCCAGCTCATGTTCTTTTAACACCGTATATGTCTGTGAGGGTGCTCTGACTGGTGTCTGTGACAAAATCCCATTGATTTAAAGGAAAGTAGGAAGGGGCCCAAAATGCTAATTCTGTTGACTTTCTTGTTGGACTTCAGCTTAACCCTACAGCACTGAAGACTGTTTCATTTCCTATGGCTCAACTTTATCTGTTCATCTCAATACCCCAAGTTTACATGACTCCCTTTTTCATCCCATCAACAAAGAATTATGCTGAATTACAGCTTTGTTACTAAAGGGGAATTGTGTGTTTGAGGTATATTTTTCACGAGGCATTTTGGCCAAGTGGATGAGGTATTAATATGAGAAACTATAAACAAATCTTGGTTTTCTAAACTGCGGATAGAGTGATTGGCTTAATTTGTTTCTATACACTGCCATCTTGAAAACTAAACTGAAGCATCCAAATTAAACAGGAGATGTAAATATTAGCCAGATGTTCCCTGGTGTCAGAACTCTTTTTTGTTTCTTTTTTTTTCTGTTAAATGGGTATGCTTTTTTACATCTAACATAATGACCTATGTTTTAGATTTTGGTCCTGGCCTAATGGCTTTTTATCATATGATTATGATATCATCTAATCATGTAAGTGTCATGAGATGCTGTTCAGCTTTGCTGAAGCACATGAGTGTCAAACTGCTTAGTTTAGGCTGAACCATTTGTCTGATTGTCTTAATGTGGGGAGTGAATGTGCTGTTAATTTAGGAAATGCCAGCTGAGGCTGAGGGTTTAGCGAGCCAAGCAAAACAGAGCAGTGACCACAGATTGAAACATTACAGAGTTCCTTAATGGTTCTGTCAAAAAGAAATATAACTTTTTTTTTCCCTACAGAAGTTGCAATAGTCTTGTGGTGCAAGTAGCAACCAGTAGGGTTTTAGCATTGATAAACATGGATGGAAAAGACAGGCACTTGACTTAGCTTTTGGTTAATGCTTTTTCCTGAAGACATTTGTTTGAGTTTGATGATAGTGAAGCTTTTGGTTCCATTCCTCACATTTAATATCACTAGGCAAGTGACTGCAGTTACCAGTAAATCAGGATTTAGCAGATACAAATACAAGATTTTCAATAGAATTAAAATTGTAACACTGACTTTATGAATTTAATGCAAATGAGGAAAGCAAAATGACAACTCTTTATTGTTTTTCTTTTGCCTTGATAGTCTTGCTCAGAAATACGGTCTTTTAAAATTTCCCTTAGTGTAGGTCTAGATTTGTGAGATCTGAGAAGGCTGAAGAACCTTGAATCTTCTGCTAAGCACTGGCAAACCTCCATGAATTTGGCCACAGAGCTTGAACAGTTTGGGGTTCTGCTGAGATGGTTTTCTGCAACAATCCTTACTATAAGACCCCTTTGTTCCTGAGTGGCACGTCTGCAAGGGCTCTTTTGCTTTAGTGTTGTTTTTTGTTTACTGATCTCTTCGAAACTTTGCTGAGCTTGGTTGGGACAAGAAATTGTTTTGAGGTGTCTGCTTAGCACCCCAAGGACTTTGCTGGGTGAAAGAGAGAAAGCTTAATAAATAAAACTACTATTTTTATTCTTTATCTATCCAAAGCTTTGTTGGAGAAAAGAGGCTTGCCTGTGAACTCTGCTCTGCAGAAATTCTCATCACTTAGGCCACTTAAAAATAGACTGGACAAAGCACAAGGGAGCATGCTGCAGAGGGCAAGTCTGTACTGTCAGCAAGAGGGACTAGATGACTTTTCCATATCTGTGCTGTTTTATTGTAGCGAGGTAATATGTTACCACTGTGTCCTCTAAGGCAACAAAAATGACTAAATTAATCTCAAATGCACATCTGCCCAGAGATTTCCACCACAGTCAAGCATCTGGAAATAACAGAATATGGCTATTAGTGAATTGCAAGATATCCTTCACAGTAAGGAACATCAGTGTTTTAAAGCAAGGCTTTGAAGGGCCTTCCAGCTTATGGGAAAGCATTTTCCAAATCATCCTTGTGAAAATGATGTAAATGGTCTCTTTTCGCCTTCTCTGACAAAAGGTGTGAATTGCCTCCAGTGACATTGCCTCCATCCATCTTGCCTATATACGAAGTACGCAGCTGTGTGAAACAAAGGAGGTGGATGCCACATCCACTCCCGGAAGGTTCTCATTACGTTGCAGTATCAGGCTTTATTTTGGTTTATTCCTTTATTGCCTGGAGTATGTGAAAGAGATTAGGCTGTATTTCTTGTGCAGGAAAGCATGTATCTGTGGAAACAAGTGCACCAGAAGGAATGGATCAAAATCTAAAGAAGCCTTTACTTTCAGTTACTAAAGACACTTCATATTCTGTAAAGCACGTTTTATAGGACTTAAAATAAGCAGAGTGAGCTTTTAAAATCATTGTGTTTGTTTGGCCTCATATATTAGGCAAAAGGTCATCGGTGGGTTTGAATTTTGAGAGGCCCCTTGTACATCTGACTGAAAAGATGGGATTTTATACTGATGAATTAACCATTCTGAACAATCCCAAACATGCAAACAGCCGAATTAGCAAGATGTGCAGGTACCATAGAAGAGTAACTTGTTAAAATTCTCACCACCTCCCTCTCTCTCAGAATCTCTCTTTGTTTCATGTATAAAATGATTTAAAAATCCCAGTGGCTGGGCCCATCTCTTTATATACCCAGCAAGATTTGTACTCCATTATTGAGGATTATTAATTCATAGCTCCCAGTTCCTCAGCAGTCTTAAGGAAAAGCACCACCACTCACTAACAGATCAGAAATGTGTTAAATTCATATTTAATCTTTGTTTGTGTTATCTACCTAATGCTTTCTGAGATAATATGTTGCAACTTCTAGACCTGGAGTCCCCAAAAAGCCAAAATGTAGCTTCCAGTCAAACTGGTTTTTGCCCTGGTCTTGTTAAAAAATTACACAGAGAAGAAAATACTTAATTTCACCCTGCATATAGAGACAGAATGTTTGTTTTCCATTTAATGTTTTGCAATGCCTATGCAATATAATTATTTTCATGAAATATTATGGTTTTTTAGTAATTCAAACTGTAGTGATGGGACAAGGAGTAATGGATTCAAAGTGAAAGAGGGGAAATTTAGGTTTGGTACATGGAAGAAATTCTTTATTGTGAGGAGGGTGAGGCACTGAGACAGGTTGTCCAGAGAAGTTGTGGGCACCCCATCTCTGTTCAAGGCCGGGTTCAATGGGGCTTTGAGCAGTCAGGTCTAGTGGGAGATGTCCCTGTCAGTGACAGGAGGGTTTGAACTAGATGATCTCTAAGACCCCTTCCAACCCAAACCATTCTATGGTTTTATGACTCTATAAAAATACTTCAAGAATCTTCTTGTGATTAAAGTGTGATGAGATTGTCCCTTTAACTGCCTCTCAAGTCTACCATTATTTCTGCAATATTAATTTTTGAAATGATAGCACTTCTATTATCCCAGGTTTGCAATCACAGCAGCTGTATTATCAGTGTTTCACTTAAGTGTTATTAGTCAAGAAATGCTGATATCACCAAACCCCTGTGATAAATGAAACTCTCTTACAGTATCACTAGTTTTACACTGAAGCATTTACAAGTCAAAGATAAAACACTGGGTAGGAAAAAAGCCCCAAACCAACCAAACTCCCCCCTTCTTTCCCCCCAAAATGCAAAAATCTACCCCAAAAAGCCAAACCAAAACCCAAGTACATGAGGAATGTAGATCCTGCAAGAAAAATTGCATAGATATGAGATGGAACTAACACTGACCTTCATCACAATGACATAACACTTGTGCCTATCACCTTGTGTGACTTCACAACTCCCAGAGTGGAAGATGTAAAACAGTCTCCCTTACATATCTCCCCAGAGTGCACTGCAGCTGAACTAAGTAATGTCTCGACTATTTTCTGAACCTATCCAAGATAGGAGTTGAAATCCATCCAGGTCCAAAAGGCTGTAACCACTTCAACCAAGGTTTTTGTGTTCCCCTGGCAGCACCTTTCCCATGGACTCAAAGCAGTTCTAGGGATGAATTCTGCAAAGGAGCCAAAGGCCGTGGGAAGGACTGTAAACTCTTAACTTACCTATTTTCAACATGCTGGACAAATGATGTGAATTATCTACAAGCTTTATTTTAGCTTTAATCTGCATTGCTGCCCGATGCTGCAGCCAGGGCTTGCAACTGGATTTCAGAGTTTTCTAAGTATTTTGGGGGAAATACCCTGGAATGACCTTTCAAACAGGCAGTGAACACACTATAAAGCTGCTAAAAGAAAAGTTTTTCATGTTTAGAGAAAAGACAATTCAGGATTTAAAAATGAAAGTTTGTAAGTGGATGATTTACTGGTATTCCCAAGGGGATATGTGATTTCTGTTTGTTGATCATTTGTTTTATACCATATTTATACTGGCCAGGAAGGAATTCCCATTTCCTTTTCTCCCTTGATGTATATCTTGGCCTCTATGTTGTTTATTTATTTGCATTCCTTTGAAGCATTTAGTCACTGGTCATGGCTAGAGACAGGTGAATGGATGCACTAATAGCAGATTCCAGGTGCTTGCATAGCTTGTGGTCCTCACAGAGCATCAAACACATGTGCCATTTTGGCATCAAGATCCCTTTCCCTGTTTCCTGAGGTTGTACTGGCAGGGAATTTTTAATGTTTATATTTGACTTTCCTCTGCAGTAGATTTAACCCCACAAATCACCTGTTGTGACAAAGACTATGGATGATGGCAATGCCTTTAGTTGACCTCTTTGTTTTCTTGTCACATTAATCATCATAACTCTTAGTCTTTTTCTGTTAGTCCTAAGTTTGTTACAGAGTTATAAGAACTATTCAGAGTGGATCAAAATACAGAAGGACCTTTTGTTTGCCTGCAGTTTCTGAAACCACATCATATTTTAACACCACAAAATCTGTACAAGTTGCCCCTATCATATGGCAGCATCACTCCTAGAATCTGATTCACAGTATCCTCATAGAAAGTATAAACTTGTCCTATTTTTAATAAGGGTGCATTAACTGTGTTTGAAAAAAATTCTCTGAGAATGTGGACTAGTTAAATAAGGCAGAATTAATGTATTTGTTATTACTACTGCTTTGGCTGTCTTACAAAAGTATAACAAACACCACTGACCTTAACAACAACAACAGGAGTTCAGTATAAGATACAGAAAATGATGAAAACCAGAAAATATTTTGTTACATTTTGCAAGGTAAAATGTCTTTAGAATCTTGTCCCTGCTGTGTGATATTGACTGTGGGCTCCTAATATGCTCCATCTGTAATTGCAATAAACTCTGCTCATCTTTGTGACTGGAGACTGCATATTCCTCTTTAGAAACTGTGGGTTGCGTATAAATACATAATTGTCTCACAGAAGGGGATACATAGGCTCAGAACATTTGCATTTACATTTGTCAAACTCACAAAGACTGCTGTAAGCAAGGCCACAAAAAAGATTCTCAGAGCTTCCAGATGCCATTTGACTACTACAGACACAAAGCTACACTTCCTATGACTTAAGCCAATAATTACATCAAGGATATGTTTATCAGCAAGAGTTAGTCAAGGTTTTGGTGAGTTTATGTCTCAGTAGGTACTAAATAACATTTAGAGAATTACTGTGGTAAGTTGCCATTAGGATTTTACTGAAAAATACAACAAAGACTTTAAAAAGCGTGTACAAATAGGCACATGTGTGTACACTACAGTAAAACTTTCATGTTGCAAGACAGAAGTGGGCAGTATTAATTTATGATAACTGAAGGAATCTGAGATTACTACTGACAGGATTTCCTTCTTTCATAAGATCACAGTAGTATAATAGAGGTGACATATTGCTTCACTGAGAACTATAAAGTGTGGGTCTGTCTTATGCAGTGGTTTGCAGCAGTTGTTTGCAGATGGAAAAATGTAGGAGTAAGGCAAGGAGCTGCAGACAAATCTTAATGTCTGCACAAGGTTCCAGGCCTTAAGGTTTCGGAAGTCTATTTTTAAACTTCATTTCTTTGAAAAACCAAGACCTGCGACTAATGCTTGTCATTATGGTATAATGATCTATCTTCTTGCCAGAGTATTTGGGGATTATGTTTCAGAGAGAAGCAGAGCTATCCGCCAGAGATTGTTCTTCATGTTCGAATCTGTTTTCTCTCTTTCCTAGTAAAGCCTACAGTCTTCCACAGTTCCTAAGGCATTAAAACCAACTGTGCAAATGTCTTCTCTTCCAGATTTCAACATACCTGTCTCTGCCCAAGCTGACTGTTCCTGCCAGAGTGCTCAGGGAGCTTGGTGTGTCAGAAGCCAGCATCCTTCTGCTGCTGCTGCTCAAGCAGCTCCTTGCTGGGCAGCTTGCTTAAGTCTGCCCAAATGGCCTGCGTATCAGCAAAGCTCATTGACAGTCTGAGTCAATACAACCAGCTCCAAGAGAAAACTATAGAAAAAAAATGAAAAAGCCCCCTGTTCAAGGATCCTTGAGTAGATACCATTCCACAAACAATGCCACTACCAAAGACCTCTTTGCAAAGGAAATGAATTTTCACTGCCCTGATTTCATGATCAGCTTGCAATTTCACCTAGTTCTGGATAGGGAGGAGGTATTAGTGCATTAGTATTCAATATGTTTGTATATGCAATTGTATGCTGTGCAATCAGAAGGTTGTGTGGCTTTTGGGACAGGTGGCAGCCCTCCAAACCCTCTGGAGTAGAGAGCCAAAGAGCTCTGTGAATGACAAAAGACCCATGTGAGCAGCATATGATCTACATATTGTGTATGTGATATAGCAAATGCATGATCTGCCTACTGGCTATGAAAATACTTGGAAAATTTTTCACATATGGGGGTTTAAGCTTATGATTGCACCATAACGTGATAAGTTACACATGTCTGGGAACTGAACAATTTTGATTGTGATACTCAGGTGCATATTAGCCCCGAGGTCTCAAATCCTTTCCATGAGGTGATATATTCCTCCAATCCCAAAGAGCTCTGTGAATCAAATACCTCACAATGATGAAAACTATTTTTCCATGGGTTTATTTATAGAAAGGAATTCTTGTGTCACGTTTTATCTATCTGTTACACAGTCTGAGAATGATGCTTCATGTATAAGACAAGTAGATCCACCAGTCAATGCTTGTTATTCCCTTACAGCAGAGATGCAGACAAATGTACTTTATAACTGTGACTATAAACCACTTGAATGTAGGATTTGAAACAGCCAGCAGAAGTAATGTAACAGAATATAAATGAGAGAAGCAGACTGGCAAAAAGCACAACCGATATGTCCTTCCCATCTTGGCAGTTTTAGGGTCCCAAATACAAGTTTCTCTGGTTTTATTCTCTCCCTTGCTTGACATACAAAGTTTTGCAGCAGTAAAAGGGGAGCTAGGGAGAAAGAAGCTGTATGCAGATAAGGAGAAGGCTTGTGTATGATAGAAGCATTGCAGGCTTGATCTACTCCTTATCTGCTGGGAAATAAAATGAACGGGAGGATGCATGCTAAATTTGAAACAGGGGTCAGACTCTTTCCAATTTACAAGAACTGTTCCAGATTAAATGGTCTGTTCAGACTTGGAGATTACTTTGGATGGAAAGAACTAGATAAGCACTATTGCTATTTTTTAAAATACTCTTATTGCATTGGTTTCAGAACTCAGAAAGAAAACAGAAACTGTGTGCAAAATATCCCTCAAAATACCTTAACAAGCTAAGTGAAGTGGATTTAGCAGTGACATAAAGCGATCACAAATGTCAATTAAAAAAACTGCAGGGAAGAGGAAGTATTAGTTTTTCTTAGTTTATCAAGACCTTGTTTTAACAATGTGCTTAATAGTCTGCCTACATTTAAGCACATAATTTAAGTGAATTTGGTCTAAATGAAATAGCTGGCAACAAACAGCAAACTGTGTTTTCAGAAATACAACAGTTTTTTAAGATGGTTATTGTTAGTCACGGCAGGGTAGCTCACTGTACTTCTCAGTCTCCTCAGTTTATTCTGTATCATGATTTGATTCTGCAAAAGTCGTTGGGCTCCTCTACCTGCTTGCCTAAAGAAGCAGTTCACATATATCTTCATGCTCCAAGTTTTGCTCTTGTTCAATGGAAGGCTGAAAACTCAAAGCAACTGCAATTTCACACAGTGTTAGTACAAAACTTTATGGGACTGGGACTAAATCCGTGCTTCTGCAGTCAATTGTGGCCACATTAGGGCCATTATCAGCTCAGGCAGTTACTGAAAACACTAAAATAAAGTTTCACACTACTTGTCCTGCTGATGTGTTTACCAGGCTGTATTATCTCCTCCGCATGAATCCAGATATTGGGGATGCTGTTACATGGTCATAAAGAAGGAAAACCAAGAGAACAAGGACTACCTCCTTCCCCTCTCTGCTGCCCTCCCCCTAGCTCTCCCCCTCTGATCTTTAGTGAGCTTCTTTTAGACAGGGGTGTAAAACCAAATTTAGTTCTTGGTTACGCTGCTGTGTATCTGATTAAATCATGTATCGTGATTAAACTGCCATAATGAGAAATATTCTGGTTTTACACTGTTGTAGGGGATAGTAAGTTTTGGCAACAACCTTTATGTAGCACAGTGTAAACAGCTTGCTCTCATGCAAACAAATTACAAAATTGTGTATAGAGTATGAGAATCCCTGCTTTTAAGCTGTCGTTCTCAGGAAGAGGAATTAAGTCATCCACCTTGGATATGTGTAATCCTCTTGAATTCTTCAAATTTACAACTTTCTATCACTGTGTAAACTTGACTTTCCTTGTAGAGATGCTGTTCTCTAATTGTTTGCGTCTTGAGGATATAATTTTAAAAGATCATACTGTATCTAGTCATCTTCACCATCTGATGCAATTTAAGGAAAAGAAAAAAAGACCATTAAATATAGTTAACACAGCTTGGCTCTGTCTTCTTGTTACTCCCCTACAGGCAATGGAAAAGGAGCCCAGAAAACAATTTGTTTATTATAAGCAGGTCAGTCCTCGGGGGGATTCATGGAATCACGCAGTGGGAGAGGACAATCATGGCACTGAAATGGTGGGTAATTTTATTTGTTCCACTTGATGGTCACAGTGGCATCATGCTGGCCAATTACTCTTGAGTCAGCAGGTTTAAGAGGTTAAGACCCCCTTGTGGGTTGCAGCACTGCAGGCAAAGTATTCAGGCCAGATTGAAACCGTTTCAACAGCAGAGACGCCAGCCGCCTTCTCCCTTGGAGTTCTCCTTTTTCAACTGTGTACGAGACATACATGTGATAAAATAGGCATGTCTCTAGCATCGAGACAGCTTAATTATTGAGAGTGGAAAATATGCCAGCCTCAGATAAAGAAAGGAAGAAAATCAGCCAGAGAGACAGGCTATGCCGAGGAGGCGTGAAGCGAACAAATATTGCAAACTTTGACAGCAGGTTCCAAAGGAAAGATCATGTCTGGGAATAATCCTCGTGCTAATAGTCTGCTAGTGTTTCAAGGCTGCTGAACCTTTAACAATTTCATCACATTTTTCTCCAGTGGAAATGTTTCAAGCTACTTCTTCAGTGATCTGTAATTCTAAAGGGAAAAACAGCAGCAAAGTATTTGCTTTACCAGTAGAACCTGCCACAAGTGATTGGGCAGAGGTGGATATGAAAACCAAGTGAGCAGAAATAATGTGTGTGAGGGAATTGGGCAGGAGAGTTGTCCAGGACAGGCTGAAATTGTTCCATTAGGCTTAGATGAAATTCATTAAGTGACTCACATTTCATTTGGATTGGGGTATGGGAAGCAAGGAAGTGGCATTTTATCCTCTTAATGATAATACTACTGTTATGATCTCAGAAACAGGGGAGGCTTCTCAGGCTTAAGCTCTGTTGTGTATGTGACATTTCAGGCTTAAAACATCTCAAGTGTATATTTCCTGTCAGAAATATTATGCTGTGAGAGCTATTCAGTTTCTGAAGGATTCACTGGAGAGTTAAGATCCATGCTTTAATGTTTTTTGGCTAACATCATGCCAGTTTGCAGTTTCTGGAAAACATCTCAAGAATCTCAGAATCAAGATTTAGATGTATTATTATGATTAACTGTAGTGCTAATTTATCCAGAGCCTGCTCTTGAGAGACAGAAATGATCAGTGGGACTCTGATGTCTTGCTCTACAGAACTGAATCAATGATGTCTTAAGCTTAATATAAATGTCAGGCTATTTGAATTTGCAGAAAACATTGTGATGAAGTGGAACGAGACAAAATGTGTATAATCAGGGTTTTATTTTTTAATAATTTTATTATTAGGAGTAATTTTTTCCTTCTTCAGCAATGGAAGAATGAGAAAACTTTTATTATGAAAAATCTTGCAACTAACTTTTTCAGATCAAAATGCATTTTGATATGTAAAATGCTGGTGCATTGCTTTTTTTTTTGGAAGAGATATCCCAGTGAAAGGAGGAATCCAGGGCAGGAAGTTTCTCTAATCCTCTCTATTCTTCTAGCACCACTTTATATGACACAAACACTGGAAAAGTCTCACAATGGAAAGTTCTCACATTACGGCTGTAGAAAGCCATGTGTTTGGGCATCAAAAGTGAAGCAAAGCCCAACTCAAACTCATGTAAATCAGGTAAATTTTATACTGCAGTGGTTTGAACAGTGACAGAAAGTTAAACACATACTTGCTTAAGCTGCTTTGCTAATCTCTGGTCACTGTGAGTGTGCAGTCATTGTTACAGACATCTAATGAGCAAAGGACATGTGAGACTTCATTAAAAAAAAATAAGAAAATAACTTTAACATCTTAATAACAATCTGTTTAAGAGCCTGGAAATATTTTTATTTGAAGGTTCAGAATATGAAACAGAACCTCGGAGAAAGATCAGAATCAGTCTTTTCCAGTTGGGTTTAACTGCTTGAGCTACACATTCGCTTCTCCTGCCCAAACAGTTGGCAATTAACCCCTGCATGACACATGCAGAGGCAAAGAGTCTGTAGAGTTTAGAGGTAGTCCTACTCTGAGCTGCATCTAAAACACTAATTCATCTTCCAGATTTTGCTCCTGCCTGTTTGACAACCTTGGATTCCATACCAGGGAAGATGTTAGACAAAGAACAAATCAGGCTGAAGAAAAGAGCTCTGGGAGGAGGGAAACAATGAGGAAATATATCGTTTCTCTTTCCACTGCAATTAACAAAATACCAAATAGGAATACATAATTTTCATTCTTCACGCTAGTGGAACAAGTGATATTGCTAAGAACAGGGTAATTGCTTTGCTTTAATTGAATACATTGTTTTGTTAAATATGTATGGTTAGAATATCATATTTTAGAGATGATTGTCAGTGATGGTATAGAGCTGCTTGTGCTTTGGATGCCCTGGGAAAAATAAGGTATAATTGATTTTAAATACTCAAGTTCATTTTGATGGCTAATATTTTCCACTTTGGTTGAGGAAGCTCTCTTTATGAGACAAAGGCCTGAAGGAATAACTGATACACGCAGCAAATTTATAAATCAATAAAAGAAGGAACTGGGATGTCTTGCTGCTCTACTAAAACAGGCTTAAATAGATCGTGTACTAAATTAAAAGAAAAGATGAGTGGTGAATTTTCCTAGTATACCCAAATCAGGATAAGAAACTTAATTCAGGTCTTTTAAAGGTTTTTACCATAAATAAATCAGACTCAGATATAAATAAGACATGAGAATATATTTTTAATGATATAAACCTGTATTTCAACATCCAGCCTGCTGTCTACTCCCAATGCTTATTTAGGAATTTTGCCTCATATTATGATTTTTCTGGGACCTGGAGGATGGGATGATAAGAAACATGTCAATGATCATTAGAAAGAAAAAAATGCAGTAGTCTGTGGGATTTCCAATCTTCTCGTAGACACTCCTCATGAAAGATTCTGTAAGATTTTATCATTGGCTTCACCAAAGTAAAGTAGCATCTGTTGTAATTAAATGCACCAAGAACATTTCAGTGAACCATGAAATAAATGTCTATACAAAAGTTTTGGTTTTTGTTTTTGAGTGATATACTGTACAAATTATTAGGGTAAAATCTGTCGCACAGAAAAGATATTTCAGCCCTTAGGTGTACTCATGAATATGCAGCAACAACCTCAGATGTGGAGAGTCTCAGTTATTTGTTGTAAACATGTGTCCTTGTGTATAGATTTTCCTGTACGCACAGGTATAGATTGATAAAGATCTACTGAACTAAATGCTTCAGGGGAAAACAATTCAGGACTTCAATAAATTTCATTTGGAAGACTTAGTTCTGAGACTTCTTGAAATCAGGTGGAAAACACATGGAATTAGCCCATCTCCTACACATCTCAGAAAAATCTGCAGCTAGTCCCCCCAGTAAATGTCACTTATTAGGGACTTCACCACTATGACAATAAAAAGAATAAGAAATCTTGCCTGCAAATGAAAACCTCTGTGAATAGCTGGCAAAGGAGAAAATACATGATTAGTCACTGCTGAAATGCCTCTTCATGTGAGGGGAAAGCACATGATTTCACATCCCAGTCACACTGCTGCCACACACATCCATCAATTCTGTTGTACCTCAATAGAGTGAAAACAAGGCTAGAATTTAGAAGGGTTCAGTATCTTGAATTAAGACCATAACTGAATTTGAAGTTCCATGGCTAGAACAATAAATACATTTCATCAATCTGATCCAAAGGAATTTAATTTTTCTTTAGGGCTTTTTGCTCACATGAAAGTATAATCCACCCCCCCCTACCCCCCCCGACTTTCTTTTTTATTATTTATTTTTTAACCACAGAATTGCAGAATTTTTGGTGTTGGAAGGCGTATCTGGAAACTGTCTCACTGAACCCCCCTGTTCAAGCATGTTCAGCTAGAGTTGGTGTCCCAGGACTGTATCCAGTCAGGTTTTGAATGTCTCCAAGGATGGACAATCCACAGCCTTTCTGAGCAACTTGTTCCAGTGCCAGTGTTGCATTTAAATTGTATCTTTGCAGCTGCCTGCAATAAAAGGTAAGGAGGTATGAGACAATACTCATAGGTGTTTAGAAAGAAGTCATCCTCTTACACCAATTCATGCCCTGCTGTGAGTATTTGTGTCTGGCTAGTCCTGGGAACTTCCTGGATTAGACATCACCCATCTGGTCAAATTTGATTCAGTTTTCCCCCTTGAAGTAGTCCAACCACTTCTGCAAGGTATTCAGGTGCAAAAAGGAAAAAGACGAGGTTGGACTCTGACTCATACACATCAGCCCAGGCACAGTCGAGGGAGATAGATTTAAGCCTGTCTTATGCCTGATAGGAGGGTTTAAATTTGAATTTAGAGCATGACTTCCTTGATGGCACCTTCCAAATTTGCTACTCAAGTCAGCATGCACAAGGCTAGATTTTAGGTTGGCCAGCATTAAAGTGTGGTTTTCTTCCCGAAATCTTCTGAAACCCTTCTAAAAATAGTGGTAGGGAGGTGGAAAGCTTTTGCTGTTGAGCCACTGGCTGCAATTCTCTTCAGGTCTGTTGTCCTGTGAGTTTTCATAAAATTTGCGGAATGACAGCTAGCTGTGGAATAGAGCAGCCTGAAGGACAAGCCACAGGGACAGATGCAGATCTCCTACTGTCCTTTCCGTGAAACACATGCAACATGTTGCAAACCACACCATTTTCACACTGCCACTTGACAGAAACATTTTTGACCTTTGGCCTATAGAAAGTAGATTTAATATTGATAAAATTTGGGATACAATTGCTCCAACTAGACTCTGGAACAAATTCCCACATTAGTGTTTGTTGTCTCCTACCATGGGAGAGACCTACTGAAATGTACCTTGTCTTTAAGCCCAAAATTCCCTCTGTAGGAAAGTGAGGTTGCTCACTAATATTTTGCCCTGACACACAGGGCGAATGTAACCAGATGTGCACCTAGAGACTGGGACTGTGGGGTACACAGGGAAATGCATCCACCCTATCCTGTGGATAGAGCCATGAGAATCGGCTTTCCTGTTAGCTGTTACCCCCTGACCTTTCCAGCATTTGTCTGGCATGTTCTGCAGGCACTACTTAGTGGGGAGCCAGAAAAGAGAAGACTGTGTCTATTCACTGGAACCTGGTGCTTTGAAAACTCCAGCATAAAACTAGCTCTGCACTTGGCAGCTGAACACTAATTGTCTGCTGTATGAGGTGAGAGGTTATAATTCACAGCTCCTGGGCTGAGGTGTGGATGAAGGAGGATTGAATTTGTGCTGATTATGAATTGTATGTGTAGGAAGAGTCTTATCTCTCATACTTATCTCTCTTAAAAGGTGGACTTCTCTGCTGAGCTGCATGGCTCAGATTCCCCTTTTTCAGAGCATCTACATAGAAGTAGCATTGTTATACTGATCTTGATTTTCCAGAAGGTTTCAGAGTGTTTAGAAAATGTAAAACTTTGGAGTTTCACGTGATTTCTTGCTTTGGTGCAGATCGAGTGTTTGTATTTATGGAATAGGTCTGATGTGATGCCCTGAGTGCTCTGCACTGCTGTATTGCTCACACCTGGTAAGACCAGTGTTTCCTGAATGCATCAGATTTCCTGAGCACACATGATATATTAATGTGTACAGGAAGATACCTGGCTCTTTATTTTGCTCTGCTGAGGCTTGCTGAACACATAGGAGAAATCCAACCCCAAAACCTCAACTGTGTCCCAACTTAATTGCTGCTAGAAAAAGAGGATAATGCAGGTGCCTGGTAAACCTACACAGGGACATTGTAGTCAAGCAGTGCCATTATAGAGTCAGGGAAATGTCTGAGTAAAGAACACAAACTGTCTGTATTCTATAAGCATAAGGAAGATTTCTTGACTAATATGGGAACTATGTGCCAGTATATTGGCTCTGGAAGCCAGTCCATGGACCAGTTCATTTAGACATGCGTTTTAATGTGGCTCAGAAGCAGGAACTGAATGGAAAGGGAAGGTGGAAACAACTATTTTTCTGAGTGTTGAGAATCTCAGAAACCTTCCAAGGAGATGCTACTCTCAGTGAAATTTTTCTGTTTTTACAAATATAATCCAGTGGGCTGTTGCCTGCAACACCAAAATAAAAGATCACATTAAATGTGAAGATCTTCATTACAGTGTTCTCCCATGCTTTCCTTCCATGCTTTGGTCAGCCAGAGAACTGGTTCCTCTGGTATATTTGTCATGTCCTTGGGGACTGTCCCCATCGAAGCCTTTCTGAATGAAGCAGTGCCAATACTTCTCTTTGAGAACTGTCTGCCATTGCAGTTGGTTGTTCGGCTGCTTGAAGGTGACTGCAAGTCTACTGGTTACACTTGATTGCTGTCAAAGGTCTGCTTTTTTCTGGGTAACTATAGGAACAAGAGACACTTTGTGGGGTTTTTTTAAATGAAAGTTAAGTTTTTGGAATAGAGAGAATGGGAATGTGCCTTATATTAATAATACTGCTCAAAAAATAAAGTATCATTTGCAGCGTCACTTTAATTCTATTTCTGCTTATGTGCAGAAAATATTTCCGTGTATATGTCTGTATATATGTACTCACATTTGTATGTATGCATACACATATATTTTTAAAAGGACTTGTTTAAATTTAAAAAATGGGAAATGTAACATAGCTGGAACAGATTAAAACAGATGAGTTTAGGTGGACCAGAAAACATATTGCACTGATAAGGATTTTTTGTTTTTAATTCAATCCTACCATAAAGTAATTTATTACCCATTGCTTGTTTTTCTAGAAAGGCCAGTGCAGCACCATTTGCTGTCTGATTGACAGTGGAACTCTCTTTTTACAACTTGTAATTTAAAACAGGAAGGCTGCCATTCACATCAGTTAAGAAGTCTACATTTTAGATTACCTTGAAAGGTTCGTCTTTGGCATAAGTTAATGGGACATTCAAACAGCTAAAACCAAAATGTAGCATTCCTAGGTCAGAATAGTCCATGCATGTGTAGTCACATGCAAAATCTAAATCAGAAGCAGTAATTTAAGAAATGCGTTTCACTTTAACTCTACATTTCCACTGACTTATTAGTTTGCCCTTCAAAGAGCAGCAGAAATGGTCATTTTACATTCCTCAACAGCCACTACAACAGTTCAGACTCTGCAAGCCTGGCTTGTCAGCTGATCATACACTGAAATCTGCAGCTAATCAGTACTGATCCAACCAGGAAAGGTCACAGCAAACCTGTTGAACTATTACTGAGGTGTTACAAGACATGGACATTATTCATCCTCACTAAAACCAGGCAAGGAATAAATACAATGAAAGCAAAAGGATTAACTCTAGTATATTTGCTGTAGTATCACCAGGAGAAGGACTGTTTCCAACCCTAATTCCCATCACAAGCCACCTTAAAGTTCTGCCATTTAAGCATTATGTCTGAGCTATACTTTAGGCCAGATCCTGGGAGCAAGGTGTGTAAGCTGTACTGTCCTTAGACTCAAATCAAGTCTGTGTCAGGTACATTTTCCAAGACTGCAGCACTGATATATATATTTGTGCTTTTCTCTCTGTCTGTCTGTCTCTCTGTCTCTCTCTTTCATTTTTTCCTCCAGCACTTCTGTACTGACAAAAGCTAAAGTCTAGTGGTGCAATATTGGCTTGCAAGTTGCTCTTGTGCTTGGGCAACTGAGAGAAGCACTGCTGGACATTTTGCCATTATGAATTGTGTATATGCTGGTTTGCTGCACAGTTACATCAGCAAAATCTTCTGGAGGGGAAAGATCATTTTTGGATACTTCACTGAAGCACTGGCCTGCTTTTTTCCCAGCTGCACCAGATCAGAGCATGATGACTCCTGGCAACGTGGTAGGCACCACTACCAGAGCTCTAAAGAGCATGAGCATAAGGCTAAAGGACAAGTCATTCACAAGAGTAGCTCTGGTTCAAGGGAGGAGAGTCCTGCTCCTGGAGAGTTTGACTTGGTCATAACTTGTCAGTGAAGGAGCAATAAAAATGCATGGTGTGGCTTTACATGGCACCCCTTCAAAATATGACTTCCTTCTTTCAAAATGAAGGACTGAATAGATGCTGAACTAGAGTGCTCATCTGTGTAGGTAGTATATGCTGCAATTTTAGTTATGGGCCCCTAAAAAAAGTACAATGCCAGATTCTAAGATCTTTCTGAGACAAAATCTCTCTTTATGTTTAGGAACAAACTAATGTGAGTAAGAGAAGATTATCTGGACTAGAAGTCCTAAAAGCTGTTTCCTGTTTTAATTGGGGGACCAAAATCACACCTGTGATGGCAACATATTTTTGTTTTTACAAATGCCACAGGACAGCTCCTTCCTCTCCATTAGTGACCTAAGATGCAAGCAGGCATTTATTTTCTTTAAGAACTGCCACACTTCTTCTCACAGTGTCAAAGCAGCAAGCATTATATGTGCAGTTCCCTTCTCAAGAATATCAGCTTAAAGTGCAAAGAGAAGAGCCATAATTTTGCGTTGTCCTCAAGAGATCTCTTGTGAAATTTTTACTTTTTATTTTAAACAGGGAGATATAAACAAGGTGGAAAGGCAAAAGTGTCGTGATCTAACCCCAAAGTGTCATGATCTAACCCCAGTCAGCAACTGGGGTTAGATCATGACGTGCCTGGTACCACACCAGCCGTTTTCTCATGTCTCTGCGCCCCTGGTGGGGCGGGGAAGAGAATCAGAAAAAGGTAATACCTCTGGTGGGTTAAGGACTGTTCAGTAATTCAAACAGAGTTAAACATATGGTGAAAAGTAGAGAGAGAGAGAGAGAGAGAGAGAGAGAGGGATAAACCCCAAGAGAAATAAGTGATGCATGATACAATTGCTCACCACCTGCTACTGATATCCAGCCAGTTCCTGAGTTGTGAGTGGCACTTCCCAGCCAGTGCCCCCCATTTATATACTGGGCATGCTGTTCTGTGGTGAGGAACATCCTTTTGGCCAGTTCAGGTAAGTTGTCCTGCCTGTGCTCTCTCCTGTCTTCTTGTGCAGCTGCTTGCTGGCAGAGCGTGGGAGGCTGAAAAGTCCTTGATTTAGGATAAGCACTACTTAGCAACAACAACAGTGTATTATCAACATTATTCTCATAATAGATCAAAACCAGAACACTTTAACAACTACTAAGAAGGAAATTAATTCTCTCCCAGCTGAAACCAGGATATGAAGATGAATAGAAAAAGTTTCTCAAATATACAGGAGCTCAGACTTAATATCATGTCTGCAAGTTATCTGAAAATCTGTGAGAAATTACGTTTTCAAAAATCACTTGTTCTTGGCCTAAATAATAAGTCCATATTGTGCATTCTTCCCATTAGTACATAACAAAAACCAAGGAGAAAGATGTTAAAAAGGCTATAAACTTACCACAGAAGCTCAGAATTGCAACCTCATCGTTGTTAGCACAATCTGTCATAGAAACTGTAGCAGTGCAGGAAAAGGCAAGAACTCATCACAGATAATTCTGATTCCTCTTCAGCCTGGGTGACCATAAAGTAAGAAAAAAGGGTTTACCAGAAGAAAGGACCCATAGAGCTCTAAATAGGTCAGTGATTTAGGAAGAACAAGATACCTAGGCTTGCAGACTTGCGGCTATGCTCCCTTCTTAGCACTGTATAGCGAAACAAATACTTGTGATGCACTACATGGGATTGCACTGCAGCAAAGGATTATTCCATTTCTCTGAGCAAATGTCCATGTAGATTCAAAACCTTTTGATGTGGGCAAATGCAAATTTCATGGTGAGAAAACCATAGTGAGGGACAATCCCTGGATGCCCTGTACATTTGCTTCCACCAGAATACCACACATAGGATAAAAACTGTAGGAGTATTCCATCATGATTGTCAAAATAACTCAGTTTCCTTCAGGGATCAATGTAATTTTGGTAAAAAGGAAGCATACTCTTTTTTTTTTTTTTTTTTAAACTGGAAAAGAATCCTTTATCTGCGATACCTGTCTTTAAAAGCAGAAAAACAACGGGAAATTATTTTTGGTTAGAAGCTTTCAGCTAACATAAAAATTAACCAGCATTGTAGCAGGGCTGTTTCTTAAAATATTTTCCCAACTTTAATTCTGCATATTTAATTTTACTTGGTTTTGTATAGATATAAAAATATATATAGTTTATCATGATTTTTGATGTTCCTGTTAATAAGAGCTTCTACATGTGTAATTTAAAAAAATCTACTGCAGCCTTAGTTCTGACTGTATTTTGTGTCAATAAGAGCAATGATGACACATACCTGATTTATTAGATGACTCTTAACTGGAGTCAAAATTTCTTCTCAAAGCTAAGCAGTGCTGGATTTTTGAGTTTTTCCTGGTACAGAAGATTGACCTGGAAGGTTATTTTTAGTAGATATTTTCTGCTTGTAAATATCTACAAACCACCTCCTATTGAAAGCTGACATTTCAACAGTCCCTGGGACCTTTTTTTGTCTTATCCTTGTTCCCAGAAGCCCTGTTGTCCTGCCAGTGTGGCAAGCTGACATATTTGTCTGTGGACTGACAAAGCATTTGGGTTCAAATATTCAGGAGCAGCTCTGAGTCATCTGCAGTGATCACCAAACTACAGCCATGACTTTCAAACCTCTGAGAAAAGGTCGCTGGGAAATAAAAGTATTGCCAATTGCAACTTTTTTTTTTTTTCTGCCAATAGCTGGAAAAATGGGGACAGAGAAAAGGGGTGCAGCAATTTCTTGATACTACCTAGAAGCAGAAAGCCATTTTCCAAATAAAAAATGATTTTTCTGTCAGTAAGTGAGAGCTGTCAAAAATCCTGACTGTTTTTGAGTGTTGGCCTTGTCCAGTCAGAACTAGTTAGGATCTGGGGTGAGATGGCAAGCTGCTTTACAAACACCATGAAATGTCCATCACGAGTCACAAGACTCTTTTTTTAATTTCCTCAGGACATAGCAACCTGGCCTGGCTTCATGTATTACAGATTAATAGTGAATACTTTGCTATAAATCTTGGTGAACTGTCTTGCAAAATATCTTTTTATAATGCTAAAAAAATGTAAAAAATTAATGACTTAATGCCAAATACAATGAAGCTTTTACTGACATGGGGGGATTTTTTTAGTCTTTTATGCATAATATTATTACTTTGAGTTGCTGATTGTTTTTCATTCAATTTTTACTGGAGTTACTTAATAACAGTCACTTTTCATTCTTCTAACTCTTTATTCATTGTCAGCTGTGGATGATCTGCCAGCCCACATGAGAGGGCAGGTTACATTCAAAGGAATTTTCTTTGGTTTAGGGACATGTGCAAAATCTGAGCTAATTGCAGTGCAACTTTATACTTTAACTGCTTCTTATTAGGGACTTAGCAGATGTCTGATGGTACTCTGATGTTCAGAGCTTGTCCTGGGAGCCCACAGCACTCAGTGAGACGTAGGCCCTTCTCTGAGAGGGATCTGTTAGACCAAGCTCCTGCATTCCCCGGTCATGCCTTTGAAAAGGTGTGGAGAGGTGACAGTCAGGGGCTGCTGCCACTGGATGGCCCAGCATGGTACATGTATTTGTTGGTCATACCCATGTCTAGGGCTGCTTAGAGGCCATGGCAATGCCCTCATCTCTCTAGCATTAAAAGATCCATGATCCCCTGATGGTGACCCTGTTAGACACAGCTGGGAAGGAGATGATTCCTACGCAAGGCAGAGAAAGCAGTAATGGAAGGGGCTAAAACAGCAGAGGTCAGGAGAATCTATAGGGCTTTGCAAAGTGAAGAATGGCTTTCTGTAGTCTCACTTGGTTAGGCAAAAGGCTCTGTTTTATAAGATAAGTAATATAAAGATAACCTTCTAGGAAAGTATTCTGATCCAGAATGTGTGGCATTCTCAGTCATTCCTATGCTGAGTGGATGGACAAACAGCTTGAAGGATACCCTCCTTTGACTTTGTCCTGCTAGACAGGACCCTTGTGTTTGCATTTAAATCCACTTTTTAAACTGAGGGGGGCTCTAGCAACAAAATCAGGGACCTCTCTGAGGGATTTTCTGAAGTAGATCCCCCAAACTGGGGCTGCTGTGAAAGGATTTGTGTGTTTGAATATGCGGATCTATGTCTATTTGTGTGAAAAAAAAGTGTGAATATCTGCATGTACCTCAGTTGCTCTTTCAAGTTTATAGAATGAAGGCTACTAAAAATATTGGAAGCACGTGAATTTGAGCTGGTATTCATGTGATTCCTGTTTTCCATGTCTTCTTTTGACAAAACAAATTAAAAATATTATTATATAACTGAAAGATATAAAAGGTCTTTTATTCCTTCTTAGCAAGGGCTGCCTGTGATCTTCATCCTTGCAGCTACTTAGTGTATGCACTGGACAACAGAACAGAGAGGTACAGAAACAAGACATGGGAATATTCAATACCCAGGCAAAAGGGATAGGGGTGACAGATGTGACAGACGTAACAGAAACCAACTGTTGCATAACTTTTGTCTTGCAGAGATGTGGGGAGAACAAAAGAAGGAGGGCCATGATTGAGCACATACTTACGTTTTTGTACCCAAAATAGTGAGTGAATCAGAAGAAGAAAAAAACCCATTGGTTTGAGGGGCATTCTTGAAGTATTGGAAAGGTAAGTGAAGAGGAACAAGGTGACCAAACTGCCAAACATGTCAAAACAACTCCATTATGCACTTGTTAATTCTATTTTTTTTTTTTTTAATCTCTAGTCTGGTTTGGCTGGGGCACCCTTATGCTGAAGTATGCAACAGGACAGGGCAACTCTTGCTGTCCCTGGAAAACACAGTCCCACACTGCACAACCTTCAAGGTTCCTGAGGATTTTGTATGTATTTAGAATAAAGGAAAATTTTTGGGAAGAAGCAACAGAGAGTGCAAGCATAATTTTTGTTTCTTTTCTATGGCTGTGGCTGTCCCTGTCAGCCTCCCATCAGAAACTGATTGGTATTTCCACCTCTACTCAGCACTGGTACAGCCCATCTGCAGCACTGTGTCCAGTTCTGGGCTCACCAGTACACGGCTGACAAGAGAATACCCGAGTCCAGTGAAGGACCACAAAGGTAATTAAGAGATTGGAGCATCTCTCATATTGGAGTCAATGAGACAGCTTGAAAAAAAATGCTCAAGATCTTATTAATGTGTATAAATTCCTGATGTGAAGGAGTGAAGAATACAGTCAGAATCTTAGTGTTGCCCAGTGACAGTACAAGAGGCAATGCATGCCATCAGAAATACAGAAGAGTCCATTTAAGTGCAAGAAAAAACCCTTTTATACTGTAATTGTCACTGAACACTGGCACAGGCTGCCTAGAGAGGTTGTGGAGTCTCCTTTCTTTGAGATATCAAAACCCCATCTGAACACAGCTTTGTGTAAACTGCTCTCCTGACCCTGCTTTGAGCAGGGGGGTTGGACTGGTCAATATGCAGAAGTTCCTTCCCACCTCAATCATTCCATGATCTGTGATTAACTTGAACAATCTGTTCTTATTTCTTGCAGCTATCATTTGGTACTACAATATAGGCAGGTTGGAGTGCACTTCTCACCTTCCACTCCTCATATTTCTGTGAACCAGAGTTCTAATTCATATCATCTAACTTTTAGAACACCTACTTTAAAGAGACAAAACCAAGCACTTGGGACAGCTAGTAAAACCCATTCTTTCCAAAGCAGTAATACTCATAACTGAAAATGTCTTATTCAAAAATAAAAATATGTTTTCAAATTAAATATTGATTTATTTTGTGGCAGGGGAAATCAGCTGTAGCACAAGACCTCAGAATTAAATTATCAGGTTTCTAATTGCTTTCTTTTTAATTGAAATTATAGGATCTTTACGGAGCTTAATTTTTATATGATTTTACAGGGCTTAGAGTAATAGGCCCTGAGTTTGCTTAATGACAACAGGAACTATAATAATCCAAATAATAGAGCAAAATACAGAAGAAAGATTCCATGGTGCCTTAATCTGAGTGACACTTCTTTTAACCCTTTGGTGAGTGTATAACATGCTTTTCCTAACTGCATTACATGGTAAGAAAATTGCAGTTCTTTGAGCCTAAACATGTACTTTGTTCTGTCTTCATTTCATGCACATCTTCCTTCATTCTGCAGCCTGTGAAGTGAAAAGCATGCCCAAACAAAAGCCAGGGAAGAGAGCCATGGAAACCAAAGTGAATCAATTATTGCCTTCAGCCCTGAGAAATTAATATATTTAAGTTATAACTTCACAAGTGCCTAGGTGGCTCTGCTCTTCTCTGCACAGGGAAAGAACATTGAAAAAGTAAAATTGACAGAACATCCCAAAGGAAGGATCTAGACCTCATTCTGTAAAAAAAGAAAAAAACAGAAAAAGAAAAAGACATTTCAGAAAAGAGCAGTGAAGATATTCAGAGTACAAGGACCATGTTTTCCTAAGAAAGATTTCAAAAGTTTAGAAAGATTATTTGGATATAGAAAAGAAGTGTGTTTTGAGAAATGTTGCAATGGCCAAAGAGATACAATGGGTAGCGTGACCATGGAGGGAACTTTTCCATCATGTGTTGAGAAAGCCATAGGAGTCATCAACCAGCAGCTCAGAACAGAATTCAATTTACATTGATAAATAGCTTGTGCAGGTGCAGAAGGGCTTTTCTAAGGTAATGAGGTAAAACTATTAATGGAATATGTTTTGGAGAAATGTCTTGACAGGGAATAGAAAGCAGTCACACAGGAAAAGCAGAGAAATTTAGCTGCTTGGGAAGTTTATGCTGCAACTGGACAGAGAGCTAGGGATCTGTGATAGAGTGCTCTGCTTCAATTACAGAGATGAGCCAAAAGAGCTTCTAGCCTTTCCCATCTTTGTGTTTTATGAGTACAGGTGTTACAGGCATGCAAAGTAGCATATCTTAATTGTCATCTCCAAATCAGACCAGTTCCACTTGTGTTTGGCTTAGCATACTGTATTTTGATGAAGTTTTCATCTGATTTCCCTTGAGGACAGCAGTAGCATTTCCACTCACTCAAGAAGTCAAGCTCTTATGCTATTTAATTTACTATGGGCGTAGAGAATTTAAAGTGTGAATTAAAACAATGGAAAAGTCTTTGTGGCACAACAGAGGAGAGCAAACCTAGAACAGTACAAATAGCTGTTGACTGCCAGAGCTTTGCTCATACTCCAGTAAACTTTGCTCTGGGAAGAAAGAGCTGCACAAAGAGCTGCTGGAGCCTACGAACTTCAAAGCGAATGACATGGAAGTGCAAATCAATAGAGTAACCACATGAAACTTTTCAAGGGTATTTGATGCCTTCATGTGTCCATTTTGAAATGTTACCTCACAAATTCCCACTAACCCTATCTTTCTTGAACTCTCCAGGTATTTCCTGAAAAAAAAATCTAGCAGCACCTAGGGAATCATTGTTATAGCCCTGAGATTTTGTCAGAAGATGCTTGGAGAATTTGAAAGCTTCCTTTGAGATTCAGTTTTCAGTATCATTCTTTCTGTGGAGAAAAGGTGCAGAACTTCTGCCTATTGCCTGCATTACTCCAGTGCACTGCTGCTGAAGCCCTGCTCCAGAACTCTGCTGGAGGAGACAGAAGGCATGTATGATCTACTGCATTATTTTGCTGAAACACACTTGTATTCAAGAAATGTTCACCTTGTGTTTACACATCAGTAACATTCTTGGTAAATTGTTGGAATTTTATTTTTGCTATTACTCGTTCCTGTTGGTACTCTAGTGTAGACATAGGGGTCTTCAACCTGGATGCCAACTGGTGCTTGTCTGTTCTCTAGCTTTGTGCTTTGCTGAAAGTTGAAAATGGTGTTGTTTCACACCAGACATTAATGATGAGACATGATTTGTTGATGTTGTAATACTTTTATGTAGTTAAGATCTTGGACTGCATAGTCAAATCACCTGAAGAAAAAAGATTTCTACTTTTTATTACGGAATAATTTCTTTCCTGTGATATATTACCTGATATACAGCTGTAATGCATTCACCTGACAGTTCTGATATGTAATACATTTTAATAAAATATCTTTAACCATCTTGAAATTGTCATATAAAGTATATTATACTGTGACTTGACTACTACTTTAAAAGAGCATCATGCAAACATTGCTGAACTCCTGTAAGGCTCCACTGACTTTAATGAACTTTGGATCAGGCCCAGATTCCCTGATGTGAAAGTCTCAGGGAAAGTACTATAAGGCCCCTCTAATAGCATCCTTTCATCTGTTAAAATGCAAGAAAAAAGTTGCTCTTAAATGTTTTTGAGAAAATATATTTCACAATGTTGTCATAGTTTTGTAAGTAGCAGAAATGCAAGTGTTTTAAAGCAGTGACTAGAAAAAGGCATTGTATGGTTTAAAGTCTTTTTAAAATGCAATGTATATATTCCTTTCTAATGTTTAGAACTTGTGGAATAAATCTTCACATCTGAAATTCACTTCTATCTTCATTTGGTCATGTAGAGACATTCACATTTTCCTATGTTCCAAAGCACACACACAGTTGTTTTCTTTAATTAGAACAAACAACAGAAATCTTACTTAAAAATGTTTATTGTAAAAAAGTGGCTAGAAAACAACATCAGTTTCACTTCACACTTTCTTCAAGTTATCTATAGATGCTGCTATGGGCAACAATTTGCTTTCATTCATAACACATTCAATCATATAAAAATAAAAATATTTACATTATGTCCACATACTTTACAAAATCATCAATAAAAAAGGCACTTGGAGGGGTAATGCTGAAAATATTGCATTTCCTTTGTGCATTTTAAAAAAAAAAAATTGTAAAACTCCCATGGATCCCCTCTCTTGCACTTATTCCCGTTTTTTTTTTTTTTTTAAATGAAGTTTAGAGGAACTATTCCATATTAAATGATGGTCAAGCATGCACCAGGAATGTTTGAAGCTACAGTATTATCTTTTTAAATTTATTTTTTAAGGCACATGCAGTTAATTTGTGGCTTTTAATTTTTTCGTACATTCTCTTACACTTTTTTCCCCTCTTTTAATTATGCAGTTTTAAAGCATTTCAGGTCATTAATGAAGGCCTTGGCTTCTAATAAAATAAAATAAAAAAACACAGCAACGAATAATATTAAACATTTACTAAGGTAAACTCGGAATACTTTTTAAGGCACCTGAGATAAATGGTGTCTAGCAAAACTCACTTGGGTAGTATTTTCATTAAAATTTCCACTTAAAATACTGTTTCTTTGGTTGAAATGGCTTGGCAGGAATGTATTGTTAACTTTGAAGCCTTTTCTAAGCAAGAAAAGACAACCTACATTTGGCTTCATCTATTAAGAAAGCTGATAATGCTGCTTCCTTTAGATCTACTTGAAATGTCATGCATGGCGTCTTTCTCCCTATTTCAGAATTCGCACTTAAGAATGCAAATGTTTGGCAGAACAGAAACTACTTAAAGCTCATTTCTACTGACATTCTAAGTTCTTCCACTAGTTTATTTGTTTGCTTGTTTGGTGATGTTTTGGTTTGTTGGTTTGGTTTCTTTGTATTTTGGGTTTTTTGGGTTTTTTTTGGCTGAAAAGTAGACGAGAAAACGCCTTATCATTTGGAACAGAAGTGGAGAAATGCATTGAGTCCAGGTAAACATTGACTGCATGACTCAGTGTGCTACACAGCAGCCAGATTCCTCGTGTTTGTGCAGAAGAGACATTCTGGAGAAAGTTTTGGAGCAATTTTTGCACTGGTATTTCTTCACATCCGAGTGGGTCTGCAGATGAGCCCTTAGATTGGATCTGTCTGCAAAAGCCCTGTTGCAGTGAGGACAGGAAAACGGCTTTTCTCCTACAAAGGAAACATCAAGAAAAAAATAGGATAAAGATTAAAAAAACAAAAAGCACATATTTGGGACAGGTAAAATCTGCTTTTATCCGAAGAAACAAATGAACAAACGGAAATCACTTGTTATAAGAATAAAAAAGTCTAATAAAAAGTTAATCAGGCCACAGATACAGCAGCTTTCAGCACTGCTGACTGTATTTGCAGAACCCCATTCTATTGAGAATATGCTGTTAAGTGCAGTCTCTGAAGACAAGCTGCTGACACCTTCTGCATCTACAGGTGCATGCAGTACTTCTACACTGGGCTCCTCCCAACATTTTCAAATATTTTCATGGAACATTTTCTACTTAGTGCTGCGTGAATTACTGGGGAACAAGGGCTTTGACTGAAAAGCAGCAAACAGCTGTGCAGACATTACATTGTACCCAGCACTACACTCAAAACCCAGTTTTTGCCTCAATAGAAAAAAACCCAACCACTTTGCTGATGATGTGATTCTAAATGCTAAGGACTTGAAATAGCAGATGCAAAACTTGCCAGCTGCTTAAGGAGTCAAAATGCAGCCCCTCATGCATTGATTGATTTTTGCTGCCTGATTTCAGAGTCAGCTGCAGCCTTCTCAAAGTTAGCAATTTCCAAAGCCTAAAAGTTAACACAAAATCCTTAAAGGAAAATCTTCAGATAGTGGAAATGGGCTAAACCATCCTAAAATTATCAGGGGAGCAGTGCTGATTTATGCCAGTATCTGGCCTGCAGTTACGAGACCATGCTAAACCCCCTCCCACCTTCCCCCTCTCCCTGCAAGAGGGAGAATTTAGCCTTTTAATGATTCATTTGAAATTCTGTGGACGTATTTCAAGGTTAGTTAAAAACCCTGCTGGGTTTTGCACCTGTGGAGAAAAACAGCAAAAAGGCATCCCGATGTTATAGCAACAAGAAACTGCAAATGTAATGCTTGCTCTTACCAGTGTGAGTTCTAATGTGTCCTTGAAGTAGCCAGGGTCTGGAGAAAGCCTTGCCGCAGATCTTGCAGACACAAGGTAGTGTGTGGGTCCTGATGTGCATCTTAAGCGCTCCCAGGCTGACATACTCCTTGTCACAGTACTTGCAGCTGAACGATTTCCTAGACTGGGCATCACAGTGCAGCTGCTTATGTTTGGCCAACCCGGAGAAAGTTGAATAGGTCTTGTTGCATAAACTGCACTGGAACTTTTCAGCTTCGATTGCATGAGGGTCTGAAAGCTTTGACTGGATTCTCTCTTCTTCATCGCTAATGGGGCTTTCTGAACCGCTGTGATCTTTGGAGGAGGTGTCAGAAGGTGGAGGTGGGCTGACTCTTCCCAAAGATGAGGGGTATCCAGAAAGTGGAGAGAGGTCATTGGGTAATGGAGACGGTAGCAGCCCAGTTGTAGTCCACACAGTAATGGGATTGTAAGCTACTGAGCTCAGGATCTCTGGCTGTGGTATGATAGGGACTGGATAGCTTTCGTACAGGTATGGGGATATAATCACTGGAGAAAGAAGAACATTTTTAAGGTAAGAGAACCAAAAAGTATTTCAAAAAGCAGCAAAACTAACACTTTGAGGATTAAAAGCTGCATAAATGAAAATCTCAGTAGGGTAATCTGAATATAAGGGTGATTCAGGAAATACTGTTTCATACATATATTCTGATGGGAAAAGACAATGCCCTTGAACAGGCAAATTGCAGTTGGAGAGTCCCTTCAAGGCAGCATGCCGCTTCTAAATCTGTGCAGCCTGACACAATGAAGCAGTGAAACTTCCTGAAGGATTTGAATAAAAGTTTCAATTCCAGCACCAGCAGATACAGAACAGGAAAACTCCAAATCCTTTCTAAGTAACTTGGGTTCAAGTGGGTGAGCACATTTTCATGATTCATTCTGGTCAGCACTGACATATTTCTCAAAACTCCCTCCTTGTAAGCAGGAGAAAATAGAGCAAGCAATGAACGAACCCGTCCCCTCCAGCCTGCAGAGCAATCCCACCCCTCCTCAGTCCTGCCACGCAACGACCGCAGCCTCAGAAGCGACGCGGTGGCACCAGATTTCGTTTTGTTACCTGTGTGAGTGTCCAGCTCGCTGTAATTCGGCTTCTTGGATGAATTGAAATGCTTCTTGACCAGGAAGGAGCGTGGCATTTTGGACGCAGGGTTTGTGCTTCTCGCAGACTCTCTCTGTCCTTGCGGGTGCGTGCAGCGGTCCCGGGCGGCGCAGCGCAGGCACACGCGGGGTCACTGCGGGCGCATCGGTGCCGCTCCTGGTCCCTACGGCGCTGCCGGCCCCGCGCAGCCCATCCACTCCCGCTTGTGCAGTGGCAGTGCCGAGCCGCCTTGAAAAGTGCTGTAAATACCCACGAGTCAGGTGCAGGGGGGAAGGGTTTTCCGCTCCTCCAATCGCTTCGGGATGTTCTCAAGCACTTTTCCAAAGAGGCTGTTTTTCTGGGAGGGCTCTGGGGCTGCTGGCTGTGGGATCCAATCGCACTCGGAGGGTTTGGTTCAGGTTTCAGCTCCTCCCGCTGGAGACAGCTGTGAACGGGGGAGAGAGCTCTAGCAGAGCGTGTTACCCTGCTCCGAAGCGGGGGGATGTGGCTCTGTAGAACTGCAGTCTACAAAAATGTATTGGTCAAAATGCTTGCAAATAAAGGTCAGTTTACTGATTCAGCTGAATTCCTTTTTTTTTTTTTTTTTTTTTTTTTTGCTTTCGGATAGAGACCTGGATAAGTCATAGGCACTGAAACTTCTTTTTCTTCTTCCCCTTACCTTCCCCCCCCCTTTTTTTCCTCCTTTTATCCCTTTCTTTCCCCTTTTCTTTTACCTCCCCCCCCCTTTTTCCTCTCCTTTTCTTCTTTTTTTATTACTCCTTCTATTTTTCTTATTCTTTTAAACAAATCTGGTTTCCAGATGTTTGATATGAGAGTTACAACGGGACAAACTGTTCATTAAGGGCAGACAGGGTACACACATACACACGACACTACAAGATAACAAGTTGGCCGGCTGACCTAATGGAAGGCTTTGAATTGAATGGGTGCCTGATCCATTTAGGAGCTGCCTTTGAATAGCTGTGCTTAGGAAAGGCTGGAGACGAGCAGCCTGCCTCCCTAACTTGCACCCTTCCAGGCAGAAGGGCCAGACAGATACTGCAAGTGAGTTCAAGGAGAGGGAGAAGCCTTGGGAAGGATTATATTTCAGAGCAGGGTGATAGTCTTTATATAATATGCATACTGCTTCAGACTGTTCATATGAAGAATACTTTCTCTTTTACTTTAAAAATCTGCAGAATGCAAAACCTAGACCTTTCCTTCCTTGAGAGTAGTTATGTCACTCTTTTGCCTATCCTCTTAGGACACTGCCAAGGAAATTTTCCTAATTATCCAAAGCAGTTAAAAGATGCATAGATAAACCCCCCCTCCCCAAAATTATAGACTGGGTAATTTAAATGTCTCTTAAATGTCCTTCTCCATTAGTATATTTTAGGACCTCTTGATTTCCTATGAAGGTATAATCTATGTTATGTATTTCATTTAAGATGAAAGTCTCTTAAATGTGCCACAGAGTGTTCTGGTTATCTAGATTGATTTAGAGGAGATAGTCACAGGTTTTTTAATTTTAAAATATTTGCATTTTGGAAATATGGACAGCTGAACACTGGTAAATTTCTAACACAAATTACACTGTGATTGACTCTTGGTCTGCCCTCCCCACCCCTTCCCCCCCTCGTTGTGTACTACCTACACCTGCCTGGGCACATACCGGCATGCCGTGCTGGTGTGACGCTGGAGCTCTCTCTCTCCTCTTGGGAGGAGGTGTGGAGGGTGTTTTACAGAGACCACCCCAGCCCGATTTTGCAGCAGGTGTTGGAATAGATGTGAAGGGGAAAAAAAAAAAAAAGCCGGATGGGTCTGTTAAGACATGCAAGAGCAAAGTGCTTTGTCAAGCTGCATGACTTCTTAATCTTGGGGAATACCAAAACAAGTGCAGGGAAAGTTAGCCATTTTCAAGAACTGATTTAAAAAGATTCATCTGTTCAGCATCTAACTCTGGTGTCTGTTAGTGAAAGCTGCCATATCAATTTCCAAGTGTCAGGGAACATACCCAGGCTATGGAAGGAAAGGGAAAGTGGCAAAGAAAGGGACTTTCCAGGTACTTGCTTTGCAGCTGGGGCAAAAGGAACAGAGGTGCCTTTTCCAGCAGAGAGAGCAGTGCTTGCAGAGACACAATCCGTTACTTCCCTCATCTCTACAGAAATGAAGAAATCCACAAAGCATTTTTAAAAGGTTGCATTTGTGGTCCTGCTTTCCTCTCAGCTCTATTCCATCTGACAAGTCCCTGTCCCCTGCCAGCTCTGGGAAAGCATTGCATTTCAGGATGTGAGGCATTAGTCTGTATCTAAATAGTCTGTTACACGAGCTGTGATTCAGACCTTGAGCTGGTTTAAGTTTGTGTGTTGAAATGAATGGAGCCATGCAGATTTTCACTGGCTTGGGATCTGTTCTTTTGTGTGTTTTGTTAAAAGTAAAGGGTCTGATTCAGTGAGGTTCTCTCTCTCGGGGCATTTTCAGCAGCATAGCACTGGAGTGATGCAGTTTAAATTAATTGCACTTATATAAATCACAGGAGCGTAAGCAGTTAGCCCACTGGCTGAGCTGATTGAAGGATGTTAGGAATTGGATAGAAGGCATGTTATTACATGGTCCTGAAAGGATATTAGCAGCACATACTACCTGAGTGAGGTCTGCTGTCAAAAAAAGGGAGAGTCTGCGTGAGGAGTGGGTGAGTCAGAGCAAACAGGTGTTCTGGGTGTTTACAGCAAATGTGGATGAGAGGGCACTTGGAGATGTGTGGCATCCATCCCCATGCAGGAAAGGCAACACAAAGGTCGAATGCAGAAGACAGGTTTCCTCTCCTTGGAGGAGCCAGGGAGGTGTGGAGGGTGGCGGGTTGCTCTGATTGATGGTCACGCTGCCTGCGGGCAAAGCCTTGCACCCACCTCTGAAAAATCAGGCCTACAGCTTCCCTCTCACATTTTACAAGTAGTTGGTCTTTTAGGGATTCTTTATGTTTTTACTTTGAAAGCTCACGTAAAGCTGTCTTGTTAATGCCACTGTGCTGCTAATTGCCACTCTGCAAAGTGCGTAGGAAATGATCCAAGCAATTCTGCTGCCTGAAACCTTGGCATGTGCTTTGCAGCAACTAAATGATTAGGACCAGAGCTTCAACCCTACAGCAGAAATGGCTTTTTTTTTTTTTTTTCTACATCAGGCCACTTGTTCCTGTGCACAGATAACAAACTGTGAGTTTCACTTTAGTCTCCCCATTTCTGACAGCTCCACCAAATCCCTGTCCTTGTCAGGCTTTCTGAGAAGGGCAGTAACATCGTTATTTGGCTTTCTGGAAATGGAAGGGTGCCAGAATTATGTTTATTATCAAAGAGGGAAGAAGGACCCAAGCTAAGCCCCATCAGTAGCTTAGTTCTTCTCATGACAGCACTAGTGTCCTTACCAAGCATCAATACTAGCAAGAGAGTGGATCAGAAAATGTTAAATATCTTGATAAACCACAGCAGAATCAAGAAAAACTAGTTTCAGAATATTAAATGAGTTATGTTGGATCACTGTTCCCGTATTTAATCATTTTGACTGCCACAGAGTCCACGGAAGGCAGCACACGGCGAGGTTTGGAAGAACCCCCAGGAGGCACTGAGCCCAGTGGAGCTTACCAAAAATAGCTCTGGAGGTTTATTGATGCAGGTGACGACTTCATCCTGGAAGAGGTAGAGGCTCAAGTAACTCACACCTACAGCATAGCTCTTGCAATTCATAAGCCTCCTACATTTCAAAGGAAAGTGTGAAATGGTTAATATGGGAAAAAGAAAGGTGGGTTTTCAATAGTCAGTTGAATGTGGGACATATCAACTCAGCTCCAGGGTTACCCTATGCTTTCATATTTCCCCTTTAGTGCCAGCTGATATATCCTGGAAAGTAAAGACATGGTGTGACTTTCGGAAGCAGGAAAAGTTTAGCAGCACTAGAAACTGAGGAGTACTTCAAATGTGATTAGATTGGATGTCAGAGGGAAATAACCCCAAAATTAACAGAGTAGATGGAAAACAATTAGAAAATGGTATTCTCTTCCCCCACCCCAACATATATGCCTTAATAAATTTTGAAACAAATTCTTGCTGACCTGAACTACCAGCAGAAATGGCAGCTAATTTAATGAAGGACTGTTATGAAGTCATGTCAAGCTCCAGTCTTGGAGGCTTGAAGTTCAATATGGTCACACTAAATCCATGCATTTTGGAAGGTTTTCCCAGTCAAGTAAAAAATCTCTGCATTTTTAATGTTTTGCACCAATAAATATTTTTTTTTCTAAAATCAGTAACTTTGCCAGAGTTTAGGTGTATTTAAGAGACAGTGATTGAACAGCAAAAGTCTGATTCAGTCTGAACTTTCCAATAAGTCAAGGCCTTTTGAAGTGTGTCTCTTAAGGATCTAACCCTGTCAATATTTTAAATATATCTATATGAAAATAATTTTCCTTACAAATAAACTTGCGTTTATTAATAGATGCAAAATGGTTTATTTTGGATCAAGCAGTTTGAGCAGCGCTGGCTTCTGTGTGCGCTCTCCTTCACACCTGTGTAGCTTCGCCGACTTAAGAGCGGTCATTTTAGAGTCAAATTAGCTCATAATGAAGGAACCGGTCATAGTTCAATTTTCCTACATTGTTTCTACATGAAGATATTTTAACAATGGGCCAAATTCCCCTGTCCTTCCCATCTGTAATATCTCCACTGGCTGCAGCTGACCTGTTCCAGATCTCCTCAGGCAGAACTGAGATGCGATGCTAGTGCAGTGAGTACAGCCCTGTTAATGTGCGTAGTGCTGTAACAAGTACTCGTTCCACAGAAGTGCGTTACATCCCAGCCCAAGCCACTGCACTCTGGAAAGCAATGCCGACCTTCCAGTACGCCACTGCGTTATTCATACGAGGGACAAAAGATTGGAGAACGCTGCCCTTGGGATGCAGGGAGCGAAGCGAGGGCTTGCACGGCGTTGTGTGGTTGGAAAGAGCCACCTGCTGGGCACAGCCGCCGCCGGGACACGGATGCTCCGCGGAGCCAGGGCCGGGCCGGCCGCTCCACCGTGTGGCCAGCCCGGGAAATGGGGATGCTGCCGGCACCGGGATGGATCACCGCCCTGCTCACTGATGGGGGCTCTGGGAAGGGAAGGACGGGGCGCCAGCAGCGGCAACGAGGCGGCTAAATCGCGTCCCCAGTTTTTTATATGGCTGACGTCTATGACTTGTGTACATTTTCATCGTTATTGTTCATTGCCTACAGCAAAGTGAGGCACGAAGGCATCATACGAGATTTCCTGCTCTGGGAAATGCATGTCTGTGTGTGTGTTTGTGTGAGCACCCAACAGAGATCATAGAATGGTTTGTGTAGGAAGGGACCTTAAAAATCATCTATTTCCAACCCCTCTGCCATGGGCAGGGACACCTTCCACTAGACCAGGTTGCTCAGACCCCCATCCAGCCTGCTCTTGAATACTTCCAGGGAGGGGCCATCCACAACCTCTTTCGGCAACCTTTTCCAGTTTATATTAAACATTTCTTCCTAATATCTAATCTAAACCTACCCTCTTTTCGTTTGAGGCCATTTCCCCCCTTGTTCTATTATTATAAGACTCTATAAAAATCCCTCTCTTTCTTTCAGGCTCCCTTTAGGCACTGGAAGGCAGCTCCAAGGTCTGCACAGGGCCCTCTCTATACACTTATTTGTCATGTATTGTGCATGCCTCATTACAGTCTACAACATCCTCATGAGGGGAAGATGAGGGGCAGACACCGATCTGTTTTCTGTGGTGACCAGTAACAGGACCCGAGGAAATGGCCTGAAGTTGTGTCAGGGGAGGTTTAGGTTAGATATTTTTAACAGGTTCTTTACCTGGAGGGTGGTTGGGCACAGGAACAGGCTCCCCAGGGAAGTGGTCACAGCACCAAACCTGACAGAGCTCAAGAAGTGTTTGGAAAATGCCCTCAGGCACATGGTGTGATTCTTGGGGCTGTCCTGTGCAGCATAGTTAGTATTTCTGTTTGAGTATAAAGTCAACACTTTGCTGCATCAACAGCAGATGAGAGCTGCTGTGTTTGCTGCAGCGTCAACTCTTCTGTTTCATCCTGAGGCCTAAGCACCTTCTGTAATCCCTGCTGCTTAAAATGACAGAAGTGCTACAAGGCTGGTTCACCACCTGTGTTGCCTATTCTTCATTCCCTCACCTAAGTTTATCTATTGCTTATACACTGGATTGCAGGTTGGTGCTTTACTTGGCTATTCTTATAACTTCTTGCATTGACTTCAAGAACTTTGTCTTTCTCAAGGACCATTTGGAAGTTCCCAGGACCCTGGAGATTTCTGACAGTGCAGATCTCTCTTCTTCTGAGAACCAGCTTCCTTGCACTCAGACTTGTACTCTGCTCCTGGCTCTGTTAAGGTTGATAAAGACATCCCGTGGTATCTTCTGCTATCTTCTTAGACAATAACTGTTGCCAGCTGCAGGCCTGATGTCTGAAAGTCCTGTTTTATCTGTTATCGCTGGAAAAGCTTTGAGGGCAGGCTGATGTCTGGAGCCTTTTTTTTTTCTTCCAGCAGTACCTGGCAAAAGACGTAGTGCAGATTGCAAGGGACTGGGTGATTCAGCATGCCAGAACCCATTTTCGACATTGCAACCAGAGACTTTTTTAGTCCCAGACAAATCAAGCAGTATATCTTCAGGATTACCACACAGTGACTTCCTTACAGGGCTGTGTTCCCTGGTGGGAGGTTTCCCAAACATCCAAGACATTTTTGAGGGCTTTTCACCATCATAAAAATGCTAAAGACTGCAAAAATGAAAAAACACAGCTGCCAACTCTGGTTTCCATGAGTTTGAGGGTGTCTGGGATTTCTGCTCTCCCCACTTCCTTCCTCAGCACCTCCACCAGACCTGAGGGATGTCTGCACTTTGATTTTCTTACTAGGTCTTGTGAGAGCCTTCATCTGACTACAGCATGTGCTGGAAGAGTAGATGTCCTTACAGTACATCTCTGTTAGGCTGCTAGAGAGAGCACCAAAGGACTATTATCTTTTCCTTTCATGGTGTGGACAGTCAGACAGAGCATTTTAGCTGAAATTCTGGCTTACTTTATGAGTATTTTGTGGCAGTGACATCAACTATTGGACATTTCAAATAATATTACCTATGTTTGTTTGTTTAATTTCTGTGTTAACAGCTGGCTTCAAAAGTGTTTTACTGCATATCGCCAGCACTTGGCCACACTTCTTCACACTCATGTTGTGCAGCCTCTTGGATGTGGTGGGAGTGAGCTGCAGCTCTCTCTGCACATTGGCTAGAAATGGATACATCACTGCTCTCAAAGCTCAATTAAAGCTGTGTTGGTATGGCCAACTTTTGAATCAGCTGAATTTTTGATGATATGTCTCTCTAGCATCCTTTTCCACGGTCCTGAATATTTCTTCAGCAATAGGTCAGTGGTCATGTACTTTTCCTGTTCTTGCTGTTTAGAAATGCTTATGCTGGATTGGTGTTTCATCAGTATTTGTCTCTGCAAGGTGGTATGAAGTGCACAGTGAATGACTGTCTCCAGGGAGATCATTTTTATGCCTCCAATACTGCATGAAGACTGCAGCAATCTCAGTTTTGTGACACAAGTATTTAATTTTTTTCCTTTTTGGGGGTATGAAACCAGTGTTTCTCTGCAGTCCTGTTATGTTTAATACTGCTCATTCTTCCCCAGAGCTGTGACCTGGTGGTGTGGTCTCATCAGCATATCAGCAGCCTTCCCCACAGAGGCTGCTGAGGATTTACCCTCATCTCTGCTCAGATTGTATTTTGACTTGTGGAGTGTCTGTGTTATGGGTAGCATATACCAAGAAGCCTGTCTGTACTGCTTTTCCTCCAATTCTTGCTCATGCTTTAGTTCTTAGTCAATTCTGCCTTTTAGATTCACTGCAATAAAAGACAGTGTGGCAGACCTTTCCTGGACTCACCACTGCCAGTAGGGTTTTTGAGTAAGATAGACAACAACACTGAGAAACTGCACTGCCCCAGGTGAATTGTATATGTACAGAGAGGGATACATGTGTTTCTACATGGAAGAGGTTAGAGACTGCCTCAGAGGCTTAGCCTCGCAGCTGACTCATGTCCTCATGTGTAAACTGGCTGAAAGAAGTGTGGCTACAGCTAAACCGTCTGTTAGTCTTATAAAATGCCGAAGGATGTCTAGACCTTAGCTGGGAGGATGCTGATGCTTACTGTCCAAAGCCATGCTACGAAAATGCTAAAAATGAAGCAGTGTAGACATTTGCAACCCTGTGCCTTGCCTCTGTTTCATCTGCTAACCCAGACATAGTTCATATTCCTGAAATCGGGCTGATTCTACACGGAAAGAAGTATTTGCCAAAATGTCGAATGTAAGTATATTTAACAGGACAAATTTCTCTCTGGTGTCTCATACACACATTTCTTTATAACTTTTTTTCTTCCTAACAAGTTATATGCATTGTACTGTATATTATGTCCTGATATGTATCTGTTCAGGGAAAAAAAAAAAGGATTGATGTGTTTTACTCAAATTATGCTGTGCTTTTCTTAGATGTAATTTCAAAACTTCTAAATCAGCCAGTGAATTCCTAAATTTGGGTTATAGATTTTTCCACAGCTACCCCTGTTCTTTAAAACTTTGTTGCAACTTCATTCACTATTATGAAGCATCTATTTCAGTTTATTTTGTATCAGTTTTGTCCTAGCCTCTTACCCATTGCTATTCTCCTATCCTCTTAACCTCACAGATACTGAGAAACCTCTAGGTACTTGGTAAATGACTTCAAGAAGATACAGATATTAATGACATCTGGGGAACAACTACTATTGATCCCAGATATTCCACTGCTCTTCATGGCAGATGTGATAGAGGCAGGTGATAAGAGGAAAATGATGAGTCCCATATTATAAGCATCACCAGGAAGAAGAAGAATGAGTAACCAGAATGACCAGCTTACATCTTTTGAAGTGGAAGTAATAAACACTTGCAAGAGGAGGTGGCCTGTTGCAAAACCACAACTAGAAAGCATTCTGTGGCTGATATATTTCACTAAAGAAAGCAAACATTTTGTGGTACTCTATACATGATAGCCTGTGTTTCAAGTGGAGAGATGTTTGAACCTTGGAAGAGTCTCATCCTTAAGGCTTTAAAGAGTACCTTACATCTTTTTCACTCAAGATAGAACAGGAGTCCAGACAGCAGGTTTTCAAGATGAAAGGTAACCCTATAGTTAAGGCTTGATTCACTTCCTCTTGAGAAAAGTTTCATGTTTGATCAGGCTGAGAAACAGGTCCCTGTTCTGCAGCAGACTACTACTGTTTGTGTATCAGCTGATGTTTCTCATTTCTAAGACGAGGTTCATGACATTCCCCTATCTTCTAAGAAGTTCTCAGGACTACTGCTTTAAAGCACAGACAACATTAATGAGGATATTAGTTGTGCCTTGGTGTGGAATGAAGTCAGGAAGAAAATTCAGATGTAGATGAGGAGGGAACAAAGGGAGGAGGAGAGAGATGCAGCTGGAATGTGCAGCCTGGAATTCCTTCAAGGTTGTGTCCTTCCTCCCCCCCCCACCAAGAAGCAAGAGGTGGTGCCGTGTTTCTGTGTGCTTCTCCCTTCAGCCATTCTGCTCCTGTACCTTTTGTGCACATGTTCTTATCCCTTGGCAGAGATAGTGTGAAGTGCACAATGAATAACTTTTTTCATGCTCCTCCTCTGGACTTGTTCCAACAGGTCAACATCTGCCTTGTGTCTCTGAGGTACCATTTTAAGAGTGTGTGCTGGACCAAAAAAAAAACCCTCAATCACTCAATCTGAAGCTGAGGTTTTCATTCCTCTGCCTCCCGAGATATTAATGAATTGCTCCTGTCATGTGCTATTGCATAATTCATGAGTTGATATAACTATGAAATGCTTTGCTGAAATTTTACAAATCAACAAAGAAAATGTGCATTGCAAAATTCAGTTTAGAGCATTGATAAACAGAATATAGAAAAGAGAGGCCTTCAGGCCCTCTAAGAGGATTACTTTTCACTTCTTTCTTTTATTGCAGTTTTGTTGTCTCATTAATTACTCTTAATACATGAGTCAATTTTATGTGGGTGATAACACCGGCTATACCAGCTGCTAGAAGTTGCTCATTTAAGACAATTACCTGTTTTGAAATTGCCTAATCCCCAATTTATTAGTTCCCATACAGAATAGTTTGCTTTTTTAGTGACTTGAACAGTTTGTAGAGGCTGATCCTTGAGGATGTGAAAGGCAACTTTGCCTTAAATTCGACTTGGTCTGTTCCCCCATCAGCAATGGCTGCCAAATTACCTGTGTTCTATGGGATGATTTTTCTCACTTGATAATTTTTTCTTATGGAATGAAATGAGGTACCCAAAAATAACCTTGTGGTCTTAGGCAGCTTAAAAAAGAAAAAATCAAAACTGAAACAAAACCCTAATAAAATGAGCTAATACTGACACAGCTTTAAAGACCACTGAAAGTCAGACTGAGTGGTATAGCATGTGAAAGCAAATATCTGCTGGTCTATGCATCTCAGCTACCATATGAGTTTGATGTGCAGATCAGATATTGCTGTACAGTTTATTGTTTGTGGGCTGCTCTTGTAGCATTTTTGTTGGGATTCTTTGTGAAAAGTATAATGATAAGAAAGTTTCACGCAGCAGAATCAGATAAAAAGAGAGAAGCACACCCATGAGAAGAAAGGATGAGCAAACCAAATAAATGTCAAGTTATTGATGTGTCAGATCATGCAAAGCCTTTGAAAAATATGGAGTCTCTTTCAGGTGACAGAGAAGTCCTTTCAGTTCTACTTTACTGACCTCTAAGTGTCAGCATAATGCGGTGGGCAGGAATTTTGCCACCTGAATTGCTTTATGAGCAGTATTTCACTCCCTTCAGACTCCTCCTGAACATCCCACTTTTTAAAAAATTCCTTTTTCTTTCAACATCATTGTTAAGAATTTTCCATAGCTTCTCTATCCTAAATGGTCATACACCTTTTTTGTACATTCCCTTGGTTCTTTAAATTTTGCTCTTCTGTGAATGGTTACCAATTTTCACATATGAAAAGGTGACAAATGAATGTCCAGTGCTGTGCAAATTTCTAAAACCTGCCTTAACAACTTAGGTGACCTTCCTTTGTCAGAAAAGCCAGGTATATCTGCAGTGTGATGGGAGAGGGATGCAGCAGGACAGCTTAGGGCTATTTTGCATATGCGTGGCAATAATGTCAAACATGTGCAGTAAATTACTAAATCTGGCCTTTCTGAGGAGTATGGTGTATTAACATGCCAGCACAGCCAAGCTGATCTGCACATACACTGCAGAAATACCCAGGACTGGCAGCTGTGTTGAGCAACTTGTCCTTCACCAGCCTAGGGCTCACCAATAAATGTAGAGTCCTCACATTTCATGCAGACAGACGCTCCTTTTGAGAAAAAGGGCTGCATATGACAGGAGTCTGTGGCATCTGGTAGGTAGAGATGGGAAGTCAGCTACCTTCATTTTAGTGATGAAGGGGAGTGCTGAGGCCATTTAAAAAACCACAAGCAAAGCCAGCAAAAAAACCCCGTGTAGGAGTGGAGCAGGTCTATTAAAAACAAGAGTAACTATGGAATAATCTTTCTTTTCCTCAGCATTACTTTCAAGCCATCCCTGAAAGAAAGTATTCCAACAGCAGGCCTTTGGTTTGCATGCACTTGGGTAAGTCCCCAAGTGCAAAGACAGCTGCGATGGACAGTGACTGAATAGCACATTTTCCTATGATCTATGTAATCAGGTTATTTCTCCAGTTACATGCAGTGTCAACTGATGTGATACCTCATGTCTCATTAAAATCTAGAGAATTAAGCTACCTGGAGAATTTGAGTAGCATTTGAGAAGACATAATAGCACAAAAGATCAAGGGGATTCACTCTTAAGCACTGTCAGGGATGTTAACAAAATTACCAGTGAAGAAGAAAAAATGATTCAGTGATGAATAATCATGTACTATATCAGGTAAGTCAAGCCTTTGTCTCTGCAGCAATTAACTGTTCCAATGATATGGGCTGGCAATGTAATGAGGAAGCATCAGTGAACACGCACTAATTACATTTTGTTTCAAATTCAACAGAAGCTGAACAGCTGTTTGGTGCAGTAGGTAAATTAAGTGCACTAGTCAGATCCAATTTTGAAGTGAATCCTTGATGTCACTCAATGATTAATGTGTAGGCTGAATGTTTAAAGGCATGATTCAGCTAAAAAATACTTTCACTCCGTGTCTTATTACCTTCTGTTGTCTTGATCACACCTTCCCTGTACAAAAACCCATCTAGGGGTATGTGTGTGGAGGGAGTAAGAAAGAAGCAGCTGAAGAAAGTGACTTCTGGTGTTCTCCTTGCAGAAATTTCTTGTCAATCATTTGTGGAGAGCAGAAGAAAAACAGAATTTATCCTCTCCTGCTGAGAAAGCAGCTGTAGAGATGGCTTGCAAGACTTGCAGTTATAGCCTGTACCTGGAGCCTACAAGATCAGAGGTAAACAAGGGCATTCATCAGAGGAAAGAGCTGTTCCAGTTCATTGGATCACATTAAAAGGCATTTTAAGCAGGAAAGGAAAATTTTAACCATATTATATTAACACATGAGCTTCTCAGGAACTGACTGAGTGGCTCCATGGTCCACACCACTGCATCTTCCAAGCTTTTCTATTACAGAGCCAACTCCTACACTAGGGACTAGGACTCAGGACTGGAGTAATAAATTGTAATAACGTGAAATTTTCTTGCTGCGTCCTGCTATGTCTGACAAATATAATCCATATTCTTGTCCTGGTTTCAGCTGGGACAGAGTTAATTTCTTCTTAGTAGCTGGTACAGTGCTGTGGTTTGGATTCAGGTGAATGATGTTGATAATACACTGATGTTTTAGCTGTTGCTAAGTAGTGCTTACCCTAAGCCAAGGACTTTTCAGTTTCTCATTTTCTCATGCTCTGCTAGCCAGCAGGTGCACAAGAAGTCAGGAGGGAGCACAGCCAGAACAGCTGACCTGAACCAAAGGGATATTCTGTACTATGGAATGTTATACTCAGTGTGTAGACTGGGAGGGGCTGGCTGTGAGTGGCTCATCTCTGCTTGTGGACAGGAGGGGCGTTGGTTAGTGAGTGGTGAGCAATTGTATCAACTGTTCTTAACTCACAGGTTTTACAATTTTCTTATTCTCCTCCCTGTCCCACAGGGAGAGGGGGAGGGAGTGGTGGAGGAGGGGGCATGAGGAGTGAGGCTGACTTTTTGGACTGCTCTGGTTTAACCCCAGCCAGCAACTGAGTCTCACACAGCTGCTCTCTCACTTTACTTTAAATGAAGTGAAATAGAAAACTAATAAAAATAATCAAAAGAAGAAAGAGAGGAATAAAACATGAGAGACACAAGTGATGCACCATAGAATTTCTTGGGAAGAACATGGGAAACTGAAAAGTCCTTGGCTTAGGATAAGCACTCCTTAGCAACAGCTAAAGCAACATGATTCTCATATTAAATCCAGAACACAGCACTGTACCAGATACTAAGAATAATATTTACTCTATCCCAGCCAGAACCAGGACACTGATATTGTGCACTATTTCTGCCTAGCTTGTAATGAATCTATCTGGAGGGGAGGGATGCCATCCAGAAGGACATGGACAGGCTTGAGAGTTGGGCCTGTGCAAACCTCATGAAGTTCAAAAAAGCCAAGTGCAAAGTCCTGCACCTGGGTCAGGACAATCCCAAGCACAAATACGGGCTGGGTGGAGAATGGATTTAGAGCAGCCCAAAGGAGAAGGGCTGGGGGGTTTTGTTGGATGAGAGGCTGGACACGACCTGTTGACATGTGCTTACAGACCAGAAAGCCAACCATGTCCTGGGCTGCATCAAAAGATGCATGACCATCAGGACAAGGGAGATGGTCCTGCCCTTCTACTTTGCCTTTGTGAGACCCCACCTGGAATTCTGTGTCCAGCTCTGAGGCCCTGAACACATGAATGATGTTGATATTCTGGAGCAAGTCTGGAGGAAAGCCGTGAAGATGATCAGAGGGCTGCAGCAGCTCTCCTATGAAGATAAGCGGAGAGATTTGGGGCTGTTCGGCCTGGAGAGAAGACTTTGGGAAGACCTCACAATAGGTGTCCATCACCTAAAGGGGGCCTGCAACAGAGCTGGAGGGGAACTTTTCAGAATGTCATGTAGTGATAGGGCAGGGAGGGAATGGCCTTAAGGTGAAGTAGGGTAGGTTTAGGATTAGTTATTTGGAAGAAATTCTTTACTATAACGGTGTTGAGGCACTGGAGCAGGTTGCTCAGAAAGGTTGTAGACTACCTGTCCCTGGAGGTGTTCAAGACCAGGTTGGATGGGGTTCTGAGTAACAGAGTAGTGGAAGGTTCCTTACTCATGGCAGTGCAGTTGGAACTAGACAATCTTTAAGGCCCCTTCCAACTCAAAACTTTCTACAATTCCATGATTCTATAATTCTATGATTGATAGAATTTAACTTGTGGAGTTTTTTTCCATGCTTCACAAAAAAATCCCAATCTTGCCATTTGATTTGGAATGGATTGGCATAGGTCAATAGGTCAATTAGAGATGAAGAATCACCATGCTTCTTGTCTATGTAAATGTTGACAAGACAGTCAGCAACATGTTGACAGTCAGCCATGTGCATTGTTAGAGAGAAATACCTAGAGTTTATTTATTTAAGGCCTTTTCTTACCTGCATTCAGCTTCTTGTAATGTATAAGGCTGTTTTGTTTCTTCTAATTTTTAAACCCAAAGTAAATCCATAGAAAAACACTAGGTGTAATGAATGGGATAATCTATTAGCCTTGTGTTATCAAAAAGTGACTTTCTTTTTGATAAAAGGTGAGTGACATGTGATGAATCATTGCCTTTTATAATCTGAAACTTAGGTTTTGGTCCTTTTCCATGCCTTGATTAGCAAATGCATTTCCTTTATCACTTCAGCCCTTTTTTGTCTGTCACAGTGATAGACTCCTTTTGATCACTTAAAATATTACTTTTAAAAGAAAAGAAGAATATATCCAATAGGTCAATGCTGGCTTTGAAAATGCATTAGTCATGGTCAGATATTCTTGTTTCAGGGCACTACAGAAAATATAATATATAGAGTTACATTCAACATTCTCATTTCCCTCAGACCTCATCAGCATCCCTGCTCTGAAGCATGACTTTGATGTAGGTGCATTTGTTAGCTGCATATAGATGAGAATTAGTTTTAAGATTATTAATGAGTCTACAAAGACAGAATCATGGCAGGGAAAGACAGAAAACAGCCTGTCATCCTCCTCCCCGTGAAAGATTGTGTGGTTTCCAGGAGTGAAGTAACTTGGGTGAATCATATAATCAGTATTCACAGGGCCAGATGCAAATTTATGGTCCTTAAGTCCTCTCTAAATGCAAATACTGGGGCTAGAATGAGTACTCTGCTAAAGAATCAGATGTTGGCAATTTCAGCATGTACTGAAATAGGCTTAGTTAAAAACAGTTTTAGTGGAATCAAGCTATGTCTTTAAAACTGATCTTCTTGTCACAGAATTTTAGTTTTTCTGTCTAATTTTATAGAAGCACAGAAATCCAGGAATAAAGAAGTTGGTACACTCAAAACTTCCTAGATATCCTTTCTGCAAGCACAACATGGGTACAGAAGAAGAAAAGATTATACAGACTTGTTCAATAAACCCCATGTTGTAGTCAAGATATGAAAATATGGTCTGTTAGGCAACACTGAACCCAATGCTGAACCAAATCACATCCATCTCTGATAATAAATTATGGATGCTTTCCAAAGCTCCTTGAAAGTTAGGCTGAAGGTCTACAGAATTGATCACCAAACATAAGCAGACACAGCAAAATCCAGCAACCACCCACTCTGCTGAAACAAAAATATGTTGTGGCAAACTGCCTCTTAGAGGTGTTAATGTGTAGATATATGATTGGGTGATCAGAGAGAACTGACCTTGAATAAAGGAGACTCTCTCAACCTACAGTTTATGCTCTTGAGGTTGGGATTTTCCCATGACAGCCACTCCTTCAGTGAAGAAGAGGAGGAAAGTACCTCCAGCCATGTATGGCTGCGACAAATTACACTATTTCTGTCACTTATAATCTGTGACATAGACACATTGGGGACAATACTGGCAAAACAGAGAGCCTAAAGCCAAAGAAGAGTGCATGGGGAAGGTGTGGAGGGAGACCACAAGAGAAAAACAGCTTTTGCTTCTTTTACAGTTAGATAATTCACTCCATCATTTTTTATTGAATCGTCTTTGGAACTGTTACCTTTCAAGTCTGCCTTAAAAATATTTGTGTTATGTGGTTTCTTGTTCTTCATCCATTATTATGTCTCAAGGTGTCTTAAGGAAGGCTTTCATCTAAATTGGTATGCAGCATTTGTATCCGATCATACACTACTTATCACGCCATTTAACAGTGAGAAAGAATAACACCTCTGTGCCAAAAGAAAAGGCTTTACAGACATCTCAAAAATCCTTCCTATAATCTTGCCACGCCAACAATGTTTGAAAAGCAGAAACAATTTAATAGTAATTAGGATGTAACACCCACAGCTTTGCATTGATCAGCACAGAAATGATGTAGTCCAAGAGAAGACAAGCGGAGTGCAAGGAGAAGCATGTAGCATCTCTAAGCCAGCAGAAATCCCTATGCTTAACTTCCTTCCCAAGGGCTGTTTTTTCCTTAAGGATGCTAATACACAGTTTGTGAAGGGAAAAGGGCTTTATCAAGGTGTCAAATGGACAGCTATGTAATAAACTCTCTTTTCATATATATACATATGCTACCCATCTCTCTTTTGTTAAAAAGTAGTGACCTGTTTTCGTCCAATTGTTTAAAGTGTACCTTTTGAAATTTACAACTAAGACTACTACTAAACCCAGAAATTTCAATGATATGCTGTAGATTATATTAGGTTTGATATTTACATGAAAGTCTTGATATTTTGTCTTAAAATCCAAGGAAAAGATTAGCTTAATGGCAAAAAATACACTTTGAAATAGGTATTCTGCTCTTCACCAAAAAGGTTAGTTAATGAAACTGGAAAAATGAAAATCTGAAGGGAAGTGAAAACAGACTGAAAAAGATAGTGACACAGAACACAACTATACAAATGAATGAGGTGGGTAAAATCACATTGGAGATAATAAAAATGAAATTAGAGGAAAAGAGAGTTTAACAAGATATGGGCACAAAATGTCAAATGAAAAATGTAGACAAAACCAGAAGACAGGGTTGGAGATAATGATTGAAAATGGAAAAATGCAGAAGGATGTAAATGGTAACAATGTCAAATTGTAAATGCAAAGGAAGGAGTAGAAAAAGAAATTTAAAAGGCTTATATCCCATGACATTAAAGTGAATAATTTAAATTACAATTTTAAAGAAACCCACAGGTATACACTACTGAAAAAAAGTAGGAAATGAACATTGTTGTAAAATAACTGTGTTCAGAAAGCTGACCTTATAATTTGTGTCTTCAGAAAGAGAGAGGTTGAAAAATGTAAAGAAATGAACATTGTTATAAAATAACTGTGTTCAGAAAGCTGACCTTATAATTTGTGTCTTCAGAAAGAGAGAGGTTGAAAAATGTAAAGAAATGAAACACATCTGTAAGTTTCCCTTCCACAAGTATAGCTAAGTTGTGATAAGCTTATGTTTATATATGATTTTGGCAATAAGACTTTTCTTACCAGCCCTTACATGAGAAACATTCTAAAGGAAAAGAAGGGATATGTATCACATTGTTAATAGTTTGATTTCAGATGAATTGTGCTTCTCAGCTTTTACATGACATGAAATGAATTTTGCAGTCCCAGAGTACTCAGGCACGGATGAATTCCAATCATGTAATGTTTGTGGGACTGTGATAACTCATCACACTTGGGAAATCTATCCTTTTTTAAACTTAGGAGTGTAATAAAAGAAGGGAAGGAGACTATATCTAAGCTGCTGTAGCAGAGGGGTGTATTGCATGAATTTTGTAAAATATAGCCACTGTGTCTATGACTGGCAGTTATTTTGGATTTATTTATTCTAAGCTCAGAGAAAAACCAAAATCTCTCCCTAAAAGTTCCAACAAAGACTCATATGTGTCTATCTATCATGAATAAGAGGATAAAAAAGAAGGAATATTTTTTTTGCTGAAAATGGTATCTCATAAGCAGTAAGACCATGAAACAAAGAGTACACTGTTGCAACTGATCTTTGTCCTGTTTGGAATCCTGAATTTAATGTTATGAAAGCAAGATATGACTGAATCTGCCAGCATATGACTATCTTGTGATTCTGATATACAGCAGCTTCTGCCTAAACTTTGGAAAATCAATCTCTAGTATGGTTTGATATGTCTGAAGAAACTCATGATTCATAAAATACTTCATCCATTAGCATTGATATACAGAAGTGATGAATTTTGGTTTTTCATTCACATTGTCATACTTTTCATATGTTCACTATAGAGAAGTAACTTTCTGTTTGGAAGCAAAATTCTAGAGCAAAACCTCAGAGAGATCCAAAACAAATGTGCAAACTTTTAAGAGTAGTATTTTCATATCTGCCTATCCCATTGGCCACCTTGAATTATTATTTATTTGGATCAATTTTTACATTTTAAGCTTCCTTCCAATAAGAGAGACAAATTAATCACATTTATCAGTCACATATTTACGTATAAAATTTAGAACAATTTTTCTGCTATAAAACTAGTAAAAGAATGGTGAAAAAATAAAGCTTTTTAAGCTACTCAGCAATATCCATATGATTTAAATCCATAATTCACTCATAAAGTTCTGCCATTGTTTACAATGCAGAGAGATGACTAAAACTTAGATTTGCTCACTATCTGCCTGTGTGACTTTCTGCTTTGAGAAAAAACAAGTGCATATCCTACTAATACGGAAATGTCCATTGGTTTATGCTATTGCTACAACATTATCCAAAATTCTGAAGGAAGAGGCTTATAATGTACATAAGTATACTGTAGCTCTAGTGTAGAGTAACTATAGTGTAGCTTCTCTACCTTAAGTTGCCAGAAACTGTAATTTAAAGCTCAATATCTTTTCTTAGCTATTATTTTGTACTCCTCCAAATTTTGTTGCAAGCTTCCATTGTGATACACAGAAATTTAGGTTTACTGCCAACCTTTAGTGAGTTCTATCAGTACACCTCTGGGTAATACTGAGGAAATGCCAAATAACTCTCAAACATTTTTTCTGCTTAAAGAGTGATCTTCTTCTTCCACAAGATTGAAGGATGTACAACTCACAGGAAGAGACCTTGCCCATTTGTGCTTTTGAGCATAGACACAATTTGTTTTTAAAGCTCCAGTTTCTTTGGTAATAGTGGAAGTGAAATAGCACTCGTTGTCTGTTCTCACTCTTGCTTTCTGCCAGGAACTAGAGAGGGTGTTATCAAAGGGTGAGTTAGACTGGCTTAAAGCCCATATTGTGGCCATGTAATGTGGAGCCTAAGACTTGCCTTCCTTGTTCATTAGAGTATTGTATGAATTTTGTAATACCTTATAGAATTCTTCCAATGAAGTCTTCAGGTTGTGTAGTGGTATCACAGGTGTACACTACTCTATCTGCATGGCACTGTATTCAACACACTGCATCAACCCTCAGGCTCCAATACCGCAGGATTTCTTGCACTGCAATTTAATGTATTCCCTTCTGGTTGCCTTGCTTTCCCAAAAAAAACCAACTAAAAACCAACCAACCAAACGAAAAAAACCCACCACAAAACCAAAACAAACCCCAAACCAAAACCCCCATAGATTTTATTGGTCTTCTAGCCCAGAGAGACAAGCCGCATATTTCTGAAATTTTCTTGTTTGAAATGCTAAGGAGCCACTTACAGCTATCTCATATTAATACCAGTGTTGATATGTTCCTGCCTTTCATAAAGTGTTCTTTGAAAGCTAACCACCACCAATTTTGTTTTTAACAATGACATAAAGGAACACCAAAGAATAAAACCAAAAGGAACTACAAGAAGTGTAGAAATATGGGTGCATTTTTTACCTCAGCTAGGTCAAAAAGAAACCTGAACAGGCTCTCTGCAAAACTAGAGGCAAAAAGATGATTCAGTATATTAAAGCTCACAGCTGCTTCAGCATGTGGCAGGAGCAGTGGCTCACCTGCACCAAAAGACTATGTAAGACAGCATTGTATTGAAAGACTTGAGTATAAATGTTAGCAGTGGAATCTTTTCTGTGGCTCATCTAATGTAATAATGACATTTCAACATGCTTATACAGAAAAATCAATTTTTTTAGTAAGCCTTCTCCTGAAAATACATCATAATCTTAATTAATTCACTGCTCTATTCCAAGAATAGGCATATGAATGCCACAGACGTGGCAATAGTTTACAAATATAATGCCTCCAGGGGAACGCAAGCAGCATCATGGAAAGCAGAAACGATGAAGTCTGCTTTTTAGAATTACTTCCTTTGCTTCTTTTGCTAGTGTCAAATAAGCAGTGAGTTCCAACCACAGCATTTCCATGGCTGGAAATTTCATAACATTCCTCTTGGCAGTGGATTTCTGGATGTGTTTTTGAGAGATCAAACTGCATGCTCTCAGTGAAGGTACTAAGAAAGCCATTCTCATCCAACTGGCTGACATTTTTGTCTTTAAATTTTAGAAACTCAGCACATTAGGACTTGTTCTATCTGTCAAATTTAATTGTGTGTACTATAAGCAAAAATTACAGGATATTCAAACTCAGATATGATACGTATACATAAAAAAGGATTGCATAATTTTTGTGTCTTTGTGATAAAAATGAATTATGGCTTGCTGGAAGCTTGAAAAATAAGGAGATTAGGAGAAAAAAAATTAAACTGCTTCATTCATCTACTTTCTCTTGTTTATCTGCATAGTTCTCTGTACTGAGCTAATAATAATATCTTCAGATTTCAAGATGTTTAAAGTTATCTAGTATATGTGAGCATAATTTAGCATGTAACACGAAATATTTTAATGATGCTATAAAATGCTAACCAATAAATTATTAAACAAAATATTTTTATGTTCTCCACACACTCTGTAGCATGTTTTTTAAGTATGCAAGCTGGTAGAAGGTTAAAGTGTCTTTGAGACAAGTATATCTTCTCTTTAAAAACAGGAGTTTGGTACTCCAAAGACATAATAATCTCAAGGAAGAACTTTAAGTCTTATCCTCTGTTTTATATTTAGTAATTTGACTAGTGTCTGTAAAAATGAAAATCTTCTTCTGGGTTAGTTTTTTGTTTCTTTAATTTCCAAGGCAATTATTTACCAACTCTTCAACAGTCATGCTAAAATTACCTATACAGTAAAAGAAAGGAAGAATGTCAAGGTTATATACAAATATATCTGAAATATTTGGAGGAAAATCCAAATTTAGCATGAAGAGAACAACATCATGAAGAGAAAAATTTTGTCCTTGAATTTTCCCTTTGAAAACTGGATATGAAGCAGGCTTAAATATTGCACTCAATATATTGCATTTTATGTTTCCTTTGAGCAGTTATCTTTACAACCCTAATAAAACCAGTGAAATAAAATCAGATTTTTTTTATGTAAAATGCCCAAATCAGTGGGAGATGCTAATTAGTAATAACTAGGTGTTCAGTTCAGTTTTTTTCTCCTCTTTATTCTGGGTTTCCTCCATTACTACCTTGCCTATATTTTTCCCTAGATTGTGGATGATGTTGAATCTGGTAAATACAAAATTGTTATAGCCTAATCGTGAGATTCTTCTTAAGTTATGCCTCTATAATTAAATTATTTCACTATTCAAATGAATAACTGAACATAACCAGTAATAGTTTTCTCTTCCCTGTGGATGCCTGTGAGTCAATGAATTTGGAAGATTTTGAGAACTTGAGGTGCTCTTGCTAGTATTATGTACACGTGGAAGATTTTACAGTGCATGTTTAACTAGGCAGAAGTGAAGACTGGGTGGGATGCTGCCCTCCTTCAGGCTTTAGCATTTTCTTCCTAAATGTATTGGCCCATTCCAGAGGAACAGAGCAAGTATTTCCTACCAATTCATTTGATTTGGGTGTGTTCTTGAGCGCAATGACAGTTTATTGCCCACCTTTCTCCGCATCTGAGATTAATGAGGCAGTTATTTGGATAACTCCAAAGGGGAGCACTGTGAAGAGCTGGGTGGTGCTGTGAAGGGAATGAGAGCAGCCTTTACTGCAGGATGGAGTCCAACCCTGCTGTTCCTCGTCACGAGGATGTGAATGTCACCAGAGCGTTGTTCTGTGGTACTGATCTGCCTCCAGCTCTGCTCGGTCTGCCTTGCATGCACTCTTGCATCCCACCTTATTGCTTGAGGAAATGCAGGTCTGGAAACCTTGCTCAGCACACATTTGAAATGGAGGAGCATGGAGGTAGGTCTGAGCACACTCTGTCAGGATGAATGATTTTCCTCAGTTTGAGGTTATATTTATTTTTTAATAGTGAGCCTGCAGTTCCCAAGGAGACAGTGATATATCTGAAAAGCAATAGACCAGGTGATATAACCTGGACTTCAGGAAAGCATACTTTGGCCACTTCAGGGATCTGCCTGGTAGTGAACAAGGGGAAAAAGCCCTGGATGGAAGAGGAGCCCAAGAAAGCTGGATGACATTCAAGGATCATCTCCAAGCTCAGGAGTGATGAATCCCAATGAAAAGGATGTCAAGCAAAATGCTAGGAGTCCTGTGTAAATGAAAAAAGAGCTCCTGGACAAACTCAAACACAAAAAGAAAGTCTACAGGGGATAGAAGCAAGGGCAGGGAGCCTGGGAGGAATGCAAAAGAATCCTAGCAGCCAGGGATCAAGTTAGCAAAGCTAAAGCCCTGATAGAGCTAAATCTGTCCAGGGATATTGAGTGCAACAAGAAAATCTTCTATAGGTGAAAAAGGGAAGACTAGGAAAAATGTGGTCCCTCACCAAAAGGAAATACGAGGCTTGGTTACCTGGCATATGGAGGAGGCTGAGGTAGTCCATGACTTTTTGCCTCAGTTTTCACCAGCAAATGCTCCAGCCACATTGCCTACATCACAGAAGGTAAAGGCAGGGACTGGGAGAATGTATTGGGTCCCATTGCAGGAGATCAGGTTTAAGACCATGTAAGGACCCAGAAGGTGCACAAGTCCATGGCACCTGATGAGACACATCTGTGGATCCTGAGGGTGCTCAGAACCATGAAAACGATTGGAGGGCTGGAGCAGCTTTCCTATGAAACCAGACTGAGACACTTGGGATTATTCAGACTGGAGAAGAGAAGGTTCCAGGGAGGCCTTATAGCAACCTTCCAGCACCTAATAGTACTACAAAAAAGATGGAGAAGGAGTTTATACAAGGACATGTAGTGACGGGATATGGGATAATGGCTTCAAACTAAAAGAAGGTAGGTTTAGACTCGACACAAGGAAGAAATTCCTTGCTGTGAGGATGATGAGGCACTGGAACAGGTTGCTCAGAGACATTGTGGGTGCCCCACCCCTGAAAATGTTCAAGGCCCAGTTGGACTGGACTTTGAACAACCAAGCCAAAACATGCTGTGATACTGTGAAAACCTATGAATGATAGACTTAAAAAATCCATGATAAAAATTAATATTGGCTAAAGAAAAAGTCAAATTATTATTCCAGTGATAGGAGTAATCTTCTTCTTTTCTCTACATGGTTTTCAGATAGTTAAGTATTTAGAGGCTGATTTTGATAAATGAAAAACTTAGGTAATTTTCCCAGTGGGGGGGGAAAGAAAAAAAAGAAGACAGAACACACTCCTCTAAAACATCTGTTTTGGCAGATTTTGACATTCATAATATTTTGTGACAATTTGAGAATGACTGTACTGGCCAAAAAACCTACAGATCTTAGAGTAGCAAATTATTATCTTGTAGAGGACTGATCTGGCCACAAGAGAGCATTGTAAATCCAAAGAAGACCAGCTTCAGCAAAGTTCATGGGACACAAATGTGATGTTTTTCCCCCACTGCTGTCAGAAAGCTCAAAAAATTATGGCTATGTTTATTGATGTTAACACCAGACAGATAATTAATTATTTAGGGTTTTTTTTCTGAGAAGTGAAAAGGTCACCTTCATTACACATAGCTTTGAAAAATACCGTGCATGATACTGCAGATCATGAAACATTAAAATGCAAGCAGTGATAGAGAATTTCAGAGCTCATATATTTGCTTTACATGTCCTTCCAATTTTGAAATGCTTGCATTTCTACATTACTGAATGGTTTGTTTTAAGAAAAATATTATTAACAAACCCTACATTGAAAATGCAGAGGCTGAAGTCTTTTCTATTGTGTAAAGGAGATGAGAATTGCTGAAAAGAAAGATTGAGAGAGATTGCAAGGTATTATGTTTCAGCTTCAAGACAGAGTAGAAACCTAGTAAACAAAGGGTCAAGACCAGAAAAGCAGGAAAAAATGAAAATGAGGAAGAAAAAAATGAGAAGTTAAGCTCTAGGCAAGATATATTAGAAGGGTAGGCTAGAAGGCAGCATGAGAAACCTGATTTCCAGCTGCCCATCTGGGCATGCACCTGACTGCTCACTGCACATGTCTTTTTCTCCAAGCTTCTCCAGCAAGCAATGACCATATTCCACACCTGTGTATGGGAGTCACCTTGGGTCTGATCTCAGAAGCTCCTAAAAAGCCTTGACCAAACTGTCTGAGCAGTGAAGCATTCCTGGACCTTACCAGTTGAGCTGTGAGGCACTCCCTGATTGTACCAGGAGATCTTGCACGGTAGAGGTGGGAACAGTCAGAAACATTGGATGCCCAGTCAAGGTGGGAAACAAAGGATAAGCAATTCTGTATAGCCTTAGTAAATGACTCACCTGAATTCTAGCCTCGTAGTGAAACAGTACCATTGTGAGTTCTGGTGGAACGGTACCATTGTTACTGCACTTTGAGAGAAAAGCCTAGTAGTTACTGACTTGGGTTACAGCCAGGGTGGAAACTTACTGACAACCAAAGCCAATCATCCTGTGACCTTATAAACAGCCGTCCTAAGAGAGGCCCCTTGAGCTCTCCCGGACTGCTGCAGGCTGTGCCAGCACCTGTCTCTGAGTGGGATGCCTCTCAGAACTCACAAATTCTCAAGCTTGCAACACTTGAAGAACCATTGCTGAAAACGAGGCCTAAACTTATACCCATCCCCCTCACATTTCTCCACACTCCTCAAGGTGCAACTTGTTGGGAAAAACAAAGGGATTTGATGTGTTTCACTGAACCCAAGGGTAATTTTTGACAGTTACCTTTATGCACACAGAAATAGGTATATACATAATTTTACCTTTGTGTGTGTGTGAATTGGTTATGGTATGAATGTTACTATCTCAAATCTATAGTTAAGATATTGCTATAATTATAGTAAACCCCATTGAATCACTTTGTAAATGTTAAAATACTCAATGATTAAGTACTGCTAAACCCTTTTTCACACTTATCTACATCCATATCCTTTGCACCCTTGCTCCATTTCGCATTCCTGGCTTTCATGTAAATCATTCCAAATTTGATCTTCCTTTGTATGCTTTACCCTGTGTAGTAAGTAACAGAGTAAATCTTGCCATCAAACTCTGTAAAGTTGCAATTTCATATTAAACCCTGATTTTACCAAGGTCTTTCACAGTGGTTTTTTTTAAGTGACCAAACCACTCATCAGAACAGGTGCCAGATCAGCTCTAACAGCTCTCCCTGGTTTAGCCTCGGGAAGTCCCATACCCTTCACACATTCTAGCTAATTCTGCGTGATGAGGTTGCCAAGAGAGACTCGCCTTATTTGCTCTGCTTCCTTGGGTGTCAGTTCCAGATAGGGAGTTATTTCTTGTTTAAGACTGGAAAAAGAGCAACATCCTTTCTCCACATTGCCTTGCAATCCCCTTCTCTAAGCCTGTGGCTCCGCACTGCCATGGAGAACTGTGACCGTCTGCAGAATGGGGTTGCTCTCTGGGACCCATAGTGTCCTGCCTGGCCTTGCTGCGGAGATGCAGCCATGCAACTGGGAAAATGGAAGACCAGTACAGGGGGACAAGCACTTCTGATCAGAATTTGTGCCAGAGATGTATCAACCTTTTGGGCAGGGATAAGGTGGCATAACAAATAGGTTGAAATAATTATGGAAAAGATTTTAAACCCACAAAATTTTATGTATTATATCTGCCAGGTTAATCAAGTCTACTTAGAAGGGTTAACAGAGAGAAATTTCAATAAATACCTGCAAACATGCCAGCTGCAGGGTCTTCCAGTGGTGATTCTTGCAAAATATGTGTATACAAGCAGCTTGAGAGTTTTATCCAGATATCCAGAGTACAAACCTCCTAAACTCACTGAAAACAAACAGTGAAACACAGTGTGAATAAAAGGATGGTTCTGTGACATCAAAAATTTATGTCACTTCTGTAGAGATCATATTTTAGCCATCAGAGAGAGTAGATTAAAATAACCTGTAATTTACTTCATGCTTTATATCTCTTCCCTGCTGCCTGGATTTAGCCCTATGGAAATACCTTGGCAAGGAGAAACAGAAGGTATAGGACTGTAGAACTGGAGGTGAAAGTGAGAGAAACAACTATAATTATATGAAAAAGACAAGGTTATGCATTAAATTTCTTGAAAATCTTTGTACCTGAACTTATAAGGAACATGAAATGAAACTAGTAATGAAATTATACTTGCCTTTCAGGGTTGTTTACAGTGAAACTTGGTGGTATGCAATGGGTGATGAAAACTGAATTTCTGCTAATAAAGCTGCAACATTCCTGCTCAGGTGAGTGTCTGCCCCACTCTGAATGCAAAACTACATTTTTATGACCATAATTTGACAAGATTTGCTGGTGTGATCCTGGTGCCTTAAATATATCTCTTCTTTTAGATGCTCTCAAAATCTTGCTTGATAACCTGTTTGGTTAGAAGCTGGGCAAAATACAGACAGATATTCCACTGTCTTTGCTCTTGTTCTTAATATATCCACAGGTTAACTCTTTATCAAAGAGTTGCGTTTGGTTTGGTGTTTTCTTCTCCTGTGAATTTTCAAATATTACTTGCTAACTGTCTTGTGAGAAAGAATTAAAAATTTGGTAGCTCTCAAGGCAAAGCAAAAAAAGAAGTGGGGGAAATAAGAGACCTTGAGGAGAATCTTTAGTACAGCTGTGAATCTTTGGCTGTGTTTTTCTCCTACTGATGCTGAGTTGCTAGCAAGCTTAAACCTTAGGGGCAGGGTGTAAGGCCACTCCCTATACTCTGCTGAGGACAGGGTGGGGACTTGCTGTTCAAATATGAGGTTTGGCTTGGACAGTGAGAACCTGGCTTGGGTCACTGGCACTGGTACTTTGATGGTGAAAGCCTTGGGACAATCTCATTCTGGGAGACCAGGCCAAGGGATATGTCAAAATCCAGTTTTGTAGCAAGAAACACCAAACTCCTCCCTACTTCCCAAGGAACTGGCTCCCTGACTATAACTGTGGTGAGTGAAACTGTCAAATAGTCCCAACTACAACATTTTCTTGGATGAAAACAGGGAGCATATTTGGCTTCCTGCAGTTAATCCAGGATAGAAGCTCAGGATTATTTGACTTCCATCATTTTGCTATTAGATTCCAAAGCTCAAGCAGTGATTCAGCTCCCAGAACACCACACTAATTTGATACTAATCTGTGAAAGGTCACTGCTAGCGTAACAATATCCTGTCATAGCAGAACAAGAATATTCAGTGGCATTTTACATGTGTTTGCTGATGTTAAGCTAGCATTTTGTGACACTACAGATTTTATGCAGTAGTGAATGTTAAAACTAAGCCCTTTTTCCCCCTTAATTCTACCTCCTGATGCAAATACAAATACGGGCTAAGACAAATACACACTGATAACACTGAGAGGGCAATAGATGCACCTTGATTGTAATGTTAGTGTAAATTTGATCTTTGACAAGATGCTATCTGATGAGGCAAAACAGAAGCTCTGGGTCTTGGTAACTGAGCCGGGAGGGTCTGTCACAGATGAAAGTCGGGATGTCCCCAGAGCCTTAAGAATCTGGAGAAACCACTCAAAGTAGAACTGACAGGGATGTTGATTTCACTGAGGCATTGATTTCGCCACAGGCCTAAGAAGTTCCAGTTTTATGAGAAATGCCAAAAAATGTTGAGTTTAGCCTCATCCAGGCCTAGCCCTTCTGCATTTTCATCTTTTTCACTAGGTGACCGTGTGCTCCCTGACTATCGCATCTTCCAACAGCCAGCCAGAAGAAATTGTGAGCAGGACTGAAAACAAATGCTGTTCTCAAGCCCATTACATGCCCAGCATGAAATACTTTACATGTAACTTATTTTTATAATGTTTGGACCATTATTTGAATTAAAGAGTAAAGCCTTTCTTGTATTCATGTTGAGAAAGTGACAGTCATTAAAATGAACAAGTGCCTGTTACCTATGAAGTAAGCCTTGGAGCAAGTCTCTCTCATCCAAGCATCCAAATGAAGGAGAAGATGAGAAGGGGAATGGTAATGAGAAACTGGATGGAAGTTAAAAAGCAGTTGCCTTTGGCATGTTTTTATTAATTTTTGGTTGATATGCGAAAAAGAGGTGGTGCGCCTAGTGAAGTTTTAGTGCTTCACAAAATTATGATGAAAATAAAAGTAACAGTAAATAAGTGTTGAAGTAAAAATTGCTTAGGAAATATTTATATGAAGAGTGAAAAATCAGTCAACAAATAATTTTCAAAACCAGCTGCTTTATGTATTTATCCCAATCAAAGTAACAATTAACATCCAAGTGTCACAAAGCAGCACTTTGTGCTGGTATGTGAGAAAAATGTTTTCTGGCTGTTCATTAAAACCGTGAAGAGAGAGGAAAAGCCAGTCACTTTGGTTGTTCCTTTCCTAATTTTGTGCCATTGAATGTGAAGAAAATGCAGCTTTACCCTCTTCAAGTTTCCTTGCCCCAGGCTGTGATCATGTTTTTTTTGAGACTTTCTACCAAAAAACTTGCTTCTGAGAGTTAAACCAAAAGACAACATTTTGATATTGCATATTGGGGGGTGTCATATATGAAATGGAGTGTTGGCCTTTGCATATTGTTTTCAACTTTTAATTGTTAATTGTTTAATTATTGTTTATTCAAATTACCCATCAACCCAGTTAAGAGTTACTAAGTTCCAAAGTTACTCCCCTGATTAGTTGATTAAAGTGTTTTACATAATTCCTCGTTAAAAATCCCTGGTTAATAAAATTCCACAAGTTTGTTCCTCTCTTCAGTCCCTAAAAACTGTAAAAACCCACAATGTCTTAATTCCTGTATGTGTCCAAGTTAATTACCCTGTTGTTAAGAGTTCTCTGAAATACTTAAAGCCCAGTTTTAAACTTTTTACCAAGTGTTCTTAACCTTTGTAAGTTTTGAGTGAGTTTAAAGCTTTGCCAAAAAGGAGACCTTCTAACTGACAGGGAGCTATATTTAGAACCTGGCTGTTGGCCATTGCAACTCAGCACCACGGCAACCTGGAATTTTAATGACGACTTTTCCCGCCTTTGGAGCCGATGACATTTTCCCCTAGGCAACAGTGAGCCATTGGCAGACTGAGATTACCTCACCTTAAGATACCACCAATCATCCAGGACCATGGGGGCTGGACAGTGGGCGGTCATGGGTGGGACCCCAGACTCTATAAAACTGCTGGGCACGAGCTCAGAGGTGCCATTTTCACCTCAGGTTAGCTGCTGGTGGGGTCTGATGCTGGGAGCACAGGCCTCTACCTCTCTCAAAAGGCAATTTAACCATTCTGACTTTGGGCTAGCTGAAGTCACCCCAGTGTTGTAAGCTCTCTGCTTTGGGACTTTTGAGCCGGTTCGGCCAACAAGGTCGCACTGCAGACCCGGTGGTTTTTTTGGCTTTATAATTCTTTTGTACTTGGAATTTTTTTGCTGATTTTTCTTTTAATAAATTGTTCTTAATTACTTTAATTAAGAACCAAGAGTTGTCTCATTCCTCACAGGGGGGCTTTTTTTTAAAGGTACTCTTTTTTAAAGTTTATGTCTCAGAGCCTTTCTTTCACTTTTGCCACTGTTACCCTCACAGGATACAGGTCTCTGTAGTAGCTTCTGTTCTTGCATGGAAGGAAACACATTAATTCTATTTGCACTAGGGACCTCCTCAGAGACCTCCTTTGATAGTTTGCTTTTGTCCTACCTGTTTCAATACTACGACTATTCAATTCTTTCTAAAACTCTCAGTGAGAATTCGATCAGCAGTAACCTGGTAGACTGAGCACAAACATACCTGTGCATCTGGCTGCAGAAGGCCTTTCCATAGCTTTATTTTCTTGTTCAGACAACCATTTCCTTTGAACCAGACCTTCCTTTTCTATCCTCTTCGTGTAACTCATGTCTTTTGCTAGTGCTTGGGAGATCTTGTAAAGAAGTTGCCCATTGAAATTCTGGCAAGTTTCTTTTCCAAATACAAGACATCAGCTTGGTCTGTGTAGTTATATACTCTGTCAATGCCTTTGTAGTTAAGGTTGATAGTGTTACAGATTCTGTGCTAACAGGCAGACGTACACTGAGGGATATGAATGGTATGAAAAAAATGGAAAATAAAAAAGAATGGAAACCCCATTGCATACTCAGTAAGCCTGCAGTTCTCCTGGTAGAATAAGTCACTTCTTTCAGGAATGTGGGATTTCATTAGATCCATAAACACTTTCACATCTTTTTGTGCTTAACTGTGTTTTGGATTTGTAACCTACATAAACCACACCTATTGCAGAGATGAGACGGACTTGAACTGCAGCAAAGAACTTCTGTCACTTTACTGTAGAAAAGGAGTATACAAACTCCTAATCTAAATATGCAATGACACTGGATATTATGAATAGGTTTGGTTCTGAAGATTTTTACAAAGGCAAATTTTACAAAGGAAAGGACCTCACAAAAAACCCCAAAACACTGGGGATTTCAAAATGAAGAAAAACCTTTTCAATTAGAAAGTAGTGAGCAGCATAAAGAAATAGTGCATTACATATAATTTTCATCATGGAAACATTCAGGTGATCTTTTTCTTGCCCTCATTTTTTTTCCTGGATATTTGGGTATCTGAAGCTCTGTCTCCCTATGTGAACATTTATGCAATTAGTAATTAAGGCTGAATCTACTACATACATTAAGTTTCAGCTGAGCATCTGTAACATGAGAGTTTAGTACAGACATTTTTGTCCAGTTGGATGCTTTGTGCAATTTCACAATTGCACACCAAATATTCATTAACCTGTTCTCATATTTAATTCAACTTAATTTAATTTTAATACTGTAGGAAGAATTACTTAGTATTTTGAAAGCACTATAGATTTCCTTAAGAAATTATTATCAGATTTGGTTTTGAATAACTTACAATTCCTCAGGACAGGTGCTATTCCATTTCCGTACCACAAAAATGTTGAATACTCCCAAGAAATAGTCAGTGATACAAGTTCATAATTATGATAAAATTATTATTTATTTTCTCTGAGATTACCAGGAACATTTCGCATGGCTTATGTTAATGCGATGTTCAAAACCTTTCAGTCAAATGAACCCATGTAGAACTATAGAATCATTTAGGTTTGAAAAGACCCTTCAGATGAAGTCCAACTGTACACCTAACACCTCTAAGTCTGCCACTAAGCCATGTCCCTGAGCCCCAGGTTGACATGTCTTTTAAATACCTTCAGGGCTGGCGACTCATTCACTTCCCTGGGCAGTCAGTTCCAATGCTTGACAACATGCTTGGTGAAGAAATTTTTCCTAATAACCAAACTAAACCTCCCCTGGCACAACCTGAGATTGTTTCCTCTTGTCCTGTCACTTGTTGCTTGTGCAGAGACTGGCACCTTCTTCACCACAGCCTCCTTTCAGGCAGTTGTAGAGAGTAATAAGGTCTCCCATCTGAGCCTCCTTTTCTCCAGGTTAAACAAACCCAGCTCTCTCAGCTGCCCCTCATAAGTACTGTTTTCTATGTTTTATATTCATTAAAAAATAGCTGATTGTCAGATAAATATATTCATACTGTATGTGAGATAAACATGGAGTCATAGGACATCAAGTATATCAGTTTAAGTGAAGGCACAAAAAAATCAATGAACAGCTTTAAGTATGCTGAATTTTGTTGTAATTAAAAATGTCTTTTTAAATATCACTACGCAAGATATTACTTGCTCTTCTAAAAGCAGATCTTGAATTCATAATGATGATAGATATGAATAAAGATTGAATATTTTACAAATTGGTCTGCTAAGGTTTAAGGTGAGAAAGGACAGACTTCAAATTTTTGATTCGTTTTGTCTTGGGATAAGTCCAGGAAAATTTGGATGGTAATTTCATAAAAAGTTTAGTGTAATGCACTGCTGTTCCTAATTATTTCTTTGACATTCTCCCATCTTGGCTTCTCAAATTTCTATCTTCTTGACCTTTACTACACCCTAATACTTTGCTGTATCTAAAATTTTTACTATACATATCGTGTGAGTCAGCACAGGCAAGCAGCTGGGACAACCACAAATCCATGGCTAAATCACCAGGAGTAAATTTATTTCCTTTACGTCACTACTGGGGTATACCCAAAACCAGGGCAGAGCTGCAGAAGCAGAGATGCACACGCTGTTGAACCCAGTCCATGGCAGAGGATTACTAGCCTGTAGTTCACACCTGTTTATCAAGGGCTATTTCCAACTACAAAAATCACTTGAGCACATTTACAGTCCTCCTTGCCAGCCACCTCTAATGCTAAACTCCACCTCATAACCCTGTAACCAGGATATTTAGATCTGAAGGAGCCTCTGGAGGTTACCTAGTTCAGCATCCTGCTCAAAGCAGGTCCATCTCAATTAGGTTACCAAGTATTTGTACAGTTATTTTAAGTATCTCTAAGGAAATTTAGATTCCCTATCACCTCTCATAGTAAAATAAATACATAAACCTAATAGGATACCAAAACCATGCCTTTTATTTAATTTTTTAAAAATTTATTTTGTAGTTTTTCTAGTTTCATCACATAGACTTAATAAGTAGCAGGAGATTTTATGTTTGCTTGTGGAGCAACTTTTCTGGCTTATCTTTAGCTAAAGAAATGTTCACAAAGTACAAGTACAGTTCTATTACCGCAGGCCTGGTTCCTATGGTATATCACCGTGTCCTGCAGCCACAGGGAGGAGGAGGAAGAGAAGATCCAGCAGGCAGGAATTGTGCAGCAAGATTGATTTATTTAATTATTTTACAAACCTTTTATAGATTTTTCCTTCATGGTCTAATTGGACAAAGGACCAGCCAACCCCTTGGGGGTGATTGGCCAAAATCCTAAAACATCCATTATCAAAATATTTTCTACTATACCATAAACAAGACTTTCCAAGGTTGCAGGTGGCTTGGTTGTTTACATTCCCTGCTACCTCTTCTGTGAGAGACAAAAGTCTCTCACGGACTTAGAAAAATGACAAGAAAATCCTCGCTAACAGCATTTTTGTACCTACACAGTTCATCATGTGAACCAAGTGGAGATAATCACTTTAGAAGATCTCTTCTGAGCTCAACTCAAATGCTTATGTTGTCACTCATGGAAGACCTGTCATGACCTGGTGGTTCATTCAAGTTTCTTCCTCTTCTTCGTTGACTGCTTTAATGAAAAATGCATCTGATTTCTGTGTTATAACCTGGTAACAACGATGACTCCTCCAAATTTGTGGTCATTTCTACCATACACATAGACGGACGTTCGAGCTCCCCAAAAACTATAGAAAATTTGACATCTGCTAGAATAAAGAGATGATAAAGATTTCCTGCTTCATAATATTATTTGTTGGAAAGTGATACCCCTGTCTGATTCTCTCTGAAACAGGGAGAAAGTTCTGGGATAGGGTAAGATGACAGGTAAATATAGGTTTATACCAAAGAGATAAATGTTTTGAATTTAGGCACAAATTAGAATTGATTTTTGTTTGGTTTTTTATTTATTTCAACAAAAGAAACTTTGTTGAACAGTGGAATTTTGATTGTATATTTTTATCCCCAAAAATACCAGTGAGAGTGTCAGCTTTTGCTTTAGTAATATGAACTGTTCTAGGGGTCTGAAGAGTCAAGACAAGAGTTTTTCAGGAAATCAAGTTTTTCTCTATCTCACTTTGATTCTGAAAAAAGTCCTTGTTATGTAATCCTCAAAAAAAGTGAGATCTGGTGAGTCCTTGTACTAGTTTGAAAACAAACTAGTGGGAGATCACAAGTCAGCATTATAATTTAATAGGAAAATTAAAATAAATGCAATAGTACAAGAACACTGACAGAGTCAGGACACAACCTGACACCCTGTTAGTCAGGGTGGTAGTAGCAATCTGGATGAACTGGTTCTGTTGAAGCAGTGATCCTGTAGAAGGGGCTGGTCCTCACCTGAAGGTCCAGTGATAGCTCTTGCCCCCTGGGGATCCAGTAGGTAAGAGCTACTTGTGCTCTTCCAAACCCCAGATGATATCCAGGTGGGAATTCTTGGCTCCTCCCACTGGGCGGAGCATCTCACAATGGGCTGATGTAATTCTATGAGTCATGTGGTGCGTCCTTGATGGCCCATCAAACAGAGATAGCTCCCAGAGGAGTTATCAGGGATGAGTCATCATGCTAGGAGATAAGGAACACTGCCCCACCTGCTTTAACAGCTTGTGAAGATGATAATAGAATACATACTTTTGGTTACATCTTACATTGTAACCTAGGACAGTCCTAATAGTAATTGAGCATTTTGACTGTTAATTGAAACTTGCAAATTAGGGCCAGTAAACAAATATGCTCTTGGTTATGCTGTATAGCCACTGAGGGTTGTTATATTTCTCACAGCTGGAGAACACAGTAGTTTTCAATCTAAACTCAATTTAATGGAAAATAGCAAAACTGAGAACAAACCTGAAACTTTTATGACAACATAACACGAATTTTCTGTTATGTAGTATAAAATTCTCCTTCAAAAATGGCCTTTGCCCCTGCAGAAATGGATTTGTGGGGATTTATAGGTATGGTACCAAAGCAATCTTTACTAATATGTAGCTACACACACTCTAGTTACACTGTGGTAATTTAAATCTCACAGACATGTTTGTACACTCTCCTTTTTTTCTGCAGTCTTGTAAGAAGGTTCAAAAGTTTTGGTGGCTTGGCAATATGTTACTTTGATGCTGAGTTTCCTCTCTTCCCATTTAAGTACATAGCCTCAGGTCTGGCTAAGACGTAAATCCTAGTAGATAAAATTATAATACCCTAGAAATAATACAGCCCCTCCTCAATTCTTTTCTGTTTTGTTGTGATTTTTTTTCTGAGTCATTATTCCAGGTCAAACAGGCCCCAGGTCCTGTGATAATCAGCATACAAAATATAGTGAAAATAATGGTAGTGCATCAGGTCTGTTATCCTTTCTTACCTGAAAAAAACCTCTACATTTTGTTTATATGCTGAGGAAAACGCTATTGATGGTTCTTCCTATGGCGTGGGACTACTTGTGGCAACTCACCAGAAATGGCAAGAGTGAGATGAACAGAAACAAGCACAACAGGATGGGTGCACATGAGCAGGAATAGGAAGGAACACTGGAACACTAAATTTCCCTCATTATCTAGTGTTCTCTGAGGCACTGTTCCATATTTGCATGAGCTACTTCCCTCAAGCACTCCAAGCAGTCTACAGGACCCTCCACAGAGGGATGTTTTGTGACACCTGTTATATAAATACATAAATCTATCACAAAAATAAACAATTTAAGACGACAAGCAATGTAAAAAATGTGAATGAGAAAAAAATGTAATTCAGTAAAATAACAGTGATGCAATAGGACTACTATTCGTTTCACTTTTTAAAAATGAAGTAAGTTTTACGAAGGTATAGGATGGTCTGTATTACCCTATTTTTCTGTTGACTTCAGTGCAATACCCAGGGGATAAATCCAGTTGCAATCCTCAAGTAACAAGCAACCTCTCTTCATTAAAAATGAAACATCCCACTTTATAGAAGACATCAATTATCCTATGCTTTGTGTCAGAGGTAAATCAGGAGTGACATAATGGAATCAACAGAGTAGTACTGGGGTTAAACTGTTTGGAAATTACATTTTGCCAGATCAAATTCTTCCCAGAATTTCTCATTATTAACACACTTTTATGACCCTTCAGTTGAAATTAAACTGGCACAGAAACTGAGTAGGCTGCCATAGTCTATATGTAAACAAAGCAAAGCATTTTCTAGGCATCATCTGTCTTGTTTATTTGACTGAGGAAGTTACAGTTTCCTTTCTACCTTCATTTCAGTAAAGCTGGTTTTGTGTGTTTGTATGACATTTTCTCATGGAAGATAAACACTTTGCTCATAGTTAGAACCACTAGTAGTGACTGATCTGGAGACCTGATGCAAAACAGTGCCATCTCAATGACACACCTTATTTCAGGACAGTTCTTAGGGATGTAGTCTAACCAGATGAGACTTCTTGATGAAGGCTGTGACTCAATAATAATGCACAGAGTTATTTTTGTCTTGACTGGAATGTAATCGTTAACATAAATAATAGTGCATGGCTTGAAATTAATTCTACATTTTATCAGAATTAAAGTACTATTCAAAGGCCCCAAACTGTTCATCTCAAGAGCCAGTTGTCAATAAATCTGACAATAAATCTGCTGTGCAGGGGAACAGCTTATCTAGTTTGTACTTATGAGGGAAGATTTTCATACGCTAAATGACTTGATTTGGTTATATTTAGGATCATGTTATAGAAGAAACTGGAACAGGACATACAGGGTTCCTTACATTCCTCTAACCTTACCCTCAGTGATACATTTTCTCTCTGTTTGAAATTATACTTCTTTCAAGCTTCATCTCTGGTCCCCTGATCATCCACTCTAAATCAATTCTATTTTTTCGTCTGGGAGACTGTGGAAGAACTACGTGTGTTTCAGGAGTATGGATGCATAGTATGTGAAGTTAAAATCTGTCAGCATTTCCTGAGAAGGTCTTTTGTACAGGGCAGCCCCAAATATGCCTTGAACCACTCATGAAAGGAAGCTCAAGTCTCCCTTTTCCCAAAGCAGCTGTTTTAGCACTCGTTCATTCTCTTTATTTTGTGTTTGTCCAGTTCCCTTTAACAACAGAAGAGACTTTTACCTAAGAAAACCCAAAAACAGTCAGAAAAAACCAGCAGAGGGTTCCCTAAAAGTCTGGTGCTAAATGTGTCTGAGGATCTTGCTGTTCCTTGACATAACAGGACCATGTAGGTTCAGCGCCAAAAGAAAGAAGGTGATCCACATGAAAATCCCTGACAAAGGAAAGCAGTTATTTCTTTAACATGGCAAGTTTTGACTACAGTGACACCTTGGTATCACTCACTGTCCTAAGCTTTCTGGGCATGAGGCCAGGTGTGGTGTGGTGATGATGTCTTTATGCCCTATAGCCGTCATACCCGTTTGTGTCAAAGTTTTTTAATAACGGTGTTATAAACTTTTGTACTTTTCTCACAGAGGAGGATTTGATTAGGTTTCCTAGATGATAATGAGTACAATAAATATATGCCCGTGCTATTGCTGTGTGTATTCAAAAGCAGTAAATTGCTCATCATTATTCTATTGCAGGAATGAAATTAAAAGACTCTGCCATTAGCCAAATGATGATGGCTATAACTTTTTAATCAAAACATATAATTTTATGGCTTATAAGTTAGCTAATGCTTGTGGAGCCTGACTTGTGGTTGATATGTGATCATAACACAGGTCTCAGGGAGGATCCTGGTTGATATGAAAAAATAAAAGCAGTTCAAAAGTATGGCAAGTGTCTTGTTTTACATCAGTACTAGTCACCTTTTGCTATTTCTAGAGGCAAACATAAAGACTGTTATGTCTGGACTTGTACTGTGATGGTGATTCTCCTTAATATAACCTCTTCTGTCTGTAGCCTTCTTTGTAACAAACTGGGTGTGAGACCTTCAGCTGTCAGTGTTTTGGGAATCTACAACTCACCTCTGATATGTCTCGGCTGCATAGCCTCAACTCAGGCTCCTGAGAAAGCTGCTAAGTTGAAACAAAGTTGTCATAATGTTTTTCTAGTCTTTAAGAATTTTTGAGACACAGCTAATGAGGGGCCCAACAATTTGATTAGAAGAATACTGGCCCAACAGTGTATAAAATCTTAAAGGGAAGAAGGTGATGAGACTTCATCCAGTTGTCACTGCTATTGGTATGTGAGTATTGATGGAACTGGTGTATGACAGCAGCTCGGCATTAGTCAGCAGCTCTCTTCCAGCTCCCTGACTCTATTCCCCCATTCATTGATCCTCTCCTCACCAGCAAAGTATCTTTGAGTACCTTACTGGGGTGGAGAACATGCTTATGACTAGCCTACTAGCCTTTGAAATCCTAGCCACCTTCTGTGTGAGTTGACCAATAAATCACTGCTTTGTACTTTTAAGCATACTGTTTACAGATCACCTTTGCACAGCCCAGGATACCTAAACAAAATGGCCCTCAAACATTTAAAAATATATAGATTTGTATACCCCTTTTCAGGAACAAAACACACTGCATTTGCCTAGAAGAAAACTTAAGAATAAGTACTCTTTTGGGGACAATTTGATAAACCATGTATTTTTCTAGAGGTGCAGAACTGAGTCAGAAAAACACACCAGCTTGTAAACAGAGGGAAGTTTGCTAGCTTATGCTAAATGCACCATGTCAGCATATATATGGCACTAGAGTCTAAGGTTATCAGCACATCTTAGAATCATAGTATATCCTGAGCTGGGGGGGACCCACAAGGATCACTGAAGTCCAGCTCCTGGCCATACACAGGACAGCCCCAAGAATCACATCATTGGCTTGAGAATCTTATCCAAAATCTTAAAACTCTGGCAAGATTTGTGACATGATCACTTCCCTTGGAAACCTGTTCCAGAGCCCAGCCATGCTCCAGGGGAAGAACTTTTTCCAAATATCCAACCTAAACCTCCCCTGATATAGCTTCAGACCATTCCCTTGAGTCCTGTCTCTGGTCACCACAGAGAAGAGGTCAGTGTCTGCCCCTCCTCTTCCTCTCATGAGGAGGCTGTAGTCTGCAATGAGGTTTTCCCCTCAGTCTCCTATTCTCCAGGCTGAACTGGCCAAGTGGCCTCAACCAATCCCCTCAAGGCCCTTCACCATCTTTGTAGCCCTGCTTTGGATGCTTTCTAATAGCTTTAGATATTTCTTACATTGCGGTGACTAAAGCTTGGGTAAGCAAAAGAGCATGAGAATCCATTTGCTAGCTTGAAGGTCTAGATACGATCTAAATAAGTGAGACCGGACAATTTTAATTTCCTTCACTTGAAAATCAGAGAGAACACAAAGCTGAGAAAGTGGAAGACTGCCCTTAGTTTTCAGAAGTGGAAGTCGGAGTTAATAGGTTGATCTCCACCTTTAAATCCATCTTTTCTTTGTTTCTTCCCAAGCTTGGATTATATTTTCAGATTTGGAATGATTTTTAACTTGTTTGCAAGTTGAGTAGTGGTGTAAAAAGGACAAATTGCCTATAATACAGGATCAATACAGATACTGAATTGAAATAATGGAAAAGATTTTGCACTTTGGCAAATGTCAGATGAGTTCAAAGAGAGCTTGACCGTAAATACTCAGGACAGGATTTTACCATGTTTATAGAGGTGTGTGTGTAGCATAAGCAGTTTAACAGTTCAATGTGGTAAGTAGATAAACGGTTTCTGCTTTTTTCTACTATCTTTGTTCCTGCTTTCCAGAACTGAAAAATTTTGATTCTGTATATGTATTTTCAAGCAAGCTGTACTGTTGCTGAGGTGTATGGTCTCTTCTTGAATTTAAATCTGTTATTAAAATAGTGTTGTAGCAGTGCTCTCTCATGAGATTTCTGCTTGCCTCTCTGCCTTCTTGCTGGAAGGTGAGGGCTCTGGTCACTTGTGCTCCAGGGGACAGCGAGTGGCTGCTGAGCTGGCTGGAACACCAGATGTTACCCTGGGGGTAAATTCTCACATTCTGTAGTGTTTTCATTCTAAAGAATAAAACTTGAAGTTTCTCTCAGGAGATAAATTTGCCAGAGAATTTTGATTTGGAAATACCAAAATCATCATGGTAAAATGCTTTCCTCTCCCAAGTTACATCCAAATACTTAATCTTGGTAGTGCCGGCTGTAGCAACACTAGCTCCAAATTTCCCTCTGTGGCATACAATTTAAGATTCTAGATGGAACTGTAGAGAGGAATCAATACTAAACACTGTGTTTTGAGTTTGAATAAATCTAATAATTTCCTACCAGAAACATGCTCAAAATGAATACTTTATTTTTTGACCAAATAACATTTTGCAATAGGCAGCTGTGCTATAAAAATAAACATTTAAACAGTTATGTTTGTTATTTCTTAATTTCAGCCTCATATTGCTCAAGTCAGCACAATAAAAAGCTCTACTATTTCAGCATGTAGGGGTCAGTACTGGATGCTGGTTTTGCTTGATATTGAGCTAGCTTTTTTTTTACTAGGAAGTTCAACCCCTAATATAATCACAACTCAGTGTCCTTAAAATACTAGAGTGATTACAAATGTCCTATAAGTGATGCACTGAAACAGGATAAAGTAGGTCACACCTGCCATCAAGCATCATGATGCTTTTCTGCTCCCAAGGCTCACTTTTGTTGTAACTTTTTTTTATGTTGAGGCTGGTTCATCATAAATAGAACAGCTGCTCTTTGTCACCCTTAATCTTTCCAAGGTGATTTAGATTGTTGAGGGTTTTCTTTTTAAAAAAACAACATATAAGAGACAACTGTCATATGTACCCAGGGACCTGAGATTATTTCTGTCCCTTCTGTTCCTTTATGGATATTCTCCAAGAAACCATTCAAGTTAAACTCTTCCCTTTCAGAACTGAGCAGGTAGATCAGCCAATTACCAAAGCTCTGATGGTGTTTATAACATAGATTGTAACTGCAGGAAAATTAAATAAAAACAAAGAAGCACAAAAAAGCATAAGCACAAGTTTTATCAGATGAAGATAAGGGAGTTGGTGAAGAACATTTCCTCAATGCTAATAAAAGTGCAAATGCATTGCCATGTTGTGTTGAAAGTCTATGCTTTGGAGGCTAATAACTTTAATTTCAAAACTGATGAGCACACTGCAAGACTCAGATTGAAATAACAAAAAATTATTTAATTTCTTAAATTTTCTTGTCCCAATTATTTTGGGCTTGTTAAAAATTTGGATAGAAATTGAAAGGGAAAACCACTTTGGAGAGCCAAAATGATTAGATGAGAGAGAAGTGTAGGTTTGTTTTTTCCTTAATGAGAAGGGAATGTAGTTCAGTCTTTTTCTTACATGTTGAAATGCAAGAAATCTTAACATTACTGGCATTATGCAAATAATATCAAATGCAAACTCTTGGCGAATTTCAGCTGCAATTTCTCATGTGAAAAGACTGTAAAATCAGAATCAGTAGTACAATACAAAGTGCACAGATTATTATTATTATTATTAAATTATAATAAGCAGTACAAATGACCTTACATTGAATGATGATGGCAGTGAACAACACTTCATGCATCTGCTGGTGATGGCCCTGCCCCTCCAGAGGCAGGACAGGATGATGCCTCTGCCTGAGAGAGAGAAGCCAGTGTTTGGTAAAATTCTTTGTGGGGCACAGTGAGGACAAGACAGGAAAGACTGTGGCAGGTACAGAAGCCTTCATGAGGCATTAAATTTTTAAATAAGCATGGGCTGGTACTTAAGTGAGCAGTAACTTACCTTTGTAAGACCCACAGCCTCAGATTCTCCATGTGGATATAGTAAGGGATCAAAGCCTTTTTCTGTCAAGTTTATATACAAAGTAGATAACATGAAGCCATTGATTAATCTATTAATGAAATGTATTGATTTCCTATTTTAAACCAGTAAATCAATTTCAAAACTTTATTAATCAGTTTATCACCCAAGAGCACTTACATTAATAAAAATAGTCAGCAGTACTTAATTTTGTTAAAACATTATAAAAGAAAAAAGTATCTCTTGAAAGTACCATGCGTTCTGGAAAATGCCCAGTTGGGAAATGCAGTACTTACTTGAAGACCAGACACTCATTCACAACAACATCTAAGTAAATTGCCTGACTAGTGGGTCCTAGGAGTATGCTCGTGTCTTTCTTTGTGTTTGTACATGGACAAGTGAATGGGAAGATACAGATCTTATCAGATCTTGCAGACTGAAAGAGTTTGTGCTCCTGTTAGCCTTGTTTCTGTCCCTTAGGTATACATCCTGACATGATGTTGGTGTGGGTCCAGAGGGAACACTTTCCATGAGGGAAAATAGTAGCAGGAGGGTTGCTTTTTTACTGTGGTCGAGATACAGCCCCTCCTTTACATGCTGTGAGCATATAATTTTTTGTGACTTCTAGGATTTGTGCCTTGTGTAGAAACTGGCTCCATAACTATTAAAGTTAATTACACAAGAATAGGAAACTAGCTCAAGAATCTTCTCATAATTGCAGCATGTTGTTGAAACAAATAATAAAAAATTGTTAGCATGCTTCCTGGCATGGCTTCAGTTCAGGACAAATAATCTTCCCCACACAATTCCTGAGTGCGCGGTTGGGGCTGGCACAGACCAGGGTTTCTGTCCACAGGTCAGTAAGTGAGGCAGCCTGCTCTGGAAAGCAGAAAGTGTATCCACATGCTATGGTTAGAAAGCACACTATGACCTTTCCCAGAAACCAGGCCCTGTTCCATGTGTTTATAGATATGCAGCTGGTGATCTCACTTGCCAGCTCAGCTTAAATGACATGCCCTCTTTAACGGGTCATGCATATGAAACAGGCTCTCTCTTTTCTCCCACTGACATCAAGTATTATGAACCTTTGAGAAGAGGAGCTAAGGGCATGATACAAACTTGGGCAGGAGAAGGAGCAAGAGCAAACAGTAAAGAACATGCTCTGACTCTAATTTTCTTTGGTCTGCAGTGGCAGAAAGGTGGTAGGGGAAGATTATTCCCAGTCTCAGCAGCTCCTCTTGTTTATCAAGGACAAGAAAATGGAAAGGTCTCACTACAATCAGATGAGATAAAGGGGCAAAAGGTAAAGCAAGAGTATTTTGGTATGGACTGAAGTTAATAACTCAGCTAGTGCTGTGAGTCATTACACACCAATCATCCCAACTCTTCCCCTTTCCTGTATTTTCAAGAAAAAAAGCATAATAAAACTATTCCCTAAATTCTAAGCATATATATGCACATGCATATGCACCTATTTTAATAATATAAATACTGGGGAGATTTACACTAGGTATTTCATAAGCAGTTGGTGTTAGTGGATCACAGTTACTCTTAAAATAATATTCCTAGCATATTCTTCTATGAAAAATCTCACAGATCATCTTCATGATTTAAAAAAAACCAGTTTGGACTGGTTTATGATGAAGAATAGTTTACTTGGTTATATCTCAGTAGAAAGTATGTAAAGATAATTTAAGTGCATGGCAGTGATGAGATTTTGAGCAGAACTCACTATATTATGGTGTCATCAATTAATTTGTCATCGTGTTAGAACTCTTGCAATGGCACAGAAGAATCTGGCAGGATCTCCTGTTTACAAAATAGCACCTGCATAGCATGCAAAATCTGATTCTTACAGGTTTTGCAAAAGATGTTCTGTGAGCAACCTGCATAACATAAAGGAGAGTGTATTAAATTTCTAACACAAGCTGATTTGTGAACAACAGAGAAAAGTTGAGACTGGATTATTAATCAGTCAATAGAAAATTATAATTTCTGTTAAAAAATCCTTTGAAGAAGGTAATGAATTGGACATGGTGCCTATGCATTAATACAGTGTTTATTTTTGCTTTCAAGATATCTTTGACAACATTAGACATTACTGGCTTGAAATAGTCGGCCTTTGTCTATCTCACTGTGCAGTTAGGACAAACAATTTAAGATGACCTATTGAATCACTGGGTTCTACATAGTTACGGATGCTAAGAACAGGGTCATGGCCAAAGATGCTGCACTCCATCATGTGACAGTGATCAGCCAGCCATTACAGAAAGCTGCTTGTGCATTGCTTTTTTCTCATTTGCCTGTGCCACAGCTTTTTCTTGTATTTCAGCCCAGCTTTAATTGCCTGCTTCAAATAACAGCATGTATACAATCATCTCTGTAGATGATCAGGTCTATCCCTCACCTTTACAGTTGGACAGATCTGGGCAGAGCCCTAATCCTAGACTCTGGCAGAGCTGTAAACTTCAGATTGAAAGGAAAGCTGAGGATGACTATGTTCCAGTACTGCAGAGTTACAGATGAATTTATATATATATATATATATATATGTATATACACATATATATATATATATATATATATATATATATGAATGCTGTATATATAGGATGAAGAAATGTGCATTAAACTGTAATTACACTTAATGAAATTGAATTAGTTTCAGGAAATAGATAAATTATAAGAGGTTAGGGTTGCTCTCCCTGAGTACTAAAGAAATACAATATGTAAAATCATATCTACAGAAGCATCTTAGCACGGGGAGTAACAGAAAACTGGTCTGGAAGGGATCCAGAAAGGTCAGTTAGACTATGCCCTGCTCCAAGGCAGAATAAGCTCTATATAAATCATCTCTGACAGATGGCTGTGTTATGTCCTGCTCAAAAAAACCCCAGTGAGGCAGACACTACAGCTCCCTGGGCAGTCTTCATTACACAATGAGCTTTCCATTAGAGAGTTTATCTCTGGCTGAAGTGTAGGACCCTGCTTCTTTTCCTGTTGTTGCTCTTTAGAGATTAAAAAAAGAGGTTTATTCTCTTTCTCTTTGTAACAAGCATGTGCTGCAGAAGAGCAGAATACTCTCAGGAGAATGCTCTACATATGGAGACTGTGACAGGGGCCATACTGTTTTCCCAGTTCTAGCAACGTTAGGAGGCCTGTTCAATTAAACTCATGTAATGAGTTACCTATCTTTACAAGTTCCTGAACAGAAAACTAGAGTGTTCATTTAAACCTTGCTGGCATGTCCCCACCACCTTTCCCTGTGGGTATTTTTAGCTAAGATTACCCAACAAGAGCACACAAATACTCTGTACTCCCTCTGCCCTGGCCACAGACTGGGCACTTGCTAGCCGCGTGTGGTGGATCACATTAGCAGGACGTGGTCATTGATCCTGCTAGTCTGTGTGTCAACTCATAAAGCAACCAGAGCAAACTCACACCATTCCAGAGCTGCCTTTTTTGGTGCTAAAGGACTGCCTGTCTGGGGAGGTTAGTGTGAGTCAAGTCAGGACACAGGCATGGCAGCGATGAGCTGCTCCATAAGAAATGTCTGTGCAGGAGGCATGTGCAGAGCATCAGGAATGAAGGAACAGCAGGCTGACTAATTAAAATACTTCTCCCTGTTTTCCTGACCCAGTTACGGAGCTCTGTGTATTGGGTGACAGCATGGAAGTGAGACCACCATGTACCTTGGGTGACCTTGCAGGAGCTCAGTTGCAATGTGACACAGAAGGGACACAGCACCAGCACGAGGCTGTACACGGAGACAGCCTGGTGCCTGGAGGGGCCTGTTCACTGCAGAGCCTTGCACAGAGGTGAGGCTGATAACCCTGGCTCCTGAGAAGTTCTAGATCTTCGATATGAGGTGCTGTTAGTTAGTGAGTCCATGCTCAACTGGGTTCATAAAGGAACAGGGCCTCTGGGAGCAGAATATATGAGAGTCTCAGTGCAGAGAAGGTAATGTCCCCTGATTTCATACCCTCTCTCACTTCTCAAAAATGTAATTTCCTATGGTAGCCCCAGAAATACGCGATGTGCGCTGACAGTGCGATGCAGGTGACTTGAGTCCTTAAGTATGGGACAATTATTTCAGTCTTAATGTACAGTAAGGAGAAAGCAGAACGCAGAACATGACCTAACCTAGCACCCTGGTGTCCCCATGTAAATGTGCCTACATATGTAAAAGTAGAATTTAGTTCAAACATTTATCTTTCACCTGACATTTTATTTTTCTTTTTTTCTGCTGTTTTCACTGTTTCTAACCAATTTCAGTTTCCTCAGTGGAGGGTAGTGGTTAAATATTTTCCACATGTGATTGCAATTTGAGAGTTCACCCTTCCTTAGTATTAAAGGTAAACTAGAAAATTAGAAAAATACACAAATTTAGGTTTAATACCTTCTGTAACCTAACCTTAATCTTCATCCTTTATAGTATATATGAGTCATAAAACTATGTGCTGATACAAGATAATTTTAAGAGAAAGAAATACTGCTGAGTGGTTGAGTCAGCAGGTTTTGTCCCAACAATTAATTTTCCAGCTTTTATGTTTGCATCTGCATTAAAACAGTGAACACATTATTCTCTCAAAGAATCCCCATCCCCACCAACTGAACGAAAGAAAAATCAAATAATGAGCTAGGCAGAGCTGTGAGACATGCACAGGCATACACATTTCTTTCAGAACCCTTACAGTATCTCCTTTACTTCTATGCATACATTAATATTTTGAATACCTGACTTGATAAAGAAAACAAGACTCATGGTTTGCAGAGTATTCTAAAGCTTCTTAAAGAAATTGGAGACAACAATTGTATAGTGTGTTTAGCGTATGGGTTCTGTTCTTTTGTTCTTGAACAAGTATGAAAACAATTCTGTATTGATAGACATTTAACAGATACCAGAAAAACCCCTGCTGTCCACAGAAGCAGTTAATCTCAGTGCTTTAAACATAACCACTCAAACTTTTGCAAATTATCTTCCATCAGTCAGAGTAGATATTTTTTCCCTCAGAACATGCATATTTTATGAATGTAGAAGATTGGCATATCTCTATGCAAGAAAAACATTTCTTATGAAAGCTTGGCTTTAAATACCTCTTTCTTCTCTTTGACATCTGGGCATAAGGCTGAGGAAGAAGAGTGTGGTTTTCTTCTCATTTTCTGTAAAGTACTTTGCTTTCCTCTGGTAACTTGCTGATTTCAGTCTTATGGTAAATTTCTTAAATGTCACTTGTATTTATGAATAATTAAATTATATATATATTGTATATTTTTTACATGTGACTTTTCAGCATTTAGTTTTAAGGTGGAGTGTATGTGTTAGAATGCATAAATACAGAGAGAGTACATTAAGAGGAAAATTTTGTTGCTACAGTATGGTATTTTAAAAAGACTTACACATGCACATAGGGATAATGGAAATGGGAGAAATTTTGTACCACAGAAAATAAGTTGAGGACAGAACTCTCCTAGTGTTTCCAGCAGCAGAGATGTGCTCTTTCTCAGCTTTAAATCCATTATCAACAAACTTGGTTAAGCCGTTAAAATCCACAGAGGTTTGGTATTCTTCACATTGCTAGGAATCCCAGAATGTACATATTCTTAAAACAGTATGTTCTTGAAACATATCCCATTGGTTTCCTGTGAAAAATAGATTAAGAAGCCTAAAATAGAGAAAAAAGCCTGAACTATGGCTTCCAGCCACAAAGAGCCTTGCATGAGGCAGAATGTAATTAGGAATTTGCAATACAATGATGCTTAATGCCTTCCCAATCTGCAGGCTAATCAGGATGGTGCAGATCATTTATTCTGCAGTCTGATACAGCCTGTAATTGTTACCTTTGGGCAACCTTGTCCAGTCTGCAGTGGCTCCTTTTCTTACTGGTCTTTTGGGACATGGTTGTTGAATCAGGGAATAGTCTGAATTCTGAAATTGTGACTGTGACCTTGACTCTCCGTTTGAGGGTAAATACTCATTTTAGTCAAGACTACAATGATGTATTGCATTCTGGGCTTTAATATTTATAAAACCCTTAGACAAAAGGCACTGCATATTGCAAATTACCGTTATAAGACTTTGCCCTGAAGTCTTTTTTTTGCAGTTAACCTGATCAAGGGTATTTTAGTTGAATTAGCATTTGGTCTGTATATTATTATTAATGCATACCAACAGAAATATTCTGTCTTGTTTTGCCTGTTTTCAGGAGGATTTAAAATGTTCTAAGCTGCATTAAATAAGGCAAAATCAGAATAATTCATTTTCCTCATAGTTATGGTGAAGTTCTGAAGCATCTTCGCTTAATACAAATTAAAATTCTTTGCTTATACATTAAATCAGAATATAGAGAGTTAGTAGCAAATAAAAAAAAGAGATTGGATAAGAAATGCTTTAGATGTGACTCATGATCATGAGTGTTCAGTTAGAAATCTGAACTCGGGTTTGCCTAAATGTCAGAGGATGTTTCTTGTACGTAGGATTCAACTTTCAGTGTTTTCCTCTTGCTGTTTTCACTGTATTCCTTTGGGTTACCTTTGCCCTACAAAAGGCTCTTTGTTACTACATGCTGTAGTATACGTGAACAGCAAATTAAAAGCAGAGGAACACATCTACAGCACAACAGTCTATTTTAGTACACAGTGAAACTGGGCTAAAGGTTAGCAAATATTTTGGCAGAACATACAAAGGAGCAAAAGGAAATCCAGAGTGCTGAGCTTTCCATTATCAAAGACTTTTCAATCTGTATTAATTTTTAAACACCATAAATTGCTTGGCTTGAACATACAGGCGTAAAATAGCATTCAATAACATTTTTTAATACAAAGGCTCCTTGAAACAAGGAGCTGCTGACACAGGTCTTTTGAATACAACTCCACCATTACATACCTTAAATGAAGAAAACTTACTTTTGAGCTGTTTCCTATCAAGACAGCTGAATACCTTGGCTGGAAATATAAAATAGGATGAACCAGTTTATCCCTGTTGTTCCTCCTACATGTGGTTCAGCAGAAACAGAATAATATTCTTTTAGGGCTTGACTTTACTGACTGGTAATCTTAAATTACCCTACTTACATAATACCCACAGGGTTTAATTCACAGGAATTTAAATTAAAAAAACAGAGAGAATGGGCAGACATGGTTTGGAGTGCAGAGAATGGTAGTTCTAGCACAGGGACCACATGAGATCCCCTCTCCACACGAGCATCAACAGCATGTGAGCTGAAAAAAGTCCCCTAACCTGAGAAGGCAGGTACAACCTCATGTACAACACAGTCTGAAGTGCAAAGCTCTGCCAGTATCGATGAGTATTCAAATAGGCCTTGAGCTGGCCTTGTACTCTGGGCACTCTCCTGTCAAGGCAGGCCTTTGGCCTGTGTCCCATGGCATGGGAAGGCCATGGTGCTCGCCTTGCAAAGCCAGGCTTGAGGTAGCTCTGAGCCTGGCAGCCCGTCTCATGCTCAGTTTATGTGGTGGAGTATTTCACTGCAAGTGAATTACATAAGAATTTACAATAGCTTATGGAAGGTGTACTCATTATTAGTTTGATATTCACTGGACACTGTGTTTCAGCAAAGTTTTCCTTAAAGACTACTACATAGAGATTACTCACAGAAGGCTGAGCAGATAGTAGAACATTGTTTATGTCTCAAGAACAGGAATTTTCAGGGTAAAGTTAGTGTTGTTTCCTGTTTCTCAGAATTCCAGTGGACTTTGAGCAGCACAGTATGTAACTTGGCATGCTGCGCTTCCAGATGCTCTACTGCATATTTGCTCTGGTTCTTCAGCAACCCTCTGTATCTCACTGGCTTGATGCTGGGAAGAGAGGCAAGAGAGGTTATAGCTGAAAAGTACATGAAGTTGTTTTGAACACATTTTTGAAAGATGGAGCAATATTCTGAACTTCCTCACCAGTTCAGTCTCTCTCCAACTGAATTAACGCCAGGGACTGACGGCAGCAGTCCTTGATGCAACGGAACCAGCATTTGAGGTTTTGCCTGAAATAAAAGTACTTTCCACAAGAAGTTATAAACTATTTAAAATGTAAGTCCTTTCACCTTCCAAACAGATTTTCTCATAATTACATCATGTACTTTCCAGCCACCCCACAAAACATAAAGCAACTGCAGAAGGGATTGGAGTGAGACTCTGAATAAATAGAATCTATAGGTCAAACTACACAGATAAAAAAGATGTATGCTACAACCTGAATTCAGCAGGGATTTTCTTCCACATGTATCTTTGAAAGTTACTTCCCTAAAGAGGCTCAGCACAGAGTCCATACGTAGTTATTATCATCGCCATGTTTTTTACTTTACTTTCCTGACTTTTAAGCATGAGCAGTGAAAAATACTTCTCAACAGCACCCCAGGATAGGTTCAAAGCAAGACATGGCCACAAATGGTTTTCCCTGAAGATCTATCTGCTTGCGGCAGCAGGTCATACAATTGGTTTGGGTTTTTTTTCATCCTTTATATAGTTTTAAATTAATTTAGCAGGAAATTTATGGATTTTGACAAGTGAAACTGTTTCAGGACTTTCGTCAGAGTGGGGTGCACAGACAATAACTAAAGAAACACAAACATTGGTGTAAAAACATATTTCCCCTCAAAAGTGGTAGAAGATGCCAGTCTTTCCCTTGCATTTGTAGCAAAAATAAATATGCTTATCAGAAAAAAATGATGCATAAATAGTTGAACAAAAAATTATCTAAAATTATCTAAAAATTAAAAATTATCTAAAGCATCAGCTACTATAGGGTGGACCTAGCAAGGGATTTCAACTTTTGAGGACTACAACAAAGTCTTTCTTTTTATTTCACAGTAGGAAAACCAGTACCAAGTAGATACAAAGGATCAAATTTCAAAAGATGTAGTTTTGAGGGTTCAAAACCTTTGTGAGGACAGTGTAAGTTTAAAACTTCTGATACAGAGGCTAACTTGGAGTTACAGTGGTACAGATGGGTTGCCACACAGAAGTGCTAAGTTCACACATATCCTTTCTGAGATGAAATCAAGTGGCACAAAAGATGCCTTGCTGTGCTGAGCATTAGAGGTAGAGAAAAAATGTACAACCAAGCTCCTTCCTGTCCCCTTGGAGCCCTACATGTCCCAGCAGAGAAGTCAGTGGTGCAGCCCATGTTCCCCAGACTGTAAAGCCTGCAGTGGTACTGGGCTTACAGTAGAGGGAAGAGCACTCTGGTGGGGGTTCTGCAAAAATAGAAGAGAGATTCTGGCCCTTGGAAAGTTTCTTTCATGAAAGCTGACCATGCTTATTCTTTTGTATTAGAACTCAGCGAGAAAATTTTCCTCTTTTAAAGTAAATAAATTCTGTTAAAATCGTTGACTGCTCTAGTTGATGTGATTGCAATAATAAGGGCTCCTTTCTTGTGTATCAGCTTTACTAGAACTCTACATGTGCTTAACAAGTAACAGTGACCAAAAGTAACAAATGATATCATTCTGGATGCCATTGTCCAGAAATTGGAAAGCTGAGATTACAGGACAATGCAGGCAGGTTGGCAAAGAGTGGCAGAGTCTCCCTCTTTTGCTGCCTTCAAAGTGAGATCAGGTATTTTCTGGAAGATATTATTCAGCCAGAGGGAAGTGGCAGAGGCCAATATCCTGTGGCTGCCATTGTACAGAAGCTTGAATAAGTTTAATTATGAGTCCTTAAGCTCAATAAAACTATGAAACACCAGAGGAAGGGCTCCAGCCCAAAAGGTATGGGCTGTAAAAGCTGAAAAAAAGCAAGGGAAAGCAAAGACAGCAATGAGGAGAGGAAAGAGGTAGAGCATTTCCAGTCTTATAAATCAGAAATGAATCCCTTGTCGGCAGCAGTTTTACATCAGTGTAACAGCAGAACAAGACCTATAAGCAGCTGTGTCAAAAGAGCCTTGCAAATGAAAGTATAGTGCTTCTAAAACCTGAGACTCTCTAGAGGCTTTCAGGGGAAAAAAAAAGGAAAAAAAGTTATAATATGCAGCTATAAAGGACTTTTTAGCTTTCATAGTATGTGAGGCAACTTAGTATTTTTTTGGATGTGCACAGGTAATTGTGTTGCACTTCTATGTTCTTTCCAGTATCACATGCTTTATGAGTAAATTTTTTTCCTGCTGCTGGTAGCTTATAAAACATTGATAGTAAGATACATGAGTAGTGCTGTAAGTACTGCAAAAAGGATTATAGTGCATGTTGCAGAGAACCAATAAACAGCCAACAATGTATGGGTAAATTTGAAATGACTGGCTGCTCTTCAACAGCGCTCTAGGAAAATTGTGATTTTCAGTTATGAACTGTTCAGTCAAATTAAAGTCTGATGATTGCCTCAGGATGTTCATTTATCACCCAAAATAAATCAAACTGAGAGAACAGGCAGCAATACGTGATTGTATTCAAAGGCAACGCATCAGCACCTATGGGTAGAATTTCTAGCAGCAGTCAGATAAAAGTCGCTGGAAATAAGACTACAACAATAGATCACATCAGGACAGGATATTATAGAATCTCAGCTTGGTTCATAAATATAAAATAATGATCTACCACTTTCATAGTCTTACCTGTCAAACTGTATTAAAAAACTTGAAAAAATGTTATTGTCACCTGTTACAGCTGAAGATTTGGTCAAAAAATTTAAATAGATTGTACTGAAATGGGTACATTGGCTTTCTTTTTATGTATGCAGACCTGAAAACAAGAAAAAGAAAGAGAATATGTAACGCTCCTTTTCAGATTTTCTACCTGTAGCTGATATGTGGTGCATGGCTCAGTCTTGCGTGCATGCATTGCCTGTGGGTTCTCTGCCCACAAGAGTGCATTAAGCACTGGCCTTGAGCAGGGAACACTGAGAGGGAAAAATGCCATCATCACATCTACATAGCACAGCTGAGTGTGCTAGCCCCTCTGAATACAGCAAAGACATCCAGGATGGTGTAGACTTTTACCAGACAGGAAAATAGCAGGTGGTGGTGGCCTGCAGACTTTCATTATATCCACAGCCACAGTAGATCTACTAACACCAGACTGCTGTGCTATGGATCTAAGGGAGCCTGGCAGAAACAGCTTTCAAGAAAAAATGCCCATACATTTCTAGAAATGGAAAATGGAAAGAGAAGGAGGTGTGATGTCTGCTCTGAGATAGAACCATGAAAGCAATCTTTTTGTCCAGAAATTAGCACTGTGTGAATGTAAATCACCAGGAGGGGCTCATGATGCATATCCAGAACTATTAAGACTTGGCAAAACTGAGCTTGATGGTGGCATCTGCCATGCTTTTAGTGCATCAGAAAATCACAGAGATTCATTTGGTTCTGGCACAACTTTTGAAGAGCACAGTGAAGGAGATCCAGTAGCAGAATGGCCTCCAGAAACCATCCAGGGAGATGGGTTTTACTCTCCTTGAATCTGGAGATACCTGGAGCTTTTTGCCACCTCTGATGTCCTTTGGCAATGTCACAAGCTGTAGCTTGCTGTAATAGAGTGATCAGAGTGTAGATGCTGTAAGGTAGCAGCAGACAGTGATCTCACAGGCCCTGTAGTTCTGTGCAAGAACAGGAGACATCTTTCAAAGGAGATAGGAAAGCTTGCATGATTGCAGTCATGAGGCCTTGAGGATTTCATCCTTGCCAAAGCAGGAACATGCCTGTGGTAAACTAAGGGAACTGCAGACACAGACAAGGCACTGCAGCCTGGGGCGTCCTTACTGTGGTCCTGGGAACGATGCTGACGGAGGTTAATTCTGCCTGCTTGTCTTGCAGCACTGCAGATCCATGAAAGAAACAGCTGGACAGGCAAATATCTGCCTGTGTCAGATTTCCACGCAGGTCAGATATGTGTATATATAACAGGCCAGGGCAAATGGTGCATTTCTCAACTTTATTGCTTAATTCTTAATTATGTAATTCTTTATTACATAATTCAAATGCTTGCTTTCAGATCTTCCATTCTGGAAAAAATAATAATAAAAAAGTAAAAAATATTTAGGTGAGTATTAAGAATGTGCCTTTTTCCTCTTACAAACCAAAAATGACAAAAATTACTTTAATGATCCTTTGGCAAGATGCAAATTTACAGAAGATGGAATTTGGAGCCATAAGGCAGCCAAGAGATGCTCCTTTCCAAGCTGAGCCTGCTGCCAGTGCAAAGAACAGGGTGAGCCAGATTTCATTTACTACCTGGAATAGTACAGCAGGGAAACCACAGGGATAGGAATTTACTCACGGGGAATGCAGCTGCTTCACAGTCCCTCTTGTGCTTCTCAGGTGCTGCCAGAGCCACCCTGGTGGTTCTTGTGAGCCCTGCTCCTTGGGCAGACACCTGCACCAGTTCAATCTTCTGGGTTTGAGCTTCAGTGTTTGTTGTGAGGGGATGACAGGGCCAAATTACAATATTTACTCCTAATTTCTGAGCTTATTATGACAGAAATCAAAGTGTTGATGTGATTAAGTGCTAGAGTTTAAACAGTTCATTTGAGAAACCCTAAATAAATGAGTCAAGGAAAAGGAGAGAGTGCTTTAAAATTTACCAAACACTGTCCATTTCAGAACTATCACAGTTCCTATCAATTTCAAAACCCTAAAATCACTCACACTTCGATACAAATTTCTATTAGAACAATATTTTGCAACTATATTTTGTGAGAAAATGGAGAAATTCTGCAGTAAGATTTTCTGATCTTCCTTTTGCTCATTTTTTGCACTTCTGGCAAATTAAAGAAGTCATTATGGTGTAACAGAAAAGGAGATAATTTTGGACTGGGTTACAATTAAAATGAATGAGGTTAATGAACTGTATCTGAATCACTGCTTTTATACTCAGAAATGGTGTTTGGTTCAGATGACATTTTATGTCTCTGTTATAAGTACTACACTCTCAGACAAAAAATATAAAACTGTATCTGTGATATGCAGACAAAATCATAATAATTATGTGCAAAGTGTGAGTGTCTGAGCATAGGACTTGTTCTTACTTGTTGGCTTTTAATTTATTGCTAACTTCTCCTGCTCTATATGCCTGTTTTGATTGATGCAGAACCATCTTGTCCACATTTGCCTGAAATTCTGCATATTGCAAATTGTGCCTAGAAGAATATGCCTAAAGATTTAAACCATTGAATCTGAGCTGCACTTATTTGTGAATATTTTCTTTAATAAGCTAATTAGGAAAAGAAAACCTTTATAAAAAAGTTAGAGGTTTTAGGAAATAAAAAAAAAAGGGGGTTTTGAGAAAGAAGCTCTCCAATAGTATTCGTAAAAAAAGATTTCACTTCAGGTGTTTGGTATTCCTGGGTCGTCCAGATGAGATTACAAGGATACAGCTCTGTTTTTAAAACAAAAAGTACCTGAACCCAGATCCTGAGAAGTATTTAGAAACAGTTGTCTTGTATTCTGTTCAGGCACTGGTCCTTCCAAAGGCTGACAGCACCAAGCTGGTGAATCACAGAGCAGATGTGTGAGAGCTGAAGCCAATGCTGTGCAAAATGACTTTGTTCTGGCAGCTTGCCTGACTTTAACCTTGCTGTGCATGACCCAGCTCCAATTCCAAAGCTCTTTCAGACACACAGAACTGCTTTTTCCCAAAGGTGACTTACAAGAAAACTGTAGGTACAATGGCAAGCTGTTCTTTTTAACAATTATTTCTCAAACTGCAGGCCAGTACCTTTTTGGCAGTCCTGAAAGGGATTAAAGTGGGTTGGTCAAATATCATGTGGCAGCAGTTCTCTCTCAGGGCAGCAGCAGCTGCTGCATTAACAAGTGAGGACAGCCTAAGACTGTGGTTGCAGGATTGATAACCTCCTAAAATTGCTGACAGCAGTTCATTTTCTTCGAGGCGAAGGAATGAATATGAGCACTTGCAGCCAGCTATAAGCTCTTCTCTCTTGACTGATACGGAGGATCTAAGCTGCTGGAAAGTCTAATCGAAGGAAAGTGAGATGAACCAAGTGGAGATGGTATTTTCAGATTTGCATAAACCAGTCCTAGATATGTAAAGATCCTCTTGCTGAGTTCAAACAATCTACTCTCTGCATTTGTTCTGACAGTGATATGTGAAATTAATTCAGCACTTCTCACAGCTTCTTTTGCTCTCACAAAAGACAGACACATGTCCTGTATCATATCCTCTAGAACATTTTCAAGTATTAACCATCCAGTTAATTGTTTTTTTGGAGTAACTGTTTCACTTTCTTGCTCTGTTTCATTATAAAGCCTGATGTGTCCTACAATACCTTTTGTAGCTTTGGTCTATAAGCAGTTTTAGTGGTCTCCTATAATTTTGTGGTCTTCTATAACTTGCTTTTCTCAACAAAATTCTTCAAAGGGAGTAAATGGCGTTGTTACAGCTGGGAAATAGGAAATAGGGGGAGGAATGGAGGGAACAAATTAGCAGTAATGATAACCTGTGATCACACACATAATTATTTGGTGTACCTTTCCATTACTGCCAATTCCAGTGTTCCACCAAAAGTCAACTTTCACACAGAGTGTGAAACACTTTCCATTCAAAATTTATAAAGGATATGTTGGACTTGAATTCACTTGAGAAACTTGCGGTTAACTTAACCACAATGCAAGCATGCAAGCAAAAGGGAAGAAAAAAATGAATTTAAGCAGGGTGAGGGAAATGGGCTGTGCACTTTCTGTCTGATCAGACTCCTAATACCTGGGACTGACCCTTATGAAACCATTTTACAATTGTACTTCAGTAGTATGAAGATAAATGAAAAACTGCCTGTCACTATTTTCACTGGTAAATTGGGAAGTAGGTAAACTCAACCCTCGACAGCAGATCTAGTGATAAGAAGCAGACAGAACACTGACCAAATGAAAATAATATGAAAACTTCATTAAACTATATAGAACTTTGACTGCACTATTGATTCTAATCTTTAGACCCTTGTCTATGTTTGGTTTTTCAAACCTGTATCTCTACTGGTTCAGTATCAGTGAATATGACCTCAGATTCCTAGGTCTTGTGCCATGTAAACAGCATATCCTGACACAGACCAACCAATTGCATCCACCTTATACTTTGGTGGGATGTTTGTGGGTTTTAATTGTAGAATTTGTAATATGTTTGCTAATCTAAACCTGACTGCTTCATTCACGCTCCTGGACCATGAAGTACTTTGGGAAAAAGAGGTCCTGTCCTTTATGGTTCCTCTGGATTTTCTACCAAGAAATCTAAGACCTTCAGCTAGGAATCTTTCCTCATGCCTATCTATGCCCCCTGCCTACTCCATGACTCTGTGAAACATGACTTTTTCCCTGCCTTGAACAGAGAGTAATTTTCTGCTAGTCTGACCCAAGTTTGTGACCTCCAGATCTTGGGTTCTGGCATACCTGAACAAAATACCTGTAACTGTTAAAACTAAGTTTCCAGTTTAAAAACGGAGTCTCTATTCTGGGCTATATTGCTTTCTCCTTTTCTGAAAACCCTTCTCAGCCTTTTGGAATATTCTCTTTGTTCTTTACGTTGTCTTCTATTTTTGGACCCTGAATTCCACAGGAGATGTCTGTGCTGCCTTGCAACTGCTGGTCATGCAAGGGGATGAAGCCTTAGGAACACTAGAATACTTTGAAAACCAAGATAGATCAACAGACCTTTAAGAGTTCAAACATGTTTATCCAAACAGGACAAGGGAATTCTAGGTCAAAGTCCAAAAAAATCTTAGAAAAGCAAAACAAGATAGGAAAACAAAAGCATGCAGATAAAATACACAGTATATCACATAACAAACAAATCATGTCAAAAAGTGTTTCCAGATATAACTACGAGGATGTGTGGACAGGGGACATGAAAAAGCTTCTCACTGTCTTTTCTCTGCTCCAGGAAAAGCTGCAAACTATGCCTTCATTGCCAGTGAGATGAGTTTATAGTTGGAGCAAATTCTGCTGGGATGCTGGGCACTTTTACCTTGCGAAGTGCTCAGCTTGGCTACCTTTCCTTTTTCATAAGGGCAACTTAAAGTGCAGTGTCAGTATGTCACGCTTAGAGGCTCAGCAATGGTGTCAGTCTCAGGATTGAGACTGGGAAGAATGGTCTCCCAAAGAAGTTGCTTGTCTGGCTCTTTTCTCTCCGTTTTTGTTTTGGCTCCTAAATGGTCACAGAAGCAGAGATTGGCAGTGCCTCTTCTCTTTTTTATTGCTGGTATGTTGCATCTTTAAGGCAGGAGGCCTTCCCTGGTTGTGTGAATGGGGCTGTGCTCCAGCCCTTGCTGTGCTAAAAGACTTGGCACTGTGCATGTGGAGGCAGCTTTGCAGCAGCCTCAGAGAGAGACTTCCCACCAGCAGCATCTCTGGAGATGGAAACAGCCTCTGCATTAGATTCATTAAGATCTAAAGAAATGCAATAACTGGACCCTAATAAGCCATCTACACCCAAAAGTTAAACATGGTATGTTTTCAAATGGATGCCTAGGAGAGTTTGTTTGCCAGATTACTGGACTCCGGATTTTACATGATGTCATGTTAAATTAACTAACCCTTAAATTAATGCCAGGGAACCTTGTCAGGAGACAGAACATGATTGTTCATACTATTAAGATATTAGAAAGGTCCTGGAATGGCTTAGGCTTAGGGCTTTCCCTGGCTTCTTCCCAAAAAACTGGCAAGCAGCTTGGGTTTTAACACAAGCAAGAGACAATTCCTCACCATTTTGGTTGTAAACATCTTATTTTGCAGTGTGCCTGTTGGTCATTCCATACCAGTTGTCTTCAGGGCTGAAGAATGGTACTAAGCATATTTAAACTACAATTTCAGATGAAATTAAATGTGTGGGAGTCTAGAAAAAATGGCAGAGTCCCTGGTCAGTCCTAATGGTGTTTGCACTTCTGAGGTTTAACAATTCAATACATTTAATAATTTAATAATTTTAATAAATTGGTTACATTTTGAGAGAAGAAGGAAACAACAAACAGAATGAGCAGAGGATCTGACCTGACATCCTTGAGTGATAAGTTCTACACTCCCAGCGTTTCTCTTCTGCAGGCTGGAGGGATTTGTGAGTGAATTAAACCTTTCGTGTTTCTTCAGGTGTTGCTGTTGCAACCTCACCATGTAGGTGTAAGTCTGCCACACCTTCAGGATGTAACCTGTCTGACAGTTTGCTCTAACAGAGCTGTACAAGTACACTTTGGCTTCTTAAATTTGGAACAGTTCTGCTCTGTGATGTCCTGGGCCAGCCCTGTTGCTAGGTTAATGGGAAATTTTCCAGCTGCAAAATTATGAATATGTTCTTCTTGTTCACAAGTTCCCTGATTCCTTTTGCACCTCATGCTGCTCCATTCTGAGCATCTGGCCTGGTGACAGAACAACTAGTCAAGAAATGAGGATGCTAGCATTTCTCAGTGCTGAGGAATAGTGTCTGTGCACTGTGGGGCATGATGGGCTACTACCACCTTCTAGGATGCCTTTGCAGAGGTACCAGGTTGTGTTCAAACTGGTGAGCCTGAGTCCATTCTACCTGCAAGGACAGAGAGAGAGTAGGTACAAAACTGAATGAGAGCAGAGTCTGTGTGTGTACATCAAAATGCATAGTACTCTTTACAGCAATTTGAAAAAAGTGGATGCTATTTAATAAAATGTTTGTTTGAACCAAAATAAACAAGAATACTAAAATATGCAGTTTGGCCCTGCATCTCTGTAATGGATGTGAAATTGAATAACAAGCCAACTTTTCTCATCTCTATAGATCAATAAATTTCCAGGGACATATTGTTTATAAACATGCCTGTGTTTCAATTTTGCTTTATCCAGTTATCTTCCAATCAATTACATATTCTATTTTGTAGGAATACAATTTATAACCCCTATATCTGTTGATGCTGGAAGCTTAACTCTTCTTCTTTGGAATACTTAAGAAACAAAAGTAACAAAACGTCCAAGTATTCGTATGCCTTCTGAGAAAGATGTAAAAGATGTAACAGGTTTAGCTTGCTGGAAGAAATTTATCGAGTTTGTGAAGCTTGTTGCATATGGATCCAAAGAAAAACGGATTTCACTTAAATGCTAAGATAAAACTAAAATGACAAATGTTAAAATGTCTTTGTTTTCATATGAGTGTAGTGCTGCACTGGACATTAATTGGGCTGAATAAGGAGAAATTTGTAACTTTGAGCCATTGAAAACTGGCATTTAACTGTAAATGCACAAAGATGTTCTAACAATTTAGCAATGCACGGTATTTTTCAGTATTTTGGCCATGCAGTTTGTATGTAAAAGTGTGTGTTTTCCCTGCTTTTGCTGATGTTTCAGGCGTTGTGCATCATTCAGAGGTGTGCTCCATGCACTCTAGAGATCAGTACTTACCCTTTGCTTTTGATGTTATCTCATCCAGTATCTTAAATGTTCAGGAAAAAGTAATATTTTTCTCTTCATTAGTGTTGTTTTGTTTGTTTTTCCTGATTTTATATTCACATTTGTAGTAAAGATTTAAAATAATAGGAATGAAAGAAAGTGCCAGAGCTCCCAGTAAGCAACCACTTTATTACTGGGAGTGGTCTTTGCTACAGAGCTGATGATTTGCAGTGGTACCACACACTGCAGTGGTGAAGAAAAATGTTTCTTGTCCCTTCTGTGCTTAGGCTCTCCCCAGCAGCTCGAATGCCCTATGTATCTTTTGCAGGCTACATGCAATATGAAATTCCATTCCCCTGCCAGCTCTCATTCTGCCATTTAATTCTTCATCAATGCCTCAGCTCCTCTTGGTTTTGATAGATGAACCCTGCATTCCTGCTGAGCTGTTTGGCTTGGAGGAATATTTGAAGAGTAAAACAAATGAATGAAAAAAGCAAGTGATGGCCCTGGTCCTTGGAAGCAGCTAACAAACTAAATAGGTTTTGATAAGTAATTTTTGCATCGCAAAGTTTTTTTACTTCACATAGTGGAACTATGAAATTTCTTTAATACAAGCCTCTTCTATAAACTCCTTTCAAAATATGACAGAACAGGTATGCAAAATAATTTGTTGAGATAGACAGTGAATAATTGGAGTTACTAACAGATCCATGAAGGAAACATTTCTGAAAGTTTCTGAAAATGTTAATACATCCATTACAAAATACCACTCAGGGAAGTTTGGTCTTCTCATGGAGAGCCATGGTCAAACTGGGACATACTTCCCTTGAAAAAAAGAATGATTTGTACTTCCTCTAAGAACTTGTAATGAAATGCTAGTTGTGGATGGTAATAAGACTGATTTTGAGATTAGCTCAGTTGGTTAGAGCACAGTGATAATAATGCCAAGGTTGTGGGCTCGATCCCTATATGAGCCATTCACTTAAGAGCTGGACTCGATGATCCTTCTAGGTCCCTTTAAACTCAGACTATTCTGTCATTCTGTGATTTATGAAAAGGTGCAAAATTTGCTTTTCCAGAGGCTTGAAGGGAGAGTATACTTAACCCTCATGTGCCGAAATTGTTCCTTTCTGCATAAGCATGTGGAAAGATTCTTTCACTCAAATTGCTCACATCTGTCTAAACACTGCCAGAGTACCCATACAGTCATTCGAAGGACACAGCCATGAAGCAACACTGTACAGTTTCTAATGCCAGAATACTCTTACAGAAGGTTAAGTGGCAAGGAAAAGTAAAAAAATAATGTCATAAAAGTGCATGGAAGAAAATACCCGAAGCAAGTCCCCATAAAGACTGGCACCATGCTCACAGATATTCCAAGAAGTGAAAGAGTAGCTAAGTTTATTAGATAAACTTTGTCTAGTGAATAATTAACAGATCAGCTTGAAAGTGTAACTCAATATGGCCTGTTTGTTTGTTTTCCTTTTTGTGACAGTGATGTTTTCCTTTTAACATCTAATAAAGGGTTATATCAGGTAATCCTGGCATGTTAAGGTGGGAGATGTATCCATTTAATTGGTCATATTGATTTCATTTTTAATTTCAAGTTACTTTCTGACAAGTATCCATGTTTGATGAGATCACATATCATTCAGTACCGTGTCTATTTTAGGTTTGCATATACAAATATTCTATTAACCCCATTGTTAAGGTCACAGTATTAGTCAGCCAAAGGGCTGGAAATGTACCATCTGTAAATGCATTTTTACAAAAGTGGGGATCATGTACTATTTATTTCATAGGGCCCCTGCCTCTTTTTGCATAAAGCATGGGTATATATGAAAAAAAAGCATGAACTGATTTTGTTATATTCAAGAGACTATAGCATGCCTTTAGTAGGATTACTTCCATGTTCATGACAGAATTCGAGTAGTGATGCAGCCGAGGCTTCCAGGGAGAAAAGAACAGGTCAGTGGTCAAGGCAATTGAATGCTGTCTTGAAAGCTAAATTGTAACCTTGCCCCTGAGTTTGCAATTGATGCTGAGTTACTTAGATTAATCATAGGTGGCCACTAACCATTTTTTTCAATGTCTGATTGAGAATCTGATTTATCAACACACTGAGTACTTAAATCTGGATCTGAAGCAAATGACAGCTATAAGTGGGTAAATGAAGTATGGCATAGTGCTCAGTAGTTCTAAAAAAAATAAAGTCCTAAACTGCTCTCATATGAGACATGTAAGCTTTGTGGATATTTTTATCTTAGCTCCTTTGGATCTCAGAATACCCTCTTGTTAGCTTAAGATAATAATATACCTTGGTTTTGTAGCAATACTTTAGAATAATTGTGCCAGCATTTTAGAAACAATCTGCCAGAATGACCATGCAAGAAAAAAAACTGGTGAGACCTGCAGCTCTATATTCAGAGGATTCTGTATTCTTATTAGAGGAAAATACAACAGATAGGACATAATGATGGATTAAGTGAGAGAAATAGTGGAAAACTTCTCATTAAATAAGTACTTTCTATTCCAGTGCATTAAACAGGGCTCCAAAACAAAAGTGGTAAATGACCATATATGCTAAATGATACAGTCAAATATTACACACACAGCAGTGAAGCAACTGAAAATTTTACAGACCTAGTGTTCCACAGCTCCTGAGTATTTTGGCACAGCTCTGAAATGGATGGATATTTGTGAGGTTTGCAAGAGAGCTACTTATTTCTGTGTTCTTGCCAAATACAAAGCCTACACCATGGGCATGTTAGAGCTAAACAGCTTTTCTGATAATGTCCTTGACAAACCTATGAGTAGATTAAAACAGGATTTTAAAGCAGAAAGAGAAAAGAAGATACATTAAATGACAGTGTTATTAGCTCTGTCTAGGACACAGTGCCCTAGGACTACAGGAGGACTACACATGTCCACCCTCACAGCCCAAGACAAGCATTGCCCGTGCCTCTTTGGGGAGAAGCTTCTCTTCTTTCAGGAATGGATCTGACAATTCAGCAGAGTGCTCAGTGTGAGGGCATTTAAGGTGACAAAACCAAACGAGGTGTTGCAGAAGTTTATTGCCCTCAAATAGAACAAGACTGAAGATGGAAATTTATTATTAAGGCAGGAAAGGAGGTGACTGATACAACGAGCTAATAGCTAATAGTATTAACAAGCTAATGCATTTAGGTATCCATAAACAAGAAGCTGCAACAAAAAGAGTAGTACTATTACTCTTACGGTGCCTTTTTACATAACAAGATAAACATATGGGGTAACTGGTGCTAGTGCTTGCTACAAACTCATCTGCAAAGTATTTCGTGTGTCCATCTTGCAGATTTCTCAGTGATAAGCCTTCAGTCTTTGCTCAGGAGAGACCACCACATTGTCAAGACTCTGACAGCACATCAGCAAAAAGGCCTATGAAAATACACTCTGCTTACCTGTTACAAATGCTCTGTGTGTATAATGTTTTAGAGGCATTTTCCCTGGAGTGTGGTTTACACCCTTACAAATGTGCTGGGAGCTATTATGAGCTATGTCCTTATCATCTGAAATAGAATGCACTATTCAAGCAGACGTGTGACAGTAACATGGTGTTACACACACTACATGTCTGTGTTCTTACCCATAGTTCCTGCTAGAAAAAAAAAAAAGTATAAGAAATTTTGTCGTGGAGGCGGAGCAAATCAAATAGACAAAGCTGTTTTGTTACTTTTTCTGTTGACAGTTCTGAAAGATGAGGACACACACTGTTGGACTAGTTTTGCCATGCTATATGATTACAACAATGTAAAGGACTTTTGCATTTATCTCAGGAAGGTAAAAGTAGTTTTGTGATCTATCTTGGACTTCGTTCTAATTTTACCAAGACTACACGATCACAGGTTTTGCTCATTACCGTGAGAGTGGAGATCATTCCTTTGGCTTCACTAAAGAAATTAGTGTATATGCACAGCCACGTTCGCATTTCTGAACAAAAGTCTTTACCCAAACAGGCGCCTGTCTGCTTCACCCAGCTCTTCCCATTCCTCACAGGGAAGAGAATAACTAACGCAGCAGCCCGTAGTCCCGCCTGAGGCACTCCAGAGATGTGCTCTGAGATGACCCGCAGGGACAAGGACCGAGGGGGCCGGTGCGGGACGCGGGATCCGCCGCGAACTGTCCCGGGCGGCGCCGGGCAGGGGCTGGGCGGCTGCAGCCGAAGGCTCCATCCCCTCTTGTCCCCTCCCTCCCGTCCCTCCTGTGCCACCGCCCCCGGTCGGGGGGAGCCGCCCGCCGCGTCCCATAAAGAGCGGCCCGGGCCCCGGCGGCGCTCGCTGCGGAGCGGGGTCCCATTTCTGCCTCTCGGCCGCCGCTTTCCCTGGGACACCAGGTGAGCCGCAGGGACGGGGCAGCGGCACCGCTCCCCGCGCTGGGCGCATCCTGTTCCCCGGCACAGCGCATCCTTTCCCCCGCAGGCTTCTCCCGGAGACAGACCCCGTTGTGTCGCTGCTATGGCCTCCGTCCCCTCCGCCGGCTGCCTCCTGGCCAAGAACCAGTACTACAGAAGTGAGTGCTCGGCGCGGCCGGGAGCTGCGTGTTGACCCCAGACACACCCCCGCCCTTCTCTCCCCTCTTCCCTTCTCTCTGCCTGGGGAGCGCCTCTGGAGGGAGGCTGAGACCCCGAGCCTCTCCCGAGAAACTCCGGGTTGTTGGCACTCAGGAAAAGTGTCAGAATGTGTTTCAGGTGATGTCTGGATGAGCTGGGGGCAAAGACTTGTCTTTAGCAGTTTTTAATTTCTTGGAGAGTTTTTCCTATCATGGAACTTCACTTTTAATGAGCACCTGCTTCTGGTTATTCATCTACCTTTTCTCCTTTTTTTTTTTTTTAATTACTCTATTTAGGATTGTTTATTAGGATTATCCTATACATGCGTATACATATATGTTTGATTATAAAATGTGACCTAGAAAAAGTGCTAGCCTAGCAAGCCATGATTTCTACCTGTACTTCCTATTTATTTTGCAAGTTTAGGCACAATACAAAATCAATTCACATTTCTGTTTCTAACTATGTGAAATAATCACTGCTTTGAGAGTACATGTGGTGTATTAGGATTCCTAGCTCCAGGATGGACACTAGTGCAAGTGTAGTATTTAGTTGTGTCTCAGGGGAAAGTATTGCAATTGGGGTGTTGTGGACTTGAATGTTCAAGGATGTACTTTCTTGTCTTGATAGCAGTGTGGCCATGATCTTAAGTTTTGTCACTGATTTCAGTGAAAGTTATGCAGACGGATCTCAGTATGCTTTTAAGGGAAGAGTAAGCAGAGTGAGAGAGAAACTGATACAAAAGTTCTTATAAAAAGGACTGTAGTAGAACAGGGTATATAGTATAGAAGTTACACTCTGTAGCTCAGTGAAACTGTTTCCTCTGAGATATCAGCATGTCTGAAAATCTCCTGACATATAGTGCACTCTCTCAAAGCTTTTTTTTCTTTTCGTTATGTGTGTCTCTGTTTTCCACGAACAGCAAGACTGAACTCGGAATCCAGTGTTTCTTCCAGCTCCTCCTGCTGTTCAGATGCTGTGAACATCACAGACCAGGACAAAGCATTGCATGGTATTGTTCCCTTCTTTGAAACAGTTTTCAGTTTTTCCTGTTATTCACCCAGTGTCTAATGCTGTGGGCTTTTCTCCTTTGGCAGGGTTACCTGAGTTAGTTGATAAATATTGGTGGATAAAAAGCTTCTTCCATAGTGAACCCTCTCCACCAGCTGTTGGGAGAAAAACACTCTCAGCAAGCACGTGAGTTTTTTTACAACAGTGGGAATAACTTCCTTGCTAATTTTCCTTTTGGTAAAAGTGTTAGTAAACAAGTTATAATCAGCTAAAACCATCTGGTGGGTTGCAATGCTGTTTTGATGACTTAAGTAAAATACGTGTCAAGTGTAAGGCTATAGAACCTTTCCATGTTTTCATTTTAACAAATGAACTCATGCTACTTTGCATTATGCAGGTGTTAGTGCCTGTTGCTGTTTCAAATTTATGGTGATGTTTATTTAATAATCTACCTATAGAACTTGCACACCAAATTTATACAGTTTGGCCATTTTACATTATATTAAAAAGCTGAACAGAATGCATTCAAAAATACTTAGGCAGATAAATAAATATCTTTGAGGTAAATACAATGAAGATTTTACTTATAACCTTTTTATATATATTTCTTCAGTACCAACAGTTGAAAAGGACAGCGTGATGGCTTTTCTTACTGAGATGCTACGTACAGACTTGTTTTTCCAAGAGGCTTGGGGTCTTCCTTGTGTCTGGGTTCAGCTGCAAGAAGAAAACAAAACCTTTAGGAGAGTGGAAAAGTGTATTTTCAAAATATTTGTCAGTAGCTAAAATGATATTGCTTAATGGACATATCCATGGCCTACTGTGTTCTTTCCAGATTTGCCATAATTTGAGATGACTCTCTAATGGAAGTTTCCAGGATTAAACATCCTGATGACTTCCTTGAATAATTAGAGAAAAGTGTCAGCAAAAATAAGGCATCATAGGTTTAGGAGGAAGATGTGTATTGAATGACTTTGCAATAGGTGATTCAGTTAGGTTACCTTTAAGGTACCAGCTCTGTGGGCAGTCACAGTGATGTAAACAAGATTCAGATCTATAATCCAGAGTAGGATTGCTGTGTGGCACATGTCTTTTATCCAGTATTTGTGTACCAGTTACAGGGTGTAAGTTTACAAGAATCCTTGTCAACAGCATTGCTTTTGGAAAGCCCAATTAGATGAAGAAGCAATAATCAGTTTGGGTTCTTTGATCAAGCAGGGTGCATAGATCCCAACTTCAAATACCCAGGTACAACTTTCACTCCTACCTATGTATGCTGGTATTTGAGGACAGAATAGAGGAGATACACAAGAAACCAGTAATCCTAATGGACACTGACCTCTTTCAAGGAGAAGAGCAACCTTAATCAGAGTTGATACTTAACTGCTAGTTCTTTTTAGATTTCTTTTGCCTGCTTTGTTGTGGCTTAAAGAGCTACTTGCTCCTAAGTGACTAATTCTATCAATATTTTGCTGTCAGATTAGTTATGGGCTAGATCTGACAAAGGATTCCACTCAAAGTAATCACATTATTGTTGTTATCCTTTGTCATGCTCTTGAAAGGTACTATAACATTGCAATGCTGAAGACTAAATGAAGCTAATTAGTATATAGATTGTTTATTCTATTGGGCATGACTGAAATGCATCAGGGATTATGGAAAATAACAAGTATTTAGCTGGATGATAACGTTTTTGACAAGTATCTATGCAACTTTTTGATGTGCTGTCAATAAACGTGATGAATAATTTTCCGTCGCTGGTTGAACTAACAATAGCAAACATTAATGTAGCCAACATATTTTTATTATAGATTAATGGTTGTCATGGTTATGCATAACTCCAAGGTGTATCAAGTGGCTGCTTCAGGAAGCTTATGGTCTTGGTGGAGACAATAAATGCATAGCAGATGACAACAGAAAAGAGCATAATTCTGAAAACATGATTTCAAGGGTCTTTAAATTGACTTGTGTCTTACTTTACTGCTATTGTATAGTTTCATCTTTGTCCTTTCTCTAAGTGTACAGAATGACTCTTTTTATACTAAGATTTTTTTATTAATAAAGATTTAATCATGACTTGTTTTTGGCCTCCAAAACCAAGCTGGCGTTCCATGTTGCCTGTGGTGCAATTGGTGTGTTGGTTTGGGTTTCGTTTTTTAAATATGTATTTATTTTCCTGTTGTTTTTTTGGCGTGTGTGCATCACATTCTTCCTTTAGTGACTTCAAGGTCTGATGTGAGTTAAAAAAGGAGTGCAAGCTACGAAAAAGCCCTTAACACCTTTTTCTATAAGACCATGTTTTAAAGGAAGAGAAAAAGACAACATGATATTTGCAAGTTGTGATTGTGACTCTCTTTGAAGGTGCTTGAAATCACAGAATAAAGAGATGCTGTAGGCCTATAATTATTATACATGTGAAATACCAGATTCAGGAAACACTGTGGAAAAGAAGTGACAAGTTTCCATATTACTCATTGAGCTTAAGCTGCTTCTGTCCTTATAGAGCCAAAAAAGCGGGGTGCAGAACAGGCTTAAAGAGTTGATAAGCTTTTAAGACCCACAAAAAACCCTCCAAACCAAAACACAGTTATTTTTCAGGGAGTGGTGAGGGGACAAAGGCTGCATATTGTTTGCTTTCATCTGCTTAGGCTCTATGAATGACTTGTTTTTGCAATGGCATCAATGTGACAGAAACCTCTGCTCTAGAGAGGTGTCCTCATGCCATCCACATCCTCTTTTACTGTGATCAGCTCAGCATTTGGGCAGCACCCCTGTCAACTCATAGTGATTTGTGCCAGTTCTTCAAAGTATGCAATGAACCAGCTCCATTAATTAATATCCAGTGTCGCTATTACAGACTCCTGAGAGGATTTGGGTAAATGGGACATGAAAATGCTTGCAAATAAAGGGCTGCATTTTGTCACATCTCAGTAATAGGGAAATGTTAGTTTTCTTGATTTAAATGCCAATACAATGTACCTTTGAGAGGAGGGAAAAGCCAAAATTTCATTGATTTTAAAAGAAGCTGAGATAAATAGAAAGGGGAAGCTATATTGTATGTTTAAATGCAGCTTAGAATAAGGAAAACAGGAAAATAGTATGATTTCATATGCCAATCTCCAGCCAAGACAGGTACAAATGTTTGATCGATGACTAATTTTAATAGGAAAAAAAAGCTTTTTTGCTGTTAGAAGGTCTATAGGTAGAGATCTATTTTAAGTTAATCTGTATATTGTTATCCATAACAAAAAAAGTAAGTATTAGAAAAAAGTAAGTATTAGAAACAAGAATTGTGCCAGCATGTAAATACTAAGTTAGATCCAACTATCATGACCAAATTAGGAATGGAGAGCCAGCCTTGAGAAAGATTTTTTTTTTTCTTTACCTCAAGCACACATATAGCAATGATACTTAATAACAGACCTCCATTTCTTTCCTAAAAGGGAATTTAAGTTGTAGTGTCCTGGTCCTACTAGTACCCTATTTGAAAGGCAAAATAGAAGAAAATTCTTGTACCATTTGTTTTGGTTCAAGAAGGATGAAGTCTGCCCGTTCTGCATGTTTAGTGAGAGAAATTCATAATAATTGATTTTTTTCCCCCAGTTGTTGCTATTTGAAAGAAATACTGTAAAGTTACATTTCTTTCCTAGAGTTTTCTTTCCTATCTGTGAAATAAGCAATACTGCATATTGCGGATGGACAATAGTGAGGATTAACTCTAAAGACTGTAGCTGTCACAGTGAAATGGGATTTTTTTTTTATATACACTTGATTTTTCTGCAGAAGCAAGAATGATAAATGGACCCAGGTAAATATAACAGGTTTTCAATATAAGAATAAAGAGCAAATCTAACAGCAAGTAAAACTCATTTTGAGTTGTTAGGAGTAAGTATTATCCTTGTAATTTTTTTGTTAGGGTCAGTTCTCTTTGTGGTATTACAACATTCAGATATGTTAAAATAATTGCAAATCCCCTCTTTTTTTTTTTTTTTTCTTTCACAATCTTAACTAATAGTGCATTATTTCTTCTTGAAAGCAGACTGTTACTGTCACTTCTCAACTCTTCTATGAAGGAAAACCCAAGCAGGGTTTACTCAGACATTTCTACCAGGATTAATATGGTTTGCAAAACATTTCTCGGGTTATTGCACTTGCAGCTGGTGACTGAAAATTTTGACCATGACCGTGTTCAATGCCCTGGCTGACTCTTTATTGATGGAAGGATTCTGTCAGATTTCTTTTGTCATGCACTCTGTCATATGCCATTTTAAGCTGTTCTGGCAGTAGCAGATGTGAAATATACTGTTTGTAATCACTGGAAGATAGGTTTTTGTAATAGAAAGAGGCTGTCACTACTAAGGAAGAGAATTGGATCAGTGTTTTGGGAGGAAGATGTGGAAAAGCATATTTTTTCCTTTTTTTCTACTTCCATCCCTCAGAAACTGTGGAGAAAGAAGTTGCTGTTTCCCAGCCCTATGACAAAAGAGAAGATTCAGCTCCCACTTAGAGTACTTGATGGTATGTTCAGAGACAATCTATTGACTTTTTCTCAAAAATAAAATTATAAAAGTGCTTGTAGTCAAAATGACAGAACATGATCTGGACAGAGATATAATGTTAGAACAGCTCATAAAAGGAATAAAAAAGGGCTTGCACACTTGAAAAGTTGCTTTTCTCAGCTATGTCAACCACCGTGTCTCCTTCAAACTCAACCATCTTTGGCATCAACAAAATTAATTTTCATTTTTACCTATAATACAGAAGCCATAATCTTACTTTACTTGTTTAGTTGAGGTAACACCACTGGGTGCAAGATCAAACTGTTTTGTCAGTTTGTAGAGGAGAAGCAAGGTACAGCTTGATGTCAGTCACTCCATGGGGATCATCTCCAGGATGGACTGAAGCCTGGATATCCAGGAGAAATGCAGTGATGCTGGAAATAACCTTCTAAAAAGATATTCAGATTTTCCTTTCCCTCTCCCTCTCCCTCTCCTTCTCCCTTTCCCTTTCCCTTTCCCTTTCCCTTTCCCTTTCCCTTTCCCTTTTCCCTCAGGAAAAATCCTGACTTTGAAGTAGTCAGGGATGGAGAGTCTGTAAAATACCCTAAAAGTAAAGTAAAGTAAAATTTTCTGTGGTTAATCACCTTCACCTTTAAAGATCTTCACCTCTGGTACCAACTTGAATTTCTCTATGAACAGCAGATCAGGGGTTAGTCAGGAATGCATGACCTAAATAACAAGTAAAGTTTTAAAGTGATTCCACCTTCTCTTCAAGGATCTTTCCAAAGAGGTTGCATCATTTTGTTTAATATCCAGCTACACTGACTTCAAGAAGTATTTCAGCACAGTAGGAGTGGATCAATAGGTGGAATCAGCTGGAAATGTGCTTTTTGCTTCTGTGAGTCAAAGATAAAAGCCAGGCTCCCAGAGTAGGTTTTGGACTCTGTAGTTTACAGACTATTGCTAAGTGAGCCAAATGAGAAGGGAAAAGGTGATGGTGAAGTATTGACATGGCATCAAAACGTTGGCCAGTTTGAAATCTTGGATCCTGAAGCACCACTCAATTCACTTTTAAATGGAATTTAATGAGTAAATTCCTTAATATCTCAAATAATAATATGTTTAAAGAGTTTTACTCATTGCAACTAACTACTTGTATGAAATAACACCAGAATTCACATTTTTGAAATTTAATTTAAAAATTATTTTCAAGCTTCTCTTTGATAAAATGTATTGTGCAATTTTTTTGGTTTTAATTCCACTGTTACCTTGTATAGAGAGTATAGCTTCTTCATCTTGGGAAAAGGCCACTTTACATTTTGAATAAAGTTTTGGAACCTACGATATGTGCGTACATTAAACCTAGTTTGGATATCCTATATCTAAGAGCCTATAAAATTCATGTTTCACTGTTTCATAACAGTGCAGAAATGAAAGGAAAATACTAGAGGTAAAATACACAATGAAATAAGTTCCTTTAAATAGGTATTTTCCCAAAATATTTGAATCAAGTCAATTTAATGCTGTCATTACTCCAGCTCTGACACACCGTCTGTTTAAGTCCAGATGAAACCTAGAATCAGCGCAGCATCACACTGACAGGATGTGTCATTTCTCCATGGCAGTAGCAGATTAAGTGGAGTAGTGAATGTAAAAGGCAAGGTAACTGCATGTTGTATGTAGTAATACCTTCGTATTCTGTCGCAATAAAATGCCCGCCTGCAAAATACAAAATCAATTTGGTGAAAAAGAAAAACCAAAACAAAACACTGCACCAAAAAACCCTCCTTCTTCACATTTTGTGCTTTCCAGGAACATATTTTTCTTGATGAAGTATTATTTCCTTTGTATTTCTTTCTAATGTGATTGCAAAAGACTGACAAACTGAAATGCATTTTACAAATAGATTGTTGCTTCCACTGCTAGTTCTACTTGGTGTTATAATTATTGTCCTACTTTAATATTTTGCCATTACTGTTTGATGAATTTAGTGGGGAAGTTGTTTTTGTGTGTGTCTGTCACTGTACTGTGAATTTAACTATCTTTTGGTCTGGAAGGGGCACCTTTACAGTATAACCCCTTTTAAAACACCTACTTACCACTAAAATAGAGCTCCAGTAACTAAGCCGGGCAGCTCAGACCTTCTGAGATAAATGTGCATAGGCTGTAACTCTCTCATGTTAGGACTGACTTTTACTCTGCATTTTTACAACTTATCACTGGATATTAATAATAATGAAAGACATCAACTGCTAGGCATTATAAAATTATGTAAGGCCTTTATGGCTCATTTTGTAAATGGATGTCCCTTCACTTCTCTTTGGACATTAAAGCATCTGCAGCATTTGAAAATGCACAGAAATCAAAAGTGCTTTTTGTAATAAACAAACGTACACTCATAGATGATGGATTTGAAGTAAAAAGAACTCCAAACAACACAAAGGATCACAAGGTGGATGGCAGTGATAGTCATTCACACCTACCTAAAATCCTAATTATATGTGAGGATCATTATGGCTCAAAGACTCACAGAGTTTAAATTGTTATCAATGCTCATTCACTCTCTCGTCTCCCTGTGTTTTTCTCCGCACTAATTAAAAAAAGAATACATAACAAACAATACAAGACCAAGCATCCTTTTAGCACCTATGCAGAAATAGGAAAATGAGAGAGAAAGGACAGCCTGGGCAGACAGCAGTCCTTTTAAGCCTAGAATGGATCAGCCTATCTTTAGGACATACATCTTTCTGTTGCTGGTTAAGGAAAAAAAGAAGCCAACCCCCTCCCCTTCCCCCAAACCCAAAAGTATTTTGCTGTGGCCAAGAAATAATCTAGGCCATATTAAAAGCTCAGAAAGAGCAGGCGCTTGTATCATTTATACTGAGCCAGCTCTAAAGAAGGAAAATGGATTGAAAGAAACCACAGTGTGGCTGTAAAACAGGGGGCAGAACTGCAGCACAATCTTTTACCTCAATAAAACCTTGACTTTTAGGCTGAAAAATAGCATGCCTGAAATATGTTGACAGGATATGTTCCTGCGATGGCTAGTAAGAATTTTGTTTTAAGACTTCTTTTATGGGCTAATCTTCTCAGAAATTGCTTCCCTTGTTGGAATGTTGTCCTGTCCCTCCCTCACCCCTGCCTCCCCGGTTTTATGCACATGTTACACTGAAGTGGATGAAGTCTTTATGGGGCACATGTTGATGGGCTATAACTGAGCAAAAGCTCCTTGAGACATACCCCATGCGTGTATTTAATTCAAAATGTTGTGAACTTCAGGGCAAACATAATTTTTAAAAAATATGTAGTATTTCAGTGAAAGAACAGAAAATATATGTCAGACATTTTGACTGCTCATAACAATGACTGCTACCAGATGTAGTGTGAGGAATAACCTGAATTATTAGAAAGAACCTGTTTATCTGCAACACCAGAGAGAGCAAGAATTTTACTAATCTCTGAGAAAGCAACATTAAATGCTGTAGTAGATTGCATATGGGGGCTAAATTTTCTCTTTCTTCTGCTAAAGAACACTAACAGTGATGTCTCTAATTAGACCAGAACCATCGGATACGCAGGCTGGGAGTAGGAAAGGAGGATGAATAAACCAAACCCTAACTGGCTGCAGCAGATTGTCAGAAAGAAAATCTGCAGGTTTATCTGGGGTCCAGACCTAACATGACAAATATCTTGGCACAGAACCAGTGGGGATTTTTCATTTTTTTACAGTAAAATGGTCAGGTATATTTATTTATTTATTTTATTTTTAATTTATTTAATTATTAAGTCTGATTAACATTTTAGCTGTAGGGACTGGAATCTCTAATGAGCTGAAAATTCTTGGGCAAATGGATGCTGAGAAATTCATGTTGTTAGCTTTTAACTCCTGAGAATTTATATCTGAAACACAGTGTCCCGGGTTGCAGTGTATTCTATTACCATCCTCATGAGCTGTTGAAATCAGGTGCGGCAGTGTTTCCTTGCCTCCTCCCCCCAGACTATCTTGCTGTTAATGGCCCATCATTGTCCTGCCACATGACTCAGAGATAACTCCCTCCGGACTATCTTCTGTTAATGAGCCTAATCAGCACTTGGCCTCATGACTCATTACCCCATTGTGAGATGCTCCACCCAGAGGGAGGAACCAAGCATCCCATCGTGGATATAATCTGAGACTCTGACCACCAGAGACAACCCTTCCACTGGATATCCAGAGAACAGGAGCTACACAGCCACCACTGGACCTTCTGAGGAAGAGCAGACCCTCTTTCTACAGGATCACTGCTTCAGAGGACTGCAGTCAACATTCTACCAGACTGCTACAACAGGGAGTCAGGTTGTATCTTGACTCTGTCAGTTTGAACCAGTGTTCTCTTATTTTTTTTTCCCTTTTCTTTAATTTCCCCATTAAATTGTCATTCTGACTTGGTGCCTCCCACTGGTTTGTTTTCAAACTAGTACACACAGCTATACATATTATTATTGTTTTGATATACATTAGTTTAGAATAATCAAATTTATTAACTGAAGTTAATTTTTATTTATATAATTTTCAGTCTGAAGAATGACTATGCAGTGTATGGAAGATTATAAATACGGACATAATTTTAGTAGGCTATCAGCTATTTTGGTATCCATTTAGTTGATGAGAAGGATGCACTTTCAGCGTGAAGAGGCAAAGGACAATTTTATGGTGTCTTTTCAGGATTGAAAAGACGACACCTGAAAGTAAATTTCAGTTCATAAACCTCAGTCTCATTTCCCTGATGTGGAGGAGTGACCTAGAAAGGGCACTGCTTATGTTTTTCTGCTGAAAGAGTGTACTACAAATACAGGACAAGGAGTTCATCTTGCATAGCTCCTTATTTCCAAGAAATCCAAGCACCTCTAGTTTTACATAAGTCACCCAGGACAATACAGCTTAAGTTACTGTGGTAAGACTTGCTTAACACAGTTCTGTAATTAGTTAGAAAGTCAATTCAACATTTATTTCAAGTGTATGAGGGAGAAGCAACTTCATGAATAGGTAATAGAGAAGGCATACATTGTCTGAATGCATTAGTTTAAAAAAGTGTTCTTAAATTACTCTTTTATTGAAAGCATGCACTTGAAGATCCTAGATTATTCCATTTGCAAGTCAACACATTATGTGCATTACACTTGTATTAAATTATTATGCCTCAGCTAAATAAAGGCCTTCAGTCCTGGTGTTTCACTTTTATGAGCCTCCTACATCAATGGGAGTGAAGGAGAGAAAGAATTCCTTGTACTTTCAGTGCTTATTGAACCACAGTTTTTGGGTAATCTCAAAGAGTAGGCACAATTTGAGCAGTAAAAGCATAAACAAAATTTCTTTTGAGAATTTTCTTTTGAGACTTGCCGAGATTTTCTTTATTATTGCCTAAATATTCCTTCTTTCTGACAAAACATGAAATGATGACACAAAGAGTTCTCAACTTGAGGGGCAGTGTGGAGCTGTTTCATGAACTGTGGATTAAAAAAATCAACAGAATGAAAGACTTACAGTCAGTATTTAAAGATTTGGAAAGTCAGAAATTTTTGAGAAGGTGTCTTGGGGAACAGAGAAGGTGGGATAAAAACACTCTGCCTTTAGCTTTCTTCTTTTTACAGTTCTCTGCAAATTCAAGTGACTGTTATCAATTAATTGTTTTCCACATTTTAACTGTTATACTCTTGCCAGTCAAGCCTCTGGCTGGATAGGAATGGGAGTACTTAACATTAGTGATTTCTGACACATGGGGTCTAAAAGTTGGATTTTAAACCTAGTATCAATAGGTACAAGCTTTTTTCTTTCAGTATCAGGTAAAATGTTGTTGAAAAACCTATATAAATATAAAGCATCAATGCTATATATCTTACGAAATGCAAACCCCAGTATTTCTGGAGATGATTTAGAAATTTTGTACACATACATACTTGCCGTGGTTTAAACCCAACCAGGCCCCATGCAGACGCTTGCTCACTCCCCCAACCAGCAGGACTGGGGAGAGAATGGGAAGGGTAAAAAGTAGAAAACTCATGGATTGAGGTAAAGGAATTTTAATAGGGAAAGCAAAAGCTGTGCACAAGCAAAGTAATACAAAGGAATTAACTCACTGCTTCCCATGGGCAGGCAGGTGTTCAGCCATGTCCAGGAAATCAGGGCCCCATCACACGTAATGGGGACTTGAGAAGGCAAAACTCTTCACTCCAAACTCTCCAGCTGCATTTACTGGGCATGATGTCATATGGTCTGGAATATCCCTTTGGTAGGTTTGGGTCACCTGTCCTCTCTGTCTCTTCCCCACTTCCCATGCACACCCACTTTCCTCACCATCATGGCAGCATGAAAATCAGAGAAGGCCTTGGCTCTGTGTAAACCCTGCTGACCAATAACAAACACATCTCTGTATTATAAACCCCATGTTCAGCACAAATCCGAAACAAAGCCCCATACCAGCCACTGTGAAGAAAGTTAACTCTACCCCAGCCAAAACCAGCACAATACTCTATAATGCTCCTTAAAACTTATAGAATGTATTTGTTGAACTACAGCCCCTCCTAAAATTATCAACACAGTGTTTAGAATTTCCACAGAAACTCTTATTAGCATATACTAACTTTTTCAGCTGTGTAATCTTCAAACTGCATTAACGTTTTTTCTTTCATATAAAATGGGTGATAGAGCAATCTATTTAATTTTGTAGTTCCTCCTCTTCAGTCTCATATCACAGAATCCCAGAATATGTTGAGTTGGAACAGATCCACAAGGGTCATCGACTCCAACTCCCAGCCCTGCACAGCACCATCCCCAAGAGTTACACCATGTTCCTGAGAGTATTGTCCAAATGCTTCTTGAACTGTTCCAGGCTGGTGGTGGATATCAAACCACCAAAGTACCATTAATGATGCCTTTGTTGGGGCCTGTACTAGAAAAGTTTATCATCAAGGACTCCGTGTAACGGTGTTTGCATTTCTGCAGGGAAAATTGCTTCTGAACATAATATATTCTTATACAGCAGCTTCCTTTTTCTTAGCAGATTGCTACATTTTTGCAAAAAAAGCACTTTCATGCATATTTTGTGTGCATACATAAATTTAGATACTGTCATACATTCTCTATTTTAAAATTATTTTTATTTTTTGAAATATAGCAGTAATATTAAACCCAGTAATTTTATACTCATTATAATGCTTATGCAAGCACTAAAATATTATTTAATTGGAGCTGAGCTTCAGACTGAAATAAAACTTTACATTGTACAATTTCCCATGTGGTTTATCTTTCAGGCACCATAGTTAATGACAACTTTCACAACAGCTTCTGCTAAGCCAGCTGAAAATATACAAAATTTATCTTCTCTATTACTGATAAGGTGATATAATAAAATAATTGTGTGGGTGAAATTTCTTAGCCTGCCTTATGGTCTTCACATACCCACTGGATTCAGAATCATGAATCCAAACTCAGTTTAGGCTGCTCTTCTACCAGAGGCATGTTGCTTCAGGTTTTAATGATTGACTAAGCAGGCCTATGCATATGTCATCCTCCTTTCATATCTATCTAATCCCTTGTGGCTGAGGGATCCATCAACAAATGAAATGACGCCTCAGTAAATCAAATTAGTCAGCAAGTCCAGAGATGTTGTCAGTATTATGCATGATTGCTAAGACATGCACTGGACACTGTAGTAAAATCTGCAGTGCTACCTCCAGAAGTAGCAATGATCTTAAGTCATAAGATCATAATTTGGAAAACTGCTATCTGTGTCAGAGTAATTAACACCAGCTCTGCTGGCCCAAGATGTTTTCTAGTTCTCTTACCTGATGGTAATAGCCTGTGTCTAAAACCTCTCTGCTTTCCTCAAGATTTAATCTTATTTCCACTAAAATAATGATTATGATCATAGTAATAATGATACTACAGCCCTCACTTCTAGGCCACTTGAAGAGGCTGATCCTATAACAAATCATATTTCAGGAAAAACAAATCATCTTGGTGCAATTATGCATTTAAAGCAAGTTTTGAACTTTACATTTTTTGTCTTAAAGATACGTTTATTCTTGAGAATATAATTTGCCCTTACATTTACCAGGGACAGGTATGCCCTTCCTTCTTGTACAGTTCTCATATTTAGGACAATTCAGCAAGAAAAAAAATCAATCAAGTTGCAAACGTGCTGAATTTTGCTAGAAGTCTTTTATAATGGGAGTTACTTTTGTTGGTGGGTCTAGGACCCAAGGGTTTTATTCTGCTGGGTTTAAATGGATATTGGAAAAAGGATCAACAGGTAAAATGCACAAGTAGAATAGCAGTCCCTGGATTCACTATTTGACATAGGGTACTCATGTGTATTTATTTTTAGTGGCGTAATATGTCATTACTTTTATCTTTTTATATATAGGCCTTCTCCTTTTCCTTTTAGAATTAATGCAGTGTGGAAGTGGGCATTTTGTTTATTGAGCCCTTGTAATTCCATACATGGATTTTGGAGTGTGTATGCTTACAAATGCTGCAGGGATGACCAATTTTTATGAAAATACATCATTGAGGAGCCAGCATGCCAATTTCAAATACTGCAGGTGTTATAAATGGAAGTGAGAACAGCAGCTAATTTAAATAACTTCCCATTGCCAAGCCATCATCCACCCTAAGAGGATTCCAAAGCACATTTTGCCCTAGAAAAAATGATGTTGTTTTCTATTTTCCTATGAAGCTGAATTACAAATTACTTCTTCAGCATAGACCAGAGGGGAGAAAAGTAGATATGTGGGATATTGGTATCTAAACAATATTTTAGCAAATAGACAGACAAAAAGTGTTTTATCAACAGCTGATTATGGTCACTCATTCACATTTTTACCATACACTAGATACCAATAACATGCTCAGAGCTATGCAAAATGCAATTGCTATCTACTTCTTAAGGCTAGGAGTCAGACAGCAAAGATACTAAGAACGAAGTATGTTTCTGAAATGTCTAGAGAAAAAAAAATTGAATGGTTTTATTTTAATAGCTTATTTCTGTATTGTTTCAGTGGAAAATGCCACATAGCCTTTTAAAGCCAAAAAATGTTTTATAACATTTGCAGAAGGTGTCACTTCTAGTAATGTTATGCCCTCACTTGTCTTGATGAGCTGAATAATGTGATTTTCAGACAGCCATCTAAATTTTCCCAGATGAGATGATAGCTGTTCAAATTACTCAAGTTTCCACTCAGTATATGGTTTACAAATAATTTATCAATGATAATATAAACCAATTATATTTCTAGTTGGCCTTTAACAGATGAAAATATATACACAAATGTCTAACTTAGTCCATATTTCCTAATTATGTATGGGCTCATTCTTTTAAATGAGTGCGGTTTACGTGTCAAACTTCTGAGTTCCAGCCTGAAAGAGCATTGAATCCATTCATGGTCCATGACAGAGGAATCGTGGCTAAATAAGCAACGTACCTGATGTCCATGGTCTGAGGCATTATTTCACTATTTTTCTAGAACTTCTTTGGTTTTTTCCCTGGGATCTTCATGCCAACTTTGTATCAGGATTTATGGCAATTGATTTTTGCATCTACCACTGTCTTAAGCTATGTGAAGACATGGGAGTGAAATCTGGCCTCACTGAAATCTCTACTAAGAGCCCACGAACAGAGTTTAGGTGAGAACTAATTCTGAGTTTTCCTCAGAGTTTAGGTGAAAACTCTTCATGCAAATCAAATTACTTTTGAGACAGCAAAGTCCTCTGTCTTTGATGGGAGATAATTTTACCCCAGACTTTTTCAGCATAGTAACCACACCTAGTTCCAAAATAGTAACATGCAATGTCTGAGTTGTTGTTAAGAAATCAATAGTCAGTTTTGTAAAAGTCACTTATTAAGGTATAAAATGAAAGCCAAACAACAATAAAAAAACCACATTTCTGAAAAATGTGAAGAGCAAAACATTAGATTAGTCAAGGCACATCTGAAGGAGAAAGCTGTAGTCATGAATTATTAGTACTAGAAATGCAAAATGCTCTCCTTTTTCTCAAAAGTCAGTTCAGCTCACACACCATCACAAAGTGGCTCTCACATTTCTTCATTTTTCACAATTCCAAATCAGGTGCAACAGGACTGCTGAAACCTCTTTCAACACAAAGGGATGTTTTGTTTGTATCATAATTTCTCCATCACTTTGCTAAGTAGTAATCCACATAGGAAAAGATACTTTAAAACTCAGGCTGAAGAACTTTGTTCAAAAAATTACCTTTTGCCAAACATTGACTTGAATAGGCGTAGATGCCCTGTCTATCACTGTCGACTGTATAGGGAACCTAGGGAGACCAGCTTTGCAATTGCGACAGTGAGCTAGGTGCCCAAGGTCTGAGTAGGAACAGACTACCTATGCACAGCAGCAACAAAGCAATCAGAAGGATTCTCAAAAAGGAGACAAAATGTCCATTTTATTTTAAGTTTGTATCCGACTTCAAACTTCAGCTGCTTCTAAGTGGTTAGCTTAAACGCCTTCTTATATCACAACAGCACTGTAGAACTCTCCAGAAGTGGTTCCATGGGGTTTATTTTCCATTGTATTTATACATAAGCAGAGGGAATGTGATACCCTTAATGTTGGTTCCACCATGTTTTGCTCAAAGTTGTGCTGAGTGAGACATAGGTCTCTCCTGCAAAGCTTAGTGGAGAGAACTGGTGGTGGAGATAAAGCAAGAATAATTTGGAGATGAATCTTTTTTAACATAAACCATTTTTAGGGAAACCTATTTTTACCAGACTTGCATCAGTGGTGGTGTGTCAGGCTACAGCTTCATGTTAAACAAAGAAGGCATGTTTTAAGGGACATTAAATGCAACAGACTTCTCTGGAGTGGTTGTGAGTGAATACCAGATGACAGCACAAGAAACTAAGCAGTTGGTGAAACTACCTTCAAGTTAGTTTCAAGTAAATTAAAATGCCATGGCAGTGTATCAAAACAAATGGAGAAGGATTAAGCAATCTCTATTCATTTGGTATTTGCAAGAAACAACCGTCATAAAAAATTAGAAAATCATAGGCAGCTTTTTCAGAAAACTGTCTGAAGTAGAGACTTCACAGCTACCCAAAACAGAGAAGAGTAACTTGAAAATACATTACATACCTGTGAGCCCTCATTAAATAAGAAATATAAAAGGGACAATATTTGGTTAGAGTCAGAGAGAAAATGTCCATCTTTTGGTTAAAATTGGGACATATCATCAAGAGAATTTGGAGCAACATTAACCAAATCCTCTGAGAAGTCATTTGAGACTTTTTCCCAAGGATAAGGAAGCCCTGAGCACTAAGCATATATATGTGAAGGCTCTTACTTTCCTTCATTTTTCCTGGAAGCATTTCCTCCTTTCTAATTAAGAGCTAAAAGAGGAGTAAGTAGATTTCTTGCCATGAATGTTATTTACCAGAGAAAATGTAAGTCTCACAAGTCACAGAACAAAGGAAAACCAGTGAAGCGGCTTACCTAAGGAGACCTGAAACAGGCAGGTTACCACTTGTTCCAGCACTTGAATTTAAGAAGTACTTACTCAGGGCTGCTGGTGTTGCATCTTGGGAAACAAGAACCTCAGAGTATCTTGGAAGCCTCAGAGAAAGGTTGAAAATGCTTACTAAAGAGCAGTGTTCATATTAACTTCCTAAAGAGGTGATGGTCCAGCCTGACATCAAGAAAGGGAATTGTGCGGTCAGGACATTAAGACATGACATAGGAGCAAACACTTCACCTATCCAAGGGAGAAAGATGATCATTGTTACAGATCCAAGCCTGCTTATGAGGTTCATCTCTTAGTTACATTTATAAGGGAAGATTTTGCTGTTCTGCAGGGCAAATGTCTGAAGCAACTGCATTTGAAGCAATTCTGTGCAGTCTTGGCACACTGAAACCAAGAGTTCACTCTGTGTTGCTACTGCTCATGAGGATCAGCTCACGCTGTTTTGTGAGAATCAACTGTCTCCAATCTTAGGAGTCTAATGATAAAACCTTTGGAAGGCAAAATCTCTCATAAAACAGTTAAGAATCAATGTAATTGCTGCAGAACTATTTCCATACCCCATGCATGTTCTGCTGCAGCCTGAAAATATTATCTTCCATGAAACCTCATCTGCAAGAGGAAGTCAGCTGACCACGATGCTGTGTGACCCCCTCAGTGCACATAAAACTCATTGCACCAGAATCCAGCTACACCAGAACTGTAAAATAAAAGGAAATTTTATTTTTATGCTTTGAACTCACTTTCAACTTCAGTCCCATGGGTATAGTTTGAGTATTCAGAGAGATCATATTTTCAAAAGTGATGATAAATATTCTGCATACACTTGTGGTAAAATTGTTATTTGAATTTTTTTAGATATATTTCTACAAGTTTGACTAAGAAAAGAGAGCTAAAAGGACAGTGTCTCTTGAAAGACTTGATAGGTAGAAAGGCTGTTAATTGAAAAAGACAAATAAATATGGCATAACAGTTCCTATTTCAATAAATGGTAAATTAGTAAAAAAAAAAAACCAGCAATATTAATGCATTCAGAACATTTCAAGAGCAGGAAAAGAAGTTAGTTCAATTAAAATGTGCAACAAAAGAATATAATTTATTTAAGGAGACAAAAGAAATACAAACCCTTTTACTAATTCACAGATTGCTGCTGGAAATTAATGGCTTGCTTGCCTATAAAATAATTAGAGGTGGCACTGGGAATAAATGAGGGAAACAGCCCTGACAGGGAGGAAACCAGGGAGACAACTAACTTCCACATTTCTGGTTTATGCAAACCATCTGTCTCCAGGAAAAAGGGATTAACTGTGGACAGTAACAATAATGATTGTTATTTGCATAGGTTTCTTTTTAAGATGAGAATACAAAAATTGTTTAAACTCATTGAATATGAAAGCATGTCAACTTCTTTTAAACAGTGAAGCACCTCCTCAGGGCTACAGCAGCATTTATTCAAGAATTAAAGTGTTACAAACGTGGCAGAAGTAGAACAGCTGGTTTCCATGATGTGGCTTGGTATTAGTGTAGGCATGGACCATGTCTGAACCAGATCCAAGGTACAAATCACATTAACTTATTTGTGTAAGCTAGACTACCGTTGTTGCCTCCTGGTTCAATTTCTTTAGGAAGTACAAAAGTTGTATTGTTTTATTTGAAATATAGTTGTTTTGAATATGGTAGGGTTTTACTAGAATACTATAATTTTCAGAATGTGCAGTTCTATCATGCATTCTGAGATTAAATTCTTGACTACCTCAAAATTATCATTTACATTAAAAGTTCTGTTTTGACTTGACTAAACCTCCATGATTATGATTTGACTGATACTAGTCCATGGTAACTTGTTTTAGATCTGAAACTACTTTTGCCTCTGAAAAAGAGAGCGAAGCTGTACCCCAAAACCTCTGAAAATGAGTAGACCCGTGCTGTGTCTGTGGAAAGTAACATTCTCAGCCTTTGCTCTCATCTGTGAAGAGACTGAAGAGGATTAAACTTTAGACTTGATGCCAAATACTTGGGATCAGAGTATTTTTAAACTGTCTGCAGATGCTAAGAATAATTCTGGTTAAGGGTTATAATACCTGCTGTAAAACGGATCTTTTCTATAATTGATAGTAGAGGTATTTTTTTAAGCTAGATTTTTTAGGACTCCTTGAAAATTGTATGAGAGCTCTCATGTAAAAAACAACGTGAAATAACATGGAATTCATGCTACCCCTATATGTCCAAAAGATGCTAAAATGTTTATCTTAGTAAAATTTTGGGTGAAACAATTTTTTTTTTCTTTTTGTGAAAATTCACTCTCCTCAAGTTTTCATTGGTTAGGATTCTCAGCTCTAATCTTAACACTTTCTATCATTACTTAGCTCATCTTTTTCTGACAAAAAAGGGTACTTTAGACAAACATGACTTCTCTTTCATCCTTTCTCCCATTTCCCTTTCAACTGACTACTCAAATGATTAAAAAAATCACTCCAATAGGAGAAGTTAACTTTGTTTCAGCCTTCTTTCTTTCCCTTTCTTTAATTTTCTATTTTTGAAAACTTTTCCAGAGGTTTGTGTTGTTCCTAATGAAAAACAGATGCCCTTCTAAAGCGCCTCTTCCTCTTACTACTTTGAAAAAAATCTAGTTTGAGAAGAAAGCAAATGGGTCCATCATTGACCAGTGGCTTTCTTGTGTTCAGGATGTAAAGCCAGAAATAGCTCATCATTTTATGGAAATTTGAAAATCTGAAGACTGATAAACTGATTTTTTTTTGTAAAAAATGGTATGATGCCCTTCTGCCCTCAGAAGTAAGTTTTGATTTTTTTTTCTCCCATATATAAGGAAGCCCACTCCCCCAAATTTTTAGGACTCACAGTACTATTCCTGACAATTTTACCAGAACAAGACATGCAGGATCAGACCTTATGATTTATTCAGAAGTTGCTATTGTGTTGGGTTTTCATTCTAAAGTTAATTGGAATTAGAATCTTTACTGATAGCAAAAGAAAAAAAACTAATTTATTTTAATCTAGCTTCAAACTAAGTTTTTAATTAAATGACTGCTTTTTTTCTCACCACAATTTGCCATTGCAGGTAAGAAACTGTGGGTACCCACATTAGAGATAATGAAGCATATTTTAAAAACAAATCTGACTTTCATTTAAATTTTGCTTCAGACTTCTAGTCCAGACTCCAGGTTTCAGTATTCTATACAACCCTGAATGAAATCTCTAAATCTGAAAGTCTCCACCATCCATTCGTTGTCAGAGGCTGCTACAATCAGCTGAACCTAAAAGTAATTATTATACATAAATGAACTGAAAGAAGTTGATTTTCCACGGGCTTTAATATCACAACATTTATTAGAGTATAAAAAAAATTGCCTGTGGAGCACTGCATGGGAATTAAAAAAAAAAAAAAGAACAGAAAATCACATTCTCAGATCCAGCCAAAGCTTTGTAATTCATGCAGAACCTAAAATTACAGACACATGTATTAGAAATATGTAAAGAAGTTAACTGACTCTTGTAAGTTGTGAAGGCCATCTCCTTTGAAGCATTTGGGGCTGTTCCATAGTAGCAGCTTTAAAATCCCCCCTCCCCTCAGCGAACAACTATTTAGACTATTTGTTATCAATCATGCATGCTTGTTACTATTTTTTGCCTTCAGAAACTTCTGAGACAATAATCATCACTTAATTAAGATAGAATTTTGCTCTATCATACCCTGTGTGTGCACAATCACTGCGCAATATTCATAAGGCTTTCTGAAAAGAACCATCTCACTGGCACACGCAAGGAAAAACTTGAGAGGATTCAATAAAACAGAACTGTTGGCTTATTTTAACTCAGTGGCACCATTACTGAGCTATGAAATTACTGAATCAAAGGAAATTTAAATATACTGTGATGCCGATGCATGTCTTTATTCGTCTAGCCAATCATATGAGTAATGATCAGGAGCCATTATTAGGCATCTTCTCTCCAGATGAAGCAATCACTATTACTGGGTTTATATACAGAATAATTCCTCCACAGGTGAGTGAATTAGACATGGGAAAGTGCATGTCAGAGTGTGTATACCTAGAGTGTGAACATCTAGGTTGCTGGGTGGGAAGAAGCAAGAGAGGAAAACTGTTGTTGGGAGTGGAGAACACTCAGTCATGATTCCAAGGCATAGAAAAGGCAGATGCTTCCTATGGGACCCTGTGGGAACGTTATTTCCTGCAACCCCAAATGCCACTGGAAGTTGCTGGACAGAGATTAAGTTTGGAGCAGCCTGCAAGGTCACACTGGCTGTGAGGGATGTATGTGTTCCCAAAGCATTTTATTTTGACCTGCCAATTGATGAGAAACTTGCTGTGCTTAGAAAGCTTTTCTATCTTGTGTTCCTTTTGACATATTCTCCTTAAGAAAAATAGCAGACACATTCCTCTCAAGGCTTTGGCTGAATTTAGGTCCAGTCACAAAGCATTTCACTTTTTTTCCAGGACATTATTTACCCTAATTTCAGATATACCTCTTCTGAGAGAGCCATAAATCACAGGTCCACATTTCCAGTCCTGAATACTTAAAACCACACATCTTAAAATACATGCTGGTCATTGATTTGCCAAATTAGAGGTCTCCTGAATATTTTCTAGTGTTTTTTTCCTTCTCTCTTACAGTCTACCTTTGCAATTGAAAAGTGCAATTAAAGTACTATTGAAGATTAAATAAAAGTAATGTCAATAACATCTCCCTCTATGAATGAATGAGAAATTGTTTCTGCTGACTGCTCAGGCATTATAATGAACTGTAGGGAAGAAATGCTGAGGTCTTGAAATGAGCTTTGAGAGCACTGGAGTATCAGCTATTAGGAACTGAATTTACCTTAAATTTATCTTAACCCATCCATGTAGTTTTGTATCATGGAAGCTAAAACCCCTAGACCCCTAAGGCAGAAAATGGACACATATCTTTCTCATTATCTGCCTGTGTCTCTCTTTTCACAGGCAGACAGAACTGTTGTGAGAATCATGAGGGCCAGAACATAGAGCAGGAAGAGTTCAAATCCCTCATCTTTCATTTAGCTGTGAGATGACAGACACTGCTGTCCAACTCAGGGTGATGACTGCTCCACCCCCTCTCAGCAATTGCCAGACTTACAGGAAACGGTAATATTTTAAAGCTGGACTGTCAGAGGGATCTGTGGTTACTCCCTACACTTCAGAGGAGCATATTTTAAATGCTCAGAAGTTTGAAATTCTTTTGGCTTTTTATTGTAGAGACAGCACTCAGCTGTTCTGGATAGGTGCTACTTAGGAAGAGCTCCTGTGTTTTTCTGCTTTTTTTACCTGCGGAGAAAAAGACACAATTTACCACTAGGCACTTTAACATCCAGTCTCGATCTGTAGCCAGACTACAGATTTTTGGCTCACCTCATTAGGAGCTGCACACCCCATAGGCAAAACTGTGCTCAGTCCGCATAATGTCAAGGAAATTAAGTTTAGTCAGAACTTTCTTGTGCTGTTAGCAAGTCCTGAGTGCTTCAAAACGAAATCTTTAAGAACAGGCATAGACATAAGCATCTGATGCGTTCTCAATTGGGTTGATGGGATGTAAGATACAGCTAGTTAAAGTGGTTTCTGCTATAGATATATTTTCATATGCTCATGTTCCCTTGTAGTGTTTGTTTACAAAGAAACCAATCTTAATTCTTATTTGCTTTGTATTCCAGAACTATCCTTGGCAGCAGCAATCTTCTTGAATCTATCATTACCCAAAGCAAGGAAGATACTTCAGTTTTTTCCCTTATGAGAGCTAGAAAGATAAATACTGTCAAAAAAGAAAGTGTCCTCAAAATGAAATATTTACTAAGGGAAAAAAAAGGAAGAATTCAGTAACAAGTTAGTTCTAAACAATCATTTCATGTTCAGACTCCAAGGGCCTAAATTTAACTTTGACAATATTGACCTGCACTGGTGAAAGGCTACTTTTTGAGAGGTCATTAAAGAAAGAAAAATACCGGACCAAGCTTTCTTTATTACCAAGCTTTATATTCTAATTTTAAGCACTAACTTTGTCTTCTGTTTGAACAGTAAAACTAATGATATAGATATAATAAGATGCAAGTGCTCTTATAAGTCTTATTAAATTAAAACCCTATAAATTGCTGGGGTTTTATGTGTTTATTTTGTATGGTACCTTTTTGAAGCTGTTACTGGAATGGCGTTTTTCTAAGTAATCTAATTTTCAAGTTATTTTGCATCACTATTAAGTGCTGTTTTAAGCACAAAAACCTTGCCCCCGATTCTAAAAGAAACTATAATTGAATTGAACCTTACACATGTTTATGCAGGTGCTCAAACAGGTTGGCATATTCCTGAGAATTACCTTGATCTTGCATTCACTATTTGAACATCAGTTGACAGTATCTGCTTCCCCTCTGGTTGAAAGCATCTGCTGCTGCTGTTGCTGATGCTGCTACAGGAATGATTTAAATTTACTGTTGCTGTAACCAAACACATTTCAATATGTTAACTTAAATGTTGTGTGTGGGCGCTCTAAAAATGTCTTTATTCCTGTGTCTCTAAACTTAGAATTTGATTTATGCTAACAGTATTACTTTCATAAAGAAATTTTATGTTCCAGTTCTATGTAGGAATTTTTAATATCTAATTTAAACACTTTTTAGCCCTTAGACAACTAGAAACTTTTCTCTGAAACTGTGGCCTGCAAGAAAAATGGGTGATAACTTCGTTGTCTAATAATTCTGAATGAGCCAAATAAAGATTTTTGTCTTGAATACACATTATTATAATATGTAGTCACCACTGCAAAAGAAATTTTTGTCCATCAGAATTTGAGACTAGTACTTTTAATTTTTTGCTTTACCACAGCAAAAAATTGGATACAATAAAAATTGCCATGCCCATACATCTTTTTATTTAAATTTGTGTTTCAGATTTTCATTTCAGTATACACAGTGGCCCAAAAGAGAAATGCTTTAAAAATGCCAGTAACATAACAACCTTGCACTGCATTGTAGTTAAAAACTGATTAAAAATTGATAGGCATGGCTGCTGTTGCAATACATCTGCCTGGTTCAGCTTTACCTTCTGTTGTGAAGTCCTGTTGAAAAGCTAATCGTCCACACTAAACATTTTTAACTTGCATGTGGTGTTGACCTTTAATAAATCATTCTGTTTTCTTTAGCGTTAGCAGGAGGTACATTCCACCCTGCACAGTACAGATAAAATCTCTAATATTTGCATAAATTTGTTCCTTCTTGGGTTTGATTATGAGACAGTTCAGGTGGATATGAAAGATCAAGCCTGAAGAGAAATGGAAATAGAACATGATGTCTGAGTTACTCTGTGAAGAAGATGACTTCAGACTTTTTCTCTGCTTACTAGCCCTTCTTAAAATGCCTTGTAAAGCTTCTAAAGGACTAGTGGATTCCACAGGTGATAAGGAAAACTTCAGCTCTCTCTTTCCTTTTTCTGAGAACAAAATATTATTATTTACTGAAACTTTTAAAAGCATGTATTATCATGAAGTATCAAGACAAAACCCTCTCTTACATGAAGCAAGAAACCACAAGGAGTGGCTCCGCAAGGCTGCTTCTTCAAGCAATGGTTAGTACCTTGATTAGCAGTAACTGAAATAAATATTCTGTAGCAGAGGTGCAAGCAAAAATGTAATCTTGTATCCTGAATCTGGAGAAATTTTTATATTAGCTGGAGACTATATTAAAATACACTAGTTGTGGTTCCCATTTTGGTATTGAATGCACTTCGTCCAGTAAGTACTCAGATATTCAGGAAAAATATGTCAGAGAAAGCACTTTGCATATGCACAGATATCACTCTTGGAGAAAATGCTTTGCATCCAGAAAAACAGCTGAATTAGCATATCTGCACGACAGAGAGAAGTGACAGATTGCTTTCTCCAAAGCAGCTGCACAGCTCGCTCTGGCAACTCTTTGGTATGCTACAGAGGTATTGATCCAGGAGCCACGTCACAATCAATCAGGCTCTCAGAGAACTGTGAAAGAATTGCAAATGCTTAAGTTAAGTAAGCACACAGTAAAAAGTTTTATTGAAATAAAAAGTGACTGTTTTCAGCTGCAGATAAATACTTTTTACCTTAGCTTGCTTGAAAAAAATAATTATGAGAGCTTAATAACTCTTTCAAAACACTGAGATCAAAAACCAACTGGCTAAAGGTGCTGCTTTCTAGTAGTAATGTCAAACCACATCAGAGTAACAAAATGTGCCAAAACAAATCTCATAAACCGTTTCTTAATTCTAAATGTTCCTCGGAATAATAAAACTCTTTTCTTCACTGAAAATCAAGGTGTGAGACCATTGGCTACTAATGCAGACCATCAATAAATATGCATATGTATCTACTCCCCTGTCTCTGTACTACTATTTCTTCTGTGGGCACCACCTTTGTTATTACTGTGACTTTCTTTACACAAAGAACCCCAGGTTAAGGTTGCTGTAACTCACTAGAAATTGCTGGTATTAACCCTGCCTCTGCCTGGTGCCATCAGTGCAGACTTACTGTTCCTTTTTTTTCTTCTCTCCATTTCGCATCCTCTCCCATCTTGTTTTACTACACCGAGTAGGCTTAGGTATATTCCTCATAACTCCTGGCTCCAGATGGCATTTGGATATGGACAAGTCAGTCTTTTGTAAGTGCACATCAGTCTTTCTCTATTTTCCCCGCATATTAGGTCTGATTTTTGCCAAGTGTGGGTGAGTAGCAGATCACAGGAAGATGTTTTGCTATTTATCCTTCCACAGCTGTCTATTCACATGTGCCAGCTGTATTAGAACTTGTAATTCAGTTTTTAGTGAAAATTGGATATTTTTGTTTAATATCTTTCATCAAAGTTTTTCCTTTCAGATGCAAATATTTAAGAAAGCAAAGCTCTGCTCTAGGTGGGGTGTATTCCAGATTGTAAGGAACTAAAATTCCAACTGCTGTATCTAGAAGACAGCTCTGTATCTAATCTATAGGATACCCCTTCCCAGAAGATTATGCAAGACCCTTTCTTGGACATATTTAGAACTACACACTGCCTGACCGTGCCTTGCTGTAAGCTAGTTTTAAAAGTCCTCTAGAAAAAAACAATCTAAGATTTGATTCACCCTAGTAGGTTTGTATTATCACCTAAGGTTTCTCCATGCTTCCTCTCACGGTCTGAAGATCTAGGCGTTCTCCAATAGTATAAAATTGCTTCAGACTTACCAGAAATAATGGGAACCAAATTTCAAAGCCTCAAACACTGCTGTGTGCAGCAGTAAACTTTCATCAAATGTACATTAATAGAACAGCTTCTGTGAAGTATGATAGCATATATCCCATAACCAGGTGCAAAATGAATAGATGCAAAATGCTATGAGCATGTGTTTGAGTGCTTAAAAGCATTCATTGTTCAAAATCATCATGGCAGAATTACAGTTGCATTCGAATACATGATTGAATATAATCTAATGTGTGAGAATTGTTTGTTAAAATGCTTGTTTAACTTGTTAAGTGTTGTATGCAGAGATACATACACTACAATTCCATTGACAAGAACAATTGACAATTGCACTCCTACATGCAATTTTCCTGTGAGGTCTTAACCTAGCTCTTGTTTAAGTAACCACAATATTTTACTCTCTGAAAACTAACATAGGAGAGATGCAGAGCACTCTTTAAGAAGCTGGAAATTTCAGAACCTGAGGGCTAGAAGGCTACTCAGATAAGAAATGAAAGCTTCCTTCATGCCTGTGAGGTGTTTACTCAAATTTGGGTTTAAGTATGTGACTCCCAGGAGCTTTAGCCATATCCCCAGCATTTACTGGTCAGAGTAGCTGAGAAAGCACCTTTATCCCAGTAAAAATGGTGCTTCTGTAATAAACTGAAACTGCTAATGCTCGGCTGTGTAACTCAGCATCTGCAATAAATTTCAGCCAGTTCTACTAACGTGACAGAACTGTTATCAACCAGGATAAGTTGTATTAACTGCACAACCCAGGAAGAAAGAAGCTATGTAGTAGCCCACTACTTGGACAGCTTCTGGAATAGCTCTGGGAGACACAGAAGAGCTAGTCAGAAACTAGATAGAATCACTCAGACAGCTGGTCAAGAGAAATTAACCCAGTAATAGGGAAATGGCACTTAATGAGCCACTATCACCTTCCTGCCTATCAGACCATTTAACCTTCTCTAAAGACTTTAAGGTATAGCATGATGCATTAAGTTTCTGGAATGGGAATAATTCAGAAGACAAACCAGAAAACACTCATACTTTATTTGCTGAAAATATGGCTGGAAAGAGGGCAGCAATCACTGTGACCTTAACTGAGGTCAGTTTTTTCTCCTAGGTAACTGTAAATAAATTACATGGAAAAGAATATCAAAAATCCCTGGAAAAAGATAAAAGGATCACCTGGCAATCTCAGGACATTGGAGAAGTATTATTGATTAATAAAACAAAACAGAGCAAAATCCCAAAAAATGAAACAAAATAATTTAAATGTGCATACTCAGAGTGAAACTGTAATGAAGGTCAATCTTTTGCATGGTACAGAGATATGACAGCATGTCACTACATCTGTATCTCATTCAGCCAGAAAGTCTCGCTATGTTTTTCCTTACAAGTGCAGCTTTTCACGTTTGAAATGCAGATTTGGTGCTCAGAACCACAGAAACATTGTTTGACTGTAGCGGGTTGAGTTCGAAACCAGGCAGAAACACCAATTAAATGTAGTGGTTTTGGTTCAAAATATTCATTACTTACTTATTTTCCTTCTGTGAGATAAGAATTAGGAGAAAAGCAAAGCAGGCACAAACCTTAAACAGTTGCAGTACAATGAAAGAGTTTTATTACTAATAGAGTTGAAAGTAAAGAGAAAATAACAAAACAAAATTAAAGCAAATCCCCCCCCCCCCGCCCCAGCACTTCTCTCCTTTTACCCAGCTCACACAAGGGATAACAGAACATGGGATGTTAGTCAGTGTTCCAGTTCTTGGAAAGTCTCTCTCTTATGCTTAAGGGAAAAAAGGGTTTTTCCTTCAGTTGCACGTGGTTCCCAAACTGCCACCAACAGCAGATCCGCCCGGAAACAAACAATCTGCTGTGTGTAGAACATCTCTCCCATGAAAAATCTCACAGTTCCTTCACACTGCAAAACATGGGCCATCACATGGGGTTATTCATCTTTTTAAGGATAAGTTCTTTTGGCCTGCACACAAAGGCTTTTCTTCGCCACAAGTCTCTAACAGCCTCTTACTACTATATAGCCTGGCATTGGCATTCTTCACAATCTTCACAGGCACACGAAGATACTCCATCCCCCCATGTTCTTCAAATGGATTAAAGAGACAAACAGTTTGTGGTATTACAGTTTCTTACCACGGCATGCAAGAAGGTTTCTTTTAAGCTGCCCGCCAGAATCGCGGCACCGCCCTCTTTTCTCCCGCCGCCATTTCCAGCTCCGTCCCACGGGACTCACTTCTCTTTCTCTCTGACTCTGAAGCCGCCATGCTGAAGAGTGTTCTTGTTCAGCCTTTACGGTGGGGAAAGCCTCGCTCCCTTTGTGCTGCTGGCTGCGTGGTGTCTTCTTCAGTTCAGCACGAAGTGTGCTGGCTGCAGACAGGAGGCTCTGCCGGCTCCCGTTGACTCCGCCGGCTCCGCATGGAGAGGAGAGGGACCCGCCGGTCCCCAGAAGCCGCGCTGGATGGGTTTAGCTGTGAGCAGTCCATGGCTGGTTTTAGCTGCCTGCGGCTCTGAGGCAGTCCCCCCCAGCCACCCAGGGTCCGTGCCGCAGCGTTGGGAAAGGGGGAAAGGGGCAGTGGCCCCGGCCCGGCCCGGCGGGGCCGGGAGGCTCCGAGCTGCCCCCACCTCCCAGCAAGCGAGCTCCGACCAAAGGGGAAGTCCCGCCTTTCTGTGCGGTTTAAATATGTAAATTGTGAGAAGCGTAATTGGTCTTAAAGACTGTCCATCAACTCAGGGTCAACCCAATACATTGACCCACTGTGTAAACTAGCAAGACAAACTAAGAAATGTCCAGTGAGCCTGGGGTTAAAGGAAGTTTAAAATGGTGATCAAACTGTAGTACTTTTATGTTGTATGTCCTGTTTATTAATGCTGCTAATGTTTTCTGTGATCCTGCTAACACCAAACAGAAAGATTAAGGATAAAGCTTTGCCTGCAGATGTTCAAAACTTGGCCCTTGACTTTCCCTGAGAAAGCAGAAATGCTCAGCTTCAACTCCAATTGTATGATTTTCCCCTGTGTCAGCTGACAGACCCATTTCCTTAAGCAACTTTCCTCCACTGGTCTTATCCCTGATTCTAAGATCTCATATTCTCTGCTTTAAAAATATAGTTTTGCCTGCAAATGGCCGTGACTAACAGCTTTATTACAGGACTGAACAAAAAAGAAAAAAAAAAAAGAAAGAAAACCCTGCAGATCAAACATGTTTGTACTAAGTCTTATCAGCCTTGCCCTCAGGGCCACTTCACACATTTCCTGTGTGTCTGCAACAGAGCGAACTGCTCTTGGCAATGACCTTTTTTAATCTCTGGCATATCTGGAATGTGAAGCAGAGCATAGCATTTCTCACCAGTAATCTTTTTTTCCTAATCACAAATGGTTCCTTTCACTGCTTTAATGCTTGTGAGCTCTCTCACACACACTCTCACTATCTCTCACACAAACACCCACACACAAACACAGAGTCGTTAATAAATATAAGCGAGCTTCTACAAACTTGAAAACTATTTTATGACTTGGAATTGACAAGTAAATACTGGAAATCCTTTCCCCCTAGCAAGCTCTCGGCACTTTTGGCACCTCTCAGCACTTTTGGCACCTCTGTGTCTCTGGGAAGTTAAGACTTTCAGGAGGGTTCTTCAAGATGATGTCCTCTGATCTCTGATCTGTTTTGGTGAGATGCAGACCTCTATGGTGACAGTGGCGCTGAGTATTTTACTTGTGCTCTGTAGCACTGCCTCAAATATCGAGGAAATATGCACACTCAAGAAACAAACAGAACCTAGCTGTCTGGGTAACCGCAAATTTTTTTGTAACAGAATGATTTTAAAACAATATATTGTGACTAAAATGTCCCTGGAGTATGGACTTCTGCTTGGAAAATGTCTAGCGTGCTACTGGATTACCATTACAGTCTAAACAAGACACCACAGAAATGCTGAGATGAATCTCAAAATCTTACAACCAGAAGCTTCTCCGGTTTCATCTGAGGAAGATCATCAGAGGAGTAATTAATTGTGCTACTTTGTTATCTAGAGTTCTGTGTGAACTAATTTATTCTCCTCAAGTTTGCAGGGTAAGATCCAGGGCCAATAAAACTGATGACTGCAACACTGATATTTATAAGATATTTAATTTTAGTAGTACTTTACTTGAAGTATTCCATTACTTATTATATGGAGTCTCTCACTCTTACACTTTATACATGGAAAATAACACCAAATATTCAGTTTAGAACAAGAGTAGCAAAATATTTCAGGTCTTTTAATAGAGTGCTGATGTTTGGATGCACTTCTGTGATCTAGCTGGAAAACCAAGTGGAAGACCTGATCTTTAACCTTACCCTCCCTGCATCCATGGAGGCAGGCTGGGGCACCCTGCCTGAGGATATCTGACTGTACCTGTGTACACCCTGCAGACACTGTGCAATGTTCATTCCCCCACAGCCTCATGCCCTGCCAGGTCCTCTGGTGCCCCTCCATGCAGACATCCCTTCAAAACATGGTATACCTTTCTTTTATTTTCCTTACATCTGTTTGTGTGCAGTACCCTAATCACAGTAGCCAATAGTTTGAATTTCCATATCTTGGTGTTGATAAGGGAAGGATGAGACAAAGATGTTAGCTTGCCACCTATTTAAGAAAAATGGAGCTACTCTGACAATATTTACCCCAAATAAATTAGCATTTCTTCAAATCTGACAAGTGGGAATTAAGAATTGTATCCTTTTCATGCATCTGGACAGGGTTTTAATTTTCCACTATTGAATTAGCAAGTATTTAGCAGACACAGTCTTGAATTTCAAACTCCCCTTTGACAGCATTTTGGTCTGTGTTTGGCAGTATTTGTTTATGGAAGCTTTAGTTCCATAAGGGACTTTTTATTTCTCATCTTCCAAGTTGCAATGGCATAAACAGGAGTGACATCTGGTATGAAATCCAGCTGCTATATTTACAGAATCTAGAAATCAGTAAGATAGTCATACACCAAAGAGGACAGAGATAACAAAACCACGCAGATGATACCGCCACTTTAGCTGAGCCCAGCTGATCCCTCACACCACCAACCTTCTGGCTGGCAGCTCTGTTCCAGCTTTGAGGAAGCCAGCTGACTCTCGAGTTTAGGAAAACCAGGACAGCTCATATTCAAGTTTTGTCTCAACTGACAGTATGGTTGTAGCTGATTCTGGGCACTCAGCTCCATGACCTTGAGTCTGAAAACAAGCAGTTACCACAGAAGGTACAGATGTAGGCCAGATACATAGTAGGAGGCAAGAGATCCCTTTGCCAGTGAATGTTTTCTCCTTTCTCAAGTGAATGTGTGCACCAGCTGGTTTGTGCCCATCTCTAATACATCATTGATAAGCAGCTGCTATTTCTTCCTGCACGAGAATGTCAGACAGTGCCAGGACTGTCAGTGTTGGCCAGAGCAGTTTTGCCAACAGATCAGAGTCAAATTTTACATCTGCTTTTTATCAGTGCCCATGAAACTGTCAGATCTGTAAGGTAGGAAGGCATACACACTTCCAGCAGCACTTAGTGTGATTGCATCTACAACCTAATAATATAGAAAACTGATAAGAAAAAGGAGCAGACTGTTGCAATGAATGATTGACATTTTTGATGAATTTGGATTGTAACGCAGGCTTCAAATACATAAATACACTACTTAAGAGTTCTACAGCATCAAATGGAATACTAAAGCTGAAATTTAGGAACAGATACAAACTGCTTTAAATAAAACACACAAACTCCTACTCACATGCTCTGATTTTTTATCTTGCTAGGCAAATACAATTTATTTAACTTATCTCTAGAAATTATGTATTGATCTTACAAAAACCCCTACAGATTACTTGAAGGCTGATTGTAATGTTACTGTGTGCTCATCAGAGCTCAGACAATCACAATAACCAGTTTCTATTATGGAAAATAGAAAAGCTACAGACAAAAGTTTTTATATTATTCTTTATGAATGGAGAGCTTGTGTTCAAAAAAAGACAGAAAAATATTTTAAAAGATGGAAATAATACAACATAGATTGAAGACAGACTAAAAATGGATAAAACAGAGCATGTCATACTTTCAGGGAAGAAGAAGCACTGTAAATAACATTAATGATTTCTAAAATGGACTGGAAATTAGGCCTTTATTCAACACAGTGTTCTGGGGCTTTGGTACCTGCAGAGGACTGGAAGAACCATGGCTTGAGAGAGCAGTCTTAGCCTCTTATCTAATAAATCTTGGAAATGTGGGGTGGCTGGGTAAGAGAAAAAACACCAAAAGAGGAAAATGAAATCCCAGTTCCTCAGATCCTTGCAACATAAGGGACCTGAGAGACAGCAGTCCATGGTCTCACTTCGGCCAGGTGCTGAGTACAGCATTCTGGCCAGCTATCTGACTGGTGAGCCATGACAGGGACTGGCAGTGGACAGGAGAGTGATAGCAGAAACTGCTGGAAGGATACATCTCCGTATCTCTAGGGGCTCCTCTCACTGCTGTCTGGCACTGACAGCTGGATGTGGAAGTCCTTGGCTGATGGTGCATGTGTGTGTGCACACGTGTGTATGTGCATTTTCCCTGACACAGCCGATCCTTTGCTTGGATCAGTTTGAAAGTTGAGCTTTGTGCTGTCAACTTGTTCCATGATCCTTCCCTACCATCCCTGATACTAATCAGACTAATCTTCTGACATTTAGTACCCTGCTCACTACCTCCAGAAATAATAAAATAATTTATCAGTATCCCCATGGATTCTGGAATATCTGGACCAGGATCTAATCTCTGGTATCGAAATAGGCAGACATTGCAGTCTAGACATTCCTGCAAAATAATTACAGGGAAAAAATAGGTAGGTCTGATGGCTATGTGTTTTGGACTAAACAGTTTAAAATTAAATCCTATGTGCAAAGATACAGAAAATACACAAAAATGTCAGCCATTGCTTTAAATAATTGGTGTTTTGCCTAAGAGTTGATAGTATTTCTGCAGAGGTAAAGATGCACTAAAAGGTAACACTGTTTTGGCACAACATAGCACTATTTGCGAGTTTCCATTGTCCCATTAAGAATTAGAATTTACTATTTGTTCTGTTGAATAGCTATAAACACACAAAATTGTGTAAACATTAAACAACTGTAAATTCCACTTACCATTTCCACAGAAAATGCCTAGATGACTTCCCTTTCTTCTGTTGTGTCAACTGTGTGTCTCAGCTAGGAGCCACTTGCAAAATTACTGAGGAATTTTCACATTTAAAAATATTTGAAAATTTACTGATGGCTCAGTGGCAAAAATATAGGAAATGAGTGCAGGAGCAAACTCCTTTCAAAGAGAGCTATATAATTCTACAGTACTATCCTCAGCATTGTTTAAAACTAATATTAGCAAGGTGGAGTCCCCCCCACTGCCATCCCCCACCTCCTCCACTGGCCCACCTGCATGGCTGCTTTAGATACTCACTTTATCAGGAAAATCAGAAGAATCTGTGCATAACCCCTCTGTCTTGGTGCTGCTGTGGCTTTGATGCTAAGTCTGGCCAGATCTAGGAAGTAGATGTGATTTCACAGTTCCTTGGCAATCCTGCTGTCTCCTGGATGAAGGTTAGACTCTTTCACATCTGGTTTCACCTCAGGGTTTCTGGTCCTGGAAGGGTAAGACTCTCCTCTCCTGGGATATGTTTCCATGTCATTCCTGGTCATTCATGCTCTCCATTTCTGGGCAACAGTAAACAGAAAGATTGGTGCTGATTCTCTGTGAGTATAGGCTTGTGCTTGTCTTCCCGTAGTAATTTTGATATAATTTGAACACATGGAAATTAGAATAGGTCCACAGGAAGATATTTACTGTCATAAATGACAGTTCCATATTTGGGTTCATTTGCCATCTGTAACACAAATATTACAAGGGAAACATGGTAGTGAAAAAAGGAGATATAAAAATATATATTTTATGTCTCTTATACCGGATTCTCTATATTTCTTTCCACCACTGCGTATCTCACTCTACACACACACAGAGAATCTGGAAAACTGGAAAAAGTCTATTTCAACATGTCAATGCTAATATGTTGGTGTGCTTCTTCTCTAAAACAAATCCTATTATTCTGTTAGAATGTAGGAATTTTCACATTTATGAAATTAAGCATTTTTTCTATTGGGTTGGCTCCATCAGAAGAGAGATGGAATGCAGAGGAATACGGAAACTGAAAAACAGTTTTAATAATTTAAAGGCAGAAAATAAAAGCGAGCCTGAAAGATACCAAGGATGTTGTCACATAATCAAAAACTATTAATTATGCAAAAGGTTAATTAGGTATTTTGGTGTTACATCTAAATAGTAGCAACAAGTTAAGAATAAAAATAAGTAAGAGAAAGAAAGAAATGCAGCCATATGGGAATATTAAGCAATATACTTAAGTGGCCTTCTGTAGGACTGTTCCTACTGTAAGACTTCATGATGATCCCCATGACAGAATATGATTTGTGCTTATTTTGTGCAAGTGTGCAAAAAGAGGCAGAGAGAAACAGAACTTGTGTGGACTCCTCATTCATTATAAACAAAATTTATCACAATGTAGTTTAATTTCCTGTGTATCTGAGCCTTGATGGAGGAAGCTATACTAGATAGACTACTTAAATATATGCCCATCCTCCCACAGATTTCAGTCCACTCTGACTAACAGCTAATACTTATCTCAAGATAAAGACCTTTATTTTAGGAGACAGATGGAAGTATAGGATTAAATTTTTCCTGAATCAGAGCTAGAACTACAGAAACATAATTTAGGTTAGTATTCCAGGGTTCATCCAGTTGAATTCCCTGCTCAAAACAGGTCTCTTTAAATCAAGGCTGTCCCACACTTACAGTATAAAGCAAGCAAGCAAACAAACCTCCTAATATTTGGTATAGAATTTCCCATAATCTAACTTGTGTCAGTTGTCCTATTCCCATGCACTTCTAAGAAGACTCTGCCTTTTATCTTCTACTCTTATAAAAAAAAATATTTTATAAAGTGATAGGTTTCAAATTAGTCCTTTTATTAGTCAAATATTCCCAGATGAGAAAGCAGGCAATCTAAAACTTGAAGGAATTAAAAACTTTGATTTGCTTTGAGCAGCTAGTTGCATGTGGTAGAAGGAAATATATAAGATGGTAGTTCCTTAAAGTCCTTGTCTCTAGCAGGTGACATGGTGGTTTAAAGTATGTTCTCATCCAAAGAGCTGAAACATGCTGGAGCTTGCAATAGCTGTTCTGATAAAAGATTCTTCCTTTTGTTTTACCATTAATATAATTACTGCTTTCCATTTACCATTCCCTAACTAATGAAAGTCTTAATGATTTCACAAAAACTAATATAGCATGAATTGCAAAGCAGCCCACACAATAATGGGAAACCTAGTGCTTAACTTTAAAAGAATTTTTGCTTTTGTGGGTAATATGGAAAAAATTCTGCATGCACTATGCACACCTTCAGGATCAGAAATGCTGTTTCTTTGCAGGTCATGTTTGCCAGCTTGCAACAGGAATGTCTGGAAGGAAAAAAGAATTGCAGCATAATAAAAATTAAGCTTATGTTTATTCCAGGATTATGGTGGAGGCAGTTTTGCCTGGTTTAGATAATATTAAAAATCTTGTGGTTCCTGGCTAGTAAACCGGTTCTTGAATGTGTCCTGTCCCTGCTGCCACTTTCTCAGAAGGTTCCACACTGCTCATGTTTGTGACTTTCCTTCTCCATCCAGGGCTTTTGTTTTGCATCTGGAAGTCAAAGTCGCTGTAGAAAGCTGTCCAACATGCGGTACACAGAGCTGATGGCTGAAATGTTATTTGTACCCTCTAGATATAATTTTTTCAGAGCAGTACCATAATTTGAAAGAAAAGGTTAATTACTAATTACAGATTATTTACTGTGTACTTGTACATGACAATAACTGTCAACACAAGCTATAAAGGTCTATGACTGGTTCAAATACCAACAAAATAGTGTTTTACTATAAATATTACCTGCAACTTCTGCATCCAAAAAAGACAATGCAAGCACGGTCACCTATCCCTACAGATGAGTGTGATCCCTGCTCTAGAATGATGTACTGAAAATACAAACACTTTCTGTAGAAGAATCTGATCTGAGCCTTTTCATTTTGGATCTCTATTCTATTTGGGAAAAGTTTATAAGGCAGCAGTCTTTTGTTAGCTTTATTCCTACTTCCTAAAAGATCCATTGTAAGCTTCAAAGAATTCTCAATCTTCCTGCACATTGTAGGCATTTTTTTGTCTCTTCCTTCTACACTAGTATATACCAGCTCCTTTTCAAAACATGTATCATTATGCTTAGCTTTCAAAGTTCTAAGGTCTATTAATTGATTTCAGTTTTCTCCTCTACTTAAGTATAAAAACCCTAATAATTTTTCCCTTTATTGCAGCCTTAGAGGCTTCCTAGATCATTTGACTATTTACTTTTTCCACCATACTATATAATAAAATCTCAAATTAAGTAATTTTTTAGGATCTTCATTATGTCAGAAGCTTCCAGCAGGTCTGATATTAAATCTCTGCCTTCTATTTTGTTTTGTTTTCCAGTAGTAGGTCAACACTTCAGAGTCACTTTAATCAGTACATGATCTTACTGTGTAATTAGCCCACTAGCTATATATCCTCCACAGATCAATGCTATGGAATATATTCTTAGATAGATGGTCCTGGAAGATAATGATTGGACCTCATAGAATGCATTATGTAAAGCAAGAGTGTAGCATCTGAAAAAGCCAGTGTTTTGTGCTTTTGTCTAGTCTATTGTGCCTCTGAAAAGAGTCCCTGGAGAATCATTTGAACTATTCATTCAAGATGACAGTCTATATTGGAGGTGGAGGCTGGGATGCTCCTGTAAAGAGAACTACAGAGCAGCATATTGATCAGCTGAAGGTGCATCTGTTACCTGGTACAGCAGCATCCATAGTGTGCTGCTAATTAAAACATCTCACCCATCCTTGCTTTTCTGTCTGGAATGAAGTCAAGATGGAAATTAGTTTAACAAGTCCACTTTAAAATGAGAAAAGTATAATGGCTTGTTTTACATCTCCCTCAGTAGGCTTCCACTGTTATTGTGGACTTGATTACTTCCCAGAATGGGCAAAGGCAGTGAGAGGCTAGAATAGAGTGGAGATGTAAAAAAACGTATCCACGTTTCTTCCATGCATTCTTCCCCCAGAGACACTGAGGGTCAGTCAGTGTGGACTCTGCAGGAGGGAGCAGTTTGGAGAAGAAAGACTAGAACTATCTCACTTTCAGAGGGGCAGATGCCATTGAAATGGTGCCATACTGTCACTAACTGTAATTTCAACACTGTGAGAAGAAACGAAACAGTGAGATTCTGCAGTCTACTGCATGGCTCAACTAGATAAAAAGAATAGCAGTGGAATACCTCAGACATGAGAAAGAGGAAGAAATTCTGTAGACACAATCTAGACATCCACAATGTAGACTAAGGGATCCCCTGAATAGTCACAACAAAGATACTACAAACCAGAAGTTCATGGCTATTGCAGATGACATGGGGAGATGAACTTGGCCTTAGGTTTGGCAATTTTCCCCAATGAACTATAGATGTTTGGATGACTAGCTCTGATAAGGATGACTACACTGCAGACAACTAAAGTCACAAAAGACCAATTCCTGTTAGACTGAATGAAAACCATGTTATGATGGAGTTCAACGGGATTTTCATGGCTACCACAATATTAATACTTCCTATAGGGGTAATAGAAAATTTGCATGTGAGAAAACAAAAATTTGGATTTCTTTTAGGCAATATCATGGTTTAGAATAGTTTGGGGTTTTTGTTAAGGAGGGGCTCCATCAGCCACAGAAGTGATTCTTTGCAAAGAGGTGCTTACAGCTTCCTCTAGACCTGACAGAACCAATCACCCGGCTAGTTTGAACATTGTCAAGTTTTTTAAGCCACTTAAGAAGCTTGACACGCCTCTGTGATCCACACTTAAGAACGAACAAAGCCCAGGAAGACTCTCTTGCTTCCCTCTTTTGGACAGGTAACTTGGGGGCCCATGGCACGGCCCAGTGGGGCCAGGCCAGGCCCTGCTCAGCACAGCCTGGTCGGATTGGCTGTGGCGCGGCTTGGCTGAAGATCTCAGCTGCTTCTGCTCGCTGGACACCTGGCACAGCCCCCTCAGTGCAGGCTGGGCCCACCAGGAGACAGCCACCCCAGAGCCGTGCAGCCCTGTTCCATCCACTGCCCTGCTCCGTGCGGGCGGCCCAGTGGCGCAGGCAGGCCAGGCCAGCCCTCACCCAGTGCAGCCGAAATTCATCTGAGGCCACTGCCCGGCAAAGATGATGTGACCAACAGCGATAAGCGAATTCCAGCTGCAGGGCCCGGGTGAGATTAACCCTTTTAGTGCTATAGGATTCCTCCAGAACAGATGAAGCCTGCAGACATCAATCCTCTCCCAAGTCAAAGGAAAGGGAAAGGTGAAGGCACATGAAGAAAACACCATAAAGACACCAAATTCAGTGAAGAAGGAAGAGCTGAAACCCTGAGAGAGGAGAAAGAGGAGATGCTTCAAACCTAGAAGCTGAAATTCTGTTGTAAAACTATGGTGATGTACTATGATACATCAGAGTACCCATTGTAATTTCATGAAGCATGAAGGGGGTGGAGCATTCATACAGCAACCATCAGTAAAAGTACCTGTGCTGAAATAAGCAAATGTTGAAATAGCTGTGATTTGATGAGAAGCTTCAACAAAGAGAGATGAAAGTGATGAAGACCCTTGCTCCCAGGGAAGAAGAAGACCTCTGTTCCTAGAGATGAAGATGCTCCCAGAGATAGGTGGAGAGAACCTTTGCTTCTGAACAGCTCATCCTTAAAATGGTACCCCATTACCTCAAGATTGAACCCTCAAAAGCAGTTGTGGGGAGAGCTGTAAGTCAGGGGAAAGGACTTTCACATGTGAGCAGAGAACCAACCTGGGCGGCTGTCTCGCTGTGACATTGAAGCCATGAGAGAATTGTTTCTTGTGGAGATGTCTCCATAGCATGAGCAAGAGAGACTCCTCTGCCTAAGTGAACTGAAAAAGAGATTATTATAGAAGTGGTAAACTGAAAATCTCAAGAGTTGTCTTTTTACATTGTCAGTGGGAGAAGGGAGAAAGGTGGGGGGAGGAGAAGCGTTCTGAAGGTTTAGTCTGACTCTTACTTTTTTTCTTTCTTTTAGTTCTATTAATAAACTTCTTTATATTCTTTTAAGTTTTGTGCCTGCTTTGCTGTCTCTTAATTCTTATCTCACAGAAAGAAAATAAGTAAGTAATGGATATTTCGATCCAAACCACTACACTTAATTGGTGTTTCTGCCCAGTTTATGAACTGAACCTGCTACAGCAACTACTCTGTGTAGATGACATAATAAAATGATACTGAAGAACTTGTCAAACGGTGCTTCATTACAATCTTGCAGATAAATCCTAAGTCAAAGAAAACCAAACACCTTATGAGAATTTACAGTATGAGTTGGTACTAGAACAGGCTGCAAGAAAGGAAAAAACAAATTGAATTTTCATATGTACAGAATTTGTCATATTTCTCAGAAGTACAGAGGATGAACCAGGGTAAAAATATTTCAATATGTGAGTAGTTTATTCTGACACTAGTCAAATAAAATAGAAATTGGAAAAGAAGCTGGCATTGTAGGCTTTATGTTTTTAATGAAACAGAAACTTTAAAAATCAAAGTATGTCTGTAACAATGTCAACTGATAAAGGGAAATCAACTAGCAAAGCAGAATACTCTAACAGCAAAACAAACGTGCTCATGAATTTGAAAAAAAAGTGAAATATTTAAATGAACATAAAATTGTATTAGAGAAATAAAAGGCAGTATAAATATATATAAAAAATATAAAAGTAAGAAATCTGCCTCTTTGAGATATGCCTCAGTTTGTCCTGGATGCTCAGCAGATACTTAGCATTTTATTCATGCATAAGAGAGGGTGGAGTTCTATCTACCAAGAATTATCTTAGTATTCTCTTTATGTCATGTTCTTTGGTGATTCCAGGCTAAGAAAACAATTACATGTAAATTAATTAGCATAATATATCAACCTGAGGTTCTAATAGAGGAGAGGGAATACAGGGTTGAAGAAAGCAATGAAGCTAATTATATTTTGTATTAGTGTAGACAGGAAATATCTGGAGAGGGGATGTTAATGGTAAAGATTTAGATACTTTGTTGTTGAGTAAGACTAGTGGCAGTGAAGTCAGTAGCCTGGTTTTATTCTGATGAGATTGAGATGGTTTTACAGGATTCAGAGTTGAGTTTAACATTGCACTATGCATTGGGTTTCCCTGGCCAGGTTTCCATAGTGGGGGATACCAGAAGCTTCCCCCCTGTCCGACAGAGCCAATGCCAGCTGGCTTCAAGATGGACTTGCCACTGGCCAAGGACAAGCCCCTCAGCGGCAGTTGTAGTGCCTCTGGGATAACAGATGTAAGGAGGGGAAAAAGCCTGCAAACCCACAGGGGAGAGGAGTGAGAACATGTGAGATAACCAGCCCTACAGACACCAAGGGTAGTGAAGGAGAAATGGCAGGAGGTCCTCCAGACTCTGGAGCTGAGCTTCTCCTGCAGCCCATGGTGAAGAACATTTTGAGGCAGCTGTCCCCTAGCAGTCCACAGAAAGTCCGTGGGGTAGCAGAGATCCACTGGCAGTCCATGGAGGACCCCACGCTGGAGCAGGTGAATGCCTGAAGGAAGATGTGACCCCAGGGGAAGCCTACACTAGAACAGAGTTCTGGCAGTACCTGTGGACCCATGGAGAGAGCCCATGCTGAGACTGGTTTGATGGCAGGACTTGTGACCCCACAGGAGACCCACATTGGAGCAGTTTGTTCCTGAAGGACTGTACCTCATGGAAATGACCCACCTTGGACTAGTTACTGAGGAACTGCAGCCGATGGGAGAGCTCACACTGGAGAAGTTCATGGAGAATTGTCTCCTGTGGGAGGGATCCCATGCTGGAGCAAGGCAAGAGTGTGAGGAGTCCTTCCCCGAGGAAAGAAGAAGCAGCAGAAATTACCTGTGTGAGTAACTGACCTCAGCCTCCATTCCCCATCCCCCTGTAGCCCCAGAAGAGAGAAGGTAGAGAAAATCAGGAGTGAAGTTAAGCCTGGGAAGAAGGTAGGGGTGGGGAGAATGTGTTTTAAGATTTGGTTTTATTTCTCATTACCCTACTCTAATTTGATTGCAATAAATCAAACTAATTTCTATGTGTCGAGTCTGCTTTTTCCATGATGGTAATTGGCGAGTGATCTCTCCCTGCCCTTATCTCAACCCACGAGCCTTTCATTGTATTTTTCACTGTCCAGCTGAGAAGGGGGGTGATAGAGCAGTTTTGGTGGGCACCTGGTGTTCAGCCAGAGTCAATCCACCACAGCTGGATTTAGATACACTACATAAAATCAGGATGGCTTTACAGAAAGTACTACAGTTCATGCATTGAAAACTGCACAAGTCTTAGGCTGTGCTCAGTAGCTGTAAGAATTCCATCCTTCCCTCTGAGAGGAAAAAATAACACAGTTTTTCATAACTGTGGCAGAACTGTAGATATTTTCAGAAATTTATTCAAATGGTCACAACAAAAAGTTCTCTCCAGATTGATTATCATTTCAGTTTAAACCTGTTCTGCTGTGTTCCACTTTGGCCAAATTTAGAAATATATCCTCTGAGGGAAGGCACAACCACCCCTCCCCCACGAGGTTCGGGAAAAAGAAATTTTCCTCGAAGGAAAGTGAAGGAGATAAAACTATTTATTTAACAAACACACAGGAAAAGGAAAATAATGCTTAATAATAAAATCTTTCGCTGTGGAGGAAAAACCTGGGAAAGTGTTAAGAGTCCTCCCTTTGGTCTCCTCGGAGCTGGGGCTTGGCCCAGAGCCCAGCCCTCTGTGCCTGGTGGAAAGTCCTCCCAATGTGCTCTGGTGTTGAAGCAGTCCAGTAGAAAAGGGAGAAAATCCAAAATTCCAGGGAAGGAAAAACAAAGTTCAACTCTCAGTCTCTCTCCGGAGAAAAAGAACCTGAACAACCAGCCAAAAGCTGACTGGAAAGCAGCAAGCTGGGTGCTTCCTCGCTTCCCTGCGGCAGCTGGGAAAAAAAGTCCCTTTCTCTATGTGACCTTGAACAAGCTGCAAACTGCTTTGAGAAAGTTTTGCTCAGTTTCTCCTTCCCCCTCTCAGGCTCAGTTTAAAGGCATAGAAAGGCACAAGAATTAATTTCTGGGCGTAGGGCAGCGATATGGGATACACATCACAAAGTCACCCCAAGATATGCTGTTATCTGGACATTAGGTATAGGACTACCAATTAAATCTGAGAACAAATAAAATCCTTATTTCAAGATTTTCATGACATGTATTTGATTCAGGTTCATTGTAGCTACATTTTCTTACAAGTTTATAAGTATTTACGTGATTCCAAGATAAAACTGAATATTCAACTGAAATTATATTAGTTTAAAAATTCTACTCTTTGAACCTCTCGCATCATTTGTAAGTGTTATAATCAAGAGACAGCTCTTTTTAGAGAGTGTGACCTAACTAGTGTGAATAGCTGTAATTTCTTTTAAAATGAGTAATGTGTCAAACTCACCAATGGATCACTTTTGTTTGCACAAGAGGAAATGAAGGAGGACATTTCCATTAGCAAAAACCTATTAGATTGTCCAGGCTCCAAAATGCTACTCTTAGTCAATGGCTGTAAATAAATTCATCAAAAATAATGAAAAAGAAAGCCTATATGGGTCAAATAAGAAGTCTGGCTGTCCTTCAGCTACGTTTTCCCAAGGACATAATAGAAACAAATCCCATTTTTGAAGTCTCAATGAGAAGCAGCAGCAGAATACCAAGTGTTCATGACAGGAGGAAAATACCTCCTATGAGATGAGTAATGTTGCTGGCAGAAGAGTATGTGTTTGCTGAATTAGCTTCAATAAAGGAACATTTACATAAAATTGTATTAATTTCAGGAGGGTGTATAAAATTTCTGCTTCTGCTGGATCCATCTGACAAAAAAAATGGTTTGTGTAATGAAAATGTCTGTTGAAGTTGTTACTCAATTTTGGAATCAGAGTAATATTAACCAAGTTTAACTCAAATGTTTCAGTTTATACAAAGGACTTTGATGGAATTACAGTCTTGCTGTGAACCATTAAGGGCACATTATTCCATATTTTTAATTGAAATGGCAAAAAGCTTACAGCTTGTCAGCATAAGAAAAACTAAACCTTACTTTTCTAATGCTTACAGAGAGCTATATTTCACTATCTTTCCTACTCCCTGGGTACTGCTGTTGTCAGTGATAGGAATTTCTGAAGTGTAAAACAAACACAGGAACACTTTGCTCCTCAGTACTCTCTGTTTCACTGTCTGAGTAATTCCCAGATGACTCCATTGCAGTCTAGGGGGACACATTGGATTGGTTCTGGAGCTGGAGAACAGCCATATGACTATATTTGAAACCAAAAAAGTTTCATTTCCATTGCTGTAATTCTACCTGAGTATCTCTAATGTTGTACTGTTTTCTTGAGACCTTTTTCAGGGCTTTTTTGAGGCAACTTCTGCAGTTGTTCTGAACATCGGCTTCATTTATTAAAAAGTTCTTGCTAAAACACAGCTGTTTGCAGGTAGAGATATTTGCAGAAGCAAACAAAACTGCAAGAAGGCAACAAAAAACTTTCATATAATTCCTGTGTAATTTTGACAGTACAGAGGGAATCAGCAATGCATGGGTGTGCAAAAATCACCCCAAACCTATCGAAGTGGACCCTTTCTGCCCTCGCCCATTTTCTCACATTTACAAAGCATTAGTTAAACCCTCAGCCACAATCAAGGAGTTGATCAGCGATATACAGGTGATAAGCAGATGTCTGAAAGTACTCCACATAAGGGTTTTTCCTGATTCAAACCAGAGTTATTCAATAATCTTCTATTAATTGCCACTTTTAAAAGTTCATTACTATATCTGTGTTGCAGAAGGGCTCTGGATAAACTTTATATGATTGGTCCTGGTTCCTAAACTGGTAGCTGATAGAAGTGCTGCATCCAAACTCTTGGACAGGATAGTTTTGTGTTGTTCCCTGCACTTCTGGTTTCATGCCCTTGTTCATGATAGGAGAACTGTCAGAGATCACTTGCTGCTGGATTCTTGTGTTTTTATCCAGAAGAAAACAGGGCAATGGAAAAAGCAGGAGAAAGGTGAATAGATGGACCTCAGAGGAGGGATAATGCCCTCCTGGGTCTCATCCCAAAATTTAATCTGGATTCATCTGGTGCTTATTTCCAAGATTGGAGGCTGGGGAGTATTTTCAAGTTAAATGGTTACCCACTGCATCAAAGTTTTCTCTGTCCTTTCTAAGTTATCAGATATTTTCTCTTTACAAAGGCGCTACTGTAACAATGTGTGCCTGAGATGCAATGGAGGTACCCAATACCTACATCTGTCCTTGGTTCTCCAGAGCAGAAATAGTTCATAAATCAAAGGAAAATATCAAAGGTGATTGCTAGTCATGTTCTAAGAAGAGCTTCATCTCTACAGGGACTTTTTACTGAATTCTCAGGAAGCAAAACTACTTCAGCAGTGAGACTTTCTTTCTAGTCTTTCTTCTGTTTTGAACTCTGAATCCTCCTTTCCATGTCAATGATATTCCAGAATTTCAAGAGCTGTTCAGAAATACATTCCCTCTAGTGATTAAATACTACATATAATCAGTCTATGAAAAAGACAAAGTAAATCCAGTCCTATGGACCTGAAGAAATTAGTTCCATGTTTCAGTAAAGTACTTATATATTTTTCACTGTTTTTGCAACCAAATGTTCCAAAGTAATGCACAGAAGGACATTCTCATAAGTTTAGCAATATTATAAGTGTTAGCCAAATTAACAGACTAAAATTTATGAATGAAATGCAAGTAGAGGGTGTTACTATACACAATTTCCCTATTTGACAATAAAAATGGAGGCTGCATGGATGGCAAAGAAAAAGGAACAGGCATATATGGCCATTTAAGTTCCAAATGCCTTGCCTATTAAGGGAAACATCTTATAATGTTTATAATAATTGGGTTTGATTTTAAAATTTAGATGGTAACAAGAAATAATTTAGTATGACATTGATGACTATTCTGATAAATTTCAATTAATATAAACACCTATATTTGAAATAAAGGCATCACAATTGAAAATAGAAATTCTGTGTGTTCTAGGGGATTGTCTTGCATTTATAAGGTCATCTGCTTAAGTGCACTATTCTGTATGTAACTATGTATGTATATAATACCTTTAATGCAACTTTAGCAGCACAGAGTACCATGAAAATAATAAGGAATGGTAAAAATGACACCAAACTATACAAGGGGCATATGTGTTCATATTTCTTTTTCTGATTGTGATGAGTTTGATATATCCATCAACATAAACATCACCATTTACCATGAAATACAAAGAATTTGAAAAAAAAAAATTGAGAGATGTAATTGTTGCATTTCCCTTTGCAGATTATTATGGTTTTATACCCCATGATGTTCCCTTGGTGCAAAATACCAGTACAAACTTTTGAATCATTTTACTATTTAAGTAGTAGATGTTCAAAATGCTGGTGGGCTGGGAAGTATAAAGACTCATTCACTTTTAATTTCCCCAGTGCAGCATCTTTAGCTTCCTATTTTTTAGACAGTATATCCAGGAAAGTTGCAAAGGCAGTAGCTAAAAACTGCCAGAAGCTACTGTAGGAAGGAGACAACTGGAAAAATCTATCCAAACAGGTCTGTAAGCTCTCAGAGTTATAATGGAGGATTACTAATCAGCGGATAAATTACCAGCTTTTCAGTAAAGTGTTATTTGAACAGTTCCTTTTTCTTCATTATCCTTGTTGATTTTTCTGTGGAAGTATTTAGCTTAAATCATAGATCACTGTCATCTGAGAAGACGAATTTCTTCCTGCCAAGCAGTTTTAAACACCATACAGATATTATAATTTGAACAACCCAATATGTAGGGTGCCAAGAAAGACTAAATAGCTTTATAGGTCAACTTCCTCCTGACTTTTGGCTAAAGAGCACTCAAGCTCAGTTTCCTACAGGCTTCCTTTGTGTTTCTTCCCAACTGCAGCCACAAAAGAAACATTCACTTCCCTGTCAAAATACTGGAAAGATTTAAATGTCATTAGATCAGTCAAAACTACAAATGGAGATTTTTATTGAGGAAACCCATCTATTAGCCTGTCTCTCGGTGCACAGTACATAGAAAGCATTCATTATACACCTGTACATATCTTCATATACCTGTACTGAAAACCATTTGTAGATTCAGATCATAAAACTGGGTAGTGTGTGAAGCAAAAGGCAGACTTTGACATAACAGCTCCTTAGTGCACTGCAGTACAACATTCCTGAGCAGGGTTACTACAGGGTTTTTTTATGTATATTTGCTTGGGTTTTGCAGTTATGTTCTAATGTTTGGTGCTATAAGGAAAAAAAAGTGAAGCGTATTACAGAGTCACAGAATCATAGAATGGTTTGGGTTGGGAGGGTCCTTAAAGATCATCTAGTTCCAGCTTTCTGCCATGAGTGGGGACGTCTTCCCCCAGACTAGGTTGCTCAAAGCTCCATTCAGCCTGGCCTTGACACTTCCAGGTACAGGGCATTCACAACTTCTCTGGCCAACCTGTTCCAGTGCCTCACCACCCTCACAATAAAGAATTTTTTCCTAGCATCCAGTCTTAATCCACACTCTTTCCATTTAAAGCCATTCCCTCTTGTCCAGTCAAGCACATCTAGCAGAACATTGTCTTTTTAGGAGAGATCAGGTTAAAAATAAACAATAAAGTGAATGTATACTTGTAATCACTGACCATTACCTAGAGAAATTTCCCTGCCTCTTGTTTATATAAGTGTGACTTGTTTAAATTATTCCTTGGTGCTTGAAGAATTAACTCTCCTTCATCTCTTGGGGTAGCTTTCTTAAAAACCAGTTATTAATCACCCTCTGCCTTCAGTGACACAAGACCTGTGCTCCGATGCTCCAATATTAATCCTTTGCTTCATAAAGAGTGAGTTCACATAGTCATTTTACAGCAGGTTGATAAGACACAAAGTCTTCTTGGATAGAATTAAAGCAAATTAAAATACAAGTGCAACCAACTGTCTGTTAACTTCAAGTGTCTGTTGTTAAATAAGAAAAGGTACCTAGTTAAATTTATTTTTAGTTGCCTCCTTTTGAAAAGAAGAAAAGAGAATGAAGACAATGAAGGAAAAAAAGGAAGAATAGAAGACAGTGAAGAAAAAAGAGTCTTGGAGAAATAGTTTATTTGGCAAATTAAACATTTGCATTGGTATGAAGCAGATTGTAAAACAGAAAATGCTGAAATCAAGATGATCAAGGAACCTTCCTATACATCAAATAGTTGCATCACAGAGCATGACATTAGAAAAATTAGATTCATTGAGTCCCAAGGACAGATGGCACTAACAGATGAATACTGTACTTCCCTTTAAGTGGAAATAGAAGAAAAATGCATATGACAAGACTATGTTTGAATAATGCCACTGACTTTATTAAAGTTACTCAGTTTATGAATTTAGGCCCTGGAGAATTATTTATGTCATATCTGAAAAAGAGTTAAGTATCTCAAAAAATAACTCAGGTACTTTGAGACTGAAGGCTAGCTAAGGAGATACCAGTAGTTGCTGAACATTTTGAAACAACAGAAACAGAAGAAAAAAAATCAATGAAGCCTGAAATGAAAAGTGAGGAAAGAAATGAGGAGGTTATAATTTGCTGCAATAACTCTGACATCAAGTTTTACACTTGCACTGATCTTTTTTTCTAAGCTATTCCAAAAAAGGATTCTCCATCCAGGCAGAGAACAGCAGTGAACAGCCGGTCTACAAATTGCTTTCTAAAAATTTCACTTTTTCTTCTCCTGTAACTTTCCTAAGTGGCCTGCAGCTAGAAAGCTGCTCCTCTTATTTCAGTCCAACTGCTTACCAGAAGCCTGAGACATTGCCAGTCCTTTCAGCAGAGTTGTGGCCAATGGAATTGGGAACCCCCTGAGGCTGCCCTGTTTCCTTCTGTGGGACAGTTTGGCACAGTTTGTAGGTCTGGACATGAACTAAGAGAAGGGCTCTAGGGAGGTATTTTGGCAGGATCATGGTTTTGCAAGAAGAGATCTGTCTTTCTTCTGGACAGGAATTTGCATTGCAGCTCAATATTGTTCTTGACACCTGTATACATGGAGGACCTTACTGGATGTTTTTCTAAAGATTTGAGATAGAATTTGTATCTCTTTTACTTGCTTTTCTGAATTTTTGTTCCGTGGTTTTTTAGGCATCAAGACCTGCGAGCAGAAGATGGAAAGGTAAGAGAGGCAACAGTCACTGTACTGACCTGGGAGTCCACAGCTCATGCTTAAACAAATAGTGCAGTCAGGAGCAGAGAGACAGCTTTCAGCAGTCACTCAGATCTTCCCAGGGGCCAGAGGATGTTGCAGTTCACTGCAACCCAAACAATTGCTGAGATGCCTGGAAGCAACAACTCACCTTCAAACACATAGTGAGGGGAAGAGCTGTGTACAAGTCTTACTTGTTTTTTTCTGAGCCAGTTTCCTTTGAGAATTTCCAGGCTTTGTTCAACACTATTAGCCTTGCAATTTTTTTTCTTTTTTTTTTTCTTCTTTTTTTTTTGCTGTTTAAGACCCTTTTTGGAGACATCACAGAGAGAAATAATTCTATCCACAACCACTCCAAAACTGTGGGGTTTTCAGGGTCCTGGTCCAAAAAGGTCAGGTGTCCAGTGAGAGAAAAGGCTCTGTAATTTGAAAACAGGTTAGAACTGTGGACCGCAGGAAAATTAAGCTTTTGCAACACTGCTTGTCCCTACGGTGAAAGAGATAACAGGAACTCGTAGAGGTTTCCCATCCTACAGAAAGTGTAATTTGTAAGACAAGAGCTAATGGCATTGTGATTTCCTAAGTTTCCAAGTTTCATGTGCTGTATAGATATCATTCAACTCTAATATCACTTACAGTTTTGAAGAACAAAATGAAATCATTATTTTGTCCATGCATTATGCAGTTAAAATATTTTTCTCAGTATGCTTTTGTGTTCACAGGAATAGGGATAGTGATGATAAAGCAAGTAAGAGTATTCCTTTTCCAGCAGAATTCTTTTGGTCTCTGGGCTTCTGTTATCATGTCAGCAGGAACGCCGAAGAGAACTGAAATCCCTGCTTTATGCAAGATATAATATTTCTGTATCAAATTTTATTTTAGGACTCTGACATTTTTATGCTTAAACAATTTGTCAAGCTTGGTACATTAAGATTTTTAATCTTATTCCATGCAGATTCAAATAATTTCATATCATTTCTGTAAAGGGATACTGATGAGTACAGTCATTTTTTTGCCCTAGATTTTTATGATGTAGTTCTTAAACAGTAGTAATTATACATCATAGGAACTCTGAGAAAATTAGTTCATAACAGTTGCATCCTGGACTCAAAGTTATGCTATTTCATGTTACAAAATAAAATGCTAATAACACTTTTTAGAAAATTTTAATCACAAGAGCAGATAGTGAATTCCAAACTAGCTTTAATTTTGAAAAAATTAAAGAAGGATATTTTCTGTGACGCAGAGATCACTGCAAGTTGTTATTGGTAAACTTTACTCTTCTAAACTTTCCGTAAGCACTGAAGGACACCAAAAGTAGCCAGAAATATCTTTCCTAACACTGCTTCTTTTCCTTCTGCCCATCTGTTTGGTTGGTAGACTGTTCAGTGGAAAACTTACGCAATTTCTTAGGGAAACACAGGCTTCTTTATGCTTCTGATGAAACCATTATTTCTAACTATTCTAGAATTATTTCTAGAATAAATATTTCTATTCTATTTCTAGAATAACCCTGTTATTTCTATCTGCTTGGACCTCTGTCATTTTTTTGTACATGATGAGCCATATATCTTTACTTATTATTCTAGTGATTTCTGCATTAGTAGGCAAATAAAAAAAAACGGTTTAAAAACCCCAGCAAAACTCTAAATTATATTTACTTATTTTTCTTCTTAGAAAGCTAAATTTCTATTTGCTGTGTTTCCCATGGTGGGATTAGGTTGGTTTTTTTTTTTATGCTGTGAACTTTGTTTTTTATGAGAATGTAAGTGGACACACTCCTCTTCATGAAATAAAAAATGGGGGGGAAAGTCTCTAAGGACCACAGAACATGATTTGAATGGAAATAAACACTGCTGCACAACCACATTTCATTTTTCTTGAATGAAAACAAGGGAAGCTATTTTTGAAAATGACCTTGAAGAAATCAAACAGTACAAAACAGGGGCAGTGTTTCAGCTGGCCTTCACCTATGCCATTTATTAGTTCACTCCCAACATGTCTATATAGGCAGCTTAGTCTACTCATAAGCTCCAAAAAAAGGAATTCCCCTGCTGCATGTCTTCTGAGGAGTCCTGAATTATGTCATAGTCTGTGAAAGTCTGTGAATGTCCTTGCAGATGTTTCTTTCAATTAATGTTTTTCTGTTTAATTTATTAAATATTTTAGTGGATTCGATCTCATCTACTTGTAAGAAGCATCCAGTCAGATTTACCAGCAATTTATATTGAGATAGAAAAGAAGAGATATGGGAAATGTGTTTTTAACACAAGGGTATCATGAGATGTCTGGACAGGGAAAAAGTATGATGTAACATCTGGACACAGATTTTTCCTGTACCATGTCACTCCTCAACTGCATGAGGAGGTATGGGTGAAGATGTACCCAGTGTTATCACTTTAGTAGCCCAAAACAAACAACAAAGTTTGTCTTCAAGTATTTATTGCACCTCCTTCTCTTTTGTTGGGAAAGAATATTCTGTGTCACATTTCTAGTTTTATCTATATTAGTGAAATACTGACTCTTGCTGTCTTAGCTCTGCTGATAAAATGGTCCACAAAAGTGCTATACAGTTAATGTTTCTACACTAACAGACTGCTTTTTATCACCTGTAAAATGGCAAAGCATAATTATACATAAAGAAGACAACAGAACACTTCCGTACTCGGTAGTATCTTTCCTCCTCCTCCCCCTGCAGACAGAAAATATGGGCAGTCAGTTTGTTGGGGTTTTAGGAGCTCTCCTGGTTTTCCTTCTGTTAAAGGAATTTTGCCCATACATGTTGCTAGGAGAGCAAATGGCTGGGTATTTAAGAAAAACAAAAGAGCCGGCTACAGAGTGGGGTGCATCTGGCTACTCTTTTGTTTTCCCCTGAGTGTGTGGGGGCAGTTGGTCTTGGCGTCGGACAGAGAGGGAAGCTGGTTTTTTTTTCGGCTGTTTTTCTTACTGCCGGAGTAGCCCTGGGATCCCAAGCCAGCCTTTCCTGCCCTGCTAGGAGCTGGGCTGTAGCCCCCCTGCCCTGCCCTTGCTTCCAGCCTTCGCTACGCTGTAGCCGTGCTCGACCTGCCTGCCCTGACCTCTGGGGGGTTCTCCGTTTGGATACACCTCGTCTGCCATCCGGGATTTGTGCTCGTCCCTGCCGTTCCAGCCTGCTGTTCCCGAGGGTCCGGCCGGGCACCGGGATCGGCTGCCCAGGGGTTTGTGAAGCCTTTGTCCCATCCCTTCCCGGGATCCCAGGCCGCCAGTGCCGCGTGCTCCCCGAGCTCGCTCCGGAGCGCCCCCTGCAGCCGCGGGGGAACCATCGCACCTGCCCTGCTCACCGGGAGCCGCCAGCGCCCCTGCCGGCTGCGAGCGGAACTGCACCCGAGGGGAAAGGGCCCGACAGCCGAGAAGGCTGGCACTGGGTTTGTGATTGTTTGCTGTTACTGCCATGGTTATTGCTGTTTGTTTGACTGGTTATACACATATAGATATATAATAGTAAAGAACTGTTATTCCTATTTCCCACATCTTTGCCTAAAAGCCCCCTTGATTTCAAAATTATAATAACTCGGAGGGAAGGGGGTTGCATCTGCCATTCCAAGGGAGGCTCCTGCCTTCCTTAGCACCTGTCTTTCAAACCAAGACACAGTTCAACATAAAACCTCCTCTGGTGTCACTCTTTGCGCTTTCTCAATGAGTGGTTAAATGTGTTTAAAGGACTGCTACTCTCTTTTACAATCTTCAGATTGCTTAGTCGTAATAAAAAGCAAAAGAAATGAAATGCTTGGAAAGTAAAAAGTTTTCTTGCTGCAGTTGTGTAACATAAAATTTCTTTTGCAAATAGAAAACAAATTAAATGTGAATATGAAGCTCCCTCTTCCAGCAAGTTGCTAAGTCTCAGCCTAGAAACATTTGCTGTTTGCTAGGCCTTTATTAAATACTTAAATATGTATCTTTCTCAGCCATATTCATAGATCCATTATGGGATTTTGAGGGAATATTTTTTGCCCCATGAGAAAATATTTTCAGTATTTTCAAATTCAGTATTTATGCATAATAGATGTGGCATCAAAAGACTAAAGAGCTGTCTCTTTCTGCCACTATAACAGTAGCATATTTCTGCTATTTTATTCTTACAGAAATATTCCTACGTAATATATTTAATCTTACTGACCTTTGATTCCTATTTTAAAATTAATTTTAGTAGCTTAATGCAAATATCATAGCAATGCAGGTATTTACACGGCAGTAGTGGTTCACACATTGCTACGTCCACTGTCAATATCTGTGCCTGGTCTCTGATACATTTTTGTTGTTGTTTTGTTGTTTTTATTTGGTGGTTTGTTTTTTTCTTCTTTTTTTTGATTAGTATTAGGGCTAGTTCTGTAAACACTTTGAGTGTCCCTAAAATTGTCAGTCTCTCTGTGGAAATGTGTTGGTTTCTTCCCAACCAATCCTTGCAGGATCCCTGTGGGAGATGTTTGGGGAAGGTACAGGAGCTAGGGACGGTTTTTTATATGACAGACTAAATTCTATCAGATCAAAAGTATATGTTCAGAAGAACTGAGGCATAACTTAGCTTTTCTTACTTGTTTTCCTAGTGAATGCTGGGAGTTGGTTTTGGGAAACATTCATGGTTATGCTGTATAGGAGACTGGTTTGGAAAGAGGCATAAGTAAGTCATTTCTTCGCATAGCCAAATCTTAGTACTTTGCAGGAGAAATTTGTTGCATTTGTGCCAGTTTGTCATGGAAAAAACAGGGTGCTCTGGTTAAAAAGGCTAATTTTGATTAAAGAAGGCAGATCTTCCTAGATTTCCAGTCTCAGTGGAAAAGCTGCTTTTTAAAGGCTAAGCAAAAGCAGCTGGATCTCTGACCCTTAGAGGTGTCTAGGAAGATGTTGAACCCTGTGTGCAGACTGCAGCCCACATGCTCCTCCACAAGAAAAAGACAGTTTTTATGAGTATCCCTTTCAATGTTTAGTTATACATTGTTCCTCTCACAGAGCAGCAAAGATCATGAAACAAGCTTCAGTCTGCATCAGAGACTTATTAATAACTCGGAAACTGTGATGCTTAACATGCCTGCCATTCCTGATAAACTTTGTGCTAGCTTTGCTAGCTAATGCTGTCAGCACCTATGACTTCCTCAGTTACATACAGCTACTCAGGCTGAAGCTTGTGTGTGAATGGATTGTGCATTTCCTGGGGCGTAGGTTTGAGTTTAAGCCAGGAAAAGAGGTGTAAGAGAAAATGATCTTCCACTGATTGGGTGGAAGTAAAAAATACTCAGGAAACTTTTGCTTATCAAAACATGTTGTTATCTTATGAACAAAGTGGAAAAAACAGCAAAAAGTCCAGTGAAGTTTTCCAATATTTTCATTGGTTTTGTTTCTCAAAATAGGAAGCAATTAATTTTTTAAAATATATTTCAATTGAAAGCTCATTTAACAAAATGCATGACTCTAATTTGGCAAATGATATTTCTCAAGCATAACAAAGTAGTGGAAAATTAATCCTAAATTTGTTTTGAGTTAATAGTATTGCAAAGCAAATAATTTGGAAATGAGACAAGATTATCTGAATATGCACTTCAAGAAAGTAATTTTTATTGTCAGACTTATCTCCTCAAACTAAAATCTTAATTTCTGTTGCATTTCAACTGCTCTGGTAGACATGGCAGCTTAATACTTCATTGTTAAGGTGATAAAATGGTCTCTGCTCTTCATTCACCTCATTCATGCATTGTATGAAATCTGATCGAGAATAAATTTGATTTTCTCAATTGTTTTGCAGACAAGTGCTAATGAAATTAAAGACTCTATGCAGATTAACTGTGTACGATAAGAAAAAGTTTGTTTTAAACTGTATCAATACTATTTTTTTGGTTTTAATATCTGTGTTATGAAAGATGAAAACAACTATTCATTGTAGAATTTCTCTATGCCACACAAAGTTACTGTATAATATTTCCCTGACTTCTGTCTCTTCTCAGCTGAAACATCTTGCTTTGTTTCACTGCTACAATTATGGGAGGCATATAATAATCTCTGCTGTTTGTTGCTGCCTGTTCTGAGCTTCCCCTCCCCCTCCCAAAGACACTTGCCTTTGCCATGTGCTCTGAGCTCCTTTGTTCCAAATGTGGGCAAAACCAAATGTAACTCAGACTCTTTAGCAGTGTCTGATTGGCCGCTCACGCCGGGTCCGCCCCCAGTCCGCCCCTTTCCCCTTCTCCAAATAAAAGAGAAGATCAAAGGAGGCGCCACCCTCTCTGGCTTTGCAACTTTTCCTGCGATCGTGTCCTGTCGTCTGTTTCTTTTTGAAAACTTCTAACTGCGGGAAATTAGTCGAGTCGAGAGCTGTATTTCTCCCTCTTTGCTTCTGCTGGTGGTATTTGCTTTGCAGCTTATACAGGTACTGATTTTAGAGCTACTGAAATGCTGGATTGCCCGTGCTACCTCTCTAGGTTGCTCAGGGCTTTCTAAGGCATTGAACTACAAGTGCTAGCCGGTAAAAAGCTGAAAAGATACCTTCCTCAGCTGTTAATCCTGAAAATTTACAATGCTTTCTGGCAATGGGGGGAATCAGGAAAGCAGACCCCGTTTGAAATATTCCTATGAATTGATTTATTCAGTTTGTTCTCAGGAAGAAATCATAGAATAATCTGGGTTGGGACAGACCTTAAAGATCATCTACTTGCAGCTTCCTGCAATGGGCAGGGACACCTTCCACTAGACCAGGTTGCTTAAAGCCCCGTCCAGCCTGTTGCTGAACATTCCCAGGGACAGGGCATTCACAGCTCCTCTGGGCAGCCTGTTCCAAGGTCTCACCACCCATACGGTAAAAAATGTATTCCTAATATCCAATCTAAACCGACTCTTTTTTAGTTTCAAGCCATTTACAACAATTACAGTTTTATCAAGTAAAAACTAAAGCCCTCCTTTGAGTCAGACTTCAAAGTGACTCTTCTGACTCCAGAGGTGTAATTTACTACCATGTGGGTGTATTCAGCTTAATTGTGCTCCTACATTGGACTGCTATTGTGTGGACAACTGGAACTTTGGAAAGGAGCACATGAGTAAGTCTTAAATAATTTAGAAACTGTGTGTTATTCTTGTCCCATTTCCAAATTATTTTATAAATAATTCCTTTGCTTGTTACTGCTGGATAAACTGACAAGTTTAATTTATTCAACTTTTCAAAGAAATCTATTTTGCTGCTCTTTATTGACGGCCATTGTAAAAAGGGGTTTTAATTACCTTGTACTTCTGTTATTCCTCTTTCCTTTTCCATTTTAGAAACAGTTAAGCTGTCATCTGCATAAAGCTTCTACTAGAAAATTTGTGGGTTTTTTCTTTGGTTTAATAAGCAGAGCAGAGCTAATTAGACCCTGATAACCAATTTGGGTTGAATAGTTCAGAAGTGAAGTGTAAAGAAGCCTATTTATTTGCAAACAGAAAGTACTTCTGGTAAATTCTTTCCAAGGCAGGAACAGAGAAGCCACTTTTTTTTCCTCTCTAAATGAAGCAGAATTTTACAGGAATATGAAAACTCTAGTTCTTGGGGGAAAAAAAAGTCCTAGAAACTACCTTTCCTTTCAAAAAACCCCAAACCTGACCATTCAACTAGAAAACCACAGATATGTATCGACACAGTAAATTCTGGTTACCTTTAGGTGCATCACTGGTTCCTTCCCAGGCTGCTGGTATCTCATATCAGCCTGTTATACCTGACCTATGGGCTTTGCCTCTGACTGCTGATGATAGAATCTTGACTGGAGGCCAGAAGTAGTAGCTTCTCTTCTCCTCCCAAGATTCATTTATCCAGATGTGAACTCATCCTAGGCCTATATCTTCTTTTAATCCACTTATGCTCTCTCTTCAATTTTCTCAAAGTTTCTTTAGTGTTTTAAAAGTACTACCTTCTAAGAAACCAGTATGTGTTCCTCCAAACAGTGCTGTTTCCCACAAACCTTATAAAGAATGAACTATATTTTGCATTTAAGCTTTAATAAATTGTCCTTGCCTATCTTAGTATTGCCAAAAATCACTTAATTGGTTTACAAGATTCCAGTATCTCAGCATCCTAAATATATTTTTCTTGCAACTAGAAGGTAGGTATGATAATTTTTGTGTCATATGTATTAATCCCTGGTTTAAATATAATATGCACAATTCCTTCTTTGCAAGCTAGAAGGTAAACAGGTAAGTGTATACATAAACACAATGGCAATTTATCCAGATTTTCTAATGTAAACTTTAGGCAAATTTACCACTTTGAGAAGGGGAATAGCAGCAGAAGGGAGAAGTTTCTTACAGGACAGCCTGAAGGACTTTGGCTGTCAGTTTAGTATAGAGGATTCAGCTAAGCTCTTGTTTAAAGACCATCTTCAGTATAATGCTGTTCTCTGTGTGAACGCAGACCTTTTGCTACGATGTCAGTGTACTTGTCAACTCTCAAATGATTACAACTTCCCTAAATGTTTATCCCTTCCCCACGCATAAAACAATAAAATTCCTTATGAGTGTAGTTGTCTTGTCTTAGAGAATGTGAAGATACTCATTCTTACAAAAGGAACAAGTAAGTGTTCCTAATGAATTACACATGCTATACTACATGGCTCTTAATAGAGAAGGGATTGGATAGACACAGCTGCCTAAAACAGCTCTTTGAAGACAAGACCTATGAATAGTTCTTGTAAAGGCTATGATATAAATGATACACTTTTAACATGCTGTTTGCCTCACTGATTTCTCATTAGTCTTTCTTAAAAGCTGAGGTGTGTTAATTTATTTTCTGATAATAAGAGCATTGGGGCTTTTATTTTCTTTAATATTTTGTGGAATTAATAAAAACCCCCAGATAATTGTTTTATTTAAATATTAATTAGTTAAAGCTGATATGATGTATATCAAGTACCTAGGTGACACGTTGGTGAGAATACTGCTAGTAACTGCATAAGCACCTTACTGAGATTGAATCTCCTACAGCTTTTGGACGTGCTGAGTTTCAAAATAGTACAGGAATTCTCAAGCTTTTATTAAAAGCACACTACTTCATTTCTATAGCAATTCCAGTGCTAAAAATTTAGTGCCTCTTTTTATTTTTGAAGGTGCCTCCACCATGATTAGTAGACTAGCACAGCACTATGAAGTGCGCACAATAAAGATGACATTGTACTATACCTTCTTCCATTTATTGGAACTGCAGGGTGCTGATTTTAAAGCTTGAAGCAAAAAAGATATTTCGAACCATATGGGCAGGATCATTTTTATGTTTAAGATAAATTACTGTCTAAGAGCTGAACCAGAAGTGTGGGTCTTGTTAATTCACCATCTTCAAGAGAAGCTGTCTCCAAACCACAAACCAGTCTTCACTTCCCTCATTTTTCATAAATGTACTGACCTGATTGACCACAATGACTGTGTGGGATTTAGGTGTTGTTCTAAGGTGCCTGCTCATCTCGCTGCTCTTCAGCTGCCTTTGGAAATAGCACTGGATTTTGTCCAAGGTGATGAAAAGTAAATCTATACAAATAAAGCTGTCTTCTCACTACTATGAGTTTAAGCCCCAGAGCCAAGAATAAGGTCCATTGCTGTTTAGCTTCAACTTCACAGCCTCTAGAATGGTTTAAGGCAGAAGTTTGACATTTATGAAGTCTTTATACTGTTTTGAAGACTGCCGAAACAGTAAAAGATAAAAGTACTGCTTCTGAAGCCATAATTTTTTGCTGAATCTCCAGGGCTTGTTTCTCTCTCTTGGATAGTGTATGCCTTTTCTCAGTGCTGGTGTTTTTCATGTAAAAGAAAGGGCAATTTTGAAGTATGCCTTGTGCTGAAATATATAACAGAACAAAGTGCCCTTTAGGTAGAGAAGAAAAACCCCAGAGACCGTGATCCTAACAAATGTATGTATTTCTTTACCTATTTCTGCTTTGAGAATGTTTTAAACTAGACTACAGATATTGTTCTGCTTAAAAATTGAGAGATTTGCAAAGGTTCTGAAAGATGGACAAAGAATTGTTGTGAATTCATTGCTAGTTACTAGCAGAGTTTTCTATACATGAGGGTGGCATCTCATGAATTACATTTGCATTTCTGTACTAAGAATGCCATGTTATAGAATGCAAAATAAGTCAAATTGAGCTATTTTCTCACCTTCGTATGTGTGACTGTTAAAAAAGGTAATGAATAAAAATGGTTACTTAATTGTGTAGTAAGAATCACACCCTTGCAGACAGTGGATAAAATTTAAAGTCTGAAAAGACTTCAGTAGTGTGGCGAGTCTTCTAAAATTAAAAGTAAAATGTTCAAATATTGAAGAAGTGTTGAAAAACTCATACAAAAATGTCTTCTCTTGTTACTTTGAGTCAGAAAATATTGCAAATTTTATGAAAGTCTGTGCTAAGGATTTTAGCCTAGTGATGTAAAAACTTTAGGATGTTCAAGTGGGAAAAACATGCTGGATATAGAATTAAAAAATCATAGAAATCTCTAATATTTTCTTATAAACCATTATGTGAAGTCTGAATAGTCTGGAAAATTAGTCCTTTTTACACAGCTGACTTGAGTCCAGACTCTGAATCTTGGGATAAGTCTTAAGAAAGAATTTGATTTGAGAACCTGTGTGCTGTAAGTGAGAGCTCAGAAGCGTTTCTGGGAACTTAACAGAGACTCAGATGAATTCAGCTGCAGATCTCTTTCCAGCAGGAAGTCTGATTTGGCATCATGAATCCCAAAACCTACTAACTTGGACTTCTCTTTGTGATTTTAACTTTTTTGTTGTTCTTACAGCTGCAAGTAACATACCTCACCTGCAAACAACGTATTTGCTCTGCTTGTTTCTGTAAAAGAAAAAGAATACACTGAGTGTTTTCAGAAGTTGTCTGTCAGAATATACAAAGCTATTCCTTCTGATAATGGAGAAATACTATATAATACGAAAATTCTGTTTCGCACATGAAAACTCTTTAAAGAATTTTGGGGTTAGGATTGCCTATTTCTAACTGCTTTTCTACTCTTACCCTTTTTAATGTAATGCCCAATTAAAAAAAAAATTGGTATTGTCTTAAAAAACCACAAAAAACACACTAAACTTTAATTTTGAAAGTTTTGAAGTTAAATCTATTTTCCAGAATGATGCAGAGGAAGCAAAGAAACAACAGAGGACTTCAATTTTCCTGTGAATGGCAGCTTATGATTTGGAACAAGCACTTGTTAATTCAGGAAGGTGGAATGAAATGTTAAAACTTAGTTATATTGGTATAAGAAATACTATAAATGCTCAGAAAAGTAAATTTTGTTGCCATATTATTTCCCTGTAAAGTTTAATCTGTCATGTTCAAATTCAGGAGACAATTCAGTAACTGCATTATCCAGTACAGTAACTTGGAAAGCTCTATTCAACATTACAGATTGTTCAAAATGGAATTCTGAAAGTCATTCAGTCTGAAATAAGAAAAATCATTCTTTTCAGACTTTAAGTTGATCATCTACAAAATTCATCCAACATTTTATGCTGAGTTTTATTTTCCATTTCTTATGGCTTGTGAAGAGTGCCCGAATAGACTTCTAGTGAATGCACTTACCTACCATTTGCAACCACACTTAGACAGTTGTAGTTACTAAAGTGTAGCTTGAAGTATTGCTTGTGGAAATGTGCACAGATGAGTTAATGAAGGTTGGAAAAGCCACCAGTAAAAAATAAACCACGTGTATTTACCCAGGCACACCCCCTGCACGCATATATGTTTGCACATGTATGTGGGATTTTGCACATGTGCCCATATGCATATTTATGTGTTCATGCACATATTTGCTTACCTACATGTACATTTATACACACCCACATTTCTGCACACACGTGTATGTTTATGTAAATGCATGTAAATGTGTACACCCACACCTGAAGAGGAACAGGGAAGGAAGAATAAAGATTAAATAAAAGAATAATAAAGAATAATTGGGTAATCTGACACTTGAACAAGGAATTTGAACACACAGGAATTGTTAGAAGGAAAAAGATTAAAATTTGATGTCAAATATTAGAGGTAAAAGTGGCACTGGGCAGTATGGAACTCCTACACTATGAGCTGGAAAGGGAATTAGGGCAACATAGTCAAATCAACACATGAATAAGAGGTCAGTTTTTAGGAGCATTTTAAAAAGCTATGGTACAACATGATTATCTGCCAAAAGGAAGTGATGATTCATGAAACAGAATAAAATACAATGAAGACTGAGGCACCTGTTTAGTCTGAATAGGAATGTAGAAAATGTACTTAGCAGTCTTACACAAAAAAGACCTCAGCAATATTTAGTCATATGCTGCAGCTGAGGATTTATCAGGATCAACAAAAGATGCCTGGAATTACATGCCTGACAGGCAGTATAACAGTTAATAGGCTTTACAGTCTTACACTGTTCCATTGATGAATATGAGGGCTGGATTGGGGCGAGAGGGAAGCAGTTAAGAGATTTGTTTACTCAAATTGTACATAAGCCAAGAACTAGACACCTAGGAGAAAGTATTGGAAAAAGAATCCAGAATTTTTGTTAGGTTATTATTTGTACACCGAAGTTGACCTTCAGCTATGGAATCTGTACAGAAATTGGTAATTATGGAAGAAATGTTTCATATCTTGCTATTCCAGAGGGAAAATACCTGAAAAGATGAATGAGCAATCTCTTTGAGGTAAGGAAAAATAGGAAGGATTAAGAGAAAAGGAAAACCAAGCAGAGAAATGAGACAGGAAGACAATTAAACTATGGGAGCAGAGGGGATAGAAGATAAGTGACCTATGAAAATGTCAAATGAGTGATTCAATCAGCATTTTCCAGTGGTATATGAGTAACACTGGTCTCATTCTGTAGAGAAATTCTGAGGTAAAATAAAGCTTGAGGACTTAATGGATTTTGTGTAGCATATAAATGGTGAAGTGAAAAACTGATTTTAGATCTTATGTCTCCCTGTGCTGCAATCTGCTTAAACAGTGGTACCATGTGAAAAACACTATGAAATACAACAAGAATAAAAATGTACAAAAAAGGTGTTTTTAAATTCAAGATAGGCAGAAGGGCTATAAGAGATTGACACATCAAAGAGAAGTAGTGAAATATGAAAGTAAGAAAAAGTAAAATTGCAGTAGTGTCAACAGAAACTTTTTTGATGATGTTTTTGTCATCAAACACTGAAGTATTAGGTTTTTCAACATATCATGATCTATACTAAAGATATAATCTTACATCTTAAGTGTTTCTCATAAATCATTTCAGTGCATATGCCATGGGAAAAGAGGCAGAAAACTAAAAAACTGCATGTCTGCGACAGTGGCTCAACTGGAACTCATATAGATGTGAGGGAAGGAAGGAAAAGGTGGGTGAAAGTGACAATATTGTGGAAGCAGATAGGCTGCTAAATGTGGTAGAAGGTAGAAGCCCTCTCTTGGTAGAGTTATGGCAGGTGAGAAAAAAATAGGCAAAGGATACTAATAGAAAACTCAGTGTAATAAATAGTGAAAACTGGAATTAGGATGTTCAACAAATAAAAGTAAGCAATTAAAAATTGCAGAAAGGGACTGATATATGATATACCTTTTAAATGCTTACATAATACTGAATAGCTGCTTAGATGGGGCCATAAAAAGAAGAAAAAAAGAATAAAAATAAAGAAAAAAGAGGGGAGGGCAAAAAAAGCCTGTTTGCAGAACTGAACAGTTTTTCAGTTGTTTTTCTGTGATCTACTTTACTAGAAACTTGAAATTACAATTTTGAGGGATATTTTTTCAGATTAACTACTGTGTTTTATAAGTGTCAATCTCTGAAGGTAATGTCCCTTGGTATGAAAAGAAATTCCAAAATTCCCATGAATATTGACTTGTGGTGGAGCCAGAGTCAATTTCCATAGAAAGACATCAGTTTTCAAGTGTATTACGTTATGTGGTTAAAAAGCTATTTTCATAGGCAGAAAGAACATAGCTGTAGCCTTTATGTTCATCTAGTGGTTTTGTTTTCATTTACTTTCAAGCAAGCAACAGTCATGTGTTTTTATATGTTTAAGTAACTTTAAAAAATAATTTAGTATTTTACCAGGCTGGATATGCCTGGTATATGTAATATTAATATGCGGAATGTTTTACCACATGTAATATTAATAGGCGGAAATTAATTGGTTTTCATATATATTTTGTCTATGGAGCGGGTTTCTGAAAGTGTCTAAAGAGTGGTTTTCTGAAAGTATGTGTATCAAACCTTTTTGGGCATAATAGGATGATTCAGAATGTCCTGTACTTGGAAATAAGCATAATTTTCACTGTAATAAAACCAAAGCAAAATGCAGCTCTGAACAAGGGATATTTTCCTCCCTTTTAATTCTGTGTTGGCCACACTAACTGTTGACAAATAATTAGAGAAATAGTGTTCTCACTACCTATAACAAGGAGCTGACTTTTTAATTACTTTTTCTGTTGATGAACTGAACACAGAGGAGAGATTTAATTTAACCAATTGATTAAAAGTGTAGCAAATGTAGCCTTTTAAGTAGGTTTCTATTTAGGTTCTTTCTGTTGGTTGCCTTGATAATACTCCTTTTCTTCCTTCTCTTCATTGTCAGAGGATTTAAGTGGCACTTGACAAGAAAAAGTATTGGAAACAGGGTAGCTAACAACCAGAGAGAGCATCAAGGCAGAGATTGTTTGAGCATAAAATGCTTTGAAGGGGATCAGAGAGTTGTAAGGACAATAAGGTTACTTGAAGTGACTGCTAACATGGTATCTCCAGAGGCTTTCTGTTATTACTGCCATTTATTCTTGTGATGGATCTCCTCCAAACCCCATCCTTAAATAAACTAATGAACCATGTTGATGTTTGTTCTTTTTTAATAATTTTTTTTATCTATTTATCTATCTATCTATCTATCTATCTCGGTGTCAAGGTGTGAAGTGACAGTTTGGTATGAGAGCCACTATTACCTCATATAAATGAGGTTGTTTATTGACTAACAAGGTACTAGTCTTGTCTACGTCTGCTCAGTCAGAGACTTACATATTTCAAAGGCCCCTATGCCTGTCTAGGATGGATTACTGCTGCAACACACAGCCTGTCATTACCAAGAAAGCTATAAGACACGTAGTCAAAGCAGAATGTGTGTTTAGTAGTGTTGCCAGTAAATACATAGAGGAAATCAATTCTAGACATGTCCCAGGCTTTCAGAAATTTGAGAAGACAATTCCTAATTGAAAAGGCTACAAAATTACCCTGTCAACAGGTTCTATTTCTCTGCCAGCTGAATGAATTACAAAGAATATTCTTTAGCTAAGAAAAAATTACCAGATATTAAAAAATATTGTTTCTATGTGCCTTCAAATATAACGACTGAATTTTGTTGGAATACAGTAATGGTCTTTAGAATTATGCTTGAGTGACTTCTTCTTATGGTGCCTCTACATCAGAGTATTAGCTGAGACAAGGTGTGCACAGATGCAAGGAATCTTTTAGTCATTTTTACTGTTTTTTCCTCTTTACTTTTTACACGAGACTGGGGCAGTCTCAGAGCACACAAATTAGATTTATTTTCAGACGGATGTCAGATGTGCTCCAGAACTGCACCTAATACAGCTGGAATTATTAATGGATGTTCAAATTTCCAAACTGGCTTAGAACCCTTCAGGAAAAATTTCTGGAGATGTGTACAATATGAATGTTGGGGTATAGTTAACAACTGTTTAAATCTATGAAGCGACAACTTTGTGAAGAGACATTTCTGTTAGCTGTGGTGTGCTGGAGTGTGCCCTAGCATACAGCAGATAAATGTGGAATTCAGGTGTTTTCACAGAGTAGCTGGGAGGATCACTCCCACCAGTGTGACAGCAGTCTGATTTTGTTGGTCTGTTGCTGCAGCTGAGGAAAAGGCTGCGTTCCCATGAGCTCTCCACCCTCCGCTGCTCTGGATATCAATCTTCCTACTTGCTTCTGCCTGGAGCTGGGATTTAGCTTCACTTAGGACTTGGACCATTTCAGAGTGGCTCCTAGAGATGTATTCCTATATTTATCTGTTACATTTACCTTCATGAAAAAACTAATGGGACTGAAAATAATGTTCAGGCCTGTTGTAACAGAGGTCTTCTAGACATCTCCCCTAGAAATGAGTGAATTGTGATGAGCACATTTTTCCTTTAAGTTTGAATGAACTATTAGAGCCTTGAGTGAGATGCACTGGATTTTGATTCAGGTATGGAAAAAGCTGGTAACTGAATTTTTTACCTATATGGTGTTCTATTTCTAGTAAACCTAAAAGGAGATTCTGTGTGAAGTATAGCTTTGATTTAAATTGCTATTGATTTTACTGTGTTGCTAATGAAGGATGATGAGGAATGCAAAGTTAGTTATGTTCGTAAACTTCTCAACCCTGAATGTTTTATCAGCCTGTTTGCAAGCTTTCTTTAGCAGCTGCAAGGTGATCAGCCTGCTTAATTTCTTGTGCTGAAAGCAATTTATCTGTAGCTATTTGTCCTCTAGGGGAAAGCTGTGTATTTGATGCAAAATAAAATTTATGCAAATGATTCTTCTGTATTGAAAGCTGATGATTTAAACCTTCAGGTTTTCTAATTCACTTATTGAGCTTATTGAGAGCAAAATATTATCCAAGCATCCTTTTCAGAAGACGCGATCTTTTGCTCATAAATAATAATGAGTAAGAATATGATTTTGTAATGTTTAAAATATAGTGTGAGTGCTTCTTCTGCCTCTGTAGTATGGGCAATCAGGTTGTTCTGGGATGTGTAGTTGATGTGTATCTTGATAAGCTTCTTGTACTCCTTTTGCCTGTGGTTTTTATCCACACCACGGATGGCTTGGTACATACACCAATGGACATGGATTCGTCCTGCTTTTTTTCCAGTACAACAACAATTTTGTAAAATTTGTTGGGAAGCCAATACTTGTCTTTTCTTTATAACCAGAAGGCATTGGTAGAAAGAGAACTCAGAGGGAACTCAGGGAGGCATGGGGAATGGGTACAAACTACAAGTTGTAGCCATGTCAGTATTGGTGCAAGACTTTTATGTGTAGCTGGAGTGCAGTGAACCTTCCATAGATTTCCAAGGGCTCTGCACCTCTCTCCAAAGCTATCTATAATTTTGTTGAAGCAGCTTCCCCCCATTTTGAAGTGCATTGCCCATGGTCTAACTGTGACAGCTGTAAGACTGCACTAGCTGTCCAAGGTATTCCTCATAGTCAGTGGAGATAAATAAGTACATGAATCACTTAAGATGGGTTTAGCCTTGGGTAGGAGTCTAAACCAAAAAAGGAAATTTTTTTCTCTCTGTAAGAGACTGGGGTTAGTAACTCAAGCTTTGATGATTGTTTCTTAGGTGTATGGAGCAGAGTCTTCAATGGATAGTTTTAGATACTGTGTTTTCCTTATATTTAGTATGTAATAAAATTTTTGGTTTGGTCAGAAGTCTATATTCTATCACAATTCTCTTATAAATTCTATCCCCAGAGGCACAACCTAATAAATGGATAACTTTTAAAAAATATTACTTGAAAAAATATGCTGCTTTTTGAAATCTGTAAGATTGAAGCTTAACAGGGTACAGAAAAGAGGTATTTTCAGCTGGATTTGGGTACAGAGTGGAGAATCTAAAGAACACCAAAGGAGATTGATTGATGTGAAAGAAACACTGGAGATGTTTTTGCTTTGCCAGAGAAGAGGGAACAAAGGCTAGAAATCTGTGTCAGCACAGCCATAGTGGGTTGGCAGGGTTTCTTTAAGCATTGTTTCTTAAAACAGTCTTAGATATACATTTTGCCTGGAAACAAAATAGAGCCTAATATAATAGTAATATGTTATTAATTTGTATTCATCAAAAACTAACCCAAGCAGTATCAGTACCCAACACTTGTGACTTCTGTACAGCTTTTAATGTTTGCTTTGACACCGAAAAAAAGATTGATTGTGCTAAAGGATCTTCTTCTACCTGACTAAATGTAGACTGCCGTGATACCATGACAATGCTTAAAACACTAGCCTTCCTTCCTGCTATTACTTGCAGGGTATTACTTGCTTCTGCTTATGAGCACTTTTAGAGTTGGTTTGGTCTGTGCTTGTTTAGTGGAACTTGGGAAATACTGTAATGATGTGCTATGCACTTGCCTTACACTTGAATAATTGTTCTTGCTGCTTGTAAATGGTTTGCAAGCCCATGAGATAGCAAAACCAAGATAAAAATAAATGGTAACTACCCACGCTGTTACCATTTCTCCTCCTCTGTCAGTAGAAAGTTCTTCAGCATGTGAAGAAAACTGAAAAGTAAAAGAAAAGTACCTGTACTGACAGTGAGTTTGAAAATGAGTAACAACTACTTCATGGATGTGAACTTTGCATGCTTGTACAGGGAATGCTCAGAGTAGATGGAAATGTTTCTTTAGAGGTACATAATGTGGAAGGGATGAAGAGGAGCTGCCACATTATTTCATGCACATGGAATGTAGGAAATAAGTGCTTAGTAATTGGGCTTTATGTATATCCCCTTTTGTAGGGGAAAAAAAAAAGAAGCTATACTCTTTCTGTCTGGAGCAGATTACTTGTATACTAAATTATTTTCTGAACATGCCAGTAGATTTGCACAAGGTAAATTAAATAGACTTTCCTTCCATAATTCTGCATGCTGTAAACCATAGCTCAGGGTAGCATGTTTGACTTTTAGAGATCTGTGTTAGTGAGATAAATCACATCAGGAGAGGCAGAGGCCTGTGACAGAAAGCACTGCCTGGAGCTTCACAGGGCTTGAACTTCCTCTTCCCCAACAGATTGCTACAATACTCATCAGTTCTGTGATTTAGAGCCATTTCATGGACTAAATATCAAATGCATGCGCACTGATTTGGATGAAACAAAAGAGTTCCTTAGCTTCTGGGTTAAATTTGTAGATGAGGAAATATCCTCAAGGTATTCTTTCAAACACAGGCTGTAGTTTGAATCTCTTTGACTGGTCCCTACACTATTTTCAAGGTATACTTTTGGGATATATTTGAAGAGAGGAAAGACATTCTTCGATTGAAGCACAGAACTGGGAAATCAGATTTATCATTTGTTCAGTCTTAGCATTCCTGCATGATCTTGAGCAAGGTGCTTGAAATATACTTCTGTTCTGAATAATACTTAAATTTGAAACCTTGTTTCAAAGAGAATGAAAGCCTTTAGATATTCAAAATGTTATGTGCTGACTCTACTATCACACACACACACAAAAAGAAAAAACAAACCCAACATCTCCCTTCCCCAACCCAAAAAGAAGCAATCACTGCTTTTTTTATGATTATTTCTCTTTACCTTGAAGAGCTATTTTTCAGGAAAAGAAGCTGATGTTCTGTCTTGTACATCAAGTAAATGGGAACCACATGGCTCCCCTGCCTTCTGTTATACATCCAGCCTCATCACCAAGGGCTATCACACTATTTTTTCAATTATCTGTGCACAGAAAAGGTCTCCCTTTATTACCAGTATTTTTTGACTTCTTTCTGGCCTTTAATAATGGTTCTAATGGCCTATTTCTAATGAGTAAGAGGTGGGCCCAATTAAAATATTCCCAACTTGCACAGCAAAGGAAGACTTAATCAAAAAACCAGTGTTGTATACAAATTCTAAATTAACTTAGCACCTGCAATACACAGCTTTTTTAACTCACATATTATGGATGTTTGAAAATATTCTGGTTTCATAAAAATACCAAAAAAATGATCTGTTAGCAAAACCTTTTTCTGTTTGTTTGTTTGTTTGGGTTGCTTAGGGTTTTTTTGTTTTTTATTTTTCACCCTAGTAATATCAGAGAAGAAGCAAAACCAGGGATCATAAATGACCTCTCTGCAATTGATGGCCAGAGCCTGGAGAGGGGGATCCCAAGTCATCAAGAGAGCTCCTGAAGAGTGGCACAAAGGAATTTCAACCACTCCAGACAGCAAGTCGGCTTCACTGGGATCCCAGCTTAAATGTGTCTATACAAGACATGTTCCATGGGGAATAAAGAAGAGGAGTTAGAGATGTGCACATGTCTGCAGGACTAGAATGTTATTGGCATAATGGAGATACGATGAGATGGCCCCTATGACTGGAGTGCTGGGATGCAGACTCTTTAGGAAGGACAGGCAGGGGAGATGAGGAGGGGTTTTTCCCTCTATGTTAATGACCAGCTCTACTTTGGAATGGATGATAAGACAGCTGAGAATTTATGGGTCAGGATTAAAGGCGGGGCAGGGACAGGGGACTTTACAGTGGGGATCTGCTACAGACTGTCCAACCAGGAGAACTGAGTGAATAAGGCCCTCTATAGACAGAAAGGAGCAGACTTCCAAGTACTGAGTCGTAAAATCAATGACTGATGAAGAAAATAAGAGTGCCCTTAAAGGTCAAACGTTTGTGAATGGAAGTTTTACATCAGACTATAGATCTGTGTGCACAGAAAACTAGGATTCCAGGAACCTCATATTTTATTATTTGATGCAGTAAGAAACTTTTTTGTTATTACTATGTCTTACGAATTTTTGGAGTTCATGATATTGAATTCAGATCCCAGAAGTGACACATAAAAAAATGAGTGCAGCACAAGATGCATTTTTCCTAATCTCAAAAGTAAGCTTTCAAACTTTTCTTTCCATCTGTTTGCAGAAATACTTTTTCATCATCTTACTCATCTTGGTCTTTCTTGCCCTCTGCCCCTCTGTCTTAAACACACATATAGACAGCAGGTCTTGCATTACTTGACAGGCCTGGCATTGGTTATTTCTTTTATCTACAGAACTGAATGAAATAAAGAAACAGCACTGGTTATAACATATAAGAGGAAGAATGTTTTATTGCTTTGGATGTAGCCAAGAATAACTCAGGAAGGTTTCAATGACAGTGCCTCTTAAAGAATCAATGCCATCAGGTGTTTTCCTAGAGGTATGATACAATTTGGAGTTAATATACTGCAGGTAGGATGTTTAAATGAGTTTAGAATTTTTAAGAGGCTTATCTCTAAACTTTCTCAGTAATTCCAGGAACTGCATTTTGATTAACTTGATTTGATTGACCAGTAGTTTAGCTTGATTATATAAAAAAAATATTTTTGGTATGTTACCTGTTGAATAAAGTCCTTAATTTCTGACAGTTAATCAAGTATATAATCTAAAGCAGTGATAATTGTTTGAAATCATTCAGTCTTATGAGTAATATCTTCTAATAAGAACAAAAAATTCTTTATGGTAAACAGAAGACTTTAGAAAATAGTCTTCTCTGATATAGGCAATTCCATCTTAGGTGCTTACTTTGGATTTTATCTTGATTTCTGTCTGTTTATTTCTGTACAAAAATGTGAGCACAGATAAATGCTTAAACAAATGTTGTTTTAAGCACTGGAACCTCTGTGAACCTGCAAATCTGAATGAGGAGCTGAAAGTGTTTTAGTCCTGTCTGCTATTTACACTAGTCAACTGGAAGGCATATACAAATACCAAAAGACAACCAGGGTCAATGTAGTGAAACATGGCTAGGATAAATCATTTAAGAGAAAAAGCATTCTGCAAGAACGCACAGAATAGGTCAGGCTAAAAAGAAGCAGGAAACTTCTGTCACCCATTTCAAAACAAGTAATACAGGACTTAACACATAGTGCTGTTTTCCCCCCTGTATTACTGAAAAACAAGAGCAATAATATGTATACGTGCATATCCTTTGTATATTAACAAGAAAAATGTTTAAGTGTTTCAAGAGTTTCTTTTTTTTTTTTCCCAGCATACTTAATTCTTCTGCTTCTTATCCAGAGGGACATTACACATCTTATTCTTTTGATATAATACGAAAAAGAGAATCAGAACATCAAACACAGAAGAACAAATAAATGAATTGGAAAATATCTACCAGCTTCAGAATTTTCTGCTTGAAGTCACTTACACAAACTTCTGATCCATGGGGTAAAATGAGGTAGATTTTTTGTGTGTGTGTGGGGAGCAGTGTAAGAGCTGATTTTCTACCTAGCTGATAGCTACCTAAGGAAAATATTGCCCAATTGGAAGTATTTAAACTTAGTGCAGTATTTAAACTTAAAACAATTCACCAGATTTTGAGTTCCTGAGATACAAATTAAAATAAACACAAAATGAAACTTTGGCATTGAAAACATATCCCATATATACACCATACTGAAAGATATTCCTTAGCATTGTGAGCAGACTGTCCTAAAACGCAATTGTGACCTATATAATTTGTCCCCCTAGATTCTACATCAGCAAATCTTAGACATTTTTATCTGCTAGGATCCTTACAACCCAAGCCATTCTATGATTCTATAATCTATAGCTTCCATTCATAAAACAGTACCCTGTATCACTACCCTAGGCTACAATTAAATTGAACCCATTCATAGTTTAGTTGAGCTTTTTACAAGAAGTATTATCCACTGTCAATTATTATTTTCTTTTCTCATTTTCTGTGGTGCAGTTCAAGTAAGAAAAACAATGCAAATGTTTTTGAAACAGATATTTAGCCTTTCATTGCTTAGTTTAGAAAGGGGTTGTTTCTTAGAGAGACTTAGTTGTAAAAGCACAATGAATATTTTGTATATTTTGTCCTAATGACAGGAATATATTGTTACTGCAAATGTTGGATTGGTGAGTGTTCAGGGATTTGTTCTTGAGTAACTATTTCATTGATTCAACTAGGAGCTCTTACAGGAACAGAACTATCTAGTGGAAAAAGAAGGAGAATGTCAAATGGAAGGCCTGGATAGTTTTCTGATTTGTACCAAAGCACAGGTGGGTGTCTGTGTCTGAATTGATACAAAATGACTGTGATGTTGTGACTGCTTTGTATGTTTTCAGTATGCACTAGCTTTAAAATGTTCTGCAAACAATGCATGATATGCTTGCTCGGTACTCTTGTGTAGTCTGCTTTTCTCAGATGGAGTTCATACATAATAAGGTAAATTCATTCAAAAGTTTTGCAAGATCAGGGTCTCATGAAATACAGTAAAAATTTCAGCGTGTCAGTTTCTGAGAACTTTTTATGTATAGTATTTTAGAGCCACTGCATAGCCAGTTATTTTAAACAGATTTGTTTTTCATGTCTTTTAAAGCAAACATTAGATACAGACATAATTTTTTTACACTGAGCGCTGTAATTTTGTAAGTGCGACTCATCCTTTTGAATTTAATGAGATTCTTTGTTTAGCCAAATTTGTTAATGTTATGGGGCTTTTTTCTGCTGTATTTTAGTCTTTGGAGTATAATAGTTGTGTAAAGTACTAATGTGACCATGTATTAAGTACTTTTAGACTGTTATGTAAAAATGCAGAGGATAGTTCAACTTTGTTATTGGAAATTAGCTAATCACCTTGTGGCGCTGTCTCATTCAAGCATCGGTGCCCTAATAGAGGTTGTTTTTCCTGAATTTTAGAGGAGGAATGATTTAGCCAGGGTTATGCAATGTTTTTAGTGCTCCAGATGCAGATGCAAAGTTAGGTATATTAATTGTGCTGGTCCTTTTGTACTGCTGTCATGTACATCCAGTGTTCTTACCAAAAGGAATGAACAAGTTCTTTAGGAGTGTTTGGCCTTTAGGCAGAGCCTAGCTACTCTGATCTAATTGCAATTCTTTTCTTTTGATATGGAATTCCTGATTCATTTTTTTGAGGTGGAAGGTATTGTGTTATTCAATGTTAGTCATGCAGGGTTTTCCTTTCTTTTTTTTCTGATTGTGTCAAAGGAGCTAATGTACATGACTAGTATTTCCATCTAATACCTACACTAGAAAAAGAGAAAAAGCCAGGCATACAGCTTTTTTTTTGGTAGTATATATATATACAAGGGCTCAAATTTAATAACCTAATTTTCTGTCATTAAGTTTTTATTTTAGCATGGGTTCAAAAATAGTACCAGTCCTTCTGCACTGTAGTGGAACTGTGCTGTCTCACACTACGAAAGGGAAATTTCCTATTCCTTATTAACAGTGTGTTTTGGAAGAGGATGTTATATTTGTTGTTAATACTAATTTTTTTTTGGTATCTCCTTTTAAGCACTGGAAACTTGTGGAGATACTCACAGGTGAAATTTTTTATCTAAAAAAAGAAATGGCACCTTGGCAGAGCATAACACTCCTGACAGGAGTGCCAGTCTCTTGAACGAGATCGTTGTTTTCTGTTTGGTTGCAGGAGCCTCCATTGCAAGAATCCCTGCAGCAGTGTGTTCACCTGGATCTGGTTAAGATTACTTGTGATGCTATTTCAGTTATTTCCTAAAACTCAGTTGGTCTTCAGTCCTCCATGACCACTCCATCATCTCATAGATATGTTTATATTGATTCTTTTAAATGATACACAAAACATCTCCTTCCTTAATGATGTATAAAAGACTGTCATATGTGACAATTTCTGTCAAATGCACCAAAAAAAGCCTTCTGCTGGCTGTTTACAACTATCTTTGTGTTTCGGTCAGTCTTGTATCAGGAACTGCCTGAAGGAGTCAATGAGCCTGCCAGATTCTTTATCCAAGGTAGCTGCATTTTTAATAAGTGCATATTAATAAATTATGCGTGAATAGCATATGTATTGAAGCATACAGATGGTGGCTATCAAAGAGTCTGGGCACAGCTGGGCCTGTTTAGGAAAATTCCAGGGCTGTCTTTAACTCACACCTGGAGAGCTCCTGTAACAGAATTTTTGTTGTGAAGCTGGTTAAAGGCCTAGTCATTGACTTTGTCTCAAGTGCGGTCTCCTCAATGCTGAGAGTACTTGGGAAGCTCTTGTACCACCCAGGAATTCATTGACAGGGGTTGCTGGGTGTGCATGCAGCCACAGCACTGACATCCAGCTAGGCCACAGCTGGAATTATTGGATGGACATGAATTTTATACTTATATCCCAATTGTAACTTTCATTTTATGGCTTTTACCAGAAAACAAATTGAGTCCTGTTGGAGTTCTTGAAGACTGATGCATATATTCATATCTGAATTGATTTTGCCTAAGGTCTTTTGCCCTGAATATGTTAAAAAAGATTTGTGGTTTGGCTTGGTTTTTTGTCTGTTTCTTCGTTCTTCTAACAATGATAGTAGAAGTGCAGCTGAATCCATCGAGTAAAGATATTCGGTTTATTTAGTGAGATCAACAGTGTTTTCCCCTTCGTGATACAGAAATAAGCAGTCACAGTCTGATAGAAAGGGTAAATGAAAAAGCAGCAAGGCAAATCATTGAACTTCTAAAGAAAGCAGTATTCACTATTCAGTTGTACAAATTGAAGACGTGTTTTACTTTACAAAATGTAAATAGGAGGCAGAACTGTAACTCAGGCAGGGTTACCAAATTGTAAATAATTGTAATATTTAATCATTTGGTATAAACACCATCTTCCAAAAATATGTTTTTTATTGGCTCACTTTTATTAATCTGCAGGAAATTTTGCAGTTGATCATAACAAGGTAGGTACTTGGTATTTTAGGAATTTGTCAGTTGTAACTGTATGAAATTTATTACCTCTGACACAACATTTTGATTATTTAGAAAAGATATTTTATTGGCAATTCTCTAAGAACTTATCCATTAGATTATAAGTAGGATAGAGGTAGACTAGACCAGACTAGACTATACTAGAATAGAATAATTCATTTGGAAGGGACCCACAGTGATCATCATTCCTATGCACCTCTATGCTGAAGCCTACACACCATTTAAAAGGGAATCTCATAGCATCTCTATTTATGACACATTTACAAAAAGAGTGAGTGCTGAAGGGCAGAAACTATATGCCTTATGAATTTTTCAGATTTTTAGAATCTATAGTTATTTATTCCAAATGGCAGCTGGGCATGGAAAATATTTCATGTGATTTCACTGCATACCTTTTTTGAACTTTTAAGACTGTTGTTTAAATATGATATTCAAGTATATACTTCTGTAGAAAATACCCAGATAGCCACTGCCTTCCTCAAAGCTATACCTAATATTTTCTCTTACATTTGGCCCTATAAATTGCTGTCATCAGGGTTAATAAATTATAAAATTAAATCTTTTAAGTAGCACCTGAAAATAACTGTTCAATAACTCAGTTCCCATAAAGATAAAATTGAAAGATATAGGGTACCTTGAAAAAAAGGGTCTCTAAATATGAAGATAAATTCCTTGGCCCCAATCACTATAAATGCATTCTTGTATGTCTGCATTTCTCTCAAAAGTAAGAGTTTAAAAAATATTATCACCCTACTTGTAACTTTTATGTGTTTACTGTGGTGCTTTATATCCCATTGCATTCTGTATTTCACATCAAAAGAAATGATAAATGGTAATATATGGTGATACATCTGCTTGTTAAGGAAAAAATAAATTGCACTTACTGTTACATAAATGAATGATCTGTAAATAGACAGTAGAAGAGGATCAAGGATGAATATCATAGCAAAAGACTTAGAGTAGAAACCCTTATTTATTGCTGTTTAAAGCTACCCCCAAATATATAACTAAACCGCTGTGCATGTCTCTCACTCATTTTTCTTACACAACATAAGATCATTCTGTAAAGCTTCCAATAAGATGCACAAGAACTTATGAATTCCCTACCGAGAGTATATAATTAAATCCTTCTAATATTTTTTTTTTTTTAATGTTTGAATGCTTTCAGTTTCTCTGTAATTATTGTAAGGTAGTAAGTGTTCTGGGGCTTTGTGGCTGAAAGGTCATTAAATTACTATGTCCCAGTTGAAAATACTGCAATTTACATGACATTTATCAAGGAGATTATATGAGTCTACTTTTGTTCTGTGAGTTTAAAAGGTGAGACTTCTTGCTCTTTTCTATACAGCAAGATTAAAAAAATGAAATTCAATTCCACAGCATTTTTTAATTATTATTTGAAAGAAAACATTTTCTTAGGTGACTGTGAAGACATTAGTGCTAATAGAACTCTTCTAAAGAGTTCTCAGCATGTAATTAAAATCCCTAAAGTTAATCCAACATTACCATTAGTTTCTGTTAATGCTCTATTTTTTGTCTAACTGGTATCTTTTATCAATGTACGTGCCGTATTATCATTCAAAGTTCTATTGATCCAAAGAAGCTCTATGATATAAATAAATACTTTTGCTTCAGGGTGTGAAGCAAAGGCTGCTTTGGTTTACACACAAGGTTGCTATATGTATTCAGCCCAAGGTCTTGTTGGTACCTTAATTTGGGCAGAGCCATCTCTCGAAGTATTTTAGTAACTGGATTGTAACACATATGGATTAGAAATCAAACCCCTCAGTGGCACATATAATAATGTTAATATAAGACATAATGGCTATGCTTTGTGGAAGATGCTATTGCTCATCTTGGTGAAGAGATGCCATAAAAAAAAGGAATTGCTTTTTATATCTGTGTCCTTTGAGGATAGTGGTAGGGTGATTAAAGTACAGCTTGAGAGACAGAACCTAAGATGACTGCCCATGGGTTACCCACATGCAAATATGGTTGCTTAGGAAAGTTAGGGTCATTACGGTGCAAATTCAAGCTGTGTCCCTCAGCAGTGTTCCACTTGTAACAGAAGCAGGTATTTGGAGGGTTCATGTTTGCTAGAGTTTTTAGCAGGTTCTTAAAGCAAACCTGAAGATAATCTCCATGAATTCACGTTCCCCACTCTGCTCTGCGCTGGTGTGGCTTCACCTTGAATATTTGTCTTGGGGTGACTTTATGATGTGTATCCCCTATCACTGCTCCATGCCCAGAAATTAATTTTGTGCCTTTCTATGCCTTTAAACTGAGCCTGAGAGGGTGGAGGAAAACCTGAGCAAAAGTTCTTCAAGCAGTTTGCAGCTTGTCCAAGGTCACACAGAGATAGAGACGGCTCTCTGCATTCAGCTGCGGCAGCGGAGCGAGAGTGGGGAAGCGGCCTGTTTGCCTTCCAGCCAGCTTTCAGCCAGTTTTTCAGCTCCTTTTCCTCCATAGAGTTGAACTTTGTTTTCCTGGGACTCCGATTTTTCCTTTCTTCTCTGCTGGACGGTTTCAACATCAGAATACATTAGGAGGACCTTTGCCTGAGGCTTTGGCCCTGGAGGTGGGCCCACCACCCCATCCCAGGTCCAAGGAGGAAGAGGGAGATCTATGGAAGGACTCTGAAATTTTCCCAGGTTTCTCTCAACAGAGCGAGAGGTTTTATTATTTAGCATCACTATCCTTTCCCCCTGTGTTTGTTAAATAAATAGTTTTTATCTCTTTCCTTTGAGGAAAATTTTTTTTCCCAAACCTGGTGGGGCGAGGGATGGTTGTAACCTGCCTTCTCTCAGAGGATGTATTTCCAAATTTGCCCAAACTGGCACAATATTGTGTGCAGTTTTGGGCACCACAATATAAGAAAGGTATTAAACTATTAGAGAGCATCCAAAGGAGGGCAAGGAAGATGTCAAACAGCCTTGAGGAGAAGCTGTATGAGGAACAGCTGAGGTCTGTTCAGCCTGAAGGAGACTGAGGGGACACCTCACCATAGTCTGCAACTTCCTCATAAGGGGAAGAGGAGGGGCAGACTCTTCTCTGTGGTGATCAGTGACAGGACCTGAGGGAATGTCTTGAAGTTGAGTTGGGGGCAGGTAGGTTGGATATCAGGAAAAGGTTTTTCACCCAGAGGGTGGCTGGGCAGCTTGAACAGGCTCCTCAGGGAAGTGGTCAGAGCACCAAGCCTGACAGAGTTCAAGAAGCATTTGGGCAACACTCTCAGGCACATGATGTGAATTTTGGGGATGGTGCTGCGCAGGGCCAGGAGTTGGACTCGATGGTCCTGATGAGTCTCTTCCAACTCAGCTTATTTTGTGATTCTGTGATTCTAATCCAAGGGACTAGACTACAGGCAGACCCAGAATAAACTCATTAAATGCCAGGAAGTTCTTGGAAGGAAGTGCTTTGCTCTGCCAAACCACTCCATTGTAATTCAGCACCTCCAGGGCTGTATTGTTCATCTGACAGGTTCAGGTGGATTGCAACACACCATAATTGTTAACTCTCTTAACGTTCCTATTTTTTTTAACCAAATAATGATCACAAAATTGGGTTAAAATTCATGACTGTTACTAACATTTAGTTTAAATTTGTGTACCAGCTGACTTAAAGGGACATAAAACTGAACATTATTAAACTTTTTTCTTGGGGGTTTTTTAAGGTGAATTTAAACCTGAGGAATTGTGACAAATATATGCAATTTTCTGCAAGATTAGTGAAAAGGTGAATAGCCAAAATAAGTCTTGTGAAAAGCATGGGCCAGTATTTCACTACAATGTGTTAAAAAATTTGTCTTCATCAAACTGCTCATCAGTACTTTTCAAAAAGGACACAAATTTGCAGTACTCAGATATACACACACTTGAGTCAGGGTGCCATGTTCCCACATTTTCAAAATGAATCTTACAGTTTTCCAGCTTCTGTGTTGGTGTTGCTGTGACTCCTGTGTGCTTATGGTGACTATGTTAGTTACAGGGAAACAGAGCTTTTTAGCTTTTTTCTTACAAATGCTGTTGTATCTTGGATAGCTGGGGAGGTTGCCACTTGCTCCTAACTACTGTTGATAGTTTCAGTCAAATTATTGGCAGTCAGTCTTTGTCTTCTTAGCAGCATCTAAGCATGTGAGATAGGGATCGATTGAACTGAAAAGTTATTTTACCACAATTTCTTCAGCATCGGAAGGAATTATCACAGCCTTGCTGTTGCTACTCTACCATCTTTGTGGCTCTGTAACTGAACTTCAGAACCTAAGGCTGAGGAGGCAAATTTCACTGGCCTGAAATTCACGTATAATTAAAATTAGACATTTAATTAGTCTTAAAATCAGATATTAGACTTAAAGGACTGCAGTCGCTCTATATCATGAGTACTCAAAGCAAAATACTTGGGTTTAACACCACATACTTTTTCTGAGCCTTTCCACCCTGAAGAGTTAACAGTAGTAACAGACTGTAATTGCCCTGTGCTACAAAGCTCTAAAATACTGTGTTATAGGATACTAGCACAGAACTTTGTAAAAAAATCTTGATTGTTTCTTTCCCCATGCTGTTCCCAGAACTACTTTTAATTCTTCTCCTAAGGGAAAAACAGGCTGGCATTTGGAAGACACATTGCAGATCTAAGCCTCTAGTTACTGTCAGTAAATGTTCTTGCTGCTGTAGCAGAGCTACTTTGGCATTCTTTCAAAGAAAAGATTTTTCATCTCAGCTGTTTCCAAAGAAGATAATTTTTTTTTCTCAAAGAACATGTATTCTCTACTGTTAGAAATGACACAGTAAGTTGAGATGTCCTATTATAACTTGCATTATAATAATACAATAAGTCATTAAAGTTACTGTGGTTTTCTCCAGTCTATTTTAGAAATTATTATGGGAATAAAAATGGTGTGCAGGGGCCCAGCATCTGTAACAAAGACTCCTGACCTGAATGTATTTCATAGTTTTCTCCAGAATGAGAAATTTCTGTCTAAAATTAAATTGAAGAGCAACATATCATCTCAATATATATTATATAGATATTAAGAAAAAAGTACCAAATCACATATTATTTACAATCAGAAACCAAAATACCAAAGGCATTTCAAAAGTTCATACATCACAAGCAAATAGAATTTACATTCTATAAGCACTCCTGGTCCCACACAACTATAGGTACAAAAATTCTCGGCATTGGGGGGCCATCATCTAGCAAATTCTTCCCTGACAACTACACAGTTGAAACCTGCTATGACTTATTGTTGCTAATTTGATAATTTCATCAGTCACTGAGGTTCCACTGCTTGAGACAGAAGAAAAAAGTGAATATAATTGGAAACCCCATAAAACAACTGGAGAGAAAAAAAATACACGATGAAAGCAGTACATAAGACAGGAGGAAATGTACTGCCATATATTGTGAGGTATACAGCATACTTTTCTCTCTGATAGAGGAAACCTTCAAAGAAAATAAAAAGAAATCAAATCTTACTTATAAATCTTACTTATAAAACCTCAGCAGTAAGGTGAAATTTAAGGGCAGATATAAAAAGAGGCTGATCGATAATGCTGAGAATTTTTTAACAGAGTACAGGAGTATTCTGTCTCCATTTAGAAACCTAACATGAGCCAGCCAACCTTCTTTGATTATGGAATTAGGGGAGAAAGGGATCAGGTTGTTCCCGTAAATCCTTTCAGGCACTCACCTGTCTACCTAAGACACTTGCCCCTGTTCTCTAGCCTTATCTTTCTGCCATCCCAGTTCTGGGATGTCAGTCTTGATGCTTTTTTCTCTCTCCTTGTTTCAGGTAGTTACCTCACTCCTCATAGTTTTACTGAGGATTTTGGTGTCTTTCACTTTGAAGAGCTGGCTGAAATCCAGCCAGAAGTTTGGAAGGGAAAAACCTGCTCAAAAGCTGCAGCAGGGAGAAACTGCTGGCTTGTGGGGTCAAGTGAATGGCTTTGGGTTTTGCTAGGCTGTAAGGAAAGCACTTGCAGGGGCTTGCTGAGTGAGACTGTTCAACGGTACTGGCTGCTGTCAAGGAAGGTGTAGCACCTTCTCAACCTGCTCTGCAATGTATTTCTGTCAGATGACAAGGAAGGGAGGCTGCTTTGTTTTCCCCTCTACACTGGCTGTGCTAAGGCAGTGGAAGTGTGAAGGATTTACAGTAGGTGCTTCATAGTTGATGGGAACAGGGTCTAGAAGCAAAGCCTAGTTCCTGATTTTCATATGTAGGGAAACTGGAGAGCACTGTAAGTGCTCCTGGCATCTCAGGAGTTAACTTACCCGAAGTGAGAATGCTGACCAGGAACCCCCCAGCCCTGTGGGAATACTGAGGAGAGGGTATCTTCAGCCTGCACTCAGCTGCCTTTGATGCTGTGGAGCCACTGCTGAGGATTTATACACCAAAAGACCCTCAGAAAAGAAGTCCCTATGACATATCTTTCAAAAGAATTATGGTTTTAACAAAAGACAGATTTTCCCTTTTTTTCTATAATTGCTGGGGTGGTTTCTTTTGTGGGTTTTTTTTTGGGGTTTTTTTTGTTAGTTTTTTTGCACAATGTGGAAGATCAGAATTTTTTTCCCTTTACCTAATACTAGGTAATCAGCTCAGGATCACAGGAAAATGTTTCAAATAGCAGAATATGCATGTGGCTTCAAAGAAAGCATTCTGGGTTGGGATTTGTTTGTAGGTTTTGTACCGTTGCTTCTCAATTACTTAAAACTGACTAAGATGGGAGGAGAAAGAAGGAACAACAGGCTGTTTGCTGTATGTTGTTCTTCCTTTGGGGATAAAGCCTATTTATTTCACCCTTGTTTTAGAGATCATTTTCAGTATATGTGAGCTATTACTTTGACTGCATACTGATACATTTTAATGAAAGTCTCTTCATTAATTTTGCAATGAGGTTTTCTTTTTACACCATGCCCTGCAGGTTTTTCCCACCCCTGTACATCCCTCTGAGTTTCTTTGGTGGTTTAGCATCCTAATGTACCTAGAGGGGCTGCTTGATGTCGTTTTCATAGTAACATCTGCAAACAAAATGCAGCCTACAAGTTTCTGTACAAGTAAACACTTTTAGGGCAGATGTATGTGTGCCTTTTTCTGTCCTTAAAGTGTAGATCACTTCCTTTTCAAATTGCTCATAGAGCTAGTTTCAGCACACTAGCTTTTATCTGTGCAATCAAATGGTTGCACACTTGGAGACCTCCTTGCATACAGAAGTGGAAACAAAGTGCTCTCCCCCTTCTGGTGTTTCCTAAGGATTACTTTAGATCAGTTTTTGAACTGTCTAAAGGCTTCTAAGTTTTCTATAATATATGGAACTTTGGTACCCTGTTAAGATACCTAATGACAACTAAGGGGGCAATTATCTTGTTCTTTGATTATTTGAATTTAAACTGATGAGCTGAATTTTGGCTTGGCTGTCAGAGGCAAATGTTTCAAGACAGCTGTAACCATACTGCATTCACACAGGACTAAATATGGGCATACCTCATCTTCTCAAATAATTTGCGAAGTAAACTGGTTTATGCTGAAGAGCAGAAAACCAAAGGCTGGGGCTTTCTTTTTTCTCCCAAGTTCTATATATGGAGCATGCTGTTCCATATATAGGACTTGGGAGAAAAGAACTCCTTGAAAGAGTTGATGCTTGGTGCCAGAGCTGCAGTATCAGTGTGCAGCCTTCACTGTCTCTCCATCCAGTAATCGCTTCTGCAAGTTTGTCTTCCTTGACCTCTACCCAAAACTCTTGTGCTTGGAGGCAAGCTGTTTGACTGACGTTGTCAGCTGTCATAGTACAGGTGTGCAGTGCCATCAGGAGCACGCTGTCTTAGAATGGCAAGTGCTGCAGGTGTTACTGAGAGCTTTGTTCAGTATTTTCCTCCCAAACGTGTAGGGGTTGTATACTGGAACATGAATACCCTCTGTTGCTCTCTTGACTCCATAAATAAATCTGTTGCTCTCTCTTGGACTCTATAAATAACTAAGAAAAAGGACAACCATTCTGCTGCTGTAATTTAATATATTTCAGCTGCATGTAAGACTTTGTATCTTTGTGAGTTTGGGGGGTTTTGACCTAGGTTAAACCAGCTTTCTGTTCACACCTGCAGACAGGAATCTTTATTGATCCCAAGAAGCCGCCTGACTGTGTAAGCAGTGCTGTTTACGTTCTGTTATTATATGACTCTACTCAAGGCTGGCTGCTAAAGAGTCTGTGTTAGTTAACAGTGCAGCACAATTAGTTGAACAGATTTGTAGCACAAACGAGTACCAAGAATGTTTCTTTCTTTTCAAGGGTACCACAGTGCGCATCAAGCTGCAGTAAATGGCTTTGGAGCTATGCTCTGAAAGTGCATTTCATCTCCAGACTCTATTCTATTGCTTGTACCCATCAGCTCTTCAGTTAAGATATATTTGACAAAAAATGCCTTGCTACTTGAGATTTAGTGACTGAATAAGCAAAACAATGATTTTTTCCTAGCTTCCCAGTGGTTCTGTAATATCATCAGTGCATGGGCAGCTGTGAACTGAGCATTACATGTGTGCTTTATCCCATAGAATCCTTTAGGTTGGAGAAGACCTTTAAGATCATCAAGTCCAACTGTAAACTCAGCACTGCCAAGTCCAACACTAAATCGTTTCCCTAAGTGCCACATCCACATGTTTTTGAATACCTTCAGGGATGATGACTCATTCACTTCCCTGGGCAGCCTGTTCAGTGCTTGACAACCTTTTCGGTGAAGAAATTTTTCCTAATGATCAACCTAAACCTCCTCTGGCATAGCTTGAGGTCATATCCTCTCATCTAGTCACTTGTTACATGAGAGAGGAGACCTACCTTCAGCTCTTTTTACAACCTCCTTTCAAGCAGTTGTAGAGAATGATAAGGTCCCAGCCCCAGCTCCCTGAGCCACTTCTCATCAGACTTGTCCTCCAGACCGTTTACCACCTTTGTTGACCTTTTCTGCACCCCAGTGCCTTGTGCTAAGAGGCCAAAAACTGAACACAATATTCAATGTATTTTGCCTTGGCCCTGAAGAAACTGTGTAACTGACAAAACTGTGATTCCCCAGGTGTCCTTATAGAATACAACTATTCTTCCTCTTCCTTTTCAACTTGAAGGTAGCACTTAAGTTATGTGATTTTACGAATACTGCAATTTGACTTCTTTTACAGAAATCTACTGGTTCCTGTGATGAATTTTTCCTTTCACACAGAAGCTGATGACCACTCTCAGGTTTTTTGTATAGTTATGCACTCTTTGTTTCAGTCCTTCTGTAGATGTGTTTATGGGTATCCTTTCCTGAGTTAATCTGGGGAAAGCTTAACTCAGGAGAAGGTATGTGGCAGTTTCAATAAGGCAAGTATGCTTATTCCTTCAGGAACACTGAGGTTCATGTTCAGACTTTATAATGCCAACAATAATGAAAATTCAATGTTTCCAATCTGTGTTCTTTCCTAGTTGAATAACCATTAAAAAAAGCTGAAGGAAACACCTCCTGAACAAGGTTTTATCTGTTGTGATGAGCTCACTGACGTTCTGTTTGGAATAAATGGCATCCTGTTTTAGGATGTCCTTACACTTACACACTTACAGTGTAAGCACTGTTCAGCCGTAATTAAAATTGTATTATCAACACTATTTTCGACACAAAAGCAAAACAGCTTGTACAAGCTACTATGAAGAAAATCAACTCTATTACAGCCCAAACAAGTGCACTGGGGTATAAAAAGGAACTGATTTCTGAGAAAAGCTTTATTAAACCAGATCCTTATCATGGTTAAGAGACAATTAAAGACCATACTATCCCTCCAGACAAACCAGAAGAAGGAATCACACCTGAGAGGTCTCTGGTGCCTCTTTCCATAACAAGGTATGAGTCATCTCACTGCAAAGCCATCTGACCTGTTATTGTACCTTTTTTCTGAGTATTATGCACTATAAAAATGTTTGTATGATATAAAGTACCAGTTTTTCAGGATTAGATGTGTTCCCTAAATTCATGTCATTTGGAGGAAGAAAAAATCTGATCTCCCAGTGTCAGTTACTTAATTCTATGTATTCTCTCTTGCTAGACTGACTAAAATGCAAATGGACTCATCTAAATTAAGAAGTACTGGCTGTCTTCTGTTCTGATGAAATTTTCCCAGGCTTTAATGTGGGCTCACTTCTGCGAGTGGCCTAATAAGAAGCGTCTTTGTACATGCTGCCTTGTGCTAATAGCAGCAGTTTACTCTGTCTTTCTCTTGACTGAGGCCTGCCTGATCATGTGTCTCCAGAATAGCTGTTTTAAGCAAAGCAGGCCTTGATCAAATCAGCCAGTGAAATGTACAATATTAGCAGGAGGTCAATCAATTGAGATGATTATATGCATTTTTTTCTGCAACCTTTCTTCTGGTTCTGAAAAATAGCATTTCTTTTGCATTTGCCTACCTTTCCTCCAGCCACTTGCAGAAAAACTCAAGCTTTTTGATTTTTCAGTTCTGAAAAATCCTTAAAGTCAAAGTAGTTGTTCAACATATAGAACGGAGTAAAGAGGAAATTATATCTTGGAAGAGTGTCAGTAAAAGTGAAGTGAATATTATTCGCTATGGAGCTTGTGGAGATCTGCACTTGAATCCCTAAGGACTGATAGTAGTAGTGTGTGAAGCTGTATTCCTTGTTTTGGACATTTGTTTATTCCCAGAATGACCACTGTAAAGTGAGACAATTCAAGTCTTTCATCCTGACAGGGTTTTTATGGGCTTTGCATTTTCTATGTTCATGGAATCAGTTTAAGGCTTTTCCATGATATGAATTGGGTTTTTGGACATTTGTATTATATTGTCTACCTCTCCCTTGTCACACCCAAGTACCATTTCCATCTGTGAGCTCATTACAATTCTGCCAGTTAAAGTGCAGAAGCCTCTGACAGGAAAATAATTAGCAGTACTGTCCAACAAGTCCCATAAATTTAAATGGGTAAGGTTATAAAAATGCAAAACCCCCAGCATTTTTACAAAAGAACAGGGAATTTATTCCAAGGTCTTTTTCACTTCTCAACTAAGTTTCGAGTGCTACAAAATAAAATTTTCTTCTCCTTCTCTTTCTAAAAGCTCCATAATGATCTATACATGCATTCTTTGCCCTAGTGTTTATTTTATTAAGTCTTATGGGCTCCTACAAATCTATTTATGTCACTAGGCCCTCACTGAAGCATGCATAGGTTGTACAAATGGAGTATAAGACAGCTCCTGGCTTCAGCTTCATAGATAACTTATTGGTTCTCTGCCTGATGAGAGGAAATAAAAATCACATTTAACGGTTGACTGCCAGTGGTGACTTCCAGGCTTTCTCTCCTTTTTAAAAAATCTGTTGTTATAGTTGAGTGTCAAGAGAGTCTTGAAGAGAGAGCTGTAAAAGTAAAAAGGCAATCACTTACACTACAAAAATTTAGGATTGAAAATAACCTCTCTGCCTATGGGGCTGGGGGACTGAGAATAAAACATGGTATTTCTGGGTCTGAAACCTGTATTCTGTGGCTTTTTCTGTGTTTTTGTTAATAAATAATTTTCTTCACAAGTTACTATTAAAACAGAATATTAACCCAAGGTTTATTTTACTTGGGAACTTAAAGCTGAGTGCTCTTAAGGTGTTTGGAAGCCTGAAATGAAACCAAAAAAAGATATATCCTGAGTATCAGTATTAACAAGTAACAAGAGCATATAAAATATATTATGTTATTCTAAAATACTTACCTTATTTTTCAAAAAAAGCATTTTTACTATCTAGTTTTCACCATAATTTGGAAATATGCCCATGCTATGTAGACTTGATGGTAAACTACATACCTTCTCATTTAGATGTAGTCAAAATGTATCCTTAAAATCAGATTTCGTAGAGATACAAGAAAATTAGTGTAAAGCTGGGTGTTTTAGCCAAAAATTTTGGTCCACATTTGAAGCTTTGAAGTGCTAAAAACATCTGTCAGACAGTTTTGGTGTTGTCTTAACTTCAGCTTTTTGTTTACCTGACCTGTGAGCTTTTCCATTATATATCATTAGTTACCCAACACCAAGTTCTTGCATTGGATGAGAGCACTTTGTTTGCTGTTTGGACTAACTGGTCCTTCAGAGAGGACTTCACAGAGTCACATAATTGTTAGGGTTGGAAGGGACCTCTGTAGATCATTTAGTCCAAGCCCCCTGCCAAGGCAAGGTCACCCAGTGCAGGTTATAGAGGAACATGTAAATCCCCAGTCATCGCACAGTGAGTTTATTTTAAAATGGCTTAAAGCACTACTTCTCCCTGAGGTGGCACAAAGGAGAATTTGGCAAAAGTTCTTGGAATGTCATAAACCAAACTTTACTGGCAAACTTTAGAAGATCAGGAACTTGACAGAATTTCAAGCAAAATTTCAATCAAAGCAAAGCATTTCACAAAGCATTGATTTAGCAAACTCTAATCCATCCAACCCTGAATTACCCAGACTAGAAGAAGAGGAAATTAGTACAAAAAAAGGAGAGAAAGAGAGAAAAAAGACAGAGACAAGAAAGATACAGCTATCACCCTTGGATCCAGTGTGGTCTCAGATGCCATGAAATTCAGGGACAATAGGGACACGGCCACGTGCGTCTTTGTGGAATGGTTTTTAATCTGCTCTGCCCTCCTGTGGCCACAGCTCCTCCTCAGGTGGGGTTTGTGGTCTGATAGCCACTCTGGGACTAGGCCGTGGTTCCAAAAGGGATGGGGTGTGGGACAGAGCACTATTCCACCTTTGCAGAACTTGATCTGCCCTTTTCTCCCCACACACACCTTAGTTGTTTTGAGCCAGTAATCATTTTTCCCAGTCTCTCACATATGTCCAGGTGGGTTTTGTGATAATTTTCCCGGAAGAAACTCTTGTTTAGGCTATTACTAACTTAAAAAGACTGATCAAGATGGTAAAAAAGTATTTCCAGATCTCGTAAAATAATGTGGCTTTAATTACCAGTTGAATACAAAGAAGAGGGGTTTTAGCTTGTATGTCTACTGAACGTAAAGCGTACATGAAAACAGGAAGTAAATCCTAAGTACAAACACTTAACATATTTAACAGGTATTATCTTAGTGTTTGAAAGCATGAAAATAAAGGATTTATAAAATGGTAATTAAGTACATCCTGATTGAAGATTGGGTGATACCCATTACAGAGTTAACATTATCAAGAGGTAATGATGTCAGAAGCAATCAAATGTATACAAGAAAAGTCAATCCCTCTGACTATGGGTTACCAAAAAGCTGGACCTCATTATCTAGGCTGCTGGAAATAATTGCATGCCAACCTGCCTGCTGTTGCATATGGTGAGAAGCTGCACATTAGAGCACAGGTAGTGGCTGGTGGGAGAGGCAAGGCCTGGGAAAAGCAGCTATACTTTTATTGCCAGTGATTCAGAGGTGTTGATGTGTTGAGGAACTTTGCCTCTTTGTAACAGGTAATAATGTGAACACAGCCTTACAACCAGACACAGGAAAAAGAGGTGGGAAAATGCAAATATGTTGTTGAAAACTATGATGGCATCTTTCCTCATAATAATGATTTGAAGTAGGATATGAGATAGCTAATAGTGGTCTTAGACCCTGACTTTTAGCATCTAAAACTAGGTTTGCATTCATGGGGAAATGAAGGGGCATATAACACACTGTTAGCATTAGCAAGTATACTAGGCTGCTCTTACGGGTTTCAACATTGGTACATTGTTTTCCTACCTATAGATAAAAATGCTTGTGATTTCCTGTGTGATATGAAATACGGGTGAAACTCAACATCCTGATAAGGTTGTTTATCTTGTAATGTCATTCTCATGGAAACACTGCAAGGATTTTTACCAGTTTCTTGGAACCCAGAACATAACAAACATCAGTTATTATGCAATTGATTATTGCAAAACTGGGGCAAAATATAGAGTAGTGATCGATATTTCTACTTAAGTATGAATATTTGTATTTGAACCTGTTCTGTTGAACTCTTTCTGTTCAAGGGTTACAAACAGGAATGTTTGGGGATCGTAAGTCTAAAGATACAGAATACACAATAAATGCACAAACTTCTATGGAGTTAAGAAAATACCTAAGGAAATTACAGCAATTAAGGAGTTACAGCAATTCATAAAAATAATTTTCTTTTCCACAGTATGCTAATACATATTTCTTAAAAAATAAGTCTTTTGAAAGGAACAAAAATGCTTAAAGGTTTTACTGTATATTGTTATATTGTTTTATATTAACCTACAAATTAGTCAGGTAAATTTTTTATAATCTTCACTTGCTGAGCTGAGCTATGTTTTGGTTGGCAAATAGAGAGGAACAGGTAAAGAGCCCCTTCCCATTATGTATGCAAGGGTTTGTCTAAATGCAGTCTTCAAACTAGGAGCTTATACCTTTCTCATACAATTTCACTGTCATTTTCGAATATATAGAAGCTTAGGAAGAACAATTTAAATTAATCAGGATGTAGCTATAATGGTAGAAACACCAGACAGTTTTAGCCAGTACTGTTTTCAAGGTGTCTTTTCATGAATCGGATGTTTTTAATCCAATATGTTTTTCCATGCTGTGTTTTCAAAGATCAGTTGGAAATTTAATTCTTCTTAAACATTAAAAACTGACTCATAAAAAATTAATTCAGAAGCAGAAAAAAAAAATACTTTCAGTACTCATCATATCACTGAGCTGGATTCATTACTGTAATTTTTATAGTCCATTTTTATATCAGTGCAAGTTCCATTGAGATTTCCATTCTAAAACTGGAGCAGTAAGTCAGAGCAGTGGCTCAGGTTTCTTGTAGGAAAATAATAAATGTCCAACCAGAGATCTCTGGAGAGTTTAAGTTGAATTATCTTTAAATAATTCTTCCCTGGTAGGTTATATAGAACACATTCATAGCCAAGGACTTCAGGGGTTTCCTTTCTCCTTTCTTGACCTAGTTTTTTTCAGTTAAAATGTGTTACTGTAATCAGTTCATTGAACAACTAAATGCTGAGATGAAGTTTATGACCTTTTTGATAGAACCTACATGTTTTGTTCACCACAGTGGATTTTTCTGGCAATGACTTTGTGGCAGGTTTCCTTGACGTCTTTCCAGACTAAAAAACGTGTGAAGCTTAGCTTGTTTCCATCTGCTCACCATGCCTTATTTTATTCATTTTGTCAAAAATTTCTACTTGCCAAAATGCCTCTTTCATCCCAGAACACTTCCCCCCCCTACCCCTTTCCCCCCTTCTATTTGTTTGTTTTTGTAAAGCCTGTAGTTCCTTTAAAAGACTGTAATGCATGCCAGCTACAGTAACAGGCTGTGAGGAAAAAAAAATCTGCAAAACTAAAGTTATGACAAAACCTGTCCTCCAAGATACATCTTGGTCTTGTTTACAAGGTGGCGTTATTGCCAATTAGTTGGGTGTAGACAGTGCTCCTCTAAACAACTCCAAGTGTGTAACTTTGTGGTGAAAAAAAAAGGGAGGGAAGGAAAAGGGGTGTTCCATCAGACAAACATCCCCTTCACTTTGCTACTCTGCCTCAAGTTCTGCTCATTTCCCAAAGCAATGTCTAAGTTGCTCAGAAAACCTGAAGAGTAACAAGGAAATGTGTCTGCAGCACTGCACTAAGTTTGAGAAACGGAACCACTGAAGAGCGGATCTACGTGATGAGGAGGCCAATGGTTTTCTACAGAGCTCTTGACCTTGACATTGTGCTGCTGTGCCTGGGCTAATAAGAAAGGGACCTACTCTTGTTGTGTAGATCCATTCCAGTACTCCCTCTTACAATGTCTTAATTCCCATGGGAATGGCACTCACGCCCAACTTTACCTTTCAAATACTGTAGCTGAAAGTTGTTTTCCTATCAGGTTTGATTTTTTTTTTGGTCTGAAAGACACTATTTTGATTTGCCAAGTGGCTCTTTTTGAGAAGCTAAAGCCAAACTTTAGGTTTGAATGTAAGGCAAAATTATAGAATATTAATTAGAATAGGATCATAATCATAGAATGGTTTGGGTTGGAAGGAACCTTAAAAACCATCTGGCTCCAGCCCCCCTACAATAGGCAGGGACACCTCCACTGGACCAGGTTGCTCAATGCCCCATTCAACCTGGCCTTAGGCATCTCCAGGGATGAGGCATCTACAGCTTCTCTGGCAACATGTTCCAGTGCCTCATGACAGCCACAGTTAATAACTTCTTCCATATGTCTAACCTAAATTTTCCCTCTTTCAGTTTGTACCCATTAGTCCTTGTCCTGTCACTACAGTTTGTGTTGAACAATCCCTCTCCAGGTTCCCCGTAGGCCCCCTTCAGGTAGTGGAAGGTAGCTATGAGGTCTCCACATAACTTTCTCTTCCCCAGGCTGAAGATCCCTAATTTTCTCTGCCTCTCAGTTGCCAAGTATTATTATGGTAGGTATACCTGAGGGGGCAAATAGGCTCAAAAGATTATCTCAGCAGGATTTCATCAGAGGTGATAGATGAATAAAATAACTGCACTTTATGATTCTAGTGCAAATGGCGAACAACCCAAAATCATCCACTATACAGAAATAAACCAAACAGATCTAATGGATATGTGGCTATGACAATAGCGTGGGAGTATTTAAACTTCCCAGGTATGTACATTTTTCTTAACTACAGCTAATTAATAAATAAGTGTGGAAAAGTATTTCAGAAGGAATTTTGACTCTAAGAAGAATACAATAAATAAAAATAACATGGCTAGAAGGTCTGTTCTGGACCAACAACATTAAAGGTCACATTCTTCGTTTACTCTTTCCGAAAATGTTAAATAAATAGCTGGGTTACCTTGCCTATGCTGTGTTTGTATTAATTTGGTTTCTATTCAGAATGTCATTTATCCTGTGGACTATGGACTGTGTACTGTGAAACTCTTTAGAGAAAAGATTATATTAGGTTTTTTGTATATATTTACTCACTGCATGTTCTGTAGCTAACCAAATACAAACCACTCTTAAATTCAGTGTTCTAGGGTGATTAGTTTAATATTTCAGAGTGTTTATGTTTATTGGTTCTGGCATCTAACAAAATGAATAGCATGATCTTCTATCAGACTGGTCTAAATAGAAGGCCTTCTTTACTTTAATCTGTAGTTTTGTGTGTGTTTGTGTAAAGTATCAGAGGCTGTAGACTAACAACCATGGAAACTGAAATCTTTTGACTATTAAATTGCCTTGGTATTACCTACACAGGCTTTAACACAAACAGGTTGCCAACATGCCCACTCATTCCCTGGTCCCTAGGTTGCAAACAGTCATTTAGATTTCCAGTGGTGCAATCACCATTCATTCTCTTATGTCTCCCTTCTGTCCCACTTCATTCATGGAGCATATCTGCCTGTTAAAGCTTTTGATTTGGCAAGTCAGAAATCAACTCCCTATTGTTGAATGATATCTTCATCTATGAATTGCTAATGTAAGATTCAAGGCTGCTTCTCTTGGTTTTCCTAGATTCAGTCCTTGGAGATAGCCAAGGTGGTAGTCATCCTTTTGTCCATGTTTTTTCTTAGAAACATAGGAAAATAAGAGAGTAAATTCCAGTTGTTACACATGACACTGATAATTAATGATGTATAGACCCCAAAAACTGTCTTTATAGATGGCAACATGTCAGTGACTAATTTTTTTCTCTGTTACTGTGTTTGAAGTTGTGCTCTTTCCTTCTGACGTTCAGAGGGCTGTGGAAAACTGTGAAAAGCCTTCTGAGAAACCTCTTCCTTCCTTTCTCTTCTTTAACTGCACATCTTTAATCCAAACAAAACTTTGATTTTTTAAACTATCTTTCCTTTTCCCCCCAGGCATTTGGGTGGCTTCTATGTGTGGGTGACACTAAAAAGCAAAGAACAAAAAGTAGAACAATACTGATATACTAGAAGAAGACTGGTGGAACAGGGAGCATAATATCCTTCCAGCTGAGGTCTACTGAGCACTCTAAAACTTGGAGTTAAGAGTGCATCTCTAATTCCTGCTCCTGCTACTCAGTGTCTAATTATAAGGCATTTTAGAAAACAAAGAAATAAAAGAAAACCAGACCAAAACATTTTTTGTCTTTTCTGTGACAATGTTATGCTTCATAGAAACAAAAATTTACTGGAGTATTGAGTAGCTCTGGAGCCTTCAGTTTTGGAGCATTTCACTCTCTTCCAGGAATACTTGTTAATTTTACTGATAGGAACAGCTTCAACATAGCAAACATCTCATGCATAGCACGTCCTTAGCTGGTCTCATTTTAGGATGCTCACCTGAAGATGAGAATTCAGGTCTCAGATTCAGATTGTTCTGAGGAATAGAGAAACATTTAAAGCGCAGGAGGAACATAATCTCTCTAATTGTCTCTAAACCCTTACTCTGGATAGGTATCTTGGTTTTGCATTTGTTGGGGTTTTTTTTCATTTAAATTGTCCTTATTAGGTTACCAGAACACCGGAACACTGGAACAAGCTGTTTGAAACCTATTTGGTGAGGCAAGGCAAGTCAGTTATGACATTCTTTGGAACAAGGGTCAGAAGAAATGTTTATAACAAGGAATAATGTAGATGGGAGAATGTAATTAAGTAAGCAGTTACTGCAGCAACTTAATTAACAAGTAAATTAATATAAAAAGACTGTGCTCTTCAATGACTTTATTAGTTCATTTTCAAATAGTGTAATGGTATGGTGACATAGGAAGACCTGAAACTGAAATGAAATCCTTGTTGGGTCATGTGTATCCTGAGTGTCACAAGTGGGATAATTTATTCTCCAACACCTACTGTGTAAGGACAGTATATTCTGTGTAGGTATTGCTCAATTAGTTATTTATCATAGAGTGACCGGGAAAGGGCAAACTCTTTAGTGTTTATTTTCATGAAATCAAATAGACTAGTCTGGGTCAGAAGGGGGCCTTAAGGATCACCTAGTGCCAACCCTGCTGCTGTGAGCAGGGGCACCCTGCACTAGACCAGAGTGCTCTCAGAGTCCCGTCCAGCCTGGTCTCGAAGACTTACAGGGGTGAGGTATTCACAACCTCTCTGGAAAAGCTCTTTCAGTGTCTCGCCTCCTTAAGACTTCCCCTTAATATTTAAACTGAACTTACCCTCTTTGAGTTTGAAGCAATTGCCCCATGTCTGTTGCTACTTGCCCTTGTAGAAGTTCCTCTCTAGCTCTCTTGTAGCCCCTTTAGGTGCTGGAACGTTCTCTGAGGATGCCCTGGAGTTTTCTCTCCTCCAGGCTGAACTACCCCAACTCTCCCAGCCTGTCCTCATAGAAGAGGTGCTCCAACTCTCTGATCATCTTTGTGGCCCTCCTCTGGACTTTCTCTTATCGATCCACGTCCTTCTTATGTTGACAAAGATTTCTAAGCCAGTGATGATTCATTGAAAAGGAAGTAAAAATTTGAGTTACAGTGTCATCTCAAGACCCAAGTAAAGCAAGACAATTTCTCATTCCAGGAATATCAAACCTCTACTCTTCGGTAATGTAAGTTGATTTGCTAATTTCAAATTAACCTACTCTGCCCTGGACATGGATTGTGAGTATGTTGCTTTTTAAAATTAATACTGAGTTTGATGTTACACAGGAAGAGTGAGAATAAAATTTTGAGCTGTCACTGCACCAATAATTCTCCCAGGGTCATGCTGGGCATAACAGATGAGGGCTTTTAACTATATGATATGTTGCACCACAGTCCCAAAAGTTGCCAGTGGCTAAGAAGAGGAACATTTGTTCACACAGCATGGAATGAAAAACTGTCTTTTGAAGTGCTGAAGTGAAGGGCTGTTACTTCCCAGAACGATGCCTGATGAAATGCAAGTACTTAAAATTTTGTGATTGAATGTGGTCATGATGTCACCATCAAGCATATTTAATGAGTTACATGATCTGTATCTGATCTGCAGCAACATGCCTCTCTAAGAAAAGCTAAATAATGACTTGTTAAAAGCAGAAAATGTTACTTTCAAAACCAAAATGAAATATTTTCTGAGGAGGCTAAAAGTTATGCAGTCAGTTTTAAGATTTTATTTTAACAGTTATGGTGTCTTAGAAATGTACTGGGAGTTTTGTTCTTGGTTAAATATATTTGCTCATCTTTCTAGATTTAGAAATTTACCCTAAAACAAGTCAAGTGAATTGTTTTGTTACTTCTGATTTGGTCTTAATGCATCCCTGTGTTACATAGATTCAGTCTAGAAACCAGATGCCGAGGCTGGTAGATGTGGAAATATGACATATAGACATCCTCACATTTTTCTGCTTTTCGACTTACTAGTATTTTTGGAACAGTAGTGTAACTTAGCATTAATGTAGCAAAGAAAGAAAAAATCCGACCCCCTTCCATTGGTGCTTCATAAATTTTAAATGGTCCCTTGCATAATTCTTTTGGAGTATATTCTAATACCTGCTTTAGCATTCTAGGTAAAATATTTTCTTTTTTCCTTTCTTGGGCTAAGCCTACTGGTGTCAATAACATTATTTGCGAAAGGATTGTAGGTCAGAGTCACAAGGAAGTCAATGTTGAGCCTCTGCTTCAGATGCCGAAAATCACCAGGGAAACTCATAAATGGAAATTCCACGTGGAATAAGAACTCAAAATATAATGTATAATTTAAAAGTTTAAAATCTTTCATAGTTTTCAATAATTTAATTGTGTTTGTCTAGGGAGTAGAAAAGAGAGATAAATTGAGATATGGGAACAAGGTATGTTATGTAGTATCATTATTTCAGTGAATAATGAACACAACCTAGCCAAATAACCTTCTTTTCCTCCCTTTCATACCACTCAAGCCAAAGGAAACTAGAATCAGTAATGGGAATTTAAATGAATTAGAGAAGCTTCTCAAAAGAAAACTCAGAGCATGAGATTTTTCTAGGAGAACTAACTCAGCATGTTGCTCACCTGAATCAACAGAACCACCTGCCTCCATTTGGGATCCAGGACTAAATTTTGTTCTTGAGTCTAAGTCAGGTTAATTGCCCTTCTCAAGTGCAATAGGAGAAAGCTCCTGACATTAATTACAGATAATTGCTCTAACCTCTGGGATGTAAAGGGGAAGATTTGGGCTTAAATTTCCTCCTAAGACAAACATTCCCTCCTTGCTTGTTAAGAACATCACCTTAGCTACAAGGCAGTAGAGCATTTTGGGACAGATTTCTCATTCTCATCTTCCAACAGTTTGTTTTTGTAGTGAGTGGATTATCTTCAATGCTGAAATAAGCAGGTGTCTCATTAGTTTTCTTTTTCATGTGACTGCTATAGTCAGTGACAGTCTCTCTTAGTGCATCCAACTGAATACTGCGTTATGAAAAATAAAAATATGTCAGCAGGGAAAAATAAAAGTCTTAAGTGTGTTACATCTGTCACTGGACCTGGTTTAAGGTGTTTCACATAAATTAATGTCTTAAAAGTCCCCAGTCTTCTACAGGCCAGGTGCTTATTTTTAGATCAAATTTGACAGTCTGCTCTTTGCTGACCTTTCAGTTGAACTAAAACTAGTTCCATCATGTCCTCTCAGTTACAGCACGAGAGAAGAGGGAAAGCCGTTCTTTCATGGATATCATTGAAGATTAGCCAGAAGATAAAAAGAATTGTGATTCATTCAAGCCAGAGTGCAGCAAAAACTGCTAGCACACTTTACCAACAGAAACATAGGTTTCATTCTTAGACATCTGAAAAAATAGTAAATCTTATTAAGCAGATGTGATAAGGAAATAAAGTTGATTGATAAGAAGCTAGTGATAAGGAAATTAAGTAGATTGATAGGAACCTAGTAAGAAGGTGCAGGAGGTACTGCATGAATATCTCAGATGAGATGAATATGATATATTGTATAATTGTTAAAGATTTTTTTCTGTAAATAAAAAAAAATCCAGAGCTTGAAGGAGTAATGTCCATTTCCTTCACCAATATATTCGTATGCTCTTTGTATTATTATGTTTTTATTCCTTGAAAGAATGGTCAATTGTTTTGAAGAAATTTTGTGGACAGAATTGTTGCTGTTCATTGGTTACTCAGTACAAGTAAATTTCAAACCCTGTATCTACATCTGACATAGCCAACTTTTTAAATGTGAAAAATAGCTAACAATCTCTAATATAAAAAAAGTTTGAATTTATTTACAAAATCAGATTTTTTAGAGTATCTTTCAGCTGCTTAAGGCACAGTCTTCAGTTAATTTCAGATATGATTTTATTATAATTTTTTACTTATATCTCCAAGCTTTTTAATAAAGGGAGGTGTATGAATATTTAAATTTTCAAAAACCAAGTAAACTTTTAGTTTTCATTAAAATAGGTCCCTCACTCTTTGAATCATCAAGTTACATGGAATCTACCTATTCTAAGAAATAAAGAGATTCCAAAACACTGAGCTGTTTAGCTTGATTTCAGGATTCAAGGCTCTTTTTTTATGTTTTAATAGAAATACTTCTACTCTAAAAGCTACTTGCCATGAATTACATTTTTGTCTTAAAGATCTAGACAATAAGCTTCGAGGCTCTTGGGCCCTCTGAACTCAAGAAGGCAAGTCACAAAAAATTAAGTAAAAAATGAACTCAAGGAGGCAAACCACAAAAAATTAAGTAAAAATAGTGATGTGGTACTGCTAATTAATTGAGAAGGGTTCCAAAGCTATGGCAACAGAGAAAGCACAGAATTTGAACAGAAGAATACCTAGGACTTTTTTCTGTCTTGATTTGCTGTATCACAAAAGGTCCTTTTAACAAAACTGAAACACTAAACCAGCTGGGCTAAGTTGTATGCTTTAAAACCAGGACAGATTTAGAACTGAAATTGGCTTAAAATGCAGGACTCCATTCTGGCTTTCTCTGAATGAATGGTCAGGCTGTGGGGTAGCAGATCAGTTTTCTGCCTTTTCCCTTCATTCTGGTAGCTCAAGGGTAGCTGGTAGATTGTGCTAGAAAATACCTTGTCTAATCAAAATGCTTAGAACCATTTTGTTTACACTGCTTGGAGGGAAAATTAACAACTAGTGCTATTCCAGCACCCTTGTAGAAAACCATTAATTAAATTGTATTTTCTGAAACTTTAACAATAGTCTTATTCATTTCACAGCCCAGCTGCAACTTGCACTGACCTAATAAGACAGGTATATATGTGTATACACATATAGGTATTTGATAATTTGTTAATAAGGAAATATGAAGAACTCATGCCAGGAAGAATCAAACCAGAAATTGCAAGTGGGGTAACTGGGAGTCAAAAGGGGAGTCCCTGAATATCATAGCACTCTTATACCTGCATGTGGCAGCATCAGAACACCATATAAACACCAGGAAAGTAAAGTATAAACATAAGCAAAAGTAAGAACTTAATGGGCACACGGCTCGTTTGTCTACTTTGCACTGTCAACCTCAAGAGTGAACATTCTGCCGTGGATCATCTGTTCATGTTTCCTGCAAACAGCTTTCCTGCCTTTACAGAGCATTTGAGAAAGCTCTGTTAAGAACAGCACCAATAGTACATCATCTGGGACTGCAGCTGTTATCCAGAGAGAAGTCAGATAGGAAGATGAAGGGAGAGGAGGAATAAATCAAACTTATCACATCATGCTCATTTCTCTTTGCTGCAAATTTTAACATTTATAGGAATGGAGTGGATTATCTGAAGTACAAAGAATCCTTATGGATGTTACCACAATAACATACATTCTAGAGCATTTGAAGTCTCTTTTTCAGTCAAGTCATTTAATATAGTCCATGTTGCAGCTGACAGTGCAATGTTTACAGGATCAATAGAAAACTCTTGTGTTTAGCATGTGGATGCATTTATAAAGTCTTACTAGGCAAATAGAATGCTTGCGAGTAACTGCTTTAATGCAAAGAAATTATCTTTCTTTCAGTGTCTCCATCTGACTGCTTACAGGAAGGCAAATTATTTCCTCTACCTGCACCTAAACTGTGAAATGATCTGAAGGCTCACTTGGATGTGGACTCAGGTGGGCTGGTTGAAAAGCTTCTTTTAGAAAGTTCAGGGGTTGTTATCAACAGCAAGATTATTGACAAACCTTTGACAGAGTGGTCTCTAAAATGATTTAGAATGCAAATTAACAGGATGAATTTTTCACAGAACTTTCTCTAGCCTCATTTTCTGGGTTCATTTTGTCATAGAGCAACTTCTGGGTTGTGTTCAGCTTGTTGTGGTAAAAGAGATCCCTAATTAGTCACACTTTTCACTACCCAGAACAGTCTGGAGTAGCAGTAGACAGTTCCACATACAAACTGGATGTCAAGCCCTATGAAACCATAGATAAAGTACTTTCCTGTAGTAACTACTTTTCAAGCTGCTATTTATGATGTCCATAACAGTTACAGAATTATCCAGGTTGGAAGAGACCTCTAGAGGTTATCTAGTGCAACCTCCTGCTCCAAAGAAATCAAGTTAAATATAACCTTCTTGTACAATCAAGGCTTCATTATCCTCAGGAATATGAAATCTTTGACTCCTCTGAGCAGCTTGTTCCTGTGTTTGACCAACCTTATGGTAACTTTTTTTCTTTTTGCTTATATCTACTTGAAATTTCTCACGTGTCAACTTTAATCTCTTGACTTTTCCTTATGCTTTGCCCCTCTGACAACAGCCTTCTCTTCTCCAGGCTGAATAACCCCAACTCTCTCAGCCTGTTTTTGTAGCAGAGGTGTTCCATCTCTTTGATCATCTTGTGGCCCTTCTCTGGACTCACTCCAGCATATCCACATCCTTCTTATATTCAGAGACCCAGAGCTAGATGCAGTACTCCAGGTAGGGTCTCACAGGAGAAGGACAAATGGGGAGAATCACCTCCCTCGATCTGCTTGTCACACTTCTTTTGATATAGTGCAGGATATGGTTGGCTTGTTTTCTGGAAACATCTGCTCCATGATCTAGCCAGGCACAGAGGTGAGACTGAATGGTCTGCAATTCCCTGCGTCTTTTTTTTCCCCCTTTTTAAAAATGTAGGTTATGTTCCCCTTTTCCAATCAGTGGGAACTTCACCAGACTGCCATGACTTCTCAAAGATGATGGAGAGTAGCTTAGCCACTTCATCTGCAAGTTCCTTTAGGTCCCATGGACTTCTGCATCTCTAAGTGTTCTCACCTCACCTTAAATGTTGGCAAACCTGATCTTCTCCTGCAGTGGGTGTTTCTTCATTCTCCCAGTTCCTGCCTTTGCCTTCTGTGCCTTGAGTAGTGCTCTTATTGGGGAAGACCAATGGCAAAAAGTCATTAAGTACCTCAGCCTTCTCCATATCCTGAGTAACCAGGTCTCCTATTTCCTACCAAAGAGGGCTCACATTTTTCTTAGTCTTCCTTTTATCACCATCATACCTATAGAAGCTTTTCTTGTTGTTTCTTCCTCATGTTTCTTCCTCATGTTTCTTCCATGTGCCTTTTCACAGACATACTTAAGTTGGGCCTCTGGTGAAGCCATCTTACTCTCTGGAGTGGCTGGAATTCCTTCATGCTGCTCTTCAGGTGCCCTCCTGCGGATCTGTGATCCCTTCTCCAGGTTCTGGCCATCTCCTGCTGGCACTGGCATGAGACTGCCAGGAGTGGGATGGACTGAGTTCCCCTTCTTTGGCAACTTTAGTTTAGAGCCCTCTTCACAACTTGGCAAGCCTATGACCAAAGATGCTCTTCCTCATGTATTTATAAAAAGACAGTAAAATGATTTGACATATGTGTTCCTTTCCTCTGGCTTAGAGCAATTTGCATTTTAGAAACAAAAAGGAAAAACATTGGCATAATTTCCCTATGATAAACACCATAAATTTCACACACTACACCACTACTACTACAATATACTATATGCATGATGACATGTTCATTGAAGTCACAGGTAAGAACACCTACAATGTAATATATTTCATATAATTAATTTACATATTTTCCATCTTCTAACTGTTCTCCTGTTTAGAGAACTGAGATGACTTCCTCAAACTTTTTAGAGAAAACAGAACCTATTTAAATTTATATATCTTTGTATATTTAATGCACACTTTTATCCAATGACATATGATTTGGAGATACATGATTCAGTGAAAGTCGCACTTGCTTTATCTCCAGTATGTTAAGTAATAACTAATCAAATAATATAGTCATTATTTTTTCAGTATATTTCTTAGGATACTTTGGCTGTAAGTTGAAGAATCCAGGTTTTAAAACCAATTTTATTTTCCTTCCCTTGATGTGGTAACATGAGTCAGATAAAATCTTCCAAGAGTGTAACTAATGAATCCACCCCTTTCATGAGTAGCTGCAAATTTGGCATTTTGACTGAGATTCCCCAAACTGTTATTATCTGCCATTTACTGTGGAGAATAGGTACAATTTAAATGGTTGAAATATATGATCAGCTAACTAAGAGAGAAAGAGCATACTGCTTGAAAGAGCTAAATATTAGTAAAATGAAGACTAATTGCACAGTGCTATAATTAATTTTTATTTCAGTCCAGGAGTGATGGAAAAGACACATTGCTTGGAAGCATGTATTTAGAGATTGACATGTATCTCCAAATCATATGTCATTGGATAAAAGTGTGCATTAAATATACAAAAATATATAAATTTAAATAGGTTCTGTTTTCTCTAAAAAGTTTGAGGAAGTCATCTCAGTTCTCTAAACAGGAGAAAAGTTAGGAGAAAAATGGAAAATATGTAAATTAATTATATGAAATATATTACATTGTAGGTGTTCTTACCTGTGACTTCAATGAACATGTCATCATGCATATAGTATATTGTAGTAGTAGTGGTGTAGTGTGTGAAATTTATGGTGTTTATCATAGGGAAATTATGCCAATGTTTTTCCTTTTTGTTTCTAAAATGCAAATTGCTCTAAGCCAGAGGAAAGGAACACATATGTCAAATCATTTTACTGTCTTTTTATAAATACCCATTTGGAAATATACTATAAGCAAGCATTATAAGCAAGTAAACTGCCTTCAATTCATTGGGGGTTTTGTGTGTGTTCAGGAAAAGCCATGCTGTGCACTATTTTAACAGAAAAATAGCTGCTTCACAGATGTCTGACACCATCACTAGCTTCTCTGGTAACAGAAACAATCAGCTTGACTTTTTGGCTAAGAGCCTAGGTTAGAAAAGGGAAGCTTCATTTTATTTGGTGCCCCTGGATAAGAAACACGAGCTTCAAGATACACCTTGGAGTCACAACAAACTTGGACTCTAATGGGTTATTGTGGAAAGTGGGATCTAAATTCATCGAAGCATTCCAACACTGCCAACAGCAATGTTGCACTTAGACCAAGTGATCTCTAACTTTGGTATCTCTGATAATCAGAACTGTGGTGTGAAATTGTAAGCCAAGGAGGTGACGATTCCCTCTAATATTCAGATGAAAGAATTCTTTATGCTTTATTGACTGAAAGCAGCAGTCCACTGTAAGTGCACAGATTCAGGTTAGATAGCCTGCTGCTTTTTTCAATATGTGAAGGGAGAAGTATCTACAGCCAAAATGTTTAAAATATGGATACCTGTGTGCCTAAATTCTAGCTGTTTCTTTCTGCTGGCTAGTATTTTGTTTAATATGACAGGAATCAAATAAAGGACAAACCTTTCAGTTCATAACATTACAACCAGTCCAAATCTATTGCAATTGAGGGCAGTAGATGATACAAAGATGAATGTGTTTTCTTACAGTTCTATTCTCTATTATATAAGCAGGAAAAGCAGAGTAGAAGGAAACAGGGCAAGCAGGCAGAGCAAGCACCCTGGTATTTTCAAAGAATTAAAAATCAGTAGAATTGTGATTTACAAAACTAAAATCTTACCTTTTCAACCTAGTTTCATGTTCTTAGCTATAGGTATTTGTACAGTTTAATAAATGCTTTGACAAGGGGCAGATATATGCCCTCTCCTCTTGCCTACATCAAGGGTCGGTTTGTACGCTTTTGGAGGTGTTATCTGTCTGGTAAACTGGATCTTCAATTATTTGCTATTGGAGCTATGGAAAGTAATTTTAATCCAGTTTATTAACTTAAGGCTAACAGAACTGTGATGGAGATAACAGTTTCCTTAGTGTCATGGTTTAGCACAGCCATGGAAGTGATTCTCTTGCAAGGTGGTTCTTACAGCTTCCTCTATGACCTAACAGAACCTATCAACTGGCTAGTTTGAATATTGGCAACTTTTTAAGCCACTTAAGAAGCTTGACACTCCTCTGTGATCCACATTTAATAACGAACAGAGCCTGGGAAAGCTTTCTTGTCTTCTGGCTTTCGGACAGGTAGCAGTGGACGGGCCTGCAGGCGGCCCATCCCACGTCCTCCCCCCACGGCCCCGCAGCCCTGCAGGCAGTGCAGCCTGGCTCCCCACCTTCTCCCCGTCCAGTGTGGCCAAAGATTCATCTGAGGCTGCCCAGCCTCGCAAAGATGATGTGACCAACAGTGATAAGCAAATTCCAGCTGCAGGGCCCGGGTGAGATCAACCCTTTAGTGCTGTAAGTTTCCTCCAGAACAGATGAAGCCTGCAGACATCAATCCTCTCCCGAGTCAGAGGAAAGGGAAAGGTGATGGCAAGTGAAGAGAACACCAGAGAGACACCAAAGTCAGTAAAGAAGGAAGAGCTGAAATCCTGAGGGAGGAGAAAGAGGAGATGCTTTGAGCTTAGAAGCTGAAATTCTGCTGTAAAGCTATGGTGATGTACTATGATACACCAGAGTACCCGTTGTAATTTCATGAAAACAGGGGGAGGTGGAGCATTCAAACTGTAATTGTGAGCAAAAATATCTGTGCTGAAATAAGCAAATGACAGTAGCTGTAATTTGATGAGGACCCTTGCTCCCAAGGAAGGAGAAGACCTCTGTTCCTAGAGGTGAAAGTGATGAGGACCCTTGCTCCCAGGGAAGGAGGAAGGCCTCTGCTGCTAGAGATGAAGATGCTGCCAGAGATCAGTCAAGAGAACCTTTACTTCTGAACAGCTCATCCTTAAAATGGTAGCCCATTAGCTAAAGACTGAACCCTCAAAAGCAGTTGTGGGGAGAGCTGTAAGTCAGGGGAAGGGACTTTCACATGTGAGCAGAGAACCAACCCGGGCGGCTGTCTCGCTGTGACATTGAAGCCATGAGAGAATTGTTTCTTGTGGAGATGTCTCCATAGCATGAGCAAGAGAGACTCCTCTGCCTAAGTGAACTGAAAAAGAGATTATTATAGAGGTGGTAAACTAACTGAAAATCTCAAGGGTTGTCTTTTTATATTGTCAGTGGGAGAAGGGAGAAAGGTGGGGGGAGGAGAAGTGTTCTGAAGGTTTAGTCTGACTTGTTTTCTTTCTAGGTCTGTTAATAAACTCCTTTATATATTTTTAAGTTTTGTGGCTGCTTTGCTTTCTCTTAATTCTTATCTCACAGAAGGAAAATAAGTAAGTAATGAATATTTTGAACCAAACCACTACACTTAATTGGTGTTTCTGCCTGGTTTATGAACTGAACTCGCTACACTTAGTCATTGTTGCTCCCACTCTGCAATTAAGGCAGGAGGTTGGCACACTGCTGCACCTGTGTAATCACACTGAAAGAAGGTTGGAACTTCTCTCAGTGTTTACTAAATAATCCGTATGATTCTGCTCTTACTGCCTGTCACCTGCTTGAATGGTTTAATGGAGCTGCATTTCAGCCTTCATTTTCACTCTCAGAAGAGCAGAATTTTTTTCTCTTTTTATCCACGTGTGATCTTTCTGGAATGGTTCCTTTGTTGGGTTCTAGTGCAAATCCACTTAGTTCAGCTCTTCCCAGTTATTTTAATTGATTAACTGCTATCAGTGTCATTAATACCATAAAAAAACTCTTTATGTCTTTATAATTAAATTTAGAATTGCTGACCAGTTAGTTAAATTTAACAGCAATGGAAGTTATTCCATTTAATATTCATTTTAACATCTTCCTGTATAACTCTCTTTATCATTACTGATGACTAACTTAGGTTCATCAACCTAAAATATTCTATACAGTATTTCTTGTTGAGCATGATTCTGTTAAAATTTCTGGAGGGATGAAGAAGAAAAGTGATGTTTGATGTAGAGTTCCTGTGAAAAAGTATTGTGATTATGTTGTTGGATTGGTTCATGTCCTGTATTCAAGAGAATAGAAATGTGTTAGGTTTAGTTATGGCAAAGAATTTGTCTTGTAAGTTTTTTTTATGTTCTGTTAAAAAATATCTTTTCAATGGACTGTATGTCACTTCTGTATTTAATTTAGCAGGAATCATCTGGATCTCCTCTTTAGAGGTTGGTTGATAAACTGGTACCAGCCTGCATATATAGGATGATTTGTGGAAGGAAATGAGGAATGCTGCAAGTAACCCACTGGTGTGGTCATAATGAATAACAATTTAAAAAGCAAAGGGTCCTTATCCTATCTCTCATGATGCAAGCGTGAATAGCAGTATCAAACTTCGAGGTAAAGAGAAGATAAAAAATAGGAACAAGATTGCAGTGCAAATACAGAAGGTTATAATAGTGATTAGCACAGGGACTATAGATGTGATTAATAGCCAAACATGTGATATGGGAATGACAAGGTGAACAAGGGCCCAGTAGCCACACCAGTATTTTCCAAAGAGTTGGTTGACAGCTCCTATGAAATGAAGTTAAAACAAGATCTGAAGTCTGCATCACAACCTTGTTGACATTCTGAAGCTAATTTAAATGTTTCGTGTTTGCCACACGAAGAGATTTAGTGGAGGCTGACAAGAAAGGTTAGGTCTCTTACAGTTCAGGAGCAGAACTCTAAAATTCAATTCCATGAGGATGCTATAAGTCACTGTTAACACACTTGAAATTTCTCTTATTAGCTGTTGTACCTTTGCTAAAGGAAAATAAGAAAAAAATTATCTGCTTTCTCATATGACAGATGATATTTTGGAAATTTTTTTGGCTTAGATATATAGTATGTTACAATTTTTTTCTGAAACTAAAATATTAATCTAAGGCAACTTAAAGCCTACTGACTGAATTTGTTGAGGTTTTGGGGTTGTTTTTGTTTTTAAATTAATGGCAGTCATTGAGAATGACTGAATTTCTATGCTCACTTCTAAGCTGAGATCCTTCTTAAGTAGAAGTGTTACATTCACTTTCAAAATGAAGTTCATGTTCAAATTCTGGAATTAAAATATTTAAATTGCATTGTATTTTAAATAGAGCAGTGGAAGGAATTGTTTTTAATCTTTTGATAACTTAAGATTTTGATACCTTTTTATGCTAATTGAGACAAGTTCAAAATTTCAAGGATTTGCCTATTAAAACCTCAGTTTTGCAGACTGGATCAATCATATTGCTAGCTATGAAATACTCCAAAATGTGTTTTCCAAAGTTTCTTAAAATGAAGATTCAGTAATTCAAACACAGCTTAAGACTCATGGATTCTGCCTATTTTTTCCTGGTTACCCTTTAAGACATTTGTTACCTGTTACTACTCTCTTCCGATTCCTGATATGGTCTCCACCTAAAAGAATCTCAAGTGTTTTTTTTTTTTCTCTTCTAAATTTAATTATCTACATAGATGCTTCAAGAGAAATTCAGGAACATGACTCAGATGATCAGTTTAGATGTCTGCATTACTGTGAGGTAAGCCACAGCTCACCCGAAAACAGTAATTCTTCCCATTTCCTGTAAAGATAGTCTAGAGGAATGGACTTTAGGGTTGATATTTTCTGGATTGTGTAAGGACACGTGAAAATTACCATTTAAGTCTAGGAGTACATTTTGACATGGAGGCTTTTGCTCACATTCACATTTTGCTCACATTTTGCATTCACATTTGCTCTTGTGAAAAAAAGTCCAATTGTGTTCTCTGTCTATACCATCTAAAACACATGAATACAGTCAATTTCAACCTATTTTGACAGAAAGGCAAAAAGTTTTAGGATCCTGGAAATTTGGTGAGTATTGTCAGCTTAGTAGAGGAGTTTCAGTTAGTGCCCCTTCCTGATGAAAATGTAAGAAAAAGTCAGCCATTTCAGATTGGGGGATTTTTTGAGCAGTAACTAAATGCCAAAATTAGATTATGTATAACCATAGACCAGCCATAACACACACAGTTTCCTGCCATTGGTGTGGTAGGAAAAAGGGAAGGAAAGGATTTTATGACATAGAAACTGAGTTTAGGGAATAAAATGCACACATTCTTAGGAAACTATCGTCATTAATTGATTGCACTGCTGACAGAAAATTTATGTTATTGTAGCAGGTTCAGTTTGTTACTGGGCAGAAACACCAATTTAGTGTAGTGGTTTGGTCCAAAATACTCATTACTGTTTACCTTCTGTGAGGTAAGAATTAGGAGAAAAGCAAAGCAGGCCCCAAACTTGAAAGAATATAAAGAAGTTTATTAACAGACCTAAAAGAAGGAAAAAAAAAAAAAAAATCATACCACACCTTCAGAACTCTTCTCCTCCCCCCAGTTTCCCCCTTCTCCCACTGTAAAAAGACAACCCTTGAGATGTTCAGTCTGTTTACCACTTCCATAATAACCTTGTTCAGTTCATTCTCTTGCTCATACTATGGAGACATTATCACAACGAGATAGCCGCCCAGGTTGGTTCTCTGCTCGCATCATGTGAGAATCCCTTCCCACAACTTGCAGCTTTTCCCACAACTGCTTTCAGGGGTCCAATCTTGAGCTATTGGGGTACAATTTTAAGGTTGAGCTGTTCAGAAACAAAAGTTCTCTTCACCCATCTCTGGGAGCATCTTCATCTTTAAGAATAGAGGCCCTCCTCCTTTCCTGGAAGACAAGGGTCCTCATAATCTTCATCTCTAGGACTATCTCTGGGAGTATCTCTAGGAACAGAGGTTTTCTCCTTCTGATAGGAGCAACAGTCCTCATCGCTTCCATCTCTCTCTGTTCAAACTTCTCATCAAATGACAGCTGCTTCAGCATTTGCTTATTTCAGCACAGGTGCTTTTGCTCACGAGTACAGTTTGAATGCTCTACTCCCCATGCTTTCATGAAATTACAATGGGTACTCTGATATATCATAGTTTATTGCCACCACAGCTTTACAACAGAATTTCAGCTTTAAGCATCTCCTCTTTCTCCTCCCTCAGGATTTCAGCTCTTCTTCATTTACTTAATGTCTGGAGGCTCCATCTGTTCTGGAGGGAACTTACAGCACTAAAAGTGTTAATCTCACCTGGGCCTTGCAGCTGGAATTTTGCTTATTGCTGTTGGTCACATCATCTTTGCTGGACAGCAGGGCAGCTTCAGCTGAATCTTTGGCCATACTGGGGGGGGGGGGGGGGGGCGTGCTGTCTGCATAGAGCAGGGCTGGGGGGTTCCGCAGGTGGAACGGGGCCCATCGGCTCCAGGATGGCTGTGTCCAAGCCCGGGCCTGGCCCGAGCAGGTCCTGGCAGAGCCCGGCAGGGCCTGCTGGGCCCCGCATGGGCCCAGCCCAGTTACCTGTCCCCCGTCTGGAAGCAAGAGAGGGTGCTTCCCAGGGTTTGTCCATTCTTAAATGTGGACCGCAGAGGCAGTCAAAATTCTAAGTGGCTTAAAAATTTGTCAGTATTCAAACTAGCCAGCTGATAGGTTCTGTCAGGTCATAGAGGAGCTGTAAGCACCTCATGGCAAGAAGGTCATTTCCGGGACTATGCTTGCTAACCCATGACAGTTATATAAGAAGAAAAAGCCCTTAGTTTATGTAATTTGAGAAGTAAAATGGTTTTGCTGATACATATTATTTTCATTGGATAATTACTTGGAACTCCACTGTCAACCCTTTTGCTGACCATGGTTTGACCTAGATGGGGATTTCTGTACTGGTAGATGCATTTCTAGAATAGGCTGGTGATAAAAAAATTCTTTTTTCAGTTTTCAAATAATTAATCTCCTTCATATCTTTTATCAAGTATTTGTGTCTTGACTGCATATGCTATTTTACTTTGATGTGTATTATCTATTTTAATAAACTTGGACAGCAGTTTTAACTCTAAAGTGCTTTTTCAGAAGAAAATTAAAGTGTTATTCAAAGTACTAATTATACATTTTTCAATAATGGAACATTTCAAGCTGTCAGCCACCCCATCTGTGCACATAGACACGTATGCATATATATATTTATGTAGATACACATACATGGAGATATCTGTATATAAATATATGTGTGAGTGTATATACAGTAAAAAATGTGTGGGTTTTTTTGTCTTGTCGGTTGTCTTGCTTCATGAGGGTAAATGATGTCTTAATCTGTTTTTAGACATAGATTTTCTGGGAAGGTAGTATCCACCTGAAAGCACACTTGCTCCCTTGTGCCTTAACTGCACTCATTTCATTGTAATAATGCATCAGATAAGATGTCATTTAAACTCTACACATTTTTAGCCTCTTTTATGCATTCCTGATGTGAGATAAAAACAGGTCTTTAACTACTGCAAATTTCCTTTAGCATGTCAATATTCAGTATTCAGGTTATTTCAAAGTCCTTAGCTGTCCGTGGGATGTTTGATAATTTTTTTTTTTCCCCACACGCTTTCATCTAAATATGTCTTTAAAAAGTATTGTAATTATCTTTTGATCTTGGTTGTATCCTTTTTAAAAAAACCCCAATCTGTTGTCCCACTCTCTTGTGTTGCTTCAATCCTTCTGGAATGCAATCCCTGATTTTTGGAAGATACTGAGTCATGCATACATAAAATACCACAATGTAGAGTTTCCCTTTCCCTGCGGCTGTCAAATCTCAGGTCAAATGGTCGTCTGGCATTGGTGTGCTGTTGTTGAACCTCATTATTGTTGCACATCTGCTCAATAAGACAAAGGCTCTGCCTGGCTGTTAACAGTTAAACATGTTAAACAGAGTTCAGAGGGCTGCAGTGGCAAGATGTGCTGTACAAAATGGAATGTATAAATTGGTACTTAGCTGTAGTACAGAAGTGTGCAATAAAACTCAGAACTGTGAATGTTATCCAATTTCAGAAACTGTGATTTGAACGTCATGTCTGACTACTTAGATAATAAGGACGCACTGAAATAATTATGCAAAAAACCTCTTTTGAGATTTCTTTTAAATTAATAAGTATAGTAGAAAAAAGTAAATTAATATTCTTTCTGTGTACTTTAATCTCTTTTATCTTCTTTCCTGGCCATTAAGTTATAGTAGGAGTAGTTTTTCCTATAAAGGTGGATCAAATTTTTCATATGAATTCATCCTAAGATTTCAAAGTGAAAATGTGTTTGAGAAGACAATTACATATTTCTTCCTTAGTCAAGAACTAAAATTCATATTTGTACTATATTGTATTGGAGAAATACACTAACTGGAATTCTGGATACTTGCAGACCATTGTACAAGTACACTAGGAGCAGAGTAGCATAAAATTTAGTTTTTCTAAATGCATATTCTAAGCACTAAGTACTATGCAAATGGATATAAAGATAATTTGAATTCTCTAGTATATTGTTCTTCCACATATGTTGTATTTCCTTTCACTGTTAGTTTTTTCTTTGAGCATCTGCCTTTAAATGTTCTTAATGAATATATGTTTACTGGTGGGAAGATGGTTTTCCTTCTTTTTAAAATTTATGCATATATTTATGTCAATGATGGAATAAAGTCTAGAAATAATAGGTTTGTGGTAAGTGCTTTTGAAGAACTCAGCACAGTGTCTTCACTAAACAACCTTTTCCTGCTTCAGGACACTGGAAATATCTGAAGGAGAATTGAGGAAGACAGAATCACAGTCTCTAAGGCTGATCAAACAATGGAACAGGTTGCTCAGAGAAGTGGTGAGGTCTTCATCCTTGGAGACATTAAAAATCTGACTGGAGATTCTGCAGCTGTGGGTGCTGCCACCGCTTTGAGCAGCGGGTTGCACTGGACAGTCTCCCGAGGTGCTCTCAAATAACTTCAAAAATTGTGTGACGCTGCAACTGTGGTGAGCCAAGAAAATGGCAGTTTTGTCATGCGCACAGTGCAGAGAGCTCTGTTTTCCTGCTGAGAAAAGTGTTAGTATGATCCCATCCTCTATCAAGAGAGGAGGAGAGTGGTCCACAAAGGACAAGAGAAGGCTGAGATGGAAGAACAGTGGCTGTGATGCCATGAAGATTTTGCCTTTTCTTTTATACCCCTGTTATACCTTTTCGTAACTTCTGTATTCCCAGTGCGTTTTGCCTACATTCTTGGACTTGTTTGTCAAGCTGAGAGACTAAACATTTTAGAAGCTTCGTAGCTAGGGATCAGTGTGCCCCAGACCCCAAGGTCCTCTCCAGAACATATTCTGTAAACCAAGATAGAACCATCGAGGGGAAGGTTCCTTGGGGAGGGGGGGCTCACTTGAGCCTCTCATTGGGGAATCTTTGATAGATATGCTAATTAGTAAAACCTATAATGTTATACCCAATGTTGAGAGACAGAGACACAGAGATAGACTCAGTGGGGTGCATCATGATGCATATGACCTGGACGTGTACACCTAAGGATCCTTAAAATAAATACCAAGGTAAAACCCCTTTTCCGCTTCTAACCGTGTATGCCTCTTGATTTTAAGACCAAGAAAAGGCATCAGCTGTGTTTCTGGAATGTCAAAGTAACAACTGAATTTTCAAAACTCAGCTGCCTCTTTTCACGGGTCTCAGTGGTTAAAATATTTTTAAAAGCTGACCTTATGGATCAGAAGAGATGATCTTTATCATGACCCTCACTTCCCTAATCTACTTACCCTTTTTCCTCTGGGACCATTGAAAGGATAGCACACTATGTTCTATATTTCTCTCTCTGAAAAATTCCCTTTACTTAGAGAGGAGATGAAACATTTCTGCTTTTCTTTCATCTTCTAGCACCAGCATTCTTTCCTGTTTCTTTCATCCCTCAGAGTTTCTCTCTGCCTCTTACAGTGTTTGAAAGAAAACACCTACCTCATTCAGTTATTATCTAATCTGGGGACCCTTCCCTGCTTCCAACATCCACCCGTTTTTTTTTTTCCATTTACCTCATTAGTGAACTCAGTCTCCACTGACTTTTCTTATCCATTCTGAATGCTGCTGTTATCATTCTTGCCTAGTGGAGAAAAAAAAAGAAAAATGACTGATGCTATTCCTGCACTGGGAAGTACTCCAAATTATGGATTTCCTTAGCAAAACTCTTGGAACTCTATTCCACCTCCTTACCTCCCACACTGGGAACACTCTGAAATTCTTTGTAAAATATAAATTTTAGGAAGAAATAATCTCAGCCTAGACACACTGATAAAAACATGCTTTACTTACGTAAGTAAACTATGTCATATGTTTAAACTGTCTTGGTCACTGTCTTGCTACTGTAGCTGTTATTATTGATACTTCCCAAAAAACCTTGTGTTCATTTTTCTGTCAGTTTTTTTTTGTCTGAGACTCACTTTCTCCTAGTCTATCTGATGAAAGCAATATTCTTAACATTGCCTTAAACAGCAGTTTGTGATTTTAGATTATTCTTACTGTATGTGGTGTCACACATTTTTTTAAAATCACTATTTTTTAAATGAAAATTTAAAATTGACCCTGCACAGTGCAGTTCAGATATTGGGGTTTCAATTTGTACAGGCACATTATTTGAAGAAAAAATACCCTGCTATAGTTTCAGAGGTGAGCTGCAGAATCTTGTACTAAATCTCAGATAAGGTATAAATGTACGAATGGTGCCCAACAGCCACTGTGGGTGCTTGCACCCAAAATATATTACTCCAAATCTGCTCAGTTGAACTTAATCCTGGAGGTTTGTCACCAGCTCTGGTGCTTAGAAGCTGTCTCCTAAGTATGCTGGTGTCTAGCAGCAGGCAGCTAGGTTACATCAAGGTACTGAGCTGTTCAGACGTACATTTTTTGTCTCATAAATGTTCTTGTTCTCTTCCCCCAGTCAAATAGCAATAGCACAAGGGGAAACAGCTTCAAGTTGTGCCAGGGGAGGTTTATGATGCATATTGGGAAAAATTTCTTCGCTGAAAGCATGGAAAAATTTCTTCACTGAAAACATTGGAACAGGCTGCCCAGGGAAGTGGTGGAGTCACTACCCCTGGAAGTGTTCAAGAATGTTTTTAGTGTCATGGTGGAATTATGTCAACAGCTGGAGTCGATGGTCTTGGAGGTCTTTTCCAACGTTAATCATTCTAGGATTCTATGATTCATTTGAAGTCTGAGGGAAAGTGAGCAAACTTGGCTCTATAGCTTGTTTTTTAGAGCAGTTGCCTAGGAAGGGTACAGAGTTTTTGAACTAAAATAAGTGATACAAGGTAGAATGGAATATATAAATTGTGCATTGAGTCTATGGACTTTGAAAGGTAAAAGGAAGTGGATTGCAGTTCTGCTTTCTGCACCATCTCTGGGAATGTTCTTTCATATTTTTCATTGGCACAAACACAATTATTCCAGTTCTCAGTCGTTCACAATTTTTCACTTTGCATCATCCATTACAGTCAGTCTTTGCAAATCTGAAGTGTCATTCACACTTGATTTTCTTCTAGGTGGTAGGAAACAGAGTATTACTGTTTTTTTTCAGTAATACTTTAAAGTATATGATGATTAAATAATGTTAGCATATCTATAATTTAATTTTTTCTTCTTTCTCTTTCTTTTTTCATTTTTCCACTCCACGCCAAGTCTCAGTATCAAGCCTATTCTGTACTGATAGTTTTGAATAGTAATTACATCTGGGCAGTTGGGAATCCAGCTGTTCTTGCCTAATTGCAGTTCCATTTTTGATAATTTCAATTGTCAGTTTGTCCTTCTTTCTTCTCCAGGTGCTTAATAAATTCCAGTCTCTCTAGGGCTTATATAGTTGACAATACAGCAAATAATATTTTATCTCTTTCTGACCTAAATATTTTCTCCATAAGTGTTTGTTCCACTAGAAAGAGGAGGAGACGTTTAAAATGAATGAAAAGCATTAGAAAGATATTTATTTGAAGAACAGAAAAAATAGGAAAAAAAAAAAGGACAGTGTTACAGTTGTCTCTTTCCAAATAGGGAACCATATACATAACACCCTGTACTTAGAAATGGAGTTCTCAGGTTCCAGTAGAGTAAAAAGTGATTGAAACCTAGTCCAGTTATTAAACTAATTATGTTTCTAACACATTTTGTTTTCAATTTTGAAAGTGTTGTGAGTTTTTTATGTTGCTGAATGTTTTTAATGAATGAGAAATAAGATTATCAATTGAGAAGAGTCTGGTCCCTTACTGGTGCACAAAGAAAAATGTCTTAGTTTTTCTCAGAATTTGTTTCTAATGCTTATTTTTTTTAAAAGATAGATCCAGATCTTTTCAGGATATCATTTAATAAAACCATGCGTTTTAATATTGTTTGTTGAGCAGCCACAGGAGCATGTGGATTCTTTACAGTGAAAGGATGGCTATCTGTTCAAAAATAATCTACATAATTATTTACAAAACAGGAAAATTACAATAAACTTCTTCATGCAAGTTGCTAAAATAAACTCATCAGGAAGAATTTGTATTGACATGGAAGGAATGAAGAGGGAAGTTACAGAAATGAAGATGCGCATCTAAATATACTGGGGTTTGAAACATTTCAATTTGCATGCAAATTGAATATTGAATAGAAAAGCTTTAAGAAAATTAAAGCATAAACCTTTTTTTAAACTAGAGAATGTGCAAAAAGCTGAAACACATTTTGCATGTTTCTCTGCTATCCTCTTGGCATATATATTATGATCTTTACTACCACTCTTCAATTAATGAAAGGTAAAAGAGTTTAGATTTAATTCCAGTAGGACATCTAATGCAGTGCAGCACAATATTATTGCAAGGCAGTTATTAGCATTAATCATGATGTATATATTCTCCTTGATTTATTTAGCAGAAAGATGAAAGGAAAAAAATTAATTTGAGGAACTGGGTCAAAAAAAATAAAATAAAATCTGCTTCTGGAAAAAAATTCAGCTGCATAAATATTAATCGCATTTAGTTTTAAATGTGTCTGCAAATTACAGTAGATAAATTACATTGCCACTAAATTACATAATGAGAGTTGTTATGCAAGGGAATGCCTGTATTACTGTATTAGAAATGATACTGCACTCTGCCTGCTTTTATCCGTCTATCATTAAAATTTATGTCTATTGGCCAAGCCGCTCATGATAAACTCTCTTATTTTTGGATTAAATACTAATTTGTTATAGCAAAATGAGTGCCCCCATGCACTCTTTTAAGTCTATTGGAAAATTTTGTTTACAAGTACTGAAAAATAATTGAACATAAAAATTAATAATCCATTCTAGAGAAAGAAAATATTGTTTAACATTTCTTCACAAAGATGCTTTTTTTGTTTATATGTATGGTAGTCTTATTGATATCAAGAGGAGGCGTGTGAGAAGGACAAAACCACTTCTAGTTGATTGCCAAGATTACATTATGGGATTTTATTTTGAGAATTTAGGGTTAATGGTAGTTAGCAAACTACCCAAAAGTATAAATTAATTTAGTGTGTAAATTTATTGTTGTAGCAGGAATATGACTATTTTAACATAATCTTCATGTTTTATACAAATGTCCAAACATCTAACTTTCACTTAGGTCTTCAGTCTTTTGTCTTCTGTCTTTAGTTAACTTTGGGCTGCTCTTTAGCTGCCTGTATGACAACTGTAATAGGAAAAAATGTATTTGTGAGTGACTTCCTTAAGAGAAAGGAAGAATCAAGTAGGGAAAAAATACGTAACATTTATGAAGACAAAAGCCATTTCCAAATATGCAGTCAACACTGATGTTGCAATAAAACACAGCAGAATTCCAAACAGAGCTGGCTTAGTTTTGTCATTGGGTGTTTGAAGGTTACCAAACTACGTCTGCTGCTCTGCAGTTTGTTTACTGCAGTGTGTGGTGCATGGACTCCTAGCCAGAACCCTTCACAGGGTCTCATTTTGCAGAATCCCGGTAACTTTGTTCCACTAGAAAGAGGAGGAGACATTTAAAATGAATGAAAGGTATTAGAAAGATACTTACTTGAAGTACAGGAAAAATAGGTAAACCATGAACTAGAAGGAGAATGCTCTTTTAAAACGCTAGGAAAGGGAAGTTCCAAAGGCAAAGGACAGAAAGCCCTGAGGTTTCCAGTAGTAAATGAGGATTATATAGCCATCAAGGAAGACCCCAAGAAAAAATGAGCAAGGAGATCTAAAAAACTAATTCTACTGAAAACAAAGTGTGACATTATCACTTCAATAATTCTATGAAGTTTCTTCATTTTGTGTTATGTTTTTCTTTACACAAAACCAGAAAAAAGTGGGTTTTTTAAAAAATGTGCCATACCTGGCTATGTACTATGAAGTTCTCATGAAAAGTTTGCACTTTTAAAAGGAACTCTGACACAAATGACTTATATTTCTATGTAGCTGACAAACCTCGCCGTAACAATACTGGAATACAAATAAATAGCACCTGAAATACTTGTGTCCTGAAAATATGCAATGAGGAAGGAGAAACTGTAAGCCAGAACTATGGATTGAATATTACTTTGGAAATTTGAAGGATTATCTAATTTTAGGCATATGTAAATATATAGTTTCACATTCCATTAACTACTTTCAAATACTCTTCACATTCAACATTCCCTAAATGTTGATGGGCCTTTTTTATGTGTTAGTGCTTATAATAATAGTTTATGCTTGCATTTAACTTTAAAGATCTTAAAGAGCAGTGACTACTTCATAATTATTGTAATACATTATTGTCAAAATGTATCATGTTCATGGAGCAAGTACATAAAATATTTGTCATAACTATCCTTGACTTAACTTGGACTTATTTTTTGTGTTATTAAAGCAGACTTTCCTGCTTAAAATTGTAACAGTACCAGATAAATGGGTTGGTTCACTGTCATGGTAAGATAATGAATGCACTTCATCTTTCTGTAGCATGCCAGAAATAAAGTATAGAACATGGTATGATGTTTGATATTTTCTAGCTATTTGTGTGGGTGGTATTGTTTTAAAACTAACCTAATGCCTTTCAACAAAATATGTGGTAAAGGCTCCTAGCTCTTCTAGCTTTGGTTGTATTTGAAGCATAATAGGAAGATTTTATGAGAATCTCATTGGACTCTAAAGTCCACTTCGTAGGACTATTAAGTGAAAACAGTAGAACTTAAGCCAATATTAGCAGAATTAGTTCAGGGTTGTGTCCATCCAGATCCACCCATTTCTTAAGTTATTTCCTCTCAGATCATTCTGTCTTGGAAACCATATACTGCAAGCAGTGGGAATTAAACACACAAGTCCTTCCAGTATTTCAGGTATAGAGGCTAAGCCTTCCCCCTCTGTTAAGTCAGATACTGTAATTCTTGATAAATACAGAAAAATATGGCATTTTTTTAGAAAGAATTGTGGTTTTTTATTTTATTTATTTATGAAAATGAAACAAAAAAATAGCATTGAATAGATTGTGAGCCCTTTAGGGAACGTTCTTTATTTGTACTTTTATGCTTGACTATGCAACTAGAAAACCTAAATTTGTTGAAACATAAGAAGACTGCAATCATAGCTTTTAATATTTTCATTAGTACCTAGATATTCTAAAATGTATAATCTTTAACTTTTTTCTTCTCTAAAGAATAAACAAAAGTAAGCAGCAAAAAGTAAGCATTGCTGCATAGGTTTATGTGTCATGACTATCTATGTATAAATAGACAACATGTATAAATGTATGAAACAATCATTTGCTACTCTTAAAAAAAAAAAAAAAAAAAGTTCTATAGGGAAAAGTGGCAGGCAGAAGTACATAATTCTTCTCTGGAACCTCTTAGTGTGAATTCATCCATAGCAAGGTAGTGCAGGAGTCATGGTTTACCCCAGCCTCCAGCTAAGTGCCAGATAGCCATTTGCTCATGTCTGCTTAGTGGGATGGGGAAGTGAAGTGAAAGAGCAAAAAATGAGGGAACCCTTGTGTTGAGACAAAGAGTTTAATAAGGAAAGCACTCAACACTTCCCATTGCTAGGCACATGTTCAGCCATCCCCAACAAAGCTGGACTCCTTCACACATAATGCTGACTTGGGAAGGCAAATGCCATCACTCAGAATGTCCTGTCCTTCCTTTTTCCTTCCCCCAGCTCCACAGGCTGAGCATGGTGCCGTATAGTGTGGGATATCCTTCTGGTCAGTTGGGGGTCAGCTGCCCCACATGTCTCCCCTCCCAACTTTTTGTGCACCCCCAATCTGCTCACTGGTGGGGTCGGGTGAGAGGCAGAAAAGGCCTTGACTCTGTGCAAGCCTTGCTCATCAATAATGAAAACATCCCTCTATTAACAGTGTTTCTGGCACAGATCCAAGACATAAATCCATTCTAGCCACAGTGAAAAAAAATTAACTCTAAACCAAGCAAAATCAGAATTGTAGATTAAATATCTTTGAACAACATTTATTAATTAAAAACCCCCACAATATTTGACAGAGTTAATTGATAAGAGAATTGAACATTTTGAAGATTTTCTTTTTGTGACGTATATATTTTGTGACATGTATTATGTTTGAGTGAGAGCTGGAGAGAAGAACAAATTCTTAGGTGTTGGGGAAGATGAAACAGGAAAGCCTTATAAATATGATTGCCTGACAAAAGATTTTGGGAATATGAAAACTACAGGCGACATTGAAATGAAAGCCACTTTTGAAATACCAAGTCTTAGTTACTGAACAACTGGAAAACAATGGTATGGCCGACTGAAGGTAATCCCCTCTTGATTGAACAATACCCTCTGCTTGCAGGCAGGTCCAAGGGTCAGACCAGACCCTACTAGCTCAGCAGAAGGGGTCCAAAGAGTAGTTTTTAGAAGTTAAGATGTAACACTCTACGGTAATATAAGAACTCTTATAGGCTGTATGTAAATGCTATAGGATTTGTATCTTGTATTAGATTGGTTAGTGACAATTAGAATATTCAGTACAGAAGATGATTTATTGTATTGTAACCAGGACTTCACACACACTCTTACCACACTCTTATTCCTCGCTCTCTCTCTCTCTCTCTCTCTCTCTCTCTTTACTTACCCGCTTACTCTCTTTACTTATCCACTCTACTTACTCCCTTACCTGCTTACTCTCTTGCTCTCTTGGGCCTGCTCAGAGCTGCCAGCTGCAGCTCTAAGCAGTGCCCCTGTACCCACGCCCTTTGCAATAAACCGCATGTTCCAAGATCTGACTTCAGAGATCTCGTGTCTCCGTCCAAACCCACACCCAGCACCCACAGTCTGGCGCCCATCGTGATTGCCGAACCCCCCAAGAACCTACACTTAGGTGCAATTTTGATTAAGGATTCTGTTTGTATTACAGGAACCAAAAGTTACATATAATTTTGTAAGCAGGCTTTAATTCTGGTGTCAAGGTATGTGTGATGAGGTGTATATTTGCCTTCAAAATTATGCAATTCTTGTTGATTCTCACTCATTCGACATTTATTTTCTTCTGGATCATGCCTAGCAAGAGACGTCCCATCAACATTTTGGGAGGAGGTCTAGCTCTGCATGAAATAAATCTTGTCATCTCTTTATCCTTGTTTAGAAATGGCTCAATTATAGATGGGGATAGAGTGGATCCCAACTACTTTCTGCCTCATGATAACTGGAGAAGTGATGGTCCATGGTCAAAAGGGCACTTCAGGTTCTACTGCCTACACTTACAATGTCTGGTATTGGTGTTTTAAAGGAGCCCATATCTGGCATATCTACCTAGTAGAAGGCATGTGATGTCTCTTGCAGTTAATTAAAGTGGCAGATCATATTGTAAGACCTGTGTATTGTGGCCTAGAGTAGCAAAGAGTATACAATTTTTGCCTCTGGTGTGTTTCTATTCATAGCATTATCTTTACTGTTTTCTCCTAGTAAAGTGTGTGAAAAGGAATGTCAAAATTCTGGGCACCTCAATTATGGGGAATAGGGAGCCCTACCTAGCTCTGTGTCATGGAGGTCTCCACTTCTAAGACAAAGGCTAATTAATTTACAGGAGTTCTCCCAGGATTTTGAAGGAAGAGGGGAGTCATTACTGTACAACGATATTTCAAAGGCAGCAGGGTCTTCTATGCATGGATCTGTCTGTTAAGCAGTAGACATCACCAAAATGAGTTGACACATCGACCTGAGTCGCCTAATTTCATTCCAAATCAGTCAATTACTCTTAAAGTTTGAGAAATACAATTCAGTGAACACACGTACCATTTTAACACCATTGATACAAATAAAAATTTCTGGGTTTATATATTACTTGAAGATGATTACACGTTATCTTTGTCAGGTCTCTTGTCTGTTATAATTATGAAGATAGAGATTCAAGCAACATTTGACTTCTGTAAAGCAGTTTCCAGGAGACAATCACAAAATCTTACTTCCCTTCTCTGTCTCAGTGACTGTCTGCCTTTGGCCTTAGTCTCAAATTCTCCCTCATCTATCTGCCCTTAGTTTCAGACTCTGCAAATCCTTTATTCCTTCTCTCCTTCAGTGTCACTTCTCCTATAAAAAGTAAGATCTGAGGATCTGTGCCATTCTTGCGCTGCATCTTTTCTCTATGTCTCACATCAGACTGTTCCAGATAATTGTCTCATCTGTCTTAGATTCATCAGGCTTTCAAGACAGAGTTTACGAACTTCTAAAGAAAACTTAAAATCCTTTGCTGCCTCCACTCCCTTTCACAACTTTCAGGGTTCAGCTAAATAAGAAAAGCTAAAAAATAAATATTTCCATGAAAATATACTTCAATAAAATTAATATTACTGAACTCTTCATGCTAAAATAACAGTGGAGACATCCTTTTGATAGGTCTTCTCTTTTGGGTGATTAACATTCCAATGAAATGCATTCAAAAACAGTGCAGAAGCCCTTTTAAGAGTACTGCAGTCAGTTTTGACCTGTGTCTGACTCTTTGGCAGCAGTCAAATGTTTAAGTCAGCCAGACATAGGAAAGAAATGGGTTTTTTCCTTTTCAGGAAGACATTTGATGTTTCAAACAAAAATGTGCAGCTTGACACTTCCAGTATTTTTATGGCATTAATGAGAAAAATATTGTAATTCTGTGTCAATTTTTTGTTTTGTAGTATAGTATTGAAGATAGAATTATTTTTCTTTTCTGATTGATATTTCATTAATGAATTGTTTCAGTTTGTCTCTTTTCATTGTTTATGACTGCTCTAGCTGCCCTGGTTTCATGGTTCTATCATCATGTTGTGATATAAAAATCTAGTCCTGTACAGAAGATTAGGACACGTGCCAGTGTTACAAGCTCTCAACTATTTCATGAAGGAAGGCTGTGTTGCTTCCTAAGAGAAGGACCATCCTAAAAGGTCATGGCTTATGTTTTATTATTTTTTATTGTTTTTAGCATAAGTTCCACACAATTATTCAGATGTGTATGAAAAAGGACAGCTCATTTCCCCATAATTTTTCCCAATCCCCATCACAGATTTTTCATAACCATTTATATACACATTCACAACTAAAAAACTAATGCCACACTGAGTGTTACGACTTTTATCTCCGGTTATCTTTTCCTCTTTGACTTAGTCAAAAACGTTCCATTATCTCTAGATCCCCTTACCAATCTTTTTTTCTAATAATAAGAAGCAATTCCATATACATGAGAGGAGTCTTATCTTCCCCAAATAAAAATATTATAGAAGGAGGTTCCTTAGATCAGGTTCTGGTAGTTTTTCCATGGGAAAGTTTGTTTCATGATGTAATACGACTTTCTCATTTTTCCCAATGCTTTCAGTGCATGTTTTTTTTTTTTTACAGAATTTATTCTTCTGTGTCCTATCGCCTGTCACTCCATCATGGAATTAAACGCAACCACATTCTTCCCAGTAACTTTTTATCACTTTATTTTTGCCTCTGGTTATTTTGGAGACTACAAAGTAGTTCAGTAGCTGATTCTGCAACTTGAATTTCATAAGAAGGCTGCTCTTACTTCACCATGAATTATGTTGTACAATGCAGAATTGGGTGCAAAATACATTGGCATTCCATCTACAAAACAAGATGAAAGAGTTTTGTAATGGGAAATAATGCTCAGAGAGACCTGGAATGCACCTCAATGTCTAGCAACAGAAACAAATTTACTGCTGAGAGTGTTGCAAAAGGCAATAGTATGGTAAAGTTTCTGTTCTAACATAAAAAAATCAACTAGTGTTTATGTCACAATCAATCTGATTCAAGGTCCTTTACAGTATTTATTTATTTATTTATTGACTTACTTACTTACTTATTTATTATTCCCTTGCAAGTAATTTTTCAGGTTTCATCTGTAAATTATAATGGCTTGTGAGGCCTAATTTTATGAAAAGACTATTTGAAGGCTGCTAATGCGGTTGCTGGGGGTAAACTGAATCACCAATAGAGGGAGCCTCACACTGGAGCCGTTCAGATTACCCAGTATTTTGAGAACAGGTCACTGAGATAATGTCCAAAAGAAGGACAGAAATAAACGACTGACAAAATAGATACATTTTTAGATACTATTTACTTGGTTCCCAAAAATTAATTCAAAAGTTAATTAAAGTGTCTGATTAAAATGAAGCTCATTGACAATTTCAGGAATACATAGAGGAAAAAACACTGGATTAAGAAACAGAAGATTCTTCCACCAGTAAGGGTTTGCTTATTTGGGAGGACAGCTAAAAAGCCAGCCTTAGAAAGGGCAGAAAGAAGGATGAATGGAGATGTTCACTAACACAGAATCATAGAACAGTTTGTGTTGGGAAGGACTTTAAAGATCATCTGGTTCCAACTCCCTGCCATGGGCAGGGACACCTTTCTCTAGACCAGGTTGCTTAGAGCTCAATCTAATCCAGTTTCAAACACTTCCAGGGATGGGGCATACACAACTTCTCTTTCAACAATTTCTACTAATTAGGATGCTCTTTTCTCTCCTTTATGTTACAGTGGATTAACAAGATACATTTCTGAGAATTTTCTTCTGGCCTACTTTATAGTTCTAAATAACTTTACCATATTCTAATAGAATTTGGGGCTTAACTTCTTCTGTTCTCTTTAGTAGTAAATAAAAAGAAAACAAAAATAAGGCATAAATATCATCATTTTATGTCAAGGACATCTGCTGTATCATTTTGAATTTATTCCCTCTTCCTGTCCTTTCATTCAAAGAGTGTAGCAGATGGTGTGGAACCATCACATAAAATACCTTAGTCTTTTTTTGTTTACAGGTATTCTAAAAATCTGTCTATAGATCACTGTTAACTAGATACTCTGTAGGACACCAATAAAGTCAGGTGAGTATAATTAACAATTAATGACTCACATCCTGATGTCTTCACTTATTTTAAATTATAGAGCCTTTACTAGTGGGAAATCCTCCCTGAAGCATTACCAGAACATGGAATGAATAAAAAGACCATTAAAGTTTCAGAATTTTCTCTAATAAACTATTATTACATTCACTTTCAGCTTGTGTTGTGTGAAATTATAACTGTTTTAGAAATAAACGACATTCTTTGGTGAAATTTAGTTTCATGTAAGACTACATGTCACCAGTTACCTTTGTGTAAAAGGATCTGCAAATAAATACAGTGCCAGGAACAGCCACTGAAGGAAAGAATTGTAAAAGACAACATGGAATATTGATTACAAATTCTCCTTGAGACTTTGTCCTCTGACGTTTTAATGAGAAAGTTATTCTGAAGTTGTGCGTGCTACATAGCCCTTGGCATTTAACTTAAATGCCCTAGTTAGAAAACCATGATCAATTAAGAGAGAGCGAGAGAAAACAAATTAGTCACAAAGAGGTTCAGAGTTGCAAAATTAGTCCCTGGTCTTACCCCTTTTTGTCAGGCAGAGCTCATCTTAGTACAGAGTGATCTTCAGAAGACAAACCAGGCAGTGTCACTGGCTGAAGGTGGGCATCACAAATCCCTCAGAAGGATTTCTGTTAAGACAGAATGGGAAACAGCATCATATGTCATTTGTGTTTAGGCAAATCTACATCAGCTCAGATTTTGAATCAAGGTTTTTTATTGCTTCTGCAATATAGTTATGTGTGCACAATAAGCAGGGTAAGACTTGCAAGGATTATGGTTTGGTACTGCTGAATTGCAAACAAACACAAAAGCAGGAAACTGCAGCTAAAATAAGTGCTGAAATTAACTTCTAAATGAAGAAGCAATTTAATTTCACACTTTAGTCTGTTTTACAGACAGTAACAACAGTTGGGATAGCATTCAAATAAGTGTCATATAGTTACATTTTTTCCCAATTAAAAATATTTTTATGACTTTGTTACTAAGAAAAGGACTTAGATTATGCTCTAGTATGGAGAAATTTTTACTCGTGTTTGTGAACAGAATAACAAATGTTAGTAGATAATTTATGATTTAAGATTGAACACACTAATAAATTCTATCTAAAAGCTGTAGAGAAACTCATTTTTATTAATGGACTATAGCCTGAGCATGTAAAATGTAAGCCTTCAGAAAAAATGGCCATGGGATATTTCTGGAGCATCAGACTCTTAAGGTTAATGTGTTTGGGAGTTTAACATGAATTTTAATGAGTTTTAAAGGTGTAGTTTGGTTTTTGTTTTTCTTTATTTTTTTGAGAAAATAGCAGATGTGTGGAATTTTAAAGCTGTCTATTAGACTCCAAGAGATGACCTGTAAATATGAAAGTAAATTAGAGAATTAAGACTGTCTTTGTAGCTTTTGTGTGAGCATTGGTCTCAGATACAGAAGTTTCCTATAACTTCCTCCATTTTGACATTGACAACAAAAACACCACCAAAGACAAATGAGGGAGAGAAATGCCATGTGATGAGGGTACAACACAAGAAAGGTAGGACATCTGTTAAGTGTACATTGCTTTTTATTCTTACATCAAGCAAGCTGAGGAAAAAAATAGATGTTTTCATATCTGTAAGATGATATGTTTCTTTCATCACGCAAGAACAACTTAGAAGTTAAAGCAGATTTTGCTGTTCACTTCAAGTACAGACAGAATTTTCTTTGCTCCTCTTGTTTATGATGTAGAGACGGAAAATCAAGGAATGGTTTTAAGGAAATTATTCAAGTGAAATCTAAGAGGATGCTGAGCTCATAGGGACGAGGAAAAGTGTCAGATTAATTTCAAGGATTTTAAACCTGTTGTAGACTTTATGTTTGTGCCTATGTTTTCCTTTTAGAAAATAATTTTGTAGCTAGAAAGAAAGTCAGTCTGCAGGTTTTTGCTAGTAAAAAATCTTCACCTGTGTTTCAGAGACCTGATTTGAGTCAAATACATGTAAATCGTTTAATTGTGCAAAGGTTCATTGTCCAGCATTTTCTTTTGAGCTCACTGATGGTTACCTGCTTAGAAAATCTGTCATACTAGCTACAGACATTTTTTTGTCCTACAGGATATGACTAAGTCACTCCTTCCACATTTTTTTTTTGACCTTCATGTTGCGTTCCTTTCTTTTAACATTTCTGCTTGTCATTCTGCTGCTCATTTGCTTTTGCAATAACCAATTTTACAGATAGATGATTAAAATTCTGATTATTATACAAGCAGGATTTTCGTACTCAACACAGAAGCCAGACAGAAAATTCATTTGATGACTAATGGTATGTCTGTGCAATCTTGTTATTTTGAAACACATTCCAGCATCCCATTATGGAAAAAGTAATGAAATCAACTGAGTAGAACAGGTTCTCTTAAAATAAACAAAAGTGCCAGTAGGGAATTTCTGTCCTATTTTGAGGCCAGAATGTTTAAAGAATTCTGCTGTTCTCACTTTTAAATAACTTCAGTAAGATCTAAATTAATTAGGAGTTTGATTCCTGAATGCATATATTACCGCCCTCAGCTAGTTCCGCAAACTCTTATGCACAGGCTTTTAAGCACAGTTTATAAATGGTGATGCTATTAGCAGAAATGGGTAGTGCTGACTTGTTTTTATCATTTCAGAATTTCCCTTTCTTGTAAATGTGTGCCAAAGTGTTGTTAAACATACACTTCAAAGCCATACAGATTGCTATTCTAATCTGACCCAGTTGCTCAGACTGACCAGGCTGTATCATTAGCACACAGAAAAGGTTATTCTTGGTCTATAAACATCATCCTCCATTATATTTAAGACAAAAAGATACTCAAGATAGCATATATTCACAACCAAACTATTTTATATTTGTAGATAATGAGCATCTAGTTCTTGAAATGCAATTTTAAACCAGTAGATACAGTTTTGTGTAGCAAAAAGAATCTGTCCATTGATAGGAATTCTGGTTTTCTAAGTACCTTGCATAATTATTAATGTACAGCTTCTTCTCTGAAAGGCCTTCTCATCTGACTGGCATTAAAACATCCACCTAAAAAAGCACAGAGATCTTTTCTATAAAATTTTCATTCTCAAAGGTTGAGAGCATGAAGACAGCATCCTAATACAGTCATGTCACTAAATGTGTTTAAAAGGCTTCTTTGGTGATTTAAGCTGTCTCCAGTGATGGAATGTGTAGGTGGAAGACAACGAAATCTACAATTATAATAAAAGGTCTTAAAAACCCCTAAAACAGACCAAATCTCTTATCTCTTAAATTTTTACTTAAGCTATTTGTATTTTTCAGGACTTAGGGATATACGTCACATACATAAATTTTAAAACAGAAGATGCTAATTCTTAATTTAAGTCCTACATTAAGAGTCAACTCCTTGCAGAGAAGAAACACAGAATCAGGTTTCAATTAAGGTTTCATCCCCTGCCTTCCAATCTCTCCTTCCCTTTTGGTCCAGAGGAAATACTCTCAGCTGTCAATTGTCGCAGACTGTTTGGGTTGGTTATTTTTTACGTTGGATCCTGCAGCTAGAAGTCATCCTAATCCCACTTTCTGTCTGCCTGCAAATGACTAAATCCCTGCCTCTACCCTCACTATCTATCTGTATCATAATCAGGGTACAAAGGGACAACATTTTCTGTTGGTCCATTACTCATCCTGGGCAGACATGAGAGCAAGCAGGCTTTAATTAAACACAAATATTCTAAATATATTTTAGAAGCTTTTCCATTGGTTTTAACATCAAACGTGGAGAGTTCCATAAGAAGAGTGTCTAATTTTTAATGCAAAAACTGCCATTGTTTTAGAAAAATAAGTGCAACTGTTGACTCTCGTTTCTTCATGAAATGTAAAATAAATTACTGTTTATGAGGAGAGAAAAGAATTTCACTGCAGATGTTTTTCTGTCTGTACATCTTAAGACAAAATGACCTCCTTTTACCATTTATTTTTAATAAAAAATCTTCTTCTGATTAAGCAAGTCAGCTTGTGTAAAAAATTGCATTAGGCTGAGATTTTTGGAAATAGCATTTCCTCACTGTATCATCCTGTTAGATGCTACTAATGTCAGACTTACCCCCTGTGAATGTTCTTGTTTAGAACAAATCAGCACAGCCTTGGAAAGGAACGTATGATCAGAGCTCGCCTTTTGGGGGAGAAGCCAGGTAATTTGAAGAACTGATTTTCTGATTTACACTTTTGCCATTCACTATGTAAACTCCAATTGGAAGTACAAATTGTGTGATTTCAAAATGTTTTTGTTAAAAGGCAGGAAAATGGAGTAGCTTTCAAGTATTATAAAGCTCCCAACTCTTTTCTCAGTGAGACCTTCATTCTGTTACACTCAGACTAGAATGAGCATTGCCATACTCCATTTATTAATTACTCCATTTATTATAATCTAACCTTAACCTAGAGAGATTACATTGAAATAGTATTATAAATTTCACTCTAAAGAAGGGAAAGAGAAATAATAATATTGAGCTCAAGTATGTTTTGATTCCTTAACTTTCCCAGTTACAGGAAAAATCTATGCCAAAATCTGAGGGACAAGAGGAAATGGCTTTAAGTTGAAGCTGGAGATACTCAGATTAGACACTAGAAAAATTTTCTTCACTGTTAGGGTGGTCAGGCTTTGGAATAGGTTGCCCAGGGAGGTGGTGGAATCACCCTCCCTGGAGGTGTTTAACAGACTTCTGAATCTGGTGCTGGGTAATGTGGTTTAGTGGTTTAGAGGTTACAGTGACAGTGCTGATTTGATGATTGGACTGGATGATCTTGAAGGTCTCTTCCAACCTTGATGATTCTATGATTTTATTCCTTTTGGTAAATTATTTCCTCTGGGAAGAAATAACGGCAAACCCCCTTGCCATGTAGAAATACTTGCAAAGAGTTTAATTAAAAAACTTTTTTACTCTGGTAATTCATTGCTAGACTTGCCAGGAGAGTGATAGAAAAGGAGCACTGCTTTTATAAACTCAATTATGGAGAGGTTTTTTTGCCTGCTCTTACCTTCATTTCCATCATAAAGCAAGTGCAAACATATATTTTTTGTACAAATATTGCTAGCATTTTTAGTCATATACTACTGGGACATACTCCTAGTATCTACTTCAATTCAACTACTGTGGTTTGAAAGTGTAAAATATTCATGGTGCCTGCAGAGATTTCTTTTCAGAGCTTCCTTTTCTGCTGTGTATAAATAGAACTTAAACATGTTACTAAACTTAAAATGTTAAACATGTTGTTATATGTTGTTATATGTCAAAATGTTAAATATGTTATTAAACTTAAAACACTTCTGTGTGGAGTTAACATGCTCTCAGTGCTGGTAGGTTGTGTAGTATTTTTGATTCATTTAAGTTTAGTTAGATAGATGGAGTTTAAAATTTTAGGAGTAAAAAATCTGTCATGCTCCCACTTTGGCAAAGCAAGTAGGAATGAAAGCATACTCAAAACATTTCGTTTCCACAATATGAGACTCTCTACACTAAAGACGGGAGGGAGTAAATATGCATGACTCTCTAAAAGAAATATCTGTCTTCATTTGGCATTTACAATGAATCTTATAACCTCCCTCTAGGAAATAATTACCCTGCATTAAGTTTGTATGGCATTAAGTTTGATATTATCATAGGTTTAATTAGACACAGCCATGAAGAAACTAGTCTAGTGCCTATTAAGAGTTCAATCCTCTAGTCAGTCCAGTTCATTAAGGCGATCTGCAAACTCAGGCTCATCTGACATTCCTGGCCACCAGTTTTCAAGATCTTGAGATATTGACTTAGTTTTTCCAGAAGAGTATGTTTTCTACTAACTTGCATAGTTTTGCACAGAATATGTGCTGTGAGGTTTTTCACTGTAGTGGTTTTCCAAAGAAGAACAGATGAATTGAGCCTTTTTTTAGTTTTAAGCCACATGACTTTTGTTAATATGTCACTTTTTGGATCAGGGACAGAAGCTAGATTATCATTTGTGTGTGCTGGCCTTGGATACTGGGGAAGATAAAAACATATGACAGAAGTATTCAGTTGAGAAACATAGGTGGCACCATTCTATTTATTAAAAATGGATTAATATTAATATTTTATTAGAAATGGATTTACCACAGACCAAAACATCTAGGAAAGCATGCTCAGTTCCTTGATCAGCTGTTTCATACAAGAGAAGGAACAGAATAAATTGAAGAAATTTAGAAAGTATCATCACAGACATAATTCTTGAATTCCAATTCACGTAAATCCAAATGTGTCAATGTATATTATTCAGAAAAGCTCAACTAAAATCAATGTATTTTATTACTCAGTAAAAACTTAGTTGTCAATTAATATTTTGAAGTTCATGATAATTCTAAATCTTTAAAAAGCTTTTTTCTTTTAGGAATTAGACAAAATTGATACTTCAGGAATGACAATACATTCTTTTTTGTGATTTTGTCTTTCATACGTTTTAAAAACAAACAAACATAGCATTTGCACATAAAGTCTTAAATCATTTTGACAGCAGGTATATTTCAGAGTAAATGGAGAACTGGGGAATTGTTAGTGAGAATGGGTGATCACCAGGGAAAAGAAAAAGTAACAGTGACAGATAGGAGCTGGTATGTTACCAGGAATAAATGTGCCCAGTATTGGATAACTGCCAGGACTGTGATTGCTGCAAAGCCCCATGCACAGGGAACAAATGAGAGGAGGAGGTTCATTACTCACCTCTTCAAACCTTAAATAAAAAAATAATCAACAATCAAAGAAATTTTGGGTGACTTATCTATCAACTACTTCCAGTTTACAAAGGAAGTAGCAGTATAATTTTAATCCTAGTAGACGTGTTAGACATAATCCAAGCAGTAAAACACACAAGACATTGCCTCAATGTCTTACTGTGAGTGAATTTGCATTGTTGCATACAAAAGAGCCTGATTATGTATAAGAAGGATAAAATAGTATTATAATCATATCTGCAGGAAGTGTAAATGTGCTTTGAAGTCTCCCTTTACCTTGTACATATTTGTGCAATAGCATGTTCAGTGTTAAGCTACTGGAATATTATACATCAAGAATTATAAAAACTTTTGTCTTACAGTTGCTCATATACCATATATATATATGCATATAAGTGGTCATAAATGTTGTTTGGAGGGATACTTTGCTGTGACAATGTAAAACTTTCTTTTGCTAGCACTTATACTATATTATTTTGTTCTGGTTTATGTTTCCACCTTGCTGTTGAAACCAAGCACAAAGTAAGAGAATTATGGGTATTTTGGGGTCCTGGTTCACAGAAACTTTCCTGATCAGGATGGCATTGCAGTGCCCTTGAAAATGATCCCTATTTATGGGATTTAACTGTATGGTGGAACCTTTTAAAGATCCAAATTAAACATACCATTCTCTCATGTCTGAAAAAAACCAATATTAGTACTTGTACCTAATAGGGAGTGAAACAGTATGTGAATTAGAGCATCTTTGGAACTTGTATGAATTTGTGTTCCTGTGTGTATTTTGACCATTGTCTTGTGGTGGAAGTGCTAAATAATTTAAGTGCAAGGATCAGAACATTGAAGTAATTCACCTAGAATTATGTAATAATTATTAGCATCCAGGTAGTGGCTTGCTTAATTTGGAATGAATCTAGAATATCTAATTTTTTTTTTTTTCTGAGAGAGATACTATACAGAAGTACAGCAGCACAATTTGAAAGGCACTGTTTTGTCAGAGACTTGTAAGTGGGAACAACCAAATAGTATGTCACATAGCAGCAAAAAAAATCCCAAACAACTTCCATGAAGATGGAAAGAAAAATTTTCAGTAGATGCTAATTTCTATTCTGTAATATTTTAATTTTCATTCTATAGTATTTGCCAGTGTTTCTAGGCCTAGTTTTTTCATGGTTTTGAAATCACTGCAATCCTATATATATTACTAATATATTCTAAAAAGAGATAAATTTTCCCAGATGCTTTGGTGTATTAATTTACATTTATGCTGAACAGAAAATTCATCCTGCAAATTAATGAAAAAATATTAGTTAAATGGATGCAGCCTGTGGCTCATGAAGATCCTAGGAAGGATGATTCTCTGAAGCTGAAAGGACATTTTTAGGGATACATGTCCGTTGTAAGATTTCTTGGGCACAGGAGAAGCAAATCCTAAGCCCACAGTTTCAATTTTGGTCAGTATACTAGATTTTTGCCTCAAGGAATAGTGGAAGGCATGCCTCCATTGCATCAGAAATACTTGTCTGAAGCAAAACCCTTGATGAGATTTATCAAAGCTTCTTGTGCTATGGTTTGTGTGGGTGTGGCATGGGAGTGCTCAAACGGGATTTCCTTTGGATGAAACTTGACTGGAAACTAAATTCCATCTTTTCTTGATTGTTAAGTTCATCAGATTTTCACTAATCCAGTGCTAGCTTTTGGTATAGAAATTTGGAACATGTTTAAAGCTATCACATTCTGAGCACACTACAGATATTCTCCCGGCCAACATTTGCCCATACAGATGTAGCTGTATGGTGTCTAGATTTCTACTTGTATCAAGTGCCTACATTATCCACAATATAATAAAGCTCATTATACCCAAATAGAGAAACTCATTCCTTGTATCTAGAAATTCTTTAGTTTCTTAAACATTCACTTATTTCCTGTTACAAAATCCTGGAATTTAATGGTATAATGTCAAAGGGCACAGAATAGCAAGACATCTTTGAACTTAGTGTATTGATTTTATGTGAAAGATAATTAAGTTAGATTTGTTTAAAGCACAAGTTCTAGTTCAGAAGTAGACAAAAAAAACCCCACAACACACCAAAAAACCCCAAAACAAACAAACAAAAAACCAAAACAAAAAGGAAATCCTAAATCCTCAACAAAATCAAATCAAAACCCCAGTCCTGATTTGAAAAAAGCTCACCTGCAAGGGAAAAGAATCTAAGCTTATGACCTCTCCTGTTTTACAACAATGTAGTCAGGAAGGGAGTGTAGGGGGAGAGGTTTTTGAGTTATATTTGCTGCTTAAATCTTGTTTTTTACCTTGAAATCTGTAAAGGGAAAAAAATTTTAGAAGTAGGAGGAGTAGATTCTGGTCCTCCACCCAAATTCCAGTAGAAGGTTAAAAATCTTTTTTAAGTCACTGCTTCGTGTTTCTTTGCAACTATGATGTTTTCTTTCTTTGGGTGCACAACACAATAAGACTGCAGCTTGAATAACAATGTTGAATTCATCTTCTGGGAAAATTGGAAGAAAAACTTCTGAAGAGCAAAAAAAGGACTTAGTATCTTCTGTATTTCCAACAGTATATGTTCCTGTCGTGTATGATTATGAGAAAAACCCCACTGTAGCTTTTCCCCCAGTTGTGATAGTTCCCACTTGCGTGATAGAAAACTACAAGTTAAAACTATATACTTATTGTATTTTATACACACTAAAAAAACCCGCTTAGCTACATATTTTAGGAGTGTTTGAGTTCAAAGTGAGGGATGAGGCAGTTTGCATAGGAAATTGCATTCTAACACCTTGAACTGAAATAGGATCTGACCTAACCTCAGGTGGTGTTTGGAAAGTGTTACTAAAGAAAGGGCTGCTTAGAGAATGGCACAGACCCCAGATCAGGCTTCTCTCTGCCCACTGACCTAGGTAAACATAAAAGACATTGCATGGAACAATCAAGAATTGAATTGTTTGAAGCCTTCCTCCTCTGCATACCCACTTTATTGCAATGATTTTTTTTTGCATTGTTATAAGCATTTTATAGTAGTAAGCCTGAGTTATGCCAGCAAGAGTAATAGAACTTAGGACCAGTACAAATTAAGCCTAAACTTTAAAAAACCTTTCTTTTTTACTTTTTAAGGTTGCTATTGTCCACTGATATGTCATATTTGGAAATATGGCATATTTCCAATTTTTTTCCCAGATCTACCAGTATTTTACCTCAAAATTCCCTAACTCAGTTGCAGCATTAGCTGTTTAATGTAATGGAAAAGCTGGTTAAACTCCACCCTACATTTGTTATCTATTTATGTGGCTAGGAACACTCCCTGTAGCTTGACCTAACCTTTATTGCTTTGGGTACTTTAATAATAATATAGTAGTGACTGCATTAATCTGCACCCTTTTTTTTTTAAATTGCCAGTCAATCAAAATGGTTTAATTATAGTTCCAAATCTGTCTTGGAGTGGTAGGCAGTGGGAAGAAAGGAAAAATTTCTAGAAAGGTCTTGTTCTTGAGGCACACTGAACAAAACCTAGTATTGTTAGCAAGTGAGAAAGCCTCATATGCACAAGTAATCCCTGTACAAGTAACTCCCCAAGATCCACCAAGATAATGAAGCTTTAACATCTGACTGTACATGAAGTAGTAAAGCAATGTTCTATTCTCTTTAACTCAATGTTCTCTGTAACTGCTTTGTGTTTCTCATCAATAATGCAGCCAGTTGCAGCTGTCTTCATTTTCCACCAAGCTCAACTATAAATTCATTCAAGCTTCTAAGCTCTTTTTTTCATATCTCTGAGTTAGAACAATTAATTTATTAAGTTTGAATTGGTTTTTTTTATAAAAACTTTTGTCTTTGCCAGTGAAATATGTATAACATTCTATTTACATTAAGAAACAAACAAACCAAAACCAAAAAGCCCAATCAATCCCAGAAAAACAAGAAGTATGCCTAAAGAGATACAGGGAACCTGGTATTTACATATTGTGTAAAAAAATTTGTTGAGTAAAGGGGCTCAATAATATAATTTTTAGGATGAAACCAAGTAACAAAGAGGTGCAAATGAATGGTTTCTAAACTCTCCTGAGTTTAAATGAAATATTTAGAGAAAGATTATCCTATGAATCATTACTTTTGACACATGCTGATTCCCCAATCCCTGTTCATTCTTTCAGAGCCCTTTATTTATGCATCAAATACCCTTTAACTATTGCTAAAGTGTAATTTAGATTTGGTTTGTAGTTAAAAGTAGTTATTTAAAAAGTATAGGACACAACTACCATGGCCAGAGCTAACAGTGGGAAATTTAGCATTTAGCAATGAAAAAGAAATGCATTCTGATTTTCAGAAATCTACCTGGATTCTGCTGTAATTCTAATTAAAACTATTGAACAAAAATGAAGTTTTCTTATACAGAGAAAAAACAAAACAAAACAAAACAAAAAACCACAGGCTTTACAGAAGTCCCCTACAACGAGATATGGAATGAATATCAAAAATACAGCAGTTTTTGTGGGTTTACTCAAAGCTCCCAATCAAGCTTGATAGCAACATTCAGGTACAGACTGCTTTGAATTAAGTGACTCAGAGCCCTGAGGTCTCTTTCTTCTGCCCCAGATTCATCCATTGTTTACTAACCTAAAGTTTTACCTCCCCTGAATGTTTCTCTGCAAAAGACTTTCCAAGACCTTATCTTTCCAACAAACCTGATGGAGAATTTCCTTTTTACTACAATCCATCTTTTTTCCTTCACATTTTCAGGTCAGTTCTTCTTTCTCCAGCTCTAGCCAGGCAGCTGCTGCTCTCCCAGCAAAGATGCAACCTACCTCAAAGCTCTTCATTTCTGTTGCTTCTACAACAGTCTGTCTACCTCATGAATTTAATCTATGCAGAAGATCTTGCCAGTTCCAGCCAAATTTTCCTAACCCTATTCTATTTTACATCTTCATTTAAATGCTGGCATTGTATTCTTGGCAAATAAAGGTTTTCTTCTTGTCTACCACCTCTTCAGAGACATATCTCTGACTTCTGTTTCCAAGAGGGACAGAAAATAATTTAATAAATATCCTTAGAGGTTTCTGAAGGAAGTCAAAAGGGAATAAAACCACAACCTCTGATAGCCTAAAATTTTGAGCAGAAATCAAAATATTTTGTGAGAACAAAATGCTCCTGACCTGAATTGCTGTCTTGACCCATTTCTTTCTTACTACATGAGTTCTCTGGCCTCAGGGGAAGTTTATTAAGTATTAAACAAGTAGTTACCTGAGGTACTAGGCCATATATAATGATTTCTCTTTTAATCATGATCCAGAGCTGTGAAGGGTTTTTTTTTCAAGTTTCTTTAGTTTCCAAATTGCTGCTCTTATTCTTGCATTGATAGTACCCTTCTTTGAAGTAGTCATTACTGCATTCTATTAGTAGAGCGTATGCTCATATTTCAATAGAATTGCAAGTCTTTGGCTTCATGGTTATGTTGCCTTTATTTCTCTGGACAATTTTTGGAGAATATAGTTTTTAATAGTTCCTTTCCTCTCCATCATTTCTCTGAGATATTCCTTTATTTCTTTTATGTTTCAATGCAAGCTGAATTTCTGTTTCAAGTGGTTTACATTACTTCTACTTACATGTTAAAGTTGTTCAGCTTTAAAATATCCTCAATACCCTGTAAAGAAAGTATTCTTCATTTTCACAGTCCTATAAAAAGTAGTTCTATATTTCTGAGCTTAGAAAAAGCCTCAGATGCCTAATATATTTTTCAGTTACTCTAAGCATTCTGAATACATGTGGCTTATGTCACTACAGATTTCTATAAGGTGATTTAATTCCACATTCATTCATAACAGCTCACTACTCATGTAGGAATAATATCAATATGTCAGTATACTAGAATTTTGTAAGTGGACATAAAATGCAAACACAACCCATCAAAAATTGGTTTAAACCCTGCTAAGCATGCAAAAATAAACACTTCGTTGAGAGGAAAAGTGGGTTTGTTGCAAGCAGGTTGTTTCAGGAAGGGGAGGGGAGGAGGTTCTGAGTGGAGAAGGCATGAGAAGAGAGATAAAATGTTCATTTACAAAATCTGCATTCACTTCCTAATTAAAAAATAAAGGACAAAACCAGTAGCTGTACATTTGAAAACTCTATTCAACGCTGAACAATAATCCATAGTCATGCTTTGGTATCCTTTTAATAAGCCCAATTTACAAACCTGTCAGTTATTTGAAATACAAGGATAAACCACTGAAATATTTAATGCTAAGAATATTCTTCCCATTCAAATGTTTAGAATCAGATTTTACAAAGTATTTCAGAAAAAAGAAGACATCATAAAAAGCCACCTTGGTCTCTAGAGCACTGAGATTCTACAAACGTTTTTCTGAAGAAGGAGGTATTGTACCTTAACCTTTTTAGAAGAAAGCTTAATTTCCTTAGAATTTTTCTGAACATAGCAATCTACAGTTCTACATTTTGTATTGCTCTTGCTATGACAAACTACATTTTCCATATTATTTCAATGTCTTTTTTTTTTTTTTCCTAAGCTGTCATAATGCATTCCAAGAGAATAACTTTGTCAGATTTCATCGTGGTTCATGTAGTGTATTAGCCTGTAAGAAAAATGAAACCTAAACTGAACTAAGATTTTCATGTTTGGGATAATGTTTTTAACATATTTAAATATTTTCCTATTTTTATATACATATCTATAAATTAGATTTCCAGGATTAGAAATTTAATATAGACATTCTTTAGGCATCATCTTGGTCTGTTGATAAAATCAATACAAAACTTACTTCCCCACCTTCAAAGCAGTGAGACACAGAATAGAATTGAGTCATTTTACTGATTTTGTTATATTTCACATACACAATATTCTGGTAAGAAGTTACAACTCATACTGAAAGGAGAGTGGGTTAATTTAATGTCAGAATTTTTGGATAGGAGAGGGAAGTGTATGTACTTTATCAGATTGCAAACAGGAGATTGCAAACAGGACATTTAATTATTTTGCTATATTTATGGGTATTAATTCAATGCATTACATGAAGATTCAATAAGGGAAAAATAATGCAAAAGAGTCACTGTTGCAAATTTGATTATAAGTCACAAAATTAGTTTCTTATGCCTCCTTTGACTGTGCTGAAAACCTGATCATGAAATAGGTCAGAGACCAGGACTTGAGGAACACAGGCTTTTACTATCATGCTGAAAGAGCCCTACCCTCTAAGGGGATATCTGTATCTTCATGGCTGGGGGGAATGTCAGGGGTGGCCAGACATGATGCTGATGACATTGTTCTTCTTGTGTGCTTCTGATCAAAGAACTTGTTGTGACAACTGTGTTAGTTCAGAGTACCTATGGCATCAACCTTTAATTATTAGTATTTTCTTTATTTTTGTTGGTGCATCCCAGAGCACTGTTAGCTGTTGAGAGTTAAATACAAAGCTTGCAGGAATGTTCTTGGTTGAGGAAGGAGCATGAGGAATACCATGGCACACATTTCTGAGTTTATTTTGCTCCCATCCATTCATAAGCTTGAATGCTGAGAGAAGAATTTATTAATTTTGTATTGGCTGCTATTTTGGCTAACATAAAAGCGTGTAAACTAGGCATTGTAGGTCTCTCACTGAATGGAAAAAAATAGGCTTTCATGTTGTTTCTAAGCACTGATACAAGAGCAGTAAAGGGGTCTTTAGCCTGTCCTTTGCCATTAGCACTAGCTGATGAAATACTGATATGAAGTCTCCTGCAGAATGGGTTCTGGGGATCACTATGCTGCCCTTATGAACTGCCACAGTTTCGGACAATTTGTTGAGGTGGCATATGCAGAAGCACATAGGATATACACAAACTGACAAGTTTCTTGTATGCATCTTTTGAAAACAGAAAGCCTGTAATGCACAAAGAGACAAAATACTTAAATCCTGGGCAAGCTCTTAATAACACAAGTCATCACTGAAGAATAACCTGAACAATAGGTCAACTTGACTGAAATTAAGAATCTATGATTCAACTACAGGGGTCATGACAGTTGCTTTCTCTGTGGGCCATGCAGAGATTTGGCTACAGAAGAACCAATGATGTATAGATTATACAGGCAATAACTTCTAACATAGTTGATGTTGTATTTTCCACATATTTCTTTATATTTGCCATGTATTTTCCTGAATCACAAGGGTGAGTCAGTTACAGAAAGTAAAGCAAGTGAGCAAGTTTTTCCAGAAAACTAGAAGATTGTTTGATGTAGCACAAAATAAGTGTGAGGGATTTTGGACTGTTACCTGCAGAGATAAATGCATGGAAAAGAGGAAAATTAGTTCAGTAAAAGAAGGAGCTTGAGATATGACATTTTGTGAAATGAACCTCAATATGCTTAAATGAGAAATTGGAAGAAAATAGATTAAGTTGGTAAGGTTAAAGGATGACCTTCCGATGGGAAGAGCACACAGAAAATAACCTAAATAATTTAAATATAATTAATAATGTTGCGAACAATTTGCATATGACAAGGTTGCAAGAAAATTACCATAAAATTCTTTTTTTGGTTGTGTGTAACAAAGAGAATAACCTTTTTGTTATTAGCACCAGAAGCTTTTGACTGTTTAAGGCTCTTTCCATTAGTGTCATGTGTAATTGTTAATAAGTTCTGTTGTAAAAACAATTGGCTTCATGTAGCGGGGGGTTTTTGTGGTTTGTTTGCTTGTTTGTTTTCATTTATTTGTTTTTTGTTTTGGTTTGATTTGGTCCTTTTCTGCTACAAAAAATATAATTAGAGTTGAATCAAGCTAAAGGGAAAACAAAAGGTTTTGAAAGAGGGAAACAGGGAGGCCTGATCAGAACATCTAATAAGCAGCTGGAAAATTGAAAATCTAATATAATGAAAGTAGTAGAAAAATTAATATATGCAATCTTTGCATACACTCACAAAGTTTCAATAAATTTAAGCAGAAACATTTTGATTTCTGTTAAGAGCTGCATATGTCTGTATGTACCTGCAAGCTATTTTGAATTGCAGACAGGTATATTGAGATTCCTTCCCCTTCAGTTTATAAGTGAAGAACTAAATGGATATACTACATTAACCTCAGAGGGAGTGCATTGATTTTGCAGATTTAGGACAATTACAAGGTGTTTAGAGCATTAGAAAGATGGAAGCTTTTGTTAGTAGAGCAGAATTGTGAAGAGATATACTAGCTCAATGCTAGCAAATTACTTTTTAATACAGAGTAGTGTAAAATAGATTCTATTTTGAAAAAAACAGCCTGAGGAAAGAAAACAATTTACTAATAGAATGCTGTGCCTTCTTTCTTATTTCTCAATATATTCTAAGAATTTAGAAAATCCTAAAGACCTAGAGCTGATAAACTAACTTTATATCTGTTGAGAACATATTCAGGAATAAAATCTAATTAAAAATCATGTTGCATGATTTTATAGAATAGTTACATGACTTACTTTCTCTTTATTATTTGTTTGCAATCTGGCTTTTGTTTTATGGCCAGGCTGTGTGGAATTTTTCATCAAACTATGAGAGTTACGCCGTTATTTTTCAGTGAGATAAAAAGAGGACGGCAGGTAGCTCACTGGCAGAGTGAAGTAATGGATTGCTAAGTGATTCTTTTCTGCATGAAATATTCAGACTCAGTTATGTCTTTTTCAGTAGGTAGTGTGCAGAAGATCTGACGACGGAATTGTTTTCTATTGGTTTCTTTATCTCTGAGTTATGCATAAGGTCATACACTCAGAGTAAAAGCATTAAACAAAGAGATATCTTGTCCCTCACTTGTAACACTCTAGGCTAAGTAATGGACTCAGTACTGGCTTCACACTAGATCCTTGTGCTTCCTCTCTGCTGGACCAAACTATTTTCTGTGTTTCCCACAAAATGTCCAGCAGGTCCTGTGAAATTTGTTGTTCCCTGGTAACTTCACCCAGAAGGAATAAAAAAAGTTGCAGAGACAAAACAAAATGGCAGGGAGAAAGCCAGGATTTCTGCCCCAAATTAAAGGGCATTTACAGATACGTGAAAATTTTAGTTACAGACAGCTTTTTTTGAATGATCTTGTAACTTAAAAGAGATAATGGCCATATGGATGACTGAGAATCATAGGATATCCATCAACTAAAAGTTGTCATTTTTGGTTTTTTTTTTAATCTTACACTTAGAATAGAGAATTCTAACTGTAGTGAATATATTCTCTACAGATAATCAGGAGAAATGTTTGATAGCGAAAGAAGATATCAGAAATACATCTGAGACAAATAATAGCTACTTATTTTAAGCCCAACCTGGTGAGCTGATTACAAATGCCATGTGTCCTGAAGTAACAGTAACAAGCACCATTGTCAAATGACTCAGTGAGTGATCTGAAATATAATAATTTTTTTTCCATGTTTCAACAGCACAGCTCAAAATGATTGAATTTCAAACACTTAAATTTATAACCTGGATCACAAAAAAACCCCCCATTTTTTGGGGGAAGGTTAGATTGATTGGTGGAATGCCATGAAACATCACTTGGAATAATATTTTATTAATTCTGATGCCTAAATTCTGTTTTTCATGACTCTTCAAAGAGATAATTATATTGAAATGCAACAATTGACAAATATTTGTTGGATATATATATTGATCATGTCTGAAATACATTTTATTAATGCCAAATTTTGGTCTATGAAAGTAATCTGCTGGGGAAAAGAATGCCCCCAATTTTCTTTAATAGTTTTACTGCGACAGTTCTGTCCCTCAGGAAAAATAATAGATTGGAATATCCAGATAGGAAAACACTAACTATCTGTGTCCTCAGTCATGTTGTGTGTGATTGTTTCTGGCTCATATCAATATCGACATCACCTCCATTTGCTCATGTTTAATTACCATATATGTATTACAGTTGTCATCCACACTGCTGCTTCTGTATCGTAAGAACGAACACAAGATCTGCATTTTAAGGGCTGCCTCTGATTTCTTATTTTTGTAACACATTATGTCTTTTTAGAAACCATATTATGCTTATTTCTACATAAGGTTTCCATCTTTCAAGGCTCTAAGTAATGATGATACTTCAGAAGCTATGATGGTGGGTATTCTGGAACTGCAAGTACTTGACCACTGTCTCTTGGTTCTAACTAACTGGGTCACAATTTTGTTAGATAAAACTCTCCTGATTGAGGACCATTTGTGCTGGGCGTGGTTGAAACTTGTTTGGGTTTTCTTGCCTTCTGAAACATGGAAAACTAGTGATCTCAGAAACTGAGAAATATAAACTAGACTGTGTAGACAGGATAGAGGCTATAACTGCTGCTGAAACATAATCACTACTGCAACATACACTTAAATTTTCATGATAAAACTGTATTATTCATAGAAATTTTGGGGTAAGGAATTATATGAGGAAATCTCAAGTCACTCTTTTTGTCGTACATCATGCAGATATATTTTGATCAGTTGGACCTTTGGAAAGAAAATACAGTTACCATTGCCTCTCGTGTGCATTCTGAAGAATGAAGATAATGTAAAAAATATCTTCACACTCACTGAGAGTCAAATAGGTGCATTCATATGAACCTGGCTTACTTGTAAGCACATTTGAAATTTGAGGCAAGTTTTTCCTAGGAAAAACCTGTTGTCGGGTTTTCTAAGGAATCTATGCCAGCTCAAGGAAGAGAGAGTGTGATTAAATATGGCATATGTGCATGCAACTTAGCTATGCAAGAGGATGTGAGGTAGTAACTGACTGCAAATGTTTGTGTTCCTTTCTTGATGATGCTTAATATAGAATCATGTGTATTCATTTTTTATACTTTGTAGATTTAGTTGTGAAATAAGTAGAATGCTTAGGAGGACAGAACCATTGCAGGTTTTATGATTATTGTTCCTGGTTTATACTCTGGTCTGTCCAGGCTATAAATTTTCTTGATTTATATATTGTTTTGACAGTCATCATTTTTAAGGGAGTATTTCTGTCCTTGTGAGTCCCGATCCTTTGGAAACTCATAATGTAAGCATTAAATTGATTTGATCTTTCTATACTTTCGTAAAACCTTCTTGCACAAACATGTCTATGTAATTCCAAGCAAGATATATGACAGCAACTGGGACTGCCTGCAAAAACAGCAGCTGTTTAAACATCAAGTATCACGAGAATACAAAAATTGTGTATTCAGAAGAGCTGATTGTAATGATTTGTGCAAATTTTCATGCTTTTGTGTTTTTGTGCTCTTTGAATGTAAATGGAGACACCAGCTGAAAAAGTTAAATAGGGAGAGGGGTAAACAGCTTTCACTCCTTAAAATAAACCTTGCTGTAATAATATTAGTTGCCTGTGGTGCTCCACTTTTTTTCCTTCCCCTTCCACTGGATGCATCCCTTGTTCTACGTGATTACTTTACAGATGGAAAAATGCATAGAGACCATGGCACTCATGAAATTAAAAACATTTGAAATGGGCACTGTATTTTTGTGCAAAATAAATTATGGAACTCTAGTTTAGCTTGTAGTGGGTAGTCTGTAATAATTAGTTGTTACAGAAGGTGGACAAGAGAGCCCCTACAAATAGCAGTTCTGTCTTACCATGGTGCTTCAAACTAAAAATGAACATGTGATTTTATTGTCAAGAGCTACAGAATATGTACATGTCAAATTGGTGCTACATCTGCTACAGAGAAGCAAAGCTGTGGTTGAATGAGTTTTGATGAGATTTTGAGTGATGGCATAGGAGTGTCTGATTTCTCATGGTGTTTCTTTTGCTATTCTGGAATTCTTAAATTTTGTCAAATCAGGTCTTCCTTTTGATTTTATTTTTCACTGCTTTCTATTCCCATAATCCACTTTTCTGTGGTTTATGCATGTTCTGCAGAGCTCATTGAGTCAGAGGTTTTATCACCTCATGTTACCACATCTCCCACAGACAGCCAACAGTCACTTGATGTTTCCTCCTACTTGTTGCAGACTTCAGACCATTTCAATGTGTTTTTTCACCATCACTGAATTGGATCAAAGGCAAGTATCTAATTCTTTATAGCAAGGGCAAATTTTTAAAAAATTATTTGTCTATTTTGGCAATTTTCGTGACTGGGTTTTGGAAGGATTTAAAATGCTTTCTGAATAAAAATTCATCCCTCTGATTATGTAAAACAGATTGCAACTGATGATGGCTACAAAAGATGTTAGGAAAAAATAATTTTAGCCTTGTGATACTGCTACAGAGGCTGTTTGATCCATTTTAAGCACTGGAGGCTAGTTTGTTGACCAATTCAATATAGAGCTGATATAGTTCTTCATTCTCTAGATAAAATTATGGTGTAGGAACATGTCCTTCAGATGTTCCTCCTTCTGGCTGCCGAGTGTGAATGTTCTTGTTGCTTGACAGAGCAGGGCTTAGTTGTATTTTCAGAGCCTAGGGCAGTGCAGAGTGAAATGAACAGATAAAATAATATAAAGTGCCATGCATTTTGCAAACAGAATGCATGGATGCCCATGGGAGCCTTGTTACTTCCAGCAGTATCTCAGTAGAATCCACAGAATCCACATAAAGTTGTGAAAACTCTAGTGTAACCTGCAGAAATTCAATAAGCAAATGCAAGGAAACGCTAAACAATTTCAGAAAAACAATCTATGATATTGATATTGGAAAGAATCCAGAAAAGGGCCATGAAGATAAATAAGGGCCTGGAGCATATTTCCTATGAGGAAAGGCTGGAACTGCTCATCTTGGAGAAGAGAAGGCTCAAGAAGGGTCTCATCAATGTGTACAAATGTCTGAAGAGAGGTGGTAAAGAAGGCACAGCCAAACTCTTTTCAGTGGTGTCCAGTGACAGGATAAGAGGCACAAACTGAGAAACAGGAGGTTCTCTCTGAACATTTTCTCTGTTGCCCGGAGAAGTTTTGCATGCCCCCTTTTTGGAAGTGTTCAAGGCCATGTTGCATGGGGCTTTGAGGAACCCGGTCTAGTGGAGGGTATTCTTGCCTGTGCCAGGGGGGTTGCAACTGATGTCCTTTAAGGTCTGTTACAACCCAGGTCATCCAATGATTCTATGATCATCAAGCACTATTTTACTGTGAGGGTGACTGAGTACTGGCACAGGTTTCACAGAGAACCTGGGGAGCCTCCCTCTTTGAAGGTATTCAAAAGTTGTCTGGAATTTGTCCTGAAGAAGTGGTGCTAGGTGGCCCTGCCTAAGCAGGGTGTTTGAACCCTATGACCTCCAGATGCCTCTTCCAGCCTCAACCATTCTGTAATTCTTTGATTCTACTTCTACATTATTTTTCCATATATCATTCATTCAGTGTCAATATGCATACATTGTTAATATCTGTGAAATTCTGTTATGCCTTTTATTTGTGAATCTCAGCAGAGGGATGATGGGCATTGATTTATCTGGCTCACAATCACTTTTAGAGTTTTTTGAATTATACAGATAAAAAGCTGAAAACCCATACAGTAGAAACTGAGGGATTTATACATCAGTACTCACTATATTTGTTAGAGCTTTGTTCACATGCCCTGACCCTCTATCTCTGTTGTAACCAAATATGGGTGATCTATTATCATGACTGCTTTTACTTGCAAAGTAGCAGAATAAGGGGCCAACATTCTTTAGTTCCCTTTGCTTCCTGAATCTGGTGAACTTTGTAAGGTACAGATCAGTACAAATGTTGCTATTTTATGAGCAGAGGCATTTTTAAACTATTAATTTGTTAGGTAATTTTTTTTACTGTCAGGGTGCTAGAGGGAAGCTACAACATTCTTCATTTCCCTTTTTCCAGTCTGGGAGATCAGGAGATATAAATAGAATTTCTGACTTTGTTTCACAACAGGTTTAAATTGTATCCCCAAATGATCTTTTCTGTTATTCATTCGTTCATTTTTCCCCCAACACTTCTTGAAAGGGAACCCCTTCACATCCTTCATGTACATCTGATGGGAGATGGAGCATTTTTAGTTCAGGTACATGTTATTTATCTGTCATTACATAAACACACTTAAAAACATTTACCTTCCCAAATTTGATGATGAGAGCAGTTTTCTTAGCTAATTGTCTATTTCCCTTATGAGTACTGGTAACTATATGGCCTACATATCTTTGAAGTCATGGGCTTTGCAGAAGACAGGAGAGTGTCATGGGATGCATCTATAAAAAGGCTACAGAAAGAACAGTTTTTGACATTTCCTTTTTGCCTCTAATTGACTGATAGCCTCTAAAAATGAGGCAGAGTGATTGATGTTTATGTAGCTTCTGCTGTGGCTTCAGAGTTTCTCCTCAATGAATACTTTACTTTCTGATCTTTCTGTATTTTTAGAGAAGATATTTCCTTCAGATGGAATGCAAACATCTGACATATAAAGGTTTGTCTCTCATTTAACTGCACTTATTTTTCTTCATTATTCCCAATGAGCAAAACTGTAGACAGCTGAAGAGTCTTTCAGAATTTACTGGTGACTCTTGCTCTTTTTTCAAGGTCCTTTATATGTCTCACCATCAAAAAAGAAAAAAGGTGCTTCCAGTAACTGCTGCCTTTTATCTGAGAGTCTTCATACAACTTCCACAAAATATTGGTTCTGTTTCTCTCCAGGGGTAGCTTTGACTTCTTCTGGCAAAGTGACTATAGCACAATGTAGTAGCAATTGATATTCACTGTAGGGGATGTGTGAGGAAAATTAATGTGTAGTTTCTAAAAGTAAGCCTGTTCTTTACATTATTCCCTTTCCCGGGCAAGTATAAGTTACTGGCCTTATTCCTTGTCTATAAGATGAAAATATAAATCTAAGTATAGTTTCATTGCATGGAGAAATTTGAGGTGTTGTCACAGTTTAAGTTTTTTACATTTTGCCAGCATAAAAAGCATGCCATATAGAGACATGTCAATGTGAAAAAGATGACCTGATACAGCTACAAAGACCTAGTTTTTCATAAACAAACATTGAAAGATGCAAGCCAGACTAAAACTTTTGCAGAAACAAAAGATTAAATTACTTTTTCCTCATACGAAAATACAAGAATTACAAACAAGCAGTAATGCATACTTCCTGTCATAGAAAAGGCACTGTTATTATATTGAATTTTTTGATGTATAAAAGTACATTTTGAGGCAAATTATATTAGTTTTTGACCTCTACTAGTTGTGCCATGCTATTCAGGTGTTAGAAAATAAATACGTGGTAGAGTCATTTGTAGTCCAAATAAGGAAGTTTCATAGCGCAATGTCCACAACAGAAGCAGTGGATTTCATATTTTTTCAGAATCAGAAGTATTTATTACACTGGCCAAAATAGATGGAATTTTTCTGTTGGCTATATAAGATGTTTTTCTCATTCAGGATTAAATATTTATCCTCAGAGTTACAGATATTGCCATATCCCAGCAGGTTAAACTGGTAGTGCTGCACTTCTGGCCAGTTAACAGAAGAATTAATCTTCAGTGTTGCCAGAGCTACACAGTGTTTCAGAGGAAAAGTTTTCTAAAAGCATTATATTTGTTTTTTAATAAAGAATAAAATTAAGTCAAATCTTTCAGACAACTTAAAGGAAATGAAAGAAGAAAGAGTAGAAATTACAAATGAAATAAACCACTTGCTGGAAAAGTTGAAATATTAAACTTTGGGGAAAGGAGACATTGTAGATGGAAATTCAGACTTCAGCATTTACATTTTAAAAAACATTCTGTCAGACCGACTGCTTAAAGAAAGTTCTCTTGAGTCAATGAATCCTGGAAAGGGTCAGACCCACTGGCAGCCTGACATTAGGACTTGGAGACTATAAAGTCTCGTCTTACTCTGTTATATATGTCCATAAATTATAGGTCATATAAATGCCTAGGGAGGGCATATAATCCTTACTTTAATTACTAGAGCAGGTGAGTAATTCCACAAGATTGAAGACCTCAGAATGCATGTAAAGAATTATAAAAAGCATATAAAAGGCTAAGGTAAAGGAAGTACACTTACATCTTAAGGCATCTTCTCCAAGTCATATACTGGATTCAGAGATAATTAATGCATTACGAAAACTCCTGCTGTAAAATGGTGAGAAAAACCATCCATTCAAATCATATTTTAACACATTAAATTTTCACTCTGTTACTATTATAATCTTTATGAAGTTCAGGGTAAAATTTCAATGTCAGGTCTTGTCCTGTTTTATAACTCTTTTTTGCATATGTGTCTGGCAAAGGCATTGTCCCATTCTCTAACTTGTTGATTTTTTTAAGAAGTGTTCTGTGTTCACTGATCTGAAAGGCTCATACTCTTTTCTTTCCAGGAGAGAGAAACCCTGCTCAATCCCCAATTAGCAACTGAGAACCACTCTGCAAATGAGATAATTTCATCTTGTCTTTCTCCATAATCTTTCTTTTAAAACTCCTGATTTCATTCTTCCTTTTTTTAAAAGTCACAGATTTTGCCTCTGCTGCCACCCAAACTGAGGGTGGGATTTATCTGTTAAATTACATCTGTTATTGTGATATAACGTAATGTACAGTGTGAATGCCTAATCTATTGATGCCTTTCATAAGTCACTTGCAAAATGTCCTTTATTTGAAAATATTCTGACCAGAAAGGATGTCATTTTATTGGAGGAATTCTTGTCTTCAAGGAATTCATGCTACAAATTTCCACTACTACAACTCTGCAATTTTTTAGGTATTAAGTTATATGAAAAAAAAAAAAAGTCCAAAATTCTTCTATAAATTTTGTAAAATAAAAAAGTTAATCTCTGCTATCCCATCAGAAGTATGTCAGGTCTAAATCTTTCATTGTCTCTGAAATTTTAGCTTCCAGCTCTTCTGTGCACAATCCAGTGTTTCTGTTTAAAAGCTTGGACAGTTAAAATCCTCTTCACAAAGAGCCTCAAGATTGATTCAACAACCTCATCATTAAATGCATATATGCACATAAAATACATTTTTAAACTATATATATAAATATATGCAAATATATTTATTATTTTTCTCAGTTATTGATAATGATACAAATATAAGTTTTTATTAAGGTATATCCACTTTAATATTTAAAGGATCCTTAACATCTGTCATTTTTTGATATTAGAAAGATGTGATTGCAAACATGCTTCTTCAGCCCTTCAATTCTTGGAGTCTCCTATATAATTTTCACAAGCATTGTTGCAACAACTGATGAAAAGCCTGAGAGGCTTGAGGTTATAGCACCATTTCTTATGCTGGATTTTTGTTAGCTGTGCTCATTGTTGACTCTGGGGCCATAAGAATGTGACTCCAGTGAGCCTTTGTTTCTCCAGTCATTCCATGGCAAACTGCTTTCTCTCTGAAGAAAGTGAAGCAGCCTGGCTGTCTCAGCTGTGTGTGTGCTGTGTTCCTCAAGATGATTTGTAGGACCGACTATCTATTGCTTGGTTTCCTTTATCCTAGTCTGAAAGGATTTCCTGGTGTTTTATTTCTGACAGCATTTCTTAATCTTTGTGCTTCCTAGCCATTTCTTGTCAAAAGGATTGAGTCTCTATGTCTCTCATAATCGTTGTGAGATTGAAAAAATAGTATCATACATGATCTGGTGGGGCAGAAACAAAAGGGGTACTCTCACTGACTGCCAAGCTCCATTTTCCTCTCAGCTGGGTGATTTCCTTCTTTATGAAGAAATTCTTAAAATTGTTCCAGGTAGTGGAAAGTTTAGAAAAGACTAATTTTAATTTGGCAATGCATGACATTGGCATGGAGTAGCAATAGTTGCATTTCTTTCAATTGCCATCTCACTACACTGTGCAGCATGCCATGCTGCACTGTATCTATTATAATATTACACTTTCTCAAAGGGCTTAAATTACATCATTTCCTAAATGTAAAAATGATTTTGAAAATATGCATAACAAATTTCATCATGACTTAGAAAATTGGAGTATAGTCACTGAAGAGCAGAGTTCATTACTGCAACTGCACCAATACAATACTTACTCATAAGAAATGTAGCTTATTGCTAAACTTTTAAGTTTTAGGTAATACCTCACCTATACCTGAAATTTTTTGGATCAGAGACTATTTGTATATTTAATTGCTCTGGAAAAATATTCTTGCTTTTAGAAAAAACATCAGGTGGCTATTTGAGAAAAAAGAAAAAATAGAAATTCTCTTTTCTTGCCTCTTTCTGGAGACTTTTACAGAGAATTCTTGGCTCCCAACACTCATCAGTTTGGAAAGATCTGTCAACTTTATGTGTAGGGCTTGCTTTCAGTAGGGAATATAATCCAAGTTAATTAGCATGAAATAAAAAAGAAAAAGTAACTGTAGGTACCTGCAACAACAAAGAATTCTCTTGCAGTCCTAAATCTTAGTGAAGACAAAATCATTTGCTCTTCCAATGGTGTGATAATGGCTGAAGGAAACCAGAGGATCTACAGTGCATTCCTGAATCACAATGAAATTGTAAATTGTTCTTTATTCACTCTGCTATTCAGTATATATGTAGAATTTTTGTCTTGTCATAAAATAAGCCTTGGTTTCTAAAGAGCCCACAGTCCCTGAGAGGAACCCCTGCTTGCACCTGTGTCTGGGGACTGCTTGTTATCCTCGGTGGTGCTGAGGAAAATTCACACTACAATTAGAGAATAAGAAATGCATGCAATGGAAGTGTAACTGTTCATATAGCAATTAGGCTGTAATGGCTTCCCGTGTAATCTGCCACAACTTTGTATCTCTACCCACAGAAATTTGGGAGTGTTTATCTCCCAGACTGCTTTTTTGTTCAGCAAGATGCAAGATTGAAGGCACCATCTGTAAGAGACGGTCTGAAGATTCCTCATCTGTCTCACGATCATCGCCAAGGACAGAGACTGAACACAGGAGTCCTGGCCTGGCTGAGGTGGGATGTCTGCCAAGTGTTGCCTGCAGGTGTGCCCCTGGGAACTGGTACACATTCCTGAGGAAAGTTAGTGCAGGTCACAAAGGACTGCGCCGTTCTTGCTGCCAAGGTGGGAAGGACTGCGCTGAAGTGAAAAGGAGTGACCTGTCCTGTACGCCTGTCCTGTACCCATTTCCTAAAGCAATGGGCCCCATAACAATGGGTGGAGATTTCCCCACCTCTTGGCCAGCTGCCCCTTGCTTTTGAAAAGGACTAAAAAGGGACTTTCTAAATTAACCAAGATGAGATCTCCCCACAGAAAGAAGGTGAATGCATTGGCAGAAGACCATGAGGACTTCATCCCATCCACTGGTAGATATTTCCCCCCCCCCCCCTTTCTTCCTCTCTATCCTTTTACTTTGTTTTCTTTATCACTCTCTCTTTCTCTCCTCTATCACATTACTGTGTTGTGGGCACTTAATAAAGGTGCACTGTTTTGATTAAAACTGAAATCTCTTGTGTCCTTTTGCACTCTGAGATCAATAAACGAACCATCACGACCCTCGCTTGTATTAGCAGATCCTGACACCATCAGAGCACCCTGAGGGCCAGTGGCTGCCTAAGCGTAGGAGCCAAGAGCCCAGCACCACAACAGCTCAGTGAGGAGCAGGGCAGCTGGGGGGTCCCAGCCTCAGGTGCCGGGTGGCATCCTTCTTGAGGATGGACTGAGGTTGGGCCAAGACATGGACCCATTGCAAGGCAGGGCAGGGCTGTGGGCAGCTGGAGAGCAGCACTTCTGCATCATTGCTCGGGGAGAGGCTGACAGCCCTGGTGGCTGCCATGGGTTCTTGGGATCTGGGCAGGACAGGGGGAGCATAAGAAGGGCATTCTTTCATGAATTTGATGTAGTATTTCTATAAACTTGATTGGTTTGATTTATGTCTGTCATGAGTCTAATTAGACTGTATCTCTCCAAAGTGGGGGGAACCAAGAGCTTAGTAAAGCTTTCTGGGGAAGGGTATGTGAATTCTTCCATGTCTTGACAAAACCTTAACTTCTTTCTTTGATTATTTGGAATTGCTAAAGGCTTTCACAGGTTCGAGATTACAAAGACTCTAGATTCAACATGATGTGATGTGATTCCAATAATATTTGGAAATTTTAGTCTCAGTTGTCTTCTCATTTCTTTCTACCAGCAGTAATCAGTGAAGAAGTGGTATTATGCGTGCTATTATTCATGTCAGTGTAAGGTCTCACTGCATTTTAGTGGTAAATGCAGCTACCATAAATAATGTATGTGTCTCTGTTACAGTAAACTGGTGACAGGACCAGTTAAGGTTGAACTTTCATGAAATAATATACTTACAGTCAGTAAGGTACTTGTTCTACTTAATTTGTTATACAATTAGTAAGATATATTCTTCTCTTAATTTTCTTACAGTGAATCAGGTGATGGTTAATGGCAACAGCTAGACAGTAATTTAGGTTATTGCCCAAGCCAGAACTTAATATGTGTTATAGAGGAAATTGAAGGAAAACCACCACTGCAAATCACTGGAACCTCAAATGTTCTGGTTTTTTATATTGTTGAATGCAGTAATTTATTGTTTCCTGATGAAAACCACCTGGCAGTGCATTTAAAAATATCTTTAAAATTTTTATGTTCACACCTTTTCTAAAATTTCTACCTGCTTATTAATGTTGCCAGTTTCTGCAGAATTTTGTTAGTTTTTTCATAATTTTAAGACTGTTAAATCCTTTTGCACTACATTAGGTACAAAGACATTGTGGACCTGATGGCTAATTCAAAAAAAGAAATTCCATGAATTGTTATAAACATGCATTAATGGCCTGCATTGCAATATAGGGAAACCCCATAAAGCAGAAAAAGCCATAGGAACATGAAATAAATGTAAAATTAGGAGGTGAGTTTACCAAACTCATAACACATACAAAAGAATTGTATCTCTATCATTGTATCTCCCTCAATTGTATCTATACATACCCTGTTACATGTATGTATATATGTATAAATATGTATGCATGTGTTTTAAATATTAAAAAAATCTGTAAAGTAGCTTCATAACTTTTCTATTACTTAATGAAATTTCTGTGCATTGCTTATTAGATTTATTAATAAGGGCTTGTCTTTGTCATGATAATGTCTCTGACTCCTGTTGACACGATGTTTTCGTTTTGCAAGTTAAAGATTGCATGCTTAATTAATTTTTATAATAGCTATGATAAGATTTTTTAAATCAATGTGTTAATCATTATACCTTTGGCAAAATGTCATTGGGAACATTTTCACTTAAAAACCAGAAATGTGAAGTGTTTCTCCGACATGTGAAGTAAATGAAGTTTTTTCTCCTTACTCTGTACTGACTTCAAAGAAAAATTTAAAGCCTCTATACTGCCTTACCTCCAAACTTGGGAGCAAGTATGACTTCATAGAAAAAAATCTTTTGGATTGGTAGCACAGAGATTGGTCTCAATGTCTTTTAAAAAGTGCTCTATTACTATCTGGTGGGAGTTAGCCTTGTTCTAAATAAAGTTTTTCAAGGTTTTTTTATTTCTCTGCAATTGCTGTTGAGTTCTTATGGTTACTCAGACTCCGTGCAAATCAAACATGCTTTTGGATATATTTGTTCAAGGTTTTAGGCTTCCATGATGAAAGGATAATTCATAAACCTCAGCTAATATACTTTTCTGCTATAATTGTTTTATGCTCAGCAATGAGCTGAGGATATAAGCAACAGTTTTTCAAATACAAATACATCTTTATCCAGTAATACTTCATTTCTTAATATCTGCTCAAATTCTTGATTTAATATTTTCCACTCTTATAATGAGTGAAAAATAGAAAGCAGCAGGCATGCAAAAGGACTGTCATGTTACTCTTGGTATTTAAAAACTTTAATATTATTGATGGTTTTTTTGTGAACTGTCATCTTAGCTAGAAAGCTATTGTTTAATAATTTAAGATTAAATATTGATTAAAAATATTTAAGTCCAGTAAAAGTCTTTTAAATAAAACCTTTAAAATGGCTAACAGGTTAAATGTTGTGTGACAATTTATGTTGGCTTCTGCTTCTCAAAGACATCATAGGAAGAGAAAAGTTTTAAGCTGCTTCTGAAACATAACAACATTCTAGTTTAGTTCAGGCTTTCAGAGAAATCTTCCCAAGCAAAGGGCAGTCAGGGAGAAAGCAAGAGAATTCTTGGTTGGAGCCTAAGAACTGGACAATTAAGTTTGGCAAATGCAATAAGCAAGGCAGGAGTTAGCAGCGTGTCTATGAGCAAGAGAGATGGGATAAAACAGGGCATACCACGGAGGACAGCAAGCAAACAAGAGTAATGTAGCAGGTAAAGAGGAGTCAGTGGGGTGAGGCAAAAGAACTGACATAGTCAGCAATGTTTTGGACTGGGAAATTGATTTTTTAATCAGCATTCTGAACTAAAATCATTTGGGCAAAAGGTATGAATACAAGGGCAGCAGTCCAAAAGTTCACAAAAGCGAAGATATAGGTGTTCCAATTCTATGTAAATCACTATATACAGCAGTATTAAACAGAAAACTCAGCAGTATAAAACTCTTAACATGGATCTTTAATCACTGTCCTGTATCCCATGAGGGTATAAATTTCATCAGAGTACGTGAGGAAAACCCTTTAAGTAATTGCTTGTCCTTTTAGGTTGGTTTTTTTTTTGTGTGTGTGGTTTTAGGACAAATCTGTACTTAATTAAGCACTTTGGATTTAAACACATAGTACCAGAATAATAATGTAAAAATGCAGCATTTTACATATTATAAAATAATTCTGCATTTTTTTGTGACAGCAGTGCTGTAACTGACAAGGAGGCTGCACCATAGAAGAAATTATTTATAGTACCTGTGTACATCAGAAAACATTGGTCCAGTATGGATGTGCATCATAACTTAACAGCTGAATGAAAATTTTATTATACCTAGCAACTTAAAGTAGATGGTAAAAGACCCAAACAACACACATTTATATTATTGGTGCATGAAACTGATAAAGGTCTAATCTTGACTGGACAGCATTTGACAATACTGTAAGAGAAAGACACATCAGTGAAAGAACTACCCTGATAAAAGCTATAAGCATAGCTCTCTGAACATTCAGTGGGTGTGAAATATTTAGTGGCAGATGATGCTTTCACATCAGAAGCTGTCAGATGAACCCTTATATCACATCTTGAAGCATCTATCGATAGATTTGGAGTAGTCCTAAAAGCCTCTTACAGTAAGATTTAATTAGACCTGGTAATACCCACTTTCCATCATGAGATATTCCATTTAGGGATTCAAATGTGTGTTTTATAACTCAGAGGTTGAAAATCACTGCTGCTAGGAGAAGAGCTGTGTGTTTATGGCATTGTAATTGCTAAAAATGTACATTAACAGTTTCATGCCAGTTTTCCCAGGGCTGCTAAAGGAAAACTTATATTAAATAAAAGATTATTCTTTCTGAAACCCTGTTTTAGTTTCCAATAATGTCTGTAAAAGACATTCCCTCCTTGAAGCCCACAAGAGGACTAGAATGCAGCTGACAATTCTGCCCTCAGCCCCCAGATGAATGTTTGCAGCATATCAGGTATGGGCATGTATTCAGCTTACTCTTAAACAACACAGTCTCATTTGGCATCAACAGACAAACCATCTGTTCAGATGGGGAAAATAGGCAAAAAATCAGGGTGTTTCCTTGGCTTCTTGCTGAATGAGAGCTTCCAAATTCTGTTTCCTTTTTTAATTTGGGAAAACATGTACAGTATTTTCTAACAGAAATAGAAAAACTTTATTGTCATAAAGCCTTACCATATTGGCATAAATAGATGAGCAAAACAAAACAACAAAAAAAGCACCCTTTGGTGTTGTACTTAATAGAGTTGTCATGGAAAGATTGGATCTATTTGATTTATTGGTTGAGATTGTCAGTTACAGAATCTGGAGGACAGTGACTAAACTCTGTAAAGGTGTATGCAAACATGACTGAAAACGAGGACAACTGTAAAGATTTCAAGTAAAAGATATTGTGGCTTCAAAGAGGGTATCAAAACTGGTGTCAGTGCTCTGCTTTCCTCATAATTTCATTTTCTGGTTTTTTTTTTTTTTCTGGTCCATCTGTTTAATTTATTCATACTTTTTTTCTCTTCTCCTGCCAGGACCACTACAAAGGCATTACCCAAAACTTCAAAATATTTGCACCTGCAAACTAAGTCTAGAATTTGCATTTGCAATGAAGAATACTTTTCTCAGCTGGAATTTTGTTGTTCAGCATCAGTCAGTTTCTAATTAGGTAATGAGATTAACCAATCTTGCCTTAAAAGAGACTACATTTAGGGCTAGGCCCACTTCCAGGTGGCATTTGGTTGGTGGTTGGGCTTTTTTTACTTCTATTTTTTTTCCTTATATAAATTTACAGAATTAAGGCCAATTTGTATTATTTTGAAGTTTGTTTGTTGAGGATTTGGGGAAGAGTGATAATTTATTGAAATACCAAAGGATAGAGAAACCTAGAAATTATGCAGATCAAAAGTCTCCAGAATTCTTTTCGGTAGGTCTAGGCATTCATGGACATGAAAAGCAACAGTAATTTACAGATTCTGTCTGATACATATATTTATGACTATTTATCAGTCACCTCATATGGTGAAAGTTTACCTGTCACCATTTTTAAAAGGTTATTCTTCTCCTTGAAACCAGAGGTTAACCACATACACTTAAAATAAAGAAAGATTTAATAAGCATGTCTCATGGTCTAACAGTATGTAAAAGACAGATCCTCCTTTTGGACACATTCACGGGGGAATTTTAAAAACTATAATCCCACAAATTGTATTCAAGTCACTAGAATGGGCTTTTAAATATCAGAACATATAATTCATTTTAAAAGTAAAAGTAATACTCCTAATAAAATGGAAGGATACAGAAGAGGACAGTATTTATTCAATGGACAAAAGAGGAAACTGATTACACACCTGCAGTCCTTTCTTGCCTCTTTCCCCACCACATGGATCCCACTGAGAGGTGGAAATTGTGCCATTCCAATATTTCATGTGTTTCCATTAATGATCTTTCTTCTGTGTTCACTTGGCAAATGAGGACACTATAGGTACTGTGTTCCTGTTGTTTAACGAACTCTCTTCTTTCTTATCTTTTTGAAACTTTCGAAATGAAACTTTATGAATATCTGATTTTTGCTTCATATGAGAGAACTACAGCAAGAACCATCAGCTTTCTCCTCCGCCTTAAATGTCTAAGTCTACCTATGCAAGGCTGAGTCCTTTAGCTGTCAACATGGAGTGGCAGTGTATTGTGAGAGATACTTATACAGCAGGAGGGTGCTTTCCCCCTCCATTTGTTCACTCCATTGTTTGATTGCTGAGTCGTTCTAGACACTTGAACAGAGAATCGGTGTCTTCTGAAGAGCAGAAGGGCTCCTGGAAAGATCTAGTTTTTTTAATAAAATGGGAAGTTGTCTATAACACATGCTCACTGCTCCTGTCTTAAAAAGCCTATAAAAGCAGGTATCCTGAACCATTTTGCAAAGTGGTTGTGCAGAAGCTCTGAAGTGTTACCGAAGCTTTGAAGTGTTACAGGGTTCAGCCAAAACAACAGCATATTCTGCTAAAAAGGCATAGAATATCTTCTTTTTTCAATCTGTTCAAAGCTGTGAAGTAGAAAATAGACATTCTTTAAAATACTTGTGTTGGCTTTGTGCAAGCTGTACAGCAGAGATGTTTCAGGGAGCTAAGAGCAGTACTGACATAATGAATTAAAGACAGGAGATCATCCTTTGTGTGGCCAGTAATGAACACTCATATATTTAGAGATCTAAAGCTTCTTTAACATCCTCAGGTTATGTAACACATAGAAAATCAGTAAAACATACATCATTATCAGACGGTGAAAAATATTAACTTGGCTTTGGCGGACCAAATTGAATTTTACAATAAAATCACAGACACCATCATTCAAAAAGCTTCAACAGAGTGGTAATTAATGAATTTGATATGCAAATAAAAAGTCAACTGAGTCCAACTAAGCTGAAGAGCATTCAGTGTGTCTGTGAGGAAAAAAAAGTCAAACCGAAAATATTGCAGTCATAAAGATTCAACCAGGAAGAAAAAAACATCGTAAAGAGGAGTCTATTGGAATTTAGTACATTCATAATCTACCTTGCAACCATGAAACCAAAATTGTTTTGACTATGTATTCTACACAAACATTTGTTTATTCAAACTACCTAAAATTGTCACAATAGCAGATTAAAATCACCAGAGCAAGCAAAATTATGAAGGACTGATGCAATTTCATTACCATACAGATATTATTTGGAAGAAAAAAAAGACAGGTTTTCCACATTTAAGCTAACAGTTCTCTCTAACAGCAGGGATAATGGGATTGCAAAGCTACTCATATAGCCATTGCCAACAGATATTTGCTGTATAGCTCAGACTTTCTCTGATACAATAGGTATCAGTGTATATTGATAAAAGATGAATAATATTTATATATAATGAATTGTTTGTGGAAAATACATCATACCAGATCTGACAGAATGAGAAAGGTGAGTCTGCCGCAGCTCCATGTCCCCAGGTTCAACCAGTAGCAAGGCTGAAGATGTATTCCTGGCAGACACATGAATACAGATACAACATGCATAAATAAATGTGTACACCTATATACATAACTGGCCACAGAGATCACAGGCAGACACACAAGACACTCATGCAAACCCAGAAAGTACCAGTTTACTCATCCTCCTCCCCAGTTTGGCTGAGCAGGGGGGAGCTCCATTAGTGAGAATATATTGTTTACATATGTATACTGGTCTCTACTTGTGCATCCACACATCACCTGGACAGGATTCCTCAGGTCCCATAGCCAGCTCCTTTGTGTTTCTATACATTAAGTTTATAGCCCAAAACCTCATGGAGCTACTACAGTCTGCTAAGTATCATGGATAAACAGTGACTTGATAGACTGCAAATAGGTTTTAAATTATTGAAATTATTGTTGGAGACAAATGAGCAACAAAAAAATTAGTTCAAACCAATTGTTTAGATTTCTTGGTTATGTTCCTTATCCTCTTTTGAGAATGCTGAATAATGACACACATCAGACTGTAAATTTAAAAGAAATTTCCCTGAACAGTCATTCTGTCTGCATTCATATTCCCATTATCCTGATCTGTGTTAATTACAGTTTCATACAAACTTTACTTGTAGTGCTGTTGCAGCACGTCAATGCCTTGTGACAGCTTCTGTTCCACAGCTGCAGTTTCTTATTGATGAAAATGTAAACTGTTCTCAGTACATAGACATCCATTTTGTTTAGCTGAAGAACAGTAAAATTCCAATTTGCCCAAAGACCTTGAATGCAGATTGTGTGTTTCATACACAGGCACAATGGTTGCTTTGCTGCAAGGGGAAAGGCCTGCAGCTGGAGATTGATTACTTTTATGGTGTTTTCATGCTCTCGACAGGGAGATAGGACATGGGGTGTTCATCTTTCAGATATTGCAGCTCTGTAGGCTGGCATGTTAGGTAAAATGGAAACCTGAACCAACAGTTCCACTCTCAGTCCTTCTTCATCATTTCTTGACCAGAGGAAAAAACACTGTAGAGCTGTGTGGCTCTCTAATTGTCTTCTTATAACATCCATGCGGCATCAGGATAATGGAGGGGGAACTCAACAAGTTTAGACTGAAGTGAGAACTAAAGTGACTGGTGCTCTCTCCCTTCTCCCCAGATGTTTCCTGACAGGATATGAGGGTTCTTAAACCCTGTGACACACTTTCAGCCAATCAACCACCCAAATCTTTCCTCTTTAACCTCTATTGAGGGCCTACTTCTTTACTTCTTTTCTTTGCACAGTTTTCTTGGCATACCATCTAGCCCTTGAAGTCATAACTTGAACTCCTTCTTCCTGAAATGATCACAAAACTAACAGTATCCTGGTTCATTCCTCTATAATAGCTGTGAGGTCAAAACCAGCTTAGATTGTACTAATGTACTATGAAAATCAAAATGAGCAGGACCAATCATATGGACAAGTCCCCCTGTGCAGGAAATGTGCATGGAACAGATCTTCCAGCCTCTTGGTTTTCATCAGGGATTGAATATGGCAAGCTCTTCAACATTGCATTTCTGTCTATTTGATACAAGCCAGATCAATTATTCTACAATTCTGCATATAGCCTACAACTAAGAACAGACATGAAAAAACATCATGCAAATGGTCTGCAGTGTGTATTATATTTACATTGTCATAAAACTGCATGTGCAAGCTTGCTTTCATATAAAGATCTATGAGTGTATTTGGTCTCATAATGTTACTGGGAAGCTGTTACAGATGATCTGGAATGTTATGTTGCTATGGAGGAGATTTAACAATAAAAAATTAACGTAACCCTGGAACAAACAGAAAACATGCTTTGCCTACATTTAAGTCCCAAACACTAGCGAATATTGGAGATGACCAATCTTTCATGCAAACCTAAATTTTTCTTTACCAGTACGAAGATGATAACTTCCTTTATGAATGTGCTGTACTGATCAAGAATAATGAATACAGACTATAAAACAGACCATCTGCTTAAGAAAGGAAAGGGGAATATTACTACCTAATAATTCATCATTTAGAGATGACTAACAAAAGATAGTTGACTTTATTGTTGCATAAACACAAGAAGATTACTATGTGTTGTAAAAGAAATAATAGGATAAGGCAAACAGAAACTCCTATTTTCCTTCATTTCCTGTTGCTTGTGGTTGTCATGGATTTCAAAGACTCTTTACAACACAAAATTCAAGGTAGATGAAAATTTTGGGAAGTTTCTTGGATATACAGTAGCTGCTTTTGTAATTTTTATTTATTTTTATTTTTAAATTATTTTTAATTCCAGGAACTTAAAATTATGTCAGTAAATATTCTGAGTATAGACAAAAACCAGAGGTCAGCATGTGGTAGTTTTTCTACATAGAGTTCTCTGACCAATCGCCAGGAAAAGAAAATTAAAAAATAGAAAGCCAAGTACCTCATAACTATATTCATAACTATATACAAATTAGTTAAATTAAATTTTCACTAAATTTAACTGTGTGAGACAGCTGCAACTATAAGGTAAAGATAAGTTCGATCCCTCCAGGCATCCTCCAAGCAAATTTTTGCAGTGACTCAGAATTTTTAATTTTGTAAATTTGGACTGCCTCCAAAGCAAAGGAATTTTCTGTATTTTTCACATGATTGTACATGTCTATCCACAAAGAATAGAACCTTTTTCCATAGGCCAAAAAAATATCCTAACTGTTCATGCCCTTAACTCAAGTCACATTGAGATGCTTATAGCGTGCTATAAAAATGAGCCAAAATTGGATGCTCAAATGGTACACATGTGTGCACAGGAACATCAGCATTATAAAATAGTGTGTTTGCAATTAGAATACTTCCTGTTAATGGAAGTAGCATCACTGCTCTGCTCTGCTGAGCAGATAAGAGGATTTGCCACTAATCCCCCAGTCCCTACCCTACTTCCCTATCCACTCACTTGTTACTATAAAATACTTTTCACCTGAGCCTGCTGGGATAATGTACTGGCCAAGGAGCAAAAGAAATATGTTCTTCAGGATGCATGTTCAGTTTTTCCATACATCTCACTGATGTACCATCCCTTCTGTTGAAAGTTACCCTTAGATTTCCCTCAGACACCTGTATCTGTCTGGAAAATATCCGGCTTAGTAACTAAGGAATATGTATGTAATGCTTAGTGTACGGCTAAATACCGGGGGGAAGAAGTGGACTAGGTCATTCTGACAGCACAATAAATGCATTAAGCAGCTTATCTTCAAACTCCTCATAGTCATGAAATGCTATAAAGATTCTACTGAAGAAGGCAAAAATACGAAGGGTTTTCTCCCCTTCATCTTTTGATTAAAAATTTATTCAAAACACTGTATGCACCACATTTTGGGAAGCTCCTAGCTCTCCTCAAGACTTACAATATCAGTACCTTAAGTTAATTCTAAGGAACAAAAAGGAGCTATGTTAATCATCAGAGCTGTGTTTTATTCAAAACCAGCAGGTATTAATCAGTTAGATTTGCTTAACAGGTGAATCTCATTAACATAGCATGTGGGAACAATTTTATCTACTGATATTTTCTGCATCAGGGATTTAGCTATAAAGGCCATTTTAGGTTTTTAATTATTCATATTTAGCACGCAGACAACCTACATGTTCTGCTGCAGTCCATATCGTCAGAGTGCACTTTCTAATGTGTTATGGTTTTCTTTCTTCTAAAACTCCTGCTTTTTAAAGCTTGTATGGAAATAACTGCATCAAGAGCTTATTTTATAAAGTTAGTATTATGTCTTTCTAGTGTGACTGGTTCTATAAACAATTGAAATACAGCATATTAGAAAGGGAACATTTTGTTTCTTTGTTTTTAATGCAGAGGAGTCTGGTGTGGCCTGAGGACTGAAGTTGGAGTCATTCTAATAAGGTGAGTCAAGGAAATATCAATAAATGGCTACAGTAATCTAATTATATGTTTCTTAGTACAGTTTGAATTCATTATATAAAATAAAATGTAGCTGGGAAGAGAACTGAGAATGTATTCCCCTTTTAGCTCTTTTGAAACCTGAACAGTTTTATTTGTTGGATCATCTCCTAATATAAATTTCATTTAACGTGCATTTACAAAAAGAAGGAGTAATATGGTTTTATAGTCTTTGCAAGAAGTATAAGTGCTATCTTCTCTTTCTTTAAAAATGGGGAGGGACTGAATCATACCACACAGACGCTCTGGGAAGATGAACCAAACCACAGAACTATAAAATGCTTTAGTGTATTTAGTAGTAGAGATTAGAGCACAAGAGATGTTCTGCTTGAAGAATTAAATCAAGGACAATAAGGCAGGCTAAAAATGCATCTTGTTTTTATAAATCCATGTTGAAAGGAGAAAGAATTACAAGAAGCTGGAAATGTAAAGTGGAACTTTAAAACCAGATATTTCAGCAGACCCAGCTGCTTCCTCATCGTTGAAATTCTTGGCATTCTTAGATGTAGGTGTTTATGAACACTGTCTATTCAGACTAGAAGACTTTGGGAATTTAAACTGGATTAAACTGATTAGTATCCAATGTGAGATAATGTTATGTTGGAATAATAAAAAAATTCTGATAAACTGGAAGTTTATTTGGTGAATATGGTTTGCTTCATCTATCAAGGTCAGCCTGTGTGACCATATTTTCTGTACACAATTTAAAAAGCATATACTTAAATTAAGCATCACAAGTGGAGTAAGTGAAAGCAGGTGAAATTTGGTTACACAAATGTTACACTGGAAATGAAAATGAGTAATTTTCTTGTTTGTGTAGTTGTTATTTGAGATAGTACTCAGAGCTATGACAAGTCTTTATCTTTTGTTCACCTTCTTATTCTACTATTAAACAAAAGGTCTTACAAGTGAGTGGGACCTCCGGTTCTATCAAGTTGTAATAGTAACACATGTGAATACAGATGACTATATAAATATTTGACAAGAAGCTCTTGAAAGAGTTGATTATCTTTGAAGTGAAAGTAACCAGCATTTTTAGGTCCTGATAACATCTGTGTTAACTTTACCCTGCACGAAGCCAGCACAATTTCTTCTGCAAAAATTTTTATATATATATATCTGTAGTTTATATCATATTTCTATGTACTTTTAGCATACCCTTCAGAATTACATATGCAATGTTTAAATATACATAATTTTACACTATATATTGCATGTAATATGAATACTTTAGATACTACATAGATGTAATATGTATACAATATAGATTACAATACATGTAACATGCATGCATCTATATTATATACACACATATAAATATCTGGATATAAATATGTATTTAGGAGTACATTGATATTCCCTAGATTTGGGTGCCTCAAATAAGGTTGTCTCATCCAATTATAATAACCTGTGAGCAGTAGTGCAAGCCTTGGCACTCACAAATTTGATTTGGAGTCAAGACTGTTTTAGAAATATAACTGTAAATAAATTATCACCTGGACAACAAGATCAGTAATTTTTGAAGCGTAATTTAATTTTGGTCTCACCTGCAGTTGTGTTTATGGTTTCTGAAGACTGCCTGTGTCCAAACCTTTTGACTTGCTCTATGGGAATAATTTTAAAGTATCTGACAAAGCAGGCCAATATGAGAATGCCCTCTCCTGTCTTTACCTAATAATTACTTGTTTAAATGCAAAGTAACTGGTTGCTTTTTCTGTTGCAATGTATGTCTTGAATTTCTGGGCAAAACCTTGCTTTACTAAATGCAGTGCAAGGGGCTCTCAGTGGAAATTTTATTTAATTACTTTTTTGTTGTTGTTATCAGAGATGTAAGCTTAATATCAAAGGATTAAATCAGAAATAATGTGAAGAAGGGGCAGGATTTTGTATGCATTGTTACACATTATGTGCCTAATACTGTGCTATAAAGCTTTCTGTCACAGTGATCTTCACACTCTGTCATATGAAAGGAGTTACTCCACATAAAGCAATGGCATTGTCTTCTGAGTTTCCTCCAGAATGTCACATTCAGAAAACTTTTCCAAACTTCTTGATTCTGAGTCATATTATTGCTGAATATTTGTGTAAATCTTTGAAGTTACCACGTCAGTATGCAAAGCTCCCTTTCAGTCGTGTTGACAGTACAGGTATTCTTGTGACCACTTAGGGTCTGTAATATTAGTTGATTATAAAACATTTTTCCTCAAATATCTTATGCAAGATGGTGCTCCTTGCATTAAATGTTCCTGGGGACAGCTTTACCAAAAATGGTTCTGTTATTTTTTTTTTCCTGCAAACTGGATAATTTAAGGAAATTATTTCAATTTTCCAGGCACTGTGAAGCTGCAAGAGATTTACATTTTTGGGCCTAGGATTTGAAAAAAATCAGAATTCATCTTATGGGCTTACGGTTTAAAATATGAGCTCTAAGACTGAAAGAAATGTCTTTTTTTATGTGCCAAGTAGAGTTTGAGAAGAAAAATTGCAAAACTCTAACAAGAGTTAAATACATTCTATACCTGCATGTTATGCTGGGAAAAGACTTCTGTACATTATCATTTGTTTTCTGCAGTTCACAGCCTGTTTTTGCTGAGTTGGGCATGTGGAAATTTTATATTCTTACAGCTGTGCAGATAAAGTCATCGCTTACCCTTTCATAGAGTCCTTCAAAATATAGCTCCTTCATTCAAGTTTTAGCCTAATCTCTTACACTTATGTCCTTAAAGATATTTTGGCAGCAAACACTGAAATAGAATAATTCTTACATTCATTTCTTTTAGAAGGCAGTAAAAGACCTGTGCCTTCTCTGCCTTTGGACCCATCTACAAAATGAACATCATTGTGTTACATCATCTCACAAAAGCAGTCAATTGGGAGAGAATTTTTTTTTTTTTTGAGTATGATTTAGCAAGGTAGGGAGTAAAAAGGTCTAAGTCTTAAAAACTGAAGAAAGAGAAAAATCAGTAAAGTCATTCCTAACTGAGCACTAACCTTTTGATGTACAGGACTGCTATGGTCATGGAATTAAGTTTGCATCCTAATACTTATGCAGAAGGGAATGAGATCAAGACAATACTCTTTCTAAATAGTTAATTTAAAAACTTTGGGTTCTCTGAAGTATGATTGTAGGGATTAATCTATATATATATAACATAACTGTACAGTTATGGATAAATATGTGCACTTGGATTAAGCTTCTTTTGTGCTTCTACGTGTCACTGCTTGCTTGACATAATTATATGTGGAACAAGAGGAATATTATCTAGACAGCTAAAATTACTACAGTAGAAAATTTACCTGCAGTTGACAAATGTATCTTCAAAAATAGTGTATTTGAATTCTTGAGAAATGAAATTGATGTTTTGCATGAAATCATAGGATCTATTTTATATATATATATTTTTTTAAAATCTTAGTTACTGCATTTTTGAATATGCAGAAATATTTGTTCTTTGATAAGTAATAGAAAAGATAAACCTTTGGACCAAGGCAAAGTTATGATGAGCGCTTTCAAAGTTCTTTGATAAAGCTACTCTGCTTTTCAAACAGCTAAGGATAAAATGTATTAAGTGAAAACACACTTGGCAATTAAAATGAATAACACTTTGGTTTCAATTGCAATTCATATTCTTTTGACCAAATATGAATTATAGAACTTTCTAATTAATTTTAATTATATTCTTTAATTAAGTCTTAATTGTCTGCATAATGAATATCATGATCAAAATATATGTTGACTTAACTAGATAACAAACATTTATAGATATTAATTGTATTGGTTTGGTGTTCCATTTTTGGCAATGTGTTGCTAAAACCCCTAAAAAGGAATGTATCAAAGGACTAGATGTGATAGGGCCCTGAGCAACCTATTACAGTGAAAGGTGTCCCTGCCCAAGGCTAGGATGTTGGAAATAGATGATCTTTAAGGTCACTTCAATCCAAACAATTCTATGACTATGGTTCTATTTATATGAGTTTCTCCCCATTTAACAGTAAGAAGTAATTGTCCACAACTTCATATAAGGTCATGGAGTAGTAATACACATGCAACTCTTTTGAAAAAGGCAAAATAATCTAGGTCTTTTAACTGTGGATATGGATGTCCTTTAAAATACAACTCTTATAAAATTGAAACACCTCACCTTGAAATGCGGTTCACTATAGAGAACTGTATCTTCTGCAAAATTTATTATAAAAAAAAGTCCTTGAGGATATTTATTGGCTTTAAAAAACTTAGTGCAAGTAAGGACTTCAGTCTCTTCTCCATCTGTTCTCGAGACCTGAGACTGAGGCTAACTCCCACCTAATCCATTTTCATGGAGCTTCATATTCCAAATTTTTTTCTTCTTTGATATCAAAAAGGTAAATGTTGACTTAATAAAGTTTATTGCTATTCATGTCTGAATTCTGAGTTTAAGTTCCAGAAGTAGAAACTATTAAAATTATACTAAAAGAACATGATAGGTGATAACAATGGATATAGGTGGTATAATCCATCATGGATTCCTAATTGCATAACCCTGACTCTAGGCTTGCCTATTCTTCAGGCATCTATGGTACCAAAAGTGTCTTTGACAGTGCAGAAGGTGACAGCAGGATGGAGACCATGAAATGTCTATTATTTTTCTTGACAGTGGAATCCAAGAATTTCCAGAGTTTGGAGGGGGGTTCTGTTTTTTATTGCTGAATTTTCTTTAAGAAGATGGGAATTTATTTGACCAGTGTAATTTTTATCAGCATATATGATATAATCACCAATATTTTAAGGAAATAAATTATATTGTATTGGAAAAAATATGTAAAAACAAATCTCCTCCACCTGCCCACTCTCTCTCTGAGTGAAGCTTTACTTCTGAGTTTACTGACACTCTAAGCTTATCCATCTTGGTAACCAACTAGGTAATATGACATTATTTTTGGCAGTATTACTTTTAGGAAAACAGTCAGTGCTGGTGCCATGAGCAGACAGCTTGAAGGTAGCCCTAACATTGATTGGGACTATGAACAGTGGTACATTTGCAGCTGAGGCTTGTCTGAATGACTGTATGGATTCAATGGTGCTCAGCAAGGAGCAAGCTTGTCCTGTTTGGCACAGCTCTATCAAGTCGCTGTGGATGTAACCAGAGCTGGTTTAAAGCAGTCCTGCCAATACCATCAGTTACCTCTAATGACCCAAGTCAATCCTAGTCTCATAAAACTTAAACTTTGTTTGCCCTTTCATTGATTCTATAAAAACTTCAGAAATTAATAATCCCATTCTGTCTTTACTCAGCTTCTAATAGAGAACTGTTAATTGAGGGCTTAATGACTAATTTTATCTCTTTCCTTAAGAAAAGTTAATTCTCCAGGGCCTTCAACAAAGAAGAAATAGTTCTACAGTAATCTTTTGTTTGAATCTTTTAATACTGCTTCTAGAGGCAATTCAGACAGTTGAACATTACTGCTGTAAATTCCTGATTCTTTTTGAATTTACCACACAAACTTCTCAGAAAAATTAGCATACTAGTAAATTGCATACTAGTAAATTACATACTTAACAAAACAGGATTTATGTTAATTTAACTTTCATCATTCTTCTCTATAGACTTATGACAGTCAGGAAAATTTCCTGTCTTTTCTACACTCTGACAGATGCAGAAAGAAAATCAGGTAAACATTTATATAACTAAAATATGTGACTTCTTAAGCCATAGAATTCTGAATTTTACCTTTACAGTAAGTTTCCTTGAACATATTAAAATATATTAAAAATAATCATCTTATTTGTTCATATGTCTAAAAGTTGATCAAATCCTATTTAGCATAAGATTGAAAAGACATGGGGTTATTTCTGTATAAAATATTCTCTTCTGTTTTTTTAGGGGGTTTTTTTGATTGTTAGTACATGTCAGGGTAGCTTTGGCAGAAACAGATAGAACTTGTCTTGCTATAAAATAATTAAAAAACAGAACAAAAAAGAAGTACACTGGAGACAAGGAAACTCTGCTTCTGGATACTAATAAAATGTGCTTTGACATTTGCAAAAAGCATGCAGAAATAGCTTAGCCTACCCTTGTCCTTTATTTTAAACAGCAGGTGCTGCAGAGAGAAGAGCTCTTACCTGCAAAAACCAAGTTTTATTAGAACAGAAACAGGCAATGAGTAATACTTTGAAGAAGCTCACTTTTAAAGTACTCATAAAAAGAAAACTCAAGGTGAAACAGAACAGGAATAAAAGATTTTGTAAGTAAATCTTTCCAAGCATGTTCTTTTGTGTATGATTACTGCGAGGGTGGTGAGGTACCAGAACAGGTTGCCCAGAGAAGCTGTGGATGCCTGTCATGATCCAGTTTTAAGGTTCTTAACAATGCCTCTGCCCAAATTAAGGTGCAAACAAGACCGTACGCCAGTGACAATAGAAAGGGTTTTATTTGATGGTAAATATGAGAGAGATAGAGAGAGAAAGAAAGAAAAAAGTAGAAAATAGGTGGGGGGGGGGACAGAATAAGGAAAATATCACCACTCTGTGGAGCCCAAGATGTTCGTTGATCCTCTGTGGCTGGTCTTCTTGGTGGTGAAGGTCCCCCCGGGAGACACTGGTGGGTGTACATGCTCAGGCTGGGTGGGCATGTCCAGGGCAGTCTCTCACAGCAGACTCTGGGTCTGTTGCACCACGTGCAGCCTTGTGGGGCCAAGCCTCTCACGGGAAAGCCCCGTGGATGTGCCCTGTGGGGTTGGGGGTTCCACAGCTGGGCCAGTTTGTGTAATCAGAGGATGGGTGTTTATTGCCTCTCACCAGAGGTTGTGCCATGCACCCAAAATCTTCTCCTCCCCCCTCGGCTGGGGGGAGTCTGTGTAAACCTGGCTTCTGTGAGCTGTGCTCTCCCCCACCCCAAACTCAGCCGGGGATGGTTGCAGCTGGTGGCTTTGGCCGTATGTGGATGCAAACCTTTCCCTCAGCCTGGCATGACTGAACAATGCGTTTCCCTTTATCTAATCAACAGTTTGGCTTTCAGTTCAAAGTCCCACTCTTCAGGGAAACTTCTTCAGTTGTGGCTTCTTTATAATGAGCAAAACTTTATATCAATGTTTGAGGCATGAACTATTTTCAGTCTCTGACAATGCCCCATCCCTGGCAGGGTGCAAAGTCAAGTTGGATGGGGCTCTGAGCAATCTGGTCTAGGGGAAAGTGTCCCTGTCCATGACAGGGGGGTTGGAACTAGATGGTCTTTAAGGTCCCTTCCAACCCAAAACATTTTGTTTCTTTTCATGAGTTTATTCCCAGTTTTACTGACTTGTGCATTGCAACAAATTTCAATTTCTTCCATCCCAAATAACTTTTTCTCTCCATCTGCTTCTTTGCTGCACACAGGAAGACTTCTTCCCAAAGGAGCAAGTGAACACAAGAGGAGGAAGGTAGTTCTCCTCTGCTGCTTTATGGAGATTGCTCTTTGACATATGGTGTGGAAAACTGGTTGCCACTTATTCAATCTAATATGAATCTAAACAAAATAGCAAAATCGTTACTGTTTACCTCAAGGTTAAACTGAAAACCTGGATATTTTCTTTTAAATAATCATAGAAATATTTTCCCTGGAAAAAAAATCCTCATGATTTCTGCTTCTCAAATTTATATCTATTGGCAAAGAATTTAACAAGTAACTGCAAAGATAAAGATCAAATCACTAGAAATGTACTACTTATAACTAACTTTGAAGCTCTAGAGAAATTCAGATTTAAATTTTCACTTTCCAGGCATCTGTTGCACTATCTTCAGTACAACCAAGTTTTTGCAGAGGAGCATCTATGTTAATGTACTTTATATAAAATGCTATTAGCTGATTGTTGGTTTGGAAGGGGGTTTTGTTGCTGTTTTAAGGCTGATTACTAACAAGTCAAGCAAATTATTAAGTTATACTAACAAGTTAAGCAAATCATTAAGTTATTTTTTAAAATATAATATGAGATTGTTGGTATGATTATTTTATGTCTACCTCTGCTTCTATTTCTGCCAGTATTTGATGATTTGACGCAAGCATGATTCTCTGTGAGTCTTTGGAAAGTTGCCAAAGAAGATATCAGTTTGAGTGACTAAATATATCTAGTAAAATAGCTTGACAGTCTTTCTGTTTTTCTTCTATTAGTTTTTCTTCCATAAAACCTTGCAGGACAAAGGACGCCTCCAAACATCCTTGAAGAGAGGATTTTTTTCCACAAAGTGTGAAATTTAGATTTGATTTTGAAAAAGGGTATAGCTAACTAAATGGAAAAACCTTAGCTGTCATTGATCCTACCATAAACCTAAAAATGTAGGAATTTTTTCTCAAAATCATTGAAAATCCAACCACCTTAACCACTTTACAGTACTTTTATCTAATAATTTCTCGCTTTGGGTGACACACAGAAAAGACAATTATAAATCATAGCTATACATTTCAGAGTCTAGGAATTATACTCAGGTTAGAGTTCTCTTTATTGCTTCTCTATCCAAGCATGGTGAATCTCCAAGACATGAGTTTAGACACAGCTTTGGTTTTAGATATTCTGAAAATAAATTATATTGAAATTATAAAAAATTATTAAAATTATAAAAATTATAAAAATTATAAAAAATTTATAAAAAAATTATAAAAATTATAAAAAATAAATTATATTGAAAATAATTAGGAGTGTGGAAGCTACTGGCAAAGTAGTCATGCCTTGTTGTAAAATAAAATAAGACACATAGATCATACTACACTGGAGTGTTTGGAAAGGAAGCTTGTTTCTTATTTTAGTAAAAACGTGGTAAAGGACATTTTTCAATCTGTAAGCTTTTTGTGAGAAAACCTGAGCAATATCTCGTTTACAATGCCTTTCCATTATACGTTCTTGGACTTCCTCTCTACCAGCAGCCAGCAGCAGGCTGATTAAAAGAACTCTTTAAAACATATTACATATTAATAGAGAAATAAATTTTTGTTTTAATAAGATTTTAATTAAAATTGTTATTTTAATTAAAAATTACTGTTGTTTCAAAACTGGAGGGGTTTTTGACAAATTTCACATAAAATTTGTAACTTTGACCTCTTTGTGTATTGCATATTTTCATATCGCATACTCTGAAACACTGAAAACCTCAAGTCATTTATCTATATGCTTGCTTATTAGATAAAATATGATATTTAGGGTTTTTAAATTAGTTATGTATTCTACAGCAGATGATGTCTTTGAAATAACTGCTGCTTCTAAAGTAAGCTTTTAAACACCTTAAACTGGCTAGATTTCCTTCATTGAGGTTACTTAAAACTGATGTAGTTCTGCAAGTCTTTCCCCAAAATGGTTATACTTCACAGAGAGAAACAGTTCTCTTGATTATTGCAAAACCCACCATTGAAATCCTACTGATTCCCTTTTTTGTGTGTTAAAATGTGCTGGACTAAAGAACCTAAGAACTGTACTTTCTACAAAGGTTACCTTTCAACTTGGATTTTCATTTCCTGGAGTTTTTCATGTTGATCAGTTATTATGAGAATGAAGAGGTGAACTTAAAAGCCTGTGCTAAAACTATACCCCCTCCTATGTCTACCCATAGAGGAAAAAGCAGGACTAAGGTAAGGGAATTATTATGACCATCAAGTTAGCAGCTTCTAGTCTGGCCATTCCTGATTGTAATCAAGCTCCTCATGTTGACAGAAAAAAAAAAAAAAAGGGGGCAAAACTGTGTCCTTTCAAAGAAACTGTGATTTTATTATTTTTTTAACATACATTTATGTTAAAATGTCTATTTATATGAAAGAAAACTTTCTGATTTTCTATTAGTAATGCTGCATGCTTTAGCCCTTTCCTAAACTGTAAGCCACTGTCCAAATCTAATAGCTTGTTTAGGGATTCCATAGAGTTCACATAGGCAAAATAGTTTCCTTGCATCAGAAAGGCTCTTCTCAAGAAATAGGGTTAAATGGGAAGTAGGAAGTGATTAATGAGGACATGAGTTCATATTCTTTGACAACATTTGCTCACTATTTAATTGTTGGACAAGTACAATTTCACTGTCCAGACAGTAGCTTTTATAGCTAATTCAGCTTAGCTTTCCCCTGTAAAGGCAAAGCATTTGTATATAGCATCCCTCACTTTCTTCAGCCATTGGACTGATAATATTTAATACTGAAGTTGTCAGCTTTCAGGGTCAGCCAGCTCTCTGGCTTTTGTAAAACATTGCTCAAGAACAGATGATAGCAACTCATACTGTATTTGTAGACTTTAAAAATGTTTTTAAATATGATACCTGACAGTCATTAATTTGGGATATTCTGCAGCCTTGTCTCTAAATTGCAGGATATGTCAGACATACATAGAAAAAAAACCATTAACTCTTCCTCATTAATGTAATTAAAGTGCAGATAAAGAGGAAGAAAAATACCATGCTATCATGAAAATAAAGAGCTTACAGTTTCAACATTTTTTTTACCTTTGAGCAAGTCCTTTCCAACTCAACACAAACTAGAAGCTTAGATTACTAGTCAAGGTAGTCAATACAGCCCTTTGCTTAGTCACAGAGACCAAAGTCATGAAAGTAAACATACAGTTATCCTAATCAATCACTGTAAATAGTAAATCCTTGAGTAACAAATTATATCTATTCATTAAGTACATTATATTCTTAAAGTTCAGTTTCTTTAGTGACAAAGACTTGTTAGACTCTGTCTGGAAGAAATGACACCATGATTGTCATGTATAGAATGTAAGTCAATGGAATGTCAGTGTGAAACAGCATGTGGTAGAACTTCTAAAAGTTCAAATTCAAAAAGTAAAATATGTGCATTCATAATTAAATTGAATTCTTTTCACCCTGTCTTTCCTAATGCCAGAAGTGATTAAAGTGTTTGCTTAGTACCTCAGATACCAGATAATGTTTGATTACCTGTGAATTAAATGAAGTGTGCTTTTAATGAAATTTACACTGCCAGCACCATTTAGGTTCAACCCATTTGTTCATAGGAGACATCAGTGTGTCCCACACCTTGAAGAAGGTATTATTGTTAATTATATATTATATTGTAATAATATATAATTATGTCTGGTATTATTGCATATTTTTCTTTCTTATTATGTGCTGAATCTGTATTTAGTAATCCTAAGCCCATGGTACAGTGTACATCTTTACACCAGGGTGAATCCCATACATTCAGTTTTTGTTTTGTCACTTATTTTTTCCCAAAATAAAGGTGGTACTTGATGCAATATGCCTTTTCTTCATGACCCAGGGTTTTGCCACTTGTCTTCTCCTTTGAAAGAGTACTGCCTCCTGCAGTCTAGTTAGAAGAGCAAACAGTGCAAGATAATTCTCTCAGTTTTTGGGTAAAAGGGGTGGCCATATTACCTATAATGAAAGAAAGCAACAGACAACCTCAAAGAACTGCCTTGACATGAATGTTTTTTGGAATTTCTTGTTTGGCAGGAACTCTTTATTGCTGGATTTCATCTCAGATGCCTATTCATCTTCTAATATTGCTGTAAATGCAGCTATTGTAACTGTTACTTGACCACCTTGGGTAAGATTCTACATGTATACACATGAACAGTTACTTGTCTCTTTGAGGTTTTTGTTTTATAGTTTTTATTCTTCTGCCCTTTAATCAACTAAAATGTACTTATTACTACAATAGCCTTTTATGATTTTTTTCTACACATGATCCATTTATATAAAAGAAAACGTTCCAATTTTTTTTAGTAATGTTACATACCTTAGTCCTTACAACATGTAGAGCTGCCATATACTATACTCCTCTTTGTTCTGAATTATCAAAGTTCCTTGGGTGCAAATTAGTAGTATTTCACTACACTGTGTTTTATTTTACTTTATGTGTACCTTTTGTGCAGTTAGTGCTAAATTTTTGCTTGAACTTGATATTCATGCGTATTTAGTTTGACCAAAACCTTTAGAAAAACACACAATGAAAAAAGTGGCTGAAAAATATCAAAACAAAAAATATTTGAAAGTTTTTATTTCTCAGGAAAACAAACAATATTTTGGAACTAGGTTTTGTTTTATTAACAATCAAAATCTGTTAATATCTCAGTCTTACTTGTAAGATATTAAATTGTCTTGCTTTCTCTTTTCCGTGTTTTCATTTTTCCCCCTGTAAATCTTTGCACTTACCACACTTATGATTCCGACAATGAACTACAGAGCTAGCAAAGTTTATCCTCTACCTGTTTTCTCTACTAAGAATATGTAGACATAAGATCAAGGATATCTGTTCTATCTTTGATGCATGAGCATAAATTCTGTAAAGTTTATAGGAATTATGTGCATACTAAGTGAAAAATACCCTTGTGGGGTAATAAAAAGGAGTCTGGTGAGCTCAGTGGAGAGACAAATGTCAGTGCCATACATTTAAAGAGTTCTGAATTGTCTGGAAAAAAATACATCTCACTTCTTATAGAATATTGTGAATTCCCTTCCCACATTACCAAATCCTGTGTTTTTCTCCTTTAGGAAGGATTTCCTCATAATGGCTTTTCTCTGCAACTTCTCCAAGGGAGATAATGTGTATTTTGACTTTATGTCCGGATTTCTACATCACATAAAATGAGGTCATGAATCGTTCAGAATGTTTATTCTACTTCTGTGGGAGACTGTTGCTTTCCCATCTACGGTAAGTCACTTGCCAGTATAGCAGCAGTAATAAAAATAAGAGGTTTTCAGTCTATCTTTTCGTTCTGTTTTTATCCTATGCTATCTTCTGCCCTCATGTTGCTTTCTGAAGGCAAACTATTTCACAGAAATGTTCAGCTTCACCATTTGTCAGAACTTAAGATTTCATTAAAGAAAACTCAAACTAAAACTGGGAGATGATGTCTAATAAATAGAAATGCAGGTATCTTCTGGGTCATATGTTGGTTTTCAGTAGAAATATATAATTGGTTTCTTTTATTTCAGGCTTTTTCTTTTTTTTTTTTAATTCAATTTTCTACTGAAAAATAGCTTATAGTATTATATGTGACACTGCTGTTCAAGAAAATTATATTCTTTTGGCATTCTACCCTCATTCTACATTATTATTGTCTCTTTTTAGCATTTCTTTTGCATAATTCAGCAGTACAGTCTGCAGTGGATAAACTATATTTCAAGAAAAGAGAACATCCAAATCCCTCTGCTCAGGGATGTTTTACAAGAATTAGACTGCAGGCTGTGTTCTGTAAGTTAATACCAGGAAATACAGAGCAATGAGTAGCTGTGATCGTAAAGTACATCTAAATTAGACTTCCCTGGTCTGAGTCAGAGCCTCATGCAGTCGATGTCGTCCACACTGGACAACAGGAGAGTTTATGTGACAGAACTTCTATACGTGTGGCTTTCCCAAAGTTCTCAGGCTGAAACATCCACATAGCCATCATCTGTTTGGGCCAAAAAAGTCAGAGGAGATGTTTTGTAAGTAGGATAACTATCCTGCTGATGCTGCCCATTTGAGAGAGGCACTGAGGGGTATTTGTAATATTTCAATATGTGCCAAGACCTTTTTTACTTTACACAAAGTGGGTAACTTTTTGTCGTACACCTACTTCTGAAGAGGTAATAAGAAAGGACACCTAACAGCAGTTTGAGTTTCTTATGCTAGTGACCTTCTTTGAAAGGGGATAAGTATGTACCAAACTGAAAGAGAACCAGAGAGAAAACAGAAATTCAATAGTGTTCTCCTGAATTTTTATCTGTCCTAAGCTAACCTTTCCATAGTATTTGCTTAGGCTAATAAGAACAAACCACACAGATTTGAAAGATGATTCCTCAAGGATGCAATCAAGGTAAGACTCAGTCCTCCTTTGTCAGGCAGCTGAGGACACAGCAGAATTCCACCAAGCTCTATCAAGGGCAGACTGCTCCAGAGATCAAGGTCAGCCAACAGCTGAGGATGACAATGAGGCAGCCAAGGATGGAGATATGATGGCCAAACTCTGTCCCCACAGTCCCCTCACCTGCTCATGGTGAGCAGAGCAGGTCTGGTGTCAGCAGGAGTTGAGAGCACCACACAGGTCTGTGGCAGAGAGGTGCCAGCACTGCTGTGGCACAGCTTGGACAGGACAAGGGACAAGTAGCCCAGCCAAACAGAACTGCAAAGCAGGGCAGGGCAGACCTCACTTCTCATGGCTCATGCTGCACAGCTCTTTCTGCACAGCTGTCTGACCTGAGGTCACACAGCTGCACCAAAATCTAGGCTTAAGCCCAGGAAGCCAAACCCCTGGGGCTTTGAAGGAAAACAAAATTACACTCATGGCTTAAAGACATTTGGATTTCAAAAGTTACAACAGAATTTAATTTCAAGTCATGTTAGTAGATACTAAGAACAAACAAATGTATCATGTCCTTCAGTTTTTATATAAGTGTATAACCCCAACCAAGCTGAAGGTGCTGGCAGTTTTAGATAGTTTGTAGTGCTTGTTACAAAGAGATGTCAATTGATGGCATAAGGGGGAAGATGTGCAGCTCTATTTTGTAAATAATAAAGGGAGAATATTTCTGTGAAGTCATCTCTGCAAATCATGCCTGATAGTTCTTACACAAATTTACAAATTACTAATTATAGATCTGCTCCAAAGATATTTACCTTTTCAATTTGTATTATTAGGAGACAAAGATACATTGGTTTTGCATATTTTTCGTGCTTCAAGTTAATAGGTACAAAACAGTCAGGATACTTGGTAAAGCTGCTGAAAACTTTGTGATCAAACTCAGGTTCAAACTGGGATATTTGGCACAGTTTATATGAAATACAAATTTAGATAGGATTTACTGGCTCAAGGAAATAGGATGATCTCTTCAGGGCTGCATACCATTTTAATGTGTGACACTTTTTTTCAGCTCAGAGAAAGATGAGAACTTGTATGTATTCTCTTTGCAAATCAAAAGACATATTTAAAAAAAAAAAAAGGAGGGGGGGAATTTTGCCAAGGCTATTCTAAAGGACTGTTGAAATTCAAGTAATCTGCATACCTGTATAAAAGGAACAGCTGATATAATTGAATGTGTTTTTCAACTCATCTGCTTCACCGGATGAAACTGATTCCAGCCAGCTTCAGCCACGGACTTAACTATGCACCACATGCAAATTCCCAAACAGAGGATTCAAGAACATTCATACAATATGAACCTGTTTTTCACAGTCCAGTGCATTTATTGCTGAATAACAGATGTTAAAAGGAAATTTAGGCACTGAGGGCCAGGGCTGGATTATCAGCTCCAAAAACTGGCCTATGCAACCATGCTCCTGCCAAGTCAGTGAATGTATGATATGCATTTGGCTTGTGTTCAAGTCTTACTGTGTGAAAGCCAACAATCTGTGTCAATCAAATGACTGGTGGATTGCAAAATGGTGTGCAATTTTAAACTGATGAGAGGTTGGAGATGAATTTTGATGTCTGAAGTATACACTTACTGTTTTAAGGCAATCTAACACTGAACATGAGAGGATTAGAAAGAAAAATACGAATGTGTTCAGGCATACTAAGGTAATTGGTGAGTCTGTACTTCTATTAAGTTCTTTATAAACAATAATGAAATGTGGTAAATGCAAAAGCATGTTCATACTCAGACTGGAAGGGAAGACTGTCACAAAAAATACAGACACCACTACTATGCTTCCCATCATTAGCATTTTAATAGTAGGCACAGAGTCTTTAGTTTAGATACTGCTACATTTGAAAATTATTGCTAAAATTTGTCAATTCAGGTGGTAAATTCTGTTACCTGTATTCAGGAACCACTTCTAGTGTACCTTTGTTGTATAACAACAGTAGAAAGAAATTTGCCTCTGCTGACACAATTTCCTCCTACCACTTTTCTTCTTGCTGTCCTTCAGATTCCTCCTCTAGGATTTATTGACCAGAGATCCTGGTTGGGAATATGCTTTCCAGGCTATCTTAGCTACTTCCATTAGTGATCCAGGCTCATAATGTAGAACAATGGGAACAATAACCGGTATGTATTGTCACTTCATACTGAGGAAAGTTGATTTTTTTTGAGATTTTTAGACAAAGGCAGTTTTAAGTACAGTATTTCCATTTCTGGTTAGGCATAAAGGCTTAACTACAAATGTTTGGATCCTTTCACTCAATTTTTATAGCATAAGAAGTGCTAACAGGTGACCATGTATTGCAGCTAGTAGCTTTTTCAGGGGGGAGGTGTGGATGGAGGCAGATGGTTATGTTCCTGAAGCTGTAGAGAAAAGAAGAAATCCATTAGGTAGCGTAATTTTCTATCCCAGTTCTTTTGAAATTATTGTAATGAGAAAAAAGTCCAAATTGCTTTACCATATATTGCAAATATTTCCTCATAAAAAAAGTTCAATGTTAACTATACGAGTAGTAATCCTACTCAAAATATTTGATAAGGCATTTAACAGCAGTTTTGGAAAGACAGTAAGTATCCTTGGCTTGGCTTTTCCTTCTGTTCATTCAGCGACAAATCAGCCAAATAATCATAACTGTTAATTCACACATCCATATACTCAGGATAAGAGTATATATGCTAAAAAGTTTTTAGGATGGCTCAAGCCTAACTTAATTATCCTCATCTAAGCATTACTGTATTTGCATTTTTTAAATGCATACTTTAGTGCAGGCAACAAATAATTAAAGTCATTGGTTACACTGTGATCTGTTGTAGTGATTTTTAAAAAGCCTCATCTAAAATGTACTGATGTCCTCAAGAGGCTCTGCAGTATTTTTGATGAAATGATTGCTCTTAATATATTTTAGGGTGAAGTCTAAAGGAATAGTTAAATTCATTGGCAGCCCTTGTTTAGGTTAAGAAAGTTCTGATATTTGCTTTGTTTTGAACTAGAACCTGGGTAGAGTTAGAACTCAGCTGTGAGGGTGTGAATTACAGCTGACTGATGTTATGGCCTCAGAAAGGACAATAATTGAGATACTTTAAACCTAATCTCCTGTATGCTAAGGCTAAAATCCAGTAAATTAGTATATGATTTACTGGCTAATTATGGAGCTTAATTAGAGTATTTAAAATACAGAATAGAGAAAAAAAAATCCTAATGAAATTCATGAAAATACTCATAACAGCTCATTCAAGAAACCAAACCAAATAGAATCTTGTAATGTTTTAAATGGTACTGCTCAGCCTCCTATAAACATAGGAAAAAACCCCAAGCAAATCAGTTGATTTAGAATCTCCTTGGCTTTGTAATGCCATTCTCCTTGACTTTATACCATCATTTCTATGTGCGTGTATTTATGAAAAGATAAACCGAAATTTTTATGTTCTGAGCAGGTACTTTGCTATTTGTCTTCATATGTCAACTGTGCAACAGTTTTTATAATTTCAAACACTGTGTAAGTTTTGTAAAAACATTCCAAATGCTCATATAAAAGTTTTAAATAAAAGCCTGAGTGTTCTGTTTAAAGAAAGACTCTTTAATGTAACCTCTCCATGTAACAATTAAAAGATGTCCATTTCGGAGAGGAATCGTATCCTACAATTCTAAGAGGATGTTGCTTTTCTAGCCAAGGCAAAGCATGTTCTAGTGAGGCCCTGAGTTAAAGAGTTTGTTTGTTAAAGAGATATAGTGCTATTGGATGAAAATGCCTCAGAACAGTTCCTCAGACAGCTAAATCCCAGAATGGAAAAAGAAAAGTTATGCTGCACTCAGAAGGACATGCCTTATCGATTTTATCTGCATGGGATAAAAGGATTGTTATCAAAATAATGAAAAAAATTAACAAAACCTAAAACATACTCCAAACAAATTTGCTCAGCGTAGAAACTATAAACTTCCATATTCTATTTAAAAGTAGAGCATAATTTGAATTTCTTGAAACCATAGTATTTATATGTACTTTGATGTTAACACTATGTTACTCAAGAAACTAATCTTTAGTTGTAAACACATTATGAGTTATGGTGAGCACTTCTGTTGAAGAACTGTGCCCAGTATGTACTGAGGTGCAATGAAGAGAGTTTAAGAAAGAGAACAATAGGAGCTATTAAACTTTGTTAATGACTGTGTTCTTTTTTGAAGGTTCCCCATGTGAAATTTTAAAAGAAACAAAATTCCCTTTTTGGTTAGTTTAGTATATGACTCAACATTAGAAGACTATTTTTTAACATAATTTTATTGAGCCTTTTTCATTAGTTTTCATTACAGTGGGATTATTCAACCAATCTTCAGGTAATTAACCTCTTTTTACCTCTGTAAACTTCTGCATTGGAACTCACGACAAGGAGATGGAGATATTGTCTCTCTCTAATCACAGACTATCAGGGGATGAGTTATTACATGACAAATATATTAAGTGTAAAAGTTATGATGACTTAAATTTAGAGCTATCTAATCAGAAACAATAGTATAAAGACAACTTTTCAAAGAAGTGTGCCCAGAGTTGTTAAAAAGAAAAGAGCTGATTTTTGAAAGAATTGTTTCTTTATGCACAATCCTGAAACTACAGAGTAGCAAAGGCAGAAGTTTTGTATTAGTTTACATCATATCAGTGGGGCTATAGAAAGCCAAATCAGGTGACACCATTTAGAAATTAAGGGCCAGATTCACTAACCTAAATATGGTCTCTGTGTGCCATTCAGCTGATGATAAGTGGGTGAGATGCAGAAAAAACCTTTAAGCAAAGATCCCTGACATAAGGCAAACTAACTAGTTAGCCAGGACACTTGAAGAGGTGGGGTGGTGTAGGGTGTGTGTGTGTGGGGGGGGGGGGGGATGGTGAGATGCTGCAGTGTTTCTCAACCCTTCTTTGCACTGGAAAATGTGGCAGTCAGCTGATTAAGGGTCCTTTAAGAATCCTGCAATGCTCTATGAGCAAAGCTACTAAATAAGAGCTCTAAATGGTGAATAATCACAATGGAAGAACTTGGTTCTGGATTTCCCACTGAGCTCTGAGCACAGGCATATATCATGTTGCAATTTGGTAGTTACTATTCTTTGTGGTTTCACTGTACTGGACATTGCATTAGTCTCTCAGCATGAATTCCATCTGCCCAGTGGCTAATGTTTATTCTTGACACTTCAGTAGAATATAATGTGCCTGAAAACATCTTAGACAGAGGGTATTACTCTTTTCTTGGACGGGTGTATCACTACTTTTTTTTTAATAAGTATCACTCAAACAACTGCATAGGATCTGTTCTCTGCCCGTCCTGAAATGGACCCATATGGATTTCTCGGTGGTGTTTCTGAACAGCTAAAAGCTTTTTAGAGCTTCCCAGTATCTGAGGGAATGTATTAACTTAGACTTTTCTGTGATTTTGAATGCTTTTCCCCCCTCCTGTGAAGGAAGAAAGGAGGAGGAATGGCAGAAGATGGATTCTGGTACTTGAGTGCTACGAGAAGTAGGGTTGATTCTCTCCTTGCACAGGCTTCCTTACACCACCCTGTTGGGAAAGCAGAAAACACTGGTATCAAAGCTGATGTTGTTACAGCCTCAATTATTTCTCCCTTGATTTTTGATTGCCTCTGATTGCAAATCTTGAAAATGATTTGATTTCATCTCACAGCTCTGAAACCCTGTGAGAGGGTTACTCTGAGTTTCAAGCATCTTTACTTGGATTTGAAAATCTTGTAGGTTTGACAAGAAGACATTTCGAAGTAATTTTGTTAAAAACCAGTAAAGCCCTGTGGATATTTAGGAAAGATTTACAATATTGTTTTAAACTAAAATTAAACCAATTTACATTGATATGGCCTAGATATAGATTGAAATCACAATGTCCATGCAAGGTTTTGTTGTGGTTTAACAATGCATTACTAAGCTAATATAACAAGTGAATTTGCTTAAGTTTAATCATAGAAGAAACATGGTTTAAAGCTGTATAAGCTCTGAAATTTAGGTTAGGTGCTTAGATTCTCTATTGTTTTTCAGCTCACATTTTCCTCACTCAATATATCAACATATTCCTTAAATAGCCTACTTTACAGATTAGCATTGAGTAAATACTAAGAGTTGTTGGAAATAACTACAGGTGGTAAAGAGGTGATTTACAAGGGAAGCCATAGTGTAATAATTCTGGGGAACATGGTAAGAATGTTAAGAAAGTTAGTCTTTTTCCAGATAAACTATTTCATAAAACTCTGTAGTAGGAAAATTGACTCATTTTTGCAATTTTTTCATTACAGGGAATTAATTTAATTCAGCAGAAAAATCATCAGCCAGCTGAAATTGCTTCCATTAGAGAAAAAACATCTTAATGACTTACAGTGTCTAACACTTAGTGAAGAATTAACAGCACTATTTATCTTACAGCACCTCTATGTCATTTACAGTTCTAACAGTTGTAATATTAAGTTGCTTTGTTTCTCAGTGTTATCTCTAGCTTCCATTTAAAATCAGAAACTCCATTTTATATATTTTTAATTTGAACTATCCTTGTTCTAAATTAGTCATCCATGAAGATTGAAACAAATAGGTGAGCAAACACCCCCCAAATAAACATATTTTAATGTTTACGTATTAACATAAAAATAAAAGTAAAATAAATTTACATTTTAAGAAATCTTTGTGAACGTGACTCACTACGAGTGTTTTTAAAAACCAGTATAGGTTGGGATCCTTAGCCTGGAGTTCACCAAGACCTCATCACGTGGAGAAAGGAGCACCATGTTGCTGGCAGAGGGGATAAATGTGAAACCAGTGAAATGACAGCCTCAGTTTGTTCCCATTAATTTCATGTAGCTTCCTGACTGAAGCTGTTGGGAGCTATAGCTCCCGAAAAACTCATACACAGGTTACAGCTGGTGGGTTTTCAACATGCTTTGGAGAAAAACCAGCAGAGCCTTGAAGGTCAAAGCTAAAGCCTTGAGGTGAACTTCCTCCATCTGTAGCTTTCTTGATGCATACCTGAGTGACAGGTCTGTATTGCTTGGACTTTGAAACCCCCTGATGTGTGGAAGGAAAGTTCTGGCTCTGGTAAGGCTGCCCAAGCTTTTTAGATGGTGATTACAAATCTAGAAGATGATGGCCTTTTGAGAAGTCCCTATGTTAGAATGGCTCCAAGGGTGGGAACAGCTTGTCAAGAAGCTTCCTTTTGTTGCAGGAGCCTTCAATCTTGTGTTCTTCAGTGCTGTGTGATACAAAACCAGTTCTTTTGGGGTTTCATGTTACAAAACAAGTTCATTATAATAAGACAGCTGATTTTCCCTTTCCTTAACTCCCAGCCCAACCTGAACAAACAATTTTAATGTAAAAAATAAATAGATGACATTGTTACCAGAAGGTAGAATTATATTTTAGGCCTGAATCAGGGATAAAATCTTGCAGGCAGGCTACAATCAGAAAAGAATAGCTGCATTCCTGTGATGCAATGTTATTTAATCATTGACTTTTGAACTATATTGGCTGTTACATCACCATTTCCTTGGCTGAGTCAATTCTTCCTTAGCTGGGGAATAGAGAAGGGCATGGGTGCATAAATGCAGGATCTTATTTAATCTTCCAAGACATAGTGAGGCTGTGGGGAGCATGGAGTGCTGTAGGGAATCTCATGCCCCTTCAGTCACAATATGAAAGTAGGATGGGTGTTTTTACTGCATGGAGGCTGGGTGAGCAGAAAAAGATGATCTCACTGGGAAAATTACTATTTCACTGTGAGGAGGTAGCCACCTCCAGAAATGTATTTGTGTCATAGTAGCCTATTTTAGAATAATACCTGATTCAGAGTGAATTGCTGTCATTAATGATGATTCTGAGAATGTAAAAAGTAGTAAAGTCATAAGTCCCATATAATGATTGCAGAATGGTCGACTACTCTCACTGCAATGGCTGTTATCTAATCCAACACATAATTTGTTTGAATATATTAGGCCATTCTAAATCTATTACATTTATTATGGTTTCCTGTAATCTAGCTGACTTATAACTTGACTCTCAATTTAACTTTGTTGTATTGTGTAGGATAAATCTACTGTGCTAAAGAAGCATCTATTTGAAAAAAAAGTCTCTGAAACCAGAATAATGGACACATTTCTGCTGTTGGATATTATTTAATATTACTTCTAGAGACAGGAAGTGTACAGAGTTCATTCTAGATATGGTGTAAATAGGAAACCAAGATGAAATCCAGATGTCCAGAAAATCTGAAATCAAGCAATTTTTTAGTATATTGAGCAAGGTGATGCAGTTCTCATTAATTCATTCCCTTTAGCTGACAGCTAATTGTGGCAGCTAAACATCTCTTGTTTAATGATATCTCTCTTTTTTCATTCCAAAATTTCATATTTGACATTGATCCAACTAATTCACCAACATTTTATTCTGGGAAAGGAGGAGTTTTCTACGTAAATCTTTCCCATAGTTTCAGCTGCGGGCAGAATAAAGTAGAAACTTCCTTTCCATATTAGTTGGTGATGATCTGTTCATTTACACTGCTGTCTTCTAGCTGGAACCATGTGCTAGTATGGGTAATTTTTTTTTTTCCAAGAGACTGCCTTTCAGCAGTAAAAGAAAATAACAGCAAGCCATCTCACCTTGGTAGTAAAGTGTCTCCTTATAATTCCCCTGCTGAAGAACTGCTACACATCGGAAAAAAACATCTTGAAAGGAAAGTTCTCTATCCTTTTAATATTTTTTTGTGTAATTCTCGCCTGTATACCCTTTTTTTCAAGGGATACCCAAGCAAGAGTTACAACTCACTTTCACAGGCTGATATCAATTATAATTGCAACTAAACCTATGGCTTATTTAAAAGAACAGAAATCTCTACAAATAAGAAAAAACCACACAACTGCAGCCCTGTGAGAAGGCAGAGTTTGTGCTGCAGTGGGTTTGAAATTGAAAATTATAAAGTATGTAAGGAAAAGGAGTTGATGGGTATCAAAGAAACTACTGCTCTTTGTCAGTGTGAATCGAATACATATACAATAAAATGTACTTTGCACATTCTTATTGTGACTTACCACTGAGTAATCTACACTCTGCTAAATTCTGGGTATTTTCCATACAACTTAATTTACTGATAGTAAAGTTTAGCTAAACTTTAACTGCAATCAAAGCTATATGAGGCTTTCACATTTTGCCAGTCACTTCTTTTGACTAGGAATTTGTAATCTTTTTTTTCTCATGGCAGCCTAAATAACCACCTTTCTTCGCAGTCACTCTTTAAATAAAACATTAATGACATTTCACACTCCTCTAACAGGAGTCCTCTTTTTCTAATGTGGCTCTATGGAACCAAACTCAGTAAGTGCTTTGTGCTTTATACTGAAGACAAATGAACTCATGTCTGAATGTCACCATCTGTACTCATTTCTGCCTGGTCAGGATCATAAAAAGATCATCTAAATTGCAAACTTGCTTGTGATCTTCTATCCCAAAGATCCTGTGTGAGTTCAATAATGTCTTTGTAAAATACAGAGAAGTAAGCAAATCACCCTTAAATCCTTATAAATCTCTGTCAAGGAAGTATATCTCTACTACATGAAGACTTTCCTGGTGATTTCAGGGTGTTGGAATGGCAGTTTTTTCTTTTGTTTTCAATGGATTCACCAGACATATCTGTGTCATATAGAAGTATATTCAATTTATGTTGTGTCTACATTTCTTTGCTATTTTTATTAAAGGATTTGTTATATTATCAACATTGCTGTCATCTTATTATACCTTATTGACTTTCTCTCACAGTCTAGGAGTTGTTCAATAAAATTTGTCACTCTTTAAAACTTATATTCTTCCACGTATAGCATTTCATTGAACCAGACAAAGTGGAAGAACAGCTCTATTTTTGATAGCACAGTAAATACATCACACAAGAAAGACTGTGGAAAGTATCCAAGAAATGAAATAACACTCTCTTTTAGAAGCTGTTTTTTTAAACTACTCTTCAGTTTGCCAAAAGAAAGTATCCATATCTGTTGCTGTGCAAGCAGAGAGGTGCAGAAACAATTAAAACCCTTAGCAGTGGTACTCTGTGTTACTGAATCAGCCTGAATGATGCTGAGAGAAACAAGAAATTAAAAGCCACCATAAATGGTGCATGAATTATTAATTTTAAAAAAAATTGATGGGATTTATTAGCCAAAAATTTAGAAAGTAAAATTCTTAATAATCCCATTTTATTTTCTGGGCGCATTGGTCAGCTTTATGCCTGTCCCCAGGCACGATATCCTGCCAGAACTTCAGTGAGAACTTCTTGCTGGGCAGTGGCTTACACACAGCACACACAATGCTCTGATATAAATTATTGCTATACAATTTAAGTTTAAATGTATATAAACAAGCAGAAGAGGGAAGAGGCTAATTTTTTGTTCTTGTGAAATGCAAGACTTTTCCTCCTTCAGCAGAAGCCTGGAATTTGAAGATGTCCTTCTCAGTAACTTAGTCTGACTCTCCCTTGCAAGGACCTGACTTACCCATTGAAACTGAAAATTATTCTTTTCAGTACTTTGCAACAAAGAAAAAGCCTTACCTGTATGTGAAAGCTGAATGCACACACTTCTTTCCCCTCCTGCCTCCCCATCAAGAAACATACCTGTTCAACAAGAGGTGACTCAGTGTACTTAACTCAGTACTTGAGCACGTATCTTACATGTTAGGCTAAAAGAAATCCAGGCCTGAGAATGAGGCTAGGAGCCATCTGCTCTTATTTGAAATATCCACAATAAAATGATCATATAAACTGTTTTTATGCTCAGTGGAACAAAATGAGCACCCTAAGAGGGCTATTATTCCTGAAAATTTTTACAAATTACTCTTCATGATACGAAACTCTTCCTTCCAGTTTCTGTTAATTTCCCTCATGAGACCAATGCGCTTTTCTTCAGCAAATACATCCTTTCTCGTGTTTCCTGTGCAGGACCCACTGTCATTAGACCATGGAGCACATGCTCACTTGTAGGCTCCCTTCAGGTACTGGAAGGCTGCAATGGGGTCACCCCAAAGTCTTCTCTTCCCTAGGCTGAACAAACCCAATTTTCTCAGCCTTCCTTTGTAGGACAGGTGCTCCATCCCTCTGATCATCTCTGTGGCCTCCTCTGGACTCGCTCCAGGATGTCAGTGTCCTTTCTGTCCTTCCTGTGCTGGGGACCCCAGAGCTGGATGCAGCACTCCACTGGGGTCTCACCAGAGAGGAACAGAGAGGCAGCATCTTCTCCCTCACCCTGCTGGCCACACTGCTTTGGATGCAGCCCAGGGTACAATTGGCTGTCTGGACTGTGAGCATGCATTGACAGATCATGTGCAACCTCTCATTCCCCAGCACCTCCAAGTCTGTCTCAGCAGGGCTGCTCTCAGTCTGTTCATCCCCAGCCTGTATTGGTATTGCTGTGCCAACCCAGGTGGAGCACCTCACACCTGGCCTTGTTAAACCTCATGAGATTCCCATGGGCCCACTTCCCAAGCTTCTCCATGTCCCTCTGGATAGCATCCTGCCCTTCAGGTGTGTCAACTATACCACTCAGCTTGGTGTTACCTATGAATTTGCTGAGGGTGCACTTGATCCCTTCATCTATGTCATTAATGAAGATATTAAATAACATTGGTCCCAATACAGACCCCTGAGGGACACTACTTGTCACATTCTTTAATATTAATCAGAAAAAAAGTTACTTCTTCCTTTTTCCTATAAATAGCAAAAAGATACTAGATTTTGAGGCAGACTGAAATTACTAAGTAATTTGAAGGGTCAGTAGTTGAAGTGGTTCAGTTCAAAATATCCATTACTTACTTATTTTCCTTCTGTGAGATAAGAATTAGGAGAAAGCAAAGCAGCCACAAAACTTAAAGGAATATAAAGAAGTTTATTAACAGACCTAAAAGAAAGAAAAAAAAAAAAAGCCAGACTAAACCTTCAGAACATGTTTCCTCCCCCCACCTTTCTCCCTTCTCCCACTGACAATGTAAAAAGACAACCCTTGAGATTTTCAGTCAGTTTACCACCTCTGTAATTATCTTTTTCAGTTCACATAGGTAGAGGAGTCTCTCTTGCTCATGCTATGGAGACATCTCCACAGGAAACAATTCTCTCATGGCTTCAATGTCACAGCGAGACAGCCGCCCGGGTTGGTTCTCTGCTCACATGTGAAAGTCCCTTCCCTCGACTTACAGCTTTCTCCACAACTGCTTTTGAGGGTTCAATCTTGAGGTAATGGGGTACCATTTTAAGGATGAGCTGTTCAGAAGCAAAGGTTCTCTTCACCTATCTCTGGGAGCATCTTCAGCTCCAGGAATAGAGCCCTCCTCCTCCCCTGGGAGCAAGGGTCCGCATCACTTTCATCTCTCTCTGTTGAAGCTTCTCATCAAATCACAGCTATTTCAACATTTGCTTATTTCAGCACAGGTACTTTTGCTCACAATTGCAGTTTGAACCCTTCACCCCCTTCATGCTTTCATGAAATTACAATGGGTACTCTGATGTATCATAGTCCATCACCATAGCTTTACAACAGAATTTCAGCTTCTAAGCTTGAAGCATCTCCTCTTTCTCCTCTCTCAGAGTTTCAGCTCTTCCTTCTTCACTGACTTTGGTGTCTTTATGGTGTTTTCTTCACGTGCCTTCACCTTTCCTCTTCCTCTGACTCGGGAGAGGATTGATGTCTGCAGGCTTCATCTGTTCTGGAGGAATCCTACAGCACTAAAAGGGTTGATCTCACCCGGGCCCTGCAGCTGGAATTTGCCTCTTGCTGTCGGTCACATCATCTTTGCTGGGCAGCGGCCTCAGATGAACCTTTGGCCTCACTGGAGAAGGTGGGGGGGCCTGGCCGAGCCGCGCCGCAGGCCGCCTGCAGGGAGCAGGGCTGCGGGGCCAGCCTGCACGGGGGACAGCAGGTGGAACAGGCCCGCACGGCTCCGGGATGGCTGTGTCCCTGCTCGGCCGCCTGCAGGCCCTCCCCCAGTTACCTGTCCAAAAGCTGGAAGCAAGAGAGCTTCCCCAGGGTTTGTTCGTTCTTAAGTGTGGATCACAGAGGTGTGTCAAGCTTCTTAGGTGGCTTTAAAAAGTTGCCAATATTCAAACTAGCCAGTTGATTGGTTCTATTGCGTCTAGAGGAAGCTGTAAGCACCTCTTCCCAAAAAATCACTTCCGTGGCTGGAGCCCTCTTTAACTATGCTAAATCAGTGTTCCGGTTTGGCCAAATTTAGAAATATATCCTCTGAGAGAAGGCACAACCACCCCTCCCCCACAAGGTTTGGGAAAAATAAATTTTCCTCGAAGGAAAGTGAAGGAGATAAAACTATTTATTTAACAAACACACAGGAAAAGGAAAATAATGCTAAATAATAAAATCTCTCGCTGTGGAGAAAAAACCTGGGAAGAAGTGTTCAAGTCCTCCCTTTGGTCTCCTCAGAGCTGGGGCTTGGCCCAGGGCCAGGCCCTCTGTGCCTGGTGGAAAGTCCTCCCGATGTGCTCTGAGGTTGAAGCAGTCCAGTAGAAAAGGGAGAAAATCCGAAATTCCAGGGAAGGAAAAGCAAGGTTCAACTCTCCGTCTCTCTCCGGAGAATAGGAAACTGAAAAAAACTGGCCAAAAGCTGACTGGAAAGCAGCAAGCTGGGTGCCTCCTTGCTCCCCTGCGGCAGCTGGGAAAAAAAGTCCCTTTCTCTATGTGACCTTGAACAAGCTGCAAACTGCTTTGAGAAAGTTTTGCTCTGTTTTTCCTTCCCCCTCTCAGGCTCAGTTTAAAGGCATAGAAAGGCACAAAGTTAATTTCTGGGCATAGGCAGCGACATGGGATACACATCATAAAGTCACCTCAGGACAATCATGACAGTAGTGATTGTTTTAGACTTTAAAAAATGACAGTATTTAAAAATTACCTTGAATAACTTAAGGTGGATCTGTGAAGTCAAACATAGTCTTTTATCTCAGGTGTCAGTAAAGTCAACTGCTAAGCAATAAAGAATTCTGCCATGCCCTTCTCTTGCTCTCTTCTCAGATAAGTATTTTGCCATCAATTAAATAATTTAGGCAAAATGAATGGTACAAAGGAGGATCCTGTATCCTTGTTGCTGGTAAATACAAGAGGGTAAAAATAGGTTATCAACTTTGCTTAAGGGAGTATTTAATTATTTATACAGAATGTAACAAGGTGAAGGGGAGACTGAGAGCCTCTGCACCAGTTCCAGAGTATCCAGTATGACTATTGCATTCATGAGAGGTGTACACCAGTGTTCACATACTCATAAGAAAGGGAAAAATTAATACAGATTTTCTAGCTACAAGTTTGATCCCCATACAGGGCATTCACTTAGGCGATGGACTTGATGACCCTTGTGGGTCTTTTCCAACTCAGAATATTCTGTGATTCTGTATCAAAGGCTGAAAATCAACTCATTTTGTAATACACATGTCAACTTCTCTACAGGGACTACCATACACAGAACTCTCAAATAGAAGAAATGCATTCCAATCTTGGGAAACATTTTTGATCCTGATAAAAAGCATTTGGTAAACAATTGCCGAATTCACAATCCTGTGATTGCTAAAGCAATGACTTTCAACAAACCTATAATTCAGCTTCTCTGAAATTAACCTACTTGTATTAATAGAAATCTTGTAAGGAATACCATGCCACTCAGAGAAAACTCAATTGCTCTTAAGTTGATTGCAAACAGAAGTAGACTTTAAATAATACAATTTTCATCCAAAATATGTAGCATATATCATAGAAAATGTACAAAATAATGATGCATTAGCTGCAATATATATTATTTAAAATTATTGGTGTATATTTAAGCATTAAGATTTTAATAAGTTATTCAATAAATTTTACTTTAGTGTCCTTCTAAAGGCATATTTGAAAATTATTTTATTACAGTAATAAAATATTATGTAAAAGAATTATGTGAAAGATAAACAGTATTTTGTCAGGGGAGCACACGATAACATTATATATAAAGTTTCAGTTGTTCAGGTACATTTAGCATCAGCAAAGAATTTAACATCTGTGCTAGACCCTCAAATCTTTGATAATGATATTTCTTGGGTAAAACCTTGAAATTCTAATGTTGCTTATAAGCAAACTATACACTATTACACATGCATAATAATTTTTTTTTAATTGACATAAATGGGAATCTTTACAGGTTGCTTGCAATACACTACAAATTTGTAAACAGTTTATTTCAGATTTATGTTTCTGGAAACTTTAAAATCATTTATGTGTGAATAAGAATAAAGGTTTTCTGAGTTCCTTCATGAAACAATACCGAATATGTATTTAAACATTATCATCCCCTACTTCTGTTGTAAAATAGGCCATGGTATTTTCCTATGAAATCAAGATGTTTTTCTTTTTAAATGGGAAGTTCATTAGGATCTGTGAATGTGTCTCTGAAAAAACAGGAGAGGCTGGCTATTTTCAAGCAAAGGTCAGTGGTGTAGTGTAATGTAATAGGAAGTCTGCCCCAGAAACACTCAAAATCGTGGGGATTTTGCCTCTGAGAGAGGGAACAACCAATAGAGATTTCTATTTATGTCCTCTTTTCAGTGTGGCACGTATCTGAGTTTTGATGAATGTTCCAGGCTTCTTCCCAGAGTTTTACCAGCCCTGACTGCTGTTTCTGCGTTATACCATCCTTGGATGAGCTAGTGACTTACAGAGAACTGTGTCTGCTTGGGAAAAAAGCAAAGCAACATGTTTAACAGAACTCATGACAAGAATTTTCATTCAAGATTCCTGAGATTTTTATTCTTCACTAAATCCCTGTGCTTTCTGTTTGTTATAAAATATCAACATTTTGTACAATGAGCTTCAAAATTTGGTAAAATGCTATGGGGAATGTAGTACCTTGAGATTTATAATGAACTATTGCAGTTTAATTATTAAATCATTAATTTAAAAAAAAGGGAAGGAAAGGAATATCAAATAATCTCTGTATAATGTTTTCAATTGTCCATCCTGGAAAAGAATCACAGGTGAGCAGCAGTCTATGAAGTGTTATTAATTATTACTTGTCAAAAAATATGCTGTGATCATTCACAAATCAGTAGGGTACAGATCTCCTGTTTGAAAATACATGTGCAATTTCATTCATAAAGTGAGGATGCTAGTATTGCCTTTTGCAATTTTGGTGAAGCTAATGTAAGTGTAATAACTATATCAGAACGTGTTAACTGCTTCAATAATTTTACCATTAGGAGATGAGGACATATACATGGTGTGGTAGATATAAGGAATCATATTAGGTATAACAAACCATGTTATGGCTGAGAATTAATTCATTCAGTGTTGTTGTATGCTATTAAAAAAAAATTAAAACAAGGGCACTGTTTCTAGCTCTCTCCTACACCAGTAAGTTTTAAAGGCTCATCTTTAAAATTCTTCTTTCCATTATTCATAATTCTGACAATGCAACCAGCAGTCACAAGATAACAAATTTTTCTTTGTTTTTTTAACACTGAGCAAAATAATACTTTAAAGGTTAAAGATGGACGAGAGCCTACAAATTGCATTTCTTCTATTCCTTGGCTCCATTATTCTAAAATGAAGAGCATAACCAAATACCTCCCTTTTTGGATTCTATAAATATATAAAATAATAATGAAATTAAAATTTATAGGCAAATAACACTATGAAAATACTAATTTTCAACTAGAGTACATAAGATTTGAAGGTTGATCTGTTGCAGTTATCTCCATACTTTCTCTTTGCTTGCTCATATTTCTGCTGCTATCATCCAAGTTTTTGTTCCTTTCTTGGTATAAACAAAATTCATCACATTATGACAGCAGTCATAAATACATTTGACCATATATTATGATAGCTTAAGTAAGTAATGTTGCCATTCTCCATAAGATAGTTTTTCAGGTTTAAAAAGCAACAATTTATTTATATACATTTAGGCAGTTATTACATAAAGGTATTTACCTTTCTTTTAATCAGAAAAAATTCTTAAACTCTGACTCCCTTACTGTTTTTAATGTGACTTCTTGTCCATCATTTCAATGAGTAAGGAAAAACTTTGCTAGTTTTGTTAGTAATAATGTACTATCACAGATGTGCCTTACTGAATTATCAGTCTTTGATCTAGCAAATAGATAACTGTCGTGGTTTGACACAGCTAAGCTTCAAGCACACGAAATCTGTTATTTTCATAAGGAGAAAATAGGAAAATATTGAGGAAAACTAGAGAGCTGCAAGGCAAAACAGGTTCAAACTTAAACAGTTGCGGTACAAAGAGTTTTATTACTAATAGAATTAAAAGTAAAAAGAAATAACAAGAAATTAAAGCCAACCCCCTGCCCCCCTTCCAGCACTTCCATCCTCTTACCCAACTCACACAAAGGATAACAGAACATGGCATTTTAGTCAGTGCTGCAGTTCTTGAAAAGTCTCTTTCTTATGCTTAAGGAAAAAAGGGTTTTCTTCTGCTTCACATGGCTCCCAAACTGCCACAAACAGCAGACCCACTCAGAAAGAAACAATTTGCTGAGGTGTAAAACATCTCTTCCATGAGAATCTCACAGTTCCTTCACACTGCCAAACATAGGCTATCACATGGGGTTATTAATCTTTTTAAGGATGAGTTACTTTGGCCTGAACACAAAGGCTTTCTTCGCCACAAGTCTCTAAAAGCCTCTCACCGCTTCTATATAGCCTGGCATAGGCATTCTTCACAATTTTCATGGGCCACACGTGAATTTTTCATTCCCCCATGTACTTCAAATGGATTAAAGAGACAAACAGTTTGTGGTATTACAGTTTCTTACCACGGCACGCAAGATGTTTTTTTAAGCTACGCGCGAGAATCGCGGCACCGCCCTCTTTTCTCCCGTCGCCATTTCCAGCTCCGTCCCACGTGACTCACTTCTCTTTCTCTCTGACGCTGAGGCCGCCATGCTGAAGGGTGTTCTTGTTCAGGCTTTAAAGTGGAGAAAGCCTCGCTCCCTTTGTGCTGCTGGCTGCGTGGTGTCCTCTTCAGTTCAGCGCAAAGTGTGCTGGCTGCAAGAAAGAGGCTCCACCAGCTTCCACTGGATCCACCAGCTCTGCATAGAGGGGAGAAGGACCTTCTGGTCCCAAGAAGCTGCACCAGATGGGTTTAGCTGTGTTGCAGTCCATGGCTGGTTTTAGCTGCCTGTGGCTCTGGGACAGTTCCCCCCCCACAGCGACCCAGTGTCTGTGCCGCAGTGTTGGGAAAGGGGGGAAGGGGGCAGGGGCCCCAGCCTGGCCCGGCGGGTCCCGGAGGCTTCCCCCACCATCCCCGAGGTGAGCTGAAACAAAAAGCAGCCTTTCTGAGTGGTTTAAATATGTAAATTGTGAGAAGCATCATTAGTCTAAAAGACTGTCCATCAATTCAGGTTCAACCCACTACAATAACAATCTAGATATTTTTCCATAGCAACTCTTTCAAGCAAAACATGAAGAACAACCAACATTTAGTTGTGGAACATATTCAGTAGCTTGCCTGAGCAATCACAGGTCAGTTTTCAGTCACACCTTTAACCTATTGTACTTTTCCATAATGAATTTGAGCTTTAATAGTTCTTTATACAGAAGTTTTTTTTATAGCAGGTAAAATAGCGTATTTTCCACAAGGCAATTTTTAGTTCCTAATAGCAAATCACTATTTCCCCTTTTAAAAAGCAAGTTATTCTGGAATTGAATTATATGAGGTGACTCAGTACTAAATTTTATCTTCTCTAAAGTGGAGTGCTTTCAAAAAGAAGTAGCTGAGAAGGTGTAATTGCACATACTTTATTTTTAACCCATTTTCTTCTAATTTCTTTGCCCACACTTCTCTGCTCTGAATAAGCACTGTTGTTTCTACACTATCTATAACTTTAATCTCTTTAATATCTAAATGTTAGAATATTTGACACAGGGACTTAGTTAGGAAAAAATTCTTAAATAAGTGCTCAGTGAACAGTTCAGGTGAATGCTATATTACATTGCCCAAATGCTAACTTTCTATCCATTTGTTTAATTCAAATAACACCCTTGGTCTTGAGCTTTATTTATATCTTTGGTCTAATATTTTTGAGACATCATTAAAAAGAGAAATTAAGTCTTACATGGAAAACAGTATATGGTCAGTCTTTACATTTAAATATAGTTCCAGGCTTTTGGGGATGTCAAATATTTTTCTGGTAGATAATTTCTTTCATATACATCTTCTTGCCATTGATCTTTGCCGTTCCATTTTCATTAATTTGAAGAGCTTCAGTGGTTTTCAAAGGCTGCTAAAGCCTACATCTGTGCACAGGTAACAATACAAAAATGCAAATTTTCAAACTAAAATGAATGAATCTGCCTAAGGAAAGGGTTTATTGCTGTCTTTTATGACTACAGGTGATTTAAACTTAGCTGTGATTTACAGAGGAGATGACATTGACAAATGAGAGCCTTCCTCTAACCATGTAGTAAAATCTTACCAACTACTGTTGTACGTCAGCAATAATGTGGGAAATAATTGTAGGCCCATGCATAGAAAATGCTTCTATTACTCCAAGGATCTGGTAGGACAATAACTACCTCTAAAGAAGAGAAAAATAGCGATGTTTTAATGAGTCAATTCCTGTCCTGATATTTAATTTTTAAAAACTGAGCCACAAATAATAGCAGTAAGGTAACTTTGTAATTTTCTGGTTCTTTCTACTTTTCTTTACCTTTCAACTTCCTAAATCTGTACAATTAATGTTACTTGTGTTAATAATGGAATTGTGCTTTCAAAGGATTGCCCACTGCCTTCAATACAGCATTGTTCCCAATACAGATTTAACTCCTAACAGGTATGAGTCAAGAGGTGCTTTTCTGACTCACCTTTCAGTTATTTCAGCATATTATTTAATTTTAAAAATGTTATACTCTGTGAGAATTTCTCAGATGAGACCCAAAGTCTTTCTAAAGGTCTTCCAGAATGATGTGTGCTTTTAGCTGTTAAATAGTTGATCACAGCTGCTAAAATAGTTAACTAGGCTGCCCCTAAACCAACATCCCTCAATAAAAAATGTCTTTGCTGTTACCTAAACTTCAATAATTGTAACAAGTAAATCTTGGCATTTTGCTGAATTTATAAATAAAGGAATATACAATCTGCCTTTATGATGCTAACTTTGTTCTTGAGAAAAATTTTGTTGCAGGAGATGTAAATTCCACATAAATTTCCCTACTTTAGCTTGTGATCTTGCAGGCTTTGGCTATCTGCACAAAAGAGCTCCATTACCCAACATTCATTTTCTTTTAGTGTCTTCGTATTATGTAAATGTTTGGGTTCCTCATACATGTGCATATCAGTCTTTTAACTGAATCTTGGAATTTCAGAGTCAGAATGTACATGGAACAAGGGGACAGGGGTTTTTGTCTGTTCTTTTCGTGAGGCATAGTCTTTTCATGTTTAGTATAATGCCATGCTTGTTATCATCAATACAGACTACAGGCAGTGGTATAATAGTGCTGTCTTTGGTGATGGTGTTTGCAAAGTTTGTCACAATTTCAAGTTCAGCTTGTTTTCAGTCATCTTCTGGTTTGGTTTTTTTGTTGTTGTTGCTGGGTGGCTTTTTTATTTTTTGTTTCAATAAGTTTTCTGGTATACTTAATTAGCAATGTGTGGGTAGAAGATTTGGGGGCAATTGCTCCTGAACCCTCCCAATTTGAAGAGTGGTGCTTGTTTTAATAAATGTGATGCCTTAGGTCTAAGAGTCATCTCTAAATCACTCTTCACACCCTTCTCAAATAGAAATACCCCCTTGGAAAAGGTGCTATTTTACCTGTCCATATAGCATTTCTAGATTTCTTATTCTGCTTTTCCTCCCTTCTGACCATAATACTGAACTACTTTCCCACGTCCAGCTTGAACTTCTCCATTGTGCCCTTCGTTTGGAATTTGAAATAGCTTTACTTTACATGTAAAGTACTATGCAGTGGGTAGCTATACTGTATAAACAACTCTCTATATACTGTACACTGTACAAAGAAAATATGTTGGTTTTTTTTATTCCTTGCTGCTGGCTCTAAACCCTACCAAATACTGCCTTAAATGTTTCTCAAGTGGTTCTGATTTCAGAGTTGAAGTTCCGCACAATTTTGTGACCTACTGAACTCTGCTTCCCCAACTTTCTATCTGATTAAAGGTTCCTTACATGTTCCCATCAATATTTTTAGTCTCTCCTGGCCAGCCTTGTTGCTTGTCTCTTGAATTTCTTCTGTCACAATGTTTTATCCCCTAATTTTCTGCACTGATGAGCTGCCCATTTCTGCCTCACTAGAACCAAAAAAGACAACTCAAGCGATTGTCCCTTTTGTCCTGTGTACCTACATAGAGAGCAGAATGATAAACTATTTCCTTCTAAGTAAATAAAATAGTGGGTTATTTGAACTGATTTTAATACACTGTAAAACTGACTAAATTATCTGTGTGTGTGAATGACTCAAGTACCTGCCAAGTGTCTTCATTCCTCTTGGGGACATGGTTGTGTGGTTTTTTGTCAATGTTTTATGACTTGTAAAGACTAGATAAAGAAAATTTTAAAAACCTTCAATTTCCATTAATGTTTTTATACCATAGGTGCTTGAAAAAAATCATGTGTTATTAAATAAAAATTATTTTTTCATATTTTCTCACACCTGTGGGGTTTATTTACTTGGAAATTTTTTTCCCCATTGCTTATGGACCATAGTTTCTGTATTGGTTTTTATGCATCTAAACCTTCAGGGCACAGAAAGACAATGGTACATATTAAAAATAAAGTAGATTTACATGCCATGCTTTCTCAGTTAAAGCTTCCCTCGCAGAGGAAGAAATTACAGATTCACTTTCCCCAATACTCTGGGTTCTCTTTAGTTTGGAAGGTTAAGTTCAAGGATGTAAATTAATGAAAATTTAAGAGTGTGCTTCTTCTTTGGAGGGGTTATTTTTGTCATCTTTTGCAGTTGAGAGAGGTATGATTTAATGACTTAAATTTGAGTTAGGGAAACGGGAATTTCAGCTGATAGCTAATGACTTGTGAAAGTGACTTGAACAAATCTTTTATGATGTCCCCATGACAACTCTTGGCTTTAACTTTGAGTAACATTAACAAGTGCTTTGGAGAGATGTCATCAGATTACTGGCTGCGGCTCTGAGTGGAATTGGTAGATTTCACTTTACAGGTCTTTCTCTACTTATGGACTGGTGGCCAAAGTCTGGCTCAGAATCCGAGATAAATAAAGCTGTAAGGAGTGGCCAAGAACACACAAAATAGTTCTACCTTTGAATAACTCCTGTGGACTTTACAGTCACCGAAGCTGGTACAGAGACAAAATGCACTCCTGGTCTGAGCAGTGGAGCTTGCAGATATGCCTTCTTTTCACTTGCAGAGTACTGCAGCTGTGGGAGGCAACCTACAGACCCTTGTGATTGCCTCCATTTTTCACTGGCAAATCAGTACCTAAAGATGTGTGTCTTCTATTCTAGCTCTTAATTTGTGGGGAGAGATGCCACTGAAATAGAACTCTGATGTCAGACCAATAAAGAACATTGTCCTTTTCATCTGCATTCCATGTTCCTATGTTATAAATCCTTGATTTTTCACTTGAAAGTGTTCATATAAAAGGCAGTGCAAACCCTCTTTAATTTTACATTTTTGTCTTGCCCTGCAGCTGTCCTGCAAAATCACTGTTCTACAATTAAAACTATTTTCCTTGGTGGCATGCTTTAAGAGTCTGGTTCTTTTGTTGGCAAAAGTTTTTTTGTATATGAACATGTATTTCTAGGTGAGTCATTACTCAGTTGAATGAAGCTCACAATTATGTGGAACACCCAGTGACACAGCTCTTTGAGAATAATATTTCTGGAAATGCATTTAGTATTTAGCTCTCAGCCAACATGACGTGAGACTTTACTGGTTTGCAGTTTAGAGCTTGGGTCTTTATTTCAGCTATGGTATAACTGACATTATGAAGAGTTACTAGGAATACCTGTAAAACTTTTAATACACTGGAGGGAAGGAACCTTATTATGGCAAAACATGGTTAATACAATATAGTCTGCATTTTTCAAAATTAAAATATGAAGATTAAAAGAACTATTCATTCTCAGAGTGGTTTAGGTTGCACTGATTGGGGCTGGTAATGTCATGCAGTACATATGAAAATGGATGTGCTGCCTCTGAGTACAAATTGCTGCAATATTTCAGGTGTTTCTACAGCTGCTGGGCAAGAATAGCACTCTGGATGCCCAGGTGGAACTGGGGAATGCTTGAATGGGAGAATGGTTTGTGCCTTCTCTTTTCTTTCTCCAGTAATTTGTTAAGGAAGACTAAAGTCAGCCTTTATATTTCACCCTGGCCAAATACACAATAGAGCACTTTGAGAGCCAAAGTGGTTAACTTTATTCAGTTTCATAGTTTTAAGACAAGAATTTCAGTGGAATCTACAGCAATCAAAACTAAGCCCAGGCTGGTTTGCCTCGGAGTGATGGAGAGGCACGCATTGAGTCTAGGGGTAGCCCAGACTGTCGGAAGAAAAGCTGTGTCCTTTAGACGAGAAACACCAAGGCTATAAATGGAGCTTCCGTGACAATCTGACACTTTCAAAAATTGTATTTAAAAGCACATTTAAGGATTCCACAGTAGGTAAAAAAAGGCAATGGGAAATAATTAATTCTTTTGAAAGTGTGCAACTTGATGCATTGAAATTGGTTATAATTTGCCTCTTTAATAACATTTATTATATTTGCCTCAGCCATTATATGGAAAGAGAGAAAATTCCTTCTGGATTACAAGAAGAAATAATTGAAATAACTCAGACATATTTTTAGCTGAAATATTAATAGTGCAAGATTTTTCATTTCAGGTAATTGCCAATTTAGCTTAACACAGTTACCATTTTAATAATTAGGCATTATAACTGATAGTATAGAATAAAATTTGGCAGAAAATTTGAAAACTGAGTAAGAAATTATGCTAAGTCCTTTGTACACAAATCCTTACCTATATGCAGCATTGTATGTTCAATCTTTTCAGGCTCTGGCTTTTGAAATCGCTGCTCTGGAAACATGATAGTAACCTTTTTCCCTAAGACTGTTAGATATTCCATGCATTTCTGATATTGTTCTAAAATCTCTTTCTAGAGAAATAGATAAATAAATATTCCAGCTGTGTCCTGGTTTAGTTCCTGGGCATAACTTCTTGAAGAAAAGAACACCTGTTCAGTTTCTTCTAACAGTGATGAATTTTCGTGGCAGGACAGGATGTCTGTTTTAGTCCTGTGGTTCAGTACCACATTTGTAGTTGACTTCTGCTCTTTCTGGTTCTGTTAATTTAACGCAAAAATTACCTCTGCCCTATGAAAATAATTTTTATAGGCTAAATTCTGTTCAGACACAATATTTTGCAGCTGTTGTCATTCTAGACTTTCCTAACAATAGTTTTGCAAATGCTCTAACCCTTTATGTTTAATACGTTCTTCTTTTCTCTTTGCTTAACATTAGAATGTATGATACTTTGTATTTTGCATGTACAGTAAGGGTAAACCTGAAGGAACCAACATATAATCTTTAATTGAAAACACACAGAAACACATGCATAGAAGACTGGAAGTGTCATTTTAGAATAAACCATTTTTAATAAACTTCAAGTCTTTTGGAGGGGCTTGACTGTCAGTGCTATTGAAAACCGATAATACTTTTGAACCAGGCTTTTCAGTGTGCTTAGGAAATAGTCTAAAATTTGTGAACAGAATGCTCTACTTCTGTCTAAATCTCATTTCAGGGCATTTTGAGAAAGTGATACAGGTATACTTGGTAGGATATTTTATTTGTTTAGCAACTGAGGATGATCTTCCTGTCTTTACCAGGACATTCAGAAACTATCAGCTAACAACCCCTGTGTCTCCTAAGTGAAGAGCCTTGAAAGAAAATCAGGAATCCTGAAAATCTGAGTTCTAAAAGGAAGGTAAGAAAATGGATGCAATCTGAAAAAGGAGATAGAAAAAGATGAAGATGTGGCTATTTATAGAAAAGGATCTACTGGAGAACCTGACTGTAAAATTGACCCTGCAAAGTGTGAAGTGTAAAAGCCTAGGAATGGGTAGTCTTTTCCCATTCTCCAGGGAAAAAACCCAACTGAAATAATGGAAATTACTTAATCTTTCATCTCATCTTTCCATCCCAGGGCAGACCAGGGGCACATAATCTTTCTCTTTCTAACCCAACATGACGTTTTTAGAATTACAAAAATCTGAAACCCGTGTAATCGATATATTGGGTTCATATAGGGGTTTATGAACCACATAGATGAGCTGGCAGGAAACAATATATGCCCTTTGTTCTGATGGAGGATTTGTTGAAAAGGAGTTTGAAACTGAAAAGTTGTGGATCTGAAAAATCACCTTCCAAGTTTCCAATGTAATGTAAATAGGACATGCTTTTCAGCATGACTGAGCAAAAGCCTATGCCACTGCATGATCCTTTTTTCCTTGTGTTAAGTGCAATCAATAACGAGCTTGTAAAAATGGCTGGTGACAGAAGTGTGAAGAGAACATATCAATCAGTTTCTGAGTATAATGGCTCTATGTTATGAGAAATTAAGTACAGTAAACCTCAAAATCATTTAAATTAACTTGATTCTTATTGCTTCTCAATACTAGGTTAAACCATCAATACAATAGAAACAGCATGCAAACTACAATAAAAAAAAAAGTCTATTTAATAGACTTTTTTTTCTCTAGAATTTCCACTGACACCTATTCAAAAACAAAAGTTATTTTTCAAACAAGCAGCAGGTATAAGTGGTCTGGAAATACCAAGATAACATCCACAGATTCCTGCAGGAATTATACTCAAACTTTTTGAATGTAACTGGCTGCTAAGAAGCCTTTCAGGTTCCACGTACCTTGTGGTTCTTGTGGAATAGTAGGTATTTTGGACATGTTTTGCACTATGAGGTGCTGGTTCCTTATGATGCAAGTAAGAAAAGACTCTGTAAAGTATCATTCAAAATGGTGGAGTTTTGAGCTAACACAACAGAGAAAGAAAAACATAGATAATTTTACATCTTACATACTGAGAACTCTGAATAATGCAGCATTGAATAGTTTAACTGTCAGGGCAGAGCACACCATGCAGACCCCATCCATAAAAAGCATTATCCAATTTTGATTATTTGACCTCTTATTGAATTTTCTTACAAGAAAATAACTCAGTGCATCCCTTCTACTCTCAAGCAGAAAGGGCATTTGTATAAGAACTACTTGTTGCACTTTTAGATAAAAGCAAGGATACCAAGGTGATGTAGCCATCTATATCATGTGGGAGAAACCTGCACACTCCTTTTGTAACCACTGGCCAAGCTCATCCTGAAGACTGGGGCTACAGAATGACCAACACAGCCTGAGGGCCATGGGCAGTGCAGCCCAGCCCAGCCCAGAGGTTCTCCCTGTTTTTCCTGGGTGGGTCATTACTCCTTGATGTACAATGGTCACCCAGTCAGGAACATTGCAAAACTTTAGAGGCAATCATCAGACCCAAACAGAAGATGTCATGGGAATGGAAGAGAGAGATTTGTGTTCATGACAAGAAGTTCAGCTGGTGAAGAATTACAGGAATTGGATATTTTTTGTTGTAGGTGAATGAATTGTCTAGTGGTTAGAATATAATTTATCAGGGAGGAACTCAAATAAAAAAGAAATTAAAGATCTGCTTCACTTTAATATCTGGATGTGAAAGCCTCTGAAAGGTCAAAACTTCCCAGTATTTCTCTGTCCTAAAATCTTGGTGATTCTGTGATTCTGTATTATGAAAATATTTATTGTATTAATAATAGACTGTGGAATAAGAAATGAGTGGGAGTATCAAGAGTGCATCAAGAATGCCCAAACTTGTAAGGGATCACTCTAACTTAGTCTTAGCCTATCTTTGCAGTCAGAAGGGGATCAATCAGGGCATAAAAATTGGGATGGTTGGCTTCATAGCCTAATAGTCTTCTGTATCTGAGAGGTATTGCCCAATAATGAAGTTCTGAAGAATAAATATGCTTTCCTAAAATGTTGCTAGGACTGTGTGGCTTTGCAAAGTCTATGTTTTTATTCCAAGTTCCTGTTCACAGCCTGATTGGGAGCCATGTTGCTAGCTTTCTCCAGCAAAATTTCCTCCTACTGCAGTCTCTTTAAGAGCCAAATCAGTGACCACTTTAAAATGTTGAAACTTCTTGTAAGCAGCTTCTCAATCACTTGTACGAATCCTGAATGAGGTGTGAAATGCACTTTGAAATTAAAATTGCAACAAATATTCAATAGATAGACTTATTGCATGAACAAATTTCTAAATAATTATTGAAATATAAATATTTTGAAACTTAACCCCCCCCCCACCAAAACCAGTTTTGTTCTATTTCCTATTTGATTTAATTAAATGTGATAGTTTCCTTCTGAACAGCTTAACCCCGAGGAAGAACTGAAAAAATAGCTTCAAGCAGTAATTTGTACACTCAACAGCCATGCAATCAACTAAGAAACTATCAAATTACTTCTGAAATTAAAATCCCATCTATGGATTTTCAAATAAACAAATAAGACTTAGTGTTTATCATCTGTCAGACATTACTTTTAAAATAGTGACAGGTAATTTGTGAGGGAATATTTGACAGAAATTATAAAGCAATTAATATTTCATTGCCCAACTAAATGCTGAGGGGAACAGATGACAACAGGGATGAGTTTAAATAAACAGTGAGCATCTTCAGTTCGTCTTTTCTGCTATAATCATGCATAGTTTTGGAAGTGAGATTGCTGTTGCTACACTGGGTCTGAGTAAATAGCTTTTAAACTACAAAAACAGCCAAGTGGATAGAAAAAAATTGAAGAGAGCTGCTAAGAAAGGAAGGTGTTGTGAACATTTAACTTTCACATATCTCAGTAGGTGCATGAAACTCAGTATGATAGTTCTGTCCATCTGAGACTTCCTAGAGAATATCCATGCAGAGGAAACTTCTTCAGCTTCATCAGGAACTTTCCTGTGATGATTTTTATGAAAGCTAAAGAAAGGATCAGGTGTCAATTTCAATAAAGTAAACCCTGATTAATAAAAATTTATCTCATTTTTATTTATGTGAAACTGTATTTTGTATGGGGTTTTTTTGCTGCTATTTCTTAAAACACACTGCTTGAGTAACAAGACATATAAGAACAAAAGCCTGTAAGAAAATGCAGCAAAAATTATGCTAAATCTACAACTGAGAAATGAGTTCAGATATGATGGAATGACAGAGTACATCTATATTTAATAATAATACCTAGAAGATTTTCTATCTTAAACTGTATAATAATTTGATAGAAAAAAGGTATTCAGTCATCAGTTCTTTATATATGGTATCTAATCCATAATTATAACATAGTCTGCATTTGAAAACTTCCAGAGTTTCTGGACAGAGGAATACAAACACTAGAGCAAAGATTATAACATGGATTTAGTGCAGTACCTGGAGTGAGCAAGGATGCAAACAATGCAAAATGGAAGAACAAGCAAAAGTCCCTGTTCTCACAACACAATGTTCTTTCCTACTGCAGAAGCAATCTGAGGAGTAAGCACCCACTTACCAGCAGGACGGTGATCTTTTTGTAATTTGTATGTGCAGTGGAAAGGTGGCATATTCAAGGGATAGAACAACTGGAGCATAATAATGCTTTTTTTCTACCAGAGCTTGGGACAATGCAAGAATTAGAAATGCTGGTAATCAATTCATAAGAATACTGTTAATCCAGCTGAAATGAGAGAAGACAGAGGACAGACAAACTTATGTTCAGAACATTATCCATGCTTCATCCTAGGTGGTAGAGCAAAGACCCTCAAAAAGTATTTCAAGAGATATAAAAGAGTCTCCAAACATTCAAGTTTAAACTTGTAACTTCAATATTTAATGACTATAAAAATGAAATAAATACAGACTTTCAAATTTTTGACTGCCATTTTGCTTTCTGCACAAATTCTGATACAGTAGCATGTCATAGCTTACTTTCCTAAATTGTTTTCAAGTTTTTAACACTGTCTGGATTAGCTATGCATTTAGATAACAACTAGGTCTACCAAAACTTTGTAACAACTTTCTACTACCTAGCTTAATAACTAAAGTATCTGGGACAAGAAGAAGTCCCTGATGTAAACTTTTAGAACAATATGGCTGATAATTTTGGCAAAACACCTTTTCCCAGTTCAGTGCAACTGAACTGGTTTTTCTCTTTTATTTTCCTTTTTTTTAATGACACCTATTTGTGTCCAATTTTGCATATCATGTTCCACAGGAGTATTTCATTATTCTATTTGTATATCTAGCAAAACTGCTATTTGTGATAACCTTGAACTACAAAGTTAAGGTTCAGTTTGTTTGATCTTAAAAGTTGTTTTGATTTATAATACATAATTCCCACTGATAGGCTTGTTTGAGCAGTGATTTTTATCTTAAGAACACTTTTTAAATTGACAGACTGTAGGCTAGATTATTAAAATTATTTTTAAACAAATCTTGATTATTTGAATTTTGGTCATCTAACACCAAGAAGTTTTGTACAAAGACCACAATCTTTGTTTTTCTGCAAAAGGATTTTCCTGTTGATAGAAAATCAAGCAACATTATATATTCTTGAGGGACCACCTGATATACGCAATCATTTCTTGTTTAATGCCGTATCCAGAAGTACTAAGTCAGAATTGCAAGTGTGTTACCCCTACATAGGAAATGAGAACTTTTTCCTTTTTCCTCTTTTTCTAATAATTAATATTTGTATGCAGGTTAAGTGTAAACATTCAATCCTCTCCAACACTTTCTCTTTATAGAACCACTTCTGTTTGTAACAACTTCATTGTTCCCTACAGTTTCCTGAGGAGGAAAGGTGGAGAGGGAGGTGCTGATCTCTCTGGTATCTGGTGAGAGAACATGAGGGAACAGTACAAAGCTTCATCAAGGAAGTTTCAGACTTGACATTTAGGAAGCATTTCTTTACTGTGAGGATGGTAATATACTAGAAAAGGCTTCCTGGAGAGTTTGTCAATGCCACAAGCCTGTCAGGGTTATAAAGGCCTTTGGACAATGTCCTTAAGAGCTTTCTTTAACTTTTGGTCAACCCTGAAATGTCAGGCTTGGTGGTTGGTTTAGGTCCCTTCAACCTGAAACATTCTAATCAAGTCTAGGCTGCCCTATTCATGTATTCTTCTGCAGCTCTGTTTATTGGTGTAGGCACAAATGGTTTTCAGTGTCACTAAAGCCAGCTGACAGAATGGCCTGATTCCTGGTCTGTGATGTTATCCTGTTTTACTATCCAAACACTGACTGCTTCTAAACTTATTCCTGGTAAATACCAAACATGTACAGGAATTGCTTGAAGAGTGATAGTTCATCTGGAAAAAAACTGCATATGGGGCAATCCTAAAAGCTTAACAGTATAGATGATCAAATCCCAGTGACAGGGAATGTTCACTGAAATTCTAATTTACTGATCTAAGCAAAGCTTTAGAGCATTTGACTGTAGGTGTACTGGATGGAACAATTCTGTAAGATGCTTCCCCCTCTTACACACTAAATTGAGGCTGATTACTGCTTTCTCAGTTAGTAGTGGGGATATAAAGGAACATGAGAAGGGAAGGGACTGTGTCAGGAAGTCATAGTGGCTGTAACAAGCACACTGTACCAAAGGGCAGAGCATTGGTCTCCATCATACTGCTTGTCTTCCAGCTCTGCTGGAGTCAGGGCAAGGAAGAGGTTAAGGATTTCCTATGAGGCATTTGGCTTTATGAAAAATCTGATACATAGATCAAACACAACTTCTATCCTAGCACATATTGTTGATGTGTTTATTTGATTTAAATGAATAGTACAGATAACTTCTGATAACAAAAAACTGACCTGGCTTTTATTTTTTTTTCTCTTTTCTGCTTTGCTTTATTTCTATGATGTTTTTTCTTTTCCCATTTCGGTTTTACACTAAATATGCTTTTGGGGGCATATTCCTTTACACATGAGGTTTGTATTATTTTAAGATGCTGATTCTGAGGGAGTTTTTAAGACACCCAGGTGGTTGCTAAATAATGCAGTGTGGATGGTGACCCAAAGAATGGAGATTTGTGTCATAAAAATGTCTATTTCTCAAAAAAAGAGATGTCAAATGATGTTCAGAAGCATACTTACTTATTCAGTGAGGGCACTTGCCCTACCCTGAAGTCTTCAGGCTGTTGATTTAAGTTATGTTACAGTGTGACTGTTAGTGTTTGGGGGAAGAATTCTGGTACAACGGAACAAGAAACGTGGAAGTATATATAGTTATGTACAGATGCATATATAGTTATATGTATGTATCCTACAGCATCCAATCCTTTCTTTTATGCAATAATCATTGACAGAAAAGAATAACACAACACTAAATAAGTCAATAGTATCATATAGTGTGGTGATTCTTAGGCGCAGTGCAACCTATAGGAAAATAAAATATCTTCAGTTCCACCCATGCACAACTTTCCCTTGCGGGAGGTGGACATTTGCAATGGCTCTGCTCCCATCAGTGAATCCAAATACTCATAGGCAGACATTTCTTTGCTCTGTAAAAGCCACTGGCTGATTCATTTCCTTGGTTGTGTAACTACTGATTGGCATTTTTAGTAAAACCCTTTTAGCTTAGCCTTTTCCCTCTGATTTGTGATTTGGCCCAAAGAAAAAATGTCCTAGTTTAGCTCTGACCTACTTATAGTAAAATTGACAGCTAGCTCTTTGCATAGGTTTCTTTATTAAAATCAAAGAGTGCCCTCAAGCCACCAAGTTTTTAAGCAAACCCTAAAGCTGTCTTAATATCACTGATGGAATTACAGGGCAATTTCAGATATGTAGCATTTCTAACATATTTTGCAGGAGAGCAAACTGCAGCCAGCTCAAAAAGCCAATATGCATATCATAAATATTAATATAGCAGCCATTCTTTATGGAAGGACATTCTTTGTACAAACGTCAATATAATATATGTTGTAATCTTTCTTTCAAATGCAAAGCTATCAAATATCCTTAATTAACCTGGGTGATTTTTTTCCTAATGACCATGACTTTGAGAGTTTTTATAGTAATGTTTTCCTTAATCCAAGTTACTCTTTTTTTAAAAAAATCTAATTTTTGTTTTAATCTTCCTTCAAAAAATATCAAATTGATGATATTCATATTTTAATATTTTTTGTAGGGTTTTTACTTTTCTATTGAGAGAAAAAGTAAAAAAAAATATTCCTCCCCTCTGGTTATTATTTTTCTTCTATGGTAGCAATGCTTTTTTTTTATTTCTTTGCTTTTTCATTTATTTTTTCTCTTCAGCATCCTCTCTACGTGAAATTTTATCACAAAAGAAACAAAGCAGTGTATAATGACCAGGTGGTACCGTGTAAGCATATTCTTCTTGTATGCGAGGATTTTGCACTGCATAATTCAGAGGATTTTTGAATGCAGAGTGATTGGCCTGATATTTCCTTTAGTGAGCTCAGCCCTATTTATTATTTTTATCCTATAATTCACTGTTAACAGCTGCATATTCTGTCTCCTGTTAAAGAGCAAGAAGAAAAAGCATTTTCTATGTGGGTTTTGTTTTTTTCAGCTCACTGTCTCCACTGAAATTGAATATTGAGGGTCTCAGTTACAAGGTGGAGAGAAACCATCACTTTTTTTGGATTACATATCATGCTCAACATCTCCCGTTCTATGTGTTCCCCTTTCGGGAAAACTTCAGGCTGTGCAAAAGTATATTATCTATATGTTTGTGGTGTTTTATGCTCTTCTTTAAAAAAGGTAAATGCAAGTACTGTGTCCATTTCCAGAAGAAAGGGTTTTCTTTTCATTTATTTTAGTAAATTTAACTGGGAAAAGGAAGGAGGAAAGGGAGAGGCTCTGCACTGGGAGTGATGAGGTTTTATGGTCCTTAATTTCTAGGTAGGTTAATCAATTAGTTTTGCATTCAGAAAGCCAAGAACTCCTTCCTTTAACTGTTGAAAAAGTATTCTTGTTATGAAGAGTCCAGTAGTTCTAGGGAAACACAGAAGTTAAAGCAGTTATTTTTAGAGCATTCAGGAGTCTCCTAGGCAGTCTGGATTTAGGCTTTGCTAAGTTGTGGTTCCAGCTCTGGCAGTGTCTTAAAAGGGTAAGTGAGGAGCAAGATGCACACCAGCATAATGTGTGACACTGACAGAAGAGGGGTCCTTCCTGATGTGCAGGGGATGGTCTAACGTGTTTTCAGTCACACATTAGTGTGTTTTAAAGTGCAAACCTGTGGGTGTCCTGTGGGGGGGGGGGGGGGGGGGCTGCTTTTTGCTGTGTTGAGAAGAGTAGCAGGAATTAGCAGAGACACTGCTGCACTCTGCCTCATGGAGGTTCAGAGGGGAGTAAAAGTAAAGTCAACTTAAAGGACACCCGACAAGGAATCAGGAACATTTTAACTTATAAAAACTTCAACATTCAGCAGCAACAAGAGGTGTACTGATACTGGCTGGGGTGCCTTACACTCCAGAGTGTACTACCCATTTACTTTTCAACAGTTCTTTTGCCCACTGCGTGGTAATGCAAAGGCCATCTGGGCCTTTTAGGACTTTCTGCCTGTTAAGAAAAGGAATTTGCAGTTTTCCAGATGATGCAAAAAGGGTAAAATTGTTTTATTTCTAATGTTTTGATTTCTTTTAAATTTCAATTTCCTGTTGATGACAGTGGGGGGGGGGGGGTGTTGGTTTATGTGGGCTGGATGTCAGGCACCCACCAAAGCTACCCTATCACTCCCCTCTGCAAATGAACAGAGGAGAAAAAACATAATGAAAGGCTCATGAGCTGAGAGAGGGACAGGGAGAGATCACTCATTGATTTCTATAATGGGCAAAACAGACTCAACTTGGGGATAATTGAACTTGTTACCAATCAAAATTTGAGCAGGATAATAAGAAGTAAAACAAATCTTAAAAACACCTTCCCCCCAGACCCCCCCTCTTCCCAGATTCTACCACCTCCCTTTCATTGGTGCAGGGAGACAGGGAATGGGGTTATGGTCAGTTCATCACAGGTTATTTCTGCTGCTGCTCAGGGAGAGGAGTCCTTCCCCTTCTACAGCATGGCATCCCTCACAATCCTCCACAAACTTCTCCAATGTGAGTCTATCCCATGGGCTACAGTTCTTCACAAACTGCTCCAATGTGGGTCACTCTTTCACAAGGTGCAGTCCTTCAAAGAGAGTCTTCTCCAACACTGATCCCCTGGAGGGTCACAAGTCCTGCCAGGAAATCTGCTCCAGGGTAAGCTCCTCTCTCCATGGGCCTGCAGGTCCCTGTCAGGACCCTACTCCAGCACAGGCTTCCCACCCATTACAGCCTCCTCTCAGGCACCCACCTGTTCTGGCATGGGTATCCTCTCTCCACAGGCTGCAGGTGGATCTCTGCCTCCCTGTGGTCCTCCATGGGCTGCAGGGGCACAGCTGCCTCACCATGGGCCGTGCCATGAGCTGCAAGGGAATCTCAGCTGCCCGGAGCACCTCCTCCCCTTCCTTTCCACTGACCTTGGGGTCCCCTCACAGCTGTTCCTCTCACATAGTCTCATCCTGCTGTTCTCTGGGTGTAATTACTTCTGTGAAATAACTTTTTTTCCTTGTGTATTATCACAAGGGTGCTACTACCATCACTGACGGGCTCAGCCTTGGCCAGCAGTGGGCCCATCCTGGAGCCAGCTGACGTTGGCTCTGACAGACATGGGGGAAACTTCTGGCAGCTTCTGACAAGCCACCCCTGTAGCCCACGTGCTACCAAAGCTGGGCCACACAAGCCCAATACATAGTGCCAGAAGCCAGGAAGCAAATTGCTGCTACTGTACTTGTTATGTACTAAAATATAAACAGCTTCAGGGATATTTATAGCATCAATTTTGGTTTTCCTAATGAATTCCACTTCCTCCAAGTTTTGAGAGTAAGGAAATGGTTCTGTCTTTATTGTGCCATCTGTTCATGACAAGGGGTCGAAAGGAATTGAGAATACTGAGCTTTTGTTGTAAGTGTCAACCTAATACTACCTTGGGGAAAAATATTTTGAAACTACCCTTGAAGTTACCTTGATGGATTAGAATTGTAACAAGAAGAAAGTTCCATGAGAGAACTGACAGGCGGCTGACCTGCTTTGCTGAAATAACAATGATCAGGGAAGCTATTTTCAGTGGTTAATTTAATTTTCTGACAAGTATGAAGAGTATAGATGTTGAAGGTCAAATTCTGCTAAGAAGTCCTGACATACTGCTTGTGTCCAAAGAACCACCAACAATTAGAGATCAAACTCTTATGTCTTTCTCTCTAATTGACAACAGTCTCATACCAGTAAAATTCCACTCATTTTCTAAACTTTGAAGATATACACCTCAAATTTACAGAACAAGTCATCTCTCTAAGTGGACACAGAAGTTTGCTGCATTATATGGTTACAATATCTCTAAAATGTTGTATTCTCCTTGAAAAATAAATATACCCTATATATATATATATATATATTCCTTAACAGCTCCACTAATCAAAAACTGTTAGAAATGTCTCTCCTTTTTTTTGGTTTTTTTTTTTGTTTCGTTCATAGATTCACTTCTGATAAACATTTTTTCCCTGAAGGGCATTAGAAGACTTCCCATTTGCACATGCAAGGCTTAGGGCTTTTTTTTTCATTTTTGTGTACCACACTTTCACCTTTGCATGTCATCTTACTGATCAAGGTCAGATGCAGAACCTAGCCATCAGATTGGCTTTATGAACACTCAAGAATCTAGTCCTTTCTCTAGTCTTTTCTTTCCTCTTTCCTGTCCTCTCTTCTTCTCCTGTCCAATTCTAGCTCTGACTTTGTAGTCTCTCTTATCACAAAAGTTCTTTGTTTGTCAAAATAAAACTAAAAATTCAGATTATTTTACTGAAATTTTTTAATTTGGGATTTTTAATATTACATTTGGAAGCAGGTGATGGTGGTGTCACCCTACATTTAAAAAACATTTCCTTTATTAGAGATAAGAAATACATTTGAGAAAATCAAAATCTTTGTCATCCATCAGCACATCTGCAAGTACTGTGAATTCACTTTTCCTCAATCTTTTTTCTTGGGTTTCATTTCTAAGAAAACATTGTGATCTAAACCTTATAGAACTTCTGTGCTGTATCTCTATTTTTAATTCTTTTTAGTTATGTTAGTTTTCACCTTCACTGCAGTATGAACTAAATCCAGGTGTTATTTAAGAGGGATAATATTTCATGAAATAACTGGACATTACAAGTTAGCTCAGAACTTAGGCAAATATGTATTTCGCATTTCTGTTTGCCATTTTTTAGCTTGTTTGTGGCAAGATCCTGACCAGTTTTGTAAAACTGCTTGCAGACTAGCAAATGACATCTAATTTTATTCAGCTTAAAACCTAAGCTCAAGAGATGCTGCTCAAGTTTACAAGATAGCTCTCATCATTAAAAAAAAAAAATAAAAAAGAAGGAATTAAAGTTTGTGTGGGAGATAGGTTGTCTTTTGAATAGTGCAAAATCATAGAATCAGACTCTACTCTCCTGTATTGCTTCATACACAGGCATTTTAATACACTTATATATATACCTTTATTTATGTCAATTTGTCACAGTGTATGTTTAATTTTTCTTCCTTCTTTCGGCATTTCCTTGGCCTCTCACGTCTACCTACCCACAGGTAAAAGAGAGATAGAACTCATGCTTAGTGGGTATAAAAAGAAAATCTACTGAGCATCCTGTTTCTGATATGTATTTTTTTGTGAAATACGGGCTTTAGGGATGGATGCCAAAGAAGCTTAGGCTTTTTGTCTTCTTCCGTTTTTTCTTGGATTTGGACTCAAACTGTCATTTTCATCTTGAGGCTGCAAAGATACTTACAAATGAATGCCCAGAGATATGTTATTAGCACTCCAGTCTTCATCTTATGTGTTACATGAGAATTATGAGTGTATACTGAATCAGTACTGAGCACTCAGAGAAAGCTGCATTGGTAAGCTGCTCCAAGCCTGCACAAAGGTGAAAATAAATTTGGTTTCCAATACAATTATTTGTTCTAGGCAACAAGCAACTAAGGCTTTTCTTCTGAGGTTGGTTTTACCTTTTTACGCTGGTTCGTCTCTGTCAAGCAAAGTAAGCTTCTTTTCTCTTGGAAGGAAGATTGTGCTGCAGGGTTCAATTATGGAACATCCTTGAGTCTCTAATTAAATTGTCTCTATTGTAATTATATGGCTTTTAAAAGTAAATCTTGCAAATGTCTTTGAACATCTGTTAGAAGTTCAAAATTTTTTTAAGAGTTTAGCTGCAAATTATTAGAGATCCTTAACAGTAGGAATTACACATAGCTTATAACAGAGTAGGTTTAATGAGTAGTGCTGTGCTATACTTGATACAGACTTAGTAAGATCACTGCAGGATGATACTTTTCTTTCTCATTCATTCTATTGTCAAAATAGTTCATTTCAGGGATGACTTTGTTGCAGTTTGTCATGTAGACAGAAGGTGACTTACTTGGGACACTAAAATAGAATAGAAGCAGGCATACTTCATCTGCAGTAATGCTCTGTGACTAATATTTTTAAGCTAGAAAAAACTCTTGAAATAGCAAAAAGAAACAAATGCAAAACCAAGACCCAACCAGTCTACAGTCCTGCTTCTGCCCCAGTTTAGAACCAATTATTTTGGAAAACCCTGTGAGCATGAGTGAAACTTTTGTACTCTCTGGTAATTTGGGCTCAAGAGCTCCAACAGCAGAGAAGACTTTGTGTTTTGTTTTTAAATTTAATGTGGTTGAATGTCTTAATGTGTATGCTTTAGATTTCAGTATAATTGGTGATGGACTGTGCCCCATTATCCACTTTGCAGCCCTTTTGTACTAAAGCATTTTTAGTATGAATTTTACATGCCACAAGAACTATTTCATTTTCTGGGCTGGTCAAAAGCTCTTTGCTGAATACCTTCTAGGCCTAGTGAATTGCTGCTGGTCATTTTATAAGTTTGCTTTAAAGACTTTTGTACTTACATTTCAATATCATACAGCTCTGTTCAGCATCTTGCCTGGAAATAAAAGCTTATGGTATGGGAATATCACCAAATTACAGCAGAGCAAATGAGGAAAACACATTTCACTTAATATTCCAGTGTATCTTACCTCTTCTGAATATTTTCTTTATATTTTGACCCTCTAGACTCTGCTAGACATATTTCCAAATCATTTGGAAAAGGATTTATCATTCATAATTTCCTCGACTTTCTTAGGGGCTGTTCTCCTCAGTCCTCTTCTGTATGCTTTCTTTTTTTTGTTTTTTTAATATTAGGCTAACTTACTTATTTTAATATAGAAATTCCCATTATCTGATTCTCTTTTTCTTGTTCGAGCGAGGGAGGGGGAAAAATATATCTTTTTCTACATATATGTATTTTCTATATATATGCATCTGTGTGTTTAGCTATGTATGTGAGGGTGGTGAGGCATTGGAACAGGTTGCCCAGAGCAGCTGTCGATGCAGGCCAGGTTTGATGGGGCTCTGGGCATTCTGGTCTAGGGGAAGGAGGCCCTGCCATGGCAGGGAGTTGGAACTAGACGATCTTTAAGGTCTGTTCCAACACAAATCATTCTATGACTGTATGAAAGGATTTTCCCCCAAGAATTTCTAGTAAGCGTCCTTATCTCGCTCGTTAGTGATAGTGACAGTTTTTATACAAAGTCTTTTTCTGAAATATGCAGTGATTCCAAAACCTTGGCATTCATTCCTAAATAACTTTGGGGAATCCCGTGAAAAAGAAACTTCACTGAGCAACTAATCTGAAAACCTGCAAAGTAGTAACAATTCTTTGGTTGATTTTTCAAAGAATACAAAGTATTCAAAATCTGATACTGAAAAGATGGATGTTTTTGTATTTATTTCAGTTATAGTTTATTATACAGGCACAGATTAAAAGCTTGAGTAAAATGTAATATATTTAAAGCTTTATGTCAAGACGGAAAGAAGTTTATTTTTCTTTACTGGTATTTAATAGATGCTATTTAATCAGAATGTGGAAGAATTACTTGAATAATATGTATAGCAGACAGTTCATAATATTATTCAATGCATAACAATGCTAAATAATTTATAAATAATACCATAAACTTAGCCAGTGAATGGTACTCAATTACATTCTAACACAGGCTCTCTAGTATAATTGCCTTTCTGATATTAATGGTCTCTAAATTAATTACTATGCCACACTGGCAGTCTACTCAGTGGTTCTTTTTCTGTTATCTAGTGCCCCTTAGATTGCAGTTTTGCCAAAAGGCTCACTTCCACAAGTATTTCTACATTGCAATATGTCACATACAAAAATTCTGTTGTTGCTAAAATTCACTTATTAATATATTACAAATATACTTCAAATCTTTACAAATTTTTTTTACTGCATCTGGCATGCTTAGCTATAAAATCACTTTATTTTTTTAAATACAGGGTTTTTTTGTAGATTTTTTTTTTCTGCATGCGTGTTTTTCTCATAAAGCAGAATTTAGAAGTAATGTGTTATTTATGAGAAGTAAACATTTGTTGCCAAAGGTGTGAAACAAAATATAGGTCATACTTTCTCATTTTCCTATTTTGCCTTCAATTTCAATCATTGCCATTTGGTAAAATTTATCTTTGCAGAGCGAACAATATTACTCAATAATCAGAATATATGTAGTGTTTATAATTTGCTAAGTAGAAAGTATAAGTCTGAAAAGAAAATGTAAAACACTGCTGGCTGAGTTTTTCGTAGTGGAAAGAGCATTAGTGTGTTTTGCTGTGAAGTATTCCTGGCTTAATGTAGGTTTTTCACAAAAACAATGTAGTCACTGAAATTTAATTAATGCAGAACACCAGTCAGGAAGTGTACTATTAAATATTCTATTAAATGTAACTGTGTGCTTATTATTTTTTATAATTTTGCTAACATGCTAAATGTAAGTTGAGGCAATGGTTCAGCAACCTAGTGAATTCTGGTTTGAGTTGCTCCTGTTTTGATTGGTCATTTATTGGTATTCTTGAATATTGTCTGTTTTCTCTGGAGTTTGTGAAGGAAAGAACCATGCTCACAATGACTGAACTCTTTCTCAGGTTGTAATGAATAATAAAGTCTTAGGTGTTTTCAAAATGAACTGGACAAATGGAAGGACAGATTCACCAAACCTTTGTGTAGCACAAAGTCATTTGTATGCTGATTGAGACACATCACTGGATGTAGAAGGAGAGTATTGCTCATCTGTATTTTCAGTCTTCTCTGTATTTCTGCTATCTGTGAATTCTAGAGATAGGACAGTTTGCTGCCTGGACCTCCTTTCTTCTCTTAGGGTTTCTACAGTCAATTGTTGATAGCAATTATTAGACACTTCTGTGAAAGTGTTTTTGAATTCCTATTGTCTGCTGGAGGTTTATCTTTAAAGTGAACATTTGCTTCTTTATTTCTCTTGAGTCTTATTTAGTTTAGCTTTCTGAAAATTTGAAAATAGGCATAGAAACCAAACACAGCTTAAAATAGCTAATTCCACCTTTTCTCATCTCATCTTAGATTCCTGTGTTGAAGTAACACAGTAATATTGTATTTTTAAGAGGAACTAATTTGGAGGGTTAAAAATTTCAGAAATATTTATATTTTTTAAAGGGTAGCCATCTCTTTTTTACCTCTTTAGCATGATAAGACACTCCATATCTTGTATATCCATTGACTTTACATTTTTTATTTTTCTCCTAGCTCTAATATTTATTTGATTTTGACTAGAACTGAAGAAGTAAATTCAATTGTGTTCCTGAGTTATTTACACCCAGACACCATGCCTAATTCCAGATTTCTAATGCAAGTTAAGAGGTGGTGTAAAATATTTGAAAAGACTTGTCCATTATCTCTTCTCTTGTTGATTCACATATCCTAGACATATAGGAACACACTTACAGTGTTTTAACTCCATAGGAAATTTTCAAGAACTGCTTTTTTTTAAAAGTTCCTCTGGGGAGAATGAGAAAAATCTCGGGGGTGGGGGTTAGGGTTTTTCTTTTTTTATTATATGTATTTATTTTATATGTAATTATTTTCTACTATAGATTATAGTTAAAAAGGGGCTTCTGTCCTAAAAAGGGTAGTTGAAATTTTGAGAGCACAAAAAATACCTTATTGGTATGAGTAACATGACACAGAGAATACAGAGCCTGAATTGCTGTGTTTCTATCCTGTTTATCACCAAAGAAAATAAGAATTTTCCTCTTTTGTAGTTTATAGAGATACACATCGTTTTTGTAGCTTTGTTCTTATTTGGTCTTTTCCTCCTTGGTTATTTTGGAATTGACAGTATTTTTGAACAAGAAGGGAATAAATAACTATCTCACTTTAAAAGAAGTACTTCAACAGAAAAACTCCTATGAACTTCCATTAATTATCATTCTTGCTTTGTACATTTTTTTTTTCTAAATTACAAAATTGCATCAAATAGCCTACTCCATTACTTAGTTCAGCCCCAAATATTTGTTGAAAGCTCAGGACTCCTTCATGCTCAAAGACATGTCTAATTGCATTCTTAGTCATATCTGTAAAAATGCCTATGGGAGATATCTGCATATTTGCTATTATCTGTGGGAAAAAAAGTGATGTAATGGTTCAATTCTTTATTTTAATTGACTTGGTTTAACATCCTACTGACTGTTATAATGTGAAGCACCTACTGCTCTAATCTTCCCCTGAAACTGAACAGCCTCAGTAGTTGACAATTACATTCCCTGCTCTAACTGATAAAATGATCCACTCAATCTGATGCAGATGGATTATATAAACTCTCTTCAAAATATCTCAAGAATCCATCTCCATATCTGGCTTGGAACTGTGGCAGGATTTTGACACTGGCAAAGAATGTCAGGAACCCTCAAAGTACTAAAATGTTTCACAAATATATCTTTATTAATATTTTGATGTCTTAATCAGCAGTGAGGCATTTGAATGTGGTACAAGTAAGCAACAAAAACGTAGCTTTGAAAGCCTTAGCTCCAGTTCAGACTCCATAGTCTAAATTGAATGACTCTTTGCAATGACTCAAAATCAAATAGTCCCCTGAAATATAAAAATATTGTGCTGTTTATATAGAATATAAAACATCTTGCTTATGGGCTTGATACTGTTTGCTAGTTTATTCTATATAGTACTTCAGCAATTTTTTGGAATCTGCATCTCTGAAGTAATATATATAAAATGATATTTCTTACAGCAATTGGTATCATACAGCAAATTTTGCTAAGTGCTTAGACTGTATTTTAAACAAAATTGTGATAGGTATTCCACAGCATCTTTGTCCAGTGTTCTTTGCCATACATTTAACAAAAACAAAATGTATGTAATGCAAAGCTGATCAAAGTCCCATTTGAATTAGGCCTTTGGAAATGTTTTCATGTGAAGATGGGAAAAAAATATATTAGCCAGGTGATCCCATAGTGATGCTCTAGGTGGCTTTGGCCAATAATACCACTGACAATTGTCAATGTTTAGTATGTAATGTTCAAGTAGGTCAGATCTGTGTGTGCATAAATTACTCGTGCAGGGTGCATGCTGCTTGCTCCAGCTGAGTAATGTTGAACATCTGGGCAGAGTTGCTTTGTGATAGTCTGTTGCACAACAGATTCAGGAATGTTAAGCAGCAAGTAAGCTCTGCCTCAGGACATTGGTGTTGATGTTGATAATATTGGTGTGCCCAAAGGAATTAGCATGCTTCCTTAGACTCTGGTCCAACACGTTTTTATTCACGTGAGTAAAATTTTCTCACTGGAATATTCCTATGGTAATCAGCAAACCTCATGGCAGTAAAAAGATAAAAAACCCAACTAGTTATTAGCCATAAAGAAATCCTTCCTCTTAAAATTCCCATAGTCAATAGATGCCTTCTAATGTGTCTCCCTAAGGAGAGGGAGTTAAGGCTGACGCAACTGTGCTTTCTCTCTGTGTCTCTGGGTGTCTTTTTCCTTACAGTTTGGAGTCCCATTCACTCGGTTGGTTGAAATTAGAAACAAGGGCAAGAGGTCCCAAAATATTGTAGGTTTTATGGCTATAATCAGCCCAGTAGAAAAGAGATTAATGAGAAAAGAGATTAATGAGTCTGAGCTCGTAAGGAAACCCTCACTTCAATAAACACCAGCCCTACATGGGCAGGGCACCAAGAATAAAATAACTTGCTTGGTACCTGCTAAGCAGTCAGGTACAATCTCCAAGAAAATTATTCCTAATACAGGAAAACAGTAGTAACTATTTCTCTTGCTCACTGAAATACTCTGTCTAAAAAATGGGAACTTTGTATGTTTCTAAGTGCAAGTACACTGAAAGAAATTTTGTGTGTTTTGGTTTTATCAAAATTGCAAATATTCCCTACATTCTTGTTTTCTAGCACTTTATTTGGAAAAAAAAATCTAAATAATGAGTAGTTGCTCGCAGGTTATTAGGAACTTCTGGATGTCCCAGTGGAGAACAGGACTCACAACCAAAAATCTAGAAAGGACAGATTATCTTTAAACTTGAATAAATCAGTCAGATTTTGTACATGCACTGCAACTCCAGGTCCCTGTATATTTAGGAAAAAGGGGAAAAAAAAAAAAGAATTAAGTGAAGGTGCTCTGTTCCTCCTGGGGATGTTAGACTACCTTTTTATCTCAGTTATGTATGAAATGTGTGTCTGTGTTTTCTGATTTTATCCTGCCATAGAATTCAGTAGGGACTACAGTAGAATAGCTGGGCAATTTTTTCATTCTCATCAAATTTAAAATATTGGATATTCTTTTAGATTTATGTATCTATATATATAATATTTTAGTTTATTTTATTCTTCATCTAATTCCAATTTTTTTTGGTCTTGATTTCTTACATTCCCCCCTTCTCTCTCAGCCCTCACCTTTCCATGTGTTGCAGTAATCAAATAGCCTGAGCAGTTTCTGAAATATGCAATTTCAGAAGCAGGTTCTTGGGGGACCTCTTTTATCATGCTTACAATAACATTTGTTATTTGTAAATTTTGGATCTTGAAAAGAGTTAATACATAATGCCGGTTTTTCTTCATTTCTATACCTACCTTTTTCTACTGAATCTAAAAATAAATAGACAAGATTCCCAGAACCCAGAACTGTACTATGTCTTTGGAACATTTTTGTACTGAGCAGTTAGACAAAAACACAGTTATTGGTAACTATTTACTCTTGTTTTTTGCTGTGACTTGGGAGCTTGACATTGTCCTTTAGGATGAGGTTTCCTCAAACTGGCCAATTTTGTATGGTTTGCTTATTTTTCTTTTTTTTTCTCTAGTTCTACTGAATTTGGCTTAGTTGTTCTAAGTTAAGCTACATTATGCTTATACAGTACAGCAAGTAACCATTTACTTGGAACAATCTGAAACTTGTTCTTACATCTGCTCTAATGATTAATTTTTTTTTTAGTGCAGAATAGGAGTCTGAATGCATCTTCGAATTGCCCTCATAGCAATTAACATTTTCTTGAGAGGCTGAAACAATGAATTTTGGAAGCAAAATTAGCAGCTACTGGAATTCTTTTGTTCTTAGCCCATTATGCTGTTCATTCTAAAATTGTTTTGTGTCACTTTGATTCACAGTGATTCATACCTAAGACCTATTTGTTGTCCATATTTCTTAGTATTTGGATTTCACAAATACTGAATTTTGCTTTTAATACTTTTTCCAAAGGATTTTGGAGAAGAAAAGAAAGAACACAGGTCCATCTTTGCATTGACAGTGATCTTAGGAAAAATATGTAGATATTTAATATGTGAAGAAAAGATTCTATTCAGCCTTCCAGTTTGATTTCCCTTCTCTCAAAAAGAAAAGCTATTAAAAAAAAAAAGAGGGGGGTAGAAGCATAATTATTACAGTAGAGTAGTTTGAAAAAGACCTTGAGAAGAACATTTCCCACTTCAGGAACTTCTTGTGGCCTGTTTATGTTCATGAGGCATCTGTTTACGAGCTCCTACTACTCTTTCATTTCCAACAATGCTGGCAATGCCAGGAGGCTAGATTGTTGACCATCTCCCCTGAATATATAGCAGGTTTTATTTCACCTGATAAATAATTCATATGAAGCATAAGAAAATCTTTGTGCATGTGACTCAGTGCCTGATTTACCATTTCATTTGCTCATTGCCTGAACAGGAGTATAATCATGGGCAGTTTCTCTGAATAGAATTTTGGGAATCTTTTCATTTTGCTGTGTTTTTTATGGTTGGGGGTTTTATTTTTTAATTTCAATTTTCTATTCTACTACTTCATTCTTCTCGCTACAGGTGTTCCATCCTTCCTTTTACTATTGCTCATTTTGTCCTTTTCTATTATTGCTGCAGCACTTCACAGTCTGAAGCTGTTGTTTTGGAGCTCTTTCTCAATCTAAATTTGCATATCCCAGAATTAATTCCATCTTGGATTGAAATCTTTCTCACAATGAGTTTCATAATTACAGATAAGACTCACAAATTTTAGATAATTATAAACTTCTGCAAAAAAGCACCTCTCTTGCAACATTAGGTGATATCTGTCTTTCAGAAGTTTCATGTTTTTGGAAAGAACATCTTTTGCTGTCTCAGCTAGGCTTAGTTTCACACTGTTAAAATTGCTTTATGTACAATAATAACTCAGTAGTTCATCTCTTTGCTTCTTTCTCAAATTCCACTACATCCATGACTGAAGGTGTGCAGTGTGTCCAGTGAATTTTGCCTGTCAAATGGTTTTACATGCTCCTGTTTTCTCACTATCAACATTATCTTCCACAAGCCTCACTTTTTATGCAATTCCTGTGCTAAGTATTTCAGTGGATACCACTTCTTACAGAACAGGATTTTAGCTAGCCCTCTGGTAAGAAGAGATTTATTAGCATTGCAATTGTGAACTCAGTTATGGGCTGCGGCTTCCAGCAGACTCCCAGCATCCCTAGGAGAGGCTCTGGTCATTTCTGTTAAAAAGACCATACTCTATTCTTTAAAGTGTCATGGGCAGATCGTAAGCCCTTCAAACAGGGATAGGCTCTTTCTTGAAAGACACATCAATCCTTTGTCAAGAGGCCACGTGTGAATTTTGAGTTCTATGTACATTAATGTCATGTTCTGTAGTCATTCCAGAAGAGCAGAATGTCTTAACTAGAAAACTATATATAATGCAGGAGAGATTTTCTTTTTCAGTAAGCCCTACAGCATTTGTGAGGAATCGAATAAGGAGTTTATTATGGTGATAAGCAATTACTGCAAAACAGACATTCAGCTGATGATCTTAATTTTTCTGACTAAAAATCTGTCACAATTTTGGTTTTTTTTTCTTCTGTAGTTCTCAATATTCTTATTCCCACTTATCATGACATATAAGAAAAATTAATTTTGTGTTTAAAGTATGGTTATTTAATTTTTTGTCTTGCAGACATAAACAAATAATTTTGTTTATTAGGGTGACCTCAACTTGATTTCACAGGTCATTACTGAAATTATGCTTCTTATAACTGCAAACCTCTCTTAAATTGCACTTTTTAAATTGAGATTGGAGATGGTGTTTTCCATCTTCTGCAACTACTTGCTGTGCTAGGGAGAAAAAGAGAGCTGTTAACCATCATTTCTTGCAAGAGAAAGTGTAAAGAAACTAATAGAGTCAAAGTTTAGGAACTTGGTTTGTAAAAGGATGAACATTCCTTTGCTTGTGTGCTATTTCTCGGTGTTTTATGAGCAGCTTTCTTCATCTTAGATGTCTGACAAGCACAAGATGTAGAAAAGGAGCAATAAGTTATGGAAAGGGCTGGTGAACAACTTTAAGAAAGGCTCTGAGAGAAGTGAAGAGACTGCTGGTAAAGGACAGTCTCAGAGCATTGGTGTAAGTTGCACTGTTCGTCTTTGCCTGGAAACAGAGAGTTCAGCATTCCCAGTAAGGAACCAGCTATATAGGTGCAAAGATAAGGAATGAAGAGAGAGATAGCATCATTTTCTATAAACATACATTGTACAATAAGCATTGTTTAAAATCAGTATAGTAGGAGTCAAGCTCTAAGAAGACATGGGACACTGAAACTAAGGTTATTTGTGCAGTCTTAGGTAGTGTCTTCATTATTCCACTGCTTTCAGGGGTTATATGTTATGACATACCATGTAGTCCTGTAACTGACAACGTTTGTGTCCCCTCTTCTTCATCCCTAGAAAAGAGGATTTATGCCTCTTTTAGACTGCAAGCTAGATAGAGTGCTGTTAATGAACAGATATTTCATAGTTCCTTTTTCTGTACTTGTTCTACATCTCTCCTCTTGGTTTTTTGGGTTTTCTTTCCCTTTTCCTGCTTTATTATGGGGTGGTGGAGGAAAAACCTGTCTGTAAAACAGCATTATTAAATCTGGCTGTATGGATCATTACTCTGATATCTAAGCATTTCAAAACCATTATTTGTCTTTGTTATCTCTTCTCACAAGGGGCTTGTATTTTATGATTTACAACAGAGGAAGTGAATAAGTGTAAAAAATGTGTGATATATTTATGATTTTCAGTGCTGTACACAGTTTCTGATACACTCTGCAAAATGAACACTTTATCTAGCAGTTTATCCATTCTAGCACTGCTGCTGTTGAGTGCTATTGCAGGCAGTAGAGTGGTTCTCAGCAGTTGCACTTACTGGGTATTTGAGACTTGTATTGGGCAGGAAAAAGTGTGGAATATAAAACTGACAAAGATAAAAAGACCAATGGTATTTTTAGTACGTTTCATATACTGTTTTATGTTTGCTTTCAATGTATGAAAATAAAAAGAAAGTTAAAATGAAACTAAACTTGACATTGAATTGAATTGGCAATGACATTTTCAAAATGCAGTACTTTCCATGCAATCATCAAGACTGTTTATCATACTTGTGGGGTCTTTTTAATCTTCAAAATGAAAAATGTATTTCTTTCAGAAAAGTATTTCAATTGAGCCATTTTTCTTAGAATTTCCATTACTTCAAAAAAACCCAGCCCACACTTCACAGTAAAATAAACCCTAAAAACAGATTCAAGTCATTACTTGGGCATAGTGAGTCCTTCACAGAGAAATTAATTTCTGACATACATGCATGGGCCAACCACTGATCTCCCTGTGACACAGAACACCTCAGTTGTTCTACCAACTGTGCTATGGCCATAGCATGATCAAGGTTTGTGCCCACTGCTCATGTGGAGCCCAGCTCTCTCTTGGCCACCCAAAAAAAGGTTGGGGATCTCTCTTTGCCCATGACTGTGGGGAACTTCTAGTCCCCTGCAATATAGTGACAGGGCTGTTTTATCTGTCTTTTAGAGCATTGTCCTCTATCATGATGAGTTGTAGAGGAGGTAGAAGACAGGAGAATACTTTGAGCTGGCCATGACCCTGTCCAGGCGTCTGGCTGTAATACACAGAACAAGGAAGAAAAGAGGAGCAGCCTGCCTCACTGGTCACTTCTTCCTGCCTTTTTTCACATTAACACTGACCTGTCAGCTTTGGCTGGTGCAACCCTTTTCATACATGACTTGGGCTATCTGTCTCATCGACTCCTCTGTGACATGGCCACCATCAATATTCTTCCCTCCATGGTATGTTCTCAGCATCACCAAGGGTAGCACCAGGAGTTGGTGACAGCACTCTGTGTCATGGCAATGACTCTGGAACAACAGGAAACATTGCTTTACTGGGAGGGTGATGGAGCCCTGGTACAGGTGTCAGCAAGAGGTTGTGAATTCTCCATCCTTGGAGATATCCAAAAGATGTTTGGACACGGCCCAGGGCAATGTGCTCTACATGGCATTGGTTGAGCAGGAGCGGGGTTGAACCCAATGACCTCCAGAGGTCCCTTCTAGTACCAAACATTGCGTGACTATGTGAAAACCTAGAAAATAGTTAATGAATTATTTCTCTCTACACTGCTATTCTCTTAACGTTGGCCCTGGAAAAAGTAATTTTAATTATTTAACACAAGAATTTTCTTGCAGAATCAGACATTATGCTGTCTGGATATTCAAAATGCTTAAGTAAAAGAGAAGTCTCTTTTTTTCTGTAGGTTTTATTTTTCCATAGGGAATTTTTTTTCCCTCTCCAGAGTTTATTTGTCTTGCTCACTTTTTTGACCTTTTAATCCGAGGACTCAAATGAAGTTCCATAGACAACAATATTTGCTATGAAGGACTTTGATTCATCTTCTAAGGACAGTCCATGTCATGCAGTGAATTTGATCTTGTAGAGATATAATATTGTACCACTTCAACTAAAAGCTCATTTTCTTTAATAACTTATCTGCTCTATGTTGTTGGAATGTAGTGTTTGAGCATTATGCAGATTCTTGGCTTTAAGGAAAGCTAACTAGAGGAAAAAGAGAGTGCACGTAATCTTGTGACATACTGATACACAGATGGATCATGAGCATGGATTGGTGATTTTTCATCCACTGCTGCAAGAATTATGTACTAGTTTGAAAACAAACCAGTGGGAGGCACCAAGTCAGAATAACAATTTAATGGGAGAAATGAAAGAAAAGGAAAAAAACTAAAAGAAAACACTGTTTCAAACTGACAGAGTCAAGATACAACCTGAGTCCCTGTTAGGCAGGGTGGTGGCAGCAGTCTGGTAGAATGGTGGCTGCAGTCCTCTGAAGCAGTGATCCTGTAGAAAAAGGGTCTGCTCTTCCTCAGAAAGTCCAATGGTGGCTGTGGAGCTCCTGTCCTCTGGAAATCCAGTGGGAAGGGTTGTCTCTGGTGGTCAGAGTCTCAGATTATATCCAGGATGGAATGCTTGGTTCCTCCCTCTGGGTGGAGCATCTCACAATGGGGTAATGAGTCATGAGGCCAAGTGTTGATTAGGCTCATTAACAGAAGATAGTCCGGAGGGAGTTATCTCTGAGTCATGTGGCAGGACAATGATGGGCCATTAACAGCAAGATAGTCTGGGGGGAGGAGGCAAGGAAACACTGCCCCACCTGATTTCAACAGCTCATGAGGATGGTAATAGAATACACTGCAACCCAGGACATCTTCTCTCACTTCAAGTGCCAGAGTAGTGACTAGTAGTATAGGTAATCATTCTCTGATACTACCAACATTAGTAAAAATTACATACTTATGTTGGACTTCGAAAGTTACTGCTAGACAGAGAATGATGGGGATTAAGGTCGGCAAAACCGCTGTTGCTGTTAAGGACTAACTCTTGATCACAAAGTATTTCTGTGAGACAAACTTTTTCCTACACCTTTCCTTTCTACCTCTCCTAGAAAAGCTTTTTAAACTTGTCCTTGCTCTTCACCTCTTCTTATCTCTCTCCATCAACCATAATCTCCAAACTGACAGTGTAAATCTCTGTCCCAACCCCATCCTAGCCCCAATGTTGTTTCTGAGTAAATCTGTCTAGCTTCCTACGTAAGCTGTGCTCTATCTCTCCTTTGCTCTTCATTGACTATGTGTATTTCCTCTGGCTTCCCGTTCAGTTAGAGCTTTTCTGGTGTCAGTCTCTTTTAATTATGTAGGTAACCCTAGTTCTTCCTGTACAGTTATCTTTCCTTACCCTGATTTAGATGCCCTCTATTTTGTCGTCATCCACCCCAATTTTTAATCAGATTTTTTATTTCTTCCTTTTCAATCTCATTCTTAAGGTGGTGGTGCAAATTCACCCACCTATGGCACAGTGTCAGGCCTCTTTGAAATTTGATTGGGACTTATGCTTTAATTCTTAAAGCTAAGGATCTTTATGAGTACAAGTGGAGTGTGTTTTTTGGTCTGATTTTTTTTTTTTTTTTTTAAGACAGAGTTAAGAAGCTTTTCAAGGCAACTCAAGGTTTGCCACTCTAACCCTGTAATAAATAATTTAAACCTAGGGATTTACAAATGTGCAATTTGGTCAAAAGAAGACAGGTCAGATGTTTGAAAATCCTTACTGAGAATACAGAGTTTTCTGACCTTTTTTTTTTTCTGTCAAATTATAGCAAGTTTGCATTGGTTATGTGTGAAACTGGATTCCCCCAGACCCCACACAACTAGGTTTGGTCAGATTGTTAAATGGAACTTTATTTAAAGGGACTGTTCTACAGTCCCATAATTCAAAACACAAAATTCCTTGATCATTTTGAAATAAGTTTGTTAATATTTGTTTTATATGGGCTAACATCTCCCAGTTTCATTCACAGAAGGTGGGCAGAGGTAATTGAAAAGCAGAATATTAGAAAGATGACTGTTGTCCAGCCGTAATTATAGGTGACTCTAGTAACCTCTTTTATGATAATGTGAAGGACACAAGTTTATCTATATCAAATTTATCTGTTATAAGCATTTCCAGGCTGGCTTTGGTGATTGTCTCAGGCTGGCCAGAGGTGAGACCACTCCAATCTGAAATACGTATAACTGCTTGAGCATGGCACTACCCTGACTGGTCACTCAGCCTGGGACATTTAATACATGATGAGATGGCTATCCTACATCGTAGAAGTTTTGTGTTCCTGGCCAGCTTGGTGCAAGGGCAAAGCAAGCTGGGGTCTTTTAATAGAGGCTGGTTCAACTTCACAAGGATTGTGGCAGTGGTATAATAAAAAACACATCTTGTTCTGGTGAGCCAGTGCTATTGGTAACTGAGGATCAAAGTGCAAGAAGCAATTAAGACATGCTCTCAAGTGCTGTTTTACAGTCTTACAAAACGTTGGGGTTTTTTAAAGTCAAATGCCAAAGTTTACCCAGGCGATCTCAAAGCAAATGAAAAATTAGGCCATTTTAGGAAGATTAAACCCAGTTTTCCATACTGCAGGCTGCTTATTCTTGCGCTTACCAGTGAGCATGTGCCATCACTGAAATGTAGCATTTGCTGGGTGGCTTCCTTTTTAAAAAAAATCTAAAATATAAATATGCATCTAGGGAAAGACGACTTGGAGTGAAAATCTGGGTAGCTAAACAAGAATTTTATTGTTTCCATAGCTCTTCATATTCACTCATGAAATGTAAAATGTCTTTTGCATTTGTAACATGCCTTCTAACTCATTGCCTCTATCTTGCAATTAACTGCAGTGGTAAAAACTAGAGAGGGTTAAAGCTGGTTTTCCTATCAAGAAAATATACACTAACCTGCTTTCACTTTGTCGTATCAGTGCAGGATTTTTGTCCATGATCTTGTAAGAAGCAGATACATCTCTGAATCCCTGAAAATGCATTTGTTGGTGTCCTTGTAACACTCCAAGTACTTCTAAGAACTGAACTGTAGAATTGAATTCTTCTTTGACAAATCTCTCTTGGCCTTTTTGAGAGCTACTTTTAGGTGTTGTAGTGTTGCATATGGAAGTACCTGCTTAGCCCTATCGTGGGACACTGTGTACCTTTCTTATTTGCCCTGTCTTGACATGATTGATATCCTCACTTACCAGCAGGCACACCACTGATACCTTTGAGGTTTTGATTTTTCTCAGCCTGAAGATCAAAGAGGATTATTGCCTCAAACTGAACTGTGTCAGTACATATCAATAACTGCTAATTATTAGCTAATTTGCTAATGTTCTTTCCTTCTATAGTTATATCTCTATACAGCTATCTTTAGGCTTTTTGTTGCTGTAGTGATAAAGGATAACTCAGATCATCCAGGAAAGAAAAAAGATGAGGGGAAGTAAAATGTGAAAGTATTTCACATTTATTACTGAAATTCTGGAATGGATTACTCCTGCTATGTGACCTGCAGTCTCTTTGAATGTATAAATAGGGCAATATCTTTATATACCAAAAAAAAGAAATCACATACTAACTAAAGCAATAAAAGTACTAAATGCTCAGTGGAAAACAGTTTTTCATGTTGCTATTCCAAATATGTATTCTAAAATGAATTGTTCTTATATGCAGTTTGTTTATAATTTAAATTCTTCCTCTTGTCCCTCAATAATGTTACCATTTTTGGACTCTATGTGTTATTTGTTTTGCCAGGAAAGTGTGGAAAGTTGCTTTGGAAGAACTTGCGGTATATTACAAGAACACAGTACAAGTTGAAAAGTTGTGAGAAAAGAACATGACCAAGGAGACAGACTTTTCCCGCCCTTTTTCTGCTGTGGAGGAGTGTTGTGTCAGAAAAACTCATGGCAAAGAAATAAGGAACAGTGGAAGAGAAAAGGAGGAATAAAAGCATATGATGCTTTCCTGAGAAAGCATTATTTTTCCGAAGATTGTCTGTGCCATTTGCAATTGTCTAAAATGACGAGGGGGGCAGGTTTCAGATAGGGTCACTAGGGCACTGGTGATTCCCAAAAGCCCTTTGAATCCAGGAGGTATCTCAAGTTAATGCTGGGGAACAGCAAGCAAAATAGCTTTTCAGTGATTATTTATTTTGTGCTTCAGCACTACAAATCTCTCCTAAGAAACACACTGGTATTTTATTTGATTTAAATGAGAGACATTGGCACTGATGGTGAGCTTAGAGAGCATTTGAGCAAATTAGCAAAGGGGTTACTGCATCCATAAGTGTGTTGCTTTGGGGATTAGATTAATCTATACAGTGAGTCAAATGCCTAGATTTAAACATCCCACAGATTCGAGGAGATTTGTGGGAGCTGTCTGTATTCAGAAAGGACATTTACCAAAGGAATAAAAAACTGTGATAACCCAGTGCATTTTAAATCTGAATCTGAATACTTGTTTAAATGCAATGTGATTCAAATTCTAACAGTACCAATCGAGGCAAACTAAGATGCCATTTTCAGAAATAGTAACTTAATAAGTACACTCTGAAAATTTGTCACTCTCCAAAAACTTGCAAACTTTAAATATTTGGTCACAATATCCAATACCTTTTGTATCGTCTCAAAACTTTAGCAGATATTAATGTTATTTTTTTCCATGAATACCATAGAAACAAAAAGCAAACAAAATTTTGCTTTTCACTGTCCTTTTTTGGAAAAGCTGATATCCAAGAAAAAACGCAGAAGAGCATAGAAGTGTTTCATCAATATTTTGACTTATAAAATACTCTGGTGGGGGATTTTATGCAATAGTTGAGATACCTAGGAGAAAGAAGTTCGATATATGTCAACATATTCTTTTGTAAAATAAAGTTAATGAATTAATGTCTGGTCTTATTGACTAATATTTTCAAAGGGCTCTCCTGGGTCAAATCCTGCTAGGTGTCTATGGACCTCAGCACAGATCAACTTGAAGTTCTGGGCATTTTGGTGGTTTGTCCTAAAGGGATAGCACTGTTAATGCTACTCACTGAAAGAAAATCAATGAAACTGGTGGTTCTGTGTTCTCTGCATCATAACAACATTTGAATTACTGGAAATTAATGGAAATGTCACATTTTCCCTTGATTACCTTTTTTCTTTTTCCTTTTAAATTTTACTTTGATTCTTCTCTTTCCATATGATTGTTTTTTGTGGTATTTCAACTGTTTCAAAATTCAAACAAAAAAATTTTCTTACGAAGTTTTCAAATTTTTCCTTATGACCCTTCCAAAAGCTAAATGAAAGTCTTTTCATTTGTATTACTCCCTTCAGGACTCTGACTAGGTTTTGACTTGAAGAGTTGTTTAAAATATTGGCAGCTAACACCATGGCGTTAGAGAACTGTATGTCACGGAAATAAAATAGAAATTGAAAATGTTAACGTGAAATGGGTCAGCCCATTAACACAAAATCAAATTCTGAATTTTAAAATTTGTGGGTAGAATTACAGGATGTAAATCAATGCTGGTGGCAATGAAATCTCACAATTTGAGATTCTGTTAGCAATCAAACAGAGCCCGACGTGGTGCATTGTGCTGGTTTGGGCTAGGGTAGAGTTAATTTTCTTCACGATAGCTGGTATGGGTCTGTCCTTTGAGTTTGTGCTGGAAATATTGTTGATAACATAGGGATGTTCTTGTTATTGCTGAGCAGGACTTGCTCAGAGCCAAGGCCTTTTCTTCTCCTCAAACCACCCCACCAGCGAGTGGGCTGGGGATGCACGAGGAATTGGGAGCGGCACAGCTGGGACAGGTGACCCCAACTGACCAAGGGGATATCCCACACCATATGGCATCATGCCCAGCATATAGAGCTGGGGGAAGAAAAGGGAAGGGAGGCAACGTCGAGAGTGATCTCATTTGTCTTCCCAAGTCACTGTTACATGTGATGGAGCACTCCTTTCCTGGAGATGTCTGAACACCTACCTGCCTATGGGGTTTTCTCACTTTTACACTTCTGATTCTCTCCATCGTCCCACTGGAGGAAGAGTGAGTGGCTGTGTGGTGCTTAGCTGCCAGCTGGGATTAAACCTTGACATAGATTAATGGTAATTTCAAGCATTTGCATCTGAAATTCTGTAATTATTTGTCTCATTTCATTGTTTCTAATTCTGAAATGGAATAGTTGTTATTGCTTATATGCTTATATGATTTTAATCTGCACAGGCTTCAAACATTTAATTTTTAAAAAGTTGTAAATGTACCAAATCTTCAGTTCTAGAAAGAGGACACAGTGTTCTTCAAATACAAATGCGTGTCAACAATAGAGCTCTTACAGCAAGGTCACTGTCAGTTGATTTAATGCTCAGACTCTAGTAGAAAGTGCGTAGAAGTCCAACCATTATTGTATGACTCACTTGGCACTGCAGATAGAGTGAACTTCTGCAGATATGCACGTTAGAACGCAGACTGTCACTAACTTGTGACTGATAGTGTGAGATGGCTAAATGATTAACTTGATGTTTGCATGCTTTGAAAACAGATAATAGATCTATGAAATCTGGCAGTATATTCAAGGCAACACACATAAAATACACTAATGTGGCATTTAAATTGATAAAAACTGTCAGCATTATAAGGGAATGCTTTTCTTCTACATCCTGCCACAACTAAAACTTTGAAGGTCTTATTTTTCAGTGTGATCAAAGATCATGAACTTTCATGGCACCCACCTCATATGCTTAAGGCTTTCCTAAGAAAACCAATGGCAAATACAGAATCATTAACTAAAAGAGATTAAAATTGGCTTAGTTCACTGTGCAGTGTTAATGCTACCAACATCACAATTTAACAATAATCAGTTTAAATTTCAAAGATGACTTGTGACCATCATTCCATGGGAAACTGTTCTAGTGGCAGAAAGATTAAAATACCTTTTCCTGTATATCTACACTGATGTACAAATCTAAAAAGCAGACACTATATTGATAGTAAGATTGACACTTGCTAGTTTCTCTTTGATATGAAGTTGCAATTACAGGAAAAAAGCATATGCTTATGGCAGGAATTGTACTGGACCAAAACATATACCAGAAGTATTTGAAGTAGTTAAGATTCTCGTACGTTCTTACATCAGGGGGGAAAAGTGATGGTAAAAGTTCTCAGGATTTCAGAGTGTTATTCGTAAATGATAATAGTGTTCTAGTTGCTCATGTCCAGAGTCAGTTATCACATGGCAAATGTTGCTACACTAATCTTTTAATAGATTATGAGTAACTGGTGTGGAAAACAAAACAAAAAAAAAAAAACAAACCAAAACAAACAAAAAAAAGTAGTTTAATAAAATTTAATAAAAATGGACCTAAAATGTTATTTCATATCTCTCTCTGATTTGAACTTTTATGGGAGGAGTAATAAGTGCTGTGAATAGATAGACACCTGGAATTGCTCCTCAAAAACCTTTTGCCCAAACCAGGTGTATTGCTCCTGTTAGTGTCTGTTTGATGGAGTTTCTTTAGGCAGAAGGACACTGTACAAACCCATCAGCATCAACTTCTGCTGTCTTCATTGCCCTACTATTTATTGACATAATTAAAGTGCTTGTGGAGGAAACAAAACCAGAAATTTTTCAGCTCTAAAAACTAGCTGTCAAGAAATGTTCAGGAACCCAATTTCTTGCCAATATGTTTTAATAAAAAGAGGTGTAAAGAAATTGTAGGATTTTTGGAAGGACTCAAGAGAATTCTGAAAGAAAACAAAATAAAGTTGCATAATGGTGTGGTTTTAAGAAGGGATGTAGTTAGATTGCACGATTCTTAGTATTCACATGAAACATTTGGAAGGCTTCTGCTGAGAGCACCTTTTCCTCTGAGCCGACATCGATGTAGAAGGAAGCTCTCAAGTACCTGATGCTTTCCACTTGTGGCAAAAAAGGAGGCAGAAGAGGTTTAGTTAAGAGAATTTCCTTTGCCCAACATTTCTGAAGTGTTACTTTGAAAGAAACTTTAAACTCCAGGTGATCTAAAAGTCTCAAGCTGTGAAACTGAAATCAAGAAAAAGTAAACTCTGTGCCAAGAACTGTATGATTTACATGATCAACTTTCTGGTGAGGTTATGCACAGAAATAAGACATCACAACAAAACAACTTCACTGAACCACGTTCTGGTCCTCATATAAACACATTAACTAAAGCTGAAATGATATCCCTCATAAAGTCGCGGAGCCGTGGAGTAGAACCACAGTGTTTCTCAGGGAGGTGAACAGTGCCAACTCACTGTTGGGAAATATTCTTGGACAATACCATGAACCATTGCAATTACTCAGATGGTGGGCAAGACAGCACTGATGTTGGCAAATAGGAAAGGTTTTGTGTTTGTTTTGGGTTTTTTTCTCGCATTTCCAAACATAGACCTCTGACAGACTGGCAATGGTCTCTTTTAACATTTATAGGTTATCCCTATTTCTCTTCTCTCTAGATTAAAAAAACAAACCCAAACCACAAAAAAGCCCCACTGGTTAATGATCATATTTTTAAATTCTTCAATATCACCTACAAAAAGATCCCAGCATCTGACAGATGTAAAAATTCTGCAACTTGCTTTTAAAAAAGATTGTATTTTTTTCCTTCTGGACCCTGTTATTGATTATAGTATCTGCCAGGGAGATTGAGCCTTCTTTCTGTGTTTACATATCAAAGGAGTAGATTTTCACATCTTCCTGAAGAACTAATTAAAAACTTGATTCTTTTTAATGGTAATTATGTTTTAAAATATTAAGGGTTAGCCTGTCTGTGATGATGTATGGAGATTGAAATTATCAGACACCTTCAGCAACTGTTGTGCCATGGAAATACTAAAATTTCCAGAAGAGGGAAGTGCCATTTTTTGAGATTTAGGATTGACAGGCTGCACATTATAGTGCGGAGCAGAATTTTGATTCTGACAGCATGGACATGGTCCTGGATTACAGGTGTGAACTTGCAAGGGGGTTGCTTTGTTTGTTTGTTTGTGGTTGGCTAAGTTAATAAATTTGCAGTATAAGATGTCAGCCCAAAACCATTCTTTGTTTTAATTGTCTGAAGACAATGGGGTAATATGGGTGTAAAAAAAAAAAAATCAAGATGGCAACAAATTGTTTATAATTTTTTTTTTATAATTGTTTATAATTGTTAACCTTTGTAGTCATTTTAGTCAATACTACTCTCTAAGTTTACAATTACCAAAGGAATAATATGTTCCAAGAATTGATGCCTGAAATGAATTCTAAAAATTTCTGCTGGAAACTTATAGGTGGATAGCTAATAGCTATTGGCCATAGAGTTGTACTTTAACTAAGTCCATACATTGCATTTGCAGTGATTATAACAACACTATGAATCATTGCTGGAAAATTGAACGTTGGGTTTGTCAGCGTTTTTGTCAAGCAAACAGGACGGGGAGCCCAGACAGGCGTTCCAGGAGCCTTTTTATTATTTTATTCCATTACCAGTCTCACATACAGAGTTGAGACAGAGATAGTAAAAAGCTCACACCGTCACAGGCATCCAAAGATCTCCTGCTTACAGAGCATTCTTAAAAGCTTCTTAGCCAATTAGCATGCTTCTAAAAATTACAGACATTTGTTTTAACAAATCCTCAATAGCACACATACATCTGTTGCACACAATACTTGCTTGTTGTGCTTTATATAATAATGCACAGTATTCCACTATTAAGCTTAAACTTATCTATCTTGCTAAGCATATTTTTTGCAACTTCAAAACCTATTTCAGCCAAACCTAGAAATTCTAACCATTGTTTTAATGTCCTTGCTCGCTATATAATTGTATCCTTCTTCTATCTTCAAGTTTTCGTAGCTAGAGCTGGTTCTTAAATTCTTTTACTTTATTTCTGAAACCTGCTTTTTTCTCACACCTAAGAGCTTTTCCACCTTTTATGTTTCCCCACAATTCCCTCTCTCGGTACAACCATAAAGAAACCCTCTCAACTTTGTCGCTTATTGACTACTTTGCGTTTCATAGCTCCTCTACGTAAAGGCACTTTTTTGGGGTTTAATTTGGTTTGGTTTGGCTTTATTATTATTTTTAGAGACCTTCCTTATTCCATTAACTGTTTCTTGTTTGTTTGTTTATTCATTTTTTAAAGTCAAACTCTTCAAGGTAAGACTTGTTTGCAATTTTGTTCAGGTTTTCAGATGGAAAGAACATAGCAAATTCTGATGAATCTGAAATCTCTGCAACATAGTAGAAAATAATAGCACTCCCTAGGACTTGAAATCCTCACAATTTATTTTAAAAAATAATGTTACTCTCTGAGACAAAAACAAATGTTAAGATTTAATATAGAGTGCCCTTGTAGTGTTTAACCTAACAGTATTTTTGTATAATGTAAATGTCCCCATGTTAGAGACAATGTCTGGTTAAGTTTCAAAGGAGTTATACTGAAGATTAATGTTCTTCTTTATAGAAGTGGATTCAATAACCTTTACACTTCCATATCATATATTGTGCCCAACTCAATGATTTTTTTCTCATCTATAAATCTAAGAAATCTTTTTATTTCAGCTTTTCTTCATGCCTGATAAAAGCTTCAGGAATACCTACATGTCTAATGAAACTATTGCCAATTTAAAAAAATGCATTAGAGGTTTATGCACTGTTACTTCACTCTTTAATCTTGTTAAGCCATTGGAAAGTCTCAGAACAGGAAGACTGTTTTTACAGTTGAAGCCTGTTTTCTGCCTTTTTGCTTTTTTTGGCCAAATGGAATTATCACTATCTCAAATCACTAAAAAAATCACCTTCAGTCACACTATTCCTTGGCAAGGGATGTGTGTGTTTCTTACTTCTTTTTAGTTTCTCACAATACTGGTAAGACTTGATTATGGTAGTGAGTGGTTTTAGTGTCACTTTTGGTGTCAAGGGAACATTCAAAGTTTTGAAAGTTATTTTTTGTTTTAATCTCTACATATTTCATCAGTAACTCTCCTTTCAAGTCTCTCAGTACACAGCTTGATTTGTATTTTCAAAGAAGCCTGAATGCCCCTAAAGGTTCAGCGTCTACTTCCTTTTAACATTGTTTGTAAGTCTCTATCCAAATCTGGTTTTATCATTAGGAAATCTTGATTAATCAAGGGACTTTTTACTCTTTTTTTAGGTATACAACTATCCATAAATAGTTGCTTTTTTAGGCAACTTGCCCACAGACACCTTCATTTTAATCTTCCCTCACTTTGGCTTGGGTGTTTCACACACCTCACTCCTCCATTCTGTGCCTTTTTTTCCCCCTCCTCATTTTTCCCTCTCCCTTTGTGATGTCTTTAGGAGTTCGTTTGTCACAAAGTTTGTTTGATACTATTTACAAGAATTACACAATTATAAATGTGGGTTTATAAAAACGAAATTTCTATAGTTAGTGTTTGTATTTAGAACTAAGCAAATGAAACATCTTCCCTTTTTTTTCTGCCAAACTATATATTTAAACTTGGGATTTTTTCAAGGTAGACTTATTTTTACTTGTATCCAAATTAGAAATACAGCCCTAGTCTGTTCCAAGATGTGCACAGCACCGCAGCCGAGTATGACTGAAAAGGTCACTGAGAGCTTCCTGGGCTCCTTGTTTCTGTTAGCACTCGGGGACGAGTCAGTGTTGGTTTGTGTTTGCCAACAACCTCAGGTGACAAACTCAACATGTGGGGCTGCCTCATTCCTGTTCTTGCTAAGTTCTGAATCTTTTTCTGTGCTGCAATATGAGCCACAACAGTGTAAGAATGATGAGAAAGTGTCTCAAGTTCTCACGCAGAAGCTCTTCCTTGCCCTTCAGCTGGCTCCACTAGCCATTGGCTTTCTTCCATCATAGAGTTGAAGAAAATGTCTTAATTTAATATTTGATTGTGTTAAGAAATGCCTGGACCAGTGTATAGTCTTAATTTTTTCTATCTGGATAAGGTCCTTAAGGCCATTGAAAATTATAATGCACATGAAGAATTAAAAACTGGAGAAATATTCTTTAGAATCTTAACTAACATCTAATTTATTTAAGCCTTATGTTCTGGCTAAGTATAACTCGATATTCTGCTCAGGTGATGTCTGGGTGACGAGAGGTGGAGCAGCAGCTGTTCAGGTTTCAGCAATTTCTTAGAAATTCATTCATTTATTCTCCACCCGTGTGGAAAGATGGTGTTTCTGCAAAGAGGCAACCATAAACATCCAAGAGGCAGAGCTCTTTGCAGAGAGCAGGAGTGATGCTGAGGCAGAGCATCAGCAGCTCCTGGTATCCTTGGAAAGCTGTCATGGCTTGGCAGCTCCTTCTTTTGTCTGTCTGCAGGAGTACTTTGGCTAAGTCCCTGTAGGCTGCAGGGTGGTTAGGCAGGGTGGACACATGGTGAAATAATCACAAGGGTGAGTAAAGACCTGTCAGGAAAAGTGGTCAAGATTAATAGATACAGGCACTTAGGTCTGCCTGCAATGGTTAAGCATTCCTGGTCTGGTTTAGGTATCTTCCTCCAGGAAAATTCTTTTGAGTTTTTACTACAGAAAAACAGAAATATTATCTCCAGGTAAAGTTTTCTGAATACCACTCTTAAAATACACTCTAAATAAAATTCTATTTGCATGTTTTTATTTACCCATGAATCTTTCCTTGGGCTTCAGTGCCACCAACACAGGGTTTACTTTTCCTCTCATCCATATTGATGGTCTTCATATATTTCCTCTACTATATTAAATCCTACACTTATCCTATCTAGCTTTGATTTTACTGCTGCCTTCAAGCTTCTATTAGATAACACAGCAAATAAAGATGAATAAATAAGATTGATTGATATTGTATATAACATACCACTTTTGTTCTCTAGCATGGAAATTGAGCAATGCAAACACTACAAATAGGCATTCAGCAAAGGCACTCTGGGCTGGGGTGCTAACTTTGTCAAAAATTGGTTAAATGCAATATCACTAAAACAAGGTATCAGTGTCATCTTCAGCAGTCTTCAAGATTCTGATTTTGTGCATTATAGACTCATGTGCCTGACTAAAAAAAAAATCTGGTGTATGTATTTAATAAACAGTAAATGATGGTTCCTGCTAGCAAAATGGCTAGCAAATTACTATAGCTTGTATATATTTATTTTGTAAATATCTTCTCACTTATCTGCACCGGCAACTTGCAACTCAGAGTATTTAGAAGTTTTGCTTTGGATATTTAGATTTTTTTTGATCTATGATTGGCAGATATTATTTCTATACTTGTGCTGATGATTTAAACATTTAAAAGAGGAGAAAACAATAATTATTTTTTTCAGTGGCAAAAGAAATAAAACCAACTGAAACTTAATTTGAGCTGGTACCTAATTCACTTTAAATTTCTCAGAAAATGGGATGCAGCAGGGACAGTTCCATAGGGCCACAGCTTCATCACTGCTGATGTGTTGCACACACTACCAAAGCTCCCAAAGGGACCCACAGTCAGACAACTGTCAAATCAACCAGAGAATGGGTAGGAGCTCATGAAGGCTTCATGTCAAGGATGAGAGAGCAAATGGCATCTGATCTGACAGAAAGTTACACTGGCAAAGCCAGTATCTAATCCAGCATCAAGCATGACAGAAAAAAAGTTAAACTTTCAATCATTTTTAATGTCTGAAGCACCTGGGAGGAGGGAACAGATGCAAACTGACGCAAACTGATGCAAACTGATGCAAGCCAAATGCTTCAAGTCATAGGATGAAGCATTTGTGACCTAGAACTCGAAGACTTAAGGCTTCATTTGCTATGTTATTGAACCATGTTTCTAGTCAAATTCAGGGCAAATACAAACATAGGAATACACTGCTAATCCCAGTCAGTTTGAACCCTAAAGAACAGCAAATACACATGCATAGCAGAGTATCAAGGAAACAAATTTCACGACAGGGATGGGCTATCAACCATGTGATGACGTAGATTGGGCAGGTGATAGGTACACAGCACAGTGCTCCAAACTTCATTCCTGTGGAGATTAGTTGTATGGTCTACTGGATTTCCATGGGCAAGTTTTGGTAGTGGCTGCTGTGAGAAGCTGCCAGCAGCTTTTCCCATGTCTGACAGAGCCAGTGCCAGGCTCACCGCTGGCCCAGGCCGAGCCCATCAGTAGTGGTGGTAGTGCCTCTGGGGTAACAGAGTTGAAAAGGGAACAGTGAATCCTGTGCAAAAAAAGGGGACAGTGAACCCCATGCAACTGCAACTTGAAACAGGAGTGGGAATATATGAGAGAAACAGCCCTGAAGACACCAAGGACAGTGAAGGAGGGAAAGGAGGTGCTCCAGGAGCTGGAGCTGAGATTCTCCTGCACCCCATGGGGCAGACCACGGTGTTGCAGCTGTGCCCCTGCAGCCCATGGACTCACACTGGAGTAGAGATCCACCTGCAGCCCTGGGACAACTCCAGAGCAGGTGGATGCCTGAAGGAGGCTGTGACCCCATGGGAAGCCTGGCCTGGAGCAGGCTCCTGGCAGAACCTGTGGGGCCATGGAGAGAGCCCACGTTGGAGAAGGTTTGCTGCAGGGCTTGTGACCCTGTGAGTGACCCGCCCTGGAGCAGCCTCTTCCTGAAGGACTGCATGCTCCACACTGGAGCACTTTGTGAAGGACTACAGCCAGTGGGAAGGACTCATATTGGAGAAGCTCATGGAGGACCTCCTGCTATGGGAGGGACCCCATGCTGGAGCAGGGGAAGAGTGTGAGAAGTCCTCCCCTGAGGAGGAAGGAATGGCAGAGACCAGGAGTGATGAACTGACCACAACCCCCATTCCCCTCCCCATCCCACTGCGGTAGGAGGGAACAAGTGGCTGTGCAGGGCTCAGCTGCCAATAAGGGTCAATGCAGAATAGACAGAAAAAAAAATATCTTTTATTGGGCCAAATACATTTTTATCTGAAACGGTTTCTATTTATCTCTTTTTTTCAGTTTTTCAGCAATGTCATCGCTTCAGGTGCCAGCAGCAGCAGAGTAAATGCTGTTATGGGTTCTTTTAGTCTCCCAATCCTCAGCAAAACAGTATTTAAAGGACTTCCTGCACAAGAGATTACACCTTTGATTACTAGTCCTTAATAGACTTTTCTTCTATAAACTTCTACTGCTCTTTAAACTCCTGTAAAGGTTTATAGTGCACATCCCCTTGTGTCAGAATTCCACAGATTAACCATGAGCTGTGAAAAATTTCTATTTTGTTTGGTGGCTTGTTTTTTAGCTACATTACTTTGACCTCCCTAGGCTTTATTGGACTAGTCCTTCCTTTTCTTATTTTCTCAGTGTAACATATGACTTACAGGGATGTATTTTACCCCTTACTAGCTGTTTCTTTCCACAATTTGAACAACCTTTATGACTGTCCATGATTATCTTGCTAATTTTTTCTTGCTTCCTTTTTGAGATGATTGTGGGGGTAGTAGAAACTGCAAAGAACACCCAGGATAGCCTTATACAATATCATACAACATCATAATATTTGCTATATTGTTTTTCTTTTCCTTTTGTAAATGACTATTTACTTTTTTACTGCTCCTGAGTATTGAGCTGACATTTTCACTGAATTGTTCATTACAGGTCAATTCTAAAGATCTCATTCCTGTGTGGCAAAAGTAATCTCAGAACTCATCACCTTGTATGTAAAATTGAGATTGTTTTTCCTCATGTGCATCACTGTGTATTTACCAACACCGATTTCATCTGCTATTTCATTATCAGTTTATTTCTTCTGCTGTTCAGTTGCCCTTGTTTTTATTATGTTGAATAACTATCACCAGAAAATTTTGTCTTCTCGTGGCTTCTTTCTTCCTTTTTCCAGATGATTTATGAAGTGTTGAAAAGTCCTGAAACAGCAAAGGTCCTGTGTGACTCCACTTTATTTATTAGCTAAATAAATTTAACGTTCAACCACTAAAACTATATTAGGCTATTTATGTGTTTCCTTGTTGAATTTTCCCCCTTTAACAATATGGGTGCTGAATTTTATTTAGGTGGTCAGGTGTTCCTTAAATACCAAATTTTTAACAACCTTGAGCAGATAGGAGCAGTCAAGGATATCATTTGACAGACTTCCTTGAACCATGAGAGGGGTTTGTTTCTGCTTATCTAGAGTCTTCATATTTTTTAAGGACACAATTTACAGATTCTCATTGAGTGAAAGCAATCACCAACAATATAAGTAACATAGATAGATAGTGCTAGCCTAGCATTTATTATGTGTTCTTTTGTTTCCATATTGTGTGGTTGTGGACAATGTTCATGCGGATAGGTTGATCCTAAATTTCAAAGAAAGTATTAGGAAAACTTGAATTATCTTCATTTCATAAGCATAATTTTACTTTAAAGCATTATGCACCTGGGTTTCAATGCAGTATTTGGCACTTTTGTTTACACTAGATTAGATTGTGACTGATGACAATTTGTTTCAAAATATTATTTTAAAATATATATTAAATTCCTTAAATTTGGCAGGTTCCCAAACCTTCACAATAGCCCTCTCCCAAAAGGCTTTTCTGTTTGCAAGTAGAACATGTCAGATAATATCTGGAAATGAAGATGTAAGGTGGTCATAATCTTATTTTAACAATAGAAGTAATTGCATCAGGCTAATGCTCTAGGGATTGTAGATTCAATCACCTTTAACACTTTTTGAAATGTGCTTACACCAGGGGTAGGTGAGAGTGCTTTTAATGGGGGAAAAATATAATATCTGAAGAATCCAGTATTTTTTCTGGTTTTGTTGTGCTTGAGCAAAATTCATTTTATGGTCACTGGGATTAGCTGAAACAATTCCCTTAAATTCAATCAAAGATATTGATATTGTTAACACTTTTCCAAAAACAACAAAACAGAGAAAAAGAAAAAAATTATGACAAAAAAAATATTTTCATTAAGATTGAAATATCCTACAGTAACATGCTGAATTCATTCATCATCAATTTCAGACAGGAAATGTCACTATCTTTTTTTGGAGGGGGGGTGGTTTATGACATTAAAAGACTAGATTTAAAACTATATGCACATTACTGGTGGTGATCTATGTTGCATCTTGTCCATGCTTTATTTTTATACTAGCAAAACAAAGTAGTTTTTCCTTATCTGAATAAAATATTCTCTTGTTCCAGAACAGAATTACTTTGGAATAATCATTATGCAAAGACAATTTCAAAATCACTGAACTGACATGCATCTTATTTGCAGTGGTTTTTACTTTAGTTTTTTAGGTTTGGGTCTTTCAAGCTGTTGGAGTGTGTCTGTATGCTCAGTGGAAACACAAACTGTTTTCCATTCAGTTCTATGTCAATAGAACAGAATATTCAAAATATTTTCTAAACTCCTATAAACTTCTGAATATAATTAAAACTAGTAGAATCTGCAGAAGAATTAAAAGAAGATTTATAGTACCAGATCTTAATAAGACTCTAAAATTTCTACTTATAGAGAAACTCAGAGAATGAATCCTCAGGACTTTTAGGTGGTATCCCAAAGATTTTTAAGAATTTAAAACCAAAAATATTATTTGTGTTTACATTTCTGCTGGTTTTGCTGTACCAAGCTGAACAAGTTGTGTTTGTCTGAGACAATTATTCCATGAAGGCATCCTGTTTTGGCTTGAAGACATAAAAATTAGTAAAATTCAGAACTGCTATCAGGGACATTTGTTTTGATAGTTGGCCAAGTAATTTTGGCAATTTGTGTGACATTTGCCATTTGAATTGGCCATCAGCTTCTAAACAAACATTCATCCTTGTCATGCCTTTTGCTATTAGACTGAACAGTACCTGATATTTTTAGTACCTGATCTCTGAAGTAGTTATATGTTGTAGTCAACACACCTCTTAATATCTTTTTTGATAAGCTAAGCAGGCTGAGCTGTAGCTGTCATCTACAGAAATGCATTTTCTACCCCACAAGTAATATTTGTTACTCTCTTCTGTCTTCTCTCCAGTTTTTTCATCTCTTTTTACAAAATGTGGACTACAGAACTATATTATTGTGACATGTCTCACTTATATCACATAAAAATAACCACTATTCCCTTCTTTAGACAGCCACAGGTCATGTTGTCACTTTTTGCAGCAAAATTGCATTGACAGTTTGTGTCAAATTCTCTACATGCTGTACATGTGCTATTTTTATGGTCCAGTCTTAATTCTGCCAGTTATGAACACTGTTCCTCAGTATGTAAGTTTTTATTTTACAAAGCTAAATTCATTTTGTTTGAGTCGGTTTGACCTGGCTCCCTATATTCTGCTATGTCAGTTGTTTTTTCTTTCTTGTATTTTATGGTATGTGTTTGGTGCTTGCTTAGACACGTGATCAAAATGATTTAAAATAAGACCCTGGTACAGAAAACTGTGTATTTTAATAACTAGCTTTTTCATAAAATAAAAACTAGAGTACTTTCACAAATCCTATTAGTTATTCCAAGTTTGAAAAAGAACATTTCCATAGTTTTGAATCACAAGTCATGGAAAAATAAAAGATAGACTCTGCAAATGAGGTCTAATTTTAGCCAAATTTTATCAGATATGTCTGAGGAAATGGTGAACATTAGATAAATTTACATGGAGAAGATTTGGACCCATCACACCTGACAAACTGTAGAAAATTACTGTATAATCTGTTGGTTCAAAGATCTCCTTCAGTTGGCTCAACATCTTCTATTTTGCCACCACTTTTATTAAAATATCTTCATGCACTTTACAAAATGGCTTTGCTTAACCTCAGGTTTAGTCTTTTTTTTTTTTTCCACAATAAATAATCCTAAGAAGTGAGAGAAGCTTGCTAAATCACTGCATCTATTATGGACTGTAGTGATTTTGTCTGTACAATTTTTGAATTCTCAATGAGATACTGTGGATGCCTGATCTCTCTGTTTCAACTTTGATCTCCATTAAAAATATTCGCTCCTTAATCCAGCTGGTTACATTATTTCTCAGGGTAAGAGTTATCTCAGGAGGTGTCTTGGTGAGTCATTAAATGAAAATGGGCATTTATTCACATAGAAGCATGGAGGAAAAAAGGAGGCATATCAGGAGGGAAATTATGTACCGGAGTGTCTGAGTGCCCAAGTAAACTGATCTGGGCCAGACTTTACAAATAATATTATAACACAGGAGGCTTTTACTATAACTGTTGAGCAATGCTCTCTTTGTTCATGATAAAGGAAGATAACTTCAAAGTTTAGAGAAAGTTTTCATCCTAAAATGCATGAACCCAAACACTCAAAATGAGCTAACGAAGAAAGCTTGTTTCCCTAATGTTCTAACTGAACAGGTTTTCTGTTTCATGCAAAGAATAATATTATATTAACAAATATGGTGCAGAGCCTATGCACCCAGACATTTTCCTCATTGCAAAGCAATGAAGTGGACAAGTGAAAGCCTGTGCTCTCTGGAAATGCCAAGGAGGAGCATGGGCAATACAGTAAAGCTGAGCAATTGTAAGATTTCGGTTCACTGGAGCAGGAGACGATACTAATAGCCTGAGCTGTGAGAGATAGTGCCTGCACTCCTCTCAGACTCCCTGGTCTAATAGAACACGATGAATCCAAGTACGGAACCTGCTGGCAGGAATCTCAGTGTCTCAACAAAGCGTTACGAGGCTCTGTCATGCCAAGTGACAGAAAAGCACAGGCTTAGTACTTCTGTGTCTTAGCTCATCATATTTCCTGTTTGAAATCTGAATTTCTTTTTCTTTTTATTAGTTGACTAGTTGACACTGTATATGAAACAACATATGTTGACAAGCACATATGCTTGTAGATATTTAATGATCAAATAAGCTATTTCCAGCTATTTCCTTGGCTTACCCTGTCTTGTAGAGTGACTGCAGTTCCCATGTTGCATTCTTGGTGATGAACGTGACAAAAATGGTTTACAGGGAGGAAACTGGCAAGTCAACTTTCTGATTAGTGTTTAAGAAGTTTTCTTTTATATGAAGTTTTCACACAGTAACATCAGTGGGGTTTTTTGTTGGTTGGTGTTTTTTTCTTACTTTGTATTTTTGTAAATTTAAAATTATTTTACAAAAAATGCTAGATAAAATTTTGGATATGTTAAGGGAGGTTTCATGGAGGACTTCTGGGTTGTTGCTTTTTGATGGGCCTTAAATAACTTCATGCTTGAATAGTTGAAATTCTGCCTAAATGAGGGGAATGTTAAAGTTCCACTGAAGTGGAACTGATAGCTACTATTATACTACTACACTTTGAGAAAATCCAGCTCTACAGTGTTCAGCAGAATGGGCAAACAATTTTATCTTCTAATTTTTCATCCATGCATATTACATAACACTGTATTTGTTGTATTTTTATTATCTTGAAAAGATGAAGACCTCAGTTGACAATGACAGCAGTTGATATGTCAGAGCTTGCCAAACAAAACACAGATATTTTGAAATTTCTTCTAGAACATCAGCCTTATCCTTCTGCTATGTATTTTAATGACATTGAGGGTTTCTTGAAGCTCTTAATGCAGCTCCATGGTGGTTCCTTTAATCTCTTCCAGGTTCATCTTCAAACATAGAATCCCACAAGTCTACATGGTCACAATGAGACAATGTAAAGTATGCACAAATTACATTAAATCTAACCATAAAACAATTCTATTGCTTTCGATAAAACCAGCTGTTGGGTAATATTTCCTGTGACATGATAAGCTAATGTAATCTAGGGGACATTTTTATTTTGTAATAAAATGTCAAGAAAGAACTTAAGAGCATACCAAGAAAGAACTTTTGATACATTACTAGTTAATGCGTAAAACACACAACCTTTTTAAAATTAAACCAGTGTATTTTTAAAGCTATAATTTAGAAGTGGTAGAACACTTGGGAAAAAAACACAGTTCAAGAACAAATGTTTTCTATTACCCTTCTTTGTATCAAAATTTCACTCTTGTGCTTTGACTTTTTGCCTTTTTCTGTCATGTCCACTGAAGCCAACATGTCTTAACTGGAATTGGATGTATATGAATAAAAAATCAGTCTACCCTTGAACGCAGCTTTATCCTGAGTTGTCCTTTGAAGGAAATAAGGTGAGTTTAAAAACATTCTGTCCTCACATATCCCAGAAGTATACATTTTTTTCTGTAAATAATTTAATCAGTAATAGTGAAATTAAAGGAATTAGATAGATCACTTGAAGATAAGCATATATAGACATGCTTACTTAGAGACTGTCTGGATTTCTGCCTGTGGTTACTGTAATTTTATTTTCTCTTTCATTTTTCTCTCTCTCCACTTTTCTCACCTGGAAATTGGAATATGAAGATATTGCATCCCATACATCAAGATACCATAGGATGAATTGTATTGAAACTATTCATTAGTATAAAGCCAGAACTTTTCCATAGCAGGCGATATTATGAAAAATCTGCCAATACACTTTGCAATGTTTCATTAAGAAGCCAAAATATTCAACTGAATTGTGTTCTCCCATTTGAGTATCTTCAATTGCATTTGCCATTCAGACTGCTCTGGAAGCTATAACATCTAAGGTGGACAAGTGTCAGAAGTATTATCTTCCTTACTCACTGTAGATGATGTGTGATTTTTTAATAGAGAAAAAAAAGGAGCCATAAAAGGACCTAAAAAAAATATTTCATCATCAGCATCCATAATTTTTCCTTAAGAACAATGTGTTCTTAAGTGTTTATGTGTGTTAAGTGTTTATGTTCATTTATTTATCTAGTTGCTTTCAAAAGATAACCCACGCTTCAAGTCACAAAAGAAGAGTTTCCAAGCCTTTTTGTATTAGAAGAATGGCAAAACAACTTTGTAACAGGCAAGACTGAATTTATAAAATGCCTCTCTTCTTCCCTGGTTATTTTTGTCTTGGTTGAACACTGACTTAAAATAAATTCTCCAATCATTGTATAAAAGTTCATGTTATCTCTTGAATAATTCAATCAATATATTCCACTAGCTATAAAATTAGTCAATCAGCAAAATATTTGTCAGTAAAGTCATAAAGTATTTTTACTGTAATTCTTAAGTGATATGCAAAAAATTTTCTTCCACTTTAAATGTTGGTATGTAGATGAAAGGAGCCTTCAATATAAAATTTTTAAAAAAAGAATGTATGTGCTTGATGAGTGAACAGTTCCTTTTTAACCATAAAATTGCTCAGGGTGCTGATGTTTCTCTGTTCTAATGCAATCAATTTGAATGAAAACAATTTATTCTATTAAAAAAGAACTCCATGTAAAACTTGCTAACCTGAAGAAATGCATTTAGCTGGTACAAACTATGCTGTAAATCTTTATCCAAACTTTTGAACAGTAGTTCAATTAGAGTTCACTGTAAGTCAAAAACTATTATAAATATGGGTTAGGATAAGGACTGAAAACCAGTAGTAAAATACAGAATTTTACCTGTTGTAAAACACAGAAGTTATATGATGGCTTTACAAATAAGAATAAGAATGTGATTAGATGTTTGTTTTCCTCACCCATAGACCCAGTAGATGAGATTTCCTCTTCAGAGAATTTTACAAGTGTGTAAAGTCCTGTATATACATGGGTATATGGTCTTTCATATATGAATGCTAGTGAATATTTATGAGAGTCAGCAGAATCTTCACACTGTATATGCTTTCACATTAGGCACAAAAAAGTCTTGCTTTTGCTACAGCAAGACCTGAATCAAGACCCAAGTTTTCTTTAGGCAGTTGTCCATAGCTGGAACTTGATCCAGACTTAGCTTACTGTTCCATGTGCCAGTACAAGGTTCCTGTGCATCTCCTAAGTTAGTGCATGTTTTTGTGAGCCCTATGCCTGTGCCTGCATATCTATATATAAAGACAAGGGCACTTTATTTGATCCCAACACTGAGCCTTCTCTTCCTTAGGAAAGTACTGTAGATGTATATACACATACTATTTTCCTGAGCTCAAGATATATTTTATTTCACTTGGGCACAATACAACATTAAAAATTGGATTTTGTAGAAAAGGCAGGATAGAAATTATTCATGTTTCTACGAAAACAGATACTTCTGACTAATAAAGCCAGAAGGAACTCTGAACTGCTTCATACTTTCTCTTCATGGTTCATTGCTTTTCTTATAAACCGAGAATAATGATTTCCTACCTTGCTCTTCGTAAGAGCCTCACAGAGCTGAATGCCTGGAATACTGTACCATACCAGGCACTGTGATGATAAGGTCCATGTACTGGACCTTTCTCTCAACTCAAGATTACCAATTCCAGAATCATAGCCCTTGTTTACTTTGCAGGGAGGCTTACCTGCTGCAGTAAACCTTAAAATCCCAGTCTGTTAATCATTCACTCAAAGGATGCATTCTAATGATCCCGCTCAGCCTGAATTATTCCTCGTGCAACATTCAGGTGAGTGAGCTGGGCAGGATACAGCATGCCAGACTAATTCCTGCAGGGTGAGCATAGCCAAGCAGTCCTAGAAGGAAGAGGACAAGCTCATACTCAGCCCTGCAATGGAAGCACAGAAAGGCAGGCATGTTATAGATCCAGATAAACCTTAACTTGTCCACTTTAATGTCACCAGTGATCTCGTCAGCAATTCTCTCCCCAGTTACTCTGCAGTCCAACTGAGTGTGCCTGTAAACAGAAAATAACAACTTGTGGAACTGATGTGTGTTTGTCACCAGCTCTGCTCGTGCATTTCAAAAGCCTTGTCTGACCAGTGCTGACATATGGAGCTGCTCAGGGATGAATCATGAAGGAAACATATGGATTAGGCATTTATGGCATTAAGATTCTTACTGAAGCAGAAGGTGGCCTGTGTGGGCCCATAGGGATGATTCATAGAGTCACCCCTATGTTTTCTTGAGGGTGAAAGGAAACTTCATTCCACTTAATGTCGTATTTGCAAACTCACCACCGCTTTTATATCCATTTAAAAAGTTCATGATAAGATTGCTTGGAGAAAAGCAGCATGACTTGGTAATTAAGGTGCAGGATTAGCTTGTTTAGCTGATGGCATTCCTTCAAACAGCACTGATCAAACTTCCCATCTTTCCAGATGCAGAGCTACCAAAGCAATTTTATGCACAGCAAGGGTACAGATTTATGTTCCTTCCCTGGGCTGTATTCCTATTACTGAAGTCATCCAGTCTCTGCCTGTTCAGTTTTTCAAATAAGCCTGCTCAATATATGGCATTTAAAATAAAAAAAAAAATGCAGTAAATTTGACTGGAAAACAAGTTTGGGATTCTGCCTTCCACTAAAGATGTTGAAATCTGCAAAGTTAAGCCAAAGAAAACTGTCACAATTAAGGCCAGTGCTTTTTAAAAGAGGAAGCAATCTACAAAGCCCACTTGCTCCTGCTGTAGTGGAAGTGGCTGAAATAAGGAAAGGGCAGTAATAAGTACACTTTCTGCACTTCTGGTCCTCCCATCGACTCCCCGCTTTCCTGCTGCTGGGGGACGAAATGCCAAGACATGTGAGAGTGGTTTACAAGTGGCTCTGAATTGTTATTTCTGAGGCAAACTAAGCAGCTTTTGACAAGGCACCTATTGGCATCTGGAATTTTTGTAGCAAGAATGCTTGAATTCAAAAGCCATTTCCTTTCACCCATGAGGAAAATAATAGCTGGCCATGACAAACTGGTGTAACAGATGTATTATAAATAGGAATACAACACACATGAAGAATTCTTAGCCAGAAATTTCATGAAGATCCTTTTACATTTTTATGTGCATGTAAGTTATATATAGTTCATACTGTGTATGAATATGTGCATCTAATTCATATGTACTACTCACAATTCAGTCGCATAACACGATGCACATTCATTATGTATGATGTGATAAATACATATCTGTCTCCTACCTATGTGGTAATCACAATCATTTTGGTTTAGCTTCCACTTTTCTTTCAGACTCTTTCTTGTTGGTTTCAATTGTTATTTCTTCCAACTAAAATAAATTCTCTGAAAAGTTCAGTGATCAATAAAGTAGGTAAAAATTCAGAATCATTTTTAGTTAATTCGTTCTTCTGACCAAAAAAAAAAAAAAGGAAAAAAGACTTTTTTTACAATTCATTGACTTCAAAATATTCTTGGCAGTATTTGGTTTTAGTGTTATAAGTTTGGGAGTTTGGCTTTTCTTTTTTTGGGGGGTAGTCTTTTTCTTTTTTTTTATAAGTAACTTAAACTTCCCAGTGTGTTATTTTAGCTTGTATGCAACAAATTGTTCATCTCAGTTTTTTCCAATTCCTCAAAAATCCTCTTTTTTTTTTTTTTTTTGAGCACAGTTTCCAAAGCATTAGTCCCAACCATGAAATAAGACCCACATATGGATGGGAACTGTTAAATTCTCTTCAACGATCTTTCAGTCCTAGCCCTTTCAGGGAGAAAAAATAGGCAACAATGCAAAAATTCTTATGTCACATAGACATGGACTAGTATGAATTGTGAACATACAGTTTAATTATTTTGGAGGTGTGATTGTGGGTTTAGCTATACCAAGGGTATAGGAATTTCCCTTTTTCTTTTTAACAGAGAACATAAAATGGCACTCACAAGCAAAGAAAAGAGAAGAAAGTCCCCTGTCTCAGCTCTATCATCTCTTTTCACAGACCTCTAAGCATCAGCCACCTTGAACTTGGACACTGAAGCCATTGAAGAGCCATAGCCATCAGGACTATCAGCTCCGCCATATTGTTTACTCACAGCTAATTTAGGATAAGCTTGTTTAAAACTATTTCTTTGAATAAATATAGAAATAATTAATAATGGGTTAGAACTAAATGTTAGCAATGTGTATTGCCAATGAATGTCAATTCAGTATTGTTTCCAAGTTTGAAACAGGCCGAAGTTTTCAGTCTTTTAAACATTGCTATCACAGTGATATTTAATTCTCTTAACATAGATGTATATATTTGCATATACATACATATATATGTGTAGTCACTTGCAATAAAATGAAGACAACTGTGATTATGAATCATGTTAGTAAACAATGCAAAAAACACAGGGTGTCTTATATTGAGCTTAAAATTCTACAAATGGTGTAGCTTCTGGTTAACACATGCAAAATGTGCAGGTCTGCTTGGGTAAGGCTGCACAGATAAACTGCAGTAATGGTGCGTTTTACAAGGCATTATGCCTCCAGACTCTGACAGATCAAAAGAATACTGATGCAATACAAATCTTTGTGCACCAACAGAAATGTTACAAATAAGCAACATGATTTAAATATAACTTGTGTTTTTGATTTGCCTGAATAAGATATTGGACTGGGAAATCTAAAAAAAGGCAAACCCGACAGAAATATACTGAAACATGTCTTCTTTTGAAAAAAACAGGCTTGTTCTTTAGTTAGGTCCATTCTTCTGAACAGACAACTAATAAATACCTATGAAGTATAGAAAATAATCTTATTGTGGAATAAAAGCAACTGTTTATGATTTAAATAATATTCTTTCCCAACAGATAGCTTTCTAATGATTACATTTGCTTTGGTTTTGTACCTTTTGCATCAGAAACAAGGTGAATATGAACTAAGAGGGGTCTCCTTGGAAAACAGCTGCTTCTTCTGTTCTTATATGTTGTTTAATTTACTTTGATCATAAAATGTTCTCTGTAGTGTATTATATATTTTTTTCTAACAGTTAATCTCATGGCAGGCCATTTTTAAATGTTACTGAACACTCTAAGCAGTAGTATAGAAAAAAATTAATTTTGCAAATATCTAGGAAAATGCAGCCCAGCTTTAATGATCTGTAACTTTTCCTGTAAAAAAATAAGTGGCAATCACCTAATGATAGAATTAAGAAAAGATTGTTTGAAAAAAACAAAATAAATGAATGAAACAATGCTTAACGTTTTAAAAAATAAAACTATTACTATAGTCAATAATTCTCTTACACAAAATTTTAGTTAAGTATAGTTTGGAAAAAGGGAAAATTTTGCTGTTGATTGAAAACAGACAGTTCAAAGCTCTTAATATATAATTAACCAATTTACATGATTAACATAGAAAATGCTCTTGTATAAAATCAATGTGATTTTGCCCACACAATTATGGTATTCATTCTGAGATTATAGTAACTGACTAGTTATCCGATAATTCAAATTAAGTCACTGAGCTAGAGATGTTGGCACAAACTACTCCTATATCTCATTTATTTTTCACTCTAAATTAAGAGAGAAACTTGCTTTAACTCCAGCAATGAGAGATCAAAAAAGTGTCAGTAGTAGGGTCAAAGAAGTCTCTGAGTCGTGAATTGCACAAGGTGTTCTTGTGTTTTTCCCTATGTATCCATCCTTGACCAATGCTGCAGTTATGACAGGGACAGTTGAGCATCTGTTCTGAGTCTTCTTTTCTGCTTTTGTTCGACAGCTATCTTCTGACTTGCATAAAAATAGTCTTATGTTTTTGTGGGATTTAGTACCTTCTACTAAAGAAACATTTACTACATGTTGTTTGGCGTTTTTTATTGCTCAGTATGAACATTCACTTGAAAAATTTAGATCATTGTTGTGCAAGTGTTTGCAAACCCATAAAAGCAGTCACAGTTTGAGGATTATTTCCAAAAAAGTGAAAAGAAACAAGCAAACAAAAGATACAAGTAGAGGTTATTTTATGACTGGCAAGGTATTCACTTTAAAAAATGTCATCATATTGATAAGAATATGTTTCCTCGGAGTCTGTTATGCTTTTCCACAATATGAATGGTCTCGTCAGAACATGAAGCATATGCAGTTTTGTCAAAATGTTATAGGCTAGCCACATGAGCTTGACTTGTTTATGAAATCCAAGTCTTAATTTACTTCTCTATAGATAAAAACAATAAAAACTGTCAAAAATATGTTTATTTTGTGAGATATTATCACTTTTGTGAAAGAAAATGCAAGAATACAGTTTGCCTTCCAGAAGGTCAACAATAATTGCAATTCTAAACCATGCTGTTCTGATGGTCTTCTGCAATTATAAATGAAAATTTATATTCTCTAAGTGGCAAAATCATAAAAAGTCACTACCTTGCACAACAATAATAAAATAATGGATGAAGTTATAAAACTAGGAGTGCACTAAACATAGTGAATTAATTTTCAGTTTGTTGGCTCTAAAAAAGTCTTTATCTTTCATTAAATATTACATCTGTTTGTAAAATCATTTTTAAAAACTAGTATAAAAAACAGGTTTTTAGAAATATTTTCACTTGGCAGTCTATTAGTCTATTTCACATTGATTTTCATGTTTAAGATGAAAAGAAAAACAGAACCATAAGGAGCAGTAAACTACTAAAACTAAGTAATCTGAGGGAACATTGCTAGCCATCAAGAACTGTATATACAGATGCTGTTTGTATGAGTGTATGAACACCTTTTTCATCATTAAATGAGTACTTTTATGTGGAAAAATGCAAGCAAACTACCTGGTGTTACTTCTATTCTCTCTCCAGCTGCTTGCTATATTGGACAATGGGGGTGACAGAGACACACACTGAACAATATAATTAGTCTCCTACTATCTTCATGTTTAAAGTAATATTCCTTTCTTTTTCAGACTGTTACAACTGAAGAGACAAATGATCTAAGTCATCATGCTTTATCTCAGATTATTTGAAATTGTGTGTTTTCTGAATTCAGTGTTTTCTGAGATATGGTACTCAAGTTAACCAGCTTACTTTATAAGCAAATACAGTGGTTAAACAGAAGGCTCCTTATTAGTGTTTTGCAATATTGCTTTACAGTTTGTTGGGAGTATATGACAACACTCAGCTCACTCCAGAATACACTTGAAAACTCACAGAACTTGGTGTTATAATGGACTGCTGTTTTGATTGTGCATATTTTTTCACTCAGTGGTACTAATACTGAAATTTGAGTTCTGATTGATTTTTTAAGGATGGTTGACTGATTTTTGGCAATGCAATTGAGCAAAACAGATTGTGTGAATTGGCTAAAGTGGACTTGAAAAGAAACTGGCTGCTAATCTCTTTTCCATATTTTTACCTGTATTCATTGCTCATATCATTTTTTTTTCCTGTGCATATTGAGGAAATTCCATTCATATAATTAAACACTCTAATTCTACTGTGATAAATGCCAAGCTTTAAACATTTTAGCCTTGTATAGATGAAAGATGAATGAAAAGTGTAGCATTGTCAACTGTTCATATCCTGCTTTAACTTATCAGCTCAGAGTGCATATCATAAAATCTTTTGGAATTAAAAGCCTAATATTTCACTGCTACTTAGTGTAACAAGCTGTTATTTTATATAGGTGGCAGTACACCCCAATGCCATAAATGGTGAGCAATAATAAAAAGATAATAACTTCTTTGAAAGGTTTATTGTCTAAACACAAATTTTAGAGTGGCAGAATTCTGACTGATATACAGGTGCCTCCTTCCAGTCTCCTGGCTGCCCCAGAAGAGCATAACCACCAGAACCCTCAAACAGATTTTCTCCCGTGTAAGTTCTTCCTTTCTGTCATTTGAGCCATGAATTCCTAGTTCCCAGGGATGAGGTATGATTTGAACTAGAGGTTCAGAAAGATAGGATGAGTCTGTAGGCCTGGGAGAGTGTCTGAGCTCTAGAGCTCTTATTATTGAGATCCTGTATGTTGGGAGGAAGGTAGAACTTGGAGTTTGTGCTCCTTCTTAATGCAGAGACACATATATCATCAAGTGTAATTGGGAAAAAAATACAGTTTTGCTTTTCTTACTTCAAAAAAGCATGGTCCTGAAACCCTAAAATAGCAGTCAGAAGTCACAGATGGTAAATTAGAGGCAAAAGTGTCACCTAAGTCTTCGTTACAATGCTCAAAAGTCCACAACTTTGGGCTGCTCAACAGATCAATCCACTGCTGTTAGGACAGATTTACTTCACTAGTCAGGTTTCCTCTGCTACTGTACTCTCTGGAAAAGCACGTTTTTCAGTTTTCCCTTTTATTTACTGTCAGGCTTTATTCTGTTTTGAGGATAGGTTTAGGAAATGGCTTGTATTTGTTTCATACATGTCTGGTGATAGGGAAAGCTTTCAGGGGTTTACAGGTTAAAATGGCCTGATACTTGAACCACTGTTGTCTTGTACAATGTGGCAGTCCAGTACCTAAACAAAACAAACTCAAACATTGTCAATAAAAAGTCATTTTGAAAAGAGGGGTGTTCTAAATGAAATACACTTGTTTGCTAAACCTACAGACAAGGCTAGAGAGAACAAGTTTGTTTGGGATTAGAAAAGATGTGCTTCTGCCATGGAAAAAATTACCTCATGTAGAAAATGTCTCAAAACTGGACTGCTACTAGTAAAACTGTGGCTATAAATAAAGGAATTGTAGGCTTTAGAAGTCTGGGAAATAATGTATGTAGGATTCCTACACAGAAATTCAAACAGTCTTTCCAGTTTGAGTGCACACATTTGGATTCATATTTTCTGATGATCTGCATGGTGCTTAATGTGAAATTTAACACACATGTATTAAAAGCCATCATTCTCTCTGCAGTTCTAGTGTTTCTTAAGTAAATAACACCTCAAGAAGGAATACTTGAGAAATTCATAATGAAGGTAGAGAGTCAGAATGATGCTCCATGCCCTCTGTTCCCAGTCAAATGTTACACATAACAGTCTGAAGTTGCCTGCTGTAAAAGTTAATTGAATTGTCTCAAAAAGGGATTTTTTTTTTGAGTGGAGGCAAGGTATATGGTGGTTAGTGATAGCGACCATATTATATCTTCTAAAAGTTCAGATTTTATGTTAAACATATTCTTTAGTTCACCTATTTTCTTACATAATCTTTTTCATTTACCTTTAAAGTGTTTTAAAATCCAAACCAAGTACTTCTAATGGAAGTACATTCTAATGGAAGAATGAGAAGAAAGTAAGGCAGTAAGTGTGAGACAGGAGGAAGGCTAGAACAAGTCACAGATAAAAAGCATAAGCTGTATTTATAGTTTTGAAGATCTTTTCCTTCAAACAATGCCCCTTCTGCTGTTCGGAGGAGAAATAGTTGAGTGTGGAGAGTAAATCTATTTTCATATTTATGGATTACTTGACATTGGGCATTTCAGCAAGCAGTAAGTTTTCTTGCTGTACAAGTTTCATTTCATGTGTGACAACAGCAGAATTGCTCTCAGGCACACCAAATTAAACTAGCAATAAAATCTGAAGTAGTCTACTTTTATTGCACAATGACGTTACTCTGCTGTGTACCTTTGAAAGTGATTAAAAGCATAAAAGTCAAAACGAAAAACATTTTTATTATAAGGAGGTTGGTAAATCCTTTGAGCGATCATTAAATTTGTGAGTGTATGGATTAAGTAACACTATTACTCCAGGAAAATAATATTTTGGTGAACAACGTCAGAGAAAAAAACCATTGATTTGAATGTCAATAATCAGTGAAAAGCTGAAACCGTATTTGCTCTTGCTTGTTTTCAATGCAAAAGCAATATTATCAAAGGTTATTTTAATATCTTACTACATTGCTTGAGTAAATCATAGATACAAGTCGTATTTATGGTGGGTGGTGAGGCACTAGAACAGGTTGCCTAGAAAAGCTGTGAAAGCCCCATCCCCGCAAGTGCTCAAGGCCAGGTTGGATGGGACTTTGAGCAACCTGGTCTAATGAAACGTGTTCCAGCCCATGACAGGGGGGTTGGAACTAGATGACCTTTAAGGTCCCTTTTGACACTGTCCATGCCATAATTATGCCTCCACTGATGGAGGAGAGTTTTTAGAGTCTTTGCCAGGAGTCTGAGAGACGAACAGGACCCTCAGCCTTCTCTGCTTTCAGATAGTTGTTTACTAAGTCTTATCGGTGAAATAGGGCCACTTAATGTGACCCAGACATAGCACAGAGCAGAGAATCCAGGAGAATGCCAAAATATCAGGATTTACACAGTCTATTAGAGGTAAATCACCCAATGAAAACTTAAAATGAAAGATATTTTCACTTTTCTTCCAATGTCTAGTAAATTGGCTGGTCACGTAGACAGGAACTGCTGAATTCTTTATCCAATCATCCCAAACTACTTCTACTGCAGAATATGGAGTAGAAGAAGGAAGAAGGAGGAGGAAGAAAGAAGGAAGGAAAAGAAGAAGGAGGAGGAAAAGAAGGAAAAGAAGAAGGAGGAGGAGGAGGAGGAGGAGGAGGAGGAGGAGGAGGAGGAGGAGGAGGAGGAGGAGGAGTCAACAACAATCCTCCATTTTTTTGCTTTTATCTATTCATTATATTAACAAACCCAAATCCTCTAAATTTTTCACCCTGTGATAAAGTTACATAATATTCTATCACCTAGTTCACACCAGTGTAGATTCTAATACTTCCCAGAGGGTAGGCAGTTTTCTCCAAGGACAAAGGTCTAAAACAGTGCTGTCTGGGAGGGTAGAACCCTTCAAAACAGGCAGAGAAATACTCTCTGCACTCTGGGTTCCCACACCTTTCAACCCAAACCATTCTCTGATTCTGTGATTCTGTGTTGAGGTTTAGATCTACATTAGTCTTGTTCCTTACAGATGGTCTCCTTGTTCCTCAGTGTGGAACTTTTTTCCTTACTAATACTAGGAGCACAAATTTCCAGTCCTTACACCATTATGTTAGTTGTGGTTTTTTAGACATGAAAATGCATAGTCAGATATACTCTGCCTGTTCCCTTCCTGTCTGGGCCTTATCTCACATGACCCCCAGAAGGAGCATACTGCTTGTCCTCCCTCCACAGAGACTGACCAGTTCTGCTCATTCAGCACAATGGATTTCTCTGCAGTCTTCCATATTTCATATCAAAATCCACTCTTTTGCTACTCTCTCAGCTACCTCTACTCTATTTACCTACTGACTTCTGAGCCCTCTGAAATTGCATGACCTCAAATACATGAAAGAAAACTCACTGGATGAGGTAAGGAAAATTCACTAGGTTGAATACACAGTTTTTGCTTCACATAACCTGTATTATTAATATAATAAAAAGTTAAAAATATTTTTGAGCTCTTGATTGGGCAGGTTCCTGATTGCTTTGGCTGAACCTAATGACTGTCTTCTTTGCTGCAGAAAATGTTTACATCTCCTTTTTTGTTGGTCGTGTTCATTTATCTGTGAGTAGAAGATAATAGGCAAATAGAATTGAAAAAAGGAATGCAATGACAGGTTCTGAACTGCAGAATAGCCACAAAATTCAGCAAAGATTTTCCAATGTTATTTAAGATGCTCTAGCAAAGTGGTTGCTTTTTGAAATCAATTTCAGAGGCAGCTATTTCACCCCATTTACTTCCAATTTTTCAATAGATAAGAAGCTCAACTATTTGGCTGTACAGCAACTTGTGAAGAGTACTCTTTCACATGACAGCACACAACTATTTACAGCACAAGTTTAATTATCAAACATCTGGTTTCCATAGCAACAGAAGGACATTTACTATACAAAAATAACTTGCACATTTGTTTCAAGGCTAATGCATATCTAAGATGCAAGCTTCCAAAGCTTGGGCTGAATCAGATCAAAGTTTTAGTGATGGATTGCTATCTTTGCATATAATGTCACCCCAAAGCCATCTAAAAAGTGGTGTCATTTTGATGTTTGTTTTCAGTAAGGATTTTCTGTCTTTAAATCAAAGGTAGATAAATAAGTATGTAGAAAGAGTAGATTTCAGAAACTTCTCTTTTTGTTTGGCTGATGGACAATTCCCTATGAATGACAATTTGTGAGTTGTTTTCTAGTTATTAGTCCCCTATGGGGAACAAAAATTCAGTGACAACCTTTTTTTTAAAGTTATACTCTAACTTTAGGCAGTCATTATCCTAGCAAAATTACTATTAAAGTCTTTTTATTCGGGGTTATTTTTTTGCAACTGGAGGTTCAGTATCTGAATTGCTACTTTGCAGTGGCTTTTCATCAGTGATTGCTGTAGGGTGTATAGCCATAGAATACATTAAATGCAAATTCAGCAATTCTAAATTCAGTTCTAAGACCAGAAAAACACAAACTTGAGCTGCTCAGACATTAACACTTATTTATAATACTAAATGATTCAAAATGAAGTATTTAGTCCAAATAAACAAATTTCTCTGGTTTACACTGTGTATTAGGTCAGATTATATAACCAGAAGTGTCATATCTGATCTTAAAATTCTATTAAGATATATAGTACACTTTCATAATGCAAACAAAAATTGGTCTTTTTCAGAATGATATCAGTTAGTTGTAATAACTGTATTTAGGATTTCAGCACTTGGACTCATATTATATTTCTGCCTAATAAACTTCTCTTCCTCTTTGGGTGAAACAAGACTGTTTTGGTGGTGGTATTGTAGCAACAGTTTAACTCTACTTTCTCATCCACTCTTCCTTTTTATCCTTACCTGAGCACAGAAAAATGTCAGATTTCATGATTTGCTCTGATATTCAATGTGTCCACACTCTAATGATCAGAGTAGGAAAATTAAGCATAGATTGCATTCCTTTAATGGAGAAAACTTAGCTGGCTGATGTCTCCTGTTCAAGATTTCCTGTGTACATGGTGTGTTTGAGCAAGGAGGGCAAGAGTGTGAAATGAAATGTCTTCACTTTGCATCAACAGATCAGATAATTTTAACTGTGAAATTTGCCTGTAAGGGAAACAGTATTAAAGTTCTAAAATGTTCAGTACATTGCAGGCTAAAAGTAACATCTTTGAAGGCATCCAAAAATGAACTGGAAATGACACTGTTGGCAGTAGAGTAAAACATTCTCCTTGATATGCAAAGGAACAGCCACCTTTTACACCTTGTGAAATAGATGGCGAAGGTCTACAGGCTCCAGGAGTAGTTTTTAAAAATTCATGTTAGAAGGAGGAAAATATGCTTCACATAGCAGTAATTGCAGCTGAAAAACTAACAACAGTTGTTTCTCTACTAAACAGAAATACAGCTTACCACAGTATACTGAGATGAATCATAAATCAAGAAATTGTGTTGTGAGTGAAAACTCAGCCCCTTGAAGTTTTGCATTGATTCAGAAACAATATTTCACTCAATAGTTTTAGAAGAAATCCTCTTCAAAACAGACAAAGGAGCAAAAACGTGAAGTCCAACTACTAAGTACTGTATCTATCCATCCATCAAGGCAGCTAAATCACTGCTGTTCTGAATGGTAACAGTGCCTGGGACTGGCTGGGATGAGTCTCAGGCAACAATGTCCATTCCATCTGCAGCCTTCCCTGGATAGGAATGAGCTGACTGTCCTCACTGCCTTTTCCAATGAAATAGAGTTGTAGAGCTGAATGTCAGTTGCCTAGCTCCCACAGCTGGTGACAAAGATCAGAAGGGACAAGTAGCAAAAATAGAGATTATTTAGAAGGTTGAAGTGTACAGCAAACTCTTGTCTATTAGAGCTATTCCAGAGCTTTAAAATTCAAAAGTCTCAATCTTTTGAGAGAGAATGAGACAAACTGAAAATATGGGACAGATTTATTCTCATGACAACAGTTTAATGGAAATGGAAAAGTAAATTAACCATTCTTCTCATGCAGGGAAGATTGAATCAGTGGATTAACTTCTAAATACTGAAACTTTTAAGTAAACCAAATTTAACTGGAAAGGGAAGTAAGATGATTATGCATTTGTTTATATGCTTCACACATTCTTTTTGAGACCAGCATGACATTTATGATATGCTATTTTGCAAGTTAATGGCATGCTATTTTTAATATGTTGGTTTTTTTAATAATTGTAGCAATTGGACAAATCTCGAATTAATGTTTTTTTCCATTTCCATAAATAGTTCATTAAAATGGCTTTATTAGGGTTGTACCCCTGCCCAGTTGGTTTGTTCCCTACACTACAGGTTTCCCCATTGTTTCCCCTCTAACAGATAGAATCTGCCCTGTAATTATTTTGTACTGATGAAGTGAGATACTAAAAAATTGGATTTCCATCCTTCTTACATAATCAGTTCTCCAGGTCCCATTTTACAGCACTGATATTTTTTCTATTACTCATTTCTACTAGATATCAAAGCTTCTTTTTAATTTACTGATCCTAGCTTAAATTTCTCTCTTTTCTTGTATTTGTTGTTGTTTCTAATGAGCTTGATGCCACTAAGATTAAAAGGGGTTTAAAAAAAACAAGCTGTACAACAGCTTTGATCTCCTAAGGTGAAGCATATTTTTGTGCAAGACTTTTTCCTCTGAGGCATGTTAACAGTTGAATTGATCTGGAGGGAAAAGAAAAAAGAAAAACAGGTGGGTGAGAAAATGAAGAGGAAGAAAATGTGTAAACCTTTAATGAAAACTAGACCTGCTTACCTTCGGCTTGTGTTACCAGCACTTGCCTACATTTTATTTAAAACATATGAAGAATTCAGACCTCCATTGTTCCAAATTCATTGAAGAAAATAAGCTAGTTTCCTGAGAAATGGAATAAGAATTTGGCACGCCAAAGCTTTTTTCTCTTTGATATATGAAAACGTTCCTTTAATTGGGCTATTCTCAAGATTGCACATTAATTAAAAACTAAAAGAAAGGAAAGAAATCTGCATTGCATATAATCCAATACATTGCATACAGATCCAAACAATTTAGTAGTTTTTTAGAGACTAGTTAAAAGCTTTAAATTGTTTAAACAGTTGTCTTGGGGTGACTTTATGACGCTGTATCCCCTATCGCCTGCTCTATGCCAGACATGAATCCTGTGCCTTTCCATGTCTTTAAGCTGGGTTTGAGAGAAAGGGAAAAAAAAAAAAAAGAGGTGAGTGGTTTTGTGTTCAAGGACACATGCACACCCCTGTGTTCCTGCTGCTACAGAGCCGAGAAAAGCACCTTCCTGCTTTTAGCCAGCTTTCGGCCCTGTTTCTCAGGAAAGAGATGGAGCGTCAAACTTCTTTGCTTTTTAGCTAGCGTGCTAGCTGAGGCAAGAAAGTTTTTTCTTCCCTGGGACTTTGGCTTCTTCTTCTTCTCTTCTGGACTGTTCAGCAACACCAGAACATCACCAGGAGGCCCTACACCGTGGCCCAGAGGGGCCCATGCCAAACCCCAGCTCCGGAGAGGGCAGAGCCACACCCACAGAAAGGACTCTGAAATCTGCCCAGGTTTCTTCTCCACAGCAAGAGGTTTTATTATTTAACATTATTCATTCTTTTGTTTTTCTGTGCCTGCGTGCACTTTGCTTGTTAATTAGATAGATTTTTTTTTCACTTTTCTCCAAGGAATATCTTTCCAAACCTGGTGGGGGAGGGGCTGCTGAAATTTGCCTTCTAACAGAGGGGCATTCATTTTGGACGTTTTCCTCCAGTTTGTCTCAAACCAAGAAAACAGTCTTTAATGCCACATAGCAACCAAAATCTAAGAATAGAATAAGCCATTCTAGAGTTTGTGTACACATGGACTAAGATTAGTTGCTATCCTAAAGAGCTTACTACCAAAATTTAGCCAAGGACCAGAAGGCAATGTCAAACAAAAAATCTGAGTGATAAACCGGCAAGGTCAGTGAACTATGAGGTTTGGTATAAGGAGTAGCTTGAGTCACAATATACCAGTTTTAAAGACATTGTCAGTTGCTCTGTCTTCAATTTTGGGAAAAACAAGATTTAAGAAAGGGTTTTTAAAAAGTCACTGCTTGTCTTTCCAAAGGACTCTGGGGAAGAGGGATTGTTGGGTACTTTGCTTACTTGTTTGTTTTGCATTGTCAGAAACTCTTCTGTATGGAAGATGACAATTTCTACATGCTTAAAAGGACAGAAAGACTTGGGATTATGTTCATAATTTATCACAGCTTTATTTTCTTTGTTGGTAGTAATTATTTATAAAGGCACAAATGGAATTAAGCATCTGACTGTCCTTTCTGCCTTTGAAACTCTCACCCTCTGTACATAATTTAGTGCAAACCAATTAATATTTCTCGGTTTTGTTTAGACTTTAGCTTGGTTATGCCTTTTGGTTTAGACATAAAATTGCTTTAGGAGGAAAGGGCTGTTAGTTTTCTGATTATTTTTCTTTTTTGTCAGAGATTAAAATAGTATTTTTCATTTCTTAGAGAGGATAAATAAAGATTTTCATTTTAGTTCTGTAGCAAATAGTGCTGTGTTAGTATAACAGCATTGCATTTTCCCCCTCACCTCAAGGTGAATTTAGGTGTTCTTGACAAAATTTGTACCTGTCAAGTTAACACAACATCAATGCATCCCACAATGAAAGGGGAATCCCCTCACAGACTGCACTTAGAGCTAGTAACAAATGGAGTGTAGGTTTCTCTCACTGTCACTTACTAGGCTACAGTTTTCCTGCTCTTTTCACGTGGTACCATCCTTGTCAAGTTTCAACATCCTCTAAACTTGGAGTGGGAAATTGTGTAAGCTTGACCAACTCTGATGATTCATAATATTGCTCATATTGTAATAAAATAAGTTCTGATACATTTCCAGAAAGAAAAAATCAATGACAGAGATGCAAATCAATGCACAATTGCATTACTGGTCTTTGTGGTTGTAGAGCCTAAAAACAAGTCTGAAAAACAAGAAAAGTTCACCTCTCAAAGTTGTTCCTTCCTAAAATTACAGGTCTCAGGAGCCTAAATCATGACACTCTAATGCCCAGAACTGATATTCATGAATTTCTCGTTGACCTCAGGGCCTTCTCAATGCCCTCTGGATGAGGCAAGGAAAGAGGAGGCAGATGACTGACAAGGACTGTCATCTATTACTGCACAAACATGGAAAAAGTCTCACCATTTGTCAGGAAGATCTGTAATTGGAAAAGTTGGGACCTGGTGTATACTACTCACAGCGAAGGGAATAAAGACTCTTGATTTTCCTTTCCTAAGATGCGCTAACAGAGGTCTCAGGAAATCTCTTTGTTTGGAGAAGATGCTGATTAGAACTGTATGTCAATGCGGTGTTCAGCTGGACTCATGCCATCTCTGTTTCCCTAATTAAAAGCAGCTTGTTATGAGCAGAGAATTTAAAAAAATGTGGAAGCCACGTTGAAGAAAGAATTGGACAACTTATTAGAGATGAGAACACAGATCCAGGTTATGTCAGAGGCTGAGGGATTTTCACATGTAAAATTCTGCAAATGTGATGCTTTGCTGAGATTACCTTATCCAAGAAATGCTCATTTATCAGAGAGATAGGCAGATACATTTCAGCTCTATAGCTGAATAAGCATCTGTTTTTCTCTCCTAATTCAAATAAAAGCATAACTTAAAGATGAATCAAGTAAATACACAGAGGAGCTTTTATGCAACTGCCAAATAGCAATTTAATTTTATAACAACCAGCAGAGAGCAGTGCTACTTTGCAGTCCGAATGTGATCACATTTCAATCTTGAAAGCTTTTTCAGCAGAAACTTAGCAACGTTCTATCTAGAGCCTTTTAAATATCTGTCTTTATACAAGTAATGTTCTTACGTCAGTTATGAACTTCTAGTAGCTTTCCTCTGAAATTAATCAGGAGTAACTGGAAACACTTTGACAAATAGGGGAAAGAAATTTCATATCTGTTCCTAGAATTATTTTTGCATAACCAATATATTCAAATTTTCTCATTATTCATTTAAATGTTGTATTAAACTGCTGTAGGAAGTAAAACCAAAAAAATCTACCAAACTCAACTGTCAATATGAATTAAGCAGTGAATAAGTACAACAGATCTCATACCTGATTTGCAATACTCCTAGTGCTGGAAATTTCTTAGTGCCCTCACTATTTGGATGCACTGAGAACATCTAAAGCTACATCATGAAATGGGGAGACTTATAACTGGTGGAAGACGAAAAAAATGCTTCCTTAGTAAAAGGCAGATCATTCATGACAAACTTTTTCCCTTCATTCTTACATCTTGTTGTGGTGAAGGCAGATGGAATTGATCAGGCATCCATGTAACCACATAGCTTTTTTGAGATATGTTTATCCAGAAAGTTATGGATTATCTGGACAAAATTGTAAAAGGTGAAGACCAGCAGGTGTGATCTTCACAGAATCCTGCATACAGAATCTACTTAGATTCCGAAGTAGTACCATAATTCTAGCCAGTATAAATGGGCATGAATAACAGGTTGCCAGTCTGCCTGAACAGATTAAAAACACTATGTTATTAATCACGTCTACTTCTTGGGAAGTCAAATTCCCAACTGAACACTGGAAACTTATTTTTTCTTCCTTTTTTTTTTTTTGACTTCACTCCTGACAAACTTGGAGAAGATTAGATTTTTTGAAGAGTGGATTGGAATTTTTTAAATTTTTCTAAGAATATTTTTAAAACATTTGTATGATCATTAACTTGCCATCGTGTTATGATTCACAGGACTCTTTAACTGTTGTGCTTATTTTCTTCTTGGGCCATACCAAGGTACTCAGGAGACTTTTCATCTCAAAACAGTATCTAAGAATATCATTAATATTTTTATACATTCCTAGTGACAACGTAATTGATTAAAAAAAAAAAGGATGAAATATCAAGCATGTGTTACAGCACTTAATCTGACTCCTGACTGTGAATGAGCAATGGAAAATCCTTTAGTCACAAAGGGAGGTACCTTAAGTAGGCTGAAATCATCTTTACCACTTGTCACATTCAAATCTGTGTGACTTCAGCATTCACGTCAGTGCTCTGAGCACACCAGAAATCCAGTGATTTCTCACTCTTTAGCTTGTCCTTAAAATAATGTATTTGGTAATTCGTGGCATCCAGGGCACCAAAAAGGAATATGCAGATGAGTATAGAAAGATAATCCCAAGGGATTATCAAACTAGAAATTAACTAGGTGCCATCCCCATTGTAAAAAGGATGTTAAACTGAAGGCTGGACTATAATAACTCATGTCTCCTGTTGGCTTAGCTAATACAGACTTGAAGGTCTCTGAGTTCAGGTCAGAAGTTCTTTTATGCACCTGGTTGTAAGTTAAGTCTTTAGCAAAGGCATGCTTTCACAGCTGAATCTTGCAGGCAGTAAATGTAAGGTTATAGCATGTTTACTGTTACTAATGGATGCAGAGCTAGGTTCTTTGGGGGCTACTTACATACACAAAGGACCTTTGTATTAATTACTATCAAGCCTGTAACATTTTGCTTTTATATCATTGTGTGGTTGCCAGTGAATCTTAATATCTTATTAAGCATAAAGCTTCCTTTTGAATTGAAAAGTGCTTCAGGGAGATGCATGTTTTCATGTAATAGCAGTGGCTTTTTTGTCCTCTTGATTTGACACACAGAGCTACATAATGAAGGTTGGAAAAGTGAAAAGAGAATTGTATTTGTAAACAAACAACCGGCACATATTTTATAAAAAATGTGCTAATACCCTTTAAACGGAGAATGGGCAAACAAGGTATTTCTGTGTAAATGATTCATTAAAACTATCAATGGTAAAGGCTTGGTAGCAGTTAAAAAAACACAAGTGAAGTACTTCAAAGAGAAACATACAACATTTGGGTTAGACATCTATTGCCTGACAGTATGTGATGTGCAACTAGAGATGTCAAATCTCTGAATAGAGCAACTGTTAAATCATTTGCCATGTGATCTGTTATGTGAATGGACTGGCTGATAAAAGGTTGTGTAATTCTTTTTTTTTATTTTAAATTATCTCTGATACATTGATGTCATTTTTTTATTTTTTGTGAATATATATATATATATATATATATATATATATATAATGCAGTTCTGAATTGTACTATGAAGTGAAATATAAGTAATGATAGCAGCAGGAACACAGTGGTGCAAAGACAGGGTAAGCCAAGGTCAGTTGTAGTCACTGCCCTGCAGCTGCAAACCTTTTCAGAAAGGGAATGGATCAAGCAAGATGATGAGTCATAAAGCTGTAAGGAAAGGGGGAAAAAAAAGGAAAAGAAACATCCTCAGGGATATAGTTTGCTGCTACAAGCTTATCAGTGAAACTTAAGATGCATTCTGAGCCTGACCTGGGTGTTATATTGGATTCCACACTCTTTGCCAATAAAGTGGGCATGAAGGCCTTACAGATGTCTTTTTCAAATGTTCAAAATGTTCTGCAGACATAAACCAAATGAGATTTGTCCTCCCGAGATATCTGCTGTAGCCATGAGTCTATAGTTTTGATGATCCTTCTTTTGTTGTAAAAAAAAAAAATCACAGCAAGACTATTAACTTAATCATGTCTGAGAACCTGAAATGTGACAATATCTATTTAAGCTGACCAGAGAAACATGGTCCATGTTTCTGTAATATCTGTGATGCTGCTATACTGCAGAAGGTCAGCTGCATAACAGGAGATGTTTGATTTCCCAGTTGTTTGACCTTGTGGTCATTTAAATACCATTCAAAATTTAAGTTAACACTCCTGACCCATTCTGATGACAATTTCTGTGACCTTAGTGTAAAGAACTGTACTTTTGAGATTTCTTTGGTGTAATAAGGCAAGCAATGTGTGTGGCAGGTCAGAGATGGCTTTGCATGAGCGTGCCCTACATTGTTGAATTTATTTTTGTGTTTAGCTGCTTTGTATCTCTGGGGAAAACTTTCTATTTGGATGTAAAGGACTTTTTGAATATTCTACCATACACAATATTCTACCATACACATCATTTTAATGGTTACTGTTGCTCAGTTGTAACTCAATCAACTTCTCAGTGAAAGGAAACTCTCATAATGACCTCATCCTCTAGGAAGCATTCGAGAAGGTCAACAAAATCAGAAGCTCTGAAAAAAGTAAACAGGGAGATGATTTCCTCAGATTCATGGACAGGCAATCTGAGGGCACCATGTCCCTCTGATTCATGTATTCTGTGGTACCAGATGCTGACAAATAAACAGCAAGGCAGAAAATCCTTTGATATTGATGGTGGTGAAGAAGCGAAGTTTTTCTGTGATTTTCTATTTCAAATTTTTGAAGCAAATTTTAAGACTTGGCTTCTCCAGGATTGTTCAATGAGATGGGAATAGATGTTCTGAAGAAGTTTGAACCTGCAAGTATTAAACTTCAGAACAAGTCTCTTACATGTCCATGGCAATTTAAGTCCACACATTCAAGGTTGTCGAAAGGACATGTACTTTTGCTTACTACTTTTTTCTTGTTCTTCACATAAAAATTACCAGAGTTCTTGCAACTTTGTAATTTTTTCTCTTTAGCCTTCTCTTTTCCAAATTTCCATGGTCTTCTTTGAATTATCTGCTGGGCCTGGAAATTCTCGTACCTAAATCAGAACGTTTTTGAAAACAGAAGAATTGATTAGGTCAGATGCAATAGGAATAAATGTTTCTTCAGAATAAACCAAGCCTTCTGAAAAGGATTAGGATGCTAATGGAAGTGGCCCTCATGGAGTGCTGGAAGGGTTTAAGTGTTTTGAGACACCCAAGTTGAAACAATTTGAATCAGTTGTTTCTCACAACACACCCAGCTGCATTTCTTGTTTTTTCTACTGTGGAATGACAGTTGTTCAGCTAAAGAAAACTGCATTACTGTTGCTGCCTGTTCTGAGCTTCCCTTCCTCCTCCCAAAGACACTTGCCTCTGCCATGTGCTCTGAACCCCTTTGTTCCAAGCGCGGGCAAAACCAAATGTAACTCAAACTTTTTAGCAGTGTCTGATTGGCCGGTCACCCCGGGTCCGCCCCCAGTCCTCCCCTTTCCCCTTCTCTGAATAAAAGAAGGACACAAGAGGGGGCCCACCCTCTTTGGCTTGCACCCTTTCTGCGAACATCTTGTCATCTGTTTCTGCTTGAAAGCTTCTAATTGCAGGAATTAGGCAAGCTGAAAGCTGTATTTCTCCCTCTTTGCTTCTGCTGGTGGTATCAGTTTTGCAGCTAATATTTGCCACTTTCAGAGCTACTGAAATGCTGGATTGCCTGTGCTACCTCTCTAGGCTGCCTAAGGCTTTCTAAGGCATTGAACTACAAGCCTAGCCGGTAAAAAGCTGTGCGTATATCTCCGCATCTGGCGCCCAGCGTACTCTCTCTGAACCCCAGTTCTGAGAGACTTTTAGGGTGTCTCAGCATCTGTGTGTCTGCTGGAGTTAGCTCTGCACATCCTGCCGTGCCAGCTCTGTGTAGGGAGTTGTTACTTTTTGGATAACCGCGAGCCCAGAGCCTCAACCTGTACCCTCCCCCACACCACGTGGCGAGGGAACGGCTGGAAAGTAGGAGACCCATTTTGCTTATTTTTTTTTCTCTGGACCTGCTTTCCTGTGATAAATCCAGAATTCTGGTGCATATTTCCCTGCTGGTTTAGGGGCTTCTGTCTTAAGCTGGTGCCAGTGCAAATTTTCTCTTTTTTTTTCCTCTTTTTTTGTGATTTGGGGTTGAGATTTGTGGTGCTGCATTCGTAATGGGATCTGAGGTTTCTGCACACCATAGAGAAATATACTACCAAGTTCAAAGCTACCTTTCTTGTACTGAGCATAAATACCCTAAAAATCTAGTTCAATCTTTTGTACGATGGCTTTTCCAGTACTTTCCTAATCTGACCTCCGAGGACATGAGATCTTCTGAATTTTGGGATAAGGTGGGGAGAAAACTCTCCTCTCTTAGGTGCTCAGGAGACGAAACAGTTTCAAAATTTTTTCCTCTCCTGTTACTAAGTTATACTTTGCTGGAGAAAAAAGCAGAACATGAAAAGCCACCGCAAAAACCCTCTTTTAATTCCCTTACACCCTCTTCCAACCCCTTTGGTCCCTGACCCCTCTTCCCCTACGCTGGAAAACACAGATAGAGCAGACTGCTTTTTAGCTCAGGAGACCATTGTCCTCCTGGCTCACCCGTGTTTTCTCAGCACCCTGCCTTGGATGGGAATCCGGAGCTGGTCACAGGACCTTTCTCCACTCCTTTGTCCCCAGTTTCTAGCCCTCATGTTTTAAGTGTGTGTAAAAAGGGACAGCCATTGCCATGTGCTCGCAGCCTGGGAAAAAGCCCCTCCCCCCAACCCCTCTTCTCCAAGTTTGTTTGTCTCCAATAATGGCGGATGCAACGTTTCTTCATCTCCAAACTACACCTCCCACAATCCCTTTCTCCCCATCCCACAAATCCCTTCTTGTGCCCATCCCCTCCCACTCCCGTGCCAGAACCTGTCCCCACCCCCAACCCCACCCCCACAGCATCGTGTTTCACCCCTCCCTCTGTTCCCGCCCATGGCTCAAGTACCGCCCCTGCCTCCCACAACCCCGCCCCCAACCCCGCCCCTCCTCCCACTGCATCCCCGCCTCCACTCCCCGCCCCTGCCCCTCCACTCCCCGCCCGTGCTTCCCATTGTCCCGCCCCAGGTTCCCACAATCATGTGACTGCCCCCTTAAATCCTGAAACCCATGGCTACCAAGAAGTAACTCTGGCTGCTACTACATTCTCTTATACCAGCAATGTAGCTAACCCTGGCTGGACAGCCTTTCCTTATTCTAATATTAAGGATTTGTGCAAAGCAATTAAGGAGTTTGGGATGCATAGTAATTATTTTAAGAGCCTTTTAAGTGCTACTTTTGCAACTCACTTACTTGTACCTCATGATTTAATTACAATAATGCAAACTCTTCTCACACCTGATGATTTTGTGTTGTGGAAACAACAATGGAAAATAATTTTATCTGATTTATTGCAAATTTTGTGGCAAACTCCAGATAATTACCTGGACTTTGACAACAATTATATCACATTAGACCTTTTATCTGGTGACAGTAACATGGCAAATCCCCAAAACCAAGCAATGCTTATCCCTTGTCCAGTTCTTACTGAAATCACACGTGCTGCTGAAAAGGCCTTAACATTACTACCATCTCAGACTCCTACATCTCATTATACCAACATCACACAATTGCCAAGGGAAAATATTATTCACTTTTATAGCCGTTTGCGTGAAGCTACCTTTTCCCAGGTTCCTAATCCTGACCTCCAACAAGCGCTCCTACTCGAACTGCTCCAAGTGGATACAAATGATGCTTGCAAACGAGTCATCCTCACTCTCCCTTTGCACCCACCTCCGACTGTTGAATCCATCCTCGAAGTCTGTACAAAGAAGGTGCAGCTGAACACAGCCATTCCCTTTTTGAAAAAAGTGGGGATGGTTGGGGAGCTTGTAGAGAATGCTATGGATACAGGGGAAACTCAATCTCAAGGTAACTTTACACGCTATCGTTGTCAGAAAAAGGGACATGTAGCTCGCAATTGCAGAACAATTATGACTGCTGATAAAAACTCTCCAAAGACTGTTTCCGCAGGTCAACAGCAGGGAAACTAGCGACTCAACAAGTCCTAACAGCTCCGCGTTCCAACATAAATAGAGCTGCAGACAAAGCAACTTGGACTTCTGGACTCAGGTTTAAGGTAACCTGTGATGAAACACACCATTTCAACAACAACAAACAGACTGTGATACCCATCTCATTCCAAAATGTGGACCACATGCCAGACTTTACATACCTTTTTGTTATTGGGGACACTCGGGAAACACCTGCTGGGATAGAGGCTACACCCACACTCATGGAAGTGGATCAGAACAGGTGTTCTAACCTAATGGTACAATGTATATATCCATCGTATTTTATGCCAAAGGGTCAAGTCATTGCACAGGACATTCCACTGCCCAAATACCTGCCCACAGGTGGTCATATCCCAGCCATCTGTTGGACTGAGGTTTTGGGAAACAATAAACCTGTAACAGAATGTAAGCTCCGTCACAGATCACATAAAATCAGTATCATGGGAATGATAGACACAGGTGCTGATGTGTCTGTTATTCCATTTGATAAGTGGCCTGCGCAATGGGAATTGCAGTCTCAGGGCATCATACGAGGGATTGGAGGTACCCAAATTGTGAAGCAATGCAAAAACATTCAAATTGAGGGTCCTGAAGGACAAATAGCAACACTTTGTCCGTATGTCTTGGACACCAAATTCACCCTGTGGGGAAGGGATGCCATGTCTCAGGGGGGAACAAAAATTGATATCACCCCTAGACATCAAAATTTTCCCTTGCGGCCGCTAGAGCTGAGTTGCCAACCACAAAAGCTAACTTGGAAAACCGATGAACTAGTGTGGATTAACCAGTGGTCGCTAAAAGAAGAAAACTTAGAGGCACTCAAAGCATTAGTAGGTGAACAATTGGCTAAAGGAAATATCATACCAACTAACAGCCCTTGGAATACACCCGTGTTTGTAATACAAAAAACAGGAAAGAACAAATATAGGCTACTCCAAGATCTTAGAGAAATTAATAAGGTTATGGAAGACATGGGACCCCTTCAACCAGGTATGCCATCACCTTCAATGCTCCCACAGCATTGGCATTTAGCTGTTCTTGATATTAAAGATTGCTTCTTTCATATTCCACTCCACCCTGCAGATGCCCCTTGACTTGCGTTTTCTGTGCCCTCTATTAATCGTGAAACTCCCATGGAACATTACCATTGGCTTGTGCTTCCCCAAGGTATGAAAAATTCCCCAACTCTCTGCCAAGAGTATATTGCTAAAATTCTATCTCCCATCCATGCCAAAGCAGAGAAAGCCATCATCCTACATGACATGGATCATGTACTGGTAGGTGCTCCCAATAATCAGAATCTCGAGCAGACACTTAACATGGTGTTTGAAGCCCTAGAGGCCAAGGGCTTTGAATTACAACCAGAAAAAATGCAGAGAACAAGCCCTTGGAAATACCTTGGACTCAAAATCACAGAAACCTCTATCACCCCAACACCCGTCACCATTAATAATAACAACCCAAAAACTCTAGAGGAAGTGCAACAGATCTGTGAGACACTGAATTATTTAAGGTCCTGGTTAGGACTCACCACAGAGGATGTAGCTCCTATTGCAAACCTGTTAAAAGGAGAAGGCGGTCCAGCATCCCCTAGATCCCTGACAGAAGAGGCAAGGCAGTCTTTCAAAAAAGATACAAGAGATCATTTCCACCAGATACAAGCACACAGGTATCAGCCCTCCCTACCCTTTAAGTTTGTCATTCTAGGGGAGGTACCACGCTTTCACGGCCTCATATTTCAGTGGGACAAAGAGCAAAAGGAACCCCTCATCATAATTGAATGGGTATTCCTTCCACTCCAACCGCCCAAAACCATCACACAGCCACAAGAACTAATGGCAAAAATTATCATGAAGGGTAGAGCAAGGCTTCGCACCCTGGCAGGATGTGACTTTGCATGCATCTACTTACCTGTAACAACAGACACATTAGATCACCTACTCCAAAATGATATAAATTTACAATTTGCATTAGATAGTTACTCAGGCCAAATCTCCAATCATTACCCAAAACATACATTGTTCAATCTGGCATTCTCTTTCATCCCTTGAGAGATTCAAAGTAGAAAATCCCTCGATGCAATTACCATTTTTATCGATGCCTCAGGAAAGAGTAAAAAGTCCGTGATCATATGGAAAAACCCAAAGATGCAAAAGTGGGAATCTGATATCAAGGTAATCCAGGGATCACCACAAGTAGCTGAACTAACAGCCATCGTTAGAGCATTTGAGAGGTTCAAAGAACCCTTTAATTTGATCACAGACTCAGCATATGTAGCTGGAGTAACTGCTAGGGCTGAGCATGCTCTCCTAAAAGAAATCTCAAACAAAAAAAATTATGATTTGCTCTCAAAGCTAATTTATCTGGTTTCCCACAGAGAGCATCCCTATTTTGTCATGCATGTGAGGTCACATACAAACCTGCCAGGATTTATTGCAGAGGGTAATCGTAGAGCTGATGCTCTGGCTATGCCAGCAGACATAGTTTTATCAGCCAACTTACCAAAGCTCCCCCAAGTTTTTGAACAGGCAAAATTGAGCCATGCCATGTACCATCAAAATATTCCTGCTCTTATCCGCATGTTCCAGCTGTCGTGGACACAGGCAAAAGCAATAGTGGCAACATGTCCCAACTGCCAGAAGCTGCAGCTTCCATCACCGGGCATGGGGGTCAATCCCAGAGGCATTAATAGCGGTGAAGTGTGGCAGATGGACGTCACACATTTACCTGAATTTGGGAGATTAAAATACGTTCATGTTTCTATTGATACCTTCTCTGGTGCTATGTATGCCTCTGCACATGCAGGTGAAAAGGCTAAGGATGTTGAAAAACATCTTGTCCAAGCTTTTGCTGTGCTTGGTATACCTGAGGAGATACAAACTGATAATGGACCTGCCTACACCTCTCAGGAGTTTAAAAACTTTCGTCAGCAGTGGGGATTTCGACATGTTACAGGTAACCCTCACTCCCCAACTGGACAAGGCATCGTTGAACGTGCCCATCAAACCCTCAAGCGAATGCTGCTACAGCAGTCAGGGACCACTAAACTCAACTCACCTGTCCTCAGACTCAGCAAAGCACTGTTTACCATAAACTTCCTGAACGGCACCTTTGAGGATCCAAACCCTCCCATCTATCGCCATTTCCAGAACACCGGGAGACAGAAGCTGAAGGAAAATCCAGAAGTCCTGATCTAGGACTCAGAGACTCAAAAAATCCAAGGACCATACAAACTTGTAACTTGGGGACGTGGGTATGCCAGTGTATCTACCCCTCAAGGACTGCGGTGGATCCCAGGCAAATGAATAAAACCTTATGTCACTTCCTCAAAAGTTAAGGAGATTAAAAGTGCCTACTGGAGGAGACGTCGTAAAAAAGATCCTGATTTTTCACCCTCATATAAACCCCCTACTCCAGATTTTGATGTTAATCCCTTAAGTTAAGTTGCACTGTTTTGCACTCACATTTTGCACTGTATTTTGTAAATCTTCGTCCTGACTAACCCCCTGAGTTTTAACTGGGAAACTAGTCTGAAGACATCCTAGGTACTGTCGAGTTGTAGGGACGATAGATTCCAATTATGTTTTGCACTGTTGTTTTGTTACTGTTCTATGCACTTTAAGTTACTAAGAGTTACAACCCAGCTTTAAAGAAAAAAAATAGGGAATTGTTGCTGCCTGTTCTGAGCTTCCCTTCCTCCTCCCCAAGACACTTGCCTCTGCCATGTGCTCTGAACCCCTTTGTTCCAAGCGCGGGCAAAACCAAATGTAACTCAAACTTTTTAGCAGTGTCTGATTGGCCGGTCACCCCGGGTCCGCCCCCAGTCCTCCCCTTTCCCCTTCTCCTAATAAAAGGACACAAGAGGGGGCCCACCCTCTTTGGCTTGCACCCTTTCTGCGAACATCTTGTCATCTGTTTCTGCTTGAAAGCTTCTAATTGCAGGAATTAGGCAAGCTGAAAGCTGTATTTCTCCCTCTTTGCTTCTGCTGGTGGTATCAGTTTTGCAGCTAATATTTGCCACTTTCAGAGCTACTGAAATGCTGGATTGCCTGTGCTACCTCTCTAGGCTGCCCGAGGCTTTCTAAGACATTGAACTACGAGCCTAGCTGGTAAAAAGCTGTGCGTATATCTCCGCACATTACAAATTATGTAACAAGTCTCTGGATTCAACCTCTCTCCAATTTAGCTGTATAAACTATACATATCTAGACTGAGCCTACTTAGTTGCCTTAGTTACTTATTCAGTCAAATGAAATATGTATACTCTTTCAGACGAAGTTCCTCTGGTCAGTCTGAGGAAATCAGATTAAAGGTTTAGACTGGATGCCTACTTTTTAGATATATCAAATTCAACTATTATTTATAAAATGATGAAAGGAGGGGGAGAACAGGGGGCCCAAGCCTTTAGCTCCACAAGATATGCAGAGTTTGATGGAGAGTGAGGTGCATAAGTTAGGACGAAAAACCAATACCATCAAACCATCCATTATGATATACATCCCTAAAGAGTGATTATTCTTTTATTCCGTTTTTCCTTTTTTATTATAAACAAAAACACCTCTTGCAGAGGCATAGTAAAATGTCTATTTATGCACAGCTAATGCTTTATAGATAAATAAAAAAACTGTATCACAGAGCTGAGTCCTGCACACCTGAGTGGCTTAACTGTTTTCATAACATTCTTATATACAAACTTTGGGGTTGGCTTTTATACCGTATAGAAAGGGATGCCTGTAGCCAGGTAGACTGATCATCTTGTACGTGCATTGGCGTGCTATAGGGCACAGATATAATCAGACTTTCTAGCTACCCAGAAGAGTACTAACATGCATAAAAGTTTTCTGTTGAATCCTTTCTCATGAATCTGTTGCAAATGTGGCTTATACAACTTCAGATGTAAACTCCATTCTTGTATTTGTTCAGAACGCTGGAGGCACAAAATAAAGGTTCTACAGCCCCTTCTTCCCACCCTTAATGCAGAGACTCTTACTCCATGTCAAAATTCATGCAAAAAGCTAAGACAGAAAAAAAACCCCAAACAACACAGAAGTCAAAGAGCAAGAAGTGACCTACAGCCTAAATAGTGTGAAAACAGAATTCCTACAAAACTGAACTTTTCTCCAAGTAACAACCAGTTGCTTCTTTCTCAATATACTTTTGGTTAGGGCAATGTGAACATAAAATTCTGCTTTGAAATATGAAACTGTAACTGAACCCAACAAAACAGTCACATCATTCCTTCGTATCTTATTTTGAACAGAATTTGAGCAGACAATTTGAACACTAAACTTTTGCAAGTGATGTTTGCTTACAAAGCAGTTTTCCTTAATGCTTGGGCTGACTTCTTAAGGCAGCACAGATCAATCTGACTAACAAAACATTTTCGGAGTTTGAGAAATGCAGTACAACAGCTTTTGATTTTTTTAAAAAGCATTTTATACTGTAAATCACACAATACCATAAAATAAATAGACACTGCAGGGCAGTCATGGGCAATATTTAAGCTGGATGAGTTCCCTGTGATGGAACATTGCACACCATTGCCAGGAATGCAACAAACTCTTTGGAGGCAGCTTAAGAGGGAGTGAACTACCATGATACTACTCACAGAAGGAAAAGACGCTTTTTGGTATCCTCTCTCTCACCTGTTGGTTCTAATGTTAGGAAAATCCCATTCAGAGTCTTTACCATTGACTTTATCACCTGAAAACATTTTGTCTTTTGAAAAGACAAAACCTGCTGTGAATCTTTGATCTTCTTATTCTGTGTGGCGTGAGCATTCTGTGTGGCGTAGCACGTCTAACATATTAAAACAAACATATTAATCCAACTCTATTTTGTGACCAGTGCTGAAGAGCCTTTTAACAAGAAGTTCAAGCATGGCACAAGTAGAGTAAACTGTGTAGCCTTTATCACAGATGGCTACTTTTGCACTAGATTGCTTAAGTACTTGAAGTTTATTGCAAAACACAACTATCAGATAGGTTTTATATCACCTAATTAAACAACAGTGAGAAGAGAGAGAAATGGATGTCAGGATGGTGAAAAGTCATCCAGACTTCTGTTTATTATGGGTATCCATGAAAGCAGGGTGCTCTAGTAGCTGGTAGTAGACTGGGATTCTTACTGTGCCTTTCTCCTCACCATAGTTCTAGTTGTTATTAACTCCTTCTTTTCTCAGCCTTCTCTGTCCTGAACCAGCTTCTTTTGGACTTGCTCCTCTCATTTCTCCCCTGTACCCACAATCAACAAAGTCCCTTCTTGAGGGGTTGTTTCACCTTTATATCCCTATACTTTGGGCTGGTGAAGTCAGCAGTTCATTTTCACCATAGGTCTGCATGGTAATTAGGATCACCCTTTAGACTTACAGCTTTCTCCTGTAAAATAAAATGCAGTAAGGATTTTTTTGTGTGTGTGCAAACATCTTTCATCATAATATTACAAAGGGTCCAGTGTGCTGGACCAGTAATTGGTTCCACAAAAAAATTATAATGTATCCACAACCAAACCTTGAGTAAGAAATTTGGGAGTTTCTATTTTTGAAACACTGTTCATCAGAGAATAATTCTTCAACTTTGTATACATTGTATAAATTGAATACTGAGTTGGTAAGAGAATTTGGGCTTTATTGGCTTCATTTTACCATTCAAAAAGGGTACCTTGTCTACATGAAATAAAATAAAACAAAAATTTAAAATAAAATAAATAAATTTGGCATGCCAGCAATATAACTATTAAATCAAACAACCAGTCTCCTGTCTATATATGTACAAAAAGTTCTAAATTAAATTACTGCTTGAATATCTGTTTTGATAAAAGATGACTTAAACAAAATTATGTCTCAAAAGGGTTGAAAATGTTTTTCAAAGTTATCTGAATTCAGATATACAAAACACTTTCTCTTTATTTGACTTCTTTTAAATATTTAAGTCATAGTTAAAATGGTTAAAAGCTAAATATTGTGTATTAGAATGATAAAAATAAAATAAAATAAAATAAAATTGTATTTGAAAGTTGCTATGAATTAAAAATTGAATGGACTTTTAGTTTTTAATTTTGGATCTAATTCAAATCAGAGTAGGTGTAAATAATTTTTTATGTACTGTGTAACTCTCCCATGAAATTCTGCTATCTTTATATTAGCAATTAAAGTCCTTTTATTAATTAAACTGTCATTCTTGTGTTGTGCAGTGGGTTAAGTGTATTAGGTATGGTACCTAAGAACTGTAAATGAAGTGCTTTCATTGATTTTGTAGGTTTATTACATTAGTAAATTATATGCTAAAAAAAGAATACCAAGATAACATTTGGCACATGGATAAAACAGATATCACTGCCCATAGCCATCCACTTATTGTGTCCTTTGAACACAATAAGGATTCAGAGAATTGAGAACTGATATTTTGTATTTTGCATAAACTCCATCTGCTTGGAACCAAGTAATTTTTAGTATAAACACCTGTATCTAATGATGTAGACGTATTGAAATTCAACCTTTGTTGAGTTTCTCTCTTGCTCACATATTTTTCTTACTTATACTTGTCTATAATAAATTTCCCAATTTATCTAAAGGGTCAGTTATTCTATGATACAACGGTAATTGAAATTTCTCTCTAGCACATCACTAGCATGGACTGCTGGTGCTCATTTTATATTTATGAAAGGACTCCTGATGCCCCATTCTCCACCCCACACATTCTTGTGTATATCTTATTTGCTGATAGCTTAATAATGATAGACTGCTGTAAGAGGTAAGTTAACTACTTGTGGGTCTGGATCTATGTCTGAATGCTGTGCAAGAAGCTCTTGGTTTGGGGAGATTGGGTCTGTTCTTTTGAGAGCCACTGAAAAACTACAGCTAAAAGAGAAGGAGAGGTACACAGGCGATGTTTACTCACTGAGAAGCTTCGGAGTTGGTGTTGATGTGAGGGTGCACGAGAGAATCCAGGAGACTTGAGTTAGTACCAGTGACTTGGGGAAGTATATGGGTGATGTTCTGGGTGGCTGTTTGGACTGCCTAATAGAAGAGTGAAGTTAGGATTTTCATGATGGCCTTCTCCAAAATGCTTCCAGCTCCAGGGCATGAGGCATGGCAGGCAGGCAAGGATCCAGAGTTGTGGTACATGGGTAAGACCACATTGTAGCAATGACAGGTATTTCAGTACATTAGGAACTGACAAACTTCTTGAAACAGAAGGAACCCATAAAGGAAGGTGTGCCGGTTTGGCCAAATTTAGAAATACACCCTCTGAGAGAAGGCAGGTCACCACCTCTCCCCCACCAGGTTTGGGAAAAATAAATTTTCCTCAAAGGAAAGTGAAGAAGATAAAAACAATTTATTTAACGAAAAGACGGGAAAAGGAAAATAATGCTAAATAATAAAATTCTGCTGTGAAGGAAAAAACCTGGGAAAGTGTTAAGAGTCCTTCCTTTGGTCTCCTCAGAGCTGGGGCTTGGCCCAGGGCCAGGCCCTCTGTGCCCAGTGGAAAGTTCTCCCTATGTATTCTGGTGTTGAAGCAGTCCAGCAGAAAAGGGAGAAAATCCGAAATTCCAGGGAAGGAAAAGCAAAGTTCAACTTTCAGCCTCTCTCCGGAGAAAAAGAAGCTGAAACTGGCCAAAAACTGACCCAGGAGCAGCAAGCCAGGTGCTTCCTTGCTCCCCTGCGGCAGCTGGGAAAAAAAAAAGTCGCTATCTCTGTGTGACCTTGAACAAGCTGCAAACTGCTTTGGAAAAGTTTTGCTCAGTTTCTCCTTCCCCCTCTTAGGCTCAGTTTAGAGGCATAGAAAGGCACAAGAATTAATTTCCGGGCATAGGGCAGCGATATGGGATACACATCATAAAGTCACCCCAAGACAGAAGGACAGACTATTTTGATCAAGGTGGAGACAGACTGCCTATGAAAATTAAGAAGGTCATGCAAGATTATTTAAACTAGGAACTGGAAAATGTTGACAAGCACGGAGAAGCACCTCATTTGGATTGATTCAATTTGGCAGTATAACCTGAATGATATGCATCATACCTCTGAAAAGGCCAGAAGGGATATAAACAGAAATAGAGAAGGCAAGTCAGTTTCCCTAAAATGTCAGCTGACTAGTCTGGGAAAGCTAAACCAAGGGCAAAACTAACAAAAGCTGCCTTCTACAACAATTTTAGAAGCCTTTAAAATAATTTTTTGGTAACAAACAGCAACCCTGACATAATAGACATCTCAGAGGCCTGGTGAAAGGATAATTAACAGGATACAGTGTTGCCAGGCTACAAGGTTTGAAGGATGACAGAATTAAATGCACCGGTGAGGGCAACCTATGTGAAGAAAAATACAAAGTTTAACAGCATAAAAATATCATGGGAAAAGAGAAACATTATGGAATCCTGTGTGGAAATCTGATACTCTAATAATAATAATAATAAAAGAAGTAACACTAGGATCATACTTTGGGCTTTTTGATCTGGAGGATGATAGTGCTCAGGTAATACTGCAAATTTAAAACAGGTTGCAATGGGATGAGATTTTCCCTATACATATACAGACTGAATCATTGCTGCCTCAGGACAAGAGGCAGAGACAAGACTGTTGTATACAGTAAATGTCCACTCTTCCTAAAATAACTAATCTTAGCACTCTTATGAAAAGCTATCATTTGGGCTTTGGTCCTGAGTAATGTACAGAGCCTAATTCAAATGGCATTAGTTGAAGTGCACTCTGTAACAGCAATCAGTATAAAATTAGGCTTAATATTTCAGTAGGAAAGAAAAAGCCAAACAAATCCTGAGTACAGAGATTAAATTTCAGGAAAAGGAATTACATACAAATGAGGCTATTAGCAAAAATACCCCCAAAATTAATACTCAAAAAAACCTGCAAGCAGCCTTGTGGCTGTTTGAAAATACTTTATTGGAAGCCCGGGCAAACTGCTCAGAAAAAGAAAACATAATGACCCAGTAAAAGCTGTGTATAGCTAAACTTAGAAGCTACTGTATAGAAATGATTGACTTTAAAAACCAGAAGAATTGTCCACATGAGGAGAGCAGCAAAATCATGGCATACAATATGACACAGGAACTTACAGAAAACATAAATGAGTTTGGAAAGATACTCAAATGGATAATAAAAAGGTGTTTAAATACCTCAGAAGCTGAAAGCCAGCTCACAAAACAGCTGGACCATCTGATGACCCAGTGTGTGAAAGTGGCATCTGAAGATAAGATGAGACTTATTTTTTGTATAATTTTTTTTTTTACTGTTAAAGCTGTTTCCAACATGCACTGCTTTTTTTTTTTTTTTTTTTTTGTAGCAGATTGGTTAGGGTAGCTGTATCAGTTTGAGCTAAGTATACAGGAAGTATTTGACTACATAGAATAAGTTAGATGACAGCAAGTCACCAGGATTAGCCCCCAAGAGCTGTGAAGGAACTCAAACGTGAAATTGCAGACCTGCTAGCCAAAATGTGTAACCTATCATCACAAGGAGGCACTGAGTCAGGGGCCTGGAATATCGCCATTGTAAGCCCCATCCACACACAGGGCTCCAGAGAGGCTGACTGAGTCTGTCTTTCATGTCTGGTTAAAATGGAAGAGCCAATTTTAAAGTATGAGATTAGTGAGCACATAGATAAACACAGACTGTAAAGAAAGAATCAGCATGGTCTCTGAGAAAGGAAATCCTGCCTTGGTAGCTTGCTCTCAGTATGTGGTACATGGATGCAGCTGTCAGTAAGGGAGCCAGTGTTTCCCTGACCTGAAAAAATCCAGGTCCATGTCATGGGAAAAAGGCAGAGACTCTTGAAGAAATAGCAGAAAATGTACAGGACTGACAGGACCACAGTGAGTTCATCTTGCCTGAAGTCAAGGACCCACAGCAAACCTGCCCACCTTCATACCTGCTCTGACAACCTTGCCTCCCTTTTTTCCCAGTTAGGGTTGTTTGCAGAGGTGTAGATGCCCAGGTAGAGCAGCGTGCCTGTGCCCTGCTAAATGTTGAGCATGAGAATGAGCTCATGACCTGGGCCACCAGGTCAGATTTCTTGACCTGCTCACCCAGTGAAAGAGACCATCAAGTTGGTGACTTAAAGAGGCTTTTACATCCATCGATTCATCTGGGTTTTCACACAGCTTTGTAAGCACGAATCTTCTCCCACTAGGGAAGAAAAAAGACAACAGGTCAAGAGCCAGCCTTGAAACTCTTGCTAATGAAAGCCAACAGTCTTGTTCCAAGGTCCTGAAGAGCTTTACCAAGATTTCTGCTCTAGCTCATAGTGCATCAAGTGACTCCCACAAAGCAGGGACTAAGGATATATTAGGATATATATATCCCCTAATATATAGGGATCCCTATAGTATATTTATGATATTCCATGTCAAGCGCTTTCCTCGTATTGAGTATTTGACCAGATAGGATTATCACAGGTTCTGTCACAGGATCATACAGGACTGATCTGATTGAATCACATCTTCCAGCACGGACATCAGTTGCAGAAGATGGACTTCACTGGAGTCTTGTGCTGTGGAGAGAACCCGGAAATTTGTGCCTCAGCTCTCCCACAACAGGACCACTGTGACCCTCCTACACAGTAAGGGAAACATCCTACACATTGAGAATTCATGCCAGATGTTGGCATGGTCCAGGCCAAAGTTGTCTCAGAATACATCCAGGTCAAACTTGTCCCAGAGAACACAACAAAATTCTGCAGACAGTCTCTCTGTGCATGGAGAAAAGCAACAAAGACCTTCTGAGAATGTGACCAGAGTGCATGTCAGCTCCAGCTGGTCCTGGTTGTCCTCACTGGCCTTTGGGAGCCCGTTCTACAGGTTGTGATAACCAACACAAACAATGGTATCTCTACAGGAGAAGCCTGCACTAAAGGTCAGTCCTTTTTCATTCATCTGCTCCAAATCCATAAAAGCGGGTGTGTCCTCTGCCAAGAAGCAACAATGTGTTCCTTGGCATGCCTCTTCTCTGAAGTGTAAAAGTGCCTGCCAAGATCTTTGTCTCAGAAGAAATGGATGACTGAGCATATGGCAGTACCCTACATCCAGATGTCTTTCATGGTCCAGAATTTTTTCACTTCTCCTGATGTTCACTGAAGGGATATGGATTGTTGCAAAGTGAATCCAGGCACCTCTCCAGGTCTCCAAATCCTTGCTCAGATGTTTTATCACTGTGTCCTTCTGCTGAGGGAATCTTCTGGTTATCCATCTATAGCTGCAGCAAAAGAGCTTGGCATTTTCCTCCCCTATACTTCTGCTTCTCTAGGTTCAGGTGACTTGGGAGACATCCCCACATTCCCAAGGAGCTTCTCCGCTTACCACAGTCCCTGAAACGTGGGGTTTTCTCTTTTGATTTTGTGATATCAGTTCTCTATCATCTTTTCAGGCAGGCAGTTGCCAAACAGTTGACATACTGTTTGTCTCTTCTGAACAATGTGATGTGGTGAGAGAGATTCCCCAGTAATCCAGCCCTTTAGTTAGCTGTGCCATTGGATGAAAAGAGCCTTGATATTATCCAGTTACTTGAAATCCCTATTAATTTCAGTCAGATAAAGTAAATTCAAATGAGAGTATTTATTTATATCATCCACAATTGGCAGTATCATGAAAAGTAATTACGAAATACAAGAATAAATATATTAAAAAACCCAAATGCATTAATCTATTTCAGTGTGGTTAAATTTGAAATATGTCTCAGTCTCTCTCTTCTCCTCTTTCTCTCACTTTTTTCATTTTTTTTTCTCCATTCAGGTGACACATCCTCATTTTGGTAAGACCTCCCTATTAGTTCTTAACTTTCCTTAACCAGAGAGAAAACTCTTCCCACTTTGCCTAGCGAGATGATGTTCAATAAGATGCAACTGGGAAAAAAAAAAATCAGACTTTTCCCCCTTGAATCATTATTCAATTGTGTGAGTGCACATTGCCAGCTCATCTCAAGCTTCTCCTCCACCAACATTGCCAAGTCTTTCTCAGCTGGACTGGTTTCAATTCGCTCATCCCCCAGCCTGTATTGATACTGAGGATCGCCCCCACCCAGATGCAGGATGTTGGAGTTGGCCTTGGCCTCGTTGAACCTCATGAACTTCCCACTGATCCACTTCTTGAGTATGTCCACGTCCCTTTGGATGGCAGCTTGTCCCTCGGGTATGTCAACCATGCTACTTGGCATGGTTCAGAGGTCAGTACATTTCCATAAATTAGGCCTATTTGTGAAAGTCAGTGCCAGCAGACACATAGCAGGCATCATAAAGCAATCACTTGTCTTTCCAAAAACTGATTTTCAAATTATTGGATTTTAAAAGAGTAAGAATTAATTGGATACTGGTGCCTTTTCAGGACATAGAGAACATAAGTGATGAAACAGTATTCAAAAGAATTAAATTTTCCTGGGTATCCATTTTGACGCTCACTAGCATCTGACGTCTTGACATGCTGAACACTTCCAGGGGCAGAGATTCTGGGATAAGCCACGCAATTCTCATGAATCATCCAGAAAAGTAGTTGTTAGGAGAAAGACCCTATAAACTGGGATTTCAGAACAATGAAGTGAAATTAAATTAAAATTGAATAAATGTACTGTGAGAGAACCAACTTATCCTTGAGACTATTAGATTTTAAGGGTCTCTCTTTTTATTATAAATATAATTACAAGACAGGAGGTGCTGATACTGTTCCCTGCAAAATGAAGCTTGAAGAATGCCATATGCAGACAATCAAAAAGAATGAGTTCACAAGCATTATCTTCCTGACTTTGTTTATAGGCTTGAGCTTATAAAATTCCATAACTGCACATAAAATTCTGTAAGTTCTGTTTAAATGGGATCATTACTAAATTGGCAGCTAATCACAAACAATACAAAAACAAGTGAAAGTGAATATAATAGTTTTATGTATGTAATAGGCTGGGAAGCCACATACTCCATGGAATGGAGCTAGAGATGTGTCTGAAAGATAGGTGGCAACACAAATATAAAGATGCCAGGTAAGGAGATACAGAGATATACAGGTGGCTAAATCAGACCTTAGAGATATGGGCAAATCTAAGCATTTCTTAGCTGCAACAGGAGATAAGTAAAACTGCTGGAAAGAATCCAAGCAGAAAAGTCTCTTTAGATCCTAGTTTGGCTGAGTGGACATCTTTCTTTGTTAAACTGAGGAAAGAGAGGTGTTTTAAAACTGCTACCAAAATGGCTAACCAGTCTTCTGGGAGGAAAAAAAAAAGAGTTTATAAATGCAAATGAAGAAAGAACAGGAAATACATTCAAAAGCTGTCATTTACTTTGTTGCCTGGAGATACTGTGAATCATCAGAAAACTTGGAGATAGGCTTATGGGGATAGTACACTGTAAAGCACTCATCCTTCATTCACGTTCATAACTTACATAAGTGGGTGCCTTTAAATTCTTTTTCTAGTATAGTTATTTAAAGATTTAGCTGCAGCTGGAAATAAGATGCAACAGTCTTAATGAAATTCCCTTTCAGCATGGATTTAGAATATGAATAGCTTCAGAATTTACACAGCTTTGCAGGGTTCTACTGTTAATTTCTATGTTATTCAGGATTATGAGCATTATGCACTTAGTTTGTAATGAATGTGAACTATTCTCAAATGAGTTACAATTATTCCTCTAAAAAATTTCGTGGCTACTCTCCAGTAATGAGTGCATTAAAGTTCTTAGCAATAAAAGCCCTTAATGTAAACAAATGATAAATATTTTAACCAGTTACATTGCTACAGCAGAACAACTTTTAACAACATTGCAAAACTTCCATACATTGGAATGGTAACAGGCTCTCACCATGATATCTGCCTTGCTGGCCTTCTCCCTGATTTTTACCCATAAACACTCAACGCTATTGCCACCATCATCAAGCTCTGGACAATTGAAACCTTCACGAATATACAGAGCTACCCCACTGCCTCTCCTTCCTCGCCTATCCCTGCTGAAGAGTTCATAGCCAGTGATTTAGTCATTAGTTTATAGCCAGTTTATAGTCAGTGTGATACAAATAATGATCTCATAAGCTTCATCTTCAAGTGCGCTATATCGCACTGATAGGTAAGCAGAACAAAGGGTGTATGTCCACAGAGTCTTGTTGGGGTTTTTTGCAAAAATCTGTGGAAATGACAAGAACTCATAAATGCTAAGTCAACTTAATTTTGTGAGAAAAGTGTTACAGGTTTTTCAAATTGTTTTGAAGCTGCTTTAGTAACTCAGACAGAGAATCAATAAAGGTTTATTCCTGAGTAGAAGGTCAGTTGGAGTAGGATATTTCAGGTAACCCATCTTCCCAGTATGACAAAGGAAAGTGGTTTGATCAGCACTCATATATATTTTTCCCACTGCCAAGCCTGTAAGACCAGATTTGTATTTACAGGCAGGTAAATTGATAAAAAGAAGTGCTGAGTCAGATTTATGCCTTGAGGGCAACTATATTATATTTTATCCACCCTGAATAAAGGAAAAATAAAACAGGACAGTAACAAATGCCCAGTTTTAATGGAACACTGTTATAGGTGCCTAACTCATACACTTCATAAGTTACTCTACACAATTCAGCTGATCAACCTGCATATTACTGACAAATGAGTTTGTCAGTAATGTCAGGACCATGGGCTCACATTTTGAGTTGGGGATGCTCTCACACGGTAGATCTTACTGGCTAAGAGAAAATAATAAATTTATTATTCCTAGAATGGTTGTCAAAATATCAATTTTCATTCACTTAACCACAAATAAATTAATTTATATGTCAATTTTAACCATAAGTTCAAGGAAGCATACACTGAAATTAAAGGCACATGTGCCATAGAGTCACTACCATTTTATGCTTTATGAATGGTGTCCTTCTTAGAACTAAAAATTGGAAACTAAATACAGTCTTTATTATCACTATCCTCAAAAAGGAGCAGGAAGGTGTTAAGGATGGAACCAAGGCAGGGAGCCCTGAAACTGCACCATCATGTGATAGTATTGATAAATTATTTAATATCTGCTGCTTTTATTTGGCATTATGTCTTCATGAAGTGATATCCTGTAGCAGTGCGTTCTGCTCTGGCTGAATATGTTTCATTTCCTTTGCACATGTCTTGCTGCCATGGAAGATAATAAAAAAATAAAACTGCCAGAATTCTACCTCCTGCCAGTTTTGATAGAATTTAGGAAAAAAATAGCAGAATTTTATCTTAAAGACTTTCATTATGTTCTTTCAGCATGATGTAAACTGAAACAATTTATCCATCAAACAGTTCATTTTAACATAAAGCTAATTATGCTTCACCAAAGTCCCCTTAAATCTTACACTGTCCTTAGAATCTAGTCAGTGTTTTAATACTGTTACGAGGTTTGAAAACTTTGATCAGGAGAGCTAGAAGTATTTTGAGAAATAACGGTTGAATGCCAGGCATTCATAGCCAGGAAAAAAGGGTACTAAGGAGGAAAAAGCTGAGACAGGTAGAGACAATTTTAATGAAATTTGGTAAACTTGGCTTCTGTTTTTCATTTAAATAAACTCATAATTTTAAGACTTTGCATTATATAATCCCTCAAAGCTTTTGAAATGTTATATCCAGGAGTTTTATTCATAACAATAGAAGTGAAGCAAAATAAAAGATAAAAATATGTTCTTCTGTCATTAGCAGTGTGTGTACTGTGCTTTGAAAATGCATACTTTGTACATACTAAAGGCCAAAATTTCCAGCTATTTTACAATGGAGTTGAAAATAAAAAAAATGAATGCAAATCTTCTAGTTATGAATAATTATATAAATGTAAGCCCAGAAATATTTTACTTGCTTTTCAACAGAAAGTCAAAAATTCAGTGTAACTTTTATTTTTGTTAACTGCCGTTTTCTGCCAATTACAATTTCTGATGGTTTCAGTCTCTTGGCTTTTCCTCATCCTTCTTTGCCAGCTCTTGGAATGAATGAGTAGGTTTGGGTAAGAGCCTTGGGGATTAGAGAAGGCTGAAAACAGTGCATTTCAATTTGGAGAAAAGTATTAATGTGAGAAACAGAACTGTAGAAACACAGATATTTTACACACGCTTTTTTGCACTTAAATATCACCAGTAACTGTTTCCCGGCCCCATCCTCCTTTTAAAAAAACTATTTATTGGCATCTATTCTTGGAAATAAAATGTTTTCCTAAACTTCTAATTTCTTTGCTGTTTTTCTGTTAGATACATATCTCACAGACTTCTGCAAGGACAAGCAGTTACAGAAATCTATTCATTTTTGCTTTAAATATACAGAAAAGATGAAGTCTGACCACTTTGGATCTACAGTCCACCAGGTAAAGGACATCAATTACTTAAATAGCTATGACAGAAGCTAGTAAGTAGTATGGTTCATAAAATCATAGAGCAAAAGGCTATGCCCTCTCTTTTCAATTGCTAAGCAAACCTGACAGATTTCACAGAATGTGACAGAATAATTATAAATCCATTATTAATCCACTTTTATAATATAATTTTTATTAGGATGAAAGTTTTGAAGATAAAATGTAAGGATGAGAAAAGTCTACATATTCCACCTCGTAGGTATTAATTATCCTCAATCTGTATAGATTCCTGGCATTTACAGAGATAAGTTCCCGACTTTTTTTCCGATCTGTTTAATATATGTGAATCTTGGATCTGAGCTCAAGGCTTTTAACGGCTTGTTTGACTTGAGTCTTAAGTAAGTATAAGAGATGATGCACAGGGCTGGATTGGCTATTTCTTCTTCCTCAGGCTTATCTAAGCTTCTGGGGATTTTCATTAACTGTATCATCATCCAGTGTGGAACTCAAGAGTATAAACACCCTTAATAATAAACAACAATCTTTAAATAATGTATTTTCCACATATAAAATTCACAGAAGATTTCTCAGTATAAGAAGATGATGCTCATACATCTCGAATATAAAATCTTTCACAGCTTTCCTAACTCACCAATCTACTTTCATTTATCCTTTAACAGTTACCACACACACAGAGGAAAACTACGTCATCCTGCTGTTCACTCAGTGTGTGTGCTACAGTCTCTGTTGGTTTAACTTTTTACCTCTCAGTCAGAGTCTGTGTACTCTTCCTATTTTTTATACTGGTTGCCAGAGTAGACTCCCTTCTGCATTGGCTCTTAGGCTTTATTGTAGTTCTGAATACCATTAATAACTGACTAATAAGATGTCTACCACAGGCCATTAAAATCAAATAACATATATGTGAAAAATCTTGAGTGGAGCCAGTCACAAGTTGCATGACATTACCATTTTATCACTCTCAAAGGCGAAAATCTTCCTTCTGTGTGCCAGCACCACTGCTAAAGTTCTTAGTGTATCATTAGCTCCATGAAACACTGATATAATATAAAAAACCCCTTGAAATTACAATTATTTCATCTTCACCATAGGAATGGAACCAATAATTATTCTTAAAACACTAGGATAACAACACAAATTGTGTGTCTGTGGCAACTGGAACACCATTAATCCTTTTCTAAGCAGTTTAGAGTTAAAATACTTTGAATTTTAGGTGCCAAATTCTGGGTTTTGTAGCTTTTCCCTTGAGATCAGAAGCTAAATCTTAGTTCCTATGAATATGTATGAAGATCCTTCTGCATTTTGCTCCTATGTTTGAAATAGTTGTCTGTTTTGTGGGTGAAGTGCACAGTTAGTCCGTGAATAGAATAAAAATAATGATTTTTGTACAATATGTTTGGTAGTAAAAGCTTTTTCTTCTTTAGCTCCATTTTTTCTTCTCTGCACAGATAATTTTTGAATTCTGTTTTTTTTTCTTAGGACATTAATTGTATTTTTCTCCTTACTGGGATATCTGAACAAACTATAAGCACTCCTTTGGTTTTGCCTAGAAATCAATATGATCTTGAAATGTTTTACACTTCATTTTCTGCTGCCATTTTTGTAATTGTGATCAGCACTCTTAAAGAAAAAAAAACCACGACTAAAGAAACATTGGCCAGCTGTATAATATATTCTGAGCAGAATTTTCCAGTAACAAACAGTTGTAAAAAATTCCAATAGCCTTAATTACTACTGAAAATGGTGCAACAATTTCTCTCTGCAGAATTCAGCCTGGGCCAGCCATAATTTTCAGATCTCTTTTTGTATTTAGACAGCTGTACACTCACATCTGTGTTTAACAGGCAAAGGCAAACCAAAACAGAACTATGAAAACGACAAGTGCTGCTCCTGTGTCCACTCAGTTTCCCAAGCGTAAACCTAACCCTAAGCGGAGCAGTGAAATCAGGATTTTGCTGAGGCTCAGGTGCCCAGCCTGTAGGTGGTGCCAAGGAGGGAGTGTGGAGGGAACAATGTTGGGGCAGTGCCATGATGTCCTTGGTGTGCCTTTTGTAGTTGCAGTGTCCCTGGAGCTCTGGGCTTTGTGGTTTTTTCAAGTCTAACCTAAGTGTGACCCGAACCCTAAGGGGAAGAGTAAAATCAGGCTATTGCTGAGGCTGAGGTGCCCACCATATGGGTGGTGCTGTCTTGGTTCGAAAGACTGGTGTCTGCCAAGGAAGGCGGGAACCTCCCTTGGAATGGAAAATGTGACCCCCTTCCCTCCGAATTATTATAACTGTGAAATTATGCGACTTTCAGGCAAAGATACAGGAAAAGGATCAACAGTTCTTGACTAATGTATGACAAGACAAACAAACAACCACAACGACAGCGACAACAAACAGACCCAGAACGCAGCCGCAGCCCTCTCTCGGCTGTCGGGCCCTTTCCCCTCGGGTGCAGTTCCGCTCGCAGCCGGCAGGGGCGCTGGTGGCTCCCGGCCGGGCAGGGCGGGTGCGATGGTTCCCCCGTGCCTGCAGGGGGCGCTGTGGCGCGAGCTCGGCCGCCTCCCTCACATGGAAATGGCTGCTCCGCTGGCGTGAGAGATAGGAAAGGGGCTTCCTCTACAACCTCACAGCAGCAGCCGGTCGCAGTGCCACTTGGAAAACTGAATGGACCGCAGGAGGATACCTTGCAGCAGCAGGCTGGAACAGCAGAGGCGAGCACACCAGGGGTCACAAACAAAATGTAGCAAAAACTCCAATGCTGTGCCAGGAGCTGCGGGTATCTGGCTGGACAGGGAGTGCTGAGTTTAAATGCAGCAAAAAAGCCCTGAAGCAGGGGCAGAAAACAGCGGGGCTGGGTGGCGGATTGCTCCCTTGGCTAGCTCACCTGCGATGCCTGGTCCCGGGGTCAGGCATGCAGCGGCAGCAGCTGTGGAAGGGGATGGAAGGCTCCAGGTGAAGCACTGGCACTGGGCTCCCAAGGAGCACAGCAGCAGAGAAACAAGCTGGCAAGCCCCAGTCAGAGTCCTGAAGTAAAAAGAAAAGAAAGAAACAGGCAAAAACCACAGGACAACAGGATAACCAGTAAGAGAGCTGTGCTGACATGGCTTTGGAGTTGCTCACCCCCACTGAAAGAAGGTAGCAGCCCCTGACCCCCAACCTTTCCAGCATCCCAGGCAGCCCCTTGCCCATTTTTATACTCCCAGAAACAGGGTAGACAAGGACCATTCTGGAAACAAAAAACAAACCAAAAAAATGGAAATGGGATATAAACCATCCCCAAGACAGGTGCCAAGAAGCAAGATGCTGAGGGAGCAATGCTGGGGCAGTGCCATGCTCTATCCCTGGAGCTCTAGCCTTTAGGGTTTTTTAAGCCTAACCCTAAGTGTAACTCTAACCCTAAGGGGAGAAGTAAAATCAGGCTTTTCCTGAGGCTGTGTTAGCAAGCCTATGGTTGGTGTCAAGAAGCAAGATTCTGAGGGAGCAATATTGGGGCAGTGCTGTGCTCCCCTTGGATGCATTTTGTAGTTTCAGTGTCCCTGGAGCTCTAGATTTTGTGGATTTCTCAACCCTAACCCTAAGCATAACCCTAACCCTAAGCCTAACACTAACCATAGTCAAAGAAGTAAAATCAGGCTATCGTTGAGGCAGAGGTTCCCAGCCCATGTTTGATGCCAAAGAGGAAGGTGCAGAGAGAGCAATGCTGGGGCAGTGCCATGCTGGCCTTGGTGTGCCTTTTGTAGTTGCAGCCTGGAGCTGTGGGCTTTGTGGTTTTCTCAACCCTAGCCCTAAGTGTAATCCGAAGCCTAAGAGGAGCATTAAAATCATCCTTTTTCTGAGGCAGAGGTTCGTAGCCCATATTTGATGCCAAGGAGCAAGGTATGGAGGCAGCAATGTTGGGCTAGTGCCGTGTTCCCCTTGGCATGCCTTTTGTACTTGCAGTGTCCTTGGAGCTCTAGGCTTTGTGGTTTTTTCAAGCCTAACCCAAAACATATTCTCAACCCTAAGGGGAGCAGTAAAATCAGCCTTTTGCTGAAGCAGTGGTACCCAGCATATGGTCTCTGTGAAGAGGAAGGATTCTAAAGGGAGCAATGTTGGGGCAATGCCATGCTCCCTTTAGTATGCCTTTTACACTTGCAGTGTGCCTGGAGCACTGGGCTTTGTGGTTTTCTCGACCCTAACCCTAAATGTAACCCTAAACCTAAGCTGAGAAGTAAAACCAGCATTTTGACTAGGTGCCCAGCACAAGGATTGTGCCAAGAAGAAAGGTGCGGAGGGAGCAATATTTGGTTATTGGGGTATTCTTTTTTATAAATGAAATGGACAGAAACCTGCCAAAATGATACTCACTGAGATCTCAAAATCAGGGCAGGAAATCAAACGAAGAGACAGGAGAAGAAAGTGATGAAATTTAATGCTGAAAGAAAACAAAAGAGAAAATGTTGAACCAAAGTGAAAACAATAAAAGCTAATGGGATGACATGAAGTGCAGGGAAATGGACCGAAGCTTGCCCAGTTGATCCTCATCAAAATCTTGAAATCAGAGAACAAATTGTAACAAATGCTCTGGAATGGAGATACGATAAAAAAAATGCAACTGAAAAAAATAAAGGAAATTTGGAAATGGAATGACTGCAACGAAATGGACTGAGATGAAATGAAGTGCAGTGAAAAGGACTGAAACTTGCCAAAATTGTTCACATTGAAATCCTGATATCAGGGGAAAAAGGTAAACAAAGAGACAGAAGAAGAAATTGAAGAAATGAAATGCTGAAATCTGGAAACAAAATTAAATCAATGCACAGGTGAAGAGTGGGATGAAATGAAATGTTAAAAATAAGTGAGAAAATTCTGAACCGAAGTAAAAACAATAAAATGGCATGGGATGTCTTGAAGTGCAGGGAAACGGACCAAACCTTGGCGAATTGCTACTCACTGAAATGGCTAAATTTCATTTCCTTTCATGAAAGGAAGAATTTCAATGAAATTTTGAAGACAAAGTGAAACACACTGACCAGGGTGGACATCTAATAAAATGAAATTCAATTTAAAGAAATGAAAGAAAATTCTGAAATGAAGTAATTGTAATCAAATGTAATGGGATGACACGAAGTGCTCCCTTTTGCATGCCTTTTGTATTTGCAAAATCCCTGGAGGTCCAGGCTTTGTTTTCTCAAGCCTAACCTCAAGTGAAAACCTAAACCAAAGCAGAGCAGTAGAAGCAGCCATTTGCTGAGGTGCAAAGCGCATGGGTGGTGTGAAGCAGAAGGGTGTGGAGGGAGCAATGGTGGGGTGTTGCAGTGGGGATACTGCAACATGCATAAATCAAACCAGGAGTCCCGTGGAAAGGAAATATATATGGACAGACAGATTCTTGCTAGATGTTTCAGAGATGTTTATTTCTCCAGCCGCATGGCCGGGGCTCTGCCCAGGAACTGTTCCAGTCACGGGACCCGAGGGTCCTTCTGCCCGCGCAGGGAACACAAACCAACCCATGGGAACGAGGCTGAGCAGGGGCAGGGAAACCCCGTGTCTGTGCCCTCAGGGCCCCTCTGCCAGGGCTACACGGCAGGGGAGGGACCCCAACAGTGGGGCAGTGCTGTGCTCCCCTTGGCATGCCTTTTGTAGTGGCAGTGTCCCTGGGGCCCTTGGCTTTGTGGTTTCATCAAGCCTAACCCTAAGGTGACCCATAAAATAAGCAATTACAGAAAAGCACCTCAACATTAGCAAAACCCTGAATCACAGAGAACTGCGTTATAGTTGAAACCATGAAGCAATAAATTTCTATTCCAAGGACATGTGTCCAAAGTCATGGTTCTCCTCCACAGAATGTAAGACACTTGAACATAGAATATTTGAACATTAAATTTCTTTAAAACCCAAACCTCTACAATTAAGACAGGAGATGACTGATAGAGTAGAACAAAGGACAAAAAAGTGACTGTCATTGGGCTCTTTCCAGTTCAATCTGTATCACTTCACTGTTGTGCAGAATAGCAATATTTTGCCAAAAATTAAAGACTGTCATGTAGTAATCTACCATAAACCTGACTGCCAACCAGAAGAAAAGCAAAATTCAGTCCCTATATTGTAGTTTTGTAGCATTCAAACTGGGTGAAATAATACAACAGAGACACACAAAGAGTACAGCTAAGAAACTATATGGTCTTTCATCTGGAAGCTATCAGGCTATTCTGACATGTTGTATTACATTTGGCATAATTCCTCTCTCTAGCACAGGAAGATGGATAATCTAGAACCAACTCAGTATATGAGAAGGTGGGGAATTATATAAACACAATGCCTGTTTCTGCTTAGCAAGGACAAACAAAAAACTTAAGAAAAAGAAAGGCTTCAGTTGATGACATTTCTAATTCTTAATTTCCTATTCAGGTACATTAGAATGGGACTGGTTGCTGATTAGATACAGTAATATCAGCAGGAGTTACAGCTACTGCATAATACAGAGGACTTGGACAGTGACCTACAGTGCTACTTCATCACCTGGGTTGAATTATCTCAGCCAGTATTAGCCACCTAAAAATTAGCTGCCTAATCTATGCTAGTGCTGTGGATTCCTTCAATGGAGATAAATGAACCTCTTCAGTGCTACTATTCTCATCCCTAGGTAGGTATTCACAGTGCATAAGATGAATTGTCCTTTGGAGATGCCTCACTCTCTGTGAATTTATCTACATGATTATGATAGATCAGGTACCTCCATGTTAGCTGGGTAAAGTTGGATATGATGAAATTCATGCTTATGCATTTGATGGTAATGGCATTTCTTCCGTTATTAGCACAAATCCATGAGGGCGTATCTTACTATCTTACTAAAAGATACCTTAGGAACCAAGGCAGAGAAATTTGTGAGGAATAATTTCACCTGAGAAGAAGACTGATTTGCTCCAGAGAAGAAGCTAAGCAGCCATTGATACAGAAATCTCTCCATACCTACTGCAAGTCACGGCAGTTATAAAAGAATGGGAGCAATACCTACCATCTGGGAGGTTTAATAACATCAAAAGATCTTCTATGCAAAAGTTATCATATAAAAGCATTATGTAGAATACTGGCAATATCTAGGGAAGCTCATCTTATTAGTACGGTTTTTTCTTCTCCATTCTTGAAAAAATAGGCACTCGAAATTTTTAGAACGGTATCTTATTCCTGTGTGACATGAACAGTCATTTTTCATTTGATTAACAATGCTAACTTACCTTTTGCAATAATAATTTATAGATAGTAAATTAAATAGTATAAAAGTATCCACTTTGAACAAATATGAAATGCCAGTTTTGCCCAGTTGCACGTGGTGTTAAAAATTGATATTTCCCCCCCCCCCTCCAGCAAGTCAGAATTGTTTCTCCATAAGTGGTGGTGTTTACTCTGTTCACTTACATGCACATTGAATGTAGGGGACTGTATCCCTTTCACTTATAAAGCAGTAGATTAGTTTTTAAGAAAGCTGTTTAAGTCAACACTGATATTAGAGAATAAGAATGTCACAGTAATGTAGGAATAGAATACATTGTATGAAGCCAATACAATAAGAAATCTGTGGATATTGTTTTTTTCTGCAGAGTAAGAGAAAGAAGATACATTCAATAAAATCATACATGAAGCCTATTTTAAGCACTTAAGAAAAACTGATATATGGAATGATATGCAATGAAACGTAGGACACACAGAGTAATTTTAAAACAAGTAACTGTTACATGCATTTTAAAGATACACAAATTTGATCAAGTTATATGTCAGTATGACATGAGCAAAAAATCTTTTGCAGCGTTTTTTTAGTGTTGTTTAAAGAAATCTTGAAAATTCTATTGTGATTGAAAGTTCTGTTGAAAGGGTCTTTTCTTCTCCATAACCTACTCCTTGGTTGTGGGGGCCAGTGGGGCTGCTGGATAAGGAATGAAGGGAGCCCATGGCAGGACAAGTCCTAGGTTCCTTTCCAGGTTAGGGTGACTGAAAAAGCATCCCCCAGAATGCTCTGTTCTGTCATGTTAATGTACACCAGTTCTGCTTCCCTGGTTGGCTCCGTTGGCCGCCCCACCCCGTGTTACCTTACACGCCCTCAGAGTTTCTCTATTGGTTCCCTTACCCTGGCCCCGCCTTTATACTGCCCCTTGCCCTCAGATCATTGGTCTCTGCTGCTCTCGCCGCTCTGCTATGTAACCCTGGAACCCCGTTTTTCAGGGATGCCTTCTCTGGAGCCTTGCTCCGGTGTGGCTGCAATAAATCTCTCCAGTAGAACCCCATGCGAAGACCCTTCCTGCTCATTCACCGTCGGATTGTTTTACCAGCTATCCGGTGTGTGTGTGCATGTGTGTGTGCAAGTGTGGCGGCTGCACCGAGCGGCTTCCTCCTTGGAGGTGCTTTTGGGAAGGTCACGGCACTTTACCATCCAACACCGCTGTGACACTTGGTGTTTTGACAGATCTTCTATGCTTAGCTGTAGTACTGACTAAAGCAAAGCTGTAATTTTGTAAAGTAATAAGATAAGCAAATACTATTCAGATTAAAAGGAAAAAAAATTTAAACAGTGCTAAGAGTGAGAGGAGATTCAATTTATTTCAAAGAACATGTTTTACAGTGCGCAATTTGAAACAAAAATGTAGCACTTTTATGGAATTTATTTCTCTTTTTTACATATTTTTCAGAGAATAATCTGTTATCTCCATAAGGATCTTTCAGCTTTTGCTTTTGCTTATATTTCTAGAAAAGTAAAGGTGCATTTTTAATAATGAAAAGGGTGGTTTGGACAATAGCATCACAATTTTTGAAGTAATCTTACAATTTAACTTTGAATTCTGTGGTAGTCCTGAAGTTATTTTGAATAACCTGATACATTCTAAGGTCAAGCATCATTTGGGAAACATCTGTTTCAGGGACTTAATTTAAAAGTTGTCCTTGGAAGAAGAAATACTATGAATAGTGTTTTTGCTTTGTGAGTTTACTTTCAATGAACATAGGTGCACAATAGGCATAGTTTTAAAAAGGTTTCAACATAGACAAGCTGTTCTAGGACAGAAGACAATAGGGTGACAATATTGTCGTAGAGTCATAGAATCATGTATGTTAGAAAAGACTTCTAAGATCATCAAGTGCAACCACTAACACAGCACTGCCAAGTCCACCCCTAAACCATGTCCCCAGGTGCTGCATCTGCATGTCTTTTAAACACCTCCAGGGATGGTGACTCAACCACTTCCCTGGGTAGGTTGTTCCAATTCTTGCTCCCAATGACTGGGCAAAAGAATACTCACTACATGACATTTGTTCCTCATCTGGCATGACCCTGAAGCATTTTTAGAACTAAGACTCATTAGTCATTAATCTCATCTGCAGGTTATTAAATATCACAGTTGCCAGAATTCGTGATGATCAAAACATTTTTGAATGAGGAGAGAAGAGACTGGGAGAGGGTTTTTGAACTGCTATGCTTGGAAATGACTTAAAGGTCTTATAAAATGGATTTAACTCTTGGAACAAAGTCTTTTGGTAAACTTGGAAAATGTGTTGCCTGTCTGTCCTAAAAGCATCATAAGAAATAATAGTAGTTATGTCTAAACAACTTGGCAGCTGCTGTGGCTGTCCTTAATGGCATGAACACCTTACCCCAAAGGGAACAGTTTTTATGTTAGTCATGGCTCAGGGTAGGCACTGATGAAACATGTAATTTTAAGTTTTGAGCCCTGGCTCGAGAGAACACCTTAATTTACAACAGTACTTAAATTTATGCACTTGTCTGACAATTCATTCTTAGCTGGACTGAAGGAAATGAAGTGATAGTCTGTTAGGAGGACACAGAAAAGATACTCACTTTAAAAGCTGTTTAAATTACAATTACTTGATCTTTAATTCCTCATTATCCCATACAAACCTTGATGCTTCTGAAGAATTTGTGCTGTTAATATGTTTTTCAGTGGAAACTCCAAATGTATCTTAGAGATTTAATAAATATTTACAAGTGATATGTTTGTGACTTGATGCAGAACATGCAGCATTTAGCACTCTAATGAACTTTAATGGTTGGCTGAAAATCTGGGAATAATTCAAAATTTAAATGTCTAAAATAAATGTCCTCTGAGGGGACTTTTCCACTAAAGCTTTTTTTACTTTTTAAAGAGTAGCAGAAGTGTAGCTGTTTATTTGTTATTTTGTATACACCCACACGGTTCTCAAAATGCAGTTTAATTCTCTTACACAAATGGACTGCTTTTTATGAGGTAATGTACTAGATGTAATTACCATCACAGGAGCTTTGTTCAGAGTATTGCAATTTTTTAAATGCCATCCTGTTCATCATTTAAGCAGATAGTAAAAATACATATTTATATAATCATTAATATTTAGTTATGCAAAAGACTCTTCTATTTCTATTCTAGCTTGACAACAAGGAAGCTCTAAGCAGATGCTTTTCTCTCCTTCTTGGTATCCTGCAATCCACAAATGGATGCTTTCTTATTTTGCAGGATGTCACAGCTCTTCCTTTTTCCCATGAAAGCAATTTTTTTTTCCAGTAGTAAAATATGGTTATGACATCCAGACATATATCTCATGGCACTCTGACTCCAAGTTCCCAAATACTTGATTTCTCAAAGGATTATATGTGTAGGACAAAGGAAGGTTAAGGAGAGTAAGATTAACAACCATCTTCGATTTCAGCAATTTATTTTCATGGACTTATTCCTGTAAGAGAATTAGAAATCAGGTCCCACAGACACAGAATCTGGCAGACATTATGTGGAAATTTCCTGTTCTTGACCATTTAATTAATTCAATGGAGCTGATAATTCTAATTAATTTCTTCTCTGGTTTTCTGAATATTCTGCTACACCCTTGGAGAGAAGAGATGATCTCTTTTTGCATCAATCCTGGAAATACTATTTGTTACTTTTAACTATGGATTTATTGCTAGATAGAGACACAAATTTGGAAGCCTTTCACGTTTTGAAATTTCACCTCTGTTCTTCATTTCAGCCTGTCACCCAGTGAATTTATCAGTGTCATTTATGTCTTGCAGTTGTGAATTTTTATCAAAGCCTCAGGCATTGCCATAAAGAGTCCAATTAAAATATGTTCAATGTATTTTGAAAAGTTGACTTTGCTGCAGTTGAAAGCATGAATTACACTGACTCACCTGAAGCATTTAATAATTTATGTTTTAAAAGGGTTTGTTGATGTACTCTATTGAGTTTGATGCTAATGAATTTGCTAAAAAATAGTTTTGAGGATAGGGCTTAAGTTTTCAAAGTTACCTCTAATTCTAGGTATATAAATTAAGTGGCTAGATACTTAGGTTAGTCAAGAACTCACATCTCTGAGCTGCAGCTGTTCTTTACCTATGATAATCAGGACAAACCATCCAAAGGCATTCCCATAATCTGAGACTAACAATTAAACAAAACAACAGAAAAAACCAAAACATTAATATGTATTTGAAAATCTGGGATGCAACTGAGACTCAGAAATATTGCTTAGAATATTCTGGGTTTTTAGGGTTTATACTGCATTATTGGGCATTAATGTGAATAATGAATAGTGAGATTAAAAGCCAGGGTACTTGAGAGTCTCATTTAAGCCCCCCTTCCAGTGAAAGGCTGGACCAGATGATCTTTTGAGGTCCCTTCCAACCTGGACTGTCCAATAATTCCATGAGTAGAAGACTGCAAGAGGTAGCTACAGATTTCAGGAAACTCCGGCCACACTCATGATGGACTCTAAACCATCTGCTGGAAAATAGTGCATAGCTGGGGTCTAAAATAATGATATTATGAATACTATGTGTATAGTCTCCTTGGGGGATCAAGTACTAGGAGCAATTTATGTTATAAAGTTCCCTAATATTCTTACTTGCCTTAGTACAGAGTTGTTTGAACACGAATAAGCATATATTCAACAGCCTCAGTGAGATACGCAAATAAAATCATACTTTTTTGAGGAAAATGATTCAATGGCCTGGATCCTGGAAATACATTATTGCAGTCATAGTGAAATCTGTGGAACAGGAAAGCCTGCATAAAGAGTAAAACACTCTATGAAATGAAGGCTTAAGTCTACTTGGGATTCTTCAGCCTACTATGTATAGTCTGCTGAGAAATAAAGGGAAGGAAAACCAAGATATTCTTTATTAGTGGCAATAGTATTAGCATTATTATTAGCACTACCACTGATATAATTAGTACCATCATTATATAATTATCATATACAATATATTATTATCACTATTACTAATATCATCATCTTCATCATCATCATCATCATCATCATTATTCTTTAACATAATATCTTTAAGAGACTCAGAGCTGTACAATATACTGGTTTGTGGTCTAAATAATGAGTTACAGAGCTACTGATAATACTTTTACAGTGGCCACTGGGGCACATTGTGGATTATCTTTTGAAGCCACATCCTAAAGAGCATGCATACCCACATATCCTTCCCAGGAACAGATCCTCAGTCAGGCTGGGTGGACTGGGAGCTGCACTTGAACTATGAAAAGCTTGGCAGAGGGTCCTCTGGGAGCTTGAAGGAGTGCCACTGTCATACTAAGACACAGTTTTCTTTATTTGTGTGGGCTTTTTCTTTTCAAATCTGAAAGGTGCCAAACAATGCAAGGTCAGTGCTACCTTCCAAAGCAGCAGGGTGTTTATGCTGTGAACCAGGAGCATGGAGGACTGCAGGGACACATAGTCCACTGGTGTTGTGTGGGAGGACACAGCACAGCCACAGCAATTGGACTTCAGTCACTAGTTTTTTCAAATTCCAGGTGGAAAGTACCTTCTCAAAAAACATGCCTAGGCTTTGTTTTGGCAGGAACTCTTGCTTCATACCAAAAGAGAGCTTGGGAATCAACTAATGCTCATGTATCAGGACTGGGACCTAAAAACAAGAGCTGGAGAGATAAGCAAATTATAGGCTTCTGAAAACAGTGCAGATGATACAGAATGTGCCTTTTCTCACTGTTCACTGACATAAGTTGCTGCTTAAAAATACAGAGCGAACTATTGCAGTACTCTCTTCTGTAAAAATACAAAGAAGCTTGGAAGAAGACCATGTCTCAGCTATGAGTCCTTCCAGAGTTCTTAGGCTCTGATAGTCTACCAAATTAATGGTGTCCTGGTTTTGGCTGGGATAGAGTTAATTTTCTTCTTAGTAGCTGCTGTGGTGCTGTGTTTTGGATTTAATATGAGAATAATGTTGATAAGACAATAAACTTTTAGTTGTTGCTAAGTACTGCTTGAGTCAAGGACTTTCCAGAGTCTCTTACTCTGCCAGTGAAAAGGTGCACAATAAGATGGGAGGGAACACGGGCAGAACAGCTGATCTTAATTGGACAAAGGGATTTTCCATACCAAAGAATGTCATGCTCAGTAAATAAACTGAGGGGAGCTTCCTGGCGGATGATTGCTCTTGTGTAATGGGCTGGGCATGGGGCAGCAGGTGGCAAGCGATTTTATTGTGCATCACTTGTCTCTTTTGGGTTTTTTTCTGCCCTCCGTATTTCCTTTTCATTGTTATTACTATTATTATTATTGTTATTGTCATTATTATTGTTATTATCATTAGTATTATTAGGTGTATTATTTTCTCCAAGGAGAAAAAATAAACAGAAAAATATAAATAGGTGATATATATTTAAAAGATGAGAAACATAGGAATAAAGTGACGTATGTGACATCTTAGCAGTGCTCAAGGTTGCTTTTTGCTCATCTGGACTACACCTAAGTACTGAATCATCATTATTTCAGATTTTCGTTCTATGGTATTTTCAGCTGCACATTACCTTACTTCATCTTCTCACCCAGATTGGCTCTCATTCTTGATATATATATCTTGCATACTGCAGCATATTCATATTAAAATTCTTCAGAGTGTGCTTTAATTCTTCTATTTCCTCCATCCTTTCTACACACAAAAGCTCTTCTTGCCTTTCCTGGATAATCCGACTTTGTGCTAAAATTAAGACCAATGAGTCAAACTCTTTCCTGTTTCCTGCTTTTAGAAGTCAAATTTTCTAATCAATCTGTTTGCTTAGGACTATTTTCAGGACACTTATTACCTTCATATCAACACTCTTTTATCTGAGCATCTATACACAACAATAGATCAGATCCATTCTTGTCAAAGGATTACAAGATCCTCATATGATAGAAATGCAAAATAGATATGTGACAAGCATTCATAAATGTTTCTGGAAAAAAGCACTTTTTTTCAAAATTTGAGCTTTTGTTAACTTGTTTGGAAGGCCACGGTAAATGTCAGCTATTTGCATTGCTAGCAGACAGTAACATGGAATGTCACACAGATGATCACAATGAAATTGAATTCTCCAACAGTTAGCACGTGAAATGTAACTGAGAATGCTACAAAAAAAAAGAAGGAAAAATCCATGGAAGAGATATTTTTATGGTATCAGTATAACAATGGCTGGCAAGCATTCATGTTCTAAAGCCTTTGATACAAAGACAATCACTATAATATTACCAGAAAGAGATAATGTAAGTTACCAAAAGTATTTGCTTTCTGCACCAATAGGGGTTGTCTACGAAAGGCCATGCGGTATTTCACACCATTTCATTCAATGCCTTCATTCTAGAAAACACTGATGTTTCATGTGCAACCCAGATGCTTTAGCTAAATACAATATCCCATGCCAGGATAACACGACTTGCACAGGGACTCATTACTTTGACAGTTTAAAACTGCTTGTAAAATTCCTGAGTGATGCAGAGAATGGGACATAACCTACACTGTGTTCAGATGCTGCCTTCTACACCTCAGTGCTGTCAGGATCATTTCATCTTTCTTTGTGAAAGCCAATACTAGCTTGAGATATATTCATCCTAACCTCCTTGGTGACTGTGTGGGCTCCTGGGCACAGAGAGGATCGTGGGAAGAAGTGCGATAAGAGCACCTGCATCCTGCAGACTGCCTTCCACCCTGGCAGCCACATGCTCCACACTGAGTACCCATTATCACCAGAATAGCTGGATTGCTGGAGTAAGACAGGTGTAGCACAACACTCTGTTATGCTTTTTGTAGTCCTAATTACTAGTTTCTGGAAAGAACAAAAAAGATTCTTATAGCTAAATAAATATGTGTGGAAATCCCTTTACAGCTTTAGATGAGAGACTGAATAAAATGCTTTTCCACAGATCAGTAATATCCATACATATGAGCTAGAATTTTATTTTTCAGAATAATTGTCATGGGTCTGAGTCTGTTATTTCTAACATCTTGATGAACTGGTTTCTTATACTTGAATAAAAGTAACTGTGCATTCACAACCCTCTATTTTCATAGTTGTCAAGGGAAAAATGAAGATGGCTTGGTTTTGAGCTCACTAAGTGCTTTATTTTTACAAAGTGTCAGTTTATCAGATCACCTCATATCAAATTCCCATCACGTCCAAAGTTGTCCAGATTTGAGCTCATAGTTAGTTCTGAGAAAGCCCCTCAGTATATTCAGCCACTTCTCAATGATGGTAATCCTCTGCAATGTGGGTCATCAAATATTATGTCTCGTACTAAGGTTTTTTACATCTTTAGGCAATTTGAAAAATAAAGTTTTTTTCTCATGCTTTCAATTTTGGAAACTCAGAGAATGTCTTTTCTACTTAGCTTTAATTAGATTTGCTTGTCCTTCCAAAGAGGATGTTCAAGGACTTTGTTTAAAAATCATTGGTTATGTTTAATAGCATAATAGTGTTTATTTTTGTTCCCTTCTTAATATAAACCTAGAGGAAAGAAATGGGAGGTGGACTTTTATGGTCTCAGGAATAGTAATGCCATTTCTATTTGTGAAAACAGTTATTCCAATCTTGCATGGATAATAGTTACATTGTTAACAGACTCTACTGCTGAAGTATTTTGCTTTCAAAGTTAGATACATGAAATACAGCTGCAGTTGAAAGTAATCTGGCTTTTACTGTCAAGTAATTGTTGCTCACCTAACCTTCTCACCATTTTTGAGAAATAATATTATCTCCTACATTTTTAATGGGATGTTTTTTTCCTTCCTATTAGAGTTCTTACTGGTCTTGCTATCAACCTCTTATATGATCTCCTAACTACATATATTAGAAAAAAGTTAAAAAGAGGTTAGCAAGATTGATTGCTGTAAGGAATGGTTTTTCACATTGTAGGCACCTATGAATATTTAATGCAACTTTGTATATGTATTTTTGGGTTTACTTCATGCCAGAAATTCCAGGGATAAATGTAAGATTATTATATTCTACTTTGAAAGTGAGCCATTTGATATCTTAAATGAGACTTTATCTGATGACAGTTCGCCTTTTTTTACTAGAAGTAAAACAGCCCCTGTAGTTCGAAATCTACAAATTTTGTTTGGTTTTCTTACCTTAATGATGTAAACAACCATGGTTCAGAAATAGTGTCACATGTATTTAAAATTGCCTGTTGAGATGGACTTGTAGGATTGCATCTTTAAGCTCTTGGTAGGTCTTCATAAAAATCCAAAGGAGGAAAATGCTATGGGAAGGCATATCTTTTCATACCAAAGACAATTATACTTTCCCATCCACCTCAGTCCACTTGGTAGCTGGCATCCTATGATTTCTTCCATCGTTGTTGCAAAGAAGCTTATAGACATTTATGACTAATGCCATCTACCTCTCTGTGGGCTTGTATTGGCTGTTCAGCATCTGCAGAAAAACTTAGATCCCTGTCTTGATGTTAGATCCCTGTTGAATTCTTAACGACTCATTTATCTGACAGTTCTAGTGTTGGCTGTAATACAATTATTGACAACCCCCAAGGAAGAAACATACCATTCATGCTCTTATTTCCATCATCATTTTCCCAGAGGCAGTGGATTCAAATCAAATCTTCTTTCTTCTTCCTTTACCTTTAATCTGAAATACTCTCAAGGTGAGGATGACTGTACAGGGATCAGAATCATGATACAGGAGTCATTTACTGGATTCTAATTATTAACAATTTTCACAGCTGTCATACAGTATCTCAGTTTTAATTTGTTGTACTAATAAAAGGAGCAGGCTTATGGGTAATTATTTAGAGACTGCTACTTACTACAAAAGGCTTCCCCAAAATTAAAATAGTGCATTTGAAATTAAAATAGTGAATATATTACATTAATGAAGTCATAAGCCATGCTCAGCCAAGCTGCTCTGTGTCACTGGAGAAGCTTTAATCAATCAGATTGTGTCCTTTTCTTAACAGTGTTCCATTTGAAATTGTTCAGAGACCTGTCCTAAAACAGAAGACCATGATTTATTTTTTTAAATTCTTGAACATGAGTGGTCACAGCAGTTGAAGATTCTCCATAACTAATAAACTAATAAAAAGATCTTGTCTGGATTTAACATTTACTCCTATTTGATTATTTGATTCCCTAACAAAGATGGAATGAGGTAGTAGCATAATACCTTGAGATCCCAGTATGTCAGTTATCAAATCCAGTCAAAAAAGACATTAAATATAACAAGTACTGATTGTAATGATGTGGCCTGCAATCTAGAAAAAATGTTGCATTGGTTGGGAGTTATCTTATCTTTCAAGTTTTAATTATCTATCTAGACAGAAGCAACTGTGTAAGTTTTGATGAAAATAGCGTATATATTACTGGGATTTGGGAATGCTGAAAAGAAGTTATTTTTGGCAATTCTTAACAGATTAAGCAACATTACAGACTGTTCTGAGCACCAGTGGGATTTGAAACTAGATCAATTACTAATTGTCATTCAGCAATGAGTCTATCACCTTCTCTGCTGTATGAAAATTAACATTGTGTTAGTAAGAACAACATTTTAATGGAACAGACTCCCATTTGAAATTTGTAATCTGATGAAACGGAAATGTATTTTTTTCAGTATGATTTATATATTCCAAGTTTCTGCCTGGCTTTTTTTCCAAGTCCAAGCTTCAGCTTGTTGTAAATGGTCAAAATTAAAAGAGCTACTGCAATAATATAAAATTTAATATATATGGCATAACAAATACAGATCTTGGTATTTAACTACTTTGATGGTTCTCAGAGCCTAAGGCAATTTGAGTACTTGTGGTTTAGAGTAAGCATACTTTTTTCAGTTAAACATTTCCTTTTTATGGCTTCTACTGTGACTGCTACTGTCATATGGAGAATTCGAGATAAGTATTTGCTTGAAAAATTTCCAGTCACTCCAGTGGACTTAAGAACATTGTCCAAGAATGTATTTGCTGAGCAGGACCCCAGATAATATCAGAGACAGATCCAGAAATGCACCAACACCTTCTCCCGCTCCCCTATGTCCTCATCTCCAAGGGTAAGAAGGAGTGTGGGTGATCAGGCCAGGGGGAGCAGCCTTATATCTGTGATTGGTGTTGGAGGATTGCGACTCCAGGCATGCAAGGATGCTCATCTGGTGTGCTGTTCAGGCATAGCTTAAGTGCACTTGCTACAGGACTCTGACAGCACTACTGGAGATTCTTTCTTTAAAAAAATAGAGCCAGTAAAACCTTGTAAATGCAACATCCATTTTACAAGGTTAAACCAAAAGGCAGAAAAGAAAGAGTCAAAAGGTTTGGTTAATCTCATTTTCTCTCAGTGTAACTTCAGGATAATTCTGACATCTTCTAAGAATAATGGTATGCTTTTTTCAAGGATCAAAAGGGTTTTATACATGTGTAGGGTTATATGTAATTAATGGATTTTTTTGCATCTATGTGCATGAACATTGTTATAGAGCTGCACCCATATGTATGTGTGTGTGACTTGACTGGCTTTTATAATGGTAGACATCAGTATTACTCATTAGAAAAAGAATGTGTTCTGATAGCACACACATATTGCTGAAAGCTGTTGGCAAAATGCATAATCAAAAAAAGCACATTTTTCTCCTGGTGATATTATTTATTTATAGTTCCCATTGCATCTTTTACAGATACTGAGATACTGAATCATTTGTTTCATTATCTCTTTGTACTTTCCAAAACATGAAATCCTTATCTACGAGACTTCAATCGTATTCAAATTCTTTCTAAACAGACTTGGAACATATTGGTTTTTCTCTTATTTGTTGGACAACACATATCACTGCTGACATCTGAATTAAAACTACTCTTTTATGCAAAACAGCAGGACAACTTTAATTTTGTTAATATTTTGAAGAAAGGAGATAAAAAGGCCAGAACGTTTATAGGGTATTAAACAGAACATGAAAATACAATTCTAGAGTATTCTGCACATACAATTCCTTTATCTAAGGGATGAATATTGACACTGTCACTGTCTTACAGGTTTTGAAATGGAATAACAAAGCAGTTGTGACTGTTACTGTCACAATGCTAGTAGCCATTTTTCAGTTTCGTGCTATGGCTGTTTGCATTTCTTTCTCCGTGCCTGTAAAATACCAAATTAATAAATGCACAGTGATTTTATAATTGATAAGAAACTGGTACTTGCTATAGTTTCCAGTACTCACAAAGTGAGCATCTCATCTTCTAAGCATAAGGAATTGCTGCAGTTATTACATTGTGTGCCAAAAACTAACAGGTAATCTAACAGTTGGATTCACCATCACAAGTGACTCCGTTTAGGTATGTGTGTATAGCTAAGACATAAAAATGTCTTTCAGATCCTGAAGAATAAAATGTGTTACTGACTGCTAGACATCTGTCTGTAACCCCCCCCCAGATACTTATCAGTGTTCCCCACACAGAAGTCAGTGAACTAGGCCTTTAAATTACAGGAATGATTATAGCAGCTACCAGCCTGGCTGGAGGATAACCAATGTCATCCCCTTCTGAAAGTAGGTTACTCATGCCTTTCAGAGGTAGTTGCAAGGCAGAGCTGGCTAATATGTTGCTTTGCTTTACAGTGTTTTCAGTAGATTTTTATGAAGTAGGAGGTAGCAGTGGTGCTTCATGGTTTGCCACTAAGTAGAGATAAAATCTTATATACATTTTAAGTACATTTTTCTACAAGAAAATAAATATTTACTCCCCACCCCACACCTGTGTTCCTTTTGTATTATTATTTCTGGTTATCTGAGCATTCGTTGGCAGAAGGAGAACTTGGATGGTGGTATTTTACTGTTCTAGCTACAAACTCAGTAGCTAGAACAAACTCTGATCTAGGTCACTGATGCATAGAGCTTTCCATTTTCATTTTTGTCCTCTGCTCATGGGAAACACATAAAGACATTAAAGGGATAATAGGTCTGATAATGCTATTACCCTTTGTGGGTAATAGCACAGCTGACAACAATTCTGTTTCACAGCAACTTCTGAGACTTGGGGATTTGTTTTCAATCACTCCATAACAAGTCGATATTTCTGCTAATTGAAATTATTTTGAAATGTTCATTTTGACTATAAAATGGGACCTTCTTGAAACAGAAGGAGACCTGTTGCTTGGTAGTCAGAGAAATGGGTTCATGTTAAGCCCCTCTTCCTGATAATGTGGGACCAGGTCTTTCATCCTCAAACTAAACAGATCAGAAGACCAATACTTCCTTCATCCAAACCATCAGGCAATTATGTATAAGTGGAGACTAATTTCCATTGATTCAAGCAGTCTTTGAATCAAAATTATAGAAACAAATATGAGTTTCCCTCTTAATTTTTAGCGTGTGAAAAAAATATTAATGCAGCAATTTCTCAATATTCACAGAGCAATGTTTCTTTTCTTTACTCAGTCTTAAGTGCTGTTACACTAAAACTGCATTGCATATTGTTTATTATGGTACTGTTTTTACTATAGGGAACTCTCTAATTGACTTTTTTTTGTAAAATTCCTAATTGATAAAAGTCTTTACTAGAAATGACTTAGAGAAAAAGTAGCAATTTTAATTTTTCAGAGTTTTTTCTTTGATGGACTTTGATGGTGGGATTAATTTATGAACTCACAGTAATAATGTTGAGTTGTGATCCCAAACGAATATCCAGTTTGTAATCACAAAGAATTAATTTTCATCTAAGACACACCTATATGAAAATATATCGGTGTCACACATGATGAACAGATATTGCTTTTAAAAGCCATTTTATAAATAAAAACCAATTGTTAGAAATACTTAAATTACTTATAATTGGAAGTTTTAAAAGAGTAAGTAATTTTGTCTCTTTTTTTTAGATTCTGCTAATACTTTGACAAGTCTCAGTCCTGAGAATGCTGGGAGAATGCTGCAAACACAACTGTCATTGCTGGTCAAGAGTGTGCCCATAAGAGTCATCAGTGTACTGTATTTTCTTTTTTACTTTTTTTTTAAGACAACTTTTTTAATCTCAAGTTCACATATTCTCAGCATTTCCAACCTGATTTCCAATTTGCCACTATGTGGCATTTTCATATTTTGGAAGACATTTGTCCATAGATGTACAATATGTAGATTACATAACTGATGGTTGTGCTTTCAGCATTGAAACACTTACAAAATCTTTTATTCAGATTTCATTGGATATTTATGCTTCATGTTGTGTAAATTCTTTTAAGAAGTAATGGTTTTATTTATTATTTACGTGTGAATAAAAGAGTGAGAACAACACTAACAGTTCAGCAATCAGTACTTCAGAGTTCTTTTGCAACTACAGTATTTTGGTGTACTCAGAATAGTACAACCATGATTGCTGATTTTCAGGGACCTGTACTGCATGCACACAGCTCCCCATGACCCTCTCCATCTGCCATTAAAAAATTACCATAATTATTCCCAATTCTGTGAAGAGCTCTGTATTGTGCTATTGCTCTTTTCTTCTCAGAGTCTTAAACACAGCTGGATAGAATGTGTAAATAAATATTCGTATTTTCACACTCTGAATGAACAACAGTGGACAGGAGAGATTCACTGAATACAATATCAAAGAAATCAGCCTGAAGACAGCATCTGAGCTGTTACTATTTGAGCAGCATGCAGCTTAGTGAAGCCTGTAAAATAGCTCAGGGTTAAAAGATCTCGGGGTGTCTTAAGACTTTAAGCCCCATTATCTAAGAGCTAGTGATATTAAGGAGGCTTGGGAGAAGGCAGTTTCATGAAAGATCTTGGATTATTGCTCAGGCTAGAATATCAAGTTCAGGAGGGTCGATGTGAATAAATCTGAGTTTGCCAGACAGATGTAAGAGGTTTTCTAACATTCTTTTAAACTCCAAATGTCAGCCTTCAGAGTCTCTCCACAGGATCTTGATGTCTAGGTTGTAGTTTTAATAGGGTACTTAATCACAGGAGACTGTGGAGTATCGCCTAAGTGATTCTCCTCTGTGATCCAGGAGCATTAAACTATTTCATGACCAGAGGAAGCCACAAGCAAAATTCGTAATTTAGACAAGAAAACCATGAAAGCCAGACAGAGCCTTTTGCCTGATGTATCAGGAAGAACATGAAGGATAGGTTACATATGTGAACCCCTCTCTTTTTATCAGAAATAAGCTTTATAATGACAATTGCCATATTTTAGCTTTGGCTCTTTTTTTTCCTCAGTATTCCAGTCTGTCAAAATGTGTCTCTTTCTCCATGAAATAGCTTCAGGTGAATAATCTTTTCTCACAGCAGAGAGGGAGTCAGCATGCTAATGTAAAGACTCTAAAACTAATCAGCACAGGTGTTGGAAGCAAATTATTTGGCTATTGGCAACTGTACATCAACTCCTGTATGGGAGCTGCTGCATGAGATTGTTCCAGCTTTCTATTTGATACAACGGCACAGAGAAGCTTTGATATAGATCAACACCCATCAATACTATCTTGGTTTCAGATGTCAATAAGTCAAAACACCTTGCATGAGCAGTACATTGTCATACATGAAATCCCTATTTGTGCTTGGTCTTTGCATATTAAGTGCTTTAAATAATTAATTTTGAGTTAATTATTTTTAAATTGAATGTTACAATTAACCCATCAGCCCAGGTACAAAAATCCAGTTCCATTATCAGTGTTTCTATTTGTTTAAAGTTTATTAATAGAGTTGCACCCTTCCCAGTTAAAATTTTCCCAGTTAAAAATCACAAACTTGCCCCTTTTCAAGCTACAAACCACTGGTACACCATAAGAGTTACCTTTCCTGTGTTTACTGTATACTTTTACAAGTGTTCTGAGGTGTGTTGGATGTATTTTAATACTTTTTGTAGGTGTTTCACTTGCATTTTGATTCCAAGGCCAAACCCCCCCCACCCAGTCTTAATAGCCAGCAGCTATTTCTAGCTACAGAGCCATTACTCTGCAGGCAAGTTCCATGGCAACCTGAATACCTGAATTTTAATGAAGGTATTGTATTCCCTTATCTCTAACTGATACCACCCCCCTTGACAACGATGAGCCATTGGTGGACAGAGATGATCCATCAAAGGGAAAGCACCAATCGCCTTGGACCGAAGGGGCGGGCTGTGGGCGGATTGGGGGCGGAGCAAAAACTATAAAAAGGACGAAGCCGAGAGGCGGGCTCTCTTCTCTCTTCCCCTCTTGCTCTTTCCAGACTAGCTGTGGGAGACATCGGTGCTGGGCATTAAAAGCCTTACCCCTTTTAAGGGGCTTTTAGTAATTTTTTTAAGTCAACCCAGCACTGCAAGTTTTTTCTCTACCTGAGGTCTAGTGCTGTCTCAGCCAGAAGATCTCAAATCCCTGCGCTCCTGGGGCATACAATCTACCGAGCCATAGGATCCCAAATTTTTATATTTTTCTGATTTCTGTAATTTTTCAATTTTTTCTGTTTTCAATAAATTAATCTTTTTAAGAGTTGTCTCATTTCTCACATACATAAACTGGTACATATATTTTTTCTATAAACAGAATTAGTACATTTTTGGGGGGGTGTGGTTTGTTTGTTTGTTTGTTTTGATAGAATGCTTCTGTTGCAGAAAAGCCAGTTTATCAAATTTATCATTTATCAAATTTATCATTTTGCTGAGGAGGCACAGTGGCACCAACTCAGACTGACAGAATTGTGTTTTGAAGTAAGCATCAAAACAAAGGGATATTATCAGAACAGAAAATACATAATTTTTGTCTGGTTAGGAATGACTTTAAATTTCACTATACTGAATTAAAGAAGAAAACATTACAAACTTTTCCACTGATGTAAAGGGAGATGTTAAGGCAGCTTTTCTGAATTTTTTATTTCTCTGGAAAGTTTTGAGATATTTTATCAACACCACAACACCTCCTACCAAATACAAAGATACTTTCTCCCCATTTCTTGTCCTATATAACTTACTAATTCCACAATGATTTAATTTTTTAAATGCATGCATTGTATATGTTTAAAACTCTGATACTTTTTTATCAAAGTTCATGCAAATTCAGTGGTTTTGTGTTTGTTTCTTTTATAAGCTATTAATCAAAAGTGGAAAACAAGTATTAACTCCAAATGTTAACTCAATGTTTTCTTTTAAAATTAAATAAAAGACACAGTTAACACTTCTTTAAAGCATTCACAATAGTGTTGGCATAAAAATCTAACTCACTGACAACTGCCACTTTGAAAAAAAAGTCAGGAATTCATATTTATTTCATAGTCATGCAAACCTACCCATGATGGGTTTTCCTAAGAATTTAATAACTTTGTGGCAGATCTGTGACCCATTTATACTTAGTCTCCAAGCAAAATGTGCAGTGAAAAATAAGATGCTTTGAGATGCATGCCTACTCTTTTCTTTTTTTTAAAAGCTGAGAGCCATGTTGAATTAACCTGCAAAAACTACAGTGTTCAGTTATTACATACTGATGAGTGGTTTGTTTTCATCATGAACAAGCTGCAATTAATATATGAGTACATATTAAATTACGGCTATTTTCATCACATCTGCAGATAATACCAGATTATTTTTGAGAGGTATTACTAAGGGAGAAACAGATTCAGAACATACTTAAGAGTAAATTTACTCTTTTGAAATAAAGAAATAATTTAATTTGGTTTATTTAAATAGCACTTAGTTTTTTCCTCAGTCAACCTTTCACTGTGATAACACAGTCTAATAAAATAACTAAATATGTACAAGAGAGAATAAATTAGTTATTTTTACACATATTTGTAGCAAAAGAAAGAAAAGTGCCTTTATGAGCTAATGAAGAGCTACTGGGCACAAACCAGGAAAATTTGCAAAAGTCAGCAATTGAGATTCAGAGAGAAGTAGATCATCTGAACAACTTCCATGTCATCAAGAACAGAATAGAGGTTATATGTTGTTTCTAGAGAACATGGATTATTAAATGCAGTATCAAGATTTTAAGGCTATAATTGTGCAATATTTTTTGCAGTATTTTTCCAATTTTGCATTTGTTTTCCCTCATTTTATTAGGGAATTGCTAAAATGATTGGTTAAATTTATATATAATACATTAATTTTGTTTCTTTCCTGTCTGCAAGAGTGACTAAGGCTTTCCTGCAATTGCCTGGGTCAGGGGAGTTTCCTCCAGGAAAGGGGAGGATAATGTAGGCATCAAGACCAGAGCACTGATATGGGACTCAGAGGATGCAGATGTCATTCTTAGTTTTAGCACCTCTCACCTATAACTTGAAAAAACCCACCACATTTATTCTATCCTTTATTTTATTTCTGTGAAAAAAAGTATTAAAAAGATACAATACTTACAGAGAGGTTATACTTGGAAGACAGATTATTACTGTTAAATACAAGTAGATGTGGATAATCCAAATTCATTCCTAGGTTTCCTTGCTGCTGAATGCCTCTCAGTAGGACCACTTCAAAGGTACCATGACAAAATGTTCTTCACTGTATAAAAGTCAGGAAAAAAATTGTGTGTTTCTTATACTAATTAACAAAACCCTGTCCATGACTTCTGAATGAGAGGCTGTAGGTAGTTTTTTCTATCTGTGAGCAAAAGAGTGCTGGAATTGCATGAGGGCTTGCTTTGCCTTGGAATCAACAGCTCTTGGGCAATGCCATATCAGAGCTGAAGCTGAAGCTTGGTGCCTTTGTGTTTTTGTAATGAGAGATAATCTGGCACACACATCCACAGAACAGAAAACCCTCATGATGGCGATGTCTGGGAGTAGATTTACTTCAGAAGTACAGAGGTGCAGTACATGTGAACCATATGTTCTATCTGAATCATCCACAGAGGTCCTGAGGCCACTAGACCCTGATCTGTGAGTCTTTTTTCCCACCTTGACCTTGGACCTGGCTTTGTCACTCTACCAGCCTGCTCCCCAGGGACCATAGAGTCTTGCAGCAATGTGACGCCCTGCAGGAACGTGCATGTCCTACAAATGCCTCAGCTGTGATTCTGGAGCAGCACATCGAGGCAGAAGAGTCCCCAGATGTGCTTCTTCCAAGGAATGGATAAAGGACCCATATAAACCTCTGGTAGTTACATAATTTGTGTCAGACTAAAGCAGGGAAGTTGACATTAGTTTACTGTGACAGAAAGTAGACTGCTTAAAAAGAAAAACAACAGCCAAACCAAAAGTGTGCTTTTAATTGCATTTCTACTATTGTCCTTTATCTCTATTTTGGTCCCTGGGAACCATGGAAAAACACTCAGGTGGCAAACAGTATCCTTTCTCACAGACAGCTAACCAAGATGGCCTAAAGGCAGGGACAGGCTGTGCTGAGAAGAAAGGGGCATGCAACATGAGATGGGGGCTGAGCAAAGACCAGAGTCACAGAGCTCTACAAAAACAAACTATTGGGAGCTGTGTGAGTAAGAACCATGTCTGTGTTCAGTAGATGGCATCAAGAGTGGTGGGAGAAGCACACAGTGATGTTAGGAACTATTTCACAGCTGTTGAGCTCTTAATCCATGGCTGGGAGAGGCAGGTAAACCCCCAAAACTTCAAGACTGATGGAAAAGCAATTCCTATTTACTGAGCAGCAAAAGATCTGTAGTATTTGACTCATTCATGCAGTGAAGTCACACAGTTCTGACCAGGAGTCAGTTTCTGCAAGAAACAGAAAATGGTACAGCTACTACAGCCCAGATGGTTTCCCTAGAGTTTAGGCGCAGGTCATGCATGCAAGCCTCATGCATTGTGACAGAAAACCACTTTGCTTTTACAGGACAGTCCAAGTAGGCCAGGTTCTGTTTCATATGCACTGAGTATCAGCACACAGCATTCAGCATACATACACTAGCATGTTCCCCACACCAAGAGACACCTACATCCCCTTCTCTGCAGTATAGCTACTATTTCTTGCATTTGCAGCAAACACCGAATTCATTCACAGAGCACCACACTGCTGTTGTGGAACTGAGGAGAAAAAATCTGAGCTGAAGCAGCTGTCCTTTCCATTGAAGGTTTGGAGGGATGCTGTGGTGGCTCTAGGGGGGAAGGCTTGCCTCATTCATCCATAGGCAGAACCACCCCTCCACTTCTTTGGCAACCATGGAAGCAGCTTCTTTTTATCCCTTCTCCCTGGGAGCTACAAATGTGAAAAAAACCTGAGCCATCTGAAAGCATTTACTGATTAAATAGTCTTTGCTCTCTTCGTCCTCCCACAGGTACACTCCTGGGCCAGGTTGGAGATGCTGGGCAGATCATGTGCTAATGCCCATCTGCAAGGGATTATCTGTAACGGGTGTAATTGTGTACCTAAGCCACACTTTGCAAAGTGACTTCAACTCTTGGGCTGAGACTTCTATCCACAAAAATCGCCTCAAGTATATACAAATGATCCTTAATGCCAGGAACATACCAATCATTTTTATAAACTATATCTGCACCTACATATATTTCAAAATGCTTTAAACAATTAAATTATCTGAAGATCACATCCCAGATTTAAATTATGCTGACTCATCTTTTAAATACCACTTCAAAAATTGTAAAGGTAACAGAAATAAATTCTTTCCCATCCTTAATAATATTTTACATTTTAGTTTTCTTATGGAGACTTATAAATCCTACAGAATGTATATTAGTTATTTTCAAATTATATTTTTATGAGTTGTTTTTCTTCCAAATGGAAAAAAAAAAAGATTTTCAAACTTTGCGGTGTGGACAATTGATTTTTAAATGCATGTAAGGGAATTTTATCTCCTTTTGGTGAAGAAATAGGATAATTGTGAGAATGAAAAAATCAGGTTTTTTTTGGTTAAGCATAAAACAAAAAAAGATAATCAACAGTTTTCTTAGATCCTACTATTTATAGCCTATGATTTGTTACTTGTCCCTTTTAATTTGTAATATTTGATTTTAATAAATTAATTACTAAGGCAGATAATGCTGATAATTTCCTTGAATGTAGTTACAATCCTTTGTTACAATTTTATCCAAATTCTCTTCTAAGTTAAAAATACCCATTAATGAGATGCAAGCCAATTATAGGCTACCATAAATAATAACAGTACTGAATATGATATACAGGCTGCATGTAAAATGTGGAATTAAGGAATGATATTAAGACTATGAGTTTCCCAGTTTCGCTTGAGATTCTCTGCTGGTAGGTTTCAACGTATATAAGTTTAAATTCTCCAAGCCTTCAGATGGTTTGGAAAGCCCAGAATTTCAAAGTAAAAACTTGTGTAGAATTTATGGAATTGCTAATATCTTGTTTACATGTGAAAAGAGGGATTTTAATGTATATTAGGTTACAGTTTGAACAAACCCCCATGTCTCTCTTTGGGCCTGAGTGTTTTAAGTGTATTGACAAGAGCTCTTGAGAAACAAATCATGGCACCAAGGAATATTACAGAATATAGCTGCAGAATTTTTTGGCCACCTACAGACTGTAAATGGCTATTTTGGTCTCAATCATTTCCCCAGTCATATTTTCAGATTACAAGCCATGGTGACAAATGACACATTACTTTATATAAGGGTGCCAAATACTGGCAAATGGAGTATTTTTGTGAAGCTTAGTTTAGAATAATTGTTGGGAAATGAGAGGGAATATGTTCATAGACTTTTTTTGACATAGTTGACTGGATTATTACTAGTCTGTGAATGGAAATTAAAACCAAAACAATATCATCAGAAATTAGGGATGTGCTCTTCATTTGTATCTCAATATAGGAAGCATCAAGGTGCTTATAGATGATCTTGTGATCTACTTTCTATAAAGTATGACACCTATCCTTGATGGTGTTATGTTTGCTACTCTGACTGCTATCTTTTCCAAAAGTGGATATTGAAAATAGATTAACTATATTCTCACAGAATCAATTAATAACCCATCAGCCATGAAGTGTTCCCAGAGGTGGCAGGACCTGCTACCTGAATGGAAAATCTAATGTTGCAGTGAGGTGGGACAAAAACCACTCTCTATTTCCCAAAGCATCTTAACATCTTTCTTATATATTCATCTTACTTGCCCACTACTACTGGTAGTTTTTTTTTTTCCCATGCACTTTTTCAAAGCCTGAGTTCTCTGCTCTTTATTTTCCAGCACTTTCACAGTGAGGCTTATGTGTGACAGACATATGCACCAGTGTTTGGCTGCCAAATGTCAGAATCCCTGCCCACAATCAAAGTGAGCTATACTTTCAGTAGGAAAAAAAAGATATTGGAAGCTGTAGTAATTTTGCTAAGAGAGGAGAAGACAAATGATCTCGTGCAGATAGGTAGTCAATACAGTTTTACAAAGGATGTCGCTTGCTTGGTGGGTGACATTCTTCCTTTCATTCTCATAGTTTTTAAACAATGACAATTTATCTTCATGCTTAGCCTCTATTTCTTCCATTTTTAATGCTGTTCCTTCTTTGTCACTCCATCCTTGTTGGTGACTTGAGTGGTGCCAAGCTGCTGAAGCTGCAGAATCTAAAACAGAAGCCAATCTACCATCCCCTTATTATGTGAAATTTCTTAATTAACATTCTCCATACTACACAAAAACAATTCTGGCTCACCCACTCTGACTATAAATGTTGCTTCACGTTGTTGACTGCATCTTATCTGACATCTGACTTCCGTATATGTAAAAATCTTAAGTTGCATTTGTGCTGCCTGAAGCAAAAATACAACACAAATGTAATCACCTAATTTTGTGTAAACCTGGAACACACATATTTCATACAGTCATGTGTTTGATAATTATAAAGTAATACTCTACACTTTTTTCACCTGGTTTGGTAGATTTCATCTTCAGCATATTCTTAGTGGTAATGAAATTTGCAACACACATGTATTTTAATAAATGTAGGAATAGTTTGAAAGATACTGCACTAAAATATAACAGCTTCCTCTTCTGAAATGAAACTTTCTTGCTTGCTTGAGCTATCCTAATCTTCATCATCACACAAAGAATGAAGCGAGAGGACTCCATGAAAGATGAAAGACCTCCCTATGAATGAGGGAACAGGATATGCACTGATTAATCTCGACCAGGGTTAAGAGTGCTATGTGAAGATCACTTCAATACTGAAAACTGAGGAGGTTGTCCCTGTTGGAATTTGAGTGTGGGACTGAGTCTAGACAAAGTAATTAAGAGATCATAAAATACTATTTGTTTCCATTTGTTTAAAAACTGCTCTCTAACTTCTGTCTTTGATTAGTTTTTGGTTCATTATATTTCACTTATTTCAATTCTTAGACAGTATTTCCATCATCCCAGCCCTAATATATGTATAGTTTTAATAATTTATTTTTTCAGTCTTTTCAGAACTGTCAGTTCAAACCATTGAATCTTTCAGTAGAACCACAACAGGAAAGATAGCTTAGTTAGTTTGTAGCTATCAAGAACTCTGTTGACATCAATTCAATACTAAGAAACAAGGAAAGATAAAGATCTGTATCTCAAGATGAGAACTGAAGTACAAATTTGTTCAATTAGGCATGAAACCTATCACTGCATTTTGTAATGCATTTATCAACACAACAGTTAGCTTTATTCTTCAGAGCAACTCCATTAACTTTGCATTTGGCTTGCATGAAGCTGTCTTTTTAAATTCTTTCCCCCCTGAATAGCTCACTGCACATTACTGAAGGTAATATCTATAAAAGGAGCACATAAGGAACAGAAACATTTTTGTTTGTGCCAGCTTGGTTGAAGAAAAGCCCTTAGCTGTAAGATGCCCGTGAAAGCCACTTTTCATTACAAGAATCCTTAACAAGTTGAAGGGAAAATAGCTGTCGCAGGAGCTACAAAAAAGCAAAGCTCAATCTCCTTTTAGCGGATTTTAATTGTGACCACCCTCCCTGACATCCTCAGCTTAACTGCAGAGAAACATTCCCAAGAGCTGGAAGGAGCCCCAGAGGATGCGGATGAGGCCACTGCTGCTCCCCCCACTCCCAGTTTAGCAAAAGCCCCACCACAGCCGGGCTCTCCCGCATACCAGGGAGGCGCAGAGGCTCCGCGGGATTTCCTGCCCGCAGCTCCCCGCAGCGCCGGCGGGCGGCGAGCCCGGCTGCCGGCACCCGCCCCGGGGAGCCCGCGGCCAGCGCGGGGGAGCGCGGCGCCGAGGGGCGGCTCAGGTGGCGGCTCCCCTCGGGCTGGCTCTTGCTGCTTTTTCCTGCTGCGTTAATTCTCCTCCTGTCTCCCTGCCTTCGCCGAGCAGGTCGATTTCTGGCGGCTCCGTCCCGCGGGGAGATGCGGCTTCCCCGCGGCGGCCGCCTGTGCGTATGGGGGTGTGTTCCTACATCTATATACATATATATGTATTACATATATGGGTGTGCCTGTGTGACTGATAGCTGCGTTATAGCGTGTCATTGCAGCGCTGTCCGACGGGGAGGGCCATGCCTTCGGGGGATCCCCGGCAGGGCGCCGTGTGCGCTGCTGGAAGCACGAGCGTGCGGAGCAGGAGGGCAAGGATCACGCAGGGCTTTCCGGAGGCTCAGGGAAGCTTGTCCCTCACTCCTTTTGCTCCCTTTGGGTCCGCTCCTTGTCCGAGGCAGCCCGGACGAGCGGCGCTGGCTGTGCGCCGGTGGCGGTGGGCGCCGCAGAGCCGTGCTCCGGGTTAGAGGCTGGGAGACGGGGCGTGGAGAAGGTAGCGCCGCTGCCGCGGCAAGCCAGTCAGATAAAGTGACAGAACCAGCACCAAATTTCTTCCCAACATGGGGGGTCGATGTGCGTTCTCTCTGGCGAGCGGCCAGCCGAGACCCAGTCACACAGCCGGCAGAAACGGCAGCCCGGGCACCTGAGCAGAAGCAGAGGCTCACTGAGGCGGGAGGGGGGCGGGTAACTTTCCTGCCGGGGCACGGGGTGAGCGGGCAGCCACAGCTGGGGAGACCGGTGAGAGCCCCGCGGGCTCCGGGCGAGCGGGCTCTCCCGCGGCCCGGGGGAACACCGCTTTCCCCCGGCGGCCCGGCAGCTCCGGCGCCGCCCCCGGGACCGCGCTGTCCCTGCGCGCCGGGGGTTGCGCTCACCCGGTGGTCCCAGCTCACCCTCCCGCTGCCCGTGGGAAGCGACTCCCGCCTCGCCGCCCACTCGCCCCTCTCCGGCGCGGGGGCCGGCCCGGGGGAGGGCTGCGCGTCACCGGATCTGGTGGCGCCGGCAGCGGGGCGGCGTTACGGAGCGCCCCGGGAGCGGCGGGGGGGCGGGCGGGGGTCCCGGGCGGGGCCGGCATCGCCGCGCCTGGCTGCGGCCGCGGTGGCGGCGCCGCGCCACCTCGCCTCCCCTCGGCTCGCCGCGCCTCGCCTGGCCGCTCACCGCCGCGGAGGGGCGGCGCTGCTCCCCGCACGCCCCCGCCCGGCGCCCCCGCTCCGTCTCCGGGAAGGGCGCGGGGAGCCCCACGGTGCCCCTCAGCGCGGCGGCGGAGTTCGAGCCGGCGGCGGCGGCCGGGGTGCGATGCCGTGTTAGCCGGCAGCCCGCCCCGAGGCAGCGCCGGCGGGAAGGAGCGCGAGTTGCCGGGGCTGTGGCTGACACCATGGGCACCGGGCGGGGGGGCGAAGCGGCCGGGCTCCCTGCGCTCCTCGGCTGAGCCCGGGGATGTGCCGGCGCCCGGAGGAATTATTTTGGAACTAGCACGGAGCGGTGGGAGGAGGACGAGCGGCACAGCGTTTCAGCAGCTGCGAGGAGGTTGTCCGGCGGTGCTGTATAGGCAAGTAAGCGCTTGCTTCCTTTTCGCTGCGTTCCCTTCCTCTCGAGTGACTTTTTCTTTTTTTGCAGCTGCTGGTCTCTTGCTCCCAGTTCGGAGGCAGGATGGTCGGCGGCGCCAGCGGCAGTCTCGGGGGTTGGGGTGCGGGGGATTGGTGGCCGGGATTGCAGCGGAGCCGCGCTCCAACTCCGCCGGAGTCCGCTGCGGGCATCCCGCTGGTGCGGTGCTCCGGTGCATAGCCGGGAAGGAAGCTCCGTGTCCCAGTGCTTCCCACTTCTGCAACTGTAAAAGATGATGCCTTCTTACAGGCATTTCGTGATGTAAAATTCCTTCTCCTCTTTGCTGGGCTGTAACTAAATTGCAGGAGTCCCTTAATTGCTTTCCGTCAGTGCTTCTTGTGGGAGAGAGGCAAGATGAGTTGTTAGCCTTTCATACACACTTCGGGACTGGGATAGAGAACCCAGAGTTTTGATTTTTATGCCTTTAACTTTCTTGTGCCCTGCCTGGTGATTTTCTTTGGAATGCTCTTGCTGTGAGGTCATTGTTTGTCCAGCCTTGTTTGTTTGCTTACTTTTAGCCTGTGGGTATTTATTGTTATACTTGACATGGCAATGAAACGAAAAGTTGATTGTAATTTATTTCACTGTATGGAGGACAGGTTGTAGGCAGGGGGCTAATTCTGCTCTCGAGGAACTCCACTTCAAAGGAAGAGGCCCATGGGGCTGTAATCTCTAGCTAAAAACTCAGAGAGCTCAGAGCAGACCTGTCACATTGCAGAGAAAGAATTCTGTTCACCTTTCAGCAGTGATAGCGTTTAAGCTAAGCTGCCTGCCTTCCTGTACCTATGAAAAGACCTGACTCTGAAATGCAGAGAATAGAGATGTGAATTCTGGGCAGGTTTGGGAGAAGGCAGAACTTTAGACACTGTTTAATTTAAAGTTTGCTCTTATTGATTTCATCAATGTCTTCTCTATGAGCCTGAAAACTGCAATCTGTTACAGTGACCTTGATGCATGTTGTATTCTAACATGAAAGCACCACAGAATAAAAGTATTTACACAGATTTATAGCTAAGCTCTGATGTTTCACTAGGAGCTCAGTCAGTTTCAGTCAATGTGGTAGTTTCAGCAGGGGCACTGGGCATGCTATGTGTGTAGGAAATAACTTGGGAAAACAACTTGATAATAGTGATGAAAGTAAAAGTTGCAGTGTTGGAAACTTGTGTTTCTGCAGAAATGCCACTGTGTGTGAAATGTCTGTTGAGTTTGGGATATTTTCTTTTCCAGTTCAGTGAGATCTGTACTGAAAGAAGTGTGTGGGTGTGCGTGGCAATCTCAAGGATTCCCAGGTTAATGCAAGAGATCTTTTTATGCGCTGAAATACACGTTTTTACGTAGATGCAAGATTGACACGATAAGATTAAAAAATGTTGGGATGTCAGTATGGTGAACATGTAACTAATAAAAGTTTATAGCTGAAAGATAAACGAATCCTTTCCCATAATGGTGGATGGAGATTACTGAGGGTAAGCTGGCTGAAGGGAGTGTCATTTGTTTCAGTGCAGTTTATGGAGAATGTTCCTGTGGTTTGTTCATAGTTCTGACTCTCTGACAATGCTGTGAAACACAATCAGAATAACTGCTGCTAGACAGTGGCATGCAAACCTATCCATTACTTAAAACACAGTTTATTCTGTCTCATATCAAAGAAAGTATAGTTTTTGGCAAACTCTGCCTCTGATTCTATTGTAGTAATTCCTTCCTCTGTTGCAGAGTGGCAGGCTTTCACTAGGCATGTGCAAGGGAGATCATGAAACACTGAAGCATGCAGTGATCTGGAATTCATTTGGGCTATGTATTACATTCGAGGTTTCCACAATTACCATTAAGTAAGTGCTTATGCCTGATTATACAAATAAATGGAGTTTAAAAATTGTATTAGCTTTGTCACTTCTGATGCATATTGAAGACCCTCTTCTTCCTTTTTAGCCCTTCTAATGCTATATTAATGCTATACTCACTCTTTGCCTGGAGAGGAAGAAAACATAATTTAATGATTTATCATTTGGCTTTCGCATAATCTTGTCCCATAGCGATGAGATAATCTAATGAAGGTCCCCATCACTGAATTAAAGAACATGGTGCTCTAGACTTTCACTTAGAGTCAGATTTTCCCTCTTTTACGTGGCTAAAGAACCGAGTTTTCACAAGGTCTGAGAGAAAAAAAAGAAATGTTGCTTTTTCTGTTAGAAACTTGAAAAGAAAGGGGAAGGTAAGACTTGAGGTCTTTAAAGACATCATTAAAAACATCCACTTCTAAGATATTAATCAATCTCCTTTACCTTCACACGTTTTCTTTATGTTTTACCTGGTACTTGTCAGAAAGCCTTGCTGCATATTTATACTTTATTTTACAATGTGGGTAGTTCTTAATTTTACAAATTCAGGAGTGGCCATCACACACTTTACTGTAAGGCTATTCTAGAATCCTGTTTAATGTTCTGTATCCCACTTGGCTTGTATCTTTTAAATTGGAAATTTCCAAAGTACACTATATTCAACTTTATAGTATGCATTTTTGTTTTAAGTCTATGTAAATCTCTTTAATAGAGAAGATTGTTGACCTTGATTCAGAAATTTCAGGGTAAGTTCAGGAATTATTTTTCTTTCCTAGTTTTTTTTTCTTGTTTGCTCAGACATACATTTTGGCTTGTTGGGCATAGCTTTCATGAACTGACAGAAAAACCTGTAAGCATAATTAAAACCACCAACAGTTAAACATGATTTTTCTAGTCAGCCCCAACCCAGCTGAGTGTGTCATTTCTATTTATTCATCTTAGATTGAATATTAAGACAAACATATGAGAGCTGTAGTCTGCTCTCAGTTTCCTCTGAAGTGCTCAAATAAGTACCATTTCTTCATGCTTGTAACTTAGCACTGGTCCTTGTGCCTGAGCTGTCAATATTTCTTCCTGGAAGTCATCATCAGGTCTGCTCGCATTCATTGTTAAAAAGCTGAAGAGTTGTGGTGAATGATAAGAAACATCAAATGGGTTTAATGTATCATGTTTCTTGGCCCTTCACATGGCTGTGCTGTCAGTTCAGGTTTCCAGAGAGAGGCCTGAATGTGGTTGGGTTGAATCGCAATAGGAGTCTGCTACATCAACATGCGCCTCTGGCGGTATGCTGTGACACTGGCTCACAGTGGCAGACTGTGAAGACAAACTTCTGTATTTGCTCAGAGTTTTATCTGCCATAACTGGAAGAGTCAGAAAGCCTTACTGTTGTGGTGGCCAACCTAGATTTTCTGCATTCCTGTTGCAGATCAGAGGAAAGAGAGAAAGCATACATTTAAAAACCCCCAAAACCCAGAACTCAAAACAGGTCATGTCTCAAAGATACAGCTATAGTCAACAGTAGGGAATGCAGTGGAGACACAGCCAGGGAAATTCACACCTATCTTTATGTGGAAAATAAAGGAGGAAATTATTATTCTTCTTGAGAGATTGATTTAGTCTTGAGAGATTGATTTAGCAGGTGATGTGTCTACCCCTTATGAAGGAGAGGAGCTAGGTGATACGGAAACAAAAGCTTTTTCCCACTGCACACTTCAGGTGTGGCTGTCAGTGTCGTTTGGGGCTCTAAGCCTTATCTTCAGTAATTAGCTTGAATTGGCCAAAAGAGGTGGAATGCTCTGTTGTGTGATGAATCTGGTGGTGCAGCAGCCAAGGGCTGGGTTGCTTCCTGGGGACTTGCTCTCTTCAATTTATTAAAGTAATGAGTAGAGGAAAACTAATCAAGAAGAGTGTTTGGGATGAGATTAATTTTATGATTCGTTCTCCAGTTTATTTTGGGTAATGTTGGGCAAAGCCATGAAAGTTCTTCACTGTGATACTTATGTGAAAGTAGTAATAGTTTTGACTTACATATATAAATATACGTAATTTTTTTTTTTAACATAAATCAATATTCTAAAAAATGGGATTAAAGTTTTTCACATGAGGCCAGAACATGGATAAATGATACTGCTGGACACAGTTTGCTGTGCCACTTAGGCACTTCAGAGATAAGAAGTGGATGGTTTATGAAAGGCTGTGCTGTATGTTCCACTGTGAAAAGCAGGAGGTCCCCCACGCCAGGAACTGAGCTCGGCAGAAACAGTCATGCCTTGATGGTGGCAGTGGATGCTCCCAGTGTGGAATAAAGCTTGGAACAGAGTGAAAGTAACCACACTGGTGCTCACAGGGTGCTTTTCAACAGCCACTGAAATTCCTGTGTAAGATGTGGTTGAGGTGAAGGCACCAATGTTTTACTGCTTTAACACTTGCATGGATACTGAGTCTGTGAAAGAACTCACGGCTTCAGAGATGCCATGGGTGCAATTGATTATTTGCTGAGTTCCACAGGTGGTTATCATCTGGAACAAGGATGAACTTGAAATTTTTTTCTATGAAGTTTGTTCCTTGCTCTTAGATTTGGGTGTTCATTCCTTAGTTGGTAGAGATTTTGGTTCAAAGGTGTGCTTTTAAAGCTGATAAACATCAAGCACTTCTGAAGTGTTCATTGCTTGGAGCTTCTGAGATAACATCAGAGGAGGAACAGTTTATTAATCATATTATTCTAAAGTTTGGCTTTATTTTATTTTTTATTCATTCTCAATGTGTTTTTTCAAATAGTGAACAGTGTACTTGGTTTCATGTCAAAGATGTTGGAAATAGCATTTTAAGTAAATTTTATATTGCTTTTGGTCAAATTATTCAAATAGACTCAGATTTAAGTGTGAGTAAAGGCTGTTTGAATAAAATAAAACACATGCCTTTCCCCCCTCCACTTTTTGTGTTAAATTTATTTAAGATACAGCTAAGCATAAAGAAGTTAAAATGGGAGTGCTGTTTATGACATTCATATTTCTTCCACTTTCTGTCAAAAACTAAAGGGAATTTCAGTCTTGTACAAATGACAACTATCATGAGTGATAGTAATCATATCCTCTGATTCTTTCTTGGTGTAAAGACTATTTTGCTATTTTTATTGAATTTAGTGTGAAAATGTAATTTATTTCAACAGGCATAATACTAAGAACTAGGGAATGTTTTAAAATCTTTTAAAAATTTGATATTCATACTTAATGTAGCTGTTAATATTTGCCTTAATATAAAGCACTGATTCTTAATTACAGAATTGTTTCTAAAATGCTTTGCTGTTTTGCATTTGCTATGCTAAATATATCTTCATTCATAATTATGCGAGATAGCTTTTTCTAGTTTCTCTAGATGGCAAAATGTTTTGATTGACTCTTTTAACAGTTGTGAATAATGAACTGTATGCTTCAGCTTCAACAACACAAATGGACATTGATTTTCTTTGACTTGCTTTTGACCCCTAAAGAAGTAAAGTCATTAGAATTATGCTTGAAAGAGAACTCTTTGCTCTCTCTCCTATAATTTTATATACATTATAAACAGGATTTGAGAACTAATCTATGCTAATCAGATTTTTTTTCAAGTGAAAAGAGGGGGGGAAATCATCAGCTCTACAGTTGTCTTGCAGCTCTAGGTTTCGTCACTCACAGCTGTCTGCCTGTATCCATTACCAGTTGGTATCACAGCTGTATGTCCCTGAATGCAGCAAACAGTTCTTCTCAGAACTGTTTTAATTGGTTATTAAACGGCAAACATTTATGTGACAGTGTAAGAGTTGGGTCAGTGCAATGCAGTTGTTTTCAACTAACAAATCACACACTGATACATGTATAGGGTTCCTCACCAAAGGTAGGTTTTGAGTAAAAGTCAGCATCAGACCTGTGTCTCTACAGGTTTTAATGTCTGGAGTGCCTTCATTCTCATTCTGTGAGTTATGTGGGGTTTTTTTTTTATGAAACAGCTGCATGGACGCAGAATGCAAAGGTAAAATGTAGAAGATAAAAACATAAAACATAGAAGTAGTCTTTTCAAAATCAACTGGAGAAATGGATGCAAGAGCAAAGTGGGGTTACAGTGCTGAGGAGCTGGCGTGGTTGACCCATTATGAATGGGGCAAGATAGGGCCCTTCCAGGGGTGCAGTTCCTGGCAGGGCTCCCTGTCCCCAGACTAAGCAACTCCATTAACCTAAATGCAAAAATAGCCACTCTGCTGCTTTTTCAGCTGGAGCAACTTCTTTGTCAAAACCAGTGACGTTTGTGAAGGAGTTTTATTGGAGGAAGCATGCTGCACCTGTGCTAGAGGCGGTTCCAAGCAGTGTGTATAGAAATCATGACAGCATCTGATGATGATCACCTCTCATTTTATTTTAGCTCAGTGAGATAAGAAAGGACCTTCCTGGATAATGGCATGCACAAGTAGATAATTTCTTTCTACACTGTGTCATTAGTCTTTCAGCTAGTTAATTCTTAAGCATTTGTAGTAATAGTTCATCATATGCTTCTTCTCACAACTTACTGTCTTACGCAGTTGTGACGCTGTCTGGGCTGTTTCCTTGGGATGTCTTAATTAAAATTGCTTAAATTTCAGTTTATCAATCTGTTTTATTTATCAGCTTTCCTTTTCACTACATTAAATAACCTATTTAATCTCCAAAGGGAGAGCTGATCTTACTGATCAGTGATTATATATTGTATTATTCTCCATGTTTTCAATGTTATTTAAGCTTGCAAAATTTTTTTGTTAATTTAGAAAAACCCTAAACCTTCTGATTTTTGGTAGGTGGAGCAAAGAGTATTCATTGCATGCTTTGATTAATGGAGAAATCCAGTTGTTAACAGTGATTTGATATTGCCATTTGTCACTATGCTTCTGCAAAACATGCCCTTTCATTTACATCTTACTGCCTTTTTTTAACCTCTTCATGATGCTACAGTACTTCTTTCTAAAATGAAAATCTCAAGGTTAATCTCAAGCATTTTTCCCTCATGTGATACATCTTATACCCAATTGATTGTTTTCTCAGGTCTAAGATTCTGTAGTTTTTTGTGCTGTGCTTCTGCGTATCTATGTAAAACTCTTTATTGAGATTAATATATAATTTTTTATAAACCCTGTTTATAAAGTCCTGTTTACAGGACTGAGTCCATGACTTTTTCTCCTTGAAATGAGACTTGATTTTTGCTTTTGCAGTTAAATCTTTACTATTATATATTAGCTGTATTTGTCTAACTGCAGCAAAGGCATTTTTTGTGGAAAAAAACCCCAACATTTTTGGGAAATGAAAAGTAAAATATTTGGGCATCAGTTCCCTTTTGGAAAATTACAAGAACATTATCCAGAATCTTTCTTTTCGTTTCAGGAGTACAAAAAGACATAACATTTCCCCTGCTAGCTACTGAATGATGGTACTGACCACTGTGTGTATACAGCTGTATGCCTTCTCTACAGGTTTTTGATGGCTGCGGAACTGCGAGCCTGAGATCACAAGTAGCTGGAGTCATAAAGATCTAGCCAGGCTGCATGAAAGAAGGCAGTAAAATACAGTGGGTTTGCTTTTTCATTCTTTATGATGTGATAGAAAAAGGATATATATGACCCTTGAAAAGAGGAAAAGGTGAATAGTTGCATTTCTAGAAAAAGCAAAGAGAGAACTGCCAGAAGGACAGAAGCAAGATGTTTGATGAGAGAGCTTTTGTCCTTGTTTTTGAGGGGAAAGTGGTGCTTTCCAAGACTGCAGTTGTTCAGTAATCTCCAGAATTGCATCCTTGAAATACAGACCTGCTGCTTGTGAAGAATTCTACCAGAAACATATTCCCTTTCCAAATGAGAAATGTCTGGGTAAGGCTGTATTCAGGTCACTGTTCTCCAAAAGTTCCATGAATTCCTGATATTTAAAGCAGGAACTCATGTACAGGAGTTCAGTTGCATCCTTAGATGGACTACTCCCTTCTGCAGGTACATCTGTGGCTGTAGTTGAGATGCTCTGTTTTTTTGGGCTATCTGAGGTTGGCCTCAAAGTGCACAAGAAGCAGCAAGGAAACTGTTGAGGTTCTTGTGCTGTCTTATGTTAGGAGAGAGGCAAAAGTGGCATCATCAGAATTTCTCATTCTTTTTGACCTGCAATACACATGCATACATGTACCTCTGTCTTAAGATGAATTCTGCGATAAATTTGGCTTCCTACATATGTGTGTTTTCATAACAGACTCTACAGTGTTCAGAAGTTGGTGGAGACTGTGGAGTTACGAACCTTATTTCACAATTCTAATTTCTGTAGGAAAGTTGTCTGGGCACCTTACTTTCCAGCAAGTAGATCTGGAAAAAAAAGCTGGAAGCACCTCTAGGGAAAACTGTAAAAATATAAAAATAAGACTCTGTGCCTTCTAAATACTAATTCTGCTTCAGAGAAAGTAGATGAGAAGGAGGTTGCTTTCATGGATCAAGTATCAATATTACTTCAGTTACAAAGCAATATGCAAGCTTCACTTACATTCCTCATTTTATGGTAGCAGAATTGTCTTTTCTGGATCGCAACAAGTATCTTAGATCTTCCTACATATAATATATCTCTCTGGAGGCATTTAAAGTCCTGAAAAAAACTCTGCTCAGAAGCTCACAAAAACTGTGAAGTACTTTGAAGTTCTGCAATTATGGCTAAATGTAATTTTCTGCAGGTTTTTGGCATGTAAATAGCTCGAGATGCTACTGTGGGAAAAGCTAGTCCTTCATTTTTAAAACGCACACTACATAGTAGTAATATGTATTTATGAGTGTATAAACTGTCCTGCTATGTGTTCAAAACCTGTGGTCAAAACCCATCTGTTTGTCAAAGCTTTTTGTTAGCTTAAACAGAAGGTTGAATTACATGAATACCATCTTTTATTTGGAAGATTTTCTTAACACCCTGAAATACACTCTTGTATTTAGAAATCATGATAAACAACCTGAAAACATTATTTTAAATACTACAGTGTAATGCTAGACAACAAAAATTATGGTCTCTAATACATGCCAATTGTTTTCACAGTTCTGGGGCCCATGCAAGGTCTAGAGTAGGGGGCAGTGTTTGACTTTTTAGTTTCAGACTATGCAAATTTATTCAGCATAGTGAGTTCCCTAGATTTGGAATAACTGTATGTACCAATAGCACATTGTGTTGATTATGCTCGGCCTAATTTTGGTAGTGGGAGGGCCACAGAGATGGTTTCTGTGAGAAGCTGCTGGAAACTTCCACTATATCTGGCAGAGCCAATCCCTGATGGCTTTGAACATGCTGCTGGCCAAAATTGGGCCAATGAGGGAGGCTGGTAACACCTCTGTGATGACATATTTTAGAAGAAAATCAAAACAAAGGGCACACAGTTCTTCTTCTAGTCAGAGAAGAGGAGGAGGTGAGAACATGTGAGAGAAAACAACATGGTGACACCAAGGTCAGTGGAGAAGGAGGGGGAGGAGATGCTCCAGGTGCTGCAGCCAAGATTCCTCTGCAGGCCGTGGTGAGGACCATGGTGAAGCAGCTGTGCCTCTGCAGCCCATGGATCCACGGGGGATGCAGAGATCCACCCACAGCCTGTGGGGGAGGTGCCCACGCTGGAGCAGGTGGATGCCTGGAGGAGGCTGTGATCCAGTGGGAGATCCAGTGGAGAGAGGGTGCCCTGCTTCCAGGCTGGAGCAGCCTGTCCTTGGAGAACTGCACCCCGTGGAAGAGAGACCCACGGCACAGCAGTTTTGGGAGGACTGTGCCTGTGGGAGGGACTCACGGTTCAGCAGTTTTGGGAGGACTGCTGTTCTTGAGATTGGAACCACACTGGAGAAGTTCATGGAGAACCCTCTCCCATGGGAGGGACCCCACAGTCTCACAGGGGAAGGACTCCTCTCCCTGAGTAGTGGAAGAAAATCCTCAGGTGAGGAACTGACCAAACCCCCCTTCCCTGTCTCCCTGTGCTGTCGGTGGGAAGGAGAGAGGGGCTGGGGGGAAAAGGTGTTCTAAAGGCTTATTTTACTTCTTATTATCCTTCTCTGACTCTGTTAGTAATAAATTCACTTTGTACCTCTAAGCTGAGCCTGTTTTGCCCTTCGGGTGTTTTCTCCCGGTCTTTATCTTGACTCATCAATTTTTTTCTCTTTCCTCTGCCCAGCTGTGGCAGGGGAGGATGAGTGAGCGGCTTTTGTGGGTACCTGGCATTTTGGCCAGTGTCAAACCACAACAGTCATATCTCGGTGGCCTTCAATTTAGGATGGGGGTTCCTCTAGAGTCTGCAAATCAAATCTTCAGAATGATGTTTAAAACTCTAAAATATTGGGAAGTAAAAACCCATGAAGCAGTAATTTATAAAAATAACTTGGTGTGTTACATGCAGCAGATATCTAAAGTGAAGGGTACTGCTGCACACAATCAGAAGGCTTCTCAGTCCTGTAGCTTCTGGAAAGGAGACACTGTATGTTGTTCTCTGCAGAGAAGTGGTTCATGGGGTAATCCTCATGGCAGTTGTATTGCTGATCTCCATAGCAGCCTGCCTACTGTTACTTGGAAGAAGAATGCAGGTGTTTTGCAAGAGCAGGACAGGCATGATGAGTGACTGAATCAGCTCTTCCTCAGCCATGGGGAGGACGTTTTTCCACCGCATTCTCAGTTTTCATCAGTCTGGGAAGCCTTTGATTTACTGAAATACTCAAGGCAGCTTCTGAAGTGTGAAATTAGTTGTATGATGGTCCCTTCTGTGTGAGTAGCTACCCAGTGTGTAAAGTGCTCCTATTAAAAGCTTGGACACAATATTTCTGCTACAGGTCAGTGAACACGCTGCAGGTGGTTGCTTGTGGCAAATCCCACATTTGGGGTGGGTGTTCTGCCCGAAAAAGCTTGGGCTCTGTTTCTCCTCACAGCCATTACTTATGTCCCTTACTATGTTGCATGTTGTGGCCCATCATGCCAGTAGCTCCCGTGTTTGCAATCAGCACCAGGAAGGTGATGCATTAGGTTTTTCCTGGCTGTCTTCTTGGTTGGTATCTTGCAGGAGAGCATGTGATTAGTCATGGTTATTTATGAGATTCGTAGTTCTGAGACTTGCTTTTGGGAAGCCTGTGAGATCTTCAGCATAATAATCCTTTAATGGTGTGATACAATGATATAAAGTGACATCATTCAGGGAAGAAGTGGTGCGTGGGGAATGTTTCTTTGTTGTTTGTATGTACAGCAGTGAGCACAGATGGCACCTCTTTGAGATAAAGGTGGCATCACGATAGAAGTGACATGATAGAAAAGACTTACCAACTCATCTGTAAAAGTTCAGGATTAGCATTTGTGTCTATTTCTGGTTACTGATACATACATACAGAGAATATATTTCTTTTAAATAGCCATAAGGCATGGTTTTTGCTTTTCAGCCAATTTTTCCCTGAAGCGAAGACAAAATTGGTAATTTGAGAACAGCTCATTCTGATACTTCTGGGGATGGTTCCTACTTAGAGCTTCACACTTACGATTTCCCCCCCAGTATTTCTGTTGTATCCTTTACTGGCTTACAGCTTGACAGTATGTTTTACACATATATTTGTGTGTATACATGTGTTCAGAGTAGATAAATGTCTGTAGTAGATAAATATCATATGTGTGTCAAATATGGTACACCATGTGTTTTTCAGCCTTGATAGCCCTGGAATTTGGAAATTTATAATAAAACCATCTTTGATCATGAGAGCAGCCACATTACATGGCTGGATGTTCTTGTGGCTTCTATTACAAGTAGAGACTGGCCTTTGCTTGTACAGAAATTGACTCTTCTTTCAGATAATCTTTCTCAGTCTGCATACCCTTCTCAAATCTATTCAGAAGTACAAGTGAGGATCATCTTCCTGGCCTGTTAAATCTTCTCTTTACATGCCTCTGCTAGTTCTTGCTCCCTCACATCAAACCGAACCTCTCTTTTGTTTTCAAGGATTTTGTTTAGTAAAGCCAAGCATTAAGCACTGCATTTAGCAGCTTACTGGGGTTTTTGTTCTTACTACAGGCCCATCACTGTCTGAATTGCCTGAAATTTCCAGAATACATGTTTTTCGGTCCCTTATGAAAGTAAAAATGCTCTACTTGAAAATCTGCCTTTATAACGTTCAGTTGTCAACTTCTACTAGGATGCTTGCAGATGGTTTCCATCTGGAACTGATTTCAAGACTAAATGAGAAGTTTTTTTCAGTGGTTCATTTTCAGTAGTTTTGTAGGAATAGCTTTATATAATTCAGTGAGATCTTAATGCCTATTTCTTTTAATAATGGAAATTTTTCCTTCTTCCACATTTTTGTCCTGTTAATCCAATAATAATATTTACTGATTGCATACTGCTGTGTATTAATATATCCTGGCTCAGGGCATGAAAATAGTGTTTCTTGTTTCAATAAATACACTTGACTACTTAATTTTAAACTACTTAATATACATTTCTTCAGTGAAATTGCAGATGCTTGATGTGAATGTTTTTAGACATCTGCCCTTAGTCAGTACATAACAGATAAAGGCAGATTACCTGGAAATTTACTTTCAGCTTGATGAGGCATCCCTGTTTTCTTTACAGAGGAATCTTCAGCATTTGATGGCAGTTGTGGCAGTGATAGGTGTTAGGGTCCTTGGACTTAGATCAGTTTCCATTTGTTCAGCAACTGAAAATTCAAAGTGTCAAGAGTTTAGTTTAAAAATACAGGAAAAGGACTTAAAATTGAACAGTTTGATCAAGAGAAATTAAATGTCAGTTTGAATGTACAGTGAATTAAAAAGCGCAGTGAATTAGTGAAGAGACTTCTTGCTCTTGAACCCCAGACTGTGAAGATGTGGTATAGGGAGACCCAAAAAGAAGACATGGATTCTGGTGTTCACTGGCTCCTCTCTGAGTCACCATCATGCTCATGAAATGTTGGAGTGGGCAATGAGCATTCCAATGAGTGGGCAGTGCTGGATGACTGCACAGCTGACCTGCTTCCTCCCTTGGAAAACAGATCTTGGTCTTTTGTTATGGTGCATACTCTCTTCCTCAGAGTGTGTAGTCCAAAAATAGCATAGCAAACTACTGTACTGCGGGAAGAAAGGAATGGTGAACCTGTCTTAACTAAAGAGAGGTGAGTGGGTGTGGTTTGTAGGCTGGTCAGAAGCTGTGTGAACAACTGGTGGTTAAACTGGTCTGTTACGATTTTTTTCAGATTGTCTTATCTACAATGTAGAATTTTACATCAAGCTTTTTGCTGTGTAAAATTTTTGTTACTGAAGTTTAAGAAAATTTCAAAACTGTAGGTTTTAATTTAAACCTACTTTTTTCAGTTTGGCAGTGTCAAGTGTACAGAATAGAGCAGGGTCGCAACAGTGAACTGGAACTCTGAATTGGATTTACTCTGTGATCATCACATAGACGTGCAAGTTGCAGAAATTTCTTTTGGTTCATTTATCTCATTTAGCTTAAATTCATACTTTGTGGACACATGGGTTAGTACTTTGAGACTTCATTAATGAATGGTTACATGAAGGTTTATTTCCAGTAGTTAGAGACAGTGGATGCATATAGTGTGTTAGATATTGATTTACATGCGATTTTGGTTTCTCAGAATATTTTTCATGATCTCAAAGCAAATTTCTGTATACTCGGTCACTACGTTCTCTGTTGTATTAGTTTTTGGAAGACCATTACACAAACCTGGACAATAATTTGATTTATTGTAGGAGCTTTTAAAATGGATTTGCCTACATCTATTCTTGACATCAATTAAATTTATTATAAAGTCGTATTTGCTCATTTTCCAGTCTCTGTCTTAACTATTACATTGTAAGGAATAACACTTGGAAGTCTTAGAATTCATGTAGTATAATAAACACTTGAAGGAATCTCTCTGCATCCATTCTTTCTGTGAAAAGAGCCACAACTGCTAAATAAATATTTTATTTTTCTACTACAGCACTGTAAAAGGAAATAGTGGACTATTATTTAGAGAGCTATAAATTCCCAAAATAAATTGAGTTTTTGTTTGTATTTAAAAGAATAGCTGAACAGATAGGAAAGTAGCCCATGCTGCTTCTCAAATTCTGACTTAAAATAAAAAATCTTCTCCTACATTAGTATTTAATTTCAAAACTGCCATGTGGGCAAATGGGCAAATCTGTATGTGAATTTGTTATGACATTACATTTTTCCTGTTATCACAATAATTAAAATAAAACTGAGATACAGAAATAGTTGTAATGAAAGTGGAAAGATAACCTAGTATAAAGCCAGCTAGAAAACACTGTCAAACCAGTTATTAACATTTGCTTAAATTTTCTCTAGGCAGGCTTATGGTAGCACAGGTCTCTGGCTTTAGTGTTGGCCAGAACATAGACTTTGAGATCACACACACTTGTGCAACATAAACTCCTGAATTCCTGCTTTTCTGTTATTTGCAGCTGTAGTGGTTTTTTTTTTTTTTTTTTTTTGGTTTTTTTTTTGGTTGTTGTTGAGACATGAGATTTAAATGGAATTATACTAGATTACAGAAATGAAATGCTTATTAGTAAGAGTCAGATGCTTTGTTAGGAAACCAGAAGGGGCTAAGATGACTTCACCATCTTACTAAATACTCATGTTCTGGCAAGGCCTCTAATGGATGAGGCATATGCATGTAGTATATAGAAAGTACTGTGTAAATAGCATAGTACTAACAGTCTAAGAGAGTTATCCCTTTAAAATAGAGAGAGGAGAGCTGTCCATAGTGATTCTGTCTCTCCCACAGCACCTCGACAGCTACTCATTCTGTAAGATGAATCAGCAAGCAAATGTATTAATTGCTGATAGGAGACATTGAACCACTTACAATTTATGTTTTGCTATCCTTGTATACAACAGATGCCCGTTCGGAAAGATTTTTCTCTGCTTTACTTCGAGGTGGTAGGTTGTCTATCAAGAATAAAAGCTGACATTGCTGGTGGATGTGTTACTTGCCAGTTGGATTAATAATGGAGACTGTGGTATCCAGCTATGTGTTTGCACAAAACCTTTATGAACTTTTATTGTCAGTACAGCTCCTTGTATGACACATTTTGCTGCAACTGAGTATGGGAAGAGGCTGCAGACACATAAAGGCCTCAGACATGCAAGTGTTCCCCACCCTTCACCGTTGTGCGGGCATGTATGTGCAGCATGGTAACAGAAACTTCATTTTCCTAGGCAAAAAAACATTCACCTCTATGCCAACATGTCTTCCGGTTTTCTGTTACTCTCTGGTTTTCTGTTACTCTCTGGATGTTTGGCCTACTGTGTTGTATTTCAGAATACAGTTGTGTGTTTATAGAAAACGTACTGTGAGTCCTAGTTAAAGCTTATTTTGGCCAAATTGGTAATTATGATACAACTGGGAAAGGCAGTTCATTAACATAGATGGGGATGTGAGACATAGACTTCCATTAATTTGTCTGAGTACTTTTTAAATTATGGTTGGGGGACTGTGAAATTTACTTTAGTGTTCAACAAATGGGCTAAGAGAAACAGTGATCAGTGGCAGAAGGCATTTTGCAAAGAAACTGGATGGATGGATGGATGAAAGACTTCTGCTGCATAGTTCCAGGCTCAGCAGTTCATCACTATTCAATCGCAAAGATTAAAGCAAATTAGATCTTAGAAAGCTATGAGCCAAGAGCTGCCCAACAAAATGTCCAAAGGCACCGGGGAGCCCTGCAAACTGATTCAAATGCACAGGGATAAATTCCAGAACCCCTATTTGTGTTTAAATATTTATTACCATTTTAACTTTTTGTTTTCCTATGACATATGTCTCTTTCCCATGCCAGATTTCCAGTCTTTGAAAGAATAGTAAACATTTCTCTCTGGCAAAAAGAAGAGTTGCTTTGTACTCTCTCATTCCTGTGGCAGTAACAGGGGATTGTACTTTGAATAATTTTACTTACTGATTGGAATTGAAATTTCTTTTCACTAATGAGTTGTTATTGTTTGGGTTTGGTTTTCTTAGCTTTTTTTTTTGTGATACCTAACCCTCCAAGGAACTTTATAACAAAGTTTATTTATTCCCCCTGGTTTTTGGGGAACAGAAGTTCCTAGAGTGACTCAGATCTTCCCATATCTGTGCAGTGCTCTTGAAAATTGAATGTAGCATTCAGACCTGCATTTTTAAATGTGTTAAACAAATTGCCTGTAGAAGTGAGGGAAAAACATCTCATTGCTGGCAAAATTGGCACAATTTGTAAACTGGCTTAATGCTTCTGTTTGTTTCTGTTCAAATGAAAGGTGTGAAATGTTTTTGTCTAGCTGAGTGTATTTTCTATAAAAAGACTTAAATTTCACAGTGATAAATTCTAGTAAAATTTTGCTCCTGGCAAAATATTAGTGCACACGTGCTATGGATCCCCAGGAAGTGGTGAGCTTTATGCTGAATTGGACTTGGGAGTACTGAAAAACATTTGTTCACAGGCATTTTTGGAAGTGCAAAACCATCTATGTCAGTATAGTATATGCTTCAGAGGCTTTTCATATCCTACAAAGAAGGGAAATACCTTGATATACCCTAAGGCTGGGGTAAAGGCAAAAGAGAAATCTGACAGATACATAATTCACCTTGGCTGTTTAAGTGCTGTGTAAAAACTGAATGCAAGTCTGTAGCAGAATGAGGTGAGGAATGTGGTCACATGCACTCTTTTCATACGTTCTAAAACTGCTAATCTGGAAGGTTAGTGCTGAACAAACAGCAGGACCAGTGTGAAGCAAATCTTGTACGTGCATCCATGTAATTTTAAAAATAATTTTTTTTAGCAAGAATACTTTTTTAAAATTCATGTTAAGTACTGAAACACAGTGGTGGATTTACATCTCTTTTATGTCTTCACATGAGTAACCTGGTTTGCTGATTATATAGTTTATTTTTCTTACATTTTTCATCCTCTTCTAGTGGATGTGTGCTTTACGTTCAGTATACTCAGGGTGTTTTATGTTCAACTAGACAAAAAAAAAAAAAAAAGAGACTTTATCTGGTGGTATCAACCAAGCAGAGAATTGCTATGCTAAAGCAACTTTCATTTACTAAAGGTTGACAAATCACTGCTCTAGAGGTGGGAAACCAGTCAGACAAGTTTATATCACAAATGAAAATAGTGAGGTATGCCTAATAAATTTGGAACTCAATGAAAACAGATAAACTGAGTTCACTGGGTCTGAAGCCAAGAGCGTTGCTACAGGGAGTGTATAATGTGCTGTGATAGAATTTCCAGTGGTAGCTTTATGAATAAGAGGATAGAATTAACACTTATGCCGATGGCTAAGACTAAATTGAATTATAACTGCATTAACTTTAGTAACAGTTTTACCCTCTTCCTTTTCCTTGCAATTATTAGGAAGTTATTTTTTTTTAAAAGAAAACAAAGCACATTTTTACAAAGCAAGCATATTGTTCCATCTTTGACTATAATGAGCATTCATTGGTTGGCGTGGGTAATTACCTTTTTGGAAAATACAGATTTATTCTGTGAAATCTGGCTTGGAGTGTAAAACAGCTGAAATTCAAATATGAAACTGAGCCATATTGATCTTGGTAATTAAAAAAAAAATCCACAGTAAAACAGATTAAGGTTGATCAAAACCTTTCTGTTTGATTTCTGTCCTCAGCTGGAGGCATTTACTAGGATTCCTCTTATGACTTTCTTACCATTAATTAATACAGAAAACTATGCCTTTATTAAGTGGCACTAGGATATCACACAGGAGTAGTGGTACTTTGTACTATGGTGCCCGGTTTGTGCTCATAATATCAGATGTGCTGCTCTGTGCTATGGACCATTAGGATCTGAGAACAATCAGAACTGCATACAAGAGCAGAGCATCACAGAATCATGGAAGGTTAGGAGCAACCTTGAAAGATAATCTGGTTTAGCCTTTCAAGAAGTCACAATCTGTTCTATCCCTGCTGTCATTCTCCATATAGGGACTAATAAAATATATTCTTGATAGATCTCATGACCGATGAGGTCGAGTAAGCTTCTGTAATTGAAGAATGAAGCCTTAAGTATGGAAATATCACCTCAAATACTGGAACAAGTAGTATAGTTGGACTGAATTTGCATCCTGTAGTGAGAATGGAACTTGCACTCTTAGTGCTAAACTTTGAAAGGGTTCTTCCACCTGACCACTACTTTCTGAACTGGAATCTTACCAGCCCAGGCAATTATTCCTGATTAGTTTCAGATGTCCTGGAGTACTTACATTATAATTGACCATATTTGTTAAAGAAAAAGGTTATTTTTTAAGTTCTAGTAATGCTTAAAGTGTCATCATTTTGAGTCATTCGTTTTTCCTCTTGTGATGGTAATTTTATTTTATTCAAAAATACCTAGTTTACTTATACTTACCTATCTTTGCAAACACATTGTTTATATACAACTTAAAGACTATCTCAACCTTCTTACTTCTCTTTATTTTTTATACTATCAAAGCAATTCATGCTTTTCTCACCTCTCCCCATCTTCCATAGGTATCTTACTATTTTTTTGCCTAAATCTTCTTTGGTGTTTCTGGTGTAATTGGTTTTATTTACTTATTTTTCTTCCTTTACTCATTTTTTGAAACTTAACATTGTTTCTCTCATTCAATTTGGGTTTTTTTCTTGGATGTTTGCAGTCATGGAAATGGTCATGGCTGAAAAAAGGTTCTTTGGTATGTCATGGTACGCCAGTGTTTCAGGTGTGTTTTTGTAGATGTAACTGTGAAATAGTGAGCAACCAAGCTCATTGAAGAGCTTCATCTCATCAAAGATTGTTAAATGGCTGTTTTCAGCCAGACCAGACTGCAATATAGAACTACTCAGACAGTAAAAAATTATGTGTAGTGGGCGCTATGAGTATGGGTGAAAAAGAAAAAAAAGAAGAGACAGTGAATAGTAGCAACTCATGTGTGATGGATGGCCTTCCACCCTTGAGAGACTCCCTTGATCATAGTTCCTGTTTCTTCTCCTTTGTTGTGAACATCTGGTGAACTTTGTGATTCCTGGCAAGGATTTTTCTGGCACACTGAGAGAATGCTGCCATCCAGGGAAGTCTTCTTTTATTGCCTGCAGCCTTAGTAAGCTCTTCTTCTTTTTTTTTTTTTTTTTTTTTTTTTAAATGACAGAGATGGACTTCATTTGCTTAATGAAAAGTGAAACTTGAAGTGATGGGCCTTAGTACACTTTGGACAGCCTGTGGAAGAAATTCTCCTTGCCACAGCTAGTGACCAGATGGTCTTCCCCTACAGATCTTCTGCTTTGATAAACATTAAATCTCTGCATATAAGGTGCTTGTGGGCATTAAAAACGGGGTTTTTTTTTGTTGTTTTATTTTACGTTCTCTTGCAATATGTCCCCAAGAAGGGCTTCAGCCCTATTTATTCAGTTTCCTTAATTACAGTACTCTTTTTACTGATTTGATTGTGTTGACTTATGTAGTCACAAAGGGTCAGAAAAAGTGTTATGTGTGATAAGGGAAGTGAGACGTGAAGCTGACACTAGAAAGGCAGTATTTTAGGAAGGGGCTGGTGTGTGGTGGAGGTGGTGGTGATGGCTGTGTTACTCTGAGTTTGCAGGTGGCATGAGCAGCTGCACCAGGAGAGTAGCTTGTGCTGCCACTGCCCTGCTGCCTTCCCGGCCACACCAGGGGAATGAGAGGGAAACCATCTGGTGGGAGCTGTGTTGGGGACACTGCTGCAGCCAGGCTGTTCGTGCCGGCACTGGCTCTGCTGGCTGTGCCTCCCTCCACAACCAGCCAGCTTGAGCACAGCTGGGAAGTGTCAGGGCACATCACTGGTCCTAACTTCACTGCTGCCTGCCTGGCTTCCTTCCTCACCAGCGCAGCTGAACGTAAGGACTTAATCCCGCATCCATTCATATGCACCAATAATTGCTTAAGGGACAGTGTTAGGGCATAAATCAGTGGAAGTCATGTGGTCCCTTCATACACTAAGCTAATATTATCCTTAACTCCCAATTAACAGTTCCTTTCTTGTGCTCTAATCTTACTCTCCGTATTTCCTGGTTATACTGTAAGTGGTCCTTTTGAAACTGCTTGTCAACCCAACTAAAGCCCAGATGATAAGTTGTCTAATGTCTTTTTGTGTACTATTTGACATTCTGTTCTTGTAAATAATTTATTAGCAGAGAAAATGCAATGAAAGTTTGACTCTGGCTTCTTTCAGATGTTCATCTTGACAATTTATGATCTTTCACAAAATATTTATCTTACATCCGAGAACAAAAATGAACCAAGAGACAGATTTGATATTGTATCAGGGGGTTCATTCCACTCTTACATGTTTTTCAGTAAAAGAGATTTGAATCCCAGCTACTTAAAGTTGAATCAGCTCAGATGAAATGCTAGGAAGCCTTAAGTTGTGAAGGCAGCATGAAAGAGCTGGAGTGCAGAGTCGGTGAGGGAGGTTACCACTGAAGCTGTCTGGAAGCTCAGTTTGTTACAAAGACTATGCAGTGTAACGTGTTTCATGTTTGTCCCTGATACTTCAATGTCTCAATCAGAACTCCCTACAGCCTATTTTAAAGGTATTGTGAATCTCTTATCAGTTGCTTTGAACATTTTCACAGTTATTTTGGTTTCTACAGAGCAATGTGAAAAGAGTAAGTTGTGATTTATCTGAGAGATATTTTGGGATAATTTATTTCGATGTTGCAAATAGAAATTCACATTCTGCAAAGTGACAAAGAGGCAAATTGTCCTCCCAACCACCTTTACATTACTCTGTCTTTACATATAATACACATCAATAACAATTGTTGCCTTTTTTTTTTTTTTTTTAATCCAACTCTTTAACTGAATTTTCAGTCTGTGGTTTGATTTCATCAAGATCAGGCTTTTGGAATTGCTGTGTTCCCTGGTTTTAGAGCTAAAAGGAAAAAACAGAAGTTGATTCTGCACCTAATTCACACCTGCTGAAATACGTGGTTTAACATTGCATTCATTAAACTGAATCAAAGTTGTCTGTCGTGATGTATACCAGGGTACTGGTGATGAGCACACTGAGTGGCTCTTGAGCTGTCTTGTGTCTGCAGAGAGCTGTCTGCACAGGAATTACTGTTATTCTTAAGAGAGGTTTTAAATTAGGGCAGCCTGGGTGTCAGGTTGGCCCCTATTCTCAGATACTTTGCTTTTGAAGTAGCAGTTTATCCCTTTGCTAAGAAGAGCGTCATTTGCTGCCTCTCAGGGTGCTGTCATGCTGTACTGGTGGCAATGACACATCACGGCAGCCAGCAGAGGTTAAAATAGATTCTCCTCCCCATACTAGCCAGTGAGTGAACGTGTAAGTTAAAGTAACACCTCATAGCTTTATCCTGGAAAGTCCTCTGGAATTCCAACACTGAGTGGAATTACAGCCTTGCCTGGATGTAGCATAAGATCATAGATGATCTGGTTGATGTTGATAAGCTCAGCAGCGAGCTGTTGAAGCAGTAAACCAAGCTCTGCTGCCTTAGTAATACCACTGCTCTTTTACTTGCTGTACTGGGCATCTGCAGAGTGGTAATTTCACCCAGGCAGTTTTCATCGGTCTGCCTTTCCGGCTTTCCTTAGTGTGTTGTCTTTTAAACTCTCTCTCCCAAGCTCTTGCTCTACTCACACAGTGCAAAACCAGGGTGGATTCCTGAATGCACTGCTCAGCCAGGGAAAATGTGCCCAAGACCTGTTCAAGAAGTGTTCCTGCTTGTCCTTTGTGGCAGAGTGTTTTGTGATGTGTCAGGTTGTCTAGCATAGAAGATAAGGTAAAGCACCTTTGAAAAATAGAGACTTTTAAAAAAATGGAAACTGTGTTAGGTTTGACAGCGACCAAGCAGAATGTAAGCAGAATGTCTGCAGCTTCTGGAAACTCAGATAACTTCAGGAATGAAATGAAATGTTGAAATTATTTTTCCGGCATGTATGTTTTAGCATATCAAGAGGTTTCTTTCTCAACATAAAACCTGTATCTGGACACACTCTTATGTGTTTTGTATTTCTGGTTTTCCTCTTAAATGTATACCTATATCTTGGCAACCATACTCCATTTTTAAACAAAATGTGTTTTGTTGTCATTTTTGCAAAAGTTTTACCCAGCATAGCCATCTGTAGTTCTCCTGTGCATGCCTTGTCACAGGATGCCATTCCTGTTCCTGCAGAGAAACCACATTCTAAGTCTTGTGTTTCAGATAAACCTCATTCTTCCATGAGCAGTGTCTTCCTGGTTGCTCACTGAAGCCACACCTGTCCACTTCTAAGATTTTTCCTTCAACATTCAGTGGTGACGGTGCAAAGAAAGAAATGCTAGGAGTAACACTGAGGGAGGTACAACAGCTGCCAATGCAGAAAATCCTGCCAATATGAATAAACAAAGCTCTTTATAAAATGTCCACTCTTTTTAGCAATTAATGCCAGCAGAAGATGTATCTTAAGGCAAAAAAACCCAGCCCAAACCAAACCAGTATACCCCCCACTTCTCCCAAGCCTTTTATAGGTTCATAATTTTCCTCTGTTTCTATGCCAGGTGGCTTAATTTGACTATCTTCAGATCCCAGAATTTTCCTTCTGGGAGAATAGTTTATTAATCCAGTTTACAGGTAGGATTGTTGAAATTCCTCATTCTGTTTGCATTCACAGCCAAGAATAAGTTCCCAGGTTTTTTGTTCAGATATCCACGTTTGCACAGCATTGCTCTGCGCAGTTTGTGGTGTGGATCGAACTCAGTTCGTCTCCACACCACAAGAAGCCCATGGAGCAAAACATAGTGGCTCTGGCACCTTGTGGGACCACATTCCAGTAATCACAAGAGACAGATTCTCTGTGCACATAAATCATGCGTGCTCAACAAGAAAATTACTACTGCATACCAGTTTCCAAATCAGTCTTCCTAATAAGATAATAGCGTACTTGTATTTTCCACAGCATTGTGAGTTTGGGGCTTTTTAAGCTTTGAAGCTCCGCATTATGAATAAACCTTGAAATTATATACATTCCTATTTGCTTTCAATAATGTTTCCATAGGGAAAAGGTAGAGCGTGTTCTGTTTAAGCATTTATTGCTTTGATTTTTGATCCTTTGCTTGTACATGATCACTATTCATCTGAGTACAGCACCAGAAAGTACACAAATATTAAAAGAAACTTAACTTTCTTTCACTGTAACACTTTGAAAAGAAATAAAAATTACCCTTCATACTCATTTCAAAACCTTAAGATATTTTTTGTGTTGGTTGAAAATTTGTTCAAATATATTGCATGGTCAAACTTGTGAATTTACAATTCTTTGTTTTTTGAAAGATTAACAGTTTTAGAAACCTTGTATCTATCTTTTGGGTGAGACTTAGCTCTACTGGTGACAGCAGGATTTTTCAGCTCATATTTTTTCCTGTTTATGTAGGCATTTTTATGTTTATCCAACCATGAAATGTATATTAGCAGTGCTTCAGACACCTGGGAAGGTAGATTATGTTTTTTGACTGGTGGGAAAAAGAAAATAAAACTGAGAGTTCTTGTTCACAAACCTCTACCAGAAAGTGCAATACCCATTCCAATTTCTTTTGTCTATGTATCAGAAATAAAGTTTGCTCAAGCAAAAGTTTTGGTTAAGTTTCCTGTATTACTATTTGCCAGAAATAAGGATAGGTGTGATTTTCTTTTCCTTTGTGGATGGACTTTGACAGTACATCTGGGTTCATGCACCCCGTACTTCAGCTATTGAAGGCTTTGGATAGGGCAAGAAATGGTTTATCAGCTTCACTTTTGATTGATGGGAGTGTTTTAAATTCTCCCTCTCTCTTTTCTTTTTTTTTTTTAATTAATGAAAAGATAAAGTTATTAAGACTGCAACTTCAAGTGTTAAAACCAGTAAATATATGTGTGCTTCAACTTGTTCTTACATGTCACGAGATGGCCCAATAATACCACAACATACCTGTATTCCACTGGGTGTTGCAGCATTCAATGAATAGGATAAAGGGTAATAACAAATCGGGATTTGTCAACAAATTGAGTTGGGATTCTCATATATTTACAACATGATGAGTTGCAGCATTGCTCATGACTACTGAAATAAGGCACAGTGCCTCAGTGTTAATGGAACAGTGAAATGAAATGATGAACCTGCACAAATACTGGTCTGAATGTCTTCTGGTGAAAACGTTACATTCGACTCTTGAATTCTAACGTAGATTTGAGTTACCTTTGCTTGTGTGATGTTTGTATACAAAATGTGGATGTATCTGATTGACCTGTTTTATAAGCACTTGTTTTCATTTGGTTTGATATGGGACCTAAAGTTGACTTCTTTATAAATGGCTGACATTTGTATACTTCTTGCACACTTTTTATAGGGAATGGAGCAGTTCAGATAAATACTTTTTTATTAAAGAAAATTACTTTGATCTGATACATGCCAAAACCTTATTTTGAAAGTCATACTATCTGGAAACTATAAGTACAGCTTAGGGTATCTGAAGTGCATTCTGAACTGCTGTTTTAATCCTTTATTGAACAGGTGGACAGTTTTCCTATTTTTAATAGGTTCTGGACAAGTTTTCAGAGGGAGAGCAAAATGCCTTTTCTTGCTTTTTCAGGTATTTTTAGAAAATACCTGATTCTATCTGGTACTGGCAAGCAGACAATTTAGGATTAAAGAGTCATGAACTCTGTGTATGCACTATTGCCTTATAACCAAATGATAGGACACAGGCTGTAGAATTTCTGGTATGTAAAGATGCCTACTGCAGTAAACACTGTCTTCTTTAAAGTATTGGAGCAAGCTGAAAATGCCAGACCAAAAGAAAAAAGACATTAGAACACCTAATGGAATCTAAGGCAATAAATACTTACCTGGGAAGAAACAAACTTGTGAACTGGAACCTGAAGGCAGGTTATAGCGAGGTGAGTGTTGGTCTCTTCTCCCATGTTGCAAGTGATAGGACAAAAGGAAATGGTCCCAAGATGCACCAGGGGAGGTTTAGATTGGATATTAGGAAAAATTTCTTCAGTGAAAGGTTTGTCAAGTGTTGGAACAGGCTGCCCAGGGAAGCTGGTGAGTCACCATCTCTGGAGGTATTTAAAAGACGTGTTGATGTGGTGCTTAGGGACATGATTTAGTGGTGGACTTGACCGTGTTAGGTTTATGGTTGGACTTGATGACCATTAAAGTCTTTTCCAACATAAATGATCCTAAGATTCTGTATTGCTATGGCTTAATACACTACAAATCTGAAGCATAACCTGAGTACGCTGGGAACTTTCATTGTCTGAACAGAATGAGCTAAGTCTATGTCAGATTGTCTGACTAAGACAAATAGGAGAGCTGAAACATCTCTGAGTAATCCTTTATTACTGCATGAACAGGTTTTGGGTTTCCTTTTTAATTACTATTTTTTGTGGGTGAATCAACTTTGTTCAGGAGGCCTTTTCCACCTTTGCTATTTTCTTCTGAATATTGGGGCTAAACAGTTCTAGTTGTCAATGCTAGATTAACTTCAGGTATTCTCTTCCCTCATCTTCCCCATCTTCCATTTACACAGAAAACACCCTGAAAGAGAGTAAAGCCCAGGTTTAGTTGCTGGAACGTAGCACAAATAGCAAGGCAGACTGCAGCTGGAAACAAAAGTGAAAAATCTAGACAGGACAGGTCAGTACCTGGCGAATAAAAGGCTAAGAGATAGACACCATAAGGAAGAGTCCTGCAGAAAGGCTGAGCCGGAGAGAGCCAGGACAGGTCTGGCAGAACTCAGCAGGCAGGAGGACTGAACTGGAAGCTAGCATCTACATGTGTGTTCCCAGTAATGAGGGAAGGGAACCAGGTTTTTGCAATTAACTGACTGATTTAATTTAAAGGGAGCCTCAGCTCCCTTTTCTCTAAGATATTGACAGGTGCATTTAATTACCTCACACAAGTAGTAATTAGTCTCTATTTCAGTGTTGGTTGCTGAGCTATTTGCTGCATATGACTATATTGTAGTCAGGTGAATTAAAAATATGGATGCTCTGTTTTGCCATGGCATAGATGGGTTTGTATCTATATTTGTTTCAATGTATACTTTCTATTTGAAGCATATTTTTGTACTTAAATTCTCATAATGAAAGCTGAAAATGAGGGCTTTTTGAAAGTTAATGGAACTGCACACTTCTAGTAGTTTTTCCTTGTATCACTCTAAAATCAAAGCATTGCAAAAACTAAAATTATTTTGGAATTGAGCTTTATCGAGAGCAATGGCCTAATGTCCATTTAGAAGAACTTTGAGTTACAGTAAATGACTAAAGCTGGAACTTGACTCATTTCAGGTCAGTATATGGAGATTAACGGGCTTGCTCAGAGATTCCCTTGAAAATAATATTCCAATTCAGGAAACAGGAATCAAATACATCTATTCACCAATGGAGTTCTTCATAGTCAGGAATTGATTTTAATGTCGGTTCCAATTTGTTGTGAAATTTTTGAGGCATTTCCCAACAGATGGGGCTTCAGTGATTTAGTTTTTGTTATGAACTGAAGTGCTCAGTTTTTCCTGGGTAGTACTTATTCACTGCTCTTGAGATTTGTTTCCTGCTGTTTTGAAGCATGTCCTGTCTTTTGCTTTGGCTGGAAATGTTGCTCAGTTGAGTGGTGATTTTCTGTGGGAAAAATGTAAGGAGAGAGTAGTGCAGGATAGACTTTCTGAAGTCTTGCAAACCTGTGGCACAGAGGTCTTCATGAGGGCTCTTAGTGACCAGAGGAAGCTTTCTCTGCATGAAATATTTTTGTGTACATGTAGGTTTTACAGTTGACTTTACTAATCAGTCTGCAGAAATGTCTTTCATGAGTCACACTTGTTCTTTCTGCTTCCAGTAAGACTTAACCTGCCCAGGAATAATTGTACTTCTTGACGTATTTGTAGTACTTGATTAATTAGGTGTTCAGAAGCTATAAAAAATACTTACATTTCTATGCCTTCATAGGTTATTTATTTAATAGGTATTTTTTAAAATATAGCTTAACCTTTTCTGTTGAAAGTTGAATATGTAGGTCTTTGCTTTTGCGATTTAGTATGTAGCCCTTAGCTTTTGCATCAGAGTATTATTTTCTTCCATCTCCTTCATTGAATAATTGTTGGGAACCGTCAGTTTATAGGGATTCAATTAAGTAATTTGTTTCTCATAATTAAATAATGAACCACAGCAACCTACCAAGTAAACACACTCAGAAATTATGTCTGAAATATTTTTCCATAAGTCTGACACCAATCCAGTGGTTGTATCTCAGGTAATAAAACTGATTTACTACATTAGATAATTTGATCAGTCCAAGCCAGTCAAGGATGTCCATGATTGCTGCTAAAAGGGCTTAATTATGATGGCATATGTTGTCATTAAGGCTTTGTTGGTCATCCGTGGTTATTAAAAACACCACTTTTCTTTAAGCTATTGATTTCTTTGTTGCAATGGTATTCCACAGAATGATAATACAATAAATTGGCCTTCTGATTCCATGAGATTAAATAGAAACTTAATATTTATTTCAGGAAGAAGAAAGAACAACCTCCGTTCCCATCTGAAAGACTTTGTGTTGCCTGCTGCCTATATTTACTTAATCCTGAATACGTTTCCGGTGGAGTAGCAAACGCTTGATTTCAGCGTTTGTGTGAATGCATGAACATGCTCATGCCCATCAATAAATGGAGTAAATTGAATATCTAAAGTTTCTGTGGGGGAATTAGCAGGGGAAAGGCAGCTTACTTCTGACTGAAGATTCTTACTTGTCATTGAGCATCCCTGTAATACAAAAAGGCTGTTTCTGCCTCTCCTCCCAGATCTCAGTTGTTCTGCTCCAGCATAGTGGAGCAGGTCATCTTCCCTGTTACAAGCAAGTGCTCTTGTAGCTTCACCACTGAATCGCATTTCATTTGCATTTTTTTATTTCATGAGGAAGTTGGAACGAGGAAAGGTGGAGCCCTGACCTTCATTCTGCAAACCTTCTCTGGTTAGGAAAGGAAATGGGACCTGCGATACATGAAAATGGGTGTTAATTTGCTGCCTTACAGACTGGCCTGTGTCCATATTGCTTTGCTTAGTCCCTGAAACAAGGACAAGGCCAAGCCCAATCCGACCCTTTTGCTATTTTCATTTTTTCACATGCTTTGCAATAGTTCTGTACATTACTGTATTTACTTGAAGGGCTTACATCTTCAAACCATTTGCTTTTCTTCTTGACTTTGCAAATAAACTTCTGTAGATGCAGAAACTGTCTGTGGCTTGTACATAGCAACTGCTTCCTATCCCATTCTACTCTCCACAACAGCAGAATTACTGAAAGATGAGCATTATGTTCAAGCATAGATTTACTGGTTTGACACACAGCTGTTTCAAAAGTGCACTATACTTCAAAGGAGCATAATATTATTTGAAATGTATGTTGCAAAATAGAGATGAAGCAAAACATATCGTTTGCTGCATATTTAAGGAATATGGTGCTTCTAACTACCGAAAGATGTTAGGGCTGGATTGTAATGCAGAAAGTATGAGAGTCTTTAGGGAGATGTTTTGACTCTTACAGAATGTGAGGAGTATCCATCAAGGGCAAGTTTATAGAGAAGCATTTACATTAATCTGTGTGCACTTTGCTAGGGAAAAACACAGCCGTTCAAGGGTGAGGAAACACCCATGAGACCACTGATGAGATTATGCTATGAAAGGAGATTTTAGCAATGTTTCAGTTTATAACTGGATTATGTTGCTCAATTCAATGGTACATAAATAAAATCTTTTAGGAAAGCTGACACATTCATACCTTCTCCAAAAGGACAGAGATGATGATGATGATAAAAAAATACCATTAGAGTAGGTGAATGTGGTTTTTGTTTTGTTTACTGTCATCTGTGGAATGATGCAACACAGAAATAAATAAGATTTTTAAGTCACACATGAAAGATTTACCTGCTGTGTTTTGTGAGAACACCTGAAGTGTGAACTCTCACAAAGTGAGGACACTGCTCCATGTTTCTGCAGGCAATACTCTGAATAATGAATGAATTTAATAAGATTAATTTAGACATGGGTTGAAGTGGAGTTGTTTGATTATTGGTTATTGGCTGTAATTTATGCTTCAGTAAGGTTTTAAAATTCTCTGTTGCTGCAGGTGAAAGATTATTTTGGGTTTTGATCAGATCTGAAAACCTTTCTGAGATTTTTGCTGACTCATCCACTCTATACGAAGATTTGTTGTGTGCCTCAAATGTTTAGTGAAATATTTTCTTCCAAAAAGAAAAATATTTTGAAATAAATCATACATAAAAAAACGTCTTACAGACTGTCTTAAAAAGACTTAAATCTTATTTTAAAATTATCCTGGTGGAATAGTATTTTTCTTGTCATGTTTTTTGAGAGTAAGATGATAACTGATACTTATTATTCCGTAGGACTGACAAATAACAATCAATCTGTGATTTCCTTTGATAGATTTTTATTATGTTCAGAGCAAGAATCTTGCTCAGTGGCTGTAGCTACAATTTAATCAGAAGAGAATATAAATTTGCTGCTTTGACAGCCTAATGATATAGAAAACTCTGAGGAAGAAGTAATCAATAAAGAGGTAGATGCTTACTGATCATACCCTTCCTCAAAGGCAAATCTTACCTGTACTGCATAAGTTATGCTTTGATTTTAATGGTGCAACAGATGCCTTAAATGCTAAGTAACACAACTTGTCTATTAAAAAAACCCCACCTTTAACCATGTATATAATTTTTTACTTTGTATTATATATATAATGGAAGGGATTGCCCATGCCCTTGAACTATCAGTGATGTAGTCAAAATGCTATATTACTCATTTGTGTAGTTTGTGTTGTAATAAAATAGATGTTTACTGTAAAGATACTACTTTTTTATTTTTCATTCTTTTTTTTTAAATTGAAGTGCAAAGCTAGATTTTCCTGGCCTTTTCCTATAAGGACTAATATTCTTGCAGCAAATTTCAGCTGCTTTCAACTGCATCAGAGGCCTGAAATTTTTTTTGAAATAAAACTGTCTTACTGATTTTATAGTTAATTTGCCCATTCAACATGTAAGAAGAGTGTGCTGAATACTTTATCTCATGGTGTTTTTTTGAAGAAAGTGTTCAGTTCTGCCCCAAACAGAAAAAGTAAGACCTTGACTTCCAGTTTCTTGGAGTCCTTTTTCATCCTTTTTCCACTTGGAAACAAAGGAGTGTCATTTTGAGAATGACAGTGTTATTGCTAGAATGAAGTCAAGCAGAAATAAATAAAAAGTCTGTGAGAGTCCGTAGCTCTTGTCAATGTAATAGGAATTTGAAAATTTGCAGGTGGTGTAAGTAACCGGTAAGATCTGCATCTCTTAAGTATTACCAGAGACCAGCTAGGAATACAGCTACAAACACCAGTCACTTGGCTGAAAGGTTAAATCAATGAACAGTATTGTCAGTGCCCTTTTTGTTGGCTTATCAAGAAAAATACACTCTGTCAAATACAAAACCCAAAACATATTTGTAGGCATTTTGTGTTAGGCACCATCTGGACTATATGTGATTTTAGGATTGCATTAACACAGTACTTGGGCTTTTTCAACTTCAGAATGATGGAAATCTAATCCACAGTTTAAGGCAAGGCAGGAAAGAGGCCTTTACTGTTTCAGAAGCAACATAATTTATTGGTTCTCCCTTAGCTAAATCTGTTCTTTCTTCAGAAATTGTACAGTTCCTACCACAAGTACTTTTGTATGTAGTATTAAATGTATAAACCTAATAACATGTTTTTAATAACATTACTTATTTGACTTCATGGGGTATTTGGATGTCTAGATCAAGACCTCCTCTCAGACTCAGTGTATGTTAAGTGTAGATTTCTGCAGCAATTTGAAGCACCTAAATTAGACTCATCCTTAACAAGCTGTCAAGAAATCTCTCTGTATTGATTTTGTAAGGAAGCTTACGGTCTGTAATGATCTTGCCTAAGCATTTAGTACACTTAATGTTTGGTGATATGAATACTCTTGTATGTTTTCTTGAAATGCTGCTTAACTGATCCAACATAGCAGATTAGGGTTTGATACCTGAAGTTAAAATTTGAGTGTGAGTAGGCTAGAGAGGTATCTGTTCACCTCATCTGTAGAGGTTGTCCCATAATAAGCACTTCTTTAAAGCACACCGTGATTTCATGTGTCACAACAATTCAGGGATTTTATATGAGAATAAAGTAAATGTCATTACAACTGTGATTTGACAAATTGTCTGTAAAATAAATCAATAAATGTTGTATTAGTAAGGGTATAATATTAAAAAAGGTGAAAAACAGTACAAAAAGGGAGAAAACTCAACCATATTTTTTTCCCTGTTTGAAAAGCAATGTATTTGTACTTACAGCAAGCTTAAAATGTTTTAAACACAAGTCAGGTTTTAATACAACCAAAAAAGAATAGCACCAGGAGCAATTGGACATACAAGCCAGAATAAAAGAAAGAATGGAAACCTCCAAGTATGGAGGACACACTGATGGAGTTGGTTAAGTAACCAGTTGCTGGGTATCATCATGTCAAGCAAAACCCACCAGGCAGTGTTCCAGTCTAATCTGTCAGCCTATGAATAGGTTCTTTGCCAGAACCATACAATATAATTAAAGTTTAGGAAAGATGTTTCAATCTGTGTCTCCTTGAATAGGGATAATTCTAATTTGAGAAGGTGCTTAACCTTCAAATTTGAATGCATGCATTTTTTTCAAGACAACCATAAGTCCAATTAAAAACCACAAAACTGAAAAAAAATCCCAAATACTTTTTTAAAAAATTTGCATGAACACCCATATGTATGCATGACAGGTTCAATTTGATTGTGCCAAATGATGATAGCATTGCTACTAGTACTGGGAAAAAGTAGAACTCTGTTCTGTCTACCTGTCTTGTAAATTGCTCACTCCCTAGTAATGCCAGTGACATTTCTGGTGCTACTATAGGAAGAAATTAAATTTCCTGAAGTATTTTGATGACAGTAGCCCTAGCTTCTCTGAACTTCATTACCTCTGAAAATCTGCTGCCTGTGTTTTGCACACAGTACCTCAAGCAGAAGCCCTTGCTGTGTGCATGTTCACGTTGATTGCTGGAAGGACATTGTCATAAACACGGTGCTGAAGGGCTTCCTATGCTTCCTCTTCAGTGTTTCGCCTATAGTGGGCATGCTAAGGGATATGACAATTTAAAATCAAATATAGATTGCTTCTGGTTAATGCAGAACAAAACACTGTCCCCACTGATATTTTTTTAGCTCTTTGAGCATATGATTGGCTCAGCAGGATCAGACTAGTCTATCTAAGCAAACTCAGTCTCCTTCCTGCTGAATGTTGTTGCTCTGGCAAAGTCCGTGGGTGCCACATCCTTTCATGTATTTGCAATGGGTAACTAACCAGTTTTATGTGCTCCCAGTCTATGGGAATAAGATATGTAATGTACCCTCTCATACCTGCCAACTCCCAAATGTTTGCATGGTTTATCACGTTTCCATCGAGACTGCTGTTTGGGCCACCTGCCCTTTCTTGGCAGATATATTCCAGGGGAATTGGAGCAACTGACTCCAGAGGGATGTCTTTGTTTATGGAGCTTTTAATAAAGGTTAGCAGCTGGAAACAAGGAAGAAAAAACCAGAGCAGAATAATTTTGCTTACTGGTAAAATGAAGTAATGAAGAAATTTATGGAGAAATTTATAGATCACGTGGTCTTGGCTCACCATGCAAGAAAACCTCTCACCATTTCCCAGCAGTGTAATTTCTTTCAATGTTCTATTCTGCATACACAGGTGAAAGAAGAAAAGCAGAGGTCTTGTGCTCATGCCTATCCAGAGATTTTGTAATGAGTAGAAAAAGTTCTTGCCTTTAGAGAGGTTCAGGGCCAAGACTGGAGTACCTAAGTTGGTGAAGTACTGCCGTTAGGCAAGACTGAGATGTGTCCAGGGTCACTCAGCCTGCCCTGCTTCCACCACCACATGTGCTGGCAGTAAAAGCCTCTATTGGATTGAGGTGCCAGCTGACCAGAGTTTTGTCACCTAGTTGAAACTGCTGTTGGAGCCAGACCTGGTTTTGGACTGGGAACCTCTTCTGGAAGATGGACTTCTTTTAACTGGAGACTTTGCTGAATGTTGAAAACCAAGATCTTTTTTACCAAGTGGGCCTATAGGACCCTTTTGTTTTAAGAAATTGTTCTGATTAATTAATTACTTGGTTTTCAGTGAGGATTTCCAAAAGAAGTCTTTTCAGGCTCAGTTGGAGACTGAGGTATGTACTTAGCCTTAAATGTGAAAAAACTTCTACTGAATTATTGATTTGTAACTGTTACCGAGATCTTAACCTAAAATAGCTTTATGAAAAGGCTGTGTTCAGACTCCGAAGAAGCCTGTATTTGTAAAATATTTTAATATTAAATACTGATTAAACTAATAAAAGTAATCATTAAGTTTTAATATTAATCAATATTAAATAAAAGGTATATTAATAATGTATCTTCTGTAGTTAATTTTTATTTCATTAAATACATAAGGGTTGTGTATGTAGCTAAGTGTGTTTGAAGTGACCTGAAATGGTTTCTGCTAAAGATGCTCACTTGAGTTTGTGGGTTCCCTGTGGTGGTGGTTTAAGTTAGACTGTTATGTTCATCAGTGTGGTAGGAGGACATGGAGGAAAAAAGATTGTTTTGTGAAGACTTGTAAAATCAGTTCTGACTGACAAAACTGATTTGGAGTGGGAGGACTCAAGGAAATGAGACTGGAAGAGAGGAGCACTTCTTCCTTTCAATTAAGGCACCAAGAGCAATTTTCCTAAAACTCAGCAAACCAAGAAGCAAAAAATGTCATACTAACTCCCACATTTCCTTAAGGGAAGGTATGCCTTACAAGAGCATTTATATTTATTTATATTTGTATACTGATTTTTGGAGTTCGATGAGTAGACAGAAATACACTCTAGAAATTCTGATCAATTATGATATAGAGATTACTGCATTTATAATTCCTTTTCCTTTTATTTATCTAGTTTATTTTTTATTATGTTGACTAGTTGTCAGTGTAATTTTGTACAAGTGATTTGATATCCATGTTCCTCACTTTCTTGACTAATTTCAAGTTAGAAAAATATTATTTCCCCATTTTACAAGCCATTCAGTGTTAAATACTTTAAGGAATGTAACAGATTCTAGTCTTGTGGCTATCATGGTGTACTAGTTTGAAAACAAACCAGTGGGAGGCACCAAGTCAGAATAACAATTTAATGGAAATTAAAGAAAAGGAAAACAAAAGTGAAAGAAAACACTGTCAAACTGACAGAGTCAAGGTACGACCTGACACCCTGTTAGGCAGGGTGGTGGTAGCAGTCTGGTAGAATGGTGGCTGCAGTCCTCTGAAGCAGTGATCCTGTAGAAAAAGGGTCTGCTCTTCCTCAGAAAGTCCAGTGGTGGCTGTGTAGCTCCTGTCCTCTGGAAATCCAGTGGGAAGGGTTGTCTCTGGTGGTCAGAGTCCCAGATTATATCCACGATGGGATGCTTGGTTCCTCCCTCTGGGTGGAGCGTCTCACAATGGGGTAATGAGTCATGAGCCCAAGTGTTGATTAGGCTCATTAACAGAAGATAGTCCGGAGGGAGTTATCTATGAGTCATGTGGCAGGACAATGATGGGCCATTAACAGCAAGATAGTCTGGGGGGAGGAGGCAAGGAAACACTGCCCCACCTGATTTCAACGGCTGATGGGGATGGTAATAGAATACACTGCAACCCAGGACACATGGTCATATACACACCTTGTTATAGCTGTGCTCCACAGGAAAATATGAGACTATTTCAATATTTCCTGTATTTTTGAATTGGAAAGAAATGCAGGTACTGCATTATCAGAGTAATGGAAATTGACATAATACTTAGTTTGATGTGTTAGACATTTGTGTTTAATGTCTTTGCTTGACTGTCTCAGAAAAGCAGAATTTGGAGCAGAAGCCATAGAGAAAATTCTGCAGTGTTGACAGTACGTCTAGAATTTTTGTTCAGCCCTGTGTTTGCTTAATGAGGATGTGTTTGTGCATGTACTTCTCTCTATATAGATGCATCTATAAATACAATTTAAATATGTGTGAGAATATATATTTACAAATGAAATTCTATAACAATAAAAGTATTTAAACAAAATTAACCTGTATTCCTGTCAATGAAAATATAATAAACTGTACAGCTACAGCAGGCACCAAGTAATAATAATATTCAATTTTCTATGCTCTTTGCATTTTAAGAAACATTTTTCATGTTCCTTTTTAGGTTCTTTCATGGTTTAGAATTGTAGATCAGTTCTTATGTTATATTTAGCTTTTCTTATTCTTGGGTTTCACTTTTATGTAATAAAGCAACTGTGTCAACCTAGGTTCACTTTATTAAATATTGCCATTACTGAGGAATAGCTTGCTTTCCCATCAGTGTTTGAAATACGGGTTCAAACTTTTTGCTTCTGTTCTGTGCCGCAGTTAACTCTCTGAAGGAGAAGATACTTTAGGATTAGATTCAGTAAAATAAGCTATAAGTACCTTTCATATTTCTGATTTAATTTGCTTTTCTCTGAACGAATTTTACTTTTTTTTTTGGGGGGGGGGTTGTTTGGTTGTTTCTTTTTTCTTCTGGCATATTCTAGGTCTTTGGTGCACAGCTGAAGCCCATAGCTTGTGGGCTTGGAGGCTTTTCACTGAAGCCCTTCATAGCTAGCTTGTGGTAGCCTCATAACTTCAGGTTTGACGTTTCCTGCCCCTGGAGGGTGACTGAAGCCCGAGAGAACTTCTTTAGTTTGCCATCTGCTGGAAAAAACTGGTTTTGTTTCCTTGAATTCAATTCCACATTTTTAACAGAGAACCCGTATCAAGGGATCAGTCTTTGGACTGATCTCAAGTGACCAATTCAAGTAGAGTAGTTTATTCCATGTTTGTTGTTAAGTGTAGAGGAAACCTTTAGTGAACCACTGGTTGGTGGTTGTAACTCAAATTAAAATGGTAGATCAGAAGGTCTTGCTTACTGTTACGAGGTCTGACTCATTGGCACTTCGGTTGGTCCCAACTAGTCTTGTTCATCTTGCAAATTTTAGAGTCCTTAGACGAAATGGGTGGTAGAATAAAGGTACATGTTAAAAGAGAAAAAGCCTTTTGAAAGTGATTTAATCTGGGAGCACAAGTACTAAAATCCAATTAAAAATAATGCTGTTACTGACAGATGAAGCACAAGGTAACATTAAAGTTTTTCACATGCCTGTTGGACTCTTTAGAACCACTCTGAGTAGCTATTTGCAATTGTTTGGTGAATCATTATCATTACCTATTCACAATACTTGCAAGGTTCTCAGTCATAACCATGGTGGATATCATGAGACCATGATGAAGCTTTTAAAGTGATAGATCTACACATTTTGTTAACCTTCTGTTTCAGATTTAAATCTGCTCAGTATTCACTAGGCATGCTCAGAGCTGTAACAGAGACATCAGTATATGTTCTCTCCTATACTAATATTAAATAAATATTTGCAAAGTCACTCCTACATTGGTAAACTTCTTGTATGAGCTCCCTTCTGGTCTTTTGGCAGTGTTACAGCAACTATTCATCACTATGTTTAGGATTTCCATTTTTATTCTACTGACATGTATTAACATTGTGTAATGATATCCAGCAATTTTAAGTGTTGACAGTGTTTCTATATTTATATGTTCCTGTTTTCTTTGTGATATCTGAACTTGTAGAAACACCACATCATGTATAGTGATTGCCTAGCAAGTAGTCAGGGTGAATATTTCATTTATAGAGTTAGCCATCAAATTTGCATAATTTAATAATTTAAGTATTTGGTTTATTGCTAACAAACTATGCATTCATAAATTATTGTTCATATATGTTATTTATAATCCTGTAAAAATTTAAATATTTGTATTAAATAATGCCTCTATTTCAGGTTATTATTAATTTTATTTATTCAGTAGCTTCAGTGCTTGTGGTGTATATAGTGTCTAGACTGACTATATCACAGCCAGCTGTGCTTCGAAGACCAAATTTGATTAAATGTTTTGAGGTAGAAATGGTTTTACTGAAAATGTTATTTTCAAAAGTTTAAAAATTGAAATATTATTTGAAATTTTCAGCAAAACTGTTTTTACAATCCCCAGAATCTCTGAGAACATTATATCCTGTAAGAGAAAAAAAACACTAAAGGTTTTCAGTATAGTTTTAGTATGATAATGTATGTAACATATGTATCCTATAAATCTGTAGATTTTTTTAATAGAAATTACATGGTCTGTAAATGCAAACAGCTTCAAAATTATTTTTCTGGGGTTTTTGCTGCTTTGTTTTTTAATTATTTTGTTTGTTTTTAATGCTAGCTATTTATCAACTCTTTTAGCCCTTGATCTGACCTCACTGCTGTGTGTATTTGCTAAGTGTGCACAATTGAGTGATGTCAACAGGAAGGACACATGTACATTGTTAAATTGTTTGGAGACAAGTTTTATGTATCTTGTATGTGTTTTGTAAAGTGCCAGTAACATGGCTGTAGTGCATGGCACATAGTTGTGCCTGCTACTGCAATATAAATAAATAAAAATGGATAAGAATTATGGGTTTGTTTTCACTCTGATTATTTTTTTCTTAATTATTAATCACATGGATAAATCCCCTGATAATCAGTTCTCTGAAAGTTTGGAGGTGTGTTTTTTGCAAGTAATCTCAGAAAAAATATCATAATTTAGAAAAAAAACCCAATATAGATATATTTTTCTTGAAAGATATCTGAAGCAAGTCTTGGGTTAGGGTATAAAAAGAAAGAAGGAGCCTCAGACCCCCAGTTTTTTAGGGTACATCAGGATTTCAGAAATTGCAGGAGTTTTAAACTGTCATGGAAGAAATAGTCTAACTAGTGTAAGAGACCTCTGATATCAAAATTTGAGTTTCTGCTGAAGCTTCATGAAACAGCAGCACAGAAGCTATCGTACAGTAGGTACATTGCTGCCTGGATATTATCAGCACATCAGCAATAAATTACAGTCATCCACTGAGGTCAAAAGCACATGAGTACTTTGTAGTTTGCTGTAGAACGTTTCCTGAGGATGAGCTGGTTTCATGAGTAACGATCCTGCTAATGGGATGGAACAGCATTATCGCCGAATGAGTACTTTTAGGTATTAATCATTAGCCTCTTACACATATTGTGCTACAATATTCTGTGGCAAAAACAGTCTTCATTTGCAATGACACACTGGATTGAAATGTTACCATGTTCTTTTGGTTGAACTGAATGTTTAAATGCCTCTTTTTAACCTCAGAAATATTTTATGTACAAAACACATAGACAAGATCTCACTGTGAGCAGATTTAAATCCTGTTGTGTTCTGTAGCATTTCAGAGGAAACTTGTGCTCCTTCCAAAACAGCAGTAGACTGGATAGTAGTCTTTTCAATAGTAGATTTCAAGAGTATGAAGTAATATATAATTGTAAAGGCCATTTAGTTTAAAATAAGCAAGAGAGATCTTATACTATTTCTTATGCAGATTAATTGATCTGAAAACAAGGTGCAAAGCTAATGAGAAAAAACAGCTTTGGAAAGTACTGAAAACTACTGCAATTGAAAAGAATACTGAAGAAAACCCATGTTATATAATTACTGTAATATCAAATTTATATTAAGAAATAATTCCCAAGATTGGTGAAGATTTAGTGAATCAAACCTACAACAGGTAATATATCTTTCCAGACATAAATACCCTATGTAATTTGCAAATTCATGAGTTAGGAGTGCACATAGCACATCATTTTATAAAGTGGTAACAAGAAGTTCTGTATGGAAATATACTGCCTGTATTGCATGAATTAGATCTGCTGTGTAAATCGTTTTCATTAAGTGTTAGTGGAGGATCTGGTCAAAGAGCTTTAAGAGCAACATAACAGGGTAGAGAGGGGGCTCAGAAAAGCATCATCCAAAGTCACCTGCCTGAAGCTAACTGCAGCTCTCAGGTTTTCTCATCGAACATGTAGGAGTCATTCCATATAGCCTTTTAGTACTGTGGGCTTGTTTGAGGGAAAAAAAGCCCTGTCTTTGTTACGGAGGAAAAAATTTGTTCAAGATAGGTTCTGGAACTAAGTAAAACCAAATATTGATGCACACTTCCCAGAGAGAAACAATATTAAAGAACAAAGGCACACATCTTGAAAACCACAATAAAAACTTTTAGAGATTTTTTGATAAATCTAGAAAGAATTATTCAAACATAATTGCAAACAAAGGCTTAATTAGTGGAGTGTGTGCAGCCAATGTAGATGTACACTGCAGAAAACCACCCTGATAGACAGATGTTGATGTACTATCAGTTAACACTGTTAAGAGTAAGTAAGAACATTTGGAAGGGGGCTTCGCCACCAGAATTTGTCTGTCAAATGTGAAGTGCTGGGTCCTGCACTTGGGTCACAACAACCCCATGCAGCACTATAGGATTAGGGCAGAGTGGCTGGAAAGCTGCCCAGCAGAGAAAGACCTGGTGGTGCTGGGCAACAGCATCTGAACGTGAGCCAGTGTGTGCTCAGGTGACCAAGAAGGCCAGTGGCATCCTGGCCTGTATCAGCAGTAGTTTGGCTAGCCAGGACCAGAGCAGGATTGTCCCCCTGTACTCAGTATTGGTGAGGTTACACCTTGAATCCTGTGTTCAGTTCTGGGCCCCTCACTACAGGAGGGTTATTGAGGGGCTGGAGTGAGTCCAGAGAAGGGCAGGGGAGCTGGTGGAGGGCCTGGAGCACAAATCCTATGAGGAGCAGCTGAGGGAGCTGGGGCTGTTTAGCCTGGAGAAAAGGAGGCCCAGGGGGGACCTTATCACTCTCTACAGCTGCCTGAAAGGAGGCTGTAGACAGATGGGGGTTGGTCTTCTGAGTAGCAAGTGATAGGATGAAATGAAATGATGTCAAGTTGCACCAGGGGAGTTTAGATATTAGGAAAACTTGCTTCACCTAAAGGTTTGTCAAGCACTGGAACAGGCTACCCAGGGAAGTGAAATCACCATCCCTAGGTGTATTCAGAAGGCATGTGGATGTGCCACTTGGAGATGTGGTTTAGTGATTTTAGGTTTATGGGTGGACTCTATGATCTTCGAGGTCTTTTCCAACCTAACAATTCTATGACTCTAACTGTTGCTGGGCTTCTCAGAGCTAAGTGTTGATTTTGTCATGGGAGATGTAATAAGTAGGACAATCACACTTTGCAGGAACTCATGCAAACACCTCTTACTTCAGACAGGAAAATACTGTCGCTGCTGTGCTATGATTTCTTTTACTGTGTGATGAGTTTTATTGACACATAATAGGAAAAAGCTTTAATAGAAGATATCAGAGAATAATTTAGAAGTGTTATTGAGCAGAAAAGAAAGAGTGAAGACCGTGATGAAGGTTTGTTCTTTTTTATCCATTACTGAAATATTGTCTTAAAAAGAAAATGGACAAGTCTATATGAAGTTTCATTAATTTGCATTCAACATAAAAACATATAAAAATAGCTGCTATACATCTACCAAGGTGTTGCAGCAATATTTACTAAAAATGTGTAGTTCTTCCTGTCTGGAAATTTAACTGCTCATCTGCTATCAGATAAAAAATCACTTTTAAGGCGTGCATTCAACACAATACCCATCCAAGTTTGAGAGGCTACATCAGATACACTTGCACATTTTGGAAGGGTTTATAATTTCTACTAGAACAGTTTGATAATATTTAATAAATTTGTCTTTTAAAATGTTAATGATGTTTCTGGGTGGTGCATTTTATATTCAATTCTGTTTGATCTTTTAAAATAGTTTTTATTTTCCTGTGTATTTTCCCTGTGGTAATTAACAGCTAATTCATTTGCTCAGCTGTGAATTTCTGTCACGATTTGTTTTCAGCCAGGTCTGCCTTGCACATCTCACTAATACACGCATTAAAAAAAAATACTCTGAGTTGCAAGTGTAAACTGCACATAAAAGCCTTTTCAATTACTTTGCAAACAGATTCAGTTTCTGTAAATATGTTTACCAAGCTGTACTAAAGTATGCTGAGAACTGCCTATTCTGAGTTGTTATAACTGGAATACTGTTTGCAGCTGAAAATTTGTGGTTTATGTCTTTTGTGTATGTGTGGGGAAAAAAAAGGGCTTGCTTTTCCCTTTGCACTCTTACAAAGTCACGCATGTTTCTGTATCAAGCAAGATGGATTGGTTTGGGATTTTTTTTCTAAAAATTGACAGATTGCAGAGAGTCATTGTTTTGTCAGATCCTGTGTTGTGTTTATGAAAGTTATCAGTGCCACAGGCTTGAGGTATAGTTGCAAAACATTAAAGTCACATTGACATAGTTCAGCTTCCATAATCAAGTGGAAGTGTCGTTCTTAAAATAGTTGTTTGGTTTTTAAACTTCTTTTTTTTTTTTTTTTAATTTAGCTAATGACATTTTTATTTAGAATTACAGAAATACATCACAATATTTGCACTTAAAATAATTTTTACAGAGATGATTATGTGTGAGTTTTAAACTGGTTAATGCCTCACAAAAGGTTGTTTTTGTGGGTACTTTGTAATATCATAGGGGCTTCCTGAGAATAATTGCTTCTTTCTGCTTCTTTCTTGCCTATTTCTAAGTGGACAAATTTTACTCTTTTTTGAGAATTATACAAATCCTGTAATAACTTTTACTCTGGATCATAGTGTTGAAAGGTTTAATATAAAGTGCCCATGCTAGGTAGTACTAGATGAGATGCTATTTAATGGCTATTATGCTGTGAATTATTTCAGATTCTGTGGTATCTGTCTGTGAAATAACAGGGCAGGAGCTGGATGAGGATTTAGTTGTGGTTCCTCAACTTTGCCTAGAGTCCTCATATGGGCACTGACAGATGGGGATGGCTGGCTCTGAACTCCATCATGTGCCTTAGGCTACATCTCCTCCTTCTTTTCTTCTGTGTTGCTGATCCTTCACTCTTCTCTTGTACTGGAATAGTGAATACTGGAAGCTATTCACTATTCAAGGTCTGAGAGGAGATACTGAAATTTCCATTGCTGGTCCTGCGCTTGGTGGGGCTTCTCCTTGCAGGTCTGTCCCCAGCACAAATGAAACAGAGCATGCAGGGGACAGCTGCTACAACTGATCAAAGCAATGTGCTGAAACATGCTGGTACCAAGTAAGGGAGGCATGACGAGTTGTTCAGGAAACTTGGACACAGTGGGAAGTCTTTTAGAGAAAATTTGTTTTTTACTTTGGCGCCAAATTTAGAATGTCTATAAGTATATATGTGTATACCTTATATGCATTTCTATTTCATGTAGTCTCGTTAATTTGTTGCTTCTAACTGTTCAAAGGAGTGGAAAACAGACTTTTGTGGAATGTAGGTAGAATTAACAAGGGCTAAGGAGTATGACAGCTTTCTTGGAGTCATTTTTAAAAGTATTTTAGCTGTATGAAATAATGAAAAAAGTCTAGGTGGGAAGACAGCTCTGAAGATCAAATGGTCCAACTTTCTGCTGAAAGCAGGGTTTAAGATTAGTCTGTCAACAGCCCTGTCAATCTCAGTCTTGACTATTTCCAGTGAGGCAGATTGCTCCACTTGTCTGGCAACCTGTTTCCAATGCTCAGTTGTTGAGGAATAGATTTTGTGCCAGTATCTCTGTAGCAGCCATGGTGGGAGCTGCAGGTTGAGCTGTGGGTGTTGAGAGCTCCAGGCGAGAGGCCATGAAGTGCCGACCCTTTGCAGAACAAAGGGCCCAGCCAGGGGTTCAGGTACTCAGGGAACATGGCAGGAGCTGATGGCTCCAGACTTTGGTGCACTTAGACTGTGAAATTATAAAAGCCCAGGGTTTCCTTCTTTCAGGGTTCCTGCTCAGAGGCAACCAGCTTGAGCTGTTGTTTTGTTATTGCACCATGATTCAATTACTTTAAGCATCCAGACAACTGAAACTCTGCTATGGAAAACCTTGTCCAGCTGTTTGAGTGTGGGGTGTGTAGGGAGCCAAGCGGGGCACCTGTTGGGTCACTGAGCTGCCCAGTGTGAAGGGACCTTGATCCCAGCTCAGCTGGTCTGTGTGTGACTGCCAGAGTGTCTCCTGGATGGTTGGACAGGAGGGTTTCCTTAAAACAATGATGGTCCCAGTGTGGGGTTTATTTTTTATTATTATTGTATGAGGTTGGTATTTCCACTGTTTTTGTTTCTGCCTGTTGCTTCTGGTTGTGTCACTGTTGATTCTTACATAGGGTGTACCTCCATCTGCTCTATCAACTGCCTTTTAAGTATTGGAAGCTGTCTTTTCTGTGGGCTGAATAAGCCAAACTACTTTAACCATATTTATATGGTTAGATACTGCCTGAGCAACCTTGAAGGACAGTGCTTTGCAAGTCTAGCCCTTTCTATTATTCTTGGAGAACTCTGCCCTTGGTGTTCTTGATAGCATGTGAATTCACACTCCTTCAGGGAAACTAAATGCAGTGTCTTTTGACCAGGAGAGAAAGCAGTATTTACAAACAAGTTAGCGCCATATGATGTGGAAGAAGGTGCTTCCAGCTCATAGTCTTTAGTAATGGGTTACTTGTCAGAGGGAAAAAATTACAACAAAATAGTCAAAATATTTTTATTAGCAATCTGCTAATAAAAGTAATTGTGGTGGCTTGAATCCTGTAGAAATTAAAGTCTCTGTATGCTATCATCTCATTTCTTTTTTGCTTGAAATGCTCTCAACATCTTTGTCAGCTCCACTGCTCATTTATTATTTGTGGGTAATTCTTAAGAAAAAATCCAGTACTTTGTCTGTCAAACACTGTCTTTGGTCTGTGTAATATTCATTGTTCATGGGACATGACAGATAGCAGGTGAACATCTCTTGGTTAAAAACAAAATAAAAAGCACAATCTCTTTGTACAAGCAGGGAAGCCAACAGAAGAGAAGAACTGAAATAATAAATGAACAGTCAGAGTTCCAATTTTTCAGTCTTCTCTACATTAGTAGTAGTAGTATTGTGTTCTAAGTGAAAACCACTATAGAAATAACACACTAGCTCTTTTTTGTTCCCTTTCTTCTGCAATATCTAGAGAGTACTTGGTTTCTTCATTGGTTGGTTTTCTTTGTTTGTAATTATGGGGGAAAAATCCTGGGATACATCTGCAGTATGAGACTTTAAGTCCAGGTGACCAACCTTTCTGGAACAACAGGCCTGTGTTCTTCTGGGACTTTTCAAAGCTTGGCTTCCAGAAACACACATCTTTACAGTGACCTAATTCAGCAGTATTTTCTTATTCCATTTTCATATGAGTAAGAAAAATGCAGGGAGTATTTTCTGGGCTACCTCTGAATCCATCATAATATAGCAGAACGTTCAATCATTATCTTCCCTGTTCAAAATATTTGTTTGTTTGCTTGTTTGTTTAGAGAAGAGTGCCTGCCATCAGAACACAATACTATGTCGGGGGAAAAAAACCCCACAGACAAATCTCATGTAATGTTAATATAATTGAAAATTCCCAGAACACTTATAGATATGCTGAACAGTACCTTAGTTCTTGGAAAGGATCAGACATTAAAGTAGAGGGTAGGAATAATCCCTGGTCCTTCACGCTAGAGGAGGAGCAGTTGGCAACTTACTTTCACTATGCCTCCTAGTCCAAAAAGATACTGTCCTAGAAAATTACTTGTAAACTTAGATGTACACCTAAACGCACCAGGATTTCATTGTTCCCACGTCTAAATTGCTGTACCTAGAAGTGGTACCCATCTCATACACTGGGATATGCCCCTATGTGTTATTATCTAGCTGTGTGCTGGGACAAGTTCCAGGTGTGTGCTGTGTTTTTCTCTTGTGTTATGATTCTCTTTGAAGACTTCTATGTGTAAAGCAGGGAAGGAGCTAAAAGGTGTAATGCAGGGACCAGGGTTACTTAGTACTCTGTAGAGTGCTTCTGCACCACAGTTTACATGTACATAGTATTTGTAATCCATCTTTTACGGTGTAATAAGATTGTTGTGGAACACACAGCGAATGTGTGGGATCCCAGAGAACTAGGGACATTTGAAATTCACTTGTGCTCTTGGCAAGATCACAACAGTAGTGAAATATATGGATTCAGAAAGGAAAGGTGTTTGTTATGGACAGGAAAGAAATAATCTGACAACATTTAGGATTAGAAACAGTCCCACTGTGAAAAAACTAGACTGTCTTTAAGATAAACTTCTGGAGCATTTTCATCCCCTACTTTTGTCAGTCAAGTCAGTGGATCTAAGATGAACGAGGCATTTGTGTAGTGAGCAATGTGCTCTTGTTGGTGTCACTGTTCTGAACATACATGCAGATAAATTTTCTGCAGTCTGAATGGGGTACAGCAATACCTTTTATCTGTACCTTTTGATGGGCATTTGGGTCTGTGCTTTCTTCTGGTTTTCACTTTCACTGAAGGCTGGAGCCCACAGTGCAGTGTCCTATGCCTCTAAAACAAGGACTGGCACTTCGGTTGCCCAAGGTGTACCCTTGCCAAAAGCTCCATCTTTGAAAGAGATGGATAGTTGAAAATAAAGTTGTTTCTGTTCTGTTAAATCAGTTTAATATTCTTCCTCTGTGGCATCTATTATTTATTATTACCACAAGTGTTAGAAACCAGCAATCTTTGAGGAATCATTCTTCCGGAAGTTAAAGTAGGACCCTGCTTATTGTGTAGCAAGGAAAAGTGCCAGATACTGACTGGAATATTTAGGTTTCCATATTATTAATACTGAGTATGATGATTTTAATCCCTGTTTAGTTGCTAATTCTTGAGAACTGAAAAAAATGGCAGTCACAATAGGTACAGCTGTCTTACGTGGAACTGTCTCCAGATACTTCTGAACTCTGTTTCTGTAGCTGTCTAAGTCTGTAGTATCCATATGGATTTCAGTGATGAATGTGGATTTCTGATTTAGACAAAAGGAAGGCCATTATTGCATTGCTTTCATACTCAGTGATGATAACTTCATCCCGTGTTGCTTTTCCAACTATTTTTCTGTGGTACTTGGGTTGCACAGTGAGTCTATTTTATGAAGTTTAGGAAATCAACCCACAACATTTTCAGAATTCATCTGTTTTGCTTTTTGACAATCCACAATAATCTTATGGATAGCTATGAATACTGTCTGTGGTGTGTAGCAGGGTCTCGCTGATTGTAATTCACAGGGTTTTTTTTTTTTCTTTTTACCTGAGTTTTGTAAGTATATAGGAGAAAAGAAAGGGGAATGGAGATCAATTATATGTATTAAAAACCAAAACAAAATCCCAAACCAGAGATTGCTTTATAATGTCAATGTATTTTAAAATACTCTACAGGTGGTATCTTGAATAGATACTTAATTTCTAGAGACCTGCTATCTCAATGTGCTTGGTACAGATACATTCATCTTTTACTGTGTATTTAGGGGAAAAAAAAAATAGTACTACTTTTCCAGAAGCAGTGTTTCTAAATCAAATCAAACTTTCTGGAAGTAATACATAATAATTCACTCTTACACAGGCACAATCAGACATTGAAATGCATGCACTGGGTAAAATAATTCAAAGTCACAGGCTCTGTCTCAAAACCACTGAGTAAACTAATAAAACTACACACCTCTCTGTTTCTTAGACCATTCTCTTTACCTGTTCTCAAACAAAGCAAGAGTGATTCACTTCATATTTGTATTATGAATACAAAGATAACTGAGAGGTATGTGCTTCCATATATTTCAAATGGGAAGTATTGCAATATTTTAAAAAAAGTCTATATTTTCTCCATATTCAAAAGAGATGCAGAGTAATTTTGTAGACAGTATCTTCATTCTGTGTTGAATTGATACTTTCTGAATTACAGCTTTTTTGAAAAAACAAAAACAACCCAACCAAAAACCAAACCACCCTCAAAATCAGGAAAAGTTTGCACATGGTTTCATAACTTATTAAAAGAGATATTTAAATGCAATTTATACACTTAAAAACTAAAGGAATAAACAACCACAGTTCTTAGTAGCTATATATGCCATAGGCCTACGTGGTACATGCCTTTACATGATCCCATTCCTAATTAATTGCTCCCTGAATATAATCCCCTTTTTGATAATTTTTTTTTTTTTGCAAGAATATTAGTGCTAAGCTTCCATTTAGAAAATGCCCTGTCCCTGGCTGTAGCTAATCACAGCTATTAAAATGGAAAATGCAGCAAAATTGCTAATAGACTTCTATGGGATGAAAAATCCGAAAGTAAAAATACCAAATAGAAACCTTAACTTTGTAAGTTATTGACTTAAGCCCTTAGGCTTAAGGGATTTTTAGAGGTTTATGAGGATTTAGAGATCTCTGTGATTGTGTCTTCATTTTATCTAATGTGGCTTTAATTTATGGTATGGGAGTTTAATTACTAATTAAATTTAATCTTGGGAGTTAACATGAATGTATCTTTTAATTCCATTTTGTTGCTTTTTTTTACATTCCTTCCAATGTAACAATACTCCTTTGGTGCTGTAATACCTGTTACTGATAAAATTTAATACTGATTCTATCATACAGTAGCTATAGCCATGGATCACTAATACCTTACTGCACTAAAAGGCCTGTCAAATTTAATTAACTATTTTCCTTTCCATATATTAGGGCTGTGCATGAGTAGTCTTAAGGTGGTGTTGTTTACATTTTTTCAAGCAAGAAGCTATGTAATTTTTCTTCTTTTACTTTCCTTTTTATTTTTAAGGATGTTGTCGTTTACAAGCAACAAGTGCTAAAGATCTGGTGGATTTATCCTAGCAAAAAGGCAATCTACACAAGTGAGAAAAATAATTAGCATGTGTGTATACAATCCCATCTCATAGGATAGGCCTTAGAAAAATATTGGTTAAAATTGGTCCATTACCTTCTCTGAGAAAGAACAGATAAAAACACCCTTGTGTCTCATTGTCTGTGCTTATGGTCATGCTTGATTTGGTGCTTTAATATTTCATTAGTTGCTTTGTTTTGGTAGTGTGTTGTTTTTAACTGTAAGGCATATCAATTGTTCAGCCCCCTGAACACCTCGTGGGAAAGGAGGGCACAAGCTCAGTTGTTTGCTGTTATCATGTACTCAAACAAAGCAAGTTAAAGCACATTGTGGCATAGAAATTGCACAGCAGAAATAAATATGTAAGGAGTACAAGACATTTATGTCTGTGCTTTGGCTACCTTGTTATTACTTTAGGCATCTTGTTACTAAATCTAGCTGCCCTCAAGTTTTATAACCCAATTATTTTGGTAACCAGCATAAAGTTATATGAACAGACATGCTGCATGTCACTGAGCATGAATGTTTTCAGTGGCCTTTGCATAACTCCTCCTTAAGCAAATCAGATTATACTGCTGCAATCTGACACATGTATCTGTTGTTTCTGGAGTTTCATCTAGAATATTTACTTCACAGGTTTGTTGACAAAGTTCCCATACAGGCATTTCAGGAGGAAAGGAGTTGATCCTTTGCCTCTTGGTTGGAATTTCTTAGCGGTCAGGTGTGGCCCTCTGTTGTGACTGGCACTTTCACTTCGTGCTTAACAAATAACTTCTTTGTGTGTAGTTGATTTCTGCTCTGTTCTGTTCTAGGAAAAATAGGATAAAATATCTGCTGTTCCATGCTGTCCAATATTCATTCATTTCGAGGACATACAGAAAAAACTTCTCCCCAAACCCACTTCTTGTAATGACCAGAGTTCTTGAAGTGACCTTGCCCTACGATTTTTGCTGGTAGTGGCAGCTGCTCCCTGTGTCTACCATCTGCCTGTTCCTGTAATCACCTGCTTATAATCTACTCAAGCATCATTTCTTCTTGAAAACAAGAGCTTGTACTAGACAATACCAGTTAGAACCATCTAAGTCATTCTAGGCAAAAAATTAGTGCCTAGGAAAGGATAGAGCTTCCATTTGAGGATTGCCAGGGCAGTGCTATTTAGGCATAAAAATAGGCTTAGACAGCACTTTTCCTTAGTGTTAGAGAAGAGACAGGTTCCCATATTTTCCTGCCAGACCAGTAAGAGGCTTGGTGATGGGAGGAGGAGGCAATTTATCAAAATTTCACTGTTTCTTTTCTCTGCTTTAATAGCTTGGAGAAAGATTCGGGGTTTTATTTTTTGTGTGTTTATTTGTTTGTTTCTGCTTGAGTTTTTCTTGTTTCTTTTATCCTGAATCCTTTGTGTTTTCTTGACTCTATCTGCCTGTAGAAAAGGAAGATTGTTCACTTTATTGATAGGGCCTGAGTGAGACTGCAGAATCTCCATAAAATGTGGCAAAACATTATCTAATTACAGATCAATATGACCTCAGTAACTAATGAAATTTTATGGAACAAAATTGTACTAAAACCTCATTATCCTTGGACCTGACGCAAGTAATTGAATATCCTGATTTGTTTTTGTGAGGGTCATACACTGCAGGTAGGAGAAACTGTCAGTCTGCTCTAGAAAGGAATACTTGTAATCTGAAATGTACATAATGTGGCTTAACTAGTCGTACATCATCTGCACTTACATTTCTCATTCTGTGAACTGAAAAAGAATTAGACTGCTCTTTTTAAAGACAGGGTTTTTTTAAAAAAATCCTAAAAGGATATAGGCTTTTAATGAAGCATTTTGAAGTTATTTATCAACCTGTTTACTTTTATTTGTTATGACCTGACTTCAAACAATAGTTGTTCTGCCTTGTCAAGTTTCTTGTCTGCCTTTGTAAACATCTTGAAATCATAAGGTATTTTAGTCCATCTTTAGAATGGATTCACATATGGCACATCACTCAGGACAACAGAGATATTGTCAAAGGGAATTACACATTTATTGGTGAGGGAGGTCTAGCTGTTTAGGAGGTATAGAAAATCCCTGTTAGTTTCCATTTTCTCAACAAGCAAGTTTTGTAAAAGAACTGTTCCCACTTGCAGTAATTCAAGAAGTTTAAAAATGTTCAGAGAATGGCACAAGAAAAGTTGTAATCTTCAGGGTTTAACAACTGCATTTGCTTCTTTGACCTCAGGTTTTTAATCCATCAGATTTTTAACCCAAGGAAGTGTTAATGGGCACTCAAAGTTTTATTTCAGCTGTTTTCCTATGTGACTGGCATTGCTCACAGCTCTACCCCAAAGAGGATTGCATGACTCTGTTATATTAATTCTCTTTCACATTCTCTACTGTCAGTGATGGTAATGCAAGATAAAAATAGGCTGTAAAATCCATGCCAAAACTGAAAATTGCCCAAGATTAATGTCTTGGCAGAAGGATCTATCTTTTAGTTAGTCTACAGAAATGAAGAGAAAAGTAGGGCAAGAAAGGCAATAGACCAGCACGACTGAGTAGGGAACTGCTGGTCAGACTAAAGGGAACGAAGCAAATGCATAGGCAGTGTAAACTAGGACAGGTAACCTGGGAAGAGTTTAGAGATGAAGTACGGCTGTCTAGGGATAAGGTGAGGAAGGCCAATGCAAAGCTGGAACTGAACCTGGCAAGGGATGTAAAAATTAAGGGCTGCTACAGGTATGACAACCAGAAAAGGAAGGTCAGAGAAGGTGTACACCCCCAGTAAACAATGCTGGAAAACTGGTAACAATGAATGAGAAGTCTGAGATACCAAACAACTTTTTTGCCTCAGTCTTCAGTAGCAACCTCTCTTTCCAGATTTCTTGAGTGGATGGACAGCAGGATGGGGACTTGGGGAGCAAAGACCCTTTCACTGTAAGTAAAGATCAGGTTCACCTGAGGAACCTGAATATACATAACTCTAAGGGACCCAATGAGATGTATCCCAGAACGCTAGGGAAATTGGCTGATGTAGTTGCTAAGGAACTCTCCATTATATTTGAGAAGTCATGACAGTCATGTGAGGTCCCAGGTGACTGGAAAAAGGGCAACATTGTACCCATCTTTAAGAAGGGTAGAAAGGAAGACCCTGGGAATTAGTGACCTGGATTGCTGCATCCAGCTCTGGAATCCCCAACACAGGAAGGACATGCACCTGTTGGAGCAAGTCCAGAAGAGGCCACCAATATGATCAGAAGGATGGAGCACTTCTCCTGTGAAGACAGGCTGAGAGATTGTTCAGATTGGAAAAGAGAAGACTTTGAGGTGATCTAATTGCAGCCTTCCAGTACCTGAAGGAAGCCTGCAAGAAAGATGGAGACAGACTGTTTACAAGGGCATGTGGTGACAGGACAAGGGGGAATGGCTTCAAACTGAAAGAGTGGGTTTAGATTAAATATTAGGAAAAAATTCCTCACTGTGAGGGTGGTGAGGTACTGGGAACAGGTTGTCCACAGAAGTTGTGGAACACTTCCCATCCCTGGAAGTGTTCAAGGTCAGGCTGGATGAGGCTCTGAGCAATGTGGTCTAGTGGGAGATGTCCTTTCCCATTGTGGGGAAGTTGGAACTAGATTATCTTTAAGTTCTCTTCCAACCCAAGCCATTCTATGGTTTCATGATTCTTGTGTCTACCCCACATTTGTCTCATCTTCCCTATGTGCCTGAAGTTTTCTAGACAGTTGGTACTGTCCAAATTCCTTTTTCATTTTAAAATACTTTACCATTTGCATGTCACAATTTTCATCTCTCCTTTTTATTCTTTTTCTCTGTTTCACTTACTATATTATGTCAAAAGGTTGTTCTTGATAAGTGCTAAACAAACACTGAAGAAAAGATTATACTGTGGCTGTCTTTTGCAAGCGATGTGGTAAATCCTGATTATAGTAGCTGTGTTTGTGTTCCAGGCCATCAATTAGTATAAAAGCTGCCCAAACTCATTTTTGCTTTAGAAATATTAATCCTGTTTCTGGGATTTTGCCTCTGCCTTGGGTTTATATAAAGGTGACACAGAGCTAGTAAAATGCCTGCTGCTCACTTCCTATTGGGTCCTTACCTCTAAGTAATGGTGAGCCTGTCAGAATATAGGACCATGAAGACATATCTTGAAGGCTCTCATTTCTCATTGCAAAATGAGAGATACTTTTCAGTACCTCAGTTCAATTTTCTCTTGGCTTCATTTTCAGCTTTTGCAGGCTTTCTTTAATGCACTTGTGCTGCCAGTTCCATAGCTGTTTAATATTTCAATTTATATCAGTATGGAAAAGTGGAATTTATCCTTTCATTATTCAGCACTCATAGATGTGATCGTGTGCTTTGTTTCCATAAGGAGGGAAAAACACTGGGCTGAAACTGTCCTTTGGTTGGTAACAGAAATGTGCAGGTCTTACTGCATCAGTGAAAAATGATTTTGTACACACTTTTTGTGTTTACAGAATCATTTTAAGTGTGCATATGAATTCATGAAATTTTGTTTGTGTGTGTGCAAACTGTATTATTTCACAGTCCAGTTTGTTTTCATTTCAAATAAATAATACTTTGCTGATAACACTGTCATATGCTACCGATCATTCTATTCTAATGATGGATTCCAAGGATAAATCCTCTGTGATTTCTGAGCTGAAAATAGTAAACATTGATGTGCTGTCCCAAGATTGTCCACAAAATGGAAGTTCTTCTGATATCAAACTTTTGCTTCATCACCTTTTATTGTCAGCGTTTTTTAGAACTGTGTTCCAAAGTACAACTTCAGGAATATTTCTGTATCAAAGGGCTTCCATTCACTTTCATAGGGATTGTGCACGTTCTGTTTTCTTTGGGCAGTGATGGATTTTCAGTGTTCAGATCCTTCATAATTAGTATTGCTGAATGTACACTTCTGCTCTTAATATATTTCATAGTAAATTAAACATTTTACCTGTTTTACAGATTATATTAGGTGGAAGAAATTCATTGATTCCTTAATTTTATGTTTATAGAAGAGATTAATTCATAAAAATATTATTTTATATTGTATTATATAAAGCATTATATATAGAAATCTTGGTCCAGCTATTAATAGGAAAAATAGGGGTTTTTAATTGAATTTCAAGGGTGAAATATGCCTTGCTAAATGTTTGTGCAGTTTCTGAAATAAGTATTTTCTCAGGTGTATAGTTTCTGGCAACCAGCATGATAAATTAAGGATGAAGATATATATATATATATCTATCTATATCTATATCTATATCTATATCTATCTATATATATATATATTATATATTTTATATTTTTATCCATTTGGTTAAACAGAAGTTCTACTTAGTTTGCTTAAGGCATCCATTGTGGTAATAGACCAACTTCCATGATGTAGACAGTGTATGCGAAGTCTGTCTCATAGATTATGTGTTATGGGAAGCAAAAGGAAGAGAGGGAGAAATGCAGATATTAAGTGCACATGCTGAGACCTGTGCACAGTCTTACAGGCTTTATATCGGGATAAAATACAAGCACACCTTTTATATTAGTGTTTTTTCCTTATTTTTTTCAAGTTCCTTATATACATGTAATATTATCTTTGTATCATTGAACCAGTTTTCTTAGTCAGATTAGTAGTGGTTTTGCATCGTAGTTCCTGTCTGGAAAACATTTTCACAACATTTGCCAGTGTATAAACAATAGCCATAGAAATCTGTGTATTTAAAAAAAGTTTATATCCTGTTTCTGTTTTTTTTTTTTTTTTAGTAAGATCCAACTGTATCTTTGAGCACCTGCAGCCTCCTCACTGGTGGGGTAGTGAAGGAAGTAGAAAAGACCATGTGGCTGTGCAAGGGCTTCTCAGCAGTAACAAAAGCATCTCTGTGTTAGCAACACGGTGTTCAGCACAAATTCAACGCATAGCCCCATAGCAGACACTGTGTAGAAAATTTACTCTATCCCAGCCTAAACCATTACAGATTGAAAATTACATTACAAATCATTACAGATTGCAGGTCCCAAGACCTGCAACACTCTGTATAAGCTAAGTCTATGATCAGAATGTGATCCAGAATCTGTGAAAATGTAGATTTCACTGAAACACCCTTCATTTTTGTTGGCTTTAGTGAAAATTTTGGGCACACTACACTTGCTGGTCTGGAACTGGAATAGATGTCAGATATGAAACATGAACAGCTATTCAATCTGTAAAGGATTGATTTATACTATGTAATTTATACTTAAGGACAGAATGTCTACTGTTACTTAAGTGTCCATAGATCGGTGTAAAGTAGGGTCTCTGCATCTGAAGAATAAATATTAAGAATTTTGCTATTAAATATACATTTTATTTTTTAATATGCCATATCCGTACAACATAGTGATGCTTTTTTCAAACATTTTAGGAACTGCAAGGATCACCATTGTGTATTTTTTTTGCTTCAGCCTGACAGTTGATAGTGTTTTTAGCCAATAATTCATGAGTCAAACAAGTAATGGCAGATCAGTAAGCAGTGCTCCTTTTGGAAGGATACCAAATCTTGCTTCCAAGACTTAAAATGAAGACTGTATTGCATTCTTGATAAGATGATAGCTTCAGAGTTCAACATATATAGCCTCATTTTTTATTTCACTCTGTTTGGCTTCGGTGTACAGACACTGGATGATAAAACTTTATTGTTTATCAGATAATGATTATTTTACATTAAGGAAGTGAATTAATCTCAATTACATAGTTACTGGATGCACTTTATTTGCCTTCAGTTGGATCTCTATTGCATTGCGAAAGGGAGATAAAAATTGCTATCCACATATCACAGTTCTATAGTTTGCATGTTGTGACCTTAAAATGTGCAATCACATGGTGTGGGTGGTGTTTGGGAACAGCTGTTTGCAACCAATTCAATTTCTTTAAGTGAGATAGACTACAGAAACAGCTGGCTATCACATTATTAGAGATTAGGTCTTAAAGACACTTCAATTAAAATAATTATGTTATTGTTTCTTTCTGGCTGCAGAAATGCTTCTGGGGCTATGGAGATTAGTTTTGTTCACAATGACTCTATATTTAGAAATGACTGACTTTTTTAAATGGTAAAAGAAAGATATGTGACTCCAGTATAGCTTTTATAATAGAGTTATTACTTGAAATAATTTTTTCTTCTTTGTTTCCTATTCCACTGAGGAAGCTTGCCACCCTTGGAGCACCTTTAAAAGTCTATGCTCTGGGCATGTGTAGAGCTATTGAGAATTGCAGTTCAGGAAGCTTTGACTCTTCCTTGCTTCCACTAAAATGAATAAAATGCTGTACTGAATTTGGATTATATTGTGAGGTTGTCGGTGCTATCTTCACTATCACATTGGTTTTAATTGACGTCAGACCTCAGGTACTTTCATTAACAGTCATGAGGAAATTTATCTTTACGCTTACATAATCACTCAACCACCAAACCTCTTCCGTGCAACTCATGGGGATTGAGTCATCTCCCCAGAATAACCCTGCAGAGATCATGTCTCTTGAATCCTCGGAATTCTTTGGGACAGCTGTGTTGTTTGAGTTTAACTGAGATTTTTGAGTTTAACAGAAAATATTAGGCACACACCTCTCAATATGGATAGAGGCGGTTTTCTTTACAGGGCCAGGCAATTTTCATTTCCCTTAAGAGCTTTGTCTTCAGCGCTACCTCTTGTTTTATTTTTGGTACAGCCCAAGACAGTTCATAGTGTGCTTTGGAGGGAGAAGGTGCAGGAAGAGTGTTTTCACTCTGGTTCCAGGTAGTGAATAAATTATTTGATTGTTCCCTGGAGAGCAAAGAGGCATGGCCTGCCAGTGAGCTTCAAGTTGCCTGCAGGACCTTGGGAGTGAGACCAGATGGGCTGGGAACCTGCCCAAGCCCTGGCTCCCGTGCACTGGCTGCTCCTGCCAGCCTGCCTGCTGCGCCCTGAGCTCCCATCAAAGGCACGTGAGGATTGTGCTGCAAGGCCAGCCCCTAAGGCAAGCCAGTGTTTGAGCCTATTTCTAACAGGCTAACTAGGCCCTTGGGTCTTCTGGCCGTACTTAGTGCTTTCTGGAACAGTAAGGGAGAGATAAATAATTTATATAGGTGAAAGCTGCTGCTTCTCTGGACTGATAGGAGAGGCTGCTTCTAAAGCCCTTGTCAGTTGCAAGCTATTCTGAAAAGTGCTACAGTGTCATGATTTCCTGTTGGGGTCTCCTCCCCCTGCCATGGAGCCCTGGGAGAGGGGCCCTGGGGGGGAGGCACAGCGTTTCCCTGCCCCTGGTCAGCCTCATTCCCCATTGGTTGTTTTGTGTTTCCCTGCGTGGGCAAGGACCCTCGGGTCCCTGGCTGGAGGAGTTCCTCAGCAGAGCCCCGGCCATGCGGCTGGAGAAATAAAGATCTCTGAAACATCTACGAAGCATCTGTCCATATATATTTCCTTTCCATGGGACTCCTGGTTTGATATATGCGTGTTACAGTAATCCCCGCTGTAGCAACTGGTAGAGGAATGCGGGCACGACACCGATCCCTAAGGACAGAAAATTCGTGAGTAAAAACCACTCTAAATCTCTCTCTTCTCATCTTGGTTTGGATATTTTCTCTGGACTATGGAAGAATCGTGGGAAATTGGGCTCTCTGAGCCACAGAAAAAGTGTTTCTAGAAGTAAAAGGAATCCTTGAACAACAAAACAAAAAAGTATTGGAACCGGGAGATCTAGAACATTTTTTTAACTGGCTTTTCAAAAGGTTCTCCTATATTTCTTGAGACTTACTTTTTGATATTGAACCTCCTGGAACTAGTCATGGGTGTTTTTGGGACGAGATCTGGAATAAGGTAAGGGATCAAACAGAACATGGACTAGCGATAGAAGCTCTCTGTGCATTCCTTATAATCAGTGAAGCTCTTGAGGAGCATTTGTATAGTCCCATTGCCCCTGAAGCAGAGGATCATACTTATCCCGTGGCCGAGACCGCGCGGCCGCCATCCCAGGAGCACATGACTGCAGCCGTGCCGGCGGAGGTGCCTGTGCTGGATGCGCCCGGCCCCCTCGGGAGCGCGCACCTTATCACAGACCCCATCCCTGTCTCGGGGTCCCCGGCCACGCAGCCGCGAGTGAGGGAGCGATGCCGCAGGCGCCGCGGGTGCCGTGGGCCACGAGCAGCCAGGAACCGGGCATCGGCGTGGCAGCCCGCTCTGAGCACACGGCTCGGAGAGCCCTGCGGAGGGAGAAGCGGCGGTTCCCACAGCGACACGAGAAGCAGCGCAGCGCTGAGCCGGAACGGGGCCGCTCTCAAAGCAGCGTGGAGTTTGCGGAGCAGAACCGCTCACAGGGCACGGAGCCAGCGGCGATGGCAACGCGGGGCCCCGCAGAGCCCAGACACACCGGAGCAGCGCCGCTCGGAGAGCGCGGAGCAGCCGCAACGCGGGGGCCCGGCCGAGACATCGGAGTCGGCGGCCACACGGGACCAGCAGCCACGACGAACACGCAAGCACGTGATAGGAGGAGTTATAGCAACAAAAGTCACAAGAACTGTGAAATGGTACAATGTAAAAAACAACTACGGATTCATAACATGAGGTGATACAGGGGAAGATTTATTCATCCATAGAACTGCCATTAAAAGGAATAACCCTAAAAATTACCTGCAAAGTGTAGGAGATGGGGAAGTTGTGCAATTTGATATAGTGCAGGGAAAGAAGGGTTTACAAGCAGCAAATGTTACTGGGCCTGGATGTATTCCTGTCAAAGGCAGCCGTTATGCACAAAATTATAAACAATATCCATCCCAGCAGCTTCCCTACCCACAGCCTACTTCCCCCTTTTACCCTATACCCAATATGAACCCTTTCCTAAGTTTACCCCATCTCCAGTTTATTCCTAATCCGTTTTTCACCCCATGGCTTCCCTGTACAATTCCCTTTCCCTACAATTCCTCTCCGATGCCGGGGGGGGGGGGGGGATGAAAAGGGGGAGGGAAGAAATTAAACCCTCTCCTGCCTCAGTTTCCCCACAAAGCATGCCTGGAGCATTTTGTCTCCCTTCTGTCAGCCCTAAGATGTTCCACAGAATCTGTTTGGACATTTAAAGACTCAGAAGGGTGGCTTGTTTCGTCTTGAAACTGTTCTTGTTATGTTTATCCAGTTGTTTTCATTCTCCTTTTATTAAAATAAAATGGGTGAGATGTTGGGGTCTCCCCCCCTGCCATGGAGCCCTGGGAGATGGGCCCTGGGGGGGAGGCACGGGGTTTCCCTGCCCCTGGTCAGCCTCATTCCCCATTGGCTGTTTTGTGTTCCCTGCGTGGGCAAGGACCCTCGGGTCCCGTGACTGGAGGAGTTCCTCAGCAGAGCCCCGGCCATGCGGCTGGATAAATAAAGATCTCTGAAACATCTACGAAGCATCTGTCCATATATATTTCCTTTCCATGGGACTCCTGGTTTGATATATGCGTGTTACAGTAATCCCCGCTGTAACAATTTCCTGTTGTTCTGAATTTTAGAATTAGATAGTCTGGAGGGGAAACAGAAAGTAACAAGGACAGAAAAATTAATCTTGCCAGTAAGATATGGCAAAGGCTTTTTGAGTAACCATCATGATTTTTCAGATGCAAAATGTCAGCCTTCATTGTGTCTATGTTACCTGGAACACTTTAGCTTGACTGTTTAGATTAGAGAGTGTTTGTTTGTAGCTCTGAACTGTGGCAGAAATATGGGATCAATATTAGCTAGTGCAACTATAATTCCTCATCTGCTGAAAGTAAAATGATAGGGAATGAAAGATATTTTACTAACTGGAACTATTTTCTCTTGCCATGCTAAAAATCTTCTACCAAGGCCGTTCTCACAGGGCTCCCTCATATGACCTTTGGTTGCACCTGAGTTATCAAAGTCCTTTTGTGAGATTGGTACAACGATGAATGTTCAGAGAGTGTGAGAAGCATCACGTTCCCCAGAATAGAGAGCACTGACAGTGGGCTGAAGGTGTGTATGCACATAGTCTGGCTACTCTGGTCTGGCTGCCCAGGTATTTCTTTCCCACAGCAAACAAACTTTTGAGGATGGTTGTATTGGGTCTGGCTGAGGTGTTCATTTTCCCACAGCAGCCCTCACAGTGCTGTGCTTTGCATTGGTAACTACAAAGGTGTTGATAACACAACAGTGTTTTGGCTACTGTGGAGCAGCAATGGCACATCATCAGTGATGGCTCTCAACATTCCCCCCTCTCCCATCAAGGGGCTAAGGGTGGCCAAGATCCTGGGAGGGGACACAACCAGGCCAGCTGACCCTAAATCAACCAAAGGGATGTTCTATGCCATATGATATCAGCTCAGATACAAAAGCTAAGAGAGGGAAGAGAAACCGGGGGGCATTTTTTACTTATAATGTTTGCCTTCTGGAGCAACAGCTCTGTATGCTGAAGCCCTGATTCCCAGGAAATGTCTGAACATCCCTTGCTGATGGGAAGTAGAGAATAAACTTTTTTTTTCCTCTTTGCTTATGCGCACACAAACTTTTGCTTCTGCTTTAGTAATCTGCTTTATCTCAACCTGTGAGTTGCTTTCCATCTTATTTTCCCTTCCCTGTCCAGCTGGGAAGGGGAGTGCTAGACCAACTTGGAGGGCACCTGGTGTCTAGCTAAGGTCAACCCATCAGAACAGCATATGGAAAATAGATAAAGCAACAGCTTAAATAACTGTGACACCGAGTCAAATGATTGAACACCAAAGTTTCAGAAAGTGCAGTCAAAAAGAGTAGAGGCAATATTTAATGATGGAGTCAAAGCGCATGGGAAATAAATGCTGGTTCCACAAGTCATAACAAAATTACATGGGAATGCAGTAGTAGAGCTATTCTTAAAATTATGCTGCTATTTCTGAAGATAGGGAACAGTTTTGCTCCAATTAGGCTAAAATGAAGTAGATGCCTAAGACAGTATGGTGAAAACTGTGGATATGTTCTGTAATTATCCAAGGATAGTCATATTTAATAATTATTGAAGTAAACAGTGGAAAATATTTGAAGTGCTCCTGTGCAAGAAGCCACATAACATATGGCAGTCATCACCAAAGCTCAAGTTGAATGACTGTAGGAGGACTGTGAACGACACATTTTGTGTCCTTCTAGGATAACATATTTTCTTTATATATTTTCAGTCCTTTGCGTTTTTATGGGACTTGGAGCCAGAATATCAAGTGTGGAGTGAGCAGTGAAAAGTCTTAGAGGCAGAAGGGTGCAGGTGCATCATTTGCCGTGAAGTGTTCAAAGGCTTGTTAGCACCAACATGGGTAAGCTGGGGTGTCGCACATCTGTGCTGTACAATGGGGTCATAGAGAGAAGCCTTAGGGTTGATGCAGGCCCCAACTGATACATATGTGTGCTAGAACACAGAAAAAGTTAGACTGAACATGAAATTGCCCTGCTGTGATCAAGGACTGCATACGTTTTTTGTGTGTCTTTTCCATTGTACTATATAGCATGCAGAAACATTCTGTAAGAATGTAAGAAATTTGGAACTATCAGGATCTTCAAAGGAGCTTGGGTATCTATCTACTAAACTTTGTAAACTAGATATTCGTTGCTTCAGTAATACTGCATTTATTGTGTTGAGATTTGTCCTTGCTGACTTTTTTTTTTAAGCTAGTAAGTGTACGATACTTACAGACTGGCTTTGAGTAAAAACAGATAAGCTACAATATTTGTACTGAGACTGGTGTTAAATGTAATGGGGCTTTATGCTGTCTCTCTTTCCACCAGTCGATCTCCTTCAGCAATGCATCCAGTAGATTTACAGTCGTGTGTCATCCACTATTTACCCATCTTACCCACTCATGCACCTCTATAAACCTGCTTCAAATCCCAACCAGCTGTGGCCTCATTCCCTCTCCAGGCAGGTACTTGCTCCTGCTGAGGTGTTCTGTGTGCTGAACAGTCCACTGACCCTGGCAGTGACCTCAGTGGTGATGAGTTGTCTCTGTGATCAGCATCTCCTGTCCAGTTTTCTGTTCCTGAATAAACCAAAGCTCAGATACAAACCTAGGCATCCTTTTAGGCCAAAAATTCCTTCAACAAAAATTTCCACTTTGTCTTATATGTAGCTTTTAAGAAGATATTTTTTCAGTGCTGTTAAACACAGCCTGTTTCCTCAGACAGCATAGATGCAGGGGTCTGACGAAAATATCTTCCTGATTATTTGGTAGTCTTTTGTGATACATGGAAGACTCAGTTTAAAAATGGGAACCATATCATCTCCTCAAAAGAAAAGAAAACGTGAATGCAAACGCAAGGGAGCAGCACTTCACCTAACCTTAAAAATGTGAATAGTCCCCTCCCAACAGAACCCCAGCAGTTGGGTTCACCTCATTATAGTGTGAGTTTAGAGTCTTCTTGATTTATGTTGGTTGCTTTGGAAATAGACTTTTGTGTATTACCTTCCTTTTAGACGGAAGTCTTTCCTCCACCGGGTAAAACTTGAATTATATTTTTCTGCAAATGCCGACAAGATAGGAAGTAGTTCATAGTTTGGTGAGCCATTTTGCTCTTTATCCATGATATCATGGTGTTCTTGCAAACCTGAATTACTACTCTAGAGCATGCTTATAATAAAGGAAAGAGCACTCAGAACTCTTCCTGCAGTGACCTGTTGCCTTTGGCAAACCTAATTAAAAAAGGCTGTGAGCGCCTTTTGTTGAGAGTCTCTCTCTTCTTTCAAAAGAACATGTTAATCAAGATGTGGTGCTGTTCATTTTTTGCAGAACTCTCATTAGATATTCCTGGGGTTGAAAGAGTTTTCCTGCTTTAATAATTTGCAGGTTTTGAAGGTTTTTCTCATCTCAGTTAGATGGAAGGTCAGTCATATTTTTTTTTAAACAACTGGTTGCTTAGAATAAAAAACATTTCATTTACAACCTTTAATTTTTAACTGTTTTATAAACTGAAAAAGCTAAATCCAACTGTTTTAAAGTTAAAAATTCCTGTTTTGTTATAACTCTTTAAACAGAACATTTTAACAAAATTGTTCCCCTTCCCCTCAAGTCTCAATGTTAATTGTAGTAGACAGAACAAGGGATTCTCAAGAAGTTTTATTTTAGACTGATTTAAGTTAGGGTAGTCTATACTGAAAATTTGTGGTGATGAGGTACTAAGCAAGGCATAAGTAATTCTAGGTCACTATGTGTGTGTTTGGCACTATGCGTGGCAGTGATTTCAGAGAAGCCTTCTCAAGATGTGCCTCTGGAACCACAGCCATGTAATTACTTATTCCTTCCTTAGGAATAATGCTTAGGATACAAGGCAAGGGATAAATGATAGTTGAACTCTCGGATACAGTACAGCTGTAAAACTTGTTTCAATTCCATGTTGTAGGTCTACTTTTTATAAATTAATGGAGATTAGGGCCAAGCAAAAATAAATAAAGGAAACCCAAAAGGCTTTTAAAAATGACTTATAGTAATTATCACTAAGCATTCTCTGCACCACTACAGAGAATTTAACAATAGGAGCACAAGAGTAAATTCTGTTAAAATCTTTCTGTTGTAGCATTTAGTAACCATAGTAATGATCAGAGTATGAATTCCCTCATCATCAGAGTACACTATACTGGCAGTAGTGTGATAGTAGATGTTGGCAGCTGCTGTTCAAACACATAGAAGATGAGCAGGGAGCTGGTGAAGGTCAGTTATTCTACAGCTAATAAGGTTGCCAAGTCACCAAGCTTTGTGCTACAACTCATGAGGTATGGCAGTGATTTCAGGTATGGCAGGAGTCTTTTCAGTCTCCTCAAGACATGTCTCTGGAACCGTAGCACAGGCCATATAGATACAGAAGCAGCATATGTCCAAGAGGGAGGCAGTAGCTTGCCATAGTGAATGTAAATGTTGAACTGGTGTTTATCCACAGCTAAGCTGCTTTAATGTTTTTACTCACTATGGACCTTCTGAATGTCTTTCCATAAGCAATTGCAACATGATTGTTCTTTGTCTTCATAGTAAATCAGATTTTAAAGACCCTGTATTCTGTAGGTTTTGACCATTCTTGTGTATCGGGATGAATTATTGGTGTATTTTTTTTCCACTGACTGAGCTGTGTGATTTCCAGTGCAGTTAATGATGCAGATCTTTAGCCCTGATAGAAGAGAACATGGAACAGCTGTCACTGCATGGCTGGGTCTGTGCTCCCTGGTTCCTGGCAAGACCAGATGAACAAAACTGCTGAGTTTATGCCTGTTACCCATGACCCAGATGAGGTTAAAAGTGCTGCCAGTTATTGTGCTGGTAGCAGGGAGATGAGGTGACAAAGGAGTTGTTATAGAAACTCCAAGGGATGACAATTCTAACTTTGTTTTTTCACATTCAAATTTAAATTTCTGAATAGGCGTCCTGGTTTGATTTGGCCTTCGGAACAACCTCTCTCTCTCTGTTTTACTGAACAGGGGAGCTATAGCAGTAGGTTTTTTCATATCTCCTCTAATCTTGTTTCACCTTTGAATTGTGGGTAACCTGATGTGTGCTGCTGTCAAGGTTCCCTGAAACCATCACAAACAAAAGAAAGAAAAATACCTTTTCTTGGCTAATGACTGGTGCCCGCACAGTCTGCCTTCATACCTTTTCATTGTCCTTGTGTCTCAATGTCTATTGTGTTTTATGTAAAAATGTTTCTGAAAACCAATACTTGACTAGGATAAGAGTAAGACACCACTTTTTCCCATAGTTTTGTAAATTTATCATGTCTGTTGCTTTTTCAGTGTGAAGGGTTGGGGTTTAGAGGAAAGAGAGCATTACAACAAGACAAACAGAAATGCCACTTCAGTTCTGAAATACTTGGTGTGGGTTCAGCTTCAGTTGTTCTCACAGCCTCATATCCAGCTGCATGGAAACTGATAAGCATTCAAATTAAACATAAATATAGATTCTATTCTTTAATATCCTTCATTGAGTCTCTCATCTGTTTTCAGTGGTTCTGTGTCAAGGGGTGTGTTTTTTTGTTCTTGTTTTCTTGTTGGTTTTTGATTTTTTAATAAAATATCTAGCCTCTTTGTTCCTTATTTCAAAAGCAAATCTAAATAATTTCGTCTTGAGGCACTTGTCTGACAAGGCATTCATGTCCCACTTTTTACTGGGCTGTTTTAAAATCTTACCCCCAAAGAATCCAAGTATTTACCACAGTTAGACTTTCTTTGTTTTGTTCCAGTGTGGTCCTGAAGGCTTTCTGGCTTTGAGGGATTTGTCGAGGTTAAATAAAGGAAGACTGATTTTCAAGCATTGTGTTGCACTACTTCTGAAGACACTGTATGGATATTTTTGCTTGTCAGCTTTGTAACTGCTTTTGAAATCTCTCTTCATGTTTGTCTTGAGCAGCTACATTAAAAGGATGGGCCGAGATAAACCACATTACAATGACATATTGGCAAGATGTAATATTGGAAGCAAGAATAGATTAAAAGAAAAATCTCGGTGTGTCTTGGGATAGTGTTCACCGTTTAAAATTTTGCTTCTCTTTTGTCACTTTAAACTGATTGAATGTGCTGGTTACAAAAGCTTCCTTAAACTTTCAAGCCTGGTGAAATCATTTGAGAGTGTTAGCTTGAAGAATTTGGTTATGAAAATGAATGACTATCTGCAGATGGACAAAAAGATTTTGTGATGCAGATGTTCCTCTTTCACTGCCTTTCACTGCTGTCTGTGCTGTATTTCAAGGGTACAGATGATAAAGAAATTTTGCTCTTTACTGAATATCACTGGGCTGTCTTCAGTCTTTTGGGGAAATGGAAATCTCTGCTTTCAGTAGAAGCATGTTTGATGCTGTGAATGCAGGTGGGAATCTAAAATTACTAATGGGAATCTTTTGTGAATTACCTATATTTGTGCAGATAACATAGACATGAGCTAAATCACATATCCTTAAAACTGTGACTTGACATAGATTCTCAGATGAATGTGCACATAAGTGCATAAAATTCATGGAAAAGAAAGACTTTACTAGGATGCAGTAAGAAGACTACAGTGGGAGTGGAGGTGGTAGAATGAATTAACTCACCTCAGCGCTTTACACCCTGCAGACCCTCCATAGAAACAGTTACAAAATAGAAGTATCAAAACTTAATATTGTAGATGGTATTGTAGACTTGAAACCTGGAAATCATTTAGTCTCAAAGAAATTTTGAAACCTTCTGTATTAGTCCAAAGCAACGGAATATTCTGAGTTAGCCAGGCTCAATTGGAGATCTGTATATAGCAAGCTGCCTCACAAGCCTTTTGTTTTCTCTTGATCCCACTAAAGCTGAAAATGGAATGAAAACAGCTGTTATTTTGTATTTAAGCTTTTAATTTGTAGTCCCAAGGTGCAAAGGAAGATATGAATTAAGAAAAAAGGAGGTGATTGGGACTGCCCAGGAGATTTGTTTGAGTTTTGGGATTTACTGATTCATAGATACAAACATAGTTGTAATTGTTAGCTGTGTCAACTGATGTTATTTATATCTATTTTGAGGACTCTAAATTAAAACTTCACATTTTTCAGATGAGCAGCTTTGTAAATAAACATATTTGTCAATATTTACTTGAGCTACGTGAACACTTTGAAAAGCTGTTTGAGGCTACTTGAGCCTCACAGTCCAGATTAAAAATATTTGTTGTTTTTTTTTTTCTCCTCTGTGTAATGGTTATTTTGCCAACATTTTGCAGTTAGGTGAGTCCATTGCCTTTTTCTTTAAAGAAACTCATCCGAAGAATCTCTGTTTTATTCATGGATTTTATCCTTGTTCTTAATCAAAATGTTTTCTCTGCCTCACTGATACCTAGTTCCTTTCGAAACAGAGACCAGAGGCTGTTTGACTACAGATCAAGGTTCTTTCCATTTTTCAAACCTGATTTTTGTTGGAGTACGGGTAAAACTGGTACAACTTTTGTATTTCCCCTCAACTTTATGGATTTCTTCTTAGGATAGCTTTCCCATTATGATATATTTAGTTTTGAGGGCAAATTGGCAGTTTGTGGAAGTTTCCTTTTCTAGGCTATCAGGAAACCAGCTCTGCTCTGTCTTTTCAGTGTTTACAGAAAGGTAAAATGGGTCAAAATTCAGTGTGTGGAATGTTTCAGTCTTGTCAAAAAGTTGAAAATTTAAAATATAATTTCATTTGTTTTTTAACAACTGTTTAATGTCATGAATTTCTGTCATGCCTGGAATTCTTTCATTGCAATTAGCTTGTATTTTTGGCTAACAATGGAAAAATAAATGAGCCAGATGAGTGTGCTTGTGGTGATGAGTCAAGATTACTGTCTGGAATGCAGGCTCAAGAGAGCAGGAGGATAGTGGTGATTTCAAAATGGTTATTAATGTGTTAGTGAGTGAAACTCACAACTCATTTTATCTAAATCAAGAAACACCTGTCAGATAGTAACGTATTTTTGGTTTTATGCCACTTGGGCAGAATTGGACATGTTAGTAGCAATGTGCTCTCCATGCCTCCCATATTCTTTTATATTTCATTCTTTATGGACAACTGAAAATTGAGGCAAAAAACATTACATGCTGCTATAAATGATTGATTCCTTGGTCTTGACAACCCAGAAGTGATCATTTGTCAATTTCTACGACTCAAAGTGCAAAAGTAGCTGAATTTGCAAGTTACATTTTAATATAGTTGCCATTTTGTATGGAGCTCAGGTCCCTTTAAATAATACCTTTTCTTTTGGTACTAAATGCAAAATTCCAGTAAATTCTGTATTTGCAAGGCTATCCTAATGAAAAATGAATAGATTAATATATACATGTGAAGATATAGTTGTAAGTGAGCTTCATTTACCTACATTAAAGGTCCTATGTAACATGCATAACAGTGTATTCTTTAATAAACAAATAAGAATACAGGTGAATTTTTGTTATTTTTTCTCAGTACTATGAAAAAGACAATTTCGACGTTTAAGATTGCATGAATACATAGCTCATCTCCTGTATTTATACCAGGTCTACAAATAATCTGCACACACTGAATTTCACTTTGCAGTAGTTAATTTTTTCACTGAAGACTGATGCATGTCAATGTGAGGAATATTTTCTACTTCTTAAATATGGTATCAGGAAAGCAAATTCTCTTTTTTAGAAACATAGTTTGTAGAGATACATATATTTTTCTATATTGGTAAAACGCAATATGAAAGTATTTTCTGACATCTGACATCTGTGTATGTTTTGATAGTATAAGTAGAAGTGGTTTTGCTTTTATTTACTTGAATGGAGGTCTGGAATCTCCATGCTTAGGGGTATTCAAGACTTGACTCAAGAAGGCTTTGAGCAAATTAGTTTATGTTGAAGTTGGACCTGACATCATAGTTGTCCCAGCTTTGAGTAAGGGTTTACTAATCCTCCAGACCCTCCCTTCCAACCTTTGTATGACTGCTGAAAAAAGAAAAAAAGTGAACAAAAAATAAAAAGCTAAAGGCTTATAAAATCTTGAAAGGTTGCTCTGTGTTTACATACAAGAGATTTTAGCTTCTTTTCTGCCCTTTTTTTGGCAAATATACAAATCCTTGGGATTAAAATGTACTGCAGAGAAAAGTGAGTATTATTAATTCTAGATCAGTTATTTTGTGACAGTTTTCTAAGAAAATAAGTCTTGCCATTTGTGACCCTGGGTAAGCATAATCTCTTTGTAACAAATATAATTCTTGAAATTAAATCATTCTTGATTTCCATCTATGCAGCCATCCAAGATACCATGTAGAAACCTGTGTTGCACTGTCTGAGTGATTTATTCCTATTTCTGCGGTACTAGAAATAAAACTCTGAAAGAAGATGGTTTGTCCAGGTATTATAGGAAGGCTCTGAAAAACAACTGTAAATTTTCTATCAATAAAATATCCTTTGTGGTGAATTAGTAACCAAACATGCTACATATGAACACAGAATGCATTGAAAATGTTTTCTGATATTTTTGTGGTTAGAACAAACATGTAATACAGTCTCAACATTTAGCTGAGACTGTACAAGACATGTTTGGAGTTCAGCATTGCAAAGATTTCAAAAGATGTGGCCTCAGGTGTCTGTGGGCAGGTAGTGGGAGACATGCAACAAGATTTTATTCTTTAAAAGCTGCAATGGAGCAGAAAAGCACCTTCATAGATACAGCTTAACAAAAAGAGAGGGGCGATAAAGCCAAAATTCCTTTGTTGAAATAAGAGGTGGAGGAAGCACGGTCTGTGGGAAAATGTCATCTGAGTTTTACTTCAGTCACCAGCCTGTGTGTATTTTTAATCTGGGTCCTGGAGGATTAAACAGGTCTCAGTTTCTCTTCTGTGTCACTTGATAAATGAGTCTCTGATGCGAAGAACTAAGTGCCCCCAAGAGACGGGAGACACGGAGGCAGGGATTCTGCAGAGGGTGTTCTTCAGATAACCCTGCTGGAAGATGCTGTGATGACAAAGGAAGACAGCAGATATATTGGAGGTACTCTGTTGAAGTAGAAAACCAAGTCAGTACATGGAGAAACTAATTTTCTGCAGGTTGAGTTGGAGACATGAACTTACATATAATGTCACAGATTCAAGCTCACATGAACTGTCAGCAAAGGTCAACATGCACACAAGTCTGATGCTGTTAGCAATGCGTCTGTGAAACTGATTCCAGCTGATGGGGAGAACTGGACTGAAGAGGCAGGAGTGTTATAAGATGTATATGTCTCAGTGCCATGAGTTTCTCGGGTCCTGCATACCAGTACTACCCAGATATCATAAGATAGAAAAAAAAAGAAATTTGAGTAAAAAAGGACAAAATAATGGTATTGACAAGTCCCAGTTAAATAGACCATGTAGGAAAACACATAAACCATGTGTTACGTGCTGACGTATGACCTTTGGTCAGGGGAAATTGTGAGGAGAAATCTCAGACTATTTACTATTTCATATGATGAAAGGAAAATTGCATGCTACATTTAGGTAAAATGAACAGTCGGCACAAAGTCTGTTAAGATTGAAGCCACTTTTGTTTCGTAAGTGCTCCTATTTAAGGCTGTGATACAAGGTAGCTGTCTGTGCACATTGTATGTGTTCTTAAGAAAGCTTCTCTTAATGAAAACTTAAAAGCTTCTGATTCAGCATTTCACTTTCTCCTTGGGAATTCAGTTATATTACTGTATTAATGATAGAAAAGAATAATTAGTGGAAATGTCTTTGTGAACACTTAAAGAACTAGAGAGTCCATTTGTTATTGTGTATATACTTCTTGATGAAGAGATTTATGCTCAAGTTATTACTTTTACAAGACAATCCCTAAAACTCAAGAAAGGCAATGATGCAACAGATAAAGCGCATAAATATAATGGAATTGCTGAAATTATATTCAGGAGATGTCCTTGATATAAAACTCCATTAATTTGGTAAATGAATAGAGGGTTGTACCCACTTCATTGAGGAGGCACAATTACAGAAAAAAGTAATTGTGAAACTGGGTCAATAGAGCCTTATGAAGATTAAAAATGAACAATAGAGCTGAATTTAAAAGAGCCTTAGTACTTAGTCTCAGATTCTGGTATTTACATCTTAATTTCTACTTCAACTCCTCATTTCTGACTGCCTGTCAACAGGGTGTTAAGAGATGCAAAGGTGTCTTGGAAACAGGATTTCTGAAATAACTTAGAGGTCCATGAGAAATAGGGAGGGCATGATAAAAAAAAAACAAACCAAAAACCTCTATCTTGAGATAACTTAAACTTTACTAGTGTGTTTTACTAACTTTAGAAACTGTTAATCATAGTGAACTAAATCACAGTCAGAATCATGCCCATTGGAAAAGACCTTTAAGATTACTGAGTCCAACTATACATGTTGGAATGCCAAGTCCACCACTAAACCATGTCCCTAACTGCCACATCTGCACATCTCTAAAATGCCTTTAGGGATGGTGACTCAACCACTTCCCTGGGCAGCCTCTTCCAACCCTTTTGGTGAAGAATTTTTTCTTAATATCCAATCTAAAACTCCTCTGGTGCAGCTAAAACCTCCCCTGTTGAAACTGAAGGCTGGAATGGGAGAAGTAACTGGAAGGTATTTAATCAGTGAAGGTAATTAGCAGGGGAATTACAGAAACAACAAAGCCACTGAGTTATCTGCTGCTTTCTGTGCAGTCACATTTGGTGCCAGAGCATGGCTGGCTGCATGTTAGTCCAGCACATCTGTCTCATCTTCCCAATTCTATTCACTAATATTTAGAAATCCAAATATAGGCAGATAAAAGCAAGGCAAGAGAAAACTCCCAGGGTAGTGAGAGGAGGTGTTTCATTAAAGAAGACCCAAGAGGCTGTTCCTGCCATCACTCAGAGCACTCTGTGGGAGCCCTGCCTGAGGGTGCCTGTGCGGAGCCACTCAGGGTTGGGCAGCTCTGCCCTCTCCCAGCTGTCCCCACCAGCTGTTCTATGTTGAGTCAGCTCTGAGCCACAGGCACTGAGCTTTTCTGAGGGTACCTGTGTCAAGTACAGCTCTCTCAAGTACAGGGTCTTTGTGTGTCAGTGAGTCAGGAGCTGCTTACTGGGTTTGCTATTCAGCACTTGGGTAGAAGCTATGTTTAAAAATATATCAAATAACTGCAAAGGAGCGAGGTTTAAACAAGCCAGTTTTGGCACAAAGATTTATTGAAAAAACATTTGTTGAAAACTTAGGAAGAAGAAAAGGTAGGAGAGTACAGTTCCGAAACATTTTTTTAATGAGGTAAGGAACAAAAGACAGAGTTAAAGGTGTGTTTGTACTATAGTCTTAGGCACATGGTGTGACTCTCAAGGATGGTCAGGGCCAGAAGCTGGACTCAGTGATCCTTGTCCATCCCTTCCAACTCAGAATATTCTGTGATTCTGTGAAAAGCTCAAGCTTTTGAGGTGGTGCTTGTGATAATAAGAAGCTGGACTTGATCTTACAGTGGCTCCCTTCCATCCCTGTCACCTCTGAAACCTATGTGTGAAGACACGGTGTGCACAATGAATATTGGAGCAACCAAGCTGATAAAATAAATCATTAGTATTTCACTGCCTCTGTGGTGGCTGGAGAGAGTTTGTTCCAGAGGAGAGCCGAGCTGTGGGAGTGCATCTGTTCTCCTGCCCAGTTGTGGACCTGAAGGCACCTAAATATGGTGTGTAAAAGGACAGATAGCTTTTACTTACGATTTTTTCTGTGCATAACTAAAAGTCATACTAATTTCAAAACCTTCTGATTGAAATAAAAGATTATGATTTTGTGAACAATCATATTTTGTTTGCCTAAGTGCTAATTATTTTACCTGTTTGCTGTCTCTGCAACCTAGCTTCCAGACAAGATGCTCAATGGGTTGTGGGTTTCATTGTTCCTTCTCCTCCAAGAGGTGATAAAGTGCTGGTTTATATGGAGGTAGATGTTGCAGCCATTGGAGCTGCTATCTAAAAGTCTGTGGGAGCAGTGTTAAAGCAGAGAAAATGTGAAATAAAGATCCTTTTCTGGGATGTTTTTCTGCTTTAGAGAAGAAGATTGTAGGAAGTGCCTGGTTTGTTTTCTATTAACAGAGCTATGCTTTAGCTTCTCATATTTTTCTGTGCCTATTGTCCGTGACAACAATACCCATTTTTCAGTTTAATGAGGATTAAAACTCCTGCCAGTTTTGTTTCAAAGAAAGAAAATGTTGAAAATACATTTCATGTAAGGAGTGCAGATTCTGTATGAGTCATTTTATATTGACAAACTTCTCTCTTTGAGTGTGGATAGGTAAATGTTTTATGCACTTAGCTCTTCATTATTTTAATATAAGTTTCTACTTCAGTATTTGAAGTTCTTTTTCTCTTTTGTTTTTCCCCATGCTAGATGGAAGATATGTACAGTAACTTTGTAATATAATTATTTGGACTTGCAGTTCCACTGTACTTCCAGACACATATAGTCATAAATGCAGATTACACATCGTAGTTTTCAAGAGAAAAAAAGTGAATTCTGAGGATGTTATGGTGTTTCATTTAGACAAAGTCAGTAGCTCTCCTCAACGTAATTCCATAATGGTGTTATGGTAATCTGATCATCAGACTGCCAAGGGAAAAGAATCTTACAGAACCATGTTATGTGGGAACTAATGAGTGAGAAACTTAAGGGGATTGAGTTGCTCTTACAGGTAATTACAATGAATGAATTAATTACAATTAATTAGCTACCTAATTGGGATTCATGGACATGACAGTAATATGGTTATTTGTAAAACAGGCACACAAAGCAATCTTTTCTCCAAATCCATTTAAAAATCTGGAAATTATTTAGTTGGTATTATTAAGATTAATCTCCAGTGTCCTCAGTGTATTAGAGGCTTTTTGATACACTGTGATCTCCCACACTGTAAGATTAGAAAAAAGCCATCATGCTCATTTTGTGTTTATGTAAGGCCACAGATGCTCATAGTTAGCTGGATATTTCCTTGTTTCTAGAAATTCTTCGGTGAAGTTAGATAATAAACTGAACAGAACTCAGTTGCAAAGGAGTTGAATGTGGTGTATCTTAATGAATTCACTGGAAGATTTCATAGGAGGGGATTAATACCTTAATTCATTAAGATTTTATGAATTCTTTCAAAATACCAGGAAGTTAAAATAACAGAACAGTAGGGATAGCTTTGGGTGGACTGATTTGGACAATTAGAGGTGAGAGGTCTCAAGAAAACTTTATGTTCTATATATGATTTATACATGGTTTATCTTCTTAAATACAATTATAAAGTATCAAGTGTTTTCTAAATGTGCCTTCTTAGACTGTAGTATTCACAATTCACAACATTTTCCTTAGGTATCCATGAGGAATTGTGATGTTGTTGCAGTGTAGTACAGAATTCTATAGTGGCTTTACAATGCTAAACCTGAATCTTACCAGACTAATTCTGCAGTTTCCAATTACAATTATCAATAGCATTTAAGGCCTGTTGCTACTGCTGAGTAGCTACCTGAAGCTAATAACTAAATACCAAATGTGAGCTTCAGCATACTGAATTTACCTATTGATCCTATAAAAAGGATATAAAAATTTACTAAAAAACTAAATATAGTGTTGACTAATTAACTTTTTGAACAAATTCCTATCTTGTGCTGCTAAAGAATATCCGATGGTCTTTCAATAGTAGGTTACTGGTTTTTTAATGAGAACCATTTTTTCTCTCGATTTTCTTTGTCATTGAATCAGAGAATGGTTTGGGTTGGAAGAGACCTTTAAAGACCATCTAGTCTTCCTGCCATGGGCAGGGGCAGGTTCCAGGTTGCTCAAACCCCTATTCAAACTAGCCCTTGGACTCCCACAGGGACCTTGCAAGCCTCTCCCTCCTCACGGCATGTGGCAACTGCTGCTGCTGATGGCATTGGCTTCCCACTGCTTCTCAAACTAGTGCTTTTCTCTGCTAACTCTATTGAACAGCTGGAAGTTTGTGATAAGATCCAGCTAAAAGAATGTATCTTGTAAAGTCAGCAATAATATGACATTGTTATTCATAACAACTCATTCCCAAAGGTGTTCCTGCCCCTTTTCTGACCAAGAGAGAAAACTAAAAAAATATATTTATTTCCAGATTTATCAACCAAATCTTCATCATAATTGCATATTACTCTTGGTTTTTTATTAGAAGAAAAATAAAAATTATAAATCTTTGTGGGAAAGAACAAGGGACTGTAAATAATAGTGTCTTTTCTAAAGAAGGACACCAGGTATTTTATGCTTTTACATTTGCTCGTGCTCATCTTCATATATAATGAGTAATTTTAGAGGGAAATAATTTTAAGATTTTTCATCATGGTGATTTTCAAAGAATTTACTTCTTTCTTTTATTATAAAAATTCAGTAAGAAGGATGTTAAAAAACAACCAGTTTCTCACGAGTCTGTAATCTGAAACTCTAATATATTAATGTTGCCAAATGTTGGCTGATGGTCTTTAATCTTTTATACATCTGAGTCCCTTCTTTTTCTTCCATTAAAACAAGCTCCCTAGAATGAGATGAAATGTGTTAAATATTACAAGTGGAGATCATGCATCTATACTACATATACAGCACCCCAAAAAAGTGAAATTTTTTGTGTTTACATCTATACTGAGTACCCTATGATAGGGTACAAGAAATTCATTTCAATACTCAGTTATTTTATCTTGCCTCTGGGAGCTTGGATTGTGGTCCACCATGCTCATTAATTTCTGATGCTTTTATGGTTCTTTTAGCCCAGTGGAGCTTAGTGGTTGAGCAGTGCTTTATGAAATACTGTTGTTGTTGTTTAAAAGCCAGACTTCTGATGTGTACTAAAAAAATAATAAGCAGGGTAGTAAAAGTAGAATATGAAAATAAGGCTGTTTCTTGAGCTATGATACTATTATTCGGGTAAAGATATTTTTTGGCATTTATATTTAATGCTCTGAAAAAAAAAAGAAAAACAAACTTGGAAGTTAAATGTTAGCAAGTGTCTCACAACTGAATTCATAGCATCTGTTCAACACAGTTTTAGACTCTAAATTGTGGATTTCTCTTTCTTTTCTTGCTTAGATTTGCCCCTGTAGAGAAAATTGCTGCAAGTTCATCCAGCTGTTATTCCAGAAATGGATAAATTAAGTCCTTCCCATTTGTTGAGCAAATGTCAAATTTACAGAGATCTGGGCTCATTTCACAGCGTATGTAAATCTGCAAAGAAATATCTTGACTTCTACTACCAAATAAATATTTTTTATTAACATAAATGAAAAAAATTTTGTTCATACAACAATACTTTGACAATCCTATTGGTTGTATACTTATCCTAAGTTATGGTTCACAGGTGTTGTCTTAGTGGAAAGAGATAAAAAGAGTTTTGCTGCAGTTCACATGGGAAGTTTTTGTAGTAGTAGGAAAGAGAAAGCAGATCTCTGGAATGAAACTCCTTGTTCTGTGCAGTAACTCTTTCTCTCTGTGTAAGAAGGAAGGATGCCAGAAGGGATCTAGTGCCTACAGGCAAAGCAGATTATTTGGTGCATTAAAGAAAACATCAGTTCCAGAAAACAAGACATGGCATTTCCCTCTGCAAAGATTATCTCAGGTATTTTTCCCCCATTGTTAGGCTCTTGATTTACCTTCTGGCATCCAGTGACATCTACTGAAGATTTTATCCCAAGATCTCAGTAGTACTTGTCTCATGTTTTAAAGATTAACCAACCCAAATTCCCAAATATATTTGGCATGTTAATTTTTTTGAGACATGTAAAATTGCTAAATTTTATTCCAAGTATTTTTTCAAATAATTTTGTTAAAATGTAGAAAGACATGAATTCTTCTTTATTTCCTTCAAAGACTATTTTCTTATCTTGGAATTCTAAAATGATGTTTGAATAGGATTATTTAAAAGGCGAATTAGACTGATAGTGTTTTAGATGTTAATCCTATGAAAGCTACTGCCTTTGAAGTTTTCCTGAGTGAAATCTCACCTCTTCCTAACACACTGTTTGTTTTAAGAGAGAAGTAATTTCATATCAAGCATTCTAAAGGTGAACTTCTTTGTTATTTTTAACTGCCAGGTTTTTCTAGGTCCTTTTCCATACTAGAGGAGTTTCTAACCTTAAGGCAAGATGGGGACAGATGCCTTTGAATGAGTAAGTAGGAACAGGGACTTAAATGTTCCTGTATGATCCTGCCAAGTGTATAACCTTATGCAGTTAGGTAAGTCTGGGGGCCTTGAGGAAATTTTAGTTTATGGTAAATGTTAAGCTGATGTCCTGGCTCCAAGATGTCTTCCTAGGCAAGGTGCCCAAAGGAGGGGGAGCTGTGGAGTACAGAGGGCTTTGCCTGAGCCCCGTGCTGTCCTCAGTGTGGGCTCTGGGATCCAGCCTGAAGCAGGCACCACTGCACCTGGGGTTTTAGCAGGATGTGTGTGAAAGCTTCACTGCTGAAGATCTTCTCACTTACCAGGTGATGCTGATACACAGTCTGACAATATCTTGCTTCTGTGAGTGAAGAGGCGCTTGATCCTCTGAAGCTCAGGCTCAGCAGGAGATGCTCTGTTCAAGGCTGCAGCAGAGAGCGAGGCACTTTGCTTGTTCAATGACAGGTGTGTTTTTCCTGTGTAAGAGGCAGCAGTTGGGAGATCCTAATGAGCTGGGAGCTCAGCAAGAGATTGTGTGAATCAAGAGCTCGTTTGTTGCAGTGGCAGATGCTTCTTCTGTGAGCAGCAGACATGATTACTGTCTGGATGGCCTTAAGATGTGACAAGTGTTATCTGCCTGGAAATTTGTCATGCTTGACCCCAAGCAAAGATAGACTAAAGCTTGTCAAATAGGGATAGCCTACAGATGTGTTGGCTGCTTATCATCCAAAATCACAGAGAGTTTTTTATTAAAAATAGAGAAGAATGAGAAACAGTTCAATCGTTATGAATCTGAAATCAGTCAGGCTTAATTGCCTTTATGTGCAATAAACCTGTGGAATAAATGGGATTTTTAGTAATTATAAGTTTATTTTTTAGAAAGGGATTTTATTAGTTGGTGTTGCAAAAGGAAAAAAGTTACAAATTCAATTAAGTTCACCTGGCTGTTAAGTTTTGCATTGTCCTTTTCTAGAGTTTCCTGAGAACTCTATGTTTCTACATACTATTTTTTGCTTGGAAAAACCTCCACATACCTAATTCTAGCTGCAGTTATTTTAATAAGGGAAACTTCATATATTCCTCTAGCTGCAGTTATTTTAATAAGGGAAACTTCATATTCCAAGTGGTGTTGAAGATTCTGTCCACACATTTGAAAAAATTGGTTGAGATATGATGCACCTGTTGTTTCTGGTTACATACCCATATGGGAGGGAAAAAAGTAATGTAAGAGATAAGTACATCAAAGAGAATATGGAGTTCCTGTTACTCCTTCTAACTCACACAAGTAACTTTAGTCTAGAAGATCAGGAATGGCACACCCTTTTTTAAATTACTATGACACCTGAAAAGCTTTTATGGACAATGGGATGCTTAGTTCTGGTCAGTTGTTAGTGTGGTGCCTGTGGTCCTGAACTCTAGTAGTCACATGGAAGACACAAAGTCAAGTAAGCTCTATTTCTTTTAAACAACAACAACAAAAAAAAAACCAAAAAAAACAAACCCCAAAACAAAACAAACGAACAAAAACCAAACCAAAAGGACAGAAGGATGGGTAAGAGAGACACATTAATCAAAAAAGGTTGAGGAGCCTGAACAATGATAGGAGGAGTGATGCATTTTGAATCTGGTAAAATGGTAGTGCTCCTTTATTTCTTCTCTTTAGCCTGTAATAGCCAAACTGAGATAAAGAGCACATGTTTTCAGGCAGGGAGTAGATGCCGAGTTTTCAAGGCAGACTGCTCTGCTTCCTCAAGCCATGTCACAATATTATATTTTTGTTACTTCAAAATCTTCTTTTAAATTTTCCAAAAGTTCTAATGAAGGAAGTAGGTTCCATTATAAAAGTCAGCTAGGGCTAACGTTATTCCCTGTGCTTCTGATTTTGTTCTCCTGCTGTTTTCAATTTTAGCTTAGATCTTCAGTGGCAATATCAGAACTTTTACTTGGCTACTTCAGTTTTTCTGCCCTTGAAATAGAATTTTTCTTCTGGACCTGTTTTATCTTTGTATCACATACATTATTTGCACAGGACATTTTTACCTCTACTGATCTGAGGAGGAAAAATGAGTCTTGTAATTAGAACAGCAAATCACAACATTGTTTCTAAAGTATTTATATGTGGCTGTCACGAAATGGATATAGAAAAGTATTATCTATCAGTGTTTACTTTCATTATAAGTATGTATTGATAGAGGGAGACTGATTTTCCATTTGAAAATTGAAGCTTGAGAAAATATATAACTGGAAGCTAGATAATAATAGCAATTCTTGAGGTGTCCTAGCTGTCCAACATATTAAACTGCACTTAGTCATCTCTGCCACTTTTAAAGTAATATATATCTTGAAGGAGTTTGGCTTGCACTGAATAAAACAATATAATATATATATTATATTATACAACATATATAATATATAATATAACATAATTATATTAGACAGAGATCTGAATGCTTTCCAAAATTGATGTCCAAATGTGAAGAATCCTTGTTTTGTGGTTGTACAGACAATTCCATATCATTTTACATATTCATCTGGATACATATATACATATGTGTGTATCTTGCTGGTAAACATCAAGATGATGAAAGGTGATGACAGAATATCAGTGATTTAACTTGCTGTCCACTGCCCAGATTAACAGTAAATCCTGAGTGATAGTTAAAAAATCTCCTGAATTTAATTCAGATACATGTTTAAAGACAGATTTTAAAAAATTTACAAGCTAGTGGAAAGTACATGAAAGACACGAGTCATTAGAGATAGTTGTGCACTACATATTGAGGCTGATATGTTGCTACTGCCTTTATATGTGAAGAAAAGTAAATATGCTTTTCTTTATATGCCACCATGGGAATAACTAAAGCAGCTGTCCAGTGATCACACTGCTAGAGGAAATAAGATAATTATTTCATGATGATTGTCATAGCTAACAACAACTAGACTGCAATACACAAAAACTAAAAATAACTTCTTCAGGTGTGATAATAATTAATGAAATGTCAGTTTAATGATGGTTGAATCTCAAAAGGTTTGCTTTGTTGTTTGGGGTTGGTTTTAAGTATCGTTAATTTGTTGTTGAGCTTCCCTGAACTTACCTGAATATATCAAACTAATATGTATTACACACAAATATATTCATTAGATTGATAAAAATAGTAGAATTGATGAAACAGAGAATGGGAAAAAAAGGACTTGTCATAGTGTGGAAGGAAAGATCTGGGCAGGGAAGAAGACACCACTTACGGAATACATCTACCTATAATTATGTGAGCCATAGAGGCAGTAATGCATTGCTGTATCACAAAATAAAAGGGTAGGCAATGAGTCTGTGTGGAAAAGAACCACACAGGAGTAATTTTCTCTATTTCTTGTTTGAGAACTCTAGACAGTACAGTGGGGTGTTGGAATTGCCTGTGAAGTTTATTACAACATCTTGTTTTGTGTAAAAAAAAGGTAATATTTTCCCATCTATTTGTTTAATATATCACAGGAATCTCTGAGAGACAGAGACATAGAAGATTCCCATAGTGCATTCAGCCTTATTATAGAACCATGAAGCTAAATCATTATGCTGTATTAAATGCCACAGTCTCGAGTATTTTCTCAATATATTTGTAAGTTATGAGACTGGAGTGTGTAATTAAACAACTGTCTAGGAGAATGAAAAGTTGTAAGATCTGTTTTTTGTTGTAAAGGCTTCGTGTAGTGAAGCTTCTGTAGTACTATTCTCTAATAGTAATTCTTAACATAGGACACAACAAAAAAAATTAATACCTGGCTGATCTTAGAAAAAATAAGCTTGTCTCCCCAAGAAGAGAACAGCAAAAGACTCATTATGTGTAGTAAGACTAATACAATGAGTCAAGACCAGACTATGGGCTAATGCTTTCTGATGTCTCTTGGGCACTGTCCCTGGATTTCACTGTGGCACATACACGTAACCACTGTGATTTCCTTCTGCAAGCCTCACTTGAGATGCTACAATTGTTTACAGAACATTGCTGACCAGAAGGATGAGAGTCTCAGGGACTGATGTCTTAGAAGAACAGTGTTTTAGAGCAAATTGAAACTTCTTGACAAGAGCCCTAGGCTTTCTACTTCTGAGATACACAAAGTCTGTAAACAGCTTACATATGCCACTTGCATGGTGCCAGATGCTTGCAGCCAGGTTAGTTGAGTCTTAAGAAGCTGAAGGGAAGATAACGTATCCTGATTTTTAAATTTTTTTATCTATTTGATTTTTTCATGGATTGTTATTTTTCACAATGCCACTGGAAGGCTGAGAAAAGGATTGGTTCCTGTGAAGGTTATTAAAAAACGCCAGTATGATTCATCAGACCTTATTTTCTTTTCCTGTTTTCCATAATGAAGAAACAAATTCTGAAAAATGCCCTAGTCTGCCTTAAAAATCAGGAAAAGAGTCTATTATGATGGGTGTAGTAGGCTTTAAAAAATAAATATATACATTCATATTTTGTTGTGATTCTCTTCACAGCCTAGTGATAGGGCACAACCTGATGATGGTTCTGTTTCTCAGAATTTGATCTACAATATATTCCCATCATTACCTTTTGAAAAACCTAGCATTTTTTTCCTGAAATGGTATAACCAGTGTATCCCGGGACTTCTCAATGCTGCTTTCCTGTGTTCACTTGTAATAACCAACTAATCTCTGTTATAGCCTGCACAGAAAAGTGCATGGAAGATTGCACCTGTAGAGCACATATTCCATATTTTTGTATGGCAATACCTGACATCAAATCAACATGAAATATACTTATTTCCTAGCAGCCTATTAATTTTCAGTTTTAGTAATTCACTTTGATGTAAGAAATATTAGTTATCAAGAGTAAGGTTTAGAAGAGTTACTGATAAATAAACAGCTTTTTAGCCTTAAATCCAGATTGTGTTTCGTATCTGCATCTCTATAAAGAAATAAGCAACTTTCTTCCTTCTGTGCCTTGTGACAGCCTTGTGAGCCATCTGTGAAATCTGCTGGAAGATAGCTTAGACATGTCTTTCCTTGCATCAGTCTTGAAGACAGTCACTTCTAAAAAGTGGTTGTCTTTAAAGATCATTTATGTAATACAACTAACATGTGTTTGAAATATGAACGAGTCTCATCTCATGCAACACAGATTTGTAATTAAGCTCCTATCAGAATTAAGCCTCGCATAAGCTAATTAGGCATTTTCAATGTAGTGAGACTATATGTTTAACAACTTCAAAAGTTATGACCGAATGCTGCTCTTGAAAAATGAACAATATAAACTTTTAATTTGGGAGGGTGGGGGTCTTTGGGTGTGTGCAAGAGATCTTTCTTAACTAAAATGTTACAATGGCATCACCATGTTTTACAGTTCAGATTCTTATATATCTATTTCCTTCTAAGATCTGGTTGGTCTGCGAGCTCTGTAAAGGACTATGACTGATGAGGATCTGGTGTATGATATTGCATCAGTTCTGGGTTATGATACTGTGCATTTATGGGAGAAAAGGCACAACTCTGATTCTCATACTTTTGAACCTTACCATACTTGGAACATTTCTGGCCTGTTTGCTTTATCTGAAAATAATTCATTTAGAGCAAAACTAAAATATTATCCTTATTTTACCTGCAGGGTGGTAGTACTGACTGTGCCAATGTGGATATAAAGCAGTGAATCCACCTGTTGAATCAAATCTTATTCTCACCTCCATTTCCATTTTCCTTGACTGAATACTCATGTCCTTTACACAATGATAGGAATTATTTTGGAAACAGTTAAGAATTATAGCTTGAAAGGCAAAAATTTAAAGTAATAACATTTTTTTCCTGGTTAAAATTCTATGTTTTGGCTTTTATGGGTTTAGCACATAATTCCAGTGAATATGAAAGTCAAATATGTATTTAGTGTCTTATGAGTCAATAAGGAGTAAGACAATTTGTAATGAAATGTGTAATGCTCTTGGAGCTGGTGATCCCACATCCAGTGGCCCTCTGCAGTGCCTGAATAGACCTGTCATGGTCTGCTTTCAGGAGTCACTTCTTTTGACGGAAGGTTTAGCTTAGTAATGAAGAGGATCAGTTATGTTATTGGGACTTTAGTGGTCTAAAGGGTTTTGGGAAGGGTGTGTGGCATATAGCATGCCAGTGGTGATGGAATAATGCAGCTAGGGCTTAGGGGTGCCCCTCTGTGTGCATATACTGAAAGCTTTCAAATGTATGCCATCCACTTAGCTTTATCATGGGGAAACTGAACAGTTTTATTTAGTAAAAATAAAAAAAAAAATCAAGTTACTAAAAACTTTAAGCAAGCAGCTATTCCTATTTTCTTTTTATTTAAATTGAGCAGAATGTCTTCTCCCAGGCTGTCCTGCCAGGCTTGGCATACCAGGAGCCTGCAGGAGGCATGGCTGGTCCCACCTGTGACTGTGCCATTTTTTAGGAAAGTCCTCATGTTTGAGGACTAAGGGACAAAATTTGTCAAGTACAGAATTGCTCTAATTGATGAGGGCTACAGACAGGGAGAGCCAAGACTGACACTGGAAGTCAAGGAACATGTAAAGCTTCACCTTTAACTTAGAAGTAGTAATTAATAAAATTGCCAGACTGTCTTACATAGTTTGGTTTTGCCTGGTTGTTGTACGAATGTATGTAGTTATTGTTCTTGTGTCCACATAAGCCTTTCTCGGATGCTTGTGCTGGTTAACTTAGAGTGAGTCCCAAGTCTTTATTTAAGAGTGAAACACCTTAAAATGGCATGAAATTTTTGCAGATATTTTCACCTGTGAAGATAAAAAATAAAAAAAAATTCTTACAGGGTAGGAATAATAAAGAATCTACTGGAAAGACTCTTTCTCAAAAAAAACCTTTGTGGTGATTAACTGTATTCATTATTTTCAAAAGTATTGTTACCCATTCACAACTATGAATATTCATGATTCATTTATTTTTTTATAGGTTATTTTCCATGCATTTTAATATCAGAGAAAGTCATGATATGAATTAATTTCTTGCCATTGTCACTGTTTCTTCTCATTGTTTTTGCAAATTGCAGATTGTGATGTTTCAAAAAAGTCGTGGCAATAGAAGCAATGAAGACAAGCAGTTTGATTACTCATACAATGAACTTGATGCATTTACAGAGATTATGTGCTGAGGCTGATTGCAGTTGCTGGAATTTATACTCAGTAGCTGAGGCGAGATCTTTCAGCCTTATATCCTATAATCTGGTCTGGCCAGTGCTCAGACCTGGACACCACACTGCTTGAAAGCCAGACTGATTGTTTATGTGCTAAATAATAACATTGGTTTAGGGCGGTGATTCTTTCCTTTTCTAATCCTGAACAGGTTAAGTACGTAGTAGGCTACAGTAAAATTTTAGTGGTGATGAAGTTGGTCAAGTACCTGGCTTTTTTGCCTCTCATTGCTAAGGGCCATTCTGTGGTTCAGAAGGGTTCCTCCCCTAAATTCCATGGTTAGCCATTGTTGTAACTTTATTTTCATTTCCACTATTGTTTGTGCCATAATCTGCTGTCATGAATCCTGTTTAAAAAAACCAAAAAACAACAAAACAACAAAAATGCCAAACAAAATCCCTAAATTCTGAAAAATATCCCCAAATCCCAGGGACTTTGCATCATAGTGGACTATGGGGTTTGTAAAAATAACGTGTGCCATGTGTTGTATGAGGATATAAAGCATATATGCGTGCTTGACCCTCTTGGACAAAACAGATTTTCCAAAGTTGATTGAGATTGAGAGATGCTTAGATGATAAAGACTTCCAATGTCAATCTTCTGTTCCTAAATTTAAGATTTGAAAAACTTCAGCTAGGGTGGGATGTCTAGTTGTCCATATGGAACAGGATATTATTTTCAATATATTGCCCTCAGGAACTGTTTTAACAGCCTACGTTTTGCAGTGTTGTCACTTAAATAAGAAATTAGGAACATGAATCAAAAAGTTTCTGAGATTTCTGGGTACTGGATACAAGTGCTCTTGGATATGTTACATTCCTCCACACGGAAACCTAAAGAAGAGCTTAATTTAAGGTTGTCCCTGTATTATAAGGTACTGTGTTTAAAAAAAAAAACCCCTCTGCTGCTTGAAACTATTGTTTTTTGGAAGAGAGGAGAAAACACCTTCCATTAGACTTCATCAGACACTTAGGGTATCAAGATACAAAATAAGATGTACAAAACTGTTGTGACATTTATGTAAGATTGGTTTTAATTCACAATTTCTGAACATTCCTTAAACAATAATAATAATACTTCAAGATTTATACTCCTTCTAATCACTCTATTACTACATTGAGTATCTGAAAAATTAAAATTTTGCATTCCATTACTTTCAACAGTAGTAAATCAACATGTGAAAGTAGGTTCTCAAGGCTTGTTCAAATTACTCCATTCTGTAAAAGAACTACAAAAAAACCCCCCAACTAACACTCAGGACTTTGATGGTTGTCAGATTTACATTTGTTATATTTTTGACATTCATATTCAATCTCAGCTTGCTTTGCTTTCAGTCACCTGGAGGTAGGACCTCCAAAACCTTGGGTTCAAGTAGCTACCAGATAAATTTCAAGTGCTGTATTTCACTTGTTGTTACAATCAAAGGGGAAGGGTTTTTCTAACATGAGAACAAGAGTTGAAAAATGTTCCTTGCTTCTCTTTGTGTCATTATTATCAAGGTTTGCCATGTTTCTAGTGTATGTCTGTAGAGGTGTATTCTGGTAGCTGATAGGAAAAGGAACTCTTTATTCCTTATACTTTATTGCCATCCACCACATTTGGCTAAGTAAAAGCTTGAACTTGATTTCCAGTTAAAATGGAAAACAAAAGAGAAAGAAGTGCAGCTATAATGTACATGTTTACATCCAAATTAAACAGTCCAGTGTGAAGAAATCTTAGTTGTAATGCTAACCAAGGAAGTATAGGTATTTAAAACTTCTTTTTTGTGTGTGTTGTACATTACCATTAATAATATGTAAAATGCAAGCATCTTTCCCTCTTTTTAAAACACTGTCGCCTGCTTTTTGGAGGTAAGATAGCAACAAGTGAGAGAAAATAAACTAACAGCTTGCTTTCTTCTCTGCCAGCCTCTAGGCTGTGAAGTCTACCACATATTTCCCAACTGCTTGTCTTTGGTCTCCAGTGTTTTCTTCCTATAATAGGCTACACTGTGTGTTTTGGTCACTCACCTAAGGGACCAAGTAGGTCCTTGCTGTGGAGTTGTTGGCAGTGCTGGAGTTTACAGACGTATATAACATAGCTCTTCAGTGGACTCCTGGATCCATCAGCTGTTGTCCTGTTATCAAGGTCTGCCTCTACTGACCCTGTGGTCTCTTCTGAGACCTCTATTGTTTTTCCTAATTAGAAGAGTCTTTCTCCTTCACACATAGGCTTTGGGACAAACTCTCCTTTTCTTTATTGTAAATTTTAACATGACTCCTGACTCTGGAATTCAGCTGAGCTGTGTTTAAAAAGCATTTTATTGTGATAGAAGAATGGACAATGGAGAGGTGAACCTGTGTGATAAGCTTTAATCTAGTTTTCTTGCGTTAAAATGTCTGCTAACTTAGAAAAATGGAGTATCATAAAGGGACAGACTTTTAAATTCATTATGTAATGTGACTTTTATACCTGCTGCAAATAAGACCTGTTGCTGAAATTCTGTCATATAGCTAAACAAAAAGGTAAAGTTAAACCTATGTTTCAAGAATGGACCTTAGAAAGCAACGTGGTTGCAATCTCCTAGAAAATTTATATTGACCTGCTCCTATTTAAAAAAATGCATGTTATTTTCCTAAATTGCTACATATTTTGTGTCACTTCAGGCAATATCTCCTTTACCAGATGTTCAAGTTTCCTTTACTTTCAGTATGTTTACTTACTGCTGGAAAGACACTGTCACTTGGAATCCAGTTGTCATACAAAGGTAGGATAAAAAGGCTTAGTTCTCTAAGTGAAGAATGGACACAAGAGGAATTTATGACCTATGGTCTGTATTTGACAGAAATCAACCTGTGATGCCAATTGCAATCCTTGAATGAGGCGTAAAGTATGGGCTTGTGATAGGAAGCTGAAACAAAGCATTGGTTTCCATTGTGAAGAGGTTACACATGCTGAGTACAATATACAGAAATAAGAAAGTGATTTAGCTTAACTGAGTTCATAATGACAGGGGAAAACTTGTGAGCTAAATTTTCTGTGAAATATTGTCTATTTCAGATTTAAGCAGCCTGAAGAGTTCAGTTTCTTAAATATATTAATGCAAATGAGTATTTTTTGTTAGACCAGTAAGTACTGTTGCAAGAAATAGCATGCTTTAAGACACATGGTCTTTCTCTTTAAATACAGCAAATTTCTAGCAAAAACATGTTAAAAGCAATGGTTTTTATTTTAGTTTAACTACGTTAGTAGTTGCATAGCTTGGGGGAAATGGCTTCTGTGATCTAGAGATGTGTTAGCTGGAGATGGAGGTAACTGTCTTTGACTCGCTGGGACAGAAATAGAAATAGTACTCAGTAGGGTCAGCAGGGAGATATGACATGAAAGTCCATTTTTCTGTGGAATCACTGTCAAGACTTTTGTCAACAGCAAAAATATCACCCTGAAAACCCTAGCAGAAACCGAAACAAGGCCACCATAGCCTTCCATCCTATGGTAGAATATGGGTAGTTAAATCATTAAACAGTTACATTTTATAGGAAAGGTAAGTATACCATAAAATAAAATTTCCTGGTTCCATTTACTGTGTACTTCATATAAACTTAGTGTATTGAATATTTTTCTTCACAAAAGAGGTCTTATTAGTTGTGAATTATTTTAAAACCTGTTTTATTTATCTGCCCTGTAACTTGCTCCATGGAAAACTGTATCAAACATTCAGAGGATGTAGATTAATACAGACTACTGACTGACTGATGATGAATTTCATGTAAGCACAAAGAATCCTTCCCTCTCTACATTCACTCTTCTTTGCATTAGATCACATGGATATACTTCTGCAATAGATGGTAACTGAAATGAATAATAAAGTATCTAGAGGGAGCAGTCTAATTTCTCACCCAGTATTCTTGCAGAATTTGGTAGCAGCTAGAAGTTATTTGATCATCTATTATATTTGACTTTATGGTGCCAGAATTACTATTCTCCTGTATCTGTGGTTAAAAAGATAGATCCTTAGCCAACTGCTAGTATGTTCATCTGTTACTACAATAGTAAGTAATGTCAAATACAAACAACATATGCCTTCAGGATATCATAATTTTCTGTAGGCTACTGTTTGTTTTCCAAATGCTGATTTTTGCTTTATTAATAGCATATCAAAATTATTGTGGTCCTTTGATTTCAGTAAATAACACAGCTGTGAGCAAAATTTAGAAAATAACTCAATCCAGGTTGAAAGTAAGTTCACAGAAGTACTGTTATAAAATGCAACTTTCATGTTTTTAAATGTTTTATGTTGTTGGCTTAATTATTTCAATATCAAAATATTTGTATTAATTGCTGTATATTGCCATATAGCAATTACTTTAAAATCAGATAATTATGAAATCTTTAAATGTAAACATATCGTTGCCAAAAGGTTGTTGCAGTACTTGCAGTTCCCAAGCACAGCAGACTTAAATTTCCAGCTTGTACTTTAGATTTTTTAACTAGTGGTTTTATGATGAGAGCAATGTATTATATCCCAGATTGTTGAAGGGGCTGTTACTTTGCACTTTAGAAGATGCTGGACTTACAAGCTATGTATAGTAGCAAACAGGACTAGAGATTAGTTGTTGGCATGTTTCCTAAGATGCTTTAGCTTCTACAATTAACACTTTCTCAAACAGTATTTAGGGACAACTTAGGACCTAACATAGGTCACTGGCAATTTCTGATAACTAGTGTAGATAAGGCTTCTCTGTTCTGAAATAGAAGGGATTTTTGCATGCATGCCACAGCACTTGTTCTCAGTGGCACAGAACAGGCTTAGCATATTTAATTTACCAGAGTTCATGTAACTGTAGAGTCCTTGACTGAAATGGTTCCAGAATCACTTGTGTGGTTTAGATGAGGCTGAAAATTGCAGGGAATGTAGAATTGCACCATATCATGTTAAAGAAAAATGGAAATTATAATTACTTGAATTATTTCTTTTTTCTGTCATTCTCATAAAGCAGAGAATTTCAAAGAACTTCACCTGGTTTCAAAAACCTAAGTTTAATTGGTGGTATTCTGTAGCAGGTGAGCCATTACAGGAGTTTATTTTAAGAATTGTCATTGTTTTATAAGTCCAAACACTGGAAAGATTGCTCGCATTTATAGAGAATGGTTTATTCTGCATCGAATGAATCTGAAAGTTGGTAGGAAGAAAGAATAAGGAACAGTACATTAAAGCCATGGAAGGGATGAAAAAAGAGAAAAGATTCATTTAAACAGGATTGCCTGAGGATCTTGCTTTGTTGCTTTTCTTTTTTCTGTGCCCAGAAAAGTTTTAATCATTATAAATTAAGTGTTGTTTTTCATCCTTATCATTACTGCAAAAAAAGTGCTATTTGAGGTTAAGCTTTAAAGGTAAGGACACTGGAGACTTCCTAGCATTTGATGTATCTTAGACAGGCTGCCTCTTTTCATGTCGGGTTTGGGTTTCATTTGGTTAGATTTTTCTACCCCATAATATTTGACTGATTGAAATGTCTTTTAAATCACAGTAGATTGTTTCAATAAAGAAATATTACCTAAGCTTTGCAACTTTTAATATTTTTTTCAACAATGTCTCCAGGGAAGTGAGAGTTGGAAACTGTTGATATTTCATCATTCCATTAATTCTTCTGGAATAAACTAATATTCAAATAAAAATAAGCAGTGAAGTTACAGGAGGAACATATAAACCCTGTGAATATAAATTTTAAAAAAACTTTTTTTTTGCACCTCTTGCTGTTCTCTGATAGGATTGTCGAGTTAAAACCATCATCAATTACAGTTCACAATTCAGTGAGTAGGGTTCAGTGGAGTTAGGATTTAACCCAGTGGCAGAATTCCTGTTGACCTTATACATAGGACAGCTAACACCATCAGCTAAGCAGAGAGATGAGCTACTCTCATCTGAAGAACACCATGAGATTTTGTCTTCTTTGTAACATTCTCACTGAGTGTGTGCTAGGAGAGATTTCCAGTGAGTATGAGAGCTGGCTTAAAGGGGAGAGGGAGCTCAGGTTTATGTTTTTGTGTGGTCTCATCTGTCAGGACCTAAGTGGGTTTGGGCATGTTCACCTGCAGTCCACATCCAGTGGTCCTAGAAAATAGTTATTTCAGCCACACCAACTATCAATATAAACAGAAAACTCATGACTTCTGAAATTAATTTTGCTTAATTTTGCTTATTAATTTTACTTATATTCTTGCAACATAATACAGCATTTAACTTGATTTCACTCATTGAACCCATTCAGTAAAAGATTTTTAAGAAGAAATGGGTTTGGTTTGAGTGTTTTGGGGTTGTTCTCTCCCTTCCCCCACCCTCAAAAGCCTGATTCAATAGTCTATCACAAACTAGCTGCTTAAGCGTAGAGATAGAGGTGCTTAAAAGAAAGAACATCTTGAACTGCTAAATATTTGTTTGTGCTGAATTGGATTGAATGTAGGCTCCAAACAGTAATTAAAGTCGTTTAGTGAATTAATGATTTCTTGTGAAGGGGAGTAAGTTAATCATTTAGGAATTCAGCTCTATTCTATTCCAGAGTGCCAAAATGAAGGGAAAAAAATCATTTGGAACAATTACTAGCAGAATTTTTTTGTAGTGAAATGTTTGGAAGCCATCCATGAACTGCTTTAAATTTCTCACTTCTATGAACTCCTTTTAACTCAGTCAAAAAAAAAAAAAGTATCTTTAATAAAAATTGGAAAGCAATATTTGCATAAAGATGGGAAAATTGAATGTCAAGATCTAGACAATATAATTACTATCTCTGAATTGACACTAAGGTATACACAGCAAAAGTACTTACATTCTGTTTATGAGGCCTGATTAATTTTAAAAAAATCATAATGACATATGCTGAAGTCAGAGAAAGAAGCTGCAATAAAAATCTTGAAAGTTATATTTTTCCTTTTCTTCCTCTCCATACATTGGAAAACCTTTTTTGTTTGACCTTCTCTGTTCATACAAACCAAGTAAAAACCAATGCATAGATGTGAGTGGAGATACTATGAAGAAACATTTCAACCTTTTTAACTTTAGATATGCTAGATCTGAATTCTATCCAGTTTCATTCAGGGATTAAAAAAAAAAAGTGATTCAAAATGTTTTAGCAGAGGAGAGGAGCAACTTAGGTTTTTCCTTAACTTCTTAACTTTAAGCTGCCTTAAAAATAATCTTTTAATAGTAAGAAATAAGAGAATAAAGAAATAAACCAGCACTGTAAAGAAAGGAAACACTATTTTCTAACTTTATTTGTTATGATTGATTTAGATGCCTAAGCATTTTTAATTGTGTTCATACAGATGTATAACTTAAATGCCTTTCTCATATTTTGCCAGAATTTTAACATGATTAGCACCTTGTACACAGTAGAAATCTCATAGTCTGAGATAGCAAATAAAGAGTTCAGCCACTGAAGGCATTTGCTACTACAGCAGAAGCACTCCTGGTACACTTTAAATTAATTCCCTAATGAACGATTGACAGAATGAAGATTGAGTTGCAAAGGCCCACTGCTTCAGGGCTTCACCAATATTAGAATGTTTCATCATATCCCATGCACTGCATGGTGTGTGAAGAGGCAAGGCTAAAACACTCATCTCGCAAACGTGTGTACTTAAAATCAAGCATTTGAGTAATTCAGTTGAGCTTCAGGAAACTAAATGCCAAGCATGAAAACAGTGGAAAAGGAAAACAGACTCTGATAATTTGAAATAAGTAATAAATATGATACACTAGCTATTAGATTGGAATTATATAATTGTTTCATATGTGTGTTTCACTGCCTAAAACTTGAGCAATCGGTGCTGTTTTCTGAAAGTTTCCTGATTACATTGAAATTCTGTACGCAAAATAATGTGATATGATAAATCAAGATGCAATAAATGATTTGGCCTTTTTGTTTGCCATTTATAAATGTCTGGTTTGCATTTGCCATGAGAATCACAAATTATAACTCAGGGCACAAAGGGAATTAATGGATTTAAAACTTGCTTGTGTTGTGGAATCTTGCTATCATATTTCTTGTGTCGGTTCTGCTTACTGCTGGGTACTGTGTGACTTTCCTCAGCAGGTGGAAAAGAGTGTTGCCCTACAAGTGACCCTGTTAATAAGCAGGTGAGATTTTAGGTAGAAGGTTAGTGTAGGGAAGGTTTAGAAATTCAAGTGATCACCCATGCCAGCTTTGAAACTGTCACAATGAAAGGAAGCTGCATTATTTTCTAAAACAAGATGAATTAGAATTTAGATATAATTTTCCTGCTGTTGAGAAAGTTAGAAGAAATATTTAAGTCGATACAAATAATGTCTAAACTACGCAGCTGTCGTTAATGGACAAGTGGAGCTTAGTTGTTCAGTGCGATACCACACGTCCATCTGTTTCTTGTGGATTTTCAAAATTTATTTATTTGAGCAAAATCTCAGTTTACAATTAGATCTTGGTTACTATGATAAAAGACACAACATGAAGATCTGAATCAATCATGGATATTGTGTGGATATAATATTGCTGCTAGCAAGAATTTCTCTTGCTTCTTTCTAAGCCCGTGAGATACTTTTCTCTCTCACGGAAGATATTAGCAGAGTTCTATAAACTATGAACACCTGTGACCTTGTAGAACTATGTTTATGGTACAGTAGAAAAATATTTTGACAATGGATGTTCAGGATTTTAGCCAATCCACACAGGGGGTGGCTGATCATTTGTCCAATCAGACTATGAAGAAAAAAGTCTATAAAAGAGTTTGTGAAATAATTAAATCAATCAATCTTGCTGCACAATTCCTGCCTGCTGGATCTTCTCCCCGCCCTACGGCTGCGGACTACAGTAATATTTGGTGCACGCCGACATGATCTGCACGCTGTGACGTGATCCTGCACGCTGCAAGCCAAGCCACGTTTCTCTGGAGGTAACGCTGTTTCCCCCAGCCCTGGACCGGGATGTCTGACGGGACTGAGAGAATGGTGAACAGCGGCTTAAAAACCGACGCTGGATTCATGGTCTGGAAAGGTGTTCTCAGTATCACGCACACCTCCATTCCTGAGAGCTCACTTTGTGAGTTATTAGACTGGGCTGCCCTGCACGGCATTTCCCTGGACAGAGACACCGCCCTTGATTTTGGGCTGTGGCAGGAGCTCGGCTGTGCAATCCGGCGCAAGCTTCCATCTGGGGATCCGGCAGTGCCAGAATTATTGTGCACTTGGCGGTTTTTGTTTATCCTGCTGATAGACCTGGGCTGTGGCAGCCGGGCTGGCTCGCCTGTTTCAGTGGCGAGTGAAGGAGAGAAAAGTATCCCACGGGCTTAGAAAGAAGCAAGAGAAATTCTTGCTAGCAGCAATATTGTATCCACAATTCCCCCTTTTTGTTTTTTAAGATAACAATTCTACTATTAATCCTAAATAGAAATTTACATCAGTTATTAATTCTAAATATGTCCTTAAGGCTTTAACTATCTGACTCCATAACAAGAAATTTAAAGTTCAGTCTCTGCTTGTGGAAGGACCATCCCAGTCTCTGCTTGTGGAAGGACCATCTGCCTGATGGTCAACATCTTGGTCATCATCAGAAGAGTCATTAGGCTGATGATCTACATTCTGGTTGCCATTTGGATGGTTGGCGTTCTGGCCATCATTTGGAGGTTGCCTGTTCTGCCTCTGGTGCCGTAGGTCAGGGCGAATGCATTTTGCAGGTAGCCACCGTACCCCAGTATCTGTGGAAACGCAAGCATACCCACGACCCCAAACGATAAGCTCATGAGGGCCTTCCCACTGGTTAGTGAGTAAATTCCAAACCCAGACTTTTGCCCGGGGCAGTTGTCTCTCGCCTGCAGACTGCAATGAGAGAAAATGATTCAGAATAACAGGATTATTTGAATTCTGTGGTAGTGTAAGGTGATTAATTGTATACAAAGCTTTTGCTAGTTGGCTCTATGGCGTTTCTCTGTGCACATTGTATTTCTGTAGAACAGAGAAAAAGGAGAAGAATGAGGTTTATGACTGCTGATGTTTCATGCAGGAAGGGAACAACTTGAAAGTTGAAGTCCTGGGCTAGAGGTGCTCTTATTTATTCTAAAAAGTCATCAGAAAATCTTCAGGAAAAGACAGCACAAGTCACAAATTCTGCAGAATGTTTTGATTCAGAAGTGGCCCAGATTCTCTTGGTGTTTTCATCTTGCAGATGCTATTTATTGTCTTCTGGTGGTGCCTGCCCAGCTTCTGCAAGTGAGAATTTGTGGTTTATCTTACTTCCATGTAAAGCAGAGCATTTGGATTCCAGCATGCTGATTCCCATGTTTAACTCCTGTCAGCTCTATGTTCTGCTTGCGATTGTGGGAAATGCTGTGGCTTCAGCACTTGGACTTCCATCATATACTTGACACTGCTCCTCTTGATCACTCATCAACTGTCATCAGAATCAGTGTTTGCAACTCTCTGTTTGTACTGCAGTCAGAGTTTCTTCTGCTAGGCTTTCTGCTATTCCAAAATTGTAATCCCCCTGGACATCTTATGAAGCATAAGTCTAATTCATCTGCTGGAGAGTTGTCTCTCAATTTTGCAGTTTGTGGTGGACAGCTGCAGTTTTGAAGTTGAATGAAAATACACGTTACTTTGGCTCATCTTAATCTCAGTTTGAGATTCATTTGGCTTGAGGTCATGTGTCTTTCAGAAGGAAAAAAAACATCATCAGTGTCTACAGTATGGAAGCTGGAAACGTGGAACTCCTTGTAAAGTGGCTGTTTAATGCCTATGATAATTTCAAAGTTAGTTTTACAATGAAATAGCATCCTGTAGGAATTTTGAGCCTAAGGTTTAGGGCTTAAGGAAAATCATATATTTCCAGTCTAGATGATGAGAATGATCAGTGATATCAAAAATTTGAAGGTTGCTTGTCAAATACTACAAAAAAAATTGAAATTCCTAAATTCAAAGAATTTTAAGACTCCATGGTCTTATTACATGTGAAATGAAATTTCTGATGGTGGAAATCTAAAGAAAATACTTTTTTTCTGAAATACCAGCATCTGTGTGATCTTGACTATGCTACTTGTAGAAATTTGTAAGATAAATACATCAAGTAATGACAGGATGGGTTCTGATGACTTCATTAAATTAAGACAGTCTTGTCACTTAAATGTTGTCAGGTTTAACAATGAAGTTAATGAGAGTATCTGAACTATATCTGGAAATTTTTCTGGATCTATAGAAATCAATGGCATTTCTTAAATCAATATAACAAGATTTCACAATTTCATTTTAGAAATGTAGGTAAATCCCTCAATCAGATTGTGCTTTCTTCACTTCACATGGACTTCAAGTATTGTCAATCATGTTTTAATTTTTTACTTACTTGTATGACATATAAGATGTGTATCTGCAAGTACCTCTAACAGGTATTTTTTGTTTCTTTGACTCGTGTTGCTTTGTTTCTTGTCCCATTTAACCATATTCCTTTCACCAGGGATATCTGTTGGCATGTTTTCTTCCTCCTTGACCTTGCAAATTTCTAACAATATGCACTCTAAGGTTTTAAACAAAATAATTTTCTCCTTTAAAATGTTCACGGACATTAGTTGTAATGAGAAAGTGAATCATTACATCCTGTAAGATGTGTCAAATTCAAAATCCATACTAGCATACTGGTCTTCTGAGATGCTGCTTGTACTTAATGGAGAAAGAAATGCTAATGACATGAAGGAAACAGAGAATTATACAAATTAAAACTGGAACAAATGGTGCTTTGTGACAGATGGAGGTGAAAATAATGTGTAGAATTCAAAGCCAAAATAAATAAATAAGAGAAAGCAGCATATGAACAAATGTTTAATCAGTCTGTGCTACAGAAAGCCCTTCCACAGTTCTAAACTTTTTTTTTTTTGGTGTACTTTTTTATATCACATCTGTATGTTTAGAACTTTATCTTTTGTGTTAAGAATCACCTTTTGGTAGGTTTAAAAATTGTATATTGTATGTTGGATGCTGTCATAATCTAGATGATACATTTTAGCTACCTATTTTTTTTTAAACACAGTTAAAAATTGACAAATGGAGTTAGAACCTCTACACAGTTTTTAAGTAATTTAGTTTAATAATCTGGAAAATATTTTTGTGTTTGATGAATCAAAACTCAAATTGTGGGATAATGCTGTAAAATTTCAGAAATGGCATAAATTTCTGCCTAGTTTAGCACACAGTAAAATGTGGTAGACATTACTAAAACTCGTCTTAATTATTTTTTTAGAAAAACCCTCACATTGTTACTAAGATATTGAGAGAACCTAAATTATACTCTAATTCTGTGCAGGAATGTTACCCAAGTGCTTCTTTTTGCAATATGCTATTGTTTCATATTTTTAATTTGATTTTGCATTGCTTCTTTGTATGGTGTCCTCATTTGCCTTGATACTTTTATTCTGTGTTTGCTTTTCATTCTTCTCTACAAAGCAAACAGCATGGGATATAGTAAACAAACTGGAGAAAAATGAATACTCTAAACATTTGTCTTGAATAATTGGAAAGCACAAAATTTTATTGTTATTTATTAGCTTATTAAGAACTGAACAGAGAAGAGCCACATGATCTTGTATTTCTGATCACTCCCAGGTTGTGCACCAGCTCTACAGGTTATATGCAGCAGGAAATAATTCACAACTGCAGTGGCCTGTCTTTTCTTCCTTCACCCTATTTCAGTACCTTAATCTTTTATGTCTCTTTAAGTTCATGTTATGGCAAAAGTTTCTCCCAGTGGCTTGAATATATGTGTGGCAGATAAGGTTGTGTTAAACTATGTGATCCTTAATTATAGCTGTTTGGATCAGATAGAAGTTCTAGCTTTCATTAGCGTGCTGAACCTGTCAGCTTTTTGGGATCCTTGGCATCACTTGGAAATGATGAAGCTGAAATTTATGTAGTCTAGGTAGGAGATGTTATGTCATAACTTCCACTGCTGAATATGAAATATGTCTGAAATATTGTTCAAACCCTCCCAGGACTCTAGAAAGGAAAAAAACCAAAACAAAGCAAAAAACTAAAACTGCAAAAGAAACAAAACAAAAAACCCCTATAAAAACAGGATCTTAAGGTACCTAAGGGTTATGAGAAATTACTGCCATGCCTAAATTACGCCATTAGGTTAAGGTTAGTATCTTTTTCCAGAATACTTTCTTAATTAACGTAATAAGCCACAAGCCAAACTGAAAAAATAGGGTTGATTTCTATCCTGCTCCAAATATATTTCACTTATGCAAATCTTTCCTTATATAAATATTCAAAATACATATGAATAGCTGCATATACATATATAGACAGATTTATCTCTATATACACACACACACACAGAACAATGGCTGTACAGCTGTCACTCTCGGACATGCTGATGTTCTTCTCTGAACTAGGGGAGCTTTCTCTGAAGGGGAAGCTAAGGCTAGGTGTCTGCCTTTTAGGTGTTGAATCACGCATGATAAATTCCACCATAAAAGCCCTGCATCAGTTGTCTTGCCATCGTTCTGCTGACCACCTTCTGATTAAAGACTGCTTGTACATTTGTCTGTTTTGATCACTGTAGTATAAAAATATCACTCCAACTTCCAAGGAAGAAGCATGATTTGTTTGTTAAGTGGGAGAGACAGCAGTGTCACAGAAATTACTGAAATCTTCAAAAGGGAACCTGCTGGTGAGGAGTAAAACAGCTGAGATGGTAGTTGGGTATTTTGTTTGTCTGACTGAAAGAAAAGAGTGGAAGCTCATGGGAATGACAGACCACTGTCAGTAGTGAATTGCTCTGAAAGAGGAGAAGAGACATTTTCTAACTTAGTTGTCATAATTTCCTTGACTAGAAAGAACATGTCATCAAAGAAAATGTTTAAAAAAACTTTGAATATTTCTCTGTTAGTGTTTTAGTCAAGTACAATATTCTGTGGTAGATTGATTTGGTGGTAGAAAAGGATCATCTTTCTCCTTCAAACTGTCAATCGAGAGCCTTTCCCTGTAGCGATGAGTGATGGGGAGAGTTTGATACAATCTTCAATATTTTTATATACTTTTTGGTGAGTAAAGATATTATTTCTTTATAGAAATTATTTGCTTGTTATTTTCATTACTTGATGGGGATAAAAGGCATGTTTAATATAAGAGAATCATTCAGTGATTTAGATAGCAGTTGTTCCTTGAAAAGAATCTCAAAGTTTCATAATTTAGCTGAGTTTGCTTAACTTGTTTGGGAAGAAAATCACCTTCTTTAAGTCTTATCTGAGCACATCTTTTAACATTTCCATTTACTGCAGTTATTCTAAAAATCTGAAAGTATTTAGTGTATTTTATTTATCTCCCACTAGTGTTTTTAATCTGCAGTAAATCAAGTGGCTGACTGTGATGTAGATTATGATGAAAATCTACCCTCCTTGCTGTAAATACAGTAACAAACCTGCTGTTGATTATATTGTGTTTGTATTTATTCCTTCTGGGTGCCACACATACTGTAGCACCTATCAAGTAATGCTTATGATTGTATTTTCATCTGAGTTAATAATTAATTCCAAACACCTTGTGTTTCCTTTCAGCTTTAATGGGCTAGTTATCTATGCTTTACAGCCACGGTCAAGATAATTATTTTGAGTCCCTGCCACAAAGAGAAAAAACCCAGTGCACTGAGGTGACCATGCTTGTGCTCATGTATAAAGGGAGAAACTGGGCTTTTCTGATTTATTTGCTGAGAGTGTGATGTCTAACAATGTTTCAATGTATCACTGTTTTAAGGAAAGGTTTCCTCCACGTCTTTCTTACTGATCTACCCATTCGGAGAAGAAACACTTCAGCATTCGTTTTCTTTCACCTTTAAGTACTGTGTAGAAAATTACAGAACCTTTTCTTGGGCAGATCCATCCACTGTGGTAAACCCATTAGCAAGAATTCTAAACAAGAGAGAATGAAAGAGGATATCAAAACACTGAGGCCTGGATTAGTCCTCTCTAATGCTAAGAGTTTGAGGGTGGTGTGTCTGCCGACTACTCTGGTCTTCTCTGCAGTGGGAGGAGAGAAGCATCTTCTGGGGCACTCAAGATTTGGATGGGCTTCACTGTGCTGCAGAATTTCCTGTCTCTCCACCAACAGTAAAGGGAGCAGAAGGCAACATTCCTGTTGTCCTATACGGCTGTGCACCCACTAGGTTTTTCTTGTATAACCCTCGCAATCAGAATTCACAGCAAAACATAATTTTAGTGACCTTCAATCCAGTCTGTTTCCAAAGCATATCTGCTATTCCTTTTCCATAACTAACACATCTTTGGCTCTGGGCTCCTAGGTCAAGATAGCATAAATCATCAATTGCCTTATCCTAAGACGTATTAGTGCTATTACATCGGTGCTGAAAGAAACAATGTGATGCAAAGCTATTTCATGGAAGCCAAAATAATGATGAAGACAAGCAGTACTGTGTTCCTGAGGATCAGTAGTTTACTGGAATAGTCTGTATTCCTAACAACAAAGTATTCTCTAAAATCCAGTATTCCATTCAGAAAGCCCAAAGGGAAAAAAGTGACAACTTGAATAACCTGCTTGAACATCCATACTACACGCTTAGCATAATGAGTCAGTTGTGGTCATACCATTTTAGTAATGAAATCTGAAATACCACAGAAAATAGTGATCTGCACTCAACTGGTTAGTCATGCACAGGGTTCTCATCCTTGTTAATGTGTCTGTACCCTATGCTTACTATAGATGTGTATTAACCTGATTTTACTGTTTGCTTTAACTGCTTCAAAGGCGTTGATGTAAAATCATTAAGAAATAGTGTAAAATAAACCTTTCAAATAATAAAAATTTATTTTCTCTTTCTCTTAGCAAGCACCTTAATGAGCAAGGGAATTCCTGCCCACAAGTGTAAATTAGGTGCTTTCTGTCTCTGTAGATCCAGAGGAATTCATTAGTTGTGCCACTAGTCTGTGACAGAAGCATGTTAACCTTGGGCACTAGACTAGAGCTATCTTGAAGGAAAATGCAACATATGGGAAGACAGAAGAAAGTGTGTGCTGTGGGAGGTTCTTTTTATGAAATATGGAGTCTCTGTGAAAGCTGCCCAGAAAATTAGGAAAATGGAATTGATCCAAACACAAATAGATTAATAGACACACTTCAACTAGCAACAGAGTTGACAGACAAATTAGTATGTAGTTGCTACAATGAAAGATTCAGCACCCAATTTCCATCTTGTATATTGTAACTGGCATATAATTGTTTGAATATTTGTTTCATAAAATTAAATTGGACTGTACAGATCTTGTATCTAGTTTAAACTCATTTAGATGGCCATGTGGATTCAAGTGAAAGGTCAGTGCATGCTTCATTTTCTGCTTAAGCCTGAAAACTGATGCCTCTTGTATACTGTCTTCCTGTATTTGTACATCTGTTCCCTAGGTACTTCTGTGATATCCCACATATTCTGTAGCTAGCTATCTGTTAATTTTTGTTTAAAATAAATATAAATTAGTGACAGCTTAAATTCTGTGACAATGATATAGCAACCTCTTCTGAAATGTCAAAGGCAAAATCTTGCTTCTCTTGAGCTGGTAGTAGACTGCCAGTAAGTTGAATGGTCATGTGTAGGTACAGTTGCCATGTGTTTGCATGGCTCTGGGTATGAGATGATAGGAAACTGTTACTCTTTTGAGGTCACTTAAGTGACCTTTAATACTTAAGCATGCTTAAGTATTGTTTTTGAAAGTTAAGGAACAAAAAGAGAATATTTCAGGTGGAGCATCTTCAGTGTGAGGAAGACTTCATTCCTTGTATGAGGAGTGTTTGAGTTGGTGTGCAATGAAGATCTTTTGCCCTAGAAGACTTAGATAAAAGTATTTTCGTCAAATCAAACTAGATTTCAGACCTAGCATTGAAGGAGTAATAAAAGTATTAAGAAAAGTAAAGTCTGAATTCTGAAACCAACATAAATCAAACTGAGAGATAAAAAGTGTTACTTATTAGCAAAAATGTTCATGTATCAGGAGTTTCTTCTGTTGTAAAGTAGAATGAAGTGGGATGAGTGCAAAGGTACAAGATATTATTTTCTCCATCTACCTCTGGCTGTGTTTCCTCAGAAATCTCTTGTGGACCAAGTCTAACTGGGATAGAGTTAATTTTGTTCACAGCAGTTGGTATGGTGCTGTGTTTTAGATTTGTGACCAAAATGGTACTGATAGCACACTGATGTTTTGGCCATTGCTGAAGAGCATCAAGGCCTTCTCTCTCACTCTTGTCTCCACAGTGAATAGACTGGGGGTGGGCAAGAACTGGGAGGGCATACCACTGGTCAGATGACCCAAACTAACCAGTGAGATATTTCATGCCACAGTCTCATTATCAGCAAGACAAAGAGAAGAAAAGGAGTTCAGTCCATCTTAGGAACCAACAGGCCATCAATCTGCCCATGAGAAGTGGTGAATGATCTGCTTTGCATGGCTTGTTTTGTTTTCTTTTTCTTTTCTTAAACTTCTGTTTCATTTATTAAACAGTTTTTATCTCTATCCCCAAGTTTTCTTGCTTTTACTCTTCCTTTCTTCTTCCTTCATCCCACTGTGGGTGGAAGTGAGCGAAGCTGTGTGAACGTTTAGCTGCTTTCCAGGGTTAACACACAACAGCTTGCTAGTCTAATAATTCACTTGCCTGTCTCCTATCCCACGTGCTATTAAGACCTAGGAACTTCAGGGTTCAAAAGTGCTGTGTGATCTGTATGATATTCATTACAAGTTGGGAAGATGTATGTCTTATTTCTTACTCAGATTATGTGTTATGTATCACTCAGTTTTACTGTTTAGCCAAAAGAAGTCTCGGATTTAAGAAAGCATTATGTTTTTCTTTTCAAAGTAACATTAGAAAATAGGCCGTTATTAGAAGATTTTATGCCCAAAACCTGTTAGAATTGGCAGGTTTTGTTTGCTGGAACTTGCAATGGCTGGAGCTTGGGATGTTCAGAGCATGGAAAACAGATTACTGGCAAAATGGGGGAAGAAGGTCCCCAGACAGTAGAGGACCTTTCTGTACATTTCCTGCAACAACCAACAAGGCTCTAAGTTCTCTGTGCAGCGGTTCTGTTCTGGGAGATGGTAGGGGGATATCAGTGCATCAGTAAGTGTTGTGTTTGTTGATTTCTCTGTAAGAGAAACCCATTTTGCTAAGCCCAGACTTTGTGCTCTGTGTTCAGAAGTAAACTATATGCATGCTGAAGGCTCCATTTCCATGCATGTACCACCAGCAGTTACCTACTGCAAGACCTGGCATCATTAGATCAGTTGATAGTCCTTGGAGTAAAACCCAGAAGACTAAATTAAGTCCAGGATCTTATAGATAAAAGAATAGGCAAGGGCCTGGGAAGAGGTCAGAGGAAGTCAGAAGAGGAACTTGCAAGATGTTACTTGAGAATGGTTATTGACAGTATATTTGACATCTGGAACAACTACTGTCTCCTATTTCAGAGGAAGTTAGGTGAACAGGTGAGAGCTTTCAACACTTGTCTTTTTACTGAAATTTCAAGTAATATATCCAGACAACAAAAAGGTTTGAGCCATTTCCCCATGGGAACTGACACTTGTATTTAAAACTCGTTTTGTATTCCTGCTTTAAGGGAACACATGTAGAAAAATAGGTATTACAAAGTTTAGAATAAAGAAGTGCTATTTTTTGAGTGTATGGTATGTTGTGTCATTTTATGCCTTATAAGAAAATAAAAACCCATAACTACTTACACACTCAGATTTTGAAAACAATTATTTTCCATCACTAACAAGTTCACAAATTCTGCATAAATATTTGCAACCTTATCTCATTTTCTTCTGTGCATTTCCTAGTTTGTGAGTGGGGAACAGACCTGTATAGAAGCTCTGTAGATGAAACTTAAGTATTTAATGCTTCAGCCTGTTGCATACAGTAGCACTGCTGGGAAGGTGTTTGGCCCTTTTTGGGTCCACCTGCCACTAAATCAATAATAGGTATGTGGCTGATTCTGCAATCTTTATGTTATTTGATTGAAAGCTTTGTCTTAAAACTTTGGATTTACTGTAAATATTATGATGTGGAGTTCCATGTTCTCAAAAAAGTCTAAATGTCAGTCACCTTACATAACATTACTTTCTCTCAGTGGTGACTTTTAAGCATGCTGTTATTTTGCTTATTTCTAAAACATGCAGTGGGTAATAAGAGAGGCTTGCATGTGCACAAAATCAATTTCCTGATTACTGTTTCAGAAACATGAAAACAGTATACTGTTTTATTGTTGCCTTGCTTGGTTCGGTTTAGCAAGCTGCAGCCTTCTCGGAAAGCGCTGCGAGGCTGCTTAGGATAGAGTGGTGGTTCTGCTCTCCTGTAATCCTTCCGGACGGCCCCTCATGCCTGCTCCTGCTAGCTGTCGGCTCCACAACACAGTGACAGTAAAGAAGGAGAGAAGAGTCACTCCATGTGGGCCTCAGAGGAACTTTTATTGCATGGTAACAAGCTGATTCCCAGAGGCAGACAGACCTCGTGGTCTGGGAGCTTGGGGGTTACAGGGGGAGGAGGGAGGTGGGGAAAGCACATGGACAAATGATCTCAGGGTACAGGGGTGGTACATGGGCAGAGTTGGGGTACTGGAACTAATAAGGAGAACCAGAGGGAGTGGCCAGGACTAGAGGCAGGGGAAGGGGAAGACTACAGCACCACGTTTTATAAGTATTAGTTTTAAATTATATTATAGAGCAAAATTTTCTATATCTTTAACTATTTGCAATTAATTGTTTACTATCTTACTATCCTCAGAAATTTTCTGGGGGAGAAGTTAAACTTTATCAGCTGTACCTCTTTACAGTTTGTGACACCTCAACACAGTTTTTCCTTTAGAAGTAAGGAAAGATAAATATTAATGCATTTCATCAGCAGATTATTATTTTTAGTGGACTCTCTCTCAATTGAAGGTATTTGTATAATAGTTTTCTTAATAGTAGTTGTATTAAGGCAAGATGTCAGATTAATCCCTGAATACAATTTTAGTTTATATACTGCTCGCAGTAATGTTCATTTCCTATGTTTTTTCCTCTTCTGTATTTTCTTTCATAACCCAAAAAACACTCTTTGTGTTTTCACAATACTATGTTTCTCTAACTACTTAACTGCCTTGGCCATCCAGGCATTTCTAAAGTAAAAAAAAAAAACCAAAACAATAGCCCTTGCTTTTCCTGGGATTTTCTTTTTTCACACGTGTGTTTGCTGAAAATCAGCATTTAGAGATTATGAAACAGAATAAGAAAATCAAATCAGTTAAAACTAGATACCTGCTTTTTTCCTCCTGGTCTTTTTCTTACAGAAATGATAAATGCCTGAAAAAGTGATTGGTTCATATGTGTACGTCAAAATCTTACAGGGCCAGAAGGAGTACAATGGAAGTAACATAATTTTATATTTATACTAGTTGTGCAACTTCAGGATTTTCTTTTATTTTAAGAATCCTTGGATCCCAAGAACCTGATGGTAGTTCAGATTTTGGGTATCTTCATCTCTGTCTCTCAGAATGACTCTTTAGCATGAGTAGTTTCAGACTTTATCGAGGATTCTGTCTCTGAAGAAATTTTTCAGGTCAAAGCATTTGTTAATTATTTGCTTAATGGTACTATAAATTGCATCTAAGACTACTCTTGGTGAAAACAGGTTGTGAGTAAGCATTGTTTTCCCTGAGGACTTCAAGATGATCATGCTTTTCGTTTCCTCATATGATTAAAGTCATGAAGTTTACATCATGGACAGGTTTCTGTCTGGTAAGGTATGAGCAGCATGTACCATACATTCCTGTGTGTTCTGCCTTGATTTGTGGTGCAAGCCACTGCTGTTTTATCCTTTCTGTGAAAGAGGTATGTATTCTCTCAGAACTGAGAGAAAGACCCAATCCAAACTGGGTAGGTAGATATAAGTGACACAGGAGAAGAAAAAAGTTTTGAAGATGAAATTTGTAAAATCTTTCGGTGTGTGACAGATGTGGGATGTACTCCTGGCCTTCTCTGCTAGTTTCCTATTGTACACAAAGAGAAATGTTTAGATATCACAAAAGTCCTTAGAAGCAGGAAACAGGGTACTTCTAATAAGTAAAATTGGATTTCATGTAAATATTAATAACACAAGAGACATGGAGTGGAGCCTATTAGTCCTTAGAAGCTTAGCCAAACAGATGGATTCTGAGTTTATACTAAAAGGATACAAGCGGTATAAAAGTCAAGTGATTTACTGAGAAAATCTTAATACACTAGACCTCAAATTTCACCACATCAGGAGCTCTGTCAAGGCTTCATTACTTTCATTTATTAGAAATGAAGAGTTTAAACCTCAGTGTAGCTTACTTTCACCATTTATTTACTTGTAATAAACAAACCATGTTAAACCATGAGACCAGTAGACCCCTGAATTGTTGAACATTCCATTAAAGAGATATTTTTTAGTATTCTAGAAAGATTTGGGGAAATTCATTTTAATGAGAAACATAAAGCTGCTGAAGTGTGGTAAGGACAAAACATTTTCTTGGTCTAAATCTAATTTATAATTGTGTAGATTTTATTCCGAGTGCTTTTTTCTCCTTCCTTCCTTCCTTGATAAAATCCTGCCTCCATATCAGTAACATTTTGTGAATGCTTATTTTCAAGACTGTGGCAACTATATTGAGATTCACACATGTGAAATTAGTTTCATGTCTTGTAGTTAAAGGAGTTATAAAGATCCATGGACCTTGAAGTGCTGTCACAGTTTTAACTGAGGATTACTGCCCAATTCAGATTATGTCATTAAGATAGAGGAACAAGAAGAAGTTCACTTTGGTTTTTAGTTGTCTTGTAATTGCTTTGTGGGAACGTGAAGAGCATTTTGCTCTACTTTGTAAATTCCACTGCTCTAAATAATTTTACATGGTAAATATATCCACCATTACACTGTTAGAACTGAACAGAACTATTTTAAAGAGATGGATGAACACATAAGCAAATTGGATACTGTATCTGTCCTTGCTAAACTGTCAGTGGTAATTAAAAAAGTACACTAACATTTCACTTCTTTATAAACAAATCTGGTTTGGCTGCTGTGGAGGACTTACTATGTCACTTTTTTTGTTGTTTTTTTTACCCAAAACATAGCATCAATGTACACAATAGGGTATTTCAAATAAAGAATCCCATGGAAAAGATTTAGCAGTTATTAACTGAATTATGTTCACTACCGGGTCAAAAGCATATTTTCACAATTTTGTGCCAAAGTTGCTTGATGCTGAAAATTGATGAAATTCCCACCTAAATAAGTAAAAAAATCACTAATTTTTGAAAATTTGTTACTTTTTTATACAATTTTTGAGCGAAGTTCAACATTTGAGAACTGACAGGATTAATTTTAAATAGACACAGATGTTTTTTGTCCTATGTGCACCCATTCTACATGGTTTTGTATTGTATTATGATTTATTAGTGTTTTTCCAGCACTGCTTTTACTATGAGTACAGCAGTTACAGTAATTGGTTAAAAGTTTTCTTTTGATAGAAAACTGCAGCACTTTGCATTGTTGCTGTTGCTGTGACAGTGGGAAGAACGCTGTTTTCTGTCATGCAAACAAGCTCTTCTTCAAATATCTTTCATTCTTCTCCACAGTCTTTATGCCCATACCCATTAGTAGAAGTGGCATATTTATTCTATCACTGTGTTAACATAATAGTATATTCATCTTAGTGGGGGAGCTAAATGCGTTTGGATTCATCATTACTTCTATCCAACTAGCATCTGAATGTGTTTGAAATTACTGGGATTATTAAATTATTAATTTATAATTATATTAATATTTATATATATTATTAATTATTTGCAATTAAAGGGTTCATTAGTATTACCAATATCACCATTTTTTAAAAGTATCTGTTATGTGTAGATACTTTTAAGGTCAGTCGTTTATTTGGGAGAAGAATTCAGAAGCCAACAGACCCTTGCTTAATTCTGTTGAAGATACTCTAATATGTGTATAGCAGAGGTTACAGGTGGCCATCTGCCACTATGCTTAGCTTGTACAGTTCACATTTTTCAAATGTATATTGTACTGCATTAGAGTTGGCAATTATATTCTTTTGTGCAGCAGAGGAAGGGTCTTTGCAGCACTTCTTTTACCGCTTTTTTTAATGCATATCCGGCTATTTTATCTTTTGTCATCCATTAAATTAATATTTGGCTGTAATGCAACAGCTCACCCATTTACTGATGGATTAGGTGTGTTAGCAGTAGCTTAGAGTTTAGGAGTAGAATCATAGAACCAAAGAATTGTTTGGGTTGGAAGGAACCTTTAAAGAGCATCTAATTCCAGGCCCCCTCCCATGGGGAGGGACCCCTTCTCTTAGGCCAGGTTCCTCAAAGCCCCATCCATCAATGGGGTTTCATCATATAAATCTGGTGAATAATCTTTTAAAATTTTTCAGTTCAAATTTGAAAAGTTTTTGAGCCCAGAAAGGTTCTTTCCTCCTTCTCTGCCTTTTATTACCTCCCCTAGCCTTTACTTTCGTTTCTTTTCTGTTACCCATACTTTTCATCTTCACAATCCCTTAATCTATGCTTTTTTTTCTCACTTCCTTTGTTGCTGTTTCCTTCCTTCACTTTGCAATTTTTATCCTTTTGATATATTAGGGATTTATATTTAATATATTCTTTCATTTTTCATTTTTCCCCTTAAGCATATTATCCATGGCCTTCACCTAATTTAAAAAAAAAAATCCAACTTTTTTTTTCCTTCTTCTGGTAACGTAGTAAGTTCATCCTTTCTCTTTGCCATTATGGCATTTGGTTTGGTTTGGTTTGGTTTGGTTTTGGTTGTTTTTTTTTTTTTTTTTTTTTTTTTTTTTTTGGTTGGTTTGTTTGTTGGGTTTTTTTTTTGGTGGGTTTTGTTTTTTTGCGTCTTTTTTGTATGTGTATAAATGAAGGGTTCCTCTTTCACCCATGTTCTAAGATGTCTGCAATCAAGCTTCCCTGTATTTTACTCTTTATTATGCATTCTTATTGGTAAACATTGATTTCTCTGTTATTTCCTTACACCTTTTCTGCTGTCTCAGGCATCTTTGTCATCATGCATCACTCTCATTCCTCATCCAGTTTCTCCCTTCCTGAACTTATTAACTTTACACTTTTTTTGGTTGTATTCCTCCTCTTTTTATTTTTTTTTTTTTCTTTTCTCAAATGCTTTTTCAGTTAGTCTCTTCATACCTATCCATCCCTTCCTTCTTCTGTGCTCATCTACTCATTCTGAGTTTCAGTGTACCAGCCTAGCAAAAATACCGTTATTGAAAGTCATGTTCTTCTAACCACATCAGTTCTCTCTTTAAATCATATTGTGTTAAATCTTTTACCTTCCGAGTTAAGTTTCTTCTCTATCCCTTCCAAACCTTGCTGTAGTTTCTGATCTGTGAATCTCAGCATCATGTGCCAAATATCTCCTAATTATATGTTGCTTCACTCTTGTTTTAGCTTCCTCTGTTAGCCTAAGGTTTGGTCTCCATCAGTTCTGTCTTTCAAAACAATGCCCCATTTACTCTCAACTATGGGCTTTCCTGTTTTCTGAGTACCTTACTTCAACCTCAGAAAAACATGTCTCCTTCAACCCCACTGAATCACAGAATACCTTCTAATTTGTTTGTCTTCCCAGTAAGAACTGCGTGCTTTCTTTACTGAAGCTGTATGCCTCCTGTGAAAGGTGGTCTGAGAGCTGATTGTAAAGGGCTGATGTAAAAATGCAGTGTTGTGTAAAGGGTGATTAATATTACTATGAATTAGTATTATTTCAGACAAATTTAGAAATCCTAAGATACTTAGGCTTTGTGCTTTTCATCTCACCATTTTTGGCTCTCACCTTGTAATGTACTTCCCGCTTCACTAAAGGTATGATAATGAGGCATGCATAATTGAAATGAAAATCTCTTCAGAACCCTTTCTGATTGAATCTGTTGAGAATCATAATCAAGCACTCCTGAAGTTACAGAAAACTAGTGTATTGATGTGCAGCAAAGGTCTGGGCTCTGCGTGAGTTGCTTACCCAGCTGACATGCTGTCTTTTGAATTATTACAGTTTCAAAAAAAGTATCAGGGATACACTAATGGGCTATAAAAGAAACCAATAATCTTGTGTATGCAAGATGAAAGAGCTTTATAGATGAAGTAATTAAATGACAGTGGTAGTTATTGGATGCATCTTGTGTACAGAAATGTTTTCCAAAGGAGCAGGAAATCCACAAGAACATGGAATCTTTATTTTTAATACACCCACAATTTTCTCTAAAGATGCATTTTTCCCTGTTTTAAATACTTATGCACTTCCATTGCATTTTGAAGCAATTCATTCCTGACTTTTGGGACAGTGTTTCATGATGCCAAAGTTTTAAATTCTCATTACATATAATTTTTCTGACAAGTTTTGTTTAGGAGGATTCTTTTGAACAGATGCTTTCTTTCTCTGAATTATGGATATTACCAAGTTCTATAATATTTGCCTTTTTTGACTGAATGATTACATATGTAGATAATGTGAAGTAGAAATATGTTTAAAATATTAGTAAGAAAGCCAGGGTGTAAAAAGTTAAGAAATGGCAACATGTTTCTCTGTGCAAACTTAATACATCTTCTATCCGTATTTGTGTGGATAAAGCTTCTATTTTCATGATGATCTTTTGAAAACCAAAGTGTCTCATTGGATCTGACATAAGATGTTGTTGACCTTATTGCTCTCTACAACTACCTGAAATGAGGTTGTAGCCAGGTTAGGGGCTGTCTCTTCTCCCAGGTAACAAGTAACAGGACAAGAGAAAATGGCCTCAAGTTGTGCTAGGGGAGGTTTAGATTGGATATTAGGAAGAATTTATTTACTCAAAGGGTTGTCAAGCATTGGAACAGGCTGCCCAGGGAACCGGGTGAATCACCATCTCTGGAGGTATTTAAAATCCATGTAGATGTGGCACGTGAGGACATGGTTTAGTGCTGGGTTTATGCTTGGACTTGATGACTTAGAGGTCTTTTCCAACCTAATCAATTCTGTGATTCTATGATTCTGATTCTTACAAGTCTGTGTGCTGTGTATTTCTGCTAAAATGAAGGCATGTCCATTTTCTATGGAAATGCCTAAAGAAACAGTTCTGATGAAAATCCAATTTACTGCTTGGTTCCCTGTGTTCCTGGATGTTATAATACATTATCTCAATTTCTAAGAAAGTGTTTTTAGCATTAGGGAAATAATTTTCTCAGTTTCACTCTTGGAATGACATTTTTTATAGCTGAAATTTTCCAATGGAAAAAAACAAGGAATATCCAGAAAGACCCACTACATTTTTTGTCTGCAGTATTCTCTGTGTTAAAATGAGTACAAATGCTCTGCGTTATAATTGTATTCTGGGTTAACTTGGATTTAATACAGATCCTTCTGTTACAGACAGACTTTTAAGCCAAGGACTGCAGCTCTGGATGTCATCCAACTTTTGCAGTTAATTAGGGCTGTAGACAGTGTTCTAAATTTTGAATCTCAGTTGTATCTGTAGTGCTGCTTCTCCTGTATCTGAAAGAGGTTTGGCTATTGACAGAAGTCTGTTGACTGAGACTCTATCTAGAAAGCCTGAAATTATATCTGTGAGCTGAAGGATTGTTTTAAAGAAATGGAGGCCTCTTGAGTCTGTCTCTGCAGCATAGCAATGCATACTGTCTTTTTTTCCAGGAAAGTATTTTTCTTTTATTTCCCATTATTACAGACAGGAACCTTGGTGTCTTTTCCATGTAAGGCCAGTCTTAAGACTGTCAGCTTTCCAGAAGCCACAGTTTTTCTGCTGTTCATTTGCTCTTTTGTCATGTTTATAATTGTTTTCTGGAGTTTTAATTTTAAAGGTTGTAATCTTTATGACCTGGGGTAGTTATAAATATTAATATAAAATACATGCCATACATTTTTTTGCCCTCTTTTCAGTTCGTTAGCAGTCCTTAAGGATAATTTTTACACCATCACCCACTGTAGGATCTGTCTTCCCTTTCTGACTTCTCACACACTGTATTAATTTCCAAGTCAAACCATGGCATGTTCTTAGCTGTCACTCTGTCTTTGAGCTTCCTTCAGTCGTCATGAGGATTGGTGTGATAAGTCATGCCCCAGTCATACATTTTTCAATTACATTTTTTAAATTGACATTAATCTGATTCTTTCTTTGTCCAAGCATTTTTATAGAAGTGGCATAATACTGTGTAATATGTAGTAGAATATTAAGGCATTTTCTAACCTTTTTTATTAAGTTTTATATAAAGGAATATTAATTATGGAGAAAAAAATGAAGATTGTACATTCAGATGTAGAAAAATCATAAATAGTCATATGAGGAAACATAAAATACTGCCAGTGTGCCTTCTTAAGTCCATCTGATACAGAAAATGGAGAGTTGAAGTTCAAAAGCATGTCTTTTAAAATAACTGTGAGAAACACATAAAATACTTGACTATTCCACCATCAGTACAATGTTCTACTTATTAAATGTTAAACATTGTAGTGTTTTGCTGTCCTCCGTGCTCAGTGTTCAATATACTTCATTGGTAGTTCCCAATTACCTATATCAGCAAATTACTTTTTTTCCAGTGGAGGCAAGCATTTGTTGGATTCCCTTCCAGCCTTGCAAATTTTCACCCACAGTGACTGCAGAACTACTCTTAATTTCTATTGGTTCTTACTGTATATTTGGTAGTAATTTTATTTTAGTTTTGATTATCTAAGATTATGATAGAGACAATTTTTTAAGGAGAGATACTATAAGCCATGTTGTTATTTAAAAAACAACCTAAAAGGGCAGCAGATGACTGTGGAGCAAATCAAGAATTCCTGTTTCCCTCTCAAGTATCCTACAATGCTGAGACTACTGTATTTTTCAATTCCAGATTCTGATTAATTAATTAAAATTAATGGTTAGAAGGGAGAAGGAGAATGGGAGCCATGATCACAGCAGAGAAGCAAAACTTAGGAAGATTAGTTGCAAGGCAAATGTGTCAAATTAAAGCAGTGTATTTTGAGTGAAAGGAAAAGCTGTGGGAAGTGAACAGACATCTGATGGAGAATACTGCAAAAGCCAAAGGCTGAAATGTGAGCATTCAAATAATGAACGATTTTATTTAGGATACAAGTGTATGGATAAAGGCTAAAAAAAGCATACTATTATTATTATTGCTAACAAAGAAAGATGACATATTTATTTTACACTGTGGGGAGGTTTTATAGATCTCACTTCAGGAAACCTTACGTTAGTAAAATGAGGAAGAATGTTGGTAACTCTTGCCTTGAAAAAAGAACAGGTGCTTTGTAGAAAGTGAAAACATAAAGCTCTCTGTGTCCATTATATTTCTGCCCTGCTGTAATGCATAAACTAAGGGCTTACAATCTGTGTCTGTCTCTCTTATCAAGGCAAGAAAAAAATGTGTGAGAAATGGATATATATATAAAACTGTTAGGACATAGTGGCCAAGACAGAGGAATAAATATCATGCCTATAATTTTGGTTGTACAAATATTTCAGGGATTTTTCTGTACTAGGAGAACCAGAGCCATACATTTTGTGATAAATTTCTAAGTTTTACTGCAAGTTTAGTCATAATGATTTTTTCAACATTTAATTGAGCTGCTGGATCCCAAGAGTAGACTATAAGAAACTATAGTCCTCAGTGCTGTAGGAGCTCGTCTTTATGCCAACATGAGCCTTTGCTGTGTTGGTCTGGAAGATGCGTGTGATCAGCTAAAAAGGCCATTTCTGCACTCTAGGGCTTAGTGTGGGAAGACCTAATGGTTGTGCTTATTTCCATGCCATCTGTCTTTAGTCTTAGGAATGATGAATAAAATAAATCAGAACAATATACTGGAAACCTGCACATGCTAATGGAGCTCAGATGGATAAAAAGGGCTAGTTTGGTAAGTGACTGCTTGTCAGGCATGGAAACCTAATGTTGTACTTATGTGTTTTATTTATGGGGTTTTTGTTTGTTTGTTTTGTTGAGTTTTGCTTTGTGGCTTTCATGTTTGTTTGATTGACTGGTGCAGTCTTTTTTGTTTTGTTTTGCTTTGCTTTCTGTTTTTTTTTTTTTTTTTTTAACTTAATGGGTTAGAAAGGAGTTGTCTGAATACTTGGACTTTGCATTTCTTTTGTGTCTGGAAAGAATTGTATCTATTGAAGCAGTTGATGTTGTGTAGGCATGTGGGATCTAGAGAAGAATAAAAATAAAAGTTAACTTTTTGGGGTACAGGAATAAAGAAGAAAACTAAAAAGGGTTTTTTTATGAGTTGATAATGCCAACCTAGTAAATGACAGCTATACTGAGGTAAAAAACAATTTTTACTCTTAGAAAAGACTACTGCCAATGCCTAGTAACTGATTCTTTCCACGTACTCTGATAGAGAAAACTGCAAACTAAATATCATATTACAAGATAATATGGTTTCCTTTGAATCAGTCGGATAATTGAAACCATTGGGGTTAAAGTTTTCTGAAGCAAAGCTTATAGAATCCTTTCTGAGCTATTTAAGCAGAAAATCATTCTATTGACATCTTGGTCCTTCCCTGTTCCTCTGGGCTCTCATGCTTTGTTCCACTTTATATACTTAGTGCTGCTGTCTTTGTCTGCATTCCCCACTTAGTTCATTCCTTTTGATGTGCCTCTTATGTCTTTAGGAGAAGTCTCTTCTTATGTACTAAATTTTCACCTAAAATCTCCTTGAAAACTTACTGCTTTGGGGCTTATGGTAAGCTCCTGAGGTGACTGGACTGAGCAAAAGAACCTTGAGTGTGTAAGCTAGAAAATGCTTGGAGGACAATGGCTGTCATTCTCCAGCAGCTGCCCAACTGAAAAGAACACACAAACTTAAAAATTTTCATAAAGCAGCAGCCTTGGAAGAAATTCAGATTGCCAGGCAGGAGCCAAGTAAAGATATAGCACTGTAACAAGATGGTGAGTTGGAGGAAAATGAATCCCAGGATTAACAAGCTGCAGAATTTATGCTTAGTGAACTGTTAAAAACCAGTGAAGGAGGAAAATGAGAGCTATCAACAGCTGCAGAGTATGAGAAGCATAAGAAAATGAGAGGTGCAGGCACATAGGATGGCTTAAACAATTACATTTTGGAGTGGAAAAGGTTGGAAACATTCCTTTTCAGTTTTTAATTAGACAGACTCTGATTTGAAAATTGAAATAAAGTAATCACGAAAAGCTGTGAGAGTCTGGTGTCTTCTGAAAAGTCAATTAAAGATTCCTGTGGCTAATGTGCAAATTTGAGATGCTCCTTCCTAAAATGGTAGAAGGAAGACACTGAAAATATTACCTAGGTGACCAGCTTTATCATGATCCACATGTCTACACCAGTACACCAAGTGTGGCAAGGAAGAAGTGCTTACATGTGAAAAGGGGCAGTTACTTTATAGTCCATGCCAAATTAATTTGCAGTAAAATAAAAGATATAGAAAACAAAATCCTTTTCAAAAGTGAAGTGAAAATGAGCTGCATTAACTAATTGTAACCCACTGAGTACTTCAGTGCATTTTACAAATCTCATCAAGCAGTGCTTTCATACTTGTATTATAAGCAATTATGAATCCACAATCTCCTGCCATACATTAATGGTTGGAGCAAGAGATTGTGAACATGCTGGTGAATACATTGTATTTTGGTTCTATTTTTTGTATGCAAGTAGTTTAATTAGCAAAAGGGGTATGTCTTCTGGGAAGATGTGTTACTTAGTGTGCTATATTGATGAAAACATTTTGAACTCACTAGATATCTTAATTGGTTTGAGTCTTATTTTTTTATTCAATCACATTGTCTTCAAAAATTTGGAAGTTGTTACAACAGTGCACTAGTTAGCACTTTCTCAATAGGTTAGTTTTCATGCTGAAAAACAAATGGAAGTTTGAAAGTAGTAATGGCAATACTTAGCTTGTTTTTTCAACTGTTGGTTTACCACAATACCAACCAACGTTTCTGGATAGAAAGGTGTTCATGTATGCTGGACAGTGAATATCATAAAGTCATAAAATAAGGTGAGTTGGAAGGGACTCGTCAGGATCATCAAGAATAACTCTTGGCCCTGCACAGGACATCCCAAGCACGACACCATGTGCCTGAGAGAGTTGTCCAAATGCTTCCTGATCTCAGACAGGCTGGTGTTGTGACCGCTTGCCTGGGGAGCCTGTTTCAGTGCCCAACCACCCTCTGGGTGAAAAACTTTTTCGTGATGTCCAACCTAAACCTCCCCTAACTAGCTTCATGCCATTTCTTCGAGTTCTGTCAGTAGTTACGAGAGTGAAGAGATTGGTACTTACCCCCTCCTCTTCCCTTCTCAAGGAAATTGTAGACTGTAATGAGGTCTCCCCTAAATCTCTTCTCCAGCCTAAAAAAAGTGACCTCAGCTGCTCCTCACTTCCCCCTCCAGACTTCACCATCCTCATGGCCCTCGTTTGGATGCTTTCTAACATCTTGATGTCTTTCTTAAACTGTGGTGCCCAAAACTGCCCCCAGCACTCGAGGTGAGGCTGCCCCAGTGCAGAGCAGAGCGGGACAATCCCCTCCCTTGCCCAGCTGGTGATGCTGTGCCTGATGCCCCCCAGGACAGGGTTGGCCCTCCTGGCTGCCAGGGCACTGCTGATTCATGTTCAACTTTCCACCAACCACGACCCCCAGGTCCCTTTCTGCAGCACTGCTCTCCAGCCTCTTCCTCCCCAGTCTATTCAGACAACCAGGGCTGCCCTCTCCCAGGTGCAGAATTCTGCACTTGACCTTAATTTGTTGAGGTCTCTCTGCAGGGCCTCTCTGCCCTGGAGGGACTTGACAGCTGCTCCCAATTTAGCATTGGCAGCAAATTTCCTTAGTATTCCTTCAAGTCCTGTGTGCATGTGGTTAATGAAGATGTTGAAAACATCTGGGCCAAGGATGGAGCCCTGCAGAACCCCGCTAGTGACAGGTCACCAGTCTGATGCTATCCTATTCAGTATAACCCTTTAATTTTGAGAATCTGCTCTCCCTACACTCAGACTGCACAGAAAACCCTGAGACTCTGAATTCAGTGTATTACACAGTTGTTAGGACCTTGCATGCAAGCCTTTGAGAGTGAGCAGCTTTGGCTGCTATTTGAACTAGCTATCCAGAAGTCCTAGAAAGCTGACCTGAATATTCCAGCTTCCAAGAAGAAAAAAGAATATGCACAACAGTTTTAAGTGATTTACTGAAAACAGAGAGTGCTGCAAAGAATTAGTGAGTAATCTGTGCTTCTCAAAAGTTTCATAAAACTTTGCAGGTTAATAGAGAAAAGACAGAAATGGTGATGAGTGTGAGTTAATGAGTTTCATCTGTGAGGCAAGGCATAATAAATGTGTCTGGCAGCATATACTGTTAGGGCAAGCATTTTGAATTAGATTCGGGTAATGATGTGTAGTTGCCGATGAAATGAACATATTCATTGAAGAACTGTAGCCGAAATGTAGAATGCAATCCGTAAAAAGACCTATTATAAATCCACTGGTTTGAGATCTATAAAATGAATATTAAGGAAGTATTTACTGCAAATGTTGTACTTATTCATTACTATGTAGGTGGACACTTAAATTGCACTATATAGCAGTCATTTATGCAGTTATTGGTACAATTTGTACAGTAGTCTGTTGAAATCTTTCATGATGCAGACGTGGTGAGAGAGTATCTGAGACCAAATTCAAGTATCTGCTTTGAGCCTCAGATTCTTCAATTCTGCAAGATCAAACAAGAGTCAAGAGTGCCATAATAAAGCAAATTGTAACAATGAAGTCAGAAATTAACTTGGAACATGAATAAAAATTCAGACATAAGAAATATAAAAATAAAACCAAACTAGTCAGGGTTGGACAAAGGAGAGGATAAAAGAGTATAAATCCAAGCTTGATTTAAATAGAATTATTGCAATTTATACTGAAAAAAACTTTTGTAATTCTTTCTGCTTGTGACAGTCTTTGCAAAAAATAATTGCACTGTCTAAATTAAAGTAATCAATCAAAGATTAATTATGTATCATCAGATAGTCTGCTGCTAGAACTGTGTGAATTTATTGTTCAGCATGGGTTCTTGCCAGAACAACTTTCCTTTTCTTTATTAAAACATAAGTGAAAAGCTGAGTTGGAGTTTACTGATGGAAAATTCCTGAAATCTATTTACATTTATTTTTACCTCCTAGATTGGTTGATTTTAAATTGTTTAGCTCTCAATACACGTGTAAGTGTGAGAATCCAAATGTATTCTAGAATTTACTGGCTTGGCTTTGGGTTTTTTTTTGTGTGGGAAGTTGAAGAAACAACACAACCTGTGGTTGAAGGTTTGGATGGGTTTTTTAAATGTTTTTCAATCACTATAATTTGAATTTTCTTTCTGTTTACCCAGTCAGTCTTTTTGAGTCCTTGCAGGTAAGTGGGAAAAAAAAATGGATTACATTTCACCAGTAAGCTGCTCATTACTGGTTATGAATTCTGCTGAATTTAAAGTCTTATATATAAGGAAGGCTAGCAACATTACTGGTGCTATGGAAGATTAGACTTTGTCTCTGATTCCTCAGAAACTCTTCTTGCACAGACTAAGTATGCAACTTTATAAGCTGTATCACAAAGAATTGGCAAAAAACTGCATTGTGCTGAAGCAAGCAGTCTCAGCTCCAACACTTTTACATTTTTGAGGAATGGTTCTGAAATCATAACAGCATTCTTCTTGTTTTGTTGAGCTGTTTAAAATAAAAAAGGCCCCATATTCTTGCCATCAGTTACTGATTTATCATAAATGCTCCATGTTGGTATCCTATCCTTTATCTGTAAGAAAAAACAATGGATCCCTTGCTGAGGGAAGAGCGACTGTTCTTCTCCATACCTACACTTGAGCTCTCACATATTCATAAATTCATAAGATAAAAAAAACCCCCTGTGTAGAGATTCATGTGCATGTCTACATGCATTCTTTTTTTTCCCCCCTTCTTTCTTAAATATTAAGATTGGTTCTGTTTTCTTACCCAGTTTTCATTATTTTTAACAAAGCCAGTGGGCTGTTTGTACCATGTACTCTATAATGTAACATCTACAATTTTAATGATAAATATCTGTGCAGATATGTTAGATGACTGTGAGAAAAATGCTTCATATTCTTCATACTGTCTCCCATCAGCATATTCTAGCCACCTGAACTTATCTGGCAGACATGATGGAGACTTTATGTATCTTTGAGTGTATTTTCCTTGTGGTATTAAGTAATGTTCAGGTTCTTTTTAGTAGGGTAGTTAGTGAGTTTTTTTGATTAGTGTATCAGCACTATTAATGAGCTGCTATTGAGTACCACTAAAAATGCATTATTATATCTGTTATAATTTTCACTTAAAGTCTCAGTAACATATACCTATTATCATTTTGATCTTCTCTTAGAGTCTTAGTCACATACTGTGAAATGATTGGTGTTCAGTTTCTTCATGTTTAGCCTCTACCATAGGAAGAATTTCCTATCTCCATTTAAGATATATTGATCAGTGGGAAATACATTATTTCCATTGACTTACTGGGTTTTGGTTTAGGATCGAAACATTATTCCTTCAGGATATACAGGATTGAAGTAAAACACATCTATCCCCTGGAGAGTGCATTGCTAATGATGATGATGATGATTTTAATAATAAATACTAAATAATGTGATTCCTGTAAACCCTCTAAGTCATCTGAAGCCAATTCAAGTCAAAGTAACTGACAAAGATCTCTTTATTCAGTGTTTGAAATAGAATAGCTCATCTCTACATAAACAATGTAAACTAACATTCAGGATAAAGTATTTATCAGCGTTTTCCATCTTGAAAGCTTTTGCAAGCCTATCAGAAAGGCTTCTGAGAGCTTTTGCAAAACCTATCTTGAGAGCTTTTGCAAGCCTATCAGCAAACCCATTGTGAAAAGCCTGATGATTCTTTGGAGGCACTGTATCAGCACTGGTTGCCCTGGGCTGCAGCCAGCTTGAGCTTCCCAGCTCTCAGTTTTGGAAAATTCAGTTAAATTGTTGATGGTCCATTAGCATTAGGAAGTTCTATCCCTTGAAGATGCCAAAAACTTTGGTAATATAATGTTAGTAACTTAAAAAGGCAGGAGGGGAAATGAAGTGGTTTAGGTCTCCTCACTGAAAGTGAAGTAGATTCAATGGTTGGGATCTAAATTTGGCATTTGTTCTGTAAGTTTCCTTTAGGCATCAGTATGGCAAAAGACTACTCACAGTGCCTTTCTATTTATTCTTTATATGTCTTTATTTTTATATTTTATAGTGTATTTATATTTTGTATTTTAAATCCAAGCATCAGTCCATGTTAAATCCTATTCTACATTTAGCCATTCAGAAGGTATTGTGGAAGCCCTGGGCAGAAACAAAAAGGTCAAGTTTAAAGATGGATTCCATATTACTCCTTAGTGCAGTCTGAAGTATAGAATCATAGAACTACAGAATGGTTTGGGTTGAAAGGGATCTTTAAAGTTCGTGTAATTCCAACCCCCTGCCATGGACAGAGACATCAATTTGCTCAAAGCCCCATCTGGCACTGAACACTTCCAGAGATGAGGTATCCACATCTTCTTTGGGCATCTTGTTCCAGTGTCTCACCACAGTCACAGTACAGAATTTCTTCCTTATATGTAATCTAAATCTACAGTCATTTTAAAAACATTACCTGTTGTCCAATCCCTGCAGGCCCTTGTAAAGTCTGTCTCTGCAGCACTGACTCCTCTGTAGAGGAGCTACGCCTAAGATCTTTTATCCCTTACTCTCTTGGAGTCACATCCTGTGGTTGACAAGACAACAGTTTATTGGGCTACTTCCTACAGTGACACAACACCACATACACTATAAGAGATTAAATGTGCCCAGGCTTCAGGCATCCTGTAGGGTATCCTGTCATTCTGTGGATTCAGTTTTCTCTTTTAAAGATGCTTAAGGCTGAATCTTCATTAAATAGTAGCAGAGAGCAGCTGATGTTCTCTGTTGATCTTCAATAGTTCTTTTTGATATTCCCTTGTTTCAAAATGCATTGCAAATTGCAAAATACTTACCTTTGCTGGAGAACATCGGTAAGTAATGTGCATGTGCAGCAAGAATGAACCTTCTTGTACCCACCTACTGGAAATTTGTTTTGTTTTCATTTATTCTGAAGTGTCTTATAAGAGTAATTTTTAGGAACATTATAGTGATTTAACAGGGCAACTTCCTATGTATCCAGCGATAGAGATCTGTGGAAATGCTGCTTACTTAGGAAGAAAGGAGCTTAAAAAAAGACTCCTGAAACCTCTGTTGTGATCTTCATGCATTCTAAATAGCTGATTTCTTGAGTCATCTCACAGTGAGAATGCTTCTGACTATGTTGTTGGGTTAAGGGAATGCGTCAAACAGCTTTCTCTCACGATGTATGAAAAACTAACATCCAAACAAAAATTCTTTCTGACAGAAGCTGTGACTTGTGTCAGAAGTGAAAATTAAATGGCAGATGGATAATTCAATCCAAAATGACATTTTAGCCTTGAGGACACACTATTTTTTTTTTTTATTGTGCAGTCTGTAATTAAAAGTCAGACAACATCTCAATATCTGAATGTAGGACAGTAGAGAAAGAAAGATGCACTACTATCTGTGAAATTAAAACATTTTAAGAAGTAGGTACTGATGAGTTCAAATTTTCATTAAATTTGATATATTTACAGGTGTTGTAAAGTTAAGAGAAATAATCTATCTGGGTAAAACTCTTAAATGAGCACTTCCTTAAAACATGCATATAAAAATACATTTTAAATGTTTTCTGAATATATAATAACAAATGAGGTGGAAGATAAGTGGAAGATATATTTTCTGCTTATTTTTTTCTCACTTTTTTTCTTCTATAGGATTGATTTTCATGGTTGTTCCAGTATAACAATTAAATTTGAAGAAAAAAAAAAAATCAAGCAGTAGTAGCTAGTTAATCTCAGATATTTCCAAATCACGGTTGTTAAACTTTCTGTTGAAAATTAAGCAGTACCATACTCTTTTCCAGAGAGGGGTTAGCAAAAGAAGGGGAGAAGGAATGCAGCTAAAATAAGCAGAAAATTACCTTTTAAAAATCACCAACTAAACTCAAACAGTTCTTGTATCTATGCATTATTTATATATCAGGTTTTTTACTTAAAATGTTCATATGTAAAAATATTGATCAGAACAGTACACAAACTGTTTTGGAAGATTAGTTTTCTATTTTTTAAAGCTTCTAGGCCTAAATCCTTATGATTCTCAGTTTTGTGTGAAAACTTAAATGCTGGGTTTTTAATTGTACAATTTTGAGCTCTAATGCAGCTGTAAGCTGTCCACAAAGGCAGCTGCTGTAACAGTTCTAGACTGAAGCAAAACCAGAGATACACAGTATTCTTTTCCCATGAGCAGGTTCATTCTGTGTTCATCATTTAAAGGAAACTCCAAGTGCATTTGTTAAGAAATTTTAAGTCCAAATCTTGTGCTAGATTATAAAAGTGTTTCATATGTGAAAACATTGATTGTGTTAAAAAGCTACTGTAGTTAATTGGTACACCAAACTAAATGTGCTAAGCTATTTGTACTAAATATATTACATTTCTAGTTCTCCATGTGATGCCATGATGATTTTTTGCCTTTTCTTTTATACCCCTTTTTATATACCTTTTTATAACTTTTGTATTCTTAGTGGTTTTTAGCCTACATTCTTAGACTTATTTGTCAAGCTAGGAGACTAAACATCTTAGAAGTGTCATAGTTAGGGGTCAGAATGCCCCAGACCCCAAGGTCCTCTCCAGAACACATTTTGTAAACTGAGATAGAACCATCCAGGGGAAGGTTCCTTGGGGAGGGGGGGCTCACTCCAGCCTCTCACTGGGGAATCTTTGATAGATATGCTAATTAGTAAGACCTGTAATATTATACCAGATATTTTGGGGGTGGGCATTGTGGTGTGCATTTCAGCGTATTCCACCTGGACGTGGTGGTGCACCTAAGGATCCTTAAAATAAATACCGAGGTAAAACCCCTTTTTCCCTTCTAACCATGTTTGATTCTTGATTTTAAGATCAGGAAAAGGCATTACTTGCAACAGTTCTCAGTATCACATTTAACAAAGAAAGTAAAGTATTATTCACAAGGATGATGTTAAAATGGGTACATTACTGAACACAGAAGTAAATTTGGAAGGAAGGAAGGAAGGAAGGAAGGAAGGAAGGAAGGAAGGAAGGAAGGAAGGAAGAAAGGAAATAAATTACAAAATAGGGTAATTTTACACATTTCTTTATCTGTCTCTATGTATAGTTTTTAAATAATATTTATTGGCATCTGTGGGAGGTCTTGGTCATTAAAAACAGACTGACACATTTTCATTTTTGATTGCAGTGGTGTGGACACAAACATAATGAAAAGGATGACTCGCATCTTAAGGGAATGGGGGGTAGGTTGAACACATGTTTTCCAGGTCTATAATTAGGCTGAATTTGCAAAAATGTTAATTCTGCCCTACTGTGGTCAATAGTAACAGCATTTCTTGGGGATTTCGGATATTTAAATATTTCAGAACAAAAATTGTTTATCTACCTTATGTCCTATTTCTAATAAAATAGCTGAGAGAGCAGTACTCTATGATGGTTTGAGTTTCCCAGAGCTTTCCTAGCATAGAATTTTTTTTCAGTCTTCTACTCTTTCTCAGAAATATCTTGTATTCCACACATGGACACTGTCTGCATAAACACTGGCTGTAGAATAGTTTTGATTGGAATGTCTCTTCCCTCTTAATTATTTTCATTATTAGTAGCTGTACATGTGAAAAGTACAATGAACTGTGTCATATCCAGACAGTACATGGTTTTGTCTGTTGTCTTTTTGGCTGTTCTGAAAACCTCAGTTTTTGTTTTATGTGCCCAAATCTGTCAAGTAGTAGGTGGTCTAATTTAATACTAAATTATTAAATGCTGTATTGTACAAGCCATGCAAGTTGTGTTTGCAGATGTTGACAGTGGGCCAGTCTAAAGCGGTAGCAGAAGACTGGCTTCAGGCCAAATTCTCCGCCATGGTGTAGTGGGTTGAAACATGGTTGATAGACAAGCTCCTAAGCCAATGGTGCTTATGTGATATGCATATTTAAAATGGGAGTGGAACACGAGAATTTCCCTTTGCGAGAATTTCCCTTTGTTCTGGCTCTCGTGCTGGGAGGTGGGGAGAGGCCTCTAGGCCTCTGGCCCAGGCTGGATCCCTTCCCCCGCCTTCCCCCCTTCCCTGCCCCGGAGCAGCGGCACAGACCCCAGGCTGCTGTGGGGGAGCTGTCCCGGAGCTGCAGGCAGTTGAAAAATAGCTATGAACTGCTATTGAAAAACAGCCATGAACAGTTAAAACCACTCGGCGCGGCTTCTGGGGACCAGCGGGGCCTCCTGTCCTCCTCCACACGGCTGGTGTGGCCCTGCGCAGACCCAGCAGGAGCCGGCGGAGCCTCTCTGCGGCCAGCAGAGCTTGTACTGAACCGAAGAGGACACTAAGCAGCCAGCAGCATACAAGGGAGCGAGGCTTTCTCTAGTGTAAAGCCCGGATAAGATCACTTTCTTAACATGGCGTCTCCAGGTGAGAGAGAAAGAGAAAGTAAGTCGCATGAGACAGAGTCAAGATGGCGGTGGGGAAAAAGAGGCGGAGGTGCTTTTAGTGCGTAGCTTAAAAATGCTTCCTGCAGGCCGTGATAAAATCTGCAATATCACAAACTGTTTGTCTCTTAGTCCATTTGGAGGATGGAGAATTCATGTCCGGCCTATGGAGATATGAGAAATGCCTATGCCAGGCTGTATAGAAGTGGTGAGAGGCTTTTAGAGATTTTGAAGAAGACAGGCTTTGTTTTCAGGCCAGAATAACTCATCCTTAGAAAGACTAAAACCTTGTGTTTATGGGCCTATGACTGCAGTATGAATAGACTGTGAGATTTTCATGGGAGAGATGTTTTTCCACCTCAGCAGATTTGTTTCTGGGCGGGACTGTTGCTGGTGGACAGTTTGGAAAACAGTTAAAGCAGAAAAACCACTTTTTTCCTTAAATATTGGAGAGATTTTTAAGAAATGCAACACTGACCAAATCCCATGTTTTGTTTTTTCCCTTGTGTGGTTTTGGTGGGACGGAGCAGGGGCAGAAGAGAGGGGATTTTGCTTTGATTTCTTATTATTTTTACTTTTAATTCTGTTAGTAATAAACTTTTCTTTATACAGCAACTGTTTAAGTCTGAACCTGTTTTGCCTTGCAGTTTTCTAGTTTTCCTCAATAATCTTTATTTCCCCTTATGAAAATCACAGATTTCATGGGGCTTGGTGCCTAGCCAGCTAGAACCACGATACACAGCTTAATGAAAACCAAACTGAAGATTTCCTGATACCTCTTTGAAGCTTCATTGCAGATGGCTAAACTTACCCTATGTGATTAACTTCAACAGCCTCCTATCAAGTAGAATGGAATCTAGCAAAAATATGTATTTAGGACATAAAGATGTAAGAATCAGTACAGCTTAATTAGCACTGCACCTACTTTATCCAATTAGTGTTACTGGAGCAGTGTTTGCCAACAAGTTTCTCGGTGATTAAAATGCTGGATGCTAGAATATTTGGCTCAAGCTTCTCTAGTGCTGGCAATTCTTGTGGCAACCAGTGGTCACACAAAGTTCCTAGGTACATTGTCTAGGTGACATACACACCTGAAAAGATCACAGCTTCAATATGCTGCTGTAAAATAAAGAGATAGAGCTCCCTCATCCCCAGAGAAACTCTGGCTTTCGTTGTTATGACTTTCAGTGATCGTACCACTGAAAAGGACCTCTGAGCCCGTGAGTCATTAAATGGTGCAGAACTTTCCATTTCATGTAGCAGAAATTTTGCAGAGTCTGAGACTGGTCATAGATGAATGTCAAGGATTCTCTAAAGCATTGTCTCCTAGCATCATCTGAAAGACCTCCGTGGCAAATAAAGTCCTGATGACTTTAAAAAAAAAAAAAAAATTTTTTTTTGGATCATGTTCTTTAAAACTTATTTAGATTTTAGATCTATCTTGTGCTGATGCCGTGATGATTTTTTGCCTTTTCTTTTATACCCCTTTTATATACCTTTTCATAGCTTTTTGAATTCTTAGTGTTTGTAGCCTACATTCTTAGACTTATTTGTCAAGCTGGGAGACCGAACATCTTAGAAGTTTCATAGTTAGGGATCAGAATGCCCCAGACCCCAAGGTCCTCTCCAGAACACATTTCGTAAACTGAGATAGAACCATCCAGGGGAAGGTTCCTTGGGGAACTCCAGCCTCTCACTGGGGAATCTTTGATAGATGTGCTAATTAGTAAGACCTGTAATGTTATACCTGATCTATTGTGGGTGGGCATTGCAGTGTGCATTTTGGTGCATTCCAACTGGACGTGGTGCACCTAAGGATCCTTAAAATAAATACTGAGGTAAAACCCCTTTTTCCCTTCTAGCTGTGTGTTTGATTATTGATTTTAAGACCAGGAAAAGGCATGAGTAAATCAAAAGAAATTTGGGAATAGTACGAATTCTCATTTTGGTTTTACTTCAGTTCTTTATCTTCCTCATAAAACTGTGTTGGTAGATACTGAAAAAAAAAATGTTGAACATGACACAATGGTCTGGCCTCTCTGCAATTGTATCTCAGACTTTCATGTAACTTTACCTCCTTTATGAAGCAAAAATGTGCTTCATAGAGATTTTTCGTATCTCTCAGCTATAGCTTTCCCCACCTGCATTTCACAGACCTGATGCAAAAGTTTTTTAGGAGTTTTGACACATCATGTTTATGTGGCCATCTAACAGAATGAGCTTTAAGATGCTTAAGGCATTGAAGGGGATCTAGCCTGAGATGGTCAGGCATGTGAAAAATAATGTGTGCGTAAACCTCTTTTATGAAAACTTGAATGCTTAAGCGGTTTGGAAGGAATTTGGTGCCAGAAAAATTTTTTCTTAGCATTCAAAAATATAAGCATCTAGGTCATGCCTGTAATGACTTGGGGTTCTATGTTTCCTATTCTGGTTTTTGGTAAGAAATAAATGCACTACTTCCTTTTGTTTCTTCTCTTTAAACAAAGGACCTTAAAATCCTTATCTAGGAATAGAATTTGTACCCTTCATCAGTGGAACTATTCATCCAGAAAGGTACTAGTGAATGAAGAAACATCTCTTGTACTGGGTGATTTGCCTTAGGAAAGACAGTAGAAATAAGCCAAATGGAAGCAGCAATATTACATTCAAAGCAAAGCATCTGAGCAAATTCAGGCAGCTTGTATGTGTATGTGTAAAGCTACAACATTCACAAATTAGATCTGCCTGTTTCAATATCATAATGCAATATATTGTGAGGAAAATATTTGTGCTTGATTTGTTTTTGATTCTTTAAAGTAGAGATTCCAGAGATCCAATTTTCTTCTCACTGTTTTGTAGTTTGATTTTTGAATTTGTTTCAATAAATGAAAGGCTCTATAGTTGGTTTCACAATCAGACAGATTATTAAATTATGTGCAGTGGAATGAGAGTACAGGACCTAAGCTTCTCATATCCAGTAAGAAAATTTTAATGAGTCCAATACTACATGTGACTGTTCAATTTTTCAGTGCTGTGGGAGAATGCTTGTTTATTTGAGAACAGTTATAATGAGATTTAAAAGCTGTACAATTACACTGTGATTTATTTTTTTAAAAAATCCACATTTTGGGCCAGCCAGTACAAAATTCAGAGTTCCTTCAGTTTAATCACTTCTGTTTCTACAAAATTAAGTTTTTATTTTGAATACTTAATGGTCTTGGTTATCTGAACTACATTTCAAACATATCTCAGACAGTATTTAAGTCCCAAATGATTTATGTCATTCAGTTTACTGGAAAATATCTAATGAACTGCTTTACCCTCTACTTGGGACTGCCAGTCATTCTTTGCAATTACTCCCCAGTGTTTCAATGGTCTGATCTCTCTGCAGTTGTGTATCAGATTTTCACGTAACTTTAATTATGTTATAAACCCAAAAAAAGAAAAAAAAAAGATTTTTTAGCTTTCAGCTTTAGCTTTCCCATCTACAGATCTGCTGCAGAAGTTGTATAAAAATGTTTTGCTGCATAATGATTATGTGGCCATCTAACAGAGTGAGCTTCAGGATGCTTAAGGCGTCCAAAGGGGAGCTAGCCTGAGACAGTCATGCATGAGAAAGCTACTTCAGCGCACAAGTCCCTTCTTTGAAAACTTGTGACCGCAGGGCCAGTGGTATCCTGGGGTGCATTGGGAAGAGTGTGGCCAGCAGGTTATGGGAGGTAATCCTCTCCCTCTACTCAGCCCTATTGTATCCAGTTCTGGGCTCCTCGGTACAAGAAAGACAAGGAACTACTGGAAAGGGTCCAGTGGAGGTTCACAAGGATGATGCAGGGACAGAAATATCTCTCTTATGAGGAGAGACAGTGTGAACTGGGCCCGTTCAGTCTGGAAAACTTTGAGAGGAGATTTCATTAATGCATATAAAGGCAGGTGCCAAGGGGATAGCACCAGATCCTTTTTGGTGGTGCCCAGCAACAGGATGAGGATTAATGGCCATAAAGTAAAGCCCAAGAAGTTTCACCTCAATATGAGGAAGAACTTCTTTACATTGAGAGTGGCAGAGCACTGGAACAAGCTGCCCAAGCAGGTCATAGAGTTTCACTCTCGGGAGACATTCAAAACCCAGCTAGACAAGTTCCTGTGTAACTTGCTCTGGGTGACCCTGCCTTGGCAGGGGGGTTGGACTAGATGATTTCCAGAGGTGCCTTCCAACTGTAAAAATGCTATGATATTGTGATTCTGTGATTATTACCTGATAAATGGCCTGAGATGTCTCAGAAGTGTGGACACATCTACAAGTGTTAGAATTCCACTCTGAGTGAATGCCAAAAAAGCTCAACATTTTTGGAAGCAGATGTAGGTAAAGGTAGATTGCGAAAAGCTTTTCTATATGAGTGTTTCAGCAGGAGACAGAAAGATCCTTGAAAGTTAATTTAATGTGCTACAAGGAAAGCTTGGCGAAAAAAATATGAACATGTGGTCAAAAATCTAAGGAGCACACATGTAAAATTACTGTTCCAGATACTGCAGTTCCAGATACTGTGCATTGAAGAAGTCCTAAATGCACTGTAGATGGAAGAAAGCACAGCATTGCATTTGCATTGTACAAGATGAACTGTTAATACTGGATGTTGTTTTGGCAGTCTCTAGTTCCTTTGACTGTTTGCCTTTAATAATTTAAAGGTTAAATCTGCATTTACCCAGTGTGATTGCTGTGTCTGGAGAGCAATCCTATGAGTAAATACAGCTTTTGATATACTTTCTGTAATCTGCTCCATTCTCTACTGTACTTGCAGTGGTACCACAACGAATATCACTAAAAAAGCAAACACTCTAAGGTGTGCTTTACCAGCTAAATTGCTTGGTTGCTGTTAATTAATGTGTTACAAGGAAACTGTAATTGTTAAATACTAGGATAAAAGAAAGTTGTTTTTGTATTAAAATGTGACTGTAATAAAATGATTCAGAATTCTGTAATATTCATGCTGGACAACAGTGGACACTGCTCAGATGTAAAGAAGCAATCAAAGACTTTCTTGAATGTGTTGCTTTTCCTTTGGGTGTTTAGCTCTGAATTCTCCCCAGATTCCTGAGGCCATTTGTCATTGTCATCCTCTGCCAATCATATTCTTCTATATCTCTGATTAAATACTTTCAAAGTGATAGACACCATTTCTTCTTGCATGTGCAACATTATTCTGGTCTCTCTCTGAGTCCCTAAGGAATGTTTTCTTCAGTTCTTGTGTTTGTCATTTCTCATGACCACAGTGAAACTCACCCCACTCCCTGGACCAGGGCACTTTATGTTCAGGTGGCTTCCAGCAGCTCTCTGTTTCTGACAGTCTCTCTGAAAAAGCTCAGGGCACAAAGGAATATTAAAATGGAGATCTGGTTTGGAAAGAAATACTGAGCTCAAAGTCAGAGCCTAACAAAATAAAAATAAATAAAACAGTCACACATGGAGCTGTACATGCTGTGGCAATTGCAAGCCAAGGTAATGTGTTTGAAAGCCAAGGCATTTGGATGAAGTAGCAGAAACTTTAGTGGCTTGTGTGACTTCCTGAGAGCTTGTAACTGATAGCAGAATGTGCACAGCTTGGTCAGGTAGGAGTACTAGTTAAAGAGTATTCATCTCAGAAGGAATGAACGACTTTACAAGAGATGATAAGAGCTTATAATCGCCTTGGGAGGTTTGTTAGTTGGGCTTCTGAAACAGGTGGATAAAACAATGTGGTCGCAGCAACACAGGTATTAGTGCCAAAAAAATCAGTAACATCAGCAATTAGGTAAAGGCAGGACTCACAGGTACAATCCCATTCATGCTGACTATTCAGATAACCAAATATATTTGTGTGTCGGTGCCCAGTGAGCTGGCTAGCTTTCCATCCTTGCTGGGTAACAGATTCTCCAGGATCTGAGACAGCCATCAGGAACTCACAGCTTGTGCCACAGTGGTTGGTGGGACCTGGGTAGGGCCAGAAGCAACATTGGCCAAGTCCTCCAGACATACAGAGGAAGCCTTAATATACGGCGACACCCAGGGCTGCAAACAGGACATGGCTGTGGCATGGCAGTTTGGATGCAAGGGCACAGGAAAGGTGATGAAGCTCTGCCAGCTTGGCCAGGAAGCAATGGTACCCACCTGGATGAAAGCCATGGCCTCTTTTAAGCTCTGCACCTACCATAACTTAGGGAGCTGCCCAGGTCGAACTCCTGGTGGGAGCACGGTGCTGCCCCAGTGCCAACTGTGGGCTGTGCCCTGCTCTATCAGACACTAGTACCAGCCAGCAGTGGTGAGCACCACTGTAGGAGGTGTGCCCAGGTGGTAGAACTCCTCCTCTTAGTGGCAGAGCTGCATCAGGGGTTGAGCAGGATGAGAATTATCAGGGAGAACTAGAGAGAGGCAGGCTACCGGAATCACACCCTGCCTTCCGTGGGACAGGCCCGACAGTCAGACAGGATGCGTGATACAGGGGATTCCTTGTCCATTCTCCACCTTGCTGGACCTGTGAACAGAGAAGGACTGGTTGGTGATGTGATGGTTGGAGACTGTCTTGGCACAGAGATCATGAAATTCTGAAACTTTTGGTTCTTGGAGAAGTAAGGAGAGGGGTCAGCAGAACTGCCACTTTGGACCTTCAGAGGGCAGACTTTGGCCTTCTTAGTAGACTGGTTGGTTAACAGCCAGCTGAATAGGAGCCCGCGTGTGCCCAGGTGGCCAAGAAGGCCAGTGGCATCCTGGCCTTTATCAGAAAATGTAGTGTAGCCAGCAGGACTGGGACAGTGATCATTCTCCTGTGCTTTGTACTGGTGAGGCCACACCTTGAATCCCGTGTCCAGTTTTGGGCTTCTCAATTTATGAAAGACATTTAGGTGCTGGAGCATGTCCAGAGAAGGACGACAGAGCTGGTAAAGGGTCTGGAGCAAAAGTCTGATGAGGAGTGGCTGAGGGAGTGGGGGTTGTTTAGTCTGGAGAAAAGGAGGCTCAGGGGAGACCTTACCACTCTCTACAGCCTGAAAGGAGGTTGTAGTGAGGTGGTAGTCAGTCTCTTCTCCCAGGTAACAAGTGACACGACAAAGAAAATATTCTCAAGTTGTTCCAGCGGAGGTTAAGATTACATATTAGGAAAAATTGCTTCACTGAAAGGTTGTCAAGCATCAGAACAGGCTGCCCAAGGGAAGCCTCAGCCCAGGGTGAGTCACCGTCTCTGGAGTCATTTAAAAGGTGTATGGATGTGGCACTTAGGGACATGGTTTAGTAGTAAACTTGGCAGTGTTAGGTTGTGGTTGGATATCATGAACTTAAAGGTTTTGTAATTTAAATTATACTATGATTACATGATATTAGGGTTCTTGTGGGAGTGATGTTAGGGCTATGATTTTCATCCTGGCTATTTCCCTGAAAAAATGCATCAATTTTATGATGTCTGTGGAGGTAGGGCAGTTCATCTAGATGGTGTTTTGGTGTGGGGGAGAAATATGAGAATTGGACTGGTGACCCTAATTGGCTTTAGAAAGAACCTGAACCTGCAAATAACATGCTGTTGAGGACTCTTAAGTTTCTAAAAAACCCAGAGAAAAAGGCTTAATTTTGGTGCCTGTTTTTGTCCTTCTTTCAAAGTGCAGTCAGAAGAGGTGGAAATGAAAATAAAGATGGGTTAAATGGCATTGATCTGTCTGTGACTGGCCTTTCCATATGATACAGGTCTGAATTATTGTGTCAATCAAAGTTGCTTATTAAGTAACAAATTCATTCTGCATTCACCCCTTCAAACCAAATCCAGCCCAGATAGATCGGGACCTTCTGCATTGAATTCAGATAGACAATCTAAACCATACATGGATCAGGACAGTGTGGCCTAAACTCTTAATCCTTTTCTCCTTGATGCCTAGGATGCAATTCCTCACCATCTGATTTTGAAATCCTTGTTTACTTCTTTATAACTCCTTTGACCAGATCCTGTCTGCAAGGTCTTTCTATTTCTGTGCCTGAAGGAGAGGCAAACAAAAGACTGTGAACTCTTAGTCCTTAAAACTTAATTTTCTTGTCCTTTGCTTTGATGTCTGTAATGTTTTAAATACAGAGACATTAAGATCTGAAAACTGTAGAGCCATGTGCAAATAGCCTTATGTAATGACTGAGTGTGTATATCTTCTCCTGTGACTGTAGCTCTTCTGTGCTGGGTTGGTGTACATGATAGCAGTGGGGACTTCATGTGTCAGCAAGATATCCAAGTGCAAAATCCGGCAAATCATCCTTCATTTTTCATCATCTTGTACTTCATCTGTACAGTAACTGACAGCTGTGGTGTTCTTACTGCAGCCTAGTGCCACAAATTCCTCCAAACTAGACAGACCTTGTGTCCATAGAACTTATTTAGGCAGAGAAGATCAGGCTCTTTTATAACTTTTGTTTGTTTATGCTTTAATCCCTACCTCCCTTTCATGTTATTAGCCTGGTAATGACCTTTCCTTTTATTTGCATCTGCTGTTCCCTTGACCTTTGTTCCAGCCCAGGGTTTAGTTTTCAACATAGGCAGAAGTGTTCTTTTGTTTGCTGAATATGATCGTAGGCTAGTAGTGGTAGTTTTTCTAAGCAATATTCAAATAAAGCAAACCTGTTGGAAACAGTGGAATCTTTGCATGGGATGGCAAGTCTTCAAATTATGTTGGTTTACCTTGCATCTTGCATCGCAAATTTTCTGTTTAGATTTCATAAAACCTTTATGAACATCTTTTAGTACAGAAAAATCCCAAACCCTAATTGCAGTAAATTTCTTTTTGAAGTGAGGTTTATAAGTTACTGAAATTATACGTAGTTTCTTAGCCTGCCTTCTAATTATTGAAGACACATAACTTCTCAGTTCATCTTTTATTCCATCTTCAACTTCCAGTGAAATCATGGATATTGGTTTACTCACCTTCTTGACTTTCCCTCTTTTATGTTGTAGTAAGCATGATATCATTGCTTGAGCAAAAGCAGTTAAGGACATAGTCAGGACAAGGGTGGTAAGTAATATCCATAGTTAGAGTGACTAGGTAAATTCCTAGGTATACAAATACCCCTTTCATTTTTAGCTGAAAAGTAGGAATACAGCTGAAAGTGAGTTGGAGTGAGGGGGGAACCAAACCATCCAACCCAGAAAACCTGATTATTTTCAATCTTTCTAAACCTTTCTAATTTTCTTTTTTCCTTTATTGCATCATGGTAAATTGCATACCTTTATGCTCTGTGTCAAACTATATATTGTTTATTCTCCTGTCTTCCCTCTAGAAGGAGAAATGCATGAAGAGGAGTAGGAGTTTTCTGCTTGAAGCTTTTTCTTTATCATACATACATCTTTTGTTTATGTCATCAAAAGACTACACCCCATTGTCCTTAATTCCCCAATATTCTGGGGCTTGTTAATGCTCTCAAAAACTTTATTTGGTATTTTATGCAAAAACTGATGTTCTCCAAAGAGAATTATTTTTTCTTAGAAAGTGAAGTAATTGATTTTAGCCCTTTTCTGGTGCTTTACGAAACTACATTTGTTCTCAGTCTCATTATGGAGGTCCCAACATAAAGATGACAGCAAAGTACTTGAGTTCATTACTATACACTATAGAGCTTACATTTAATAAGGTAGCCTGGTCAAGCTTCATATTTAATTATTTTTTAGCTTTACATATTTATTAGGGACTTCCCTAGGTACTCAAATATTCCCAGTATCTGCAGGCAATTCTTAACTGTAACTTGGAGGATAATGAGGTAAGTAACAGATAAGAGTTTTATAAATGGCAAAAATCTCCTAGTTGAAAGGAAGTACAAATCACTTTAAAAGAATATAGAAAAACTGAACTCTAGCAAAAAACTCAATGGTACAATTGAACTAAGGCCTTAGTACCACTCTGATCTTTTAATTCAATTTGCCACTCTGATCTTTTAATTCAAGGAAATTTTTCTACGGGATGGCTTGGGGGTTTTTTTGGGTGGGGGGGCAAGGAGGGGAGGAGAAGGATTAATTTTTGTTTCAAGTTTTGGATGCTTATTCTTCACTAGGGACCAGATTTTCTTCAAAGCACTTGGAACACTTTGGTGGACCACAGTAGATGTATTGAGTAGGTCGGAGAGTGTTACTTGCCTGTTAGAAGTACTTAAGACTGTGCTGTGACAGTACTTCTTCTGCAAGCAGCCTTTAATTTTTGAAAAGGATGAAAAAATAGTTGCATACGAGGGAGATCACAAATAGGATGTCTTTTAAGCAGTTTCTCAGGAACCCAGCTGTCCTTGTCATGAAGTACAACCTTACCTTATGGTCAACTTCACTGAAGCCTGCAGAGAGAAATGGAACAAGAGGATGGCCATTTGCCCTTTATTGACTAAAAGGAGAATGTCCCTGAATAATCTGAAATTCACTTTTAGCTACCTCTGACCTAATGTACCATCTTTATCACATAAATTTTTTCCCCAACCCCAGGTATGTTCATGTCTCCAAATGGATCTCCATCATCTATGCGTACACACTGAACTTTTCCACTTCACAGCCTCTCTAAAACTTTTGAAATCTTAAATTCTGAGTGAATGTAAAAATATATCTTGCCATTAGCAGTTAAGATTTCAAACTGTGCCTGCCACAAGCACTTCTGTTTGACTTCTGAAGACTATAATTTGACACTCTCAATGAAACTTTTCCTATACAGAAACTCTAAAACAAGTTGCACTTTTCCATTTAAAGCCTCAAGAAAACAACAGAGAATTTACAACATAAATTGCTAGTTTCCAAAGGTTCCATTTAATACTAATAATGTTATTCTGAAGTCTGAGCAACTCAGCTAAAGAGAAGCTATTTACAGCATACTGCTGTGATCGTGGTGACAAAATCCCACTGAGAGATGTGTTTGCACATTTTCCAAAGTCACAGCTCTGTTCTGTTTCCACAACGCATGTTTTTTTTTCTCCTCAATTCTTTCTAACAAAAAAGAATGATGATTTAGTGTAAAAAGTAATCAATTACACAGTAGAAAATGGTCTGCAGGAAGGTTAAAGAGTGGGTCTGGCCGTGTACACCATCTCTGTACCACAAATTAGACTCTTTATTGAATGGAATGATGTGATCTGGAAAGGTAAGAGAGGATTTATATTTGCTGGAGATTTATCAGAGTCTGTGATTAAATTGGTTTAGCTTATAATGATATAAAAACTTTGTTGGGTTACAGAGCTTCAAAGTGCTTTTATATGGTCTTCAGCTTTCCCAGAATTTCTTGATACTGTTCAGTTAATGTCTCTACCAAGAACTTCTCCCCCTGCTTCAAGTAGTGGGTCCTCAAGTACTGGGTCTTTATTCAGTTTGAAACATGGGCCAAAAATACCAGTGGTGTGTTGCAATAAGATCCATTTCTGCAGTTCTTGTGCAGATCATCCCATAGGAAAGCTACCCATTGCCTTCCTCAAGCTGTAGAAAAGGCTACTAAATCAGCAGATTTAATGGTCACATTGTTCAAAAAGACAAAGGTAGTTTTGGTGTCAGTGATTTCTTGATTGCTTGAGGTGCTTTGCATGGCTGTGTTTGAAAAGTGTGCAGTTGGGTCAGCAATCTGACATCTTCACTATGTTTGGAAAGAGTAAGTAGTAATCCTCCCTAGAGATTTTAGAATTCTGAATGAAATAAAAAGGAATTTTTTGTGGGTTTTTTGTTTTGTTTTGGGTTTTTTTGGATCATGGCATATAATTGTGCATCTGTCTTGAAAAAGGCCAAAATAATAAAATAAATACTCTCCAATAATAGAGGGGAAAGGTAAGACAAAAAACAATGTGAGTACCAGTTCCCAGATAAATGTATGTGTAGACATATGATACATCTTTAATATGGAACCTATTTATTTTGTATATTTAGTAGTAATGTGGCTTAAAGAAAAAAAAGTCAGCCTCTCCCCCTTCATTATGGAAGGCCTAATACTGCTGAGAGGTTCTCATGCATAGATTTAATTGATCCCTCTTCTTTATTTTAAGGAATAAGTTAAGAAGAAAAAAAACCCTGAAATCACAAATTTGTCAAGTATTTAAAAGGATTTTATCACACTGATAAAAGAATGAGTATATGAGTAAGCATAATATTCCAGAAGAAATAGTTGCATGTTTTGTTTTATATACTGCTGTATAAGTTTATGTTGCTATTTAATTGCTTGGATGGGGAGATAATAAGTTCTTGTGCATACACAATGTTTCTGTTGTAATTGTTTGTAATTTACATTAGAATAAACTGGTAAACAGGCAGTTGGGAAGCCCAGAAAATATTTACACTTTAGAAGTTTTAAACCAAGCAGAATATTTGCAGTAAATTAACAGCCTTAGTAACAAGAGTAGTCAATGCCTTCAAAATGATTCTAGCATTATTGTCTTCTTGAATCCAGTGTGATCATGTGGCTTTTGTTTTCTGACTAGTTCATCCTTTGTAAACTGAATTATGTTTTAAGAAAATTAATTTATGAAAGCTAAGTAACAGATATCATCCCTTACTAAGAATAATTCACATATATTAACTGTATTATCTAAACTGCTCAAAGAGTTTAGTTCTGTCCTCTAATACCAAATGTATCTTAGAGAACAGAGACTGTCCAGGACTGCCTGGATCAAAGGTCATCTTGTATAGATTTCAGCTTTGTAACGAATGAAATATATTACATGTGAAAGAAAAATCCTAAGGATGAGATGATGAATAGGATTTCTGTAAGCAACAGTGGAGTAGGACCGTGTGGAGAATTTTAAGCTAATTTTCCCTATCTTGTGCCCTAAAATATTTTTTATTTTTCAAAATGGATTCTGAAAGGACTAGGAACTGTTTTGTGATATCTAAATTAAAGCTAATTGTGACTAATGATTGTGAAAAAAATTCATATAATCTAGTATTCTCTGGGACCTGAAAGAGACAAATGCTTTTTATTTCCTTATTTTAGCAAGACTGGTAGTTATAAAAAAATGATCCTTTAGACCAAATAGAGCTTTCCTGAGACAAAATAGTCATGTTGTATTAAGACCATACTCATGTGGAGTTTTTTAGCTTGTATATTTTCTTAATATACATATCTTTGTGCTCATCTGGCTTTGTTATGAGAATGTGACTGTATTAAAAAGTTTTTTAGACTGAGTTCAAGATAGGGCTGTGCCCAGCTTGTTAAACATTTGTTGGCTGTTCTTTTGGGGTGACTCTGTAGCTTGGTATAGGCCATGCTTTGGACAGGTGAGCGGGGGTGGTGTGTATGTACGTGTGCATGTGTAGCTGTAGATAAAAACACAGCTATTTTTGTGTGTGTGTGTGAATTTAAAACTTAGGGCAGACATACAGCTTGATCCATTGTTTTGGCAATTATCATCACAAGTGCAAGGCTGCTGAAAGATGGAAGTAAGATATCTCTTTAGACAAATATTCTACTTAAATGCTAGTGGTGCTATGTGGAAAGTGAGAGTCAATTTTTATGCAGTGACATGCCTGTAAAATAAAAGTATAAATGGAGTATCTCTTTCACCATCTATAGGTATAAATTTAAAATTCAAATCATATCTGTAGGAAAATGAAACTTACTTACATTGAGTCTTGACACTGAAAAGTTCCTAAAAGAAGGATTAGAAATGTCAGTATTTACTTGTAATGTTCATTATTACCCATTTGGGTTAATATATTCTGATTAATTTAAACATCTAATTTTCCTGTTACATTGTGTGCTTTCCATGGATGCTGATTATTTTCTTTTTTTTGTACAGGAGAAAAACAGTATACTAAAGGGTCATCTGACTTTGCTTATGCTTGTTAGTTGAAGACTTTAATGAAAATCTGCTAATAAAACACCTGAAGATGAACCTGGAACAGTGCTAATACTTTTCTTCTTATTGGCTATATGTGTATATTGGCATTCTAGGTATTCATATGGACTGTGCATGAGTGAAGTGTAGGACTGATATTTTTTTGCAGCACATGTCTATCAGCAAAGTGACAGCAGAGCTTTCTGTGATTGCTAATAAAACAGAGAGTATTTCCTAATAAAACAGATAAGTTTATCTGCATTGCAAAGATTTTTGGAATTCCATAACATGGGACTAGGGATTTTTTCTGCTATAAGGGAGGAAAAAGTTATACTGGTGATTTTTTTTTTTTTTTTAAATTTAGTAAAGCATTTTACTTGTTATGTAATTCTGGATTGCACCTGGGCTTAATAATCTGATATTTGAATTAACTTCTTATCAGCAGGGCATAATGACTGCACTGGCAAGGTTTATTTGAGGATGTTTCCCGACTTCCCATTCGGAGTGGTTTGACATACTCAGTTGAATTAGCAGGTAGAAATAAAGAAATAACAGGCCACTGTGAAAACCATTTCATTTTTGATGAATCTAATTTATTCAAAATAGTCACTGGACCAACACTGAAGAGTAGACATAGCTTCCACCTTGTAGCTGCCTACATGATGTGGGCACCCTGTAGAGGCGAGCACTTTAGGAAATGGAGAGGACCAGCCAGGCAGAAGTGGTTAGACCTACCCTATTTGCAGACTAATTGTGTTCTTTGTGGGGCGCTTTGGATTCTTTCCAGATGATTAAACCCACAGCTGGGTGTTTTAGGAATTTGTGTCTGTATTTGCTGGACAAATAAGAATTTTCTTGGGTTTTTTTTTATCACAAAACTTGTGTTTGCATCACTGCTGTTACGGATATTCTCCATCTGCAACACCACTGGTGCTATGGTCTAACTATATGGACTCCATCATTCTGAAATTTTGTAGCAGACAGGCAACCATCTGCCACATTCAGTATCTAAAGGCTTAGGTCTTGGCTTTGTTTGTCATAGGTTTGGGTATATCCTAGTATGAGCTTCTACTGTATTTTTTTGTTTGTTTTTTTTTGTTTTTACTCTCTCAATATACCATAAAAATGCAGCAGTTACCAATCCCACTTAAAAATCTAAGTACAAGGTTCTGAACACAGGGAACCAGGTTCATCTCACTATCAGTTCTGTTGGTATCTGAGACTCCTTTTCACATTGCCTTCTGATGTGTACTCCATTGACAGGTACTTTTCCCCTCCAGTCCCTGCATAGTGATGCCTCCCTAGAGTACCATCCAGCCAAATGCTCTTTGCATGGAAATACAGGTTCAGAGAAGGGGGAAAGAGGGAAGGAAAGGAGCATCTACCTTTACTGAGGAACTGAAAGCTGGTCAGGATGCATGTCTGAGGATCACCCATCACCTCAAACATCACTCACTGGCTGTGAAATCTCAAGCAGGAGAACTTGTTGCCAGCCTATGGCCTTATAAACAAGGGGAAGAAGAGGCTGACTGATCAGAACCCAGATTTGGTACAATATTAAGTTGATGATCATCACTGATACTAAGGAGGTTGGTATGTACATAATGTATCTTTTGTGTCAGGCATTTTAAAATGGATGTCTGCAAGCAGTTGGCCCATAGTAATATTCCTTGATGAGGAAGTTTTAGTGGTTGAAGACAAAAGTCTTTCTTGGTCTGGTAAACTTAAGCAAATATTTATCTTCCCTGAATAAAAGCAAGCAAAATTTTACACCAGATAATTGACACTAAAGAATTATTCTGCTTAAATTTAAGTTCTTACTGTTTTCAATTTTGATTCCCCTGTTGCCAGACTGCTGTGACAATAATTTCCTAGAAAGTATTTCTAAATACTTTAGTCTATCCTTGTAGTTTGAGGCAGGAATACTTTTAAGTATTTATTACTTAGGACATATATATTTGGTATATATCAAAGGAATGTAATTTCTAAGGTGTGTGTTTACTTGAGTCAAGTTAATTTTCTAACCTTAGGTCCCCTCTATACCTTCTCTCATACTGCAGGCTAATAGAATCCTGTCTCCAATTTATGATGTTTTCATGTTTCATTCTAGACTTCTAAACACCTGAGCCTGTGTTCATTACAAATCAGACATTTCTGTAGCTTTAGGCTGTTCTTAATTGTTTTCATGTTAACAGAGATCTCAGTTAGAAGTAAGAATATTTTCTGTAACTATTATCTGTAACTATATATAACTATATAACTATTATAACTTTCTTCACCATGCTAGTGACCTTCTTCTGTACTGCTTCCTACCTATATTAGCCTTTTTCACTATGAAATATGAAGATCGTGTGTGGTGTTTCAAGGCACCTTGAATAATCCTCTTTAAAGTATGAGTGTTATTATCTCTGAGACAGAATATAGTAGGATTTCATCAGAAGAGTGTTTTTACTGCAGTTACACTTTCCAGGTTTTTTACTACCTGTATTTACTACTTTTGCAATATACAATAATTTATTACATTTTAAAGATTATTATCTGTTGGGGTCTCCTCCCCTGCCATGGAGCCCTGGGAGAGGGTCCCTGGGGGGGAGACACGGGGTTTCCCTGCCCCTGGTCAGCCTCGTTCCCCCTTGGTTGTTTTGTGTTCCCCGGTGTGGCAAAGGACCCTCGGGTCCCGTGATAGCCTCAGTTCCTCAGCAGAGCCCCGGCCATGTGGCTGGAGAAATAAACATCTCTGAAACATCTATCACGAATCTGTCCATATGTACTTCTTTTCCATGGGACTCCTGGTTTGATATATGCATGTTACAGTAATCCCCGCTGTAACAATTATCCCTACAGTATTTGCATGGGATGCATATCTGTACATTATACCCATGAATTTCTTGGAAATTCATATCTGGTGATGTTTACCATTAAGTAATTTCATTATTTACTTGATATTCCTGTTATTTATTTGAAAAGGGATTACTTAATTTCTATTGAATTGCTACTGACTTCTACGGGGAGAGAATAATTTTCAAAGCAAGGAAAACATTCACTCATCTTAGACATACTTGTGCACTCATAGATTCCCCACACACCTCTTCAGAGATGTACAGATTCCCCACAATGTCTCACATCTATTGTGTTCAATGGTTCTAAATGCTATGTTACCTCAAGTCTTCAGAGAGGCACATACTGAAATTATTTGTGCATCATTAGTGTGTTTTTCTTTCCTGTCCTCTGTTTTTCCAAATGCAAGTAAGCAGATGTAGTTTGATCTATCTTGTTTTGTCTATTCATCTATTTTATTTACCATATTTTATTTACCCAGGGTGTTCCTCCATTAATAAACAGCTGTGTTCCTGATGGTGGAAGAAACATCTCTAGAAGATATTTTTAGAAGGTCTGAGGGAACTCAGAACTGTCTTTTTTGTTGACCATAGAGGGAGTTGAGCCTACCATGATTATGTACCTGATAGAAAGTTAGAAATACTGAAGCCAAGCATTTTTTGCCAAGAATTTACATTGAAACTACACTCACAAATTCATTTGTACATTTCTGTTTTCCTTCAGAACCACATGCTGCATGATAATGGCTTTTTCAGGCAGGTTTTCTAAATCTGTTGGGCTGTAGTTTAGCACCTCTTTTTTCCTAAAGTTATTTTATTTCTTTAAATGGCCTCATATGTCCAAGTAGGTTATGATGTTTGATTTTACAGCTCTTCATATCTGATCCCAGTTACAAACTTTTTCACTGAAAAGTTACTCAAGGGGTGTTTTTTGTGGTTTTTTTTTTGTCTTTTTCTAAGTATGTTACTTTTGCTTAGACTTTTTTGTACTGCATTTTTTTATTATGTCTCCTGATATTCCTCTCCAGTTTATATTTAATACATACAAATATATTCCAATTTTAAATTAATTTTTCATAATCTGCATTATGTTAATTATTTACTGATTATTTGGATCCTCCATAATAGTTTCCTGTTATCTTTTTTCTTGATTATCTGGCTATTATAATTCTCCATTATTTGTGTTTCTTTCACATTCTCTATCAAAATTACTTTTTCTCTTTTTCAATATAGTAATAAAGCATTTTTCATTGATCTTTTTCATTTTTCTAAATTCCCTGTGCCCCACTGTATTCAGATCTCATTTAATTGCTCTTGTTACCATGCAACTGTCATGATTCTTTAAAACTGCCTTTATATTCATATACTGATGGGTTTTATTTTAAAAATTATTATTCTTCTCATGAGTGTCCATTGTCCTTCAACTCATTGCATCAGAAAATATTTTCCTAGCCTCGATGGGGGTTTTTCTCTCTTATCAACTTTTTTACTGACACCTAATGTGTCTTTCTTTTGTGATTTTTAAAAGTCCAGTGTCATTTTAAGCTTTTCCTACAAGCTGTCTTTACCATAGGCAAAACTAAGACTATTAAGGCTTAGCTGCAATCCATTGTATCTGTTCAAAAACTTTATTCTGTCCATATAAACCAAGTTCAAGGGCACCTCGCAAGCTTAGCCTGAAATCTCCAAAATTTGGAATAAACATCATAATTTTTTTCTGCCATAGAATATGTTACAGTTTGGAAATGACAATAGATTTCTATAATAAAGTGTGCTTTTTTGTGAGTAAAAGAAAAAGAGCTTTGCACAATACAAATAAAAACCTGTCTGTGTAGGTAGTATTACCTGAATTATGGCATCTGCACAGGTTGCTATCTTCTGAGAAATTCTGTCTGGCTGTGTCCTGCAAGCAGCTCTACTTGCTGGATCCAAAAATGTCGTGGATATAACTCAGGGGCTGTTTGCTCATCCTGGTCAAAATAGGGATATGTGAACGTAGAACTTGAGCAAACAGGCACTGAAAGAACTGCCCAGAAAGAAGGTTGGGTATCTTCTACCTGCTTCTGCTGGCAGAGTTTGGAGTTACCTGAAGATGTATGTTGGCTCTCTCATTATAAAGTTAGATCTAAGTGTTTTCATTTAAAACACAATATAAGTTTGTATTGAAAAGGAAGCTGAATCCAATTCTAAACCCAGTAACCTATCTTTTTATTTTCCTTAATCAGAAAGCATATGTGTACTATTACATTTTCCATTTCTGTTCCTTTCTTCTTTGCCTCTGTTTCGTGAGCTCTTTTACACAGAGTTTGGATAGAAATGCAGAGACGCAGAGTTGTTCTTCGGACTCAGATGTTTATTATATCTTACCTATAGTACAGCTGCACGGAATGTGCCTCTAAGTTAACAAAGTGAAAATGGCCCCTGAGTGCTACCTTTCAAGGTCTTTTAAAGCCCAAAATTACCCAATTATGGAATGTTAACTAATTTATTTTTACTTATAATCCAATAATTAATCATTCATGTTCTGCACTGCAGGTTTTTTGAACCAATACCAGATCACCCAGGCTTGTGAAGAAGGAAGAAGAAAGAAGAACAACTAACCTACACCCAAAATCCTCTATTTTGTTACATGAATATTACTATATACCAGAAACCTAAATTTTCTACATCTCTACATATTCCACCCAGTGATACAACAAACTTCTCTTCAATTACACAGCAATAACCTCAGTGTTATCACATAATTTGGGAGGCCTTTCCCAAGGCCTCAGGTCAAATGCAGTGTACTTTGGGTACCATTGCCTGTCAGCGCTGAAAGACTGAAGTTCTCTGAACTCAGGGTTCCAACAGTGTACTACATGGACAAGAGCATGTCCATATGATATTTTTCAAGAAGAGCCAGTCTAACACTGTAAAGTGACTGTCATGAACCATCTTAAGTCTGGGAGTTCTGCAGCTGTGCTCATGGTGTTGTGCTGCAAAGCACAGCTACGAGCCCTCCTGTCTGTAGCTGGGCCATGTTTGACTGCCTTAGATGATAGATTCTCTGCTGTCCTGTACTGGCAAATTGCTGACACAACCCCACAAACAGTCATAGTCTAAGATACAATTTCCTTTCCAGGGGCACTTGGGGACATGGATTATTAGTGGACTTAGTAGTCCTGGGTTAATGATGACCTTAGAAGTCTTTTCCAACGCAAATGATTTTATGGTTCTATGACTTTAATTTATGCTCATCGAGAACTAATGGTGTTTGTCTTAACATGTTTCTGTAAAAATGCTTTTCATCTCACTGTTCCTGAGATTAAACGTCAGGAAAGAACCTGATAGAGTGTATCAATACAAAGAACCATTTGTACCACCGTTGAAAACTGTGGTCAATACATCTACACTGAAACTGATGTGACTGTAAATGTTAGAGCTGCCTCACCAATGTCTAAACAATACTGAGAGCTTTGAAGAGAGAGAAATCAGAGGGAAAAGCACCCGTTGGACCAGGTGAATAATTTGAGGTTATTTGTTCCACTATGGGACAATGTTTATCCACAATTGACTTAGATGTACTTGGTTCTTTAGAGATTAACGGAGCTTCACTGTCAGCACCTCAGTTCCTCTTTTAACACTACTTCTCTCTCCATCTCAACTTCAGAAAAAAGTAGATGGGCTGTTCATTTTATGCAGATTATACTACAAAAAAACAATAAACAGCTTCTTTTTTGTATGCCCTAGAAATGCTGCCGTCCCAGTCTTCTCCCTTTTTGTATACTTTTGAATGCCTACCTACAAAATGCTTAAGCAAATCTGTATAGGCCCCTTCCCTTTAACTACTGAAAGGAAAGATGAAAAGGTTTGGCTTCTAAGTCAGAATTGACTTCTGTACATGTAATAATTAATACTAATACTACTACTAATAGTAATTATTGTTACTGTTATTAAATTATTATGCTACATATCTAAAATATATGTACTATTCAGCCTGACAGAGAGAAAGTGTGTTCCTCCTTATTTTCTTATACATGATGTCTTCTTTTTATCTTTTTAAATGTATGGAAATTCCTAGTTATAAAGGATGAGTCAAAGCTTCCCATTGCATGGAGGCAACGTGAAGAAAAAGCAGACAACCCTGAAAATGTGCGGAAAATCATCTAGTCTACTTTAGTTGGACTGACAGTTCCAGAATTAAGCCCTATTAACTGTATGCAAAGTGAAGACTGGTAGGATTTAGGTATATTGGGTTATGTCCCCAAGGTTTTTATGGTCAGACAGGTAGTGGGATTTAGACCTGTCAGTATTAAGTGCTCTGTCATTTTTCTTGAGAGTCAATGGCAGAATTGCTTTGCATCAACCAAGAGTCATTTGAGTGGGGGAACTATAATGAATTAAGCAGATTAATATTAAAATGCTTGCAATTCAATGTGCTTTCAGACTAATGTTTTCCCTGAGGATATTTTCAGCTCTAAGGGCAATAAAATCATAAGCTTAAATATGAAAGCTTGAAAATTACACAGAAGATAAGAAGATTCCTTGTAGAGGAATCTGAGTTTTCTACTAACGAATCACACCAGTTTGCCTCTAGGTTGCTATCTAGATCTAGAAACTCAGAATTTACCTTTTCTTTTACCTGCAGCATTTTGTTCTTTACCTCATTGCCTCATGTCCTGGTAGTGTGCTTGCCATTTGGTCTGCCTTGCCTGCAAAAATCCTGTTCATCCTTCAGCTTCTGAACATGGGATCTCAGATCCAGGCCGCTGCTCAAAAGGGTGATCCTGTAACAGTTCAAGATTCCTTATTTCTTTATTTCCTTTTCTTGTTCCTGCTTTTGATTGTCTAAGTTGTACTTAAGAAAGAGAGATAGTATGGAGAGTTGATTGAGTTCAAACAAGGACATCTGAGTAGTAGAGTAATAAAATAAATTGGTAGTCATCACCGTGGGAGACACTTAGCAGATACTGCTTCCAAGGTCTTAGAGTGCTACTCAACAACAAAATAATGACTCATTAATAGTAAGCAAAATATAGCTTTAAATATCACTGATTATTTTTGTAGTGTAAGGGTATTCATATATGGCAATACCCAAATCTTGTTGCAGAAGGTCTGATAATACTGGATATTGGTATAGAGTATATGTAGGGCATGTACATCCTTGTTTGTTTCAAAGATGTAAGGGAGACTGTTGGTCAGAGTCCTAGTTACAGTACAAGTCCAATGGATCCTGCATATCTAAATCACTTTGCTGTATTTTGTAAGCTCTCAGTCAGGAATATACACCTTTATTTCTTCCTCTGTCAAGAAAATTTCTGTGCAGTTTCTTTTCTTTTGGGGAGACCTCACTGCAGTCTTCAACATCCTAATGAAGAGAAGTGGAGGGGCAAGTACCAATCTCTTTACTTTTGAAAACAGCCTGAAGCTGCATGGGGAAGGGTTTAGGTTGGATATCAGGAAAAGGTTGGGTGCTGAAATAGGCTCCCCAGAGAAGTGGTCACAGCACCAAGCCTCTCTGAGTTTAAATGTGTTTGGAAACTACTCTCAGGCACACAATGTGATTCATGGGGCTCTCCTGTGAAGGGCCAGGACTTGATGATCCTCATGGATCCTTTCCAACTCAGCTTATTACATGATTCTATTTGTGCATGAGTTATTGCATGTGCTGGATAGAGACATACTAGTGGTTTTTATACACACTATGTTGAAAATAGTTCTAACTTTTCAATTTCCTTGAGTTTGTGAAACATGCCCATTTCACGGTATGTTCCTACTTCATATTTCTTTCTTGTTTTACATCTGTCTCTGCGCACCAGTACAGGCTCAGATCAGACAGCTTACTTCCGACTCTATTGATTTAGCTCCAATTAGGACTAAAGAAACTACCCAAAACTTTTTACTCCTATGGAGTGGAGAGAAACAGCTTTCTGCTTCAGCAAATGCTTATACATATTTATTGAATAGCTTCTTTGTGGATGTTATGATGAGCTTGCTTATCAGAGAAAATGACTTGAAGTAGTTTCAGATCTCAGTTATCTGTGATTCCAATTAGAAATTTAATAAATGCTGAAGCTTTTTAAATCTTTTACTTATTCATAATGTAGCATGACAATAAACAGCTGGTGACAGTGGAAAAATTCAATAGGAATCTACTGTCTAGATGAATTTCTTTTTTTTTTTTTCCCATTAGATTGCAGAGCCTGCATCTGTGACCATGACATGTCTAACTTCAGAGAACTCATTATTACTTCCATTGTGCTCTAGCAGTTTTCATCCTTCACAGTCAGAGGTGGGAAACTGCTTTTGAAGAATTTCCATGCTCAAGAGAGGGTAAACATTCTTTTGTAGTTTCATGCTGCAGTAGGCTAGCCAGATCTTCTTAAACAGAATAAAAGTACAACAGCATTAGAGAGACACACCAGTGTTTAATTCTACCTTCCTACAGAAAGATAAACCAACCGTTTTCATACTTTAAAGACTAAATATATTCTGGCTTAAATTTTTAGGAGATTTCTCTGCCTTCTGGCAACATCTGAGGAGCTTCTCTGAGTTTTGCAGATCTGTTGCCAGCTGTGTAGCACTAGTTGAAGGACTGCTGGGTGTCAGGAAATTGCAGTGACTCCTGCAGCGCACGTTCCCTAGGCTTGCACTGCCAGTTACAGTGTTCAAGGCAGCATGATGGACACTTCAAGGAGGCACACACTTGTAGAACAACCAGATATCACAAGTGTATGCACAAGTGCTGCTGACATTGAGGCTTCCAGATCATCCAGTTGCTGGATGTATTAAATACATCACAGATACACTGAATTTACCATACAAGAAAAAAATGCAGATAATGCTGAATTTATGTAATCCAGCTGTTACTCAGGTATTTGCATATGATTCTGTGTGAGGAAACATGGTAATTTTTGACATTTGAATCAACTAAAACTTCTTACATAGCTATATACCATCTCCAGTAATTGTTTCCTCAATAAAGTAATTTTTTTCTGTCTTCTGGTCTTTTTTGCTGTAGGAAACAAACAGGAAATGGTTACTTTTATTCTTTTTAATTATTTTCCCCAATAGGTGGGAACTTACCGCAAACTAGATCATTATCAGGATTATAAGTACTTTTAGCTTTTCAGCTGTGTGTTTACTGTATTGCTTTCTTATGTGAGTAGGAGAATAAGTGGAAATTATTTTGATCTGAAGTGTGCAAAAAGCCATGAAATTTTGGCCCTGGTTACAAAAAACTTACATTTTTGTCAATGACAGAAGAAGTGTACTTTGCACATGGCCTATGAGGACAGGGACTAATTTATAAATAAATGTACAGATAGAGCCACATTTCATGCTGCATTGTTCTTTAAACTTCTGCACCATGGGTTCTGTCTTTTCAGTCTTTTTAAATGTCAGCCGTAAATTTTTCTTTCTTATCTTGAGGGTTGTTTCATTATAATATCAGATCCCAGAGACTTCTAGACTTCTGCATCTTTGAAGCACTTCATCCATCATATGGGCCAAAGATATTATAATGCTTGGCTTGATGCATATAAAACCCCCTCTTACCATGCTTTTGATGCCTCAATGGATTTCTACACTCCAGTTCTCTCAATTAAAACATTGTCTTCAGAGTACAAGATTTAATGTGCTTTTAATCATTTGGTCAATGATTATAGACTTTTCCTTACTGGAATTTTGCCATTCATTTAGAACAAAAAGGTTTCTTTTTTAATGGAGCAAATGTGTTATTTATCATTATCTTTTTCTATAGATGCAATTTCCTAAGAAAAGATCGTGAGTGGAAATAATCCAGGCGTGCTGGTTTTGAAGGTTAAATGTTTTCAGGGGAGATCATAATTAGAGATACCAGTTTCATAATTTTATGGGTTTATTTTCCCTTTGAGCACTTCTGTCTGTTCCAGGCTATGGGAACTTTCTGTCTAAATCAGTAAATTAGAGCAATTTATGATGGCAAATATGAACTGAGATTCCTGTATATCTTACCAAAAAATATGTGTCATCATCATCACTAATGAAACACTAGTGATAAAACGAATAATTTGTACATTTGGAATGTCACACGAAGCAGGCTTTTTTCAGACATAATACATGTTTTCCCTCCAGTGCTTTTTTTTTACCAGTGCATGATTGCCAGCTCCTCAGCAAAACTTCTGCAGCTCCAATAATGGAATTTTTTCTGAATCACAGTAAGAATTATCTCTGCTGGAGTTCAGCCCTGATAAATTCTGTCAGCACAATGTCTATGCCCTGTGAAAGTCCTTTTTCAAGGGTGAATTTTAGTCTTTTGGATAACATTTACATCTTGTAGCTAGCAAACTACTTGTACTTGAGTACCCTTGTGCATCCGAATCATGGCACTGGTGGAAGCTTGCCAATTTTATGAAGAGTAAGATTTTTGTTAAATGTACATTTTATAATACCACTTAAGCCAAAGATAATAGGCAGAGGCTTAATAAAGTAGTTTATCATTGTGAAAATAATTCTAAAAAAATTCCTACAAAGTGAGCAGTACCTTAGAAATGTATTTAAGACTTCAAGACTTGTTTTTTGTAGCTGTCTCCCCTTATTTATATGAATGAAACAACAGAAATGTAACCATCACCGTTTAGAAATTACACATAACAATCATTCATTTGCTGCTCTGCACTTTCCTGTTCTTTGTCACAATGGATACAAAATGGACATAAAGGGAACCAAAAATCAATGAAATCATCTTATCCCTGCCAAGAAGAAATACACAGCACATACTGAAGGTCTGATGTTCAATACAAGGAATTTTATGTTTTATTTAAAGAGATGGTCAGTGACAACTTTAAATATTGTCCATAACACCAATAGTAATAAATAACCTGAACAAATGAGTCCAAATGACCTTAATAGAAATTAAAGCTTAAATTTCTCCTTTTCACACATCTGTGTGTTTGCTTATAGTAAGTGAAACTGTTTTGAAGCTGGTATCTGGGCTGCACCCTGTTTCAGTAGCTTTAATGGCCAAAGTATTAATACTTTTAAATTGCTTTTCAAAATGTTCTGTACCTTCCTAGTTCAATTTTTCTTTTGCATTTATTGTATAAATGCAACATTTTGGAGCACAACTAATTTGTTTCTCTAGTGCAGTTCTGGTTTAAGTGTTAAATCTGCATGCCCAAACTGTACAGAGTGCATTAATATTTGACGTGTAATTAATGTATCCATAGTCACATTTTTGTGAATATAATGCTGGATTTGATTTTTGTTGCTGCAGATAAAAAGCATATAAGGTGAAATTTAATTTACATGAAAATTAGCTTTAAAAAATTGTAATTTAGAAAAACATGTCAGAATGAACTTTGAGAGATCATCCTGTACAATCCTTCCCTAGAGCATGAGATCAGCTGTATTTGAACCAACCCTAGAACATTTTTACTTAATGGGTTCTTAGAAAAGAAAATCAGAACTTCCTTAGTAGATTTCTGTGAACTGCTGGATGGTTTCTACTCCTGGAAAATTCTTCCTCATGTGTAACTTAAGTCATCCTCACTATGAATTAATTCCATATGTTTGTGTATGTATATGTATTATATGTGTATATTTAAAAGTATATGTCTGCATGTGCTGCCTTGTCTCTCTTCTGGGCTAGATGGACTTAAATTTTCAGTCTATAGGTCATATTTTTTGGGGGTTAGATCATTCTTATTGTGTAGGTATATGTATTGTGTATGTATATGTATTATATGTGTATATTTTAAAGTATATGTCTGCATGTGCTGCCTTGTCTCTCTTCTGGGCTAGATGGACTTAAATTTTCAGTCTATAGGTCGTATTTCTTGGGGGTTAGATCATTCTTATTGCCGTCCCCTGAACTGTCTCCATCTGCTTCATGTTTGTTTCCTTGATGTATTGTACCCAAAACTATGAACAGTAGACCACAGGAGGCTTTTGTAGTGCTTGAGCAGATTGGATGGAACAAATGCTCCTTTATTGTAGTTATCTCAAGCCATCCTCCACTGGCAATGTAAGCTAGATAAACCTAATTTCAGCTACTCCAAGAGCCTTGTTTCTAAAATTACAATGAAAACTTTACTAGTAGCTTGTGTTGGGGAACAGTCACACTCCAGTCTCTGAAGTAAAGATAATCTGTACATAGTAATTAATTATTGTCAATGATATTTCAGATATTGTAGAACTCTGAAGGTCACAGCATCAACATCCCTGCCCCACCCCAAGCCTCCAACCCACAACAGTGCAGGGACAGCTGTGTTTGTACGATACACCGTGTGTGTGTACATGTCTGTGTGTTCACAAAACCACTGTACTAATCTGGCCAAGCTTGTTCTTCATACGTTCTCACAAATTAGTGAGTGAAAAATACAGCGAGATTCTTTTGAAGGTAAGACACAAAGTAATGCAGCTCCTGACCTTTCCTACTCTCTTAGGATCAGTGCACCATTGTGTTCAATACTGTCCATTTATTGAGATACTGATACATAGAACAATAAGGCATATTTATTCTCCATTCTGTGACAGGATGGCTTAATCATGGATATGATTGTGTGAGTGGGGGTGCACCCTCAGTAACTTCTAACACATAAAATGTGTTACCTTTACCTTATCATTTTTATTTCTTTGGTGTGCTTTCTCATGTGGATAAATATACTCTGCTGTAAGGGAAAACTTCTTTTTGGTATATTCCTTTAATATTTATCAAAGTAAAAATATATCATTGAGAAATATACAAACTTGATGAGATTTTCAGTAAAGTCAAATTTAAGTCCAGCATTAGAGTTTTGAGTCTGTGTTGCTCTGATATTTTTGAATTTAGAAACCCAGACCACTATGCTAAGCTGCAAAGACTCCCTCTATCTGATGTTTCAAGCATATTGAAAAATCTAGATTGGTTTTAATATATTAATATATATAAATGTATTCCAAAATAGGCGCATATAATCATGGTCATATAGATAATGTTTTCAGTGAGTCTCTAAAACCTTTAAAAGCTAACTCCTGGAAAAAAATTGTGAGTTATAGTCTCTCTCTGCAGAAAATCTTCCATGTCTGTCTTTTAGGCACTCATTTAGCAGTTTCTTACATGTTGCCAAAATGCTGTTCCTGTTTGATACTGCACTGATTTTGGTGGGAAACCATTCAGACACAGCAGCCTATCAAATATTGATCAGTGCTGAGGGCGTTCTACCTCCCCATGGCAAGGACTACCTTGATAATACATTAGACACAATATACAGATATTACTGAAGTCGATCCTGTTGCACTGTATTTTCTGCATTTATCTAAACCTGCCTTTTAAAATTTGCTTGCATATTCTCATGCTTTTTCTGTGTAGTTTTTTTTATTACAGTGGATAACCTGGTGTATATGTTCTGTTCTAAAGCTCAGAATTATCATCCTCTGCTTACTAGTGAGGGTGTTAATACGTATTGTGTGCAGCAGCAGACAGCTGTGTTCAAGAACTGAAACACCTGTAGGTGTAGATAAAACAAACTAAAAAACCTTTTAATTTCATTTTCAGTTCAGAGCTTTAAAAGTTCCAGGGAATTGTATGAAAGTAAAAATTAATCCTAGATTAATGCTAGTATTTCGTAAGTCATATCAAAACCTGCTGGTTTTGTATAGTGTGAATCAGGTTTGAAGCAGTTTGCAAAAACACAAGGCTGACAGGAAATTAAATTCTGAATAAGAAATAAATATCAAGACTATTATGTTGGGGTTTTTATTCATTGAGGAAAATCCCAATGAATTCTGCTGATATTAGAATGCAGTGAATGGGATTGAATATCTCTCACTTGACTATTTTTATATCTGCTAAAATGTTATTATAATAAAATAAAGTTCATAAACTTTTCATGTTTACAACATTTCAGAGCTTTTATCCCAGTTAAAAGCTATCTCCTTCAAAAATAGTTGCAAAACTGTAACATGAAGATGCATCAGGTATTGCGTACATACTAAGAATTTTAGAAAATACTCTAGATTCAATCATGAACTTTTCCTTAGCCTGAAGAAAGTGGTGCCCACTGGGGAGATCAGAAGGAAGTTAATAACCATCTTACTTGTAAGTGGTAGCTATGGTTGATTGTGCCTTGACTAATAATTTACTGAAAAGAAAAAAAGAACCAAAAACAACAACAAAAAACCCCACCCACATGTGAAGTGCAATCTGTTCCTTACTGAAAAATAAAATAAGAGAAAAAGACTTGAAGAGCTTTCAAAAAGGTTACTTCGCAGAAAAAAATGGAGGAACTTCCTTGTACACTTGAAAAGAATGTGGTTTCAGCTAAGAAGAACCTTTTTGTAAACAAGAGATTGTTTAGGGGGTAGGACCAGAACATATACAATTTATATATCAAACCATTAGGCAGCTGGTGTCATCAAAGTGCCTCTACTGACTTACAGAAGGTCTTCGAAAGCATGGTGGACAGGAGAGGCCCTCATACAATCAGATAAAGCAGATTATGGTCCAAATGTGAAAATAAAAGGTACTGCTTTGGTGCCTTTGGACAGTGATGATCATAAGATGAATGTAATTTGGGATAATAATCATATGACTGATGGAATTTGAGACAATTACTTCTTTTTTTTGAGGCTTTTAGCATTTTCCCTGTCAAGCCCCACAGCTTTTATTTTTGTCTGCTATGGTAGAGGCCTTCTGATTACTTCTATACCATTTCTCCCCTAATAGTTTTGTTACTATTAATGAAAGTAAAGAGAGTGACAATAATGGAAATATTACAAAAGTTTGAGTGTCAGTTCTAAAGCATTGTTTGCTGACTCAAAACTTGCTTGAACTAACATAACTATTTGGTCTCCAAAACTGAAATGGAAAGGCAGGTAGAAATAATTTCTTCTTTTCATTAACATATAAATATAGTTCATACATGTCTGATAGATTTCCCTTGTTTTGGTCCTGAAATGAGCGTTGTAGTATAGATGATAAAACACAGTTTGTAAGGGTCACTTGAACATTTTTTTAATTCACATTTATTTAAAAAAAAATGAGGATAATCTCCTTTTAATGAGTTCAGTTTATTAAATTTGGGACTGAAGTAGACTCTTAAGAATTTCAAAGCCAAATAGAAATCATTCAGTCTCCAAAGAGAAGCATATGTGAGCCTATAATTTAAAAATAAACCCTTATAAAGATCATTTTAAGGAAGTTGAATCCTCATTAGTGGCCATACAAATGCAAAATACTGTTTTTTTTCTTCACATGAGGTAATTTATTTTCTGCCATTTCTTCATTTCATAATCTTAACTTTTTTATATTTAAAAATATTGATAATTTTTAAGCATTTTGTTTTAATTTTATAACATTTCATCATTACTTGAATCCTAATTAATTACATTTTGTTTTGAAAATCACAACTTGTTCTTTCTGCTTAAACATTTTAGTGAGCAGGGTTTTTTTGATGGGTTGTAACAGGTACCCAATCAATTACTGTGAAAAGAAGTCTCATGACTGTCAGTTATGTAAAGTGAAGGACATTAGTTGTGTTTACTGTGATATGCTTTCTATGAAGGTAGATTTTGGTGCTAGTGGAGTGTTGGTCACACAGTGAAGGACAAATGCGGAAGATTGTTGTCACAACAGTGGTCCCTGTAACATGTTCTTTCAATGCTGCTGTAAGTGAAGCTGTGGGCTTTAATATCACGACTGTACCATGGTATAAAACACTGATCTGTCTTTACAGAACCAGAACTTCAGGGGTGATTCCTTAGTGCTGTCACAGGTTCCAGTGTGTGAAATTATAGTTAGGCTCAACACCTTCTTGTTAATCAAGAATAATCTTATGAGAAAAGTCCTTGGTGTCCTTGAAGATACAATGGCAAGAATTTCCGCTCAAGTCATCCGAGACAAAATCTCATCTGCAAAACTCTGAACAAATAAGGCATAGTTAGTGATAGTAGAAGATACTTGGAATTGGGTAGATTTGTGCAGAATTCATGAAAAGACAAAAGTGAGAAGAAATAAAATACAGGACAAGTTAGTTAACAGTTTCACTTGTAAATTATGTAGGTTTTCTCTTACATATTTGATACTTAGTTATAGATTTTGTCTTCATTGTTTAGCTTCATCTGATTTCATAAAATGGACAGAAAATTATGAAATGTAGTCATTACCAAAATAATATTATTTCAAAGCATTCAACAGCCTATAATACTTAAGATGTATTTAATCCTTTCCATATTCAGAGTAAATCTTATTGCTTATAGAGATCTGAATATATAAAAATAAATATCTGCCCACTCCTTTGAAAATCAGTGTTAAACATTGCAATATAGAACTTTAAGACAGGCCATACCCAGTGAAATTGGTCAGCATATTGCAGTTGCCTCATGTAAGTTTTCATTTGTGAAACCGTTTTTCTTCGTGTTGCTGATGCAAAATTTTTGTAACAGTGGTCATAGAAGTCAACTTTTCCATAGAAACAACTTGTCATCTAGTCACTTGTGCAACAGTCGTTAGAACAGTCATTGCATCTCAATAAGAAAGTCTCACCCCAAACAGTGGCACAAAACTGAGTTTAAAAAGCGATTATCTATCCCTCTAGGGTGACTCTGAGTCGGTGGCACGTGAGGAAAAGTGCAGTGTGCTTGTGTAAATTAATCTGAGAGAACATTTGGATGGGAAATGGAATTATTATGCAGCATTTATATTATGCTGTTGCTGAAGGCACTGAGTCTTCCTCCATAATTGTAGCCATAATTTCTGCTGCAGCAATATTTTAAATTTTATGGCATATGTGATACCCATAATGCAAAGGGTAGCTATTAAATTATGGGTTTGGAGCAAACTGTATGGCATAGCAAAAATAAATTAAATAAAGTCTGTAATTACTAAGTACAATTTAAATACTATTTGGTTTTTTTTTTTTATTGAGTAAAGAAGGAGTAGCGAACTGTTTAGTTTCTTACAGGGAGCATACAGAAATTAATTCCATAAGAAAACTGTACAAACATATGTTGTTTTGTGTTGTGGTTGGGTCCAGCTACTCGAAATTAACTGGATCCATCTGTTGAGTCTTTCAGCTCACGCATGCTCCTTGTGCACCAGCTTAGGTAGGGTTAATATGTCCTCCACTGCCAAGAGGAAAGGGGTAGCCTTGGTGGCACATGAGTGGTGCCTTGGTGTGGCCCCCTCTATCCCTCTTTAAACACCTTCTTCCACCCCCATGACTTTGATCATCCTCTGTATGAATCTGAGAGTGTAGAAAGGTGGTGATTGTTGGGGTTGCAGAGCTTTGTTTTAAGCTCTGGATCAGCCATTTTCCTGCATTGTCCATGTTCTGAGGAGTTAGAGGACAGTGAGAGCCAAAGGAGGGCCAGCACACCTGTGTCTTGTGACAATGATCTGACCCCAAGGTTTTTATTAAAACCCAGCTGAATTAATGGCTTTTCATGACTGAAAAGGTGGGCTAAACCTGAACGAAATCCTGCTGTGTTTAATTTTCTTTACTGATTCTCTTTTATCTACAGCAGATGAAAGCAAGTAGATTATTGCTAATCTTAAATGAGCTATTTATCTTACAGTGGCAGAGCAGGTGGCCTTTTGGTTAGATGACTGTGAGTTAACATTAGGACACTGAAAGCAGCAGCAAATTATCTACATTATCTGTTCCTGATACGCATCAAAATGCATTGTTCATTCTAATGTTGTTCAGTGCAACTGAAGATATGTCCTGAGATACTTCTGTGCCAGCCGTTTGTGCCTTTTGGAATTGGGATTTTGAAGCTAAATATTACATGCAGATAGGTGTTTCTATTTAATGATTTGGAATTTATTTTGTGAAGGAAGAGTGAACAGAAAAAGGAAGATATTCTTTACTGCATATTAACTTGCATTAGAGCTCATCACTGACTGAACTCCACAGTAGCCACTGCAATAACATTCTAAATAATAGAATGATTTCTGTGTTAAACTGTGTATATTGACTTTTTTCTCTAATTTTTTCCATAATCGGCTGTATTATCAAGAGAATTCTGAAGAAAAGCCCATGATGTCTCTTAATGACTTTTTGAAAAGGCTTTTAATATACAAGAGCTGTATGTATTTTGTTCAATTTTTGTACTATACCTACCTTTGCAGTTTCAGAGACTATGAATGGTCTTGCAGCACTTAATTTCTGTCTGGACTGGCAGGGTAAGATACAGTAGGTAGGTACCTGCTGAATGTGACTGACATCAATTTTTCTTTTCACCCGAGAATCGAGAAGAGAGAGATAGACCTTGTACTACTTATTGCTGTAGAGCAGAAGTGTGGCTCTGTCACACACTGACATGTTTAACATTTAAACAGTTCAGATCTTCTCTCAGGAATTCTAATTCTGCTTCAGCAGGCTAGTCCTGACGTGGTTTCATGAAATGTGAAAGGAGAGGCAGTAAAGAGAAAAGGAAAGGGTATTAGTCAATGCTTTAACTTAATGGCCCTCTGAATTCTAATCTCAAAATAGGACACATTTCTGAGATCCTTTGTTCTATATTTTAGAACAGTGTCTCTGATTGGAGCTACCTGGGCGATTGCAGAGCACAGAGTATAGTGGGGTTGAAGCATCACTATATTTCTGACTTTAAAAGCATGAGAGCAATTTCTCAAACCTGTTGCGTTGTTTAAATCACAGTCAGCTTTCTGCATGATCTGTCAGAGTAAGAGGTCACCTGCTAAGAATTACCTGCATTGTTTTCAAAATAAGGTTGTAGAAAATGAAGAATTTTGAGAATTGCCTAAATTCAAATGCGCTAATATATGGCAAGTGTGCATTTATTTAAGAAATTACGTCATGTTAAAAAAAAAAAAAAATCCATGAACAATAGGTTTCATCCTGGACAGAGCTCATCCATCAAATAAGATGAATATTGAGAAACACATTATTTTCCACAATATAAAGCTGACTACAGTGTATCACTTAAACTTTTGTGGGTTTTCCTCCCTTTCTGTAGCAGAACTTTTCAGCATTTTACAGGGAAGTTTTCAAAATTCTACCCACTTGTATTTGGTCCAAGTTAGCTTGCATCACTCTGTAAGTACATAAATTAGTCAATTTTTTTCTTTCTTTAGGATTTCGGAAAGAGACTCTGCGGTATTATTCCAGTGTCATTTTGTTTTCTAGTTTTGACCTACCTTTTATTGGAAAATGATTATTTTATCTCAAATATTAAGAGGAAAAAGAAAAAAAATGTTCGGGCAGGTCTCTGGTATACTAGATTAAATGACCTACAATTTTCTAAAAGATGATAAATGTGATACCTCATCTTTAGAATTTAGAAAGGAGAAAGCTATGGGACTTGAAGCTGGAGTCTTACAGCAAATTCTTTCAGTCCAAGTTTTTGAATATTTTTAATATTTTGAATACCCTAAGACATTTCTAATAGTGTAATATAAGAATGGAAGCAGTTGAGCCTTACTAAGTATGCCACATCCAACTTTCTTACATAACTTTCAGATATAAATAGAAGGAAATTGAGTTTGGGAGGAACTCCAGCATAAATTAAAACCAAGGGCTAATATAATTTGTAAAATATAAGGAGTGAGACATAAAAATTTAAAAATACTAATATGGATAATAATGGGGATGTGGAGATGGTAAGATGTCACAAGCAAAAGATTAGAAATGAAAATGATAAATTAGTGCAGATATTTTATGTATTTATTATTAATTATCAACTTCTTGGTATTCTTAGCTCTCTGCAATTTAGTGCAATTCATGACTGCTTTCCCCAAGGAACTTAAAAGTCAAACTTGGTATGGAAAATGCAGTTCATTTTCACCTAACATACAGATTAGTTGCAGCTTCATCATGGTCCGCATATATTGGGTGATAAAATAATTCAAATAGTATGTTCAATTTTTGTTCTTGTTGTGTAGTTTGTTTTTTTAAATGGCCTCTGCTGAAAATGGAAGCTAAGCAAAGATCATAAAGGAGGTGCCACATGGTAAACTTCACTGAAGTCCAAAGGAATTACAGCATGTGGTCTTTTACAAAAGACTGAAAATTCCTGCAGTCTCTGCCAATAATCTCACCCCATCAATAGAGGCTAGTAAAGTATCTCTGACCTGGAATTCACCTTTTTATTTTTTTCTGTCATCCATAAGGGTAAAAGAAGACTACAAAACAGCAACACAAGAAAGGAAAGTATAAGAAGCAGTCTCTAGATAACCAATTTTTAAAAAGTTAAATTTTAGATTTCAAATTTTTTTTTTTTTTAATGTATCAGTGTGGTTCAGGACCAACTGAGTTATACTATGCAGACTTGTGAATAAGAAAATCTCCTCCCTGAGACTTCTCAGTAATGGTTATAATAATGTATGTCAGGGTTTTTATTTGACGTTGTTCATGTGGACTATTTCAGATTACTTAAATTTAAAGGGTTTCTTGTTGTTCTGAAACAGATGCCATCTGATATCTTTATATAACTCATTGGTAACATTTCTTTTTTAATTACATATTCAAAAATGCAACTGAACTATTACCATTAATTCAAGAAGCCTTATTGAATCTGTTACTTCTGGAAGTTAGTTTTTACACATAGGGAGATGAAAATTCAACTTCAGTCTTAGTGGATGTGAAGCCTCAGTTCAGCAAGATTTTGAAATTTGTTCCTAACTTTAAAAATGAGAATTTATAAGTGGTAGCTTCATAAAGCTGTTAGGAAGGCAGGGAGGAAGGGAGGAAGGAAGGAAGGGACCTTTGCTAAATTCTTGTCTTAAAAGCGGGAGGAGCTGTATTACATTAAAAAAGCTCTCAGAATAGGAGTTTTTTCTTTCCTCCTCTGTTTTTCTTCAGCCACAACCTGCCTGACTGATTGTTGTGTAGAAGTGGCTTTGGGTGAACACATCTGGGGAACACGACAGCTGCTTCCCCAAGAAATGGGAAAAGGTGTTCTGAAGCCATATCAGAACAGGCTTCTGGATGGAGTGGTGGGAGATACACACAGGGAGTGAAGGTGATCTAATAACCTGGACAGCATAATGTGTTTTTTGCAGTGGCTACTGCAAGGTTGGTATCTTGAAGTCTTACAGGCTACTAGTCCAGGGGCAGAGGAATTCCTAAGGCAACTGAGTGTTGTCAAATATACAGAAAGAGACTGAAAAAACCCCCCAATACTGAACTCTGTCTAGAAATTTTAGCCTGTTATTTAGACTTTATAATGATGAGATAGTTCCTTGGCCAAACATAGCACCCTACTGTATACACTGATGCTAATTTTTTTATTATTATTATTAGAGTAATATTTTTACATTATTATTCATGCCCATATAGAAAGGTCCCACAAGACCAGAGCACAGACATTGTCTTCATCCCATTTGAACAGAAGGAGTATTGTCTAGCTAAACATAATCTGAAACCTAAGAGAGAACATAAGCTCCACTGTTCTGTTGAGGAAGGTCTGCAAATATAAGTTTTATCTTCTTGCCCTGCTCTTATGAAGGAGAACCAAAAGGTTCATTGGAATGGCAAATCTTAAACCATTTTTGAAGGGTTCATTGCTGTGCTAGGGTCCTCTTTAAAAATCTTATCCAGAACACTACTCTCAAGCCTCAAGCAGGACTAGTCTGCTAGGTTAAGAAGGACTCCCAATTATGTTTATAATAAATAATTTGTTGAAGAAAAGTTGCTAGATGTTGTTTCTTTATTAATAGATGGGTTCAGTAGTCGGATGTAATAATTTTCAAAGAGTATTCTAAAGCCTTTGATAAACCCTTCTTCAAATAAGATGTTCATATGTGTGTTCATATGACCTCACTTCACCCTAACCAGTCGGGTGCATCAAGAATAGAGGGAGAATACAGAAGGGGAGATGCCCAGCTAAATAATTTGGAAAGTTAGAAGAATATGCTTTAGATCCCAGGTCATATAAAGTGGGATTACACTTAAGGTTTGTGTTTTTAAAGGAAATCCAGATAGGCAGTTATTTATAGGCTATTCACAGGGTTTTACTAGAGAATATTGAACAGAACTGAAGTTTGCTCAAAACTACAGTGGCACTTCCCTTCCTCTTTTAATTTTTTTAAGCTGAACTTGAAATGATAGTCTATAAAGGAAAGTCTTGGGTATTTGGCTGTTTCAGACTTCATGAAGACAATTATCCCAATCCCTGCAAGGACTGGCATGATCAGTTTCACGACCCCATCACATTATGAGGGGTTTGTTTTTGAAAGTAGAGGAAACACTGCTTTTCAGTAAGTTTAGGTACACCAAGATCAAGAAGGTAGCATGCATTGTTTTCTCCAACATTATGCTGCAGTTATCACAGCAGATTGTTTATCAGTTGGTTTTCCCCAAGACAGTCTCTTTTAAAAGTCAGAGGAGCAAGTAGAAGACTGTGAGACTGCATGGTACGGATGATTTTTTTTCTTTTGAACTATTATAAACTAATCATGAAAGTTTTTTCTCCCAGGTTTTTAACAGATGTTCTTTCTTCAGTTTCTTCTACCACATTGTAAGAATCCAAAATAACTGTAAACCTTGATGGATATTTACTACTTTTCAGTCCTTATCATCTTTCCCAAATCATGCTGATGTTCGAGTGGTAGGTTACAAATTCTCACAGCAGTACTTCCAGACTCTCATGGTATTTTATAGGTTGACTTTTAATGATTGTTAAAATTGCTGCTTGAAAACTGCTGCTACTTTTACAGAAGACATGCAGTATTCAGAAAAAGAATCAAAAAAAGAGGAACTTGACTAGTTTAAACAGCAGGAAGCTTAAATATTTCTCATGGAGAGAACCATTTTTTTAAGCAGAATTTAATGGCTGTTAAACCATGAAGAACTGAAGAACCTGGAAGTTGTGCTGTTGCTAAGAGAGGTAATATCAGCAACACACACATAAAAAAAAAAATCTTAATTTTCAAAAGAGAAACATTTCCCAAAGAGTGCAAAACTCTCTAATATCTTCTTTAGCATTTTAGTTTTCACCTACTTTTAAATCAGGCTCAGTCAGCTATGCTTTATGAAGAATAATTTTACATTATTATCAAGTATCACAGGCAAGCATTAGAAAATACTTTTGAAGTTAGAGCCATCAGAAAAGATGCCCTCTCAATGTCAGTACATTATTCTTCACAATTTTTTTTCGTGATAAAGTTTCAAGCTCAGATAAAGGTGTATGATACCAAGATTTCTTAGGCTAATTTTTACTCGGGCATGTTTATTAAGTGGCAAAAGAACATATATTTTGGATTCTCTGAGTAGCAGCATCCTTGAAATTAAGCTTACAGAACTTCTGCTAAGCCATCATTTCCCATTGTCATGTATATGTCTCAGATTTAACTTGTCTGCTGTATACTCTCAGTATGCCCTTGTAATTTACCCTGATGGCATTGCTGTCACTTACCCTGAAAGCAAGAGGCCAGTCTTTTCCCTGGGCTATGTGGTCGTCAACAGATTCTAAAAATAGTATTTTGTTCCACTGCATGATCCTAATTTAGCTGAGCTTCGTGCCTTAATCATTCCTTTGTGAAAGGTTTGCCAAATCTCAGATCCTCAAACATGCCGTACAGCCCCACATATTCATTTCCTCCATATTCATTTCCTCCATCAGTGTCTTGTGCTAACATTGACTTAATTTGCTTTAATTCAGTGTGTCACTGGTCTTCTGTACAGAGCTTGTTCTCATTGCATATCTCTCTTTCGCTTTAATATTTCTAGAATGATAAAGAATGCTTTTAAGCAATTGTGATTTAGATGGTACCCAAAACTGCATTGAAGTAATTTGTTTTCAGTAGGCATGTCACAAGTGATGAACTTTGATAGTTCTGGTAATCTTGTGTAAAGATTTCTGGAATAATGCCCAGTTACCATAGCCATGTGACTAAAAATGCAGGGGAATTATTTCTTAATGCATCTCTGACCCTCTTTCCTTAATATTATTGCTTATAATCAGCTTATCCCTAAGATTTACATATATTTCTCTTTTTCTAATTTCCATTTTTTGTTATCCAAGTCTGCTGGGAGGAAGGAGAGAGGGGGAGAAGAAAACGATGTGTAAAGAAGTTAGGTTCTTCCATATAACCCAAGTACTTTCCTTCAGTTTACCAGTCATAATTAACACATGGAATACTATTGATAAAAAAAGTAACAAAATTTATCTTATCACATAAAAATGTGTAATGGTGAAATGAAATGAGTTTTAAATATGTTTCCGTTTTCCCCTTCTTCACATTTTTTCTTTCCTTGCTCTTATTAACTACCTCTTCCCTTTTCTATCATGTTTTTCCTGTTTGATGCTTTTTCCTCTTTCATCAGTCTTGTTGGACTGGCTCTGTGTTGCTGTTACTTTTATTAACCAAGTCTCGCTCTCTCTTTGTCTCAAATTTTTCTCCTACTCCCATTACCTTGGGGGAAAATGTATGCTGAAAAAGAACCCTATACCTTCCTCTAGTTCCCCACAGGATAAGGGGATGGAGTCTTTAAACTGTAACTTTTCCATTCCCTGAAATAGATTTTAAAGTGAATAAAGAAATTGTGACCTGAAGTCTGTCCTCTCCTCTACTCTCTTGCCTGAAAGACCTGGAAAGTAAAAAAGAAGAGCAAAACTCCTGCTTTGCTTCAGTGACTGTGTCTGAAGTGGAGAAGTCCTTTGGTACTCTTTAGTTCACCAATATAGATATTCATCTACTATACTGGTGAATTTTGGCGATATAATTGGAATTTTTGAAATTTGAGTCCCATTTGGTTCAAGACTTCAGTTTAAAATCTTTCAGATAAGTTAAACATTGGAAAATACTTGAATTAAACAAAGGTATGCAAATTTAAATCATCTTTGTGTATGCAGTATGACTCTGTTTCAGCTACACATTCACAATCTAAATTCTGTACTGGAACTGACTTTTAAAAAAAGTTCATGTAAAAAGTAACCCATAATGAGGTATCTTCTGGTACTCTCAGGGACAGACACTTCAGAACACTCACTTGAGCTAGTGTACTGGCTGTAATGTTCTGCCACTTTTTGTGAATTTCCAAAACAGTAAGTTCCTAGATCATGTTTATCATTATCAATGAAGCTGACTTCTGACATTAAGGTAATTGCATAAAACAGTCTACATCCATGTTTTTTTAACTGCTTTTTGCTATGGAGGAGAGTGGCTGGGAGAAAACTGGCTATTAAAAATGACCCTTTTACTAATTCCTGAGTCACGTAGCCTGCTGTTTTGGAGCGTATTACTTGTCATGGACTAAATCCATATGAGAGTCCATACAAGCATCTTAGCAACAGAGACAATGAATTTGCTGACATTCCTTAATTTTTTTATTCTGTACAGAAAAACTGGCATAACACTACCATGCCTGTGGAATTTGGGTCTGATTTTGGGTGCATTTCCTTGGAATCAAGTTTTATATGGTGTCTACAAACCTTCAAAGCAATGTCCTGAAGGTTGTCTTCTTTTTCCTCATCCCTCAACTTGGCCAAGGTGCAAAAGCTTCCTCAGTTTGATGTACCCTGACCCCTTTCTGCTGACTTACCAAGTTTTAGATCCCTTCCACATTCTTTTCACTTTACTCCTGATAACACCTTTTCATCATGACTTCAGCATCTTCCAGTCTGCTTGACTGTACGTTCAGGTTCTCATTATCTTTCTTCATCTACATTTAGTGGCATGTGAAAGACAATCATAGAAGGAATTAGTGATATTAGTCCCACCTCACAATTACCTTGCATCATGAATGTGTCCAAGATTTTGCAAAGAAAAATCCTTATGATTTTCAATGTTTGCCATCTTGGCTTTCAGTGAGCTCAAGAATGCAGTAAGTAAAACCTAATCTGAACAGTAGTTAATCATACAGAAAATGTGATAACCAAAATGAGTAATTGCCATCCAATTAAATAGGGCTGCTACTTTCAGCTCTCGACCCATGCCTGTCCTGCACAGGTTTCATTGTGTGGCAACTCAGTGTTCCTGGATCAGCAGTTTACCACTAGCCAGTGTTTGTCTGAATCAACCTCTGTTTCTAAAAGTGGAGCACATTGTAGTTGGTGGGTCTTTTTCTGACTTGCTGTGATGGCCCTATAGCAGGATTAACGTGCTGCAGGATAGGGATGTGTGGACAGCTGGGATGACCATTTCACAGTCCCATTCCAATCCACTTCCACAGAAGAGGATTTTCAGTGAGGGGTGCTGCTTTCACAGGGATATTTTCTAATTAGCTGTAAAGTATTTTTCACTGGCTACTTAACTTTGTTTGTTTAAATTTTACAGTGCTTTAAGTGCTGTGTTTTCCTATGTGGCATATTTTGCATATCTCAAGTTCCCTTTTTATACATTTTGACAATGTACTACTGCAGGAACAGTTTGATGGTAAATAAACTTGACTTGATGATATTACAACAGCATTGCTACAAATTCCTGCTTTCTGGATTCCAGAGTAGTTAAAGAGGCTTTTGCTGCAATCACATAAAACTCAAGTGGAAGATCTAATTATGTTGATTAATTTTGAGCCAAGTTGTTGGTATTTGTTTTCTATAAGTACTGAATTCTTCTATATAGAAGCATCTGCTCTGAAAAAAAAAAAAAAGGGAAATGTGGTGAAGACTATGCAAACAATGATTATGTATCTCTCTTGGCTAGAATTTCCTAGTTCATATACTGTATAATTCCTCCTTCCTTTACTGGCAACTCTTTGAAATAGGCTGCTGTTTGGGGATTTGTTTGTTTGTTTGTTTGTTTGGATTTTTTACCTTAACCTGAGGAAGTGTTTTGTTTACTGGTAGCCTTTATAAGTGACTTTGCAGATAAGGCAAGACTGTAGCAGCAACTGCAATAAACCTTGGTCTGTCTCTCGGCTGTAGCTATGACATCCCAGAGATGACAAAACAAATGCATAGTTTTTAATAGTGACCACTGGAATTGAATGCACACTTGTTGTGACAGGAATTCTCAAACAGGAATACTGCTGTGGATTACAGGACCTGGTACTAGAAATCAAGTTGCAGTTCAGACTTAATTCTAAATCTGTCAAATGGTCAGTTAATCACATTGATTTAAATATTTATATGAATTGATTTTTTTGTTATTGACTTGATTATTTATGGAAAATCTGTAAGTTCATATTTTATAGAAGAAAGGAAGGATGAAATTGCAGTGAAGAAAATCAGTGGCATTCAAGGATCAATGACCTGACACAGTAAACATCAACAGTTTGTCTAAGCAGCAGTGTTACACAGGGATGCCTTAGTCCCCTTCAAATAAGAAATCTGTGGTCTTGCTCTTACAATGTCCAATTTTTTTTTTCTCTCATGTTTTACGTAGGTGATTCTGATACCAGAGTGTAGTCATTTGAGTTCAATGTCTCTGCAGAGAATGTTGTTTACCAAAAAAGAAGTACCAGATTTCTTCTGTTTTTCCAGCTTGCACTGACTCAGTTTTCTCCCATAGATTCTCAAACTGCCTCTCTGCCCATCTTCTTTGGTAGCTTCCAGTCATATTACCTAAACCTTTTAATCTCTGATATAGCCCAATTCAATTTCAGCAAAGAAACTGACTGCAGTTGCAAAACTGGTGATGGTGCCAATTTCTAAGTAGAAAGCAAGCTCCAAATAACAATATGAAAATATTCACTGAAAGAAATTATGCCAGTTATTTTAGTGGGCTGCTGTGATTTCTGTTACCATCTCAGTGGAAAGGGCTGGTAAGGTCTAGTGCCATTACAAATGTGTTACATCATGATACATAAGTTGGTAATATAATAGAGACAGGTTTTTGATATTGTGAATATAAAATAGGAATATTCTTTTTAGTGATAGGAATAATTTCATAAAACCTAATGATAAAACAGACTGAAAATGTTTTGACCTTAGTCAAATAATTTCAACCCCATCAAAATAAGAAAAGGTCATAATGAAGTATTGGTTTGGTAATGAAATTTCAAATGAAATTTGGATTTTTTTTTCCTGGGGCAATTAAAAATGTCTTATTTGTATTGTTTTCATTGAATTTAATGAAACATCTGAATTTCTCTGAAAATAGACTTGTCATTTCTTTCAGTTATTGTTACCTTTTTATTTCAAGCTCTATCAAGACATACTGGAGTTTGTGATTCAAACTGTATCAAATGAGCAGAAATGATGTTGTATCTATAGGAAAATCCTAGTTTGCATTTTCCATGGTATATGGGAAAAATTTTTGTCAATTGAAAAAATTGAAATATGTGCTTCTTCATACTCTTGTAAACTGGGCATGAAACAGATTCATATTACTTGGATTCAATGAACATCATCTGTACTAAATCTGATATCATGTCCTTTCTTCATTTAATTTGGTTTCAATTTTCATTATTCATTGCACATGTTTATTTTGATTTTTCTTAAGCAGGGTATACAGATTTTTAAAATTTCACTGTGAATTATTATCTTTTCATCAAGAACTTCTGCAGTTAACTCTGGACCTGACATATGTTTATATATGCATGTATAAATACATTTATCAGGTGTTTATAAAGGATATAAAAATCCCAAATACATATTTCCTGAGTGTTTACAACCATTAATTTATTTTCTAACCTCCTTTAGGACACTGGTACAATGTTTTTGGCTTGTTTCTTTTAACTTAAGTGAAATCAAAAGACGCAGTGTAATGTGGAAAGTCTCACTGAATTATTAGTATTAGGCATAATGCCACAGGCATGAAATTTACATTTGAGTGTGAAACAATTGCCTTGGCAGAGGAATGCCAGTATGTCTTCTACACAAAAATTTTGAGTTGGGAGATAATGGAGAGGAAATCTAGACTACAGTGCCAAATAGTCAGAGAAGAATTTCTGTTTATCTCTGACAAAAGGCACTGTTATTTTGGCAAAACTCAGAAATTATCCAAATCATGTCACAGTTCATGCAGCCTCCAGAGCAGAGAAGAATAAGGAGACATTTAGTGCAAGCTTGGGCTCTGACATGTGCACTACCCTCTTTGAAATCAAGTACATAATTATATTTAGACACATCTACTGAGTCACCAAAGGGTAACATTGGAAAAGTGAGAGACCAGACAAAAGATTTATTTTTTTCCTAACAGCATTCCAGACTTTGACCCAGAGCCAAACTTTCATGCTCCAGTTTGCCATAGTACATTTCACTTAAAGACGTGCAGCAGCAGCCCATTGCCATTTAATATCACAGTTTTCAGATTATTCTCCTCTAATACTGCTTTTTCCTTCTGAAAGTTTTTTTTTTTTTTTTTTTTTTTTTTTTATTTCTGTTTGCAATAGTTTCCTTTCGCCAAGCCAGAACAGACTGGGTGAGTCGTTAGGTCATTTTGTGGGTGTTTATTCTGGGGGACACTAGATAATTGTTAATGCAAACAGCACTGAATAAACAAACAGAAGCCCAAGATGTATTCATTCAGTTAATATTGCCTTGTGGATCACTGACTACTGAAAAATTGTTGTTTATAGAGTGAATCATTAAGTTGGCTTGCATATTAAATATGCTTGCCACTAAAATAATAAATTATGACTGGCAGATAAATACCATACTTGTTTTAACCAAGACAAAATGAACAAAACATTAAAACCATGTTAGCTACTAATTGCCAACTTCAATTCTTTTGAAGCATGAGCTTTGCTAAGAGGTGGTCATTTTGTTAAAAGCTTTGTCAGGTAATTATTTTCGTCCCTGCCAAAGAACTGCACAGGTTTGCTTATTCCAAAGTTCATCTCAGTCCTCGCACTACCAGATAGATTGAGGTACTACAGATCCCCCTTCATGTATTGAACTTTGTGAGGGGATATGAGGAAGTGCTTGAATCTAGAGAGCGTCTGTTGCCAACTCGCCGAGAAATTTTTCAGCAAATGAGTCCAATATGTAAATTATTAAAAATCATTATGTTAACTGAACATAAGTAACTCAGTGTTCAAACAAAATATAATTCAAGCGTGCTGGAAAGCAATAACTGAATGAGGGTTTATTAATCTGTAGTTACTCAACTTCTCCTTTGATTTACTGTGGTGTCTGCATGCCTCTGACCACTCTTCCAGTACCAAACACTTTGTGGCAAGCTCGATGGAATGAAAATGCCTTTATGGAATTTAGATTTGAAGTAATGTTTCTCTTTTTCCACAAATATTTTTGTTTCCTGTAAAGCTATGCTATATGTAAGGATAATTTCTATATCTACTTTCCCTATTTATAGACAAGGTTTGGGGTTTAGTTTTAATTATTGCTAAAAAAAAAAAGGCAGGGTTACAAAGGTATGTATGTTTAATTTCCTAGCATACACAATAAGGACAGATATGATTTTCTTTATTCATTTTCACAATGTAGAGCCAATATGTTGGCAAAAACGGAGGCAGAAGAACTTGGAAAGGCAAACATTAGTTGTGAACTATTATCATAAGTAGTTGCTGATCTGGGATTTGTGCCTTTGAAATATGGTTTTAGTCTCTTTCCCCATTAGCAGTTCAGACATTTCTCAGACAATAAGAATTTCTTGTGATTTGTCTCCATCAAATAAGACATATACAAGCTGCAGTGATATCATATGCTATGAAACTGCATTTGATAATGCATAATTTCTCCATAAACTTGGTATTTGTGCATACAGTATTGTATTCTTACTTTGCACCAGTAACCTTGAGAATGAAGTGTTTGCTCCTTTTACTTCAATAGTATTTCATTTGGCTTGTGGCATTTCCTACACTTAACAAGGTGTCTCTTGCTGTTGTGTGCACAAGAAATTTTCTTTTTGTTTGCTATCTTATTTCATTAAGTATACTGAAGTATTCAGTCATGGAAGTACTTTGTGAAATTACATTTATTATACTACTGGAGTATGACCTGATTTACTGTAAGAAGATCAGAGCACAGCTCAAGTGCTCAGTGCATTATCCTAAATGAAGCTTTGTCTCTGAGGGCTGCCATAGGCTTCATCTTTGCTGTTACATTTTAGCCACTGATTTCCCTTTAGAGCACAAATGGCATAATAATACTGCTTGGTAAATGTTTCTTCAGCATTGAATAACTGCTTTTCCTGCCAAGGGGGTGTCAAAGTCTCTTCCCAACCTGTCTGTCACACACTGTTCCTTTTACATCCATCAGCAGAGGTGAGCTAAATAGGTCTGATAACTCAGTTTTGGAGGAGATGCAGATTGCAAGTCAAGTTGAAAGGACAGCAAGTAACTTTGCAAAGCTTGCTTGTTTACATATCTTTGATTGCAGAGGTTCCCGGCCCCTTTAGAGAAAGCGACACTGTTTTCCTTTCTCTTTGAGTGATACATGCTGTTCATGCCTCCCTCTGTGCCTGCAAACCAGGCTCTGTCCTGAAGCTGTTTCCTCTGCACCTCCTCAATTCAAAGCCACAGGCAGCTCCTTTCTCACATTCTGAAGCACAGTTTGTCCCAGAGCAACCTAATGGTGGGGAGGGGCAAAAAAAAAAAATCAAGTATTCAGGATGAAGGAAGCTCCTAGGAGAGCTGGAAAGTTGCTCAGGTGCAAGTGGCTGTGATTTGGAGATGGGGTTGCAGAGATTAGCCAGAAGCTTATCACAGATATCTGTAAGCAGTGGGTTTCATAGTTTGTCATTTTACAAATGTTTTATTTTTGAAATTACTTAGGTTTATATTTGCTGCTTTTTTCCATGTATTACAGGAGGAGACAATTAGTAATCATTGGGGCTTTTACCAGCATAAGATACAACATTTGTGCATGATGCATGATATGTATTCCTGTAATTTAATTATCTGGAGTGTTTATTTGGGGTATAAATGCTGGAAACAATGACATTTCTGAGATGATTTATGAGGTACTGCACTTTGTAATCAAACCTTCTGTGAGCTGTTTGTAAAGTATCAAGTGTTATGAAATTGCTGATAGTCAGAAAAAGAACATTGATAATGGGCTTACATTCTCTGTGCAGCTGCAGATGAGAATCGGTAGGAAATACAGGGGAGCAGAAGCAGTGGCAGCTATATTGCAGAGATTAGTAACTGAGATGTTGCCTGCCTGAGAAATACATAAACTCTCTGCTATGAATTTGATTTTGTGTTGAGAATTATGTCGCTCCAGCTTTACATTTTAGACAATATTTTACAGTTAAAAGTTCTTTTTTTTTCTATGTGATAATGCAAGTATTTAATAATAAGTAAATAAATGCATTATACATAAAAACCAACAAGAAGACAAAAGGAGTAATACTGAGGTGTGGAAATTACCAGGGTTGGACAAGGTTTAGATCAAGAGTAGCTAAAAGAGAATGAAAGTGGAATTGTCATTGACTGTAGAACAAAAATTGCCCAAACCCAAACTTTGCAGAACTTTTATTAATAAGGCAGAACATAACACAAGTGAATAAACTTTTGACTGCGGTAGGAATTAGTTACTTGCCATAATCAGGGCAGAAGAAAGGAGAGCACTGTGCATTACTTCAGTTTATGTTTCAAAGATACATCTCTTGTAGTTCCAGAAGGCTAAGAAGTCCTCAGAATATTTGGCTAGGTGAGCAAAGTCTCTTTTCCACTTCAGCTTACTCAGCTGAAAAAAGTGTTCATAAAGATTATGAGGAAGCATACTTTGTAACACAGTGACTGACCCACCAGAGAGAAAATCTTTGAAACAGTAATAGTGACCTTGATTTTATGAGCATTTTGAGAGCAGAATTACAGATACAGTTCTTTATTGGATCTTACTGTTCTTGTAAAGCTGATAAGGAAGGAATGATGATGGGCCCTTTTTAAATTTCTGAATTGTAACCTAGCCAACCTAGGCTATCTCTGCTAGAAATTAGTCTAGAGCACAGGCTGTGAACCGGGCAGAGCTCAATAAATAGAGGACTTTAATCTCATACGTGTGCTGTTTAATAAAACTGCATTCAGGGCAGCAAAATAAATCAAGAGACTTAATGAAGAGATAATATTATTATTAAGAAGTTTAATTGTAAGTATTAGGACTTAATTTTTGTACTATGTGAGGAATTTTAAATTTTATTTTAAACTTAGGCTAATGGTGCAAATGTTGTGTTGGAACTTTGAGTACTATACCTATACAAATAATTGCAAGCACATAATTAATACAAAAAACGAACAAAATACTTGATGGACAGAATTTTGTTACAGGATTGGTTTTTTTCCAGCCGTTGAATGAAACTGCTGTTTTGCCCAGGACTGTTTTGTGTTTCCTGAAAATGTTACTGACTCATGCATGAGTGTTTTTATTGCAGACCCAGCAGCAGGACACTGTTATTAGCCTCTGCTAACATCCTGTTCCAGTGGCTTTATCACATAAATAAATGAATGCATAAGTGTGCATTGAGATGAATACACTTTAGGTAAAGGCCAGGCAAAGTAATAATTGCAGGATTTGGTGTGACATTTTGCCAGCACTCGCACATATTCCTGACTTTTCTAACATTTGTTTTTCAAATCATAAATATTTCTGCAAAGTAAGCACACTGTTAAATGGCAGCAGCTTCTGCAGAGAGATTAGGTGCATTAATAAAATGTGAGACAAAAAGTACTGGCACGTGATGGTTTTTAATTAGGGGAGAAAAGAAAAAAAATGTTCTTTTCAAAGAGAGGGAGTGTTCTGAAGAGCAACACTTAATTGTCTCTCTTTTTATTACTTTTGAGTATACTCTTACTTTTGAAACAAAAATTGAAAACACACAAAAAAAGAAATTTACATTTGCAATAAGAAAAGTATGTGTGACTGTCCTGTGAAAGGGAGGAGGTGGTGGGAACCTAAGCATTCTTTTGATTCTATTCAGTGAAACCTGGTTGTGTACTTTAGAAGAACCAGGAACAACTTCTAACATCTTCCTAATCCTGTTGCAACTTTGATCATTTCTCCTTTTAAGCAATGGCTATAACTGGACCTAGCAAAGAAAAGTGCAATTGCTCATCTCAGACAGATAACTTTTATGTTTTGCTATATCTTTTTCATTCTAATGAAATCTTTCTCTCCATTTTAGACAAATATCACTTGCTGTGTCATAGCACATGGATTTCAGGACTGCCTGTGAAGAGGTAGGATCAGATTTTTTTTTCAAACAATAGTAGAATGAAAATCAATGAACTTTTTATATATAATCCTTTTTATATGCCAGATACTTTTTTTTTTACCCTTTTTTTTTCCTTCCCCTGAAATTTTAGGAATGATATAATCAAATGTAAGTTATTCAGCTGATCACTTCATGGTGGCAGATGGACTTTGTAGTAGAAGATGAAAGAATTTGCGCAGGTGTATTCATCACTAGACCTCACCTCTGTTCCCATTTACCTCTTTAGGCACAATGAGGTGCAGGTACTTAGGTTTTGTGTGAGCTTTGCTCTTCTTGAAGTGTTTATATCTGAAAGCCCGTGCATGAAGAAAAACATCAATGGAGTCAGGAATCTGTTTGGTGCTTCTCAGCACAATCAAGGGGGAAATGCAGAAGTATGGGAAAAAGGTAGGGGGGAAGGGGAGCTGTGAGGATGACCAAAATGAAAAGCATTTAGTGAGGTAAAAGAGTAATTTTTGCCTAGAGTTATTTTCATAATGTCAGTACAAAGTACTTCAATCTCCCTCCACTAGAGATAAGGGAAGTGCTTTCTGTGTTCATACTAATTTGCCCTAAAGAAAGCAAATAAAATGTATTTGCAGACATTAGCAAGGGCATCTTATTTACTCAGTGATTGTCTATGAACAATTGTTTTAATGTGATTTTAACAACTTCAGCAATTGAGACACAGTGAGAACCATTTACAGCAAATTATATAATGATGTTAATGCATTATTGTCATTTAAAAATCATGGCAATTACCTGTACACTGAAAACCACAAACAGCATTTATGAAGTTAGGACTGAAAACAAGAAAACTGGCTAGAACTTTAAGTATGACCATGATCCTGTGAAAAAATAGAAATGAAGGGATGGGAACAGCACTAAAGCAAGAACTAACTGCAGCTAAAACCAATTGTGACTTGAGAATCAGTTGGAATAAATTAGGGGAGAAGAGAAAATACGCAGACTAAAAGAATATTAAATCATGACAGCATTCTGAAAGTAGTAGTAGGGTCAAAAGCTAATATTGAAGTGAAGCTTGCCTTTGGGAAAGAATATTGTGATGTTTTTCCAGGGTGGTATGTGTCAGGCTCTAATACCTCAGAAGATATAAACAGTATAAATTCTATGGCAGTATATCTCAGATTATTTGCATGGAGGAAAGCATTCTTACTAGTTTTGAGGTTTGGCTTTTTGGATAGAGTATTTTCAGTTGGAAGGGACCTGCAGTGATCATCTAGTCCAACTTAACTGCTTCATGGCTGACCAAGAGTTAAAGCATGTTATTCAGGGTGTTTTGGTTTTGGTTTTATTAATAACATCTCTTTTTGAATGCATTTATTCAGGAAAAGAGGAAGATACATATTATTTTCATAGTATTTTATGTTGTTATTCTTTAAACTCTATAGACTACTTATTGGTGATTAACTTCACTCTGTATCTAGTTTCTAATGGGGCCATTGATTTCAAATTTAGGTCTTTAAAAATCAGCTGATTTGTTGGAGCTACCATGGTAAACAAGGGAAGGAGAGGATGATTCCACCCACCCTAAAGAAACTCCATAATCTGGAGACCGCAAAGAAGATCCTTTAACTAGGATTTAGATAAAATTAAATGAGGTGGATTCAACCCCAGTTTATATGCTTTGTGTAAAATGGGGTTTTTGCCACAGAATCACTGGTGTCACTTCCAAGACTATGGTCTATCTCTTTCCTCCCAAAAAGACATTAATAAAATACAGATTTTCAACCTACTTTCATCAAATGCCTGTGTCTGAATAAATAACCAGCAACCTTATGCTTGCACAGAGCATAATTTTTAACTAAAACCTTAACACTATCATTGCAATGCATCATCCTCTTTGGTTTTTGTTTGGGGGAAAATACAGTGAGCTGGATCTGAAAGCCCAGGAGAAAGGAGGCTGCTGCAGCTCTGTATGCCCAGGTCCAGACGGCTGTGAGGGTGAAGACACACACAGGGGTGGAGCACACATATACACCACATGTATCCATATATATATATATTTATGTACGTGATGGGCCACACAGATCCCATACCAACACACAGAGCGCTCACAGACAGCTCCAACACCCTCATCCTGTTCCCCTCTCTGGCTGAGCAGGATTGAGGTCCACTCATGAGAGTATATGTATATGTATATGTATATGAATATGTATATGTATATGTATCTACATTGTGGGTGCCTCCAGCAGTGGGGCTGAGACAGTTGTAATAATCCATTCTGTCAGGTATTTCAAGTCCCAATATATACCTTTCAGCTATTACTTCTAATAAAATTTTCTTAATGCCTTAAAATTTGCCAGATTTGTCACCAAAACTTCATCTGGTACTTGAGCTTCTTAGGAAAGTGACGGTAGTGGCTAAGGAAAAGACCATTGTGGCACTACACCCTTAATTAGCTTGTGGTTCTATTCCATCTTGGCACATCTTTGGCACTAGTTTAGTCACTTCAAGCCACAAACATTTTGCTGACATTTTACTTATTTAACTATTGACACAAAAGATAAAGTAGCCGTAGGCTTTGCTCCATGTATTTTTGTTTAATTGGTTCTCTAGTCAGTGCATGTAAAACTTTCAGGCTTCTATCCCCTCCATCTCCTATTGTATCAAATTCTCAATCATACTACATATGTGGGAAAAATTTCTCTAGTCTTCTATGCCAGAATAGTTACCAAGAAGTTTTTGATAATGGCGATAAAAGCTTTTGTGAAGCATCTTGACTGTTTGGTCTTCCTCTTCCCCTTCTCATTTTCTTTCATCTCCATATCCCAGTGCTGTAGCCACTACACTGCAGAAGAACTGAGATTGTTCTCCCAAACTGGTGAATGCAGCTCAGATTCTTGTTGGTACTTCCATCCTTACTAATGGCAGTAAATGGTTTGAGCTGAGTTCCAATTAGCATAAAACCAACATTTTCCACATAGATGCACTGGGGCTAAAGGATGTTTTTCATGGTGTGCATGACATATTCAATTTTTTTTCCTTAAATGACTTTTCATCCTAAGTAACTGCTGCTCTAGTGCACTGGAGGTCTCTCAGGGAACCTTAGGTCTTTCATAGTACTGATGCTTTCATGCATCCCTAAGTTCTTCTAGTGTCTACTAGAGGGATTTGGTTTGATGTTTGGACCCTGAAATGGTCTTGTCTCCTTGTAGGTACCTGCATGTGCACTTCGTGCCTAAGTTCCTACTGCAGATCTGGTTGGAGCAGTCAGTTATTTTAATGAGAGGTTAAACACATATATGTAGACAGGTAGCATTTTTTTTCAATCCCAAAGTGATTTCTATGATCCTAATGATTATTTTCTCCCCCAAGCATCTTATCTTTAGGCTGTGCTGCTTGCCAAGGCATCTTGAAGTAGTTTTATTCTGCAAGAGAACACCTTCCATGCTAGGCAATTCAAATGGCACTACAAAAAGAAGGCTATCTTACACACATTTTTTAAGGGAAACTACCTGGTATCTGAAGAGAGGATTTTCTTTCTTTTTTTTTTTTTTTTTTAAATTTTTTTTTTTTTTTGTGTGTGTGTGTCTGGTTTCTCTGCTTGCCACTTTGGGAAGTTTTTCACTGTTTCATATTTGATTATTCAGTATTCTGTGCTCTTTCCCCTCACTGATCAGCAAATGTGTCCATTTTGTTGGTTCTTATATTTAACAATTTCTAAACCGTAAGACTATCCAGCTCCTCTTTTACCCTTTATCCTGAGCTTTCTGAACTTTACAAGAGCATAAATCATAGAGTCACTGGGTTCTTAAAACACTCTCCTGTATGTACTTGACCTTATTCTATATTCTGAAAACTATCTCTTGGAAGATAACCTCAGTCTCTGACATAATACTGTCCTCTGCAGTGAAAGTATCCTTCTGTTGAAATTGAAGACTTGGGATGATGATAATGCATTAGAACATTTTCCCCTGTAATTTCTTTTTTTTTAAAGTTCATATTTTCCATGTACTTTATGAACAAGCTGCATGAGCAGCTTTCTAACTTTTCTAACTTTTGAAATGTCATTCTTTACTTCTAATAGCTTGGCTTCCCTGCCCCCCCCAATATAACATCAAACTTATTTAAGTTAATAAATTCCCAGTTCATTTTCATGCTTGCACTCTATTCATTTGTTTTCACAGTACTGTCCATTTGAAGGATTAATTTGAATTGGTAAACTATTTGTCTTCTGCTTTATGAATCCTATAAATATTCTTGTAGACTTCACAAACTTTATAATTTGATAGGTTCTGTTATTCAAAGGTGTAGGGACCTCTATTTCAACATCCATCTAGTTGGGGTGGGGGGTTTGCCTGCAACAAAACGTGTTTTAAATTTTAAGCCATTTTTAACTTCCTCATGAATTTCTTCCCTAAATCTTGTTACATACTTTTATGGTCTGTTTCTAGTCACCTTTATGCAATTTTCTGATTTACACACTTCAGACTAAGCTGCTGTTTTCCTTTGTTTATAAATCCCATTAAATAGCAATACTGATATTTCTAATACCGTGGGTTTCTAGGATTTTTCTTAAATGAAGCTTCAGCTCATGATTTATTCTCAAAATCACAACATGGAAAATGACTGGTAAATTACAATGTATGTGAGAATGTCATATAATAAGTGAAGTAAATTTGAAGAAACATACATGTTCTCACAACAGCCTTCAATTTCATGTTATCTTACCTCTTAGGCTCAACTTCATAGTCACAGTGAGCTCATTGGCAATTCAGACATCAAAGTGGCATCCTTACAGTGTCACAAAAAGAAAATTTTTGCTCTAAAAAAGTACCTTAGCTTAGTAAGAAGCTCATATATATACATATCCCTATAAATATATATATATATTTCAAATGTCTAATTTATATTTGGTATTGCAGAATGTATGAAACAAGGACTTTTCTCTATAAGACTTCATTCTTTCAATAACATCACTTAGAAAGAATACCACAACAAATACTTACCTGGCAAATACCTGACAAATCAAAGTAAAATAAGTTCAAGTCCAAATTCAGAATTTCTCTGCAGTTCTTTCAGACTGGAGTGTAAAATTCATATGCAGGAATGGACTTGCTGTCTTTTGGATTGCAAAATGTTGGTATCTGATTGAAGAGGCTCTGAATGACAAGCTGAACACATCCCTGTGTGTCTGGGCTGCATTCCAATTTTTTGACAATATAAGTGTTTTTCACTTAAGCTAGCAATATCTCCACAGAATGTTTAGCTGGACTGCTTAAAAAACATCCTCTATATGGTTCTGACACATATTCCTGCCTCTTGAATCCACTGCTATTACCTCCTTAAATCCATTGCCATTACCTCCTTAAACCTCTGATTCAATTTCCTTTTTTAGTATTATACCTACAATTATGAAGCAGTGACAGGCATATCTCCAAATACTCAGAGGTCAGCCTCAGTTCAAATAAGCATCCAAAAGGGTAGATATTAATCTGAAGGAGCTAGGTACACATTTAAGGCAGTTTTGCAACCCATACCCCTTACTGCTATCATGTTCTTGATAGTGGAAATAAATTTCAGGGCTTAAAACAAAATTGCAGAGGCTTACTTTATTTTAGGACTAACAGTCAAAGTAGAAACTAAAAATCCAGGTCACCTTGCATAGAAAATGTGCTGAGATTTTTTTTTTCCTTTTCTTTTCTTCCACTTGTTCATGGACTAAACTATTCTGGGATATCTGTTGAAGTCTTCCTGCTGATATGAAACTAGGAGAAGCGAAGCTAAACAAACTGGTTTATTACTGTAGGGCCAAAGACATAGATAAAGTAGCATAAAGGAAAAGATATAGCCATGTCTTGAAAATTAATGACAAGTATTTAAAATTGCCTGAAATACTGAAAAAGTCTCTTCCAGAACAAAACATGGGAAATGTTTTAGAATTTCTTTTCCCTTGTCATAAATGACAAGAAAAACCAAAGACATAAAATGAAAAAAAAAAAAAAAAAATTCTTCAGCAGAAAATCTGCCAGCAAACTTTTTTAGGCCAGATAAATTAAAAAAATATTTCTGTTGGAAATTCTGCAGGAAATTGATATTTAAATGAACAGGTAACTTTAATGATGTTTCTCGTCCAGTATTTATTTTGGTATGTGTTTTGTATATACTCTGCTGCTAGCATAAATGTATGAACTGTAGTTTTCACGTGTATTTCCTCTGAAATGAATTCTTAAATATTTGTGATGGCCATTTAACAAATGTGAAATGTTGGGTTTGGTATGTAAGCATTTCTAAATTCCTTTTAGGAAAGGAATCTTTAGGCCAGATCTCTTACACAGCCTGCATAGATAATGTGCTGTAAGTCAGGGTATAATTTTTAAGTGGCCTTTTTTCACTGCCCTGTTGCTAATAATGATCAGAGTGTGACCATATTCTTGGGAGAAGCAGTCTGCTTTAAGGGCTCTGCCAACCTGTGCTGTTCTCTGATAGTGACCTGAAGCAGAAGGTTCACCACAGACTGGTGTGGCAAAGCAAAGGGAGATCAGTTTTCAGCCCCTCTTGTAATTACATTAGTTCAGGAACTGTAAGCAGTTCCAAGGACATCAGCTCTTGCCACATCAGTGTTCTGAACTAACTCAGCTTAAAACAGTGTGGAATGAAATGACAGAGGCAGCCTTGTGCAGATGCAACATTCACTGCATCTGTTACTTAGGTACCACTCCCTTCTTTCATCATTGCTTTTTCTTGAAGCCACAGGTTCTTCTCCCATATGGAAACTCTTTCCTTTTCACCTCTTTACAATGCTTCCATATGCATTCCTTAAACACACCTCCTCCGCTTCATAAAAATGTACAACTTCAAACACTCAGTTTTCTTCCCATCTTTGCAACAGGAGCCCAGCTCTATAAGTAAGATGATGTTCTTGGCAATTTGGGCTCAGTCAAGGTGTATTGGCCTAACAAACTCTTACCAGCCGGACTCTGCTTCTCTCTGCACGTCTTCTGTGAGGTGTTGCACTGCAGTGCAACACATTTGAGCACAAGGGGATGCCTTGCATGGCCTTGCACATGGCCCAGCAGCTCAGCCAATGTGCTGCACGTGTCTTTTTGCTGTAAGACAGGAGTAGGGCTCAGCCCTCTGCCAATGACATGCAGAAGGCTTGAAGGGAAAAATTTTAGCACAGCCTCACGTGGACTCTCTTAAAAATTGGTATCAGGAACAAAAGCTAACATCAGCCTTAGCTCTGCATTCCCACACCTCACACACACATACACACATACATGCACGCCACAAAGGCTCTTCAAACGTAAGAGAGGGCAGGGCTATAGGCTAGACAGCTGATCAGAATAATTTTGCTGGGGCCACGTGAATAAAAAATGTTGATGTGCGTGGCAATTTACATGAAAGTATATATACAGGTTGTCTTCCCTAATTTCCAGCTCTGGAACATGAACTCATATCTTTATTTGACTCATTTTATGGAATACTTTGAAGGGGGTGGGTGAGAGCAGCAAGAAAGAGGTTTCAACAGACAAAAATGGAACAATTAAATTCCAGTCTTTGTTCTCAAGGTCTTCTTTTGAAGTTACCTAATGAAACTCAACTACATTCTTCTCCTTTAAATGGTTGTTAATGCTGCTCTCAGGTAGGAGAGGGAAGGAGGTAGTATAATTGAAGATTTAATTTTGAACTGTATTGTAAACTAGCTTTCATAAAATCCAACAGCAAGAAAGTGGTTCATTACATTTTAGAATGTCTGATGTAAATAAGGTCCCTGAGTGTGTGTGATCACTCTTTCCAAGGTCCAAAATATTTTGCTGTTCCCAAGCTTGATTTGCTTGTTCAGGCTGAATAAGCTCAGCTCACATGCATTTAGAAACTGACTTGAATTTTAATTTTATTCTAATGTCTAATTGTGCCTGCTGTGGTTGCCTCTAATTCCTATGAAGTAGCCCCTCACCTTTTGCAGAAAGACTCTGGAGATTTTATAAGGTTATTAACCAAATCAGAAATGTGCAATCAAGTAAGGCAGAGTTACTATACCCAGTGTATGAGAGGCAGAATTTGTTCTATTGCCAGTTATCCAGGGAGGAGGAAAGGCATGTTGCAAACTTTGCTGTAGGGGAAAGGCATTTTATAAGTGTTAGCCCATTTATTTGACCATAGTTATTTAAAATCCACATTGTTCAACTTTCATTGCCACTTACTGCTTACTTCACAACTCCAAGGAGAGAGGAGGAATCTTAGTGTGTAAAGAAGTTCCAAGGACATAACCACTCTTCATTTTAATATTGTAACATTTTGTGTATATGAGAGGGAATTTTTCAGTGGTACTTGAAAACCTGACTCCTTCTGTGATCCGTTTGTCTGTGCACGTCACTCAGTTTCTCTCTCATCCCATTAAAAAAAACCCCCAAAAATACACCTTAATATCAGAAAAACAGTGCAGGGTGACTGTTGACCAGAGGTTTGACTGACCTCAGTGTGAGTTCAGTGCATGGAGCTCTTCATTTTTCTCTTCTTCTTACCTAGTTTAAAAAGAATAAAAGCAATGTCAGAGCCAATTTCAAAGTCATGGCTGAGTTATACACATTTGTTCCTGGCATTCGAGGAAAAACAATTTCCAAAGTTTGAGTGCTGATTATGGAGCAGAAGTGACAGAACAGTTTGTCAGTGGAGAACATTATATAGAGCTATTTAAAGATTGTCCTCGACCTTTCCACCTCTTTTAAAGCCTCCTGAGAGAGATTTAAACTTCTCTTTTGCCAGTGGCCTACTGTCAGTTCCATATTTGTGTTTGTTCTCTCCATGCTATGGATGTAAGAGCACATTGTGGGAAGATCTTCCAAATCCTCTTTTAGACTCTCGTCTGAGAAAGAGCCCTCAGATTCAGCCAGGTCAACCTTGGCACTTAAAGTTCAGAGAAATACTTTTCTTTCCTTGATCTCCTCTTAAGCCAACTTTTTACAGATGGTGGATTGAAATCTGACCTCTATGAAGACCGTGAAAGTTTTATTATTGTCACTGACAAGTCCAAGGTTTTAAATATTTTTATACGTGGGTTTTCTTCTGAGATACATGTGTGTATATATCCATAACTATGTGTATCTAAATAAATACTGTAAATACTTATACCAGTAAAATACTTGTAAAGCTAAGTTTTTAGATTGTTTGTAAGCAGATTTCTCATATAAAAAAAAATGCTCTACCAATAGGAATTTTGTCCACTGATTAAGTGTTACAAAGAATCCTATTTTCAACATCACATTCAGAGAAAATTAAATTCTGATGGTACTTTCTGTAATTCTGGTGATAATTCTGATGTGCCAACTTTTTCAGTTCTCACCCTCTCATGTATAATGCCCCAAAAGATAGTACAAGTAGGTACTACCACAAAGGCACTGTTAATAGCTGAAAAATCATTTATTATATACTGAAGAATCCTACAGAATTCCTGATCTTTAGTCATAAATGTAAAATACAGAAATGGAGCAAGAACTAAGTTACTACAGTCTTTGATTTATTTTCTCTTATTCTTAGCTCAGCATCCTCATTTGAAAAGGAACATAAAAAAGTTATGACTGGGTTCATGTAGCTGCTGGTACTCACATCTGGCTAGTTTGGAGGTGTCATTGCATGTGTTTATGTGTCAAAAATGGTGTAATATGTGGAGGATCAGCTTTTATTTCACATCCAAGTGGGGTGTTATCATTTAATGAAAAGGTGGAAAGTAAGAGCACAGCTGATTTGAAGCAATTTGAAAGGAGTTTCACAAAATCATCATGGGTGAAATAGCACCTGATTGCAAAATCTGCCTTTACTATTTACGACTGTAACATTTGTTCTCTCATAGTCTAAACACAGTAAATACAGTGATCACTGAAAATAGTTTTGGGTATTTGTTAAAATTTTTATGGTGACTGTACCTTTCTGATTCAAAATACCGCTGCTAACAATGCTAGGTGCTAACTGAAAAACCCTGTTTTTTTTCTTTATTCCTTCCTTTGAAGACAAAGACAGGGGTTTGTTTGCTGCAGGATGGTAACCAGGAGCCTTTCAAAGTGCGACTGCACTTAGCCAAAGATATTTTGATGATCCAGGAGCAGGATGTGATCTGTGTGTCTGGTGAGCCTTTCTATTCTGGTGTAAGTAGTTTTTATTTCCTCTTTAAGATGTTCTTTACAAAGAAAAAGTGCTGTGTGGGTGCATACACACATATGTATGCATTTACTCCCATGGACAGGTTAACACTAAAGTGTATTTAATATGTTTCTTTTGTGAGTAAATATTAGCAATAATAATTTAAGAAGCAGCAATAAGGTAATAAGTTATATGCACGACTGCAGTACTGTTTCTCTTCATTCACCCTTGGGTACTGGAGCCATTGAGGAATGACACAAGCAGTGGTTTTTGCAGGGAGTACAGATATCTCAATGTACTTGTATATCTGAGTATTGTCTGTGGAGTTGATAAGATACTTATGGCAGGGATTTGTTGGTAGAGAAGTTAACTTTTATCCTCTGTTTCTTGGCTTCCTTCCTATGGTAGGGATGCCTTTTCCTGGTCTTAAAATCAAAAATCAAACATGGTTAGAAGGGAAAAAGGGGTTTTACCTCGGTATTTATTTTAAAGATCCTTAGGTGCACCACGTCCAGGTGGAATGTGCCAAAATGCACACCACAATGCCCACCCACGATAGATCCAGGTATAACATTACAGGTCTTACTAATTAGCATATCTATCAAAGATTCCCCAGTGAGAGGCTGGAGTGAGCCCCCCCTCCCCAAGGAACCTTCCCCTGGATGGTTCTATCTCAGTTTACAAAATATGTTCTGGAGAGGACCTTGGGGTCTGGGGCATTTTGATCCCCAACCACGAAACTTCTAAGACATTTAGTCTCCTAGCTTCACAAATAGGTCTAAGAATGTAGGCTGAAACCCACTAAGAATACAAAAGCTATAAAAGGTATATAGAAGGGATATAAAAGAAAAGGCAAAAAATTATCATGGCATCAGTAGCACGCACTACAGGAATGCTGTGAGGGTCACTAGTGTTAACAGCATATCATTTTAACAGAGGTGGAACAGTGTAATAGTGGGGTTTATCTATTACGGTTTTTACATGACATGTCAGATTCCTTATTTAAGCATCATATTGAATTTTTTGCCTGAGAAGCTACAATTTTTTGGGAGATCTGTAAAATTTTATATAAAATAATATTGTAAGGTTCAGAACTATTGTAATGCAAAGTTTTTATTTAATATTATCAGATAGGTACAAAAATAATAGAAAACATTTAGTATTCATTTCTATAGACATTTTTATATATACTGTAATTATATTTTGTAGAGATTTTTAAGATTTATGTGTAACTATCATAAATATTCTGGTCTCCCTTTGAGCTAAATAAAATTATCATAGAATTTTGTGTTAAATCTTGTGAGGCATAGTAGTGTGATATCTGTTTATGCAAATGTTTTGTGAATGCTATTAAGTCTTTTTTAATATTAAATTGCTGCTGTTGCCACATATTTGCATCTCTAAATACAAGTACAATAAAAAGATACAAAGACCAAACAAAAAATAAATTGGTACAATGTTAGCAGGGCAAAAAGTGTGAAAGATTAATGAAAAAATGTTTGAAATTATCCATCTCATGATTATGGTTATCTCAAGGTGAATTCCTTGGAGCTTTTCTCTGAAACAAGAGGAGCACACTGCCTACAGTCTCTATAGAGTTTAGGTTTATTTGAATGACAAATCTGACATTATCTTCTGACTGTTTCATGCGGAACAAGTGCAGTTTACTAATACAGGTCTGTGTCCTTTATATGGAATATAGATGCTACTTTTACTAGCAGACCCCACTGTTCCTCAAGAGACAGGACATCCAGCAGCCAGGATAGAAATAAGTTATGAGTTCAAGCTCAAGCTGTAGTTCTTCAATTAGCATCATACACTGTGACACCACTATTCCACCAACACCGTTCTGGCATTATTCAGTAAAAGATTTTATCACTCAGAAATGTGACTCTCATTATTCTGCTGTAATATCTGTAAAGTCCTGCTGAACTTATTATTTAAATGTCTTCATGAAATGCATATTTATATTTTTTCCCTTTTCACAGTAAGGCTTTGTCTTACAGTTTTTCTCTCCTCAGTTTTGCAAAGGCTCTGTAGAAAATAATGGCTTATTTGCTTCCCCTGTTAACTCCCCTATATTATTTGCATATTCAACGCATAACTCATTAACTGATTGATATTGGTGTGTTGATGCTTTTTCCTGGAAGTTTCATTGTTAGACTAGTGACTTTTGAGCACTTTACCCTGATTTCCTTTGGGATTAAGACTAGGTTTTGCAGCACTAGGTTCATTCCAACTAAGGATGATTGACGTTTCACAGACATTTAGCTGTCCTTTTGTCACATGTAATTTGAATAATCTGAAATCATGTGCTTTGATTGTATCCTATAATCAAACAAGTCCTACAGGTTTTGTTCTGTTTTTTTTTCTATTTTTTCTCATTTTTATTCCTGATTTATTAGGTTTAATTTTTTTTGTTTGTTTTTCTAGTGTTATGTTTTGTTTGGTTGATTTTGTTTTGTTCTTTCTGTCATTCTAGATAACTGACTGCATTTATCTTTTTTTTACCTGAATTCTACAATGCAAGGGTTTTCATTAGCAACTAACACTGAATGCCTCAGAGAATAAACTCTTAAAGCAAAAAAATAAAACTTTTAACTGAGGAACAATAGTATTGTTAAATTTTACAGACAAGTAGCAACAGTAAAAGTAATTTTTAGTCTGTTTAAATAAATAATCATCAAATAATTTCATTATAAGGTTTTGCTTTATCACTGCTGCTCTGGTATGGAACGAAAGGCTATTACTGTGTTTCTGGTTCAGAACAGTATCTCTTCTGTTTGTTGAGTCTGAATCAATTTGCATGCTCCTCTGTGTCGGACAGACTTTAAACAGGCACTTAACGTTCCAGCAGCATCCAGATCTGCATCCTGTGGAATAATCTAAATAAAGTCAATGGCTCCTTAGGAATGAAGTGCTGTTTAATGTGAGTGTATGGGATAAGGACCTAGTTCTTAATTTGGAACACTTCCTTTTGGTGTTAAACAGTTCTAGTTTCCAAAACTAAAGAAGTGCAAAGAAACCTTGTTTCTTCTTTCATTGTATACAGTTTGAAGTAAGAAAATATAGTGCATAAAAGATAATAAGCAAAATAAACAGTGTTATACACTAAAAAAAGAAAGCATCTGTTTCTTTAGTGGGCTGAAAAAAAATGATAGCATTAGTGAGGGTCCTGCAGCAATTGTACCTACGACAATTCCATACAGTATCAGCCATCATTCAAATGATCATGGAGTACAGTTGCACCAATAAGTATTAAAGAGATTATTGTGTGTACAATAAGAAAGACTTGCTTTCCAAGAGGAAGAAATATAGCAGGTTCAGCATTATGCTGCTAGCAGATATCCAGTGTAGATTTGAGCTCCAATGCAAATGACCAAAACTGGGAGGAGAACATTTTGTGAAACTCAAAGTGTAGAAGGCAGTGTTGTTACTAAAAATCCAGATTATATCCTTGCCTGTAGAGAGGCTTTGTATTATGGGAAGTATATGCCCCAGTTGAAGTAGCTTGGGTAGGAAGATAAGACCAAGGTCAGGTACACCTTTTTCTCCCAGGGCAGTTAGGAAATGCCATGAAAAGAGCTGAATTAAACCACGTAGGAACCTTGTCACTACTGATGGAAGGATTGCAGAATATCTTAATATATGATTTTAAGCCTATTTCTTTTATTACTTGAAATTATGCTCGCAAAAGTTTGCTGTATGGTGTTCCATAAAGCAATGTGCAGTGAGGCAACTCCCAGTCTTTTCAGACATACATGTCAATAGCCTGGACTAACCAGGATAGCCTAATGCTGAACTTGGTAAAAATTGTGATGGGAGAGGAGACAGCCTAACGTATGGCATGTCTCATCTGAAGAAGATTTATTCCTAGGAAAAGTTTTAATATTTGCCATTCCAGAATCAATATTTTTATTTTTGAGTTAATCCTCGCAATTTCTATCACCTTTCATGAACATCTGAAATTCAAGGAAAAGGATTATTGTGCTTTAGCAAGATAAGTAGTTTATCTGTCTAGGAAGCTATGGATTTTTTCTTCTTTTCTTTAATAAATTTTGTTTACTAATTGTACTCAGAAATTTTTTTATACATAGAGTCTGTATGCATGTGAGATCCATAAATTAAGGCTATGACAATGTACCATCTGACAGGATGGATTATTTGAATCAGCTACTATTTTTTCTAAAATAATGAAAATAAGCTGCGAGCAGCTGGCAAATTGTTAGCTACCAGGATAGTTTGCATTTTTACAAAATTGTCTTAAATGCTCTTTTAAAGGGTCATATATTCTACAAAATACTGCTAACTCACCTCATGATAACATACAGATGAGTCACATTTCTTTCAAGCAACTTTTTTCTATGCTGCTGTGTAGTAAATGCATTAATTAATTAAACATTAATAATTTCTTTTAGTGGTTTGATTTTTTAATTAAGGATCTTTGGGGGAAATTTGTGTGAAGATCAGTCATAGTTCAATACTAATAAAAAATGAATGCATGGTTTTGTGAATTGATAGAGCAACAGCTCTCGCAGTAGCATGGCATTTGTCCACGCATTTATCTGAGGTTGATACAGTTGTATCTAAATGTAGCCTATGAACCATAACTGGCTTTTCAATAAAGAAAAAACTATCAATAAACACCTTTTCCAAGGCCAGAAAGTAACACTGTCTTAAATTGTTGCACTGTATCCAGATCTTTTTTCTGATCTTGTTAACCAGAGAGTCATTTTTCTGTAAGAATAAGAACATGTGATAGCTCACTTTTAAAGTTGTCCTTATGCTATTGTGAAATCAACTGCTGAAAGATTCATAAATATATACAAAGCCCGTAAAGTATCAAAAAAAAAAATTAGCCATTAGAGATTTTCTATTTTTTTTTAGTTTTTTATAAAAAAGTCTTTCAAGTTAGAAACTTTATACAATAGACTGTTCTTCTTGATTTTTTCACTTAATGATGACATGCCTAGGAAGTCAGATGAAGTTATTACATTTTCCTTGCTTGAATATTTAAATTTTTGAGGCTTCCTGAGAGTTAATTTTATATCTGTTACATTGGATCATTCTCTTTTCAAAATTATGAATTTTCTTGTCATATATTTTAGTGTTGGTAAAACAAGTTCAATTAACATTAGCAATTTTAATGAATAGAAATAGAAGAAAAAAATTAAAAGCTTAAAATGGAAAATAATAGTTTTGACTTATTTTCTCTATTGTCTTTATTTACAATTTTGATTCTGATGTGCGGTTGAATATTATAAACAGTGCTAAAATGAAACTCCCTGTCTTGGAGAGAATTGCAAATATGTGCACAGATAGGTCACCTTTGAAGCATTTTCCATTCTTGTTACCTTCACAAAGCTATCAGTAAGAATCTTTGGGTTTTTTATCTTGTTGGGATCTGTCAGCTATTCAGTGGAGTGAATCAATTTTTTCACAGAAGTCGTCAAGTATCTATCAGATGGGGGTAACTTTTTTTTCCCCTGCCAATCTGGACAGCTTTAAAGTGACAATCTGACAGATGTAAATATGATTATTTAGGGAAAGCCTAAGGCAGCTTATTTTTGTGCAGCTCCTTAAAATTAAAAAGCATAGCAATCAGCTGAGGTTAAAAATGCCATTTATAATGCCAGATTTGAAAGAATATAATAACTTTTCCTCATTGGAAGAAGACTTTTCCTCCACAAGATAAAAATATTGCAACTTAGAAAAAACTCAGAGAACCCAAAATATTGATCAGTGGCAGTATGTGATGTGAGGCTGGAAACTAACAGAGAATGTTACGAAACCTAGTAGGAGTTCAGATCCTGACCATGGGTTTATAGGTTTATTTCTCTTTTATTTCTATATTAAGAAATGCAGTACTTCTGAAATGAATCAATTGTATGAGTAGACATTTTATAAGTAGATGTTTAGGTGAATGTTTCAGCTTTCAAGCATAGGCTGCAGTACCAGGAACATTTTGAAGTAAGAACAAACGAAGGGTTGACTGCTTTTTTTTATTGCAGTCACTGTTAATAGCCTACACGACAGCACTGTGCTTGCCATCCTCAGTCTCAGCACATCTGCAGAGGAAGGGGGATTTCCAGTTGACCAGGCATGTTGCAGCCCTCCCTTACTGCCAACCTTCTCCAGTTGCACGAGGAATTGAAATAATGAGACAAGCTTCAAATGCCACATGATGGAAGTTGATAGCAGATGAGCAAGTCTGCTGGCAAACCCTGTTAACACTATTAATTCAAACTGGAAATGTGACTGACCTGTGTCCTGTGTCCTTTACACTCAGAATGAGTATAAAGCTTGCACATGTAAATTAATCCAAAGAACTGTCACTAAGAAAGAGCAAAGAGTTACCAAAAAGGGGATATAAAAACTTGAAAATGTATGCAATAATTAAATTAGATTTTAAAAAATTCTCATTATATTTTCTTATTTCAAAATGTAGTAGGATTACTAATAGCTGATAAGCTATATGAGAGTGTGGCCTTGAATATATTATGGCATCAAATGTTAACAGGTTGATCTCTGAAATTGCTGCCAATGTATTGATATTATCTTTATACTATTACATTTTAAAATTTATGTTCTAACATTTTCCTCCTTTATTTCCCCCTACATTTTTCCATGTCAGTGTGCTATTGTAGATTCCTCTCCATGTCTGTTCCTTTTTTCCCACCTACTATTTTGTGCTGAAAACCTTTCAGCTTTTTATCATGTTCTTCCATATGTATAATACCTTGTTCTCTGTTCTATCCTCTGAAAAGAGAGGTCTTGTTTTCTGTCTGTACCTAGACAAACTAATTCTTCATACCTTTACTCTTATAAGATGAATATCCAGACTCACCAGATGAATAACCACACATTGGGAAAAAGGCTGAGAAATGGTATATTTAAGTTTCACATGCTGTTCAGTTTTGTGAAGATTTTTGAAGTTTCTTCATCCTTCCATTCAACGTTTACTTGATTTCTTTCATAGAGACACATTATTAGATTATTAGATCACATTAGATGACTGCTTTATATTATACAGGATAAGTAGTTTGAAAGGATTGCTAACTAATCATTATTTTTAAGTCAGTGAAGCAATTATAAACTTCCTTTTACATCATATACAGTCAGTAAGAATTACTTGTATTTTTACAGTGCTCCAAGATAAAAATAACATTAACTCTTGACTAAATATAAATAGTTAATGATTACACAGGATTCTGTGTTTTACTTTCCTCACTATTTACTGTTGCTCTGTGCTCACATGGTCATTCTTCACTTCTGATCTCAGTCATGATGACATTTGTGTTCCCCAGAAGATCATATGGATTTTAAGGAGAAATTTTAATAGCTCTTTAATGAAAGCCTCAAAAATACTGTTTCTGTTTTACTGCATAGCTCTGAGGAAGAATTTTTTTTTTTTTTTTGGCAAAACTCTTATCTGTCCTTGCCAGTCAATGAACATATGTGTGGACAAGGAATTTTCTGAGTTAGAGGCATGGAAAATGCTGACATGGCAACAGCTTTGTGTTTTTCAATAAAATGATAACTACTCCTGTTCTAGGAAACAGCAAGAGCACTACTCTGAATCTTGCTTTTAAGGGTTCTAGGGGCTCTAACCTTCCCTGTTTGCTATAATGTAGATAACAAATGTGAAAATGGAATTACAAGCTCACAGAACACTTTGTGTAGTCTTGATAGTGAACTATGTATCTTTTCATCTGAACCAAGTTTTATTTTGTAAACTTGGAGATGAAGTTGCTTTTGGAATTTGCAAAACCACTGCAAATTCAGTCACAGAACATCATGTGGTGCAAAAACAGGGGAAAGCATAAAAATATTGATAGAAAATCAATGGAACATCAGTATTTTTAACCTGAACAACACAAATAGTCAATCAGGATACTTAGAGCACTTCCTCACTTACAGAATTTGTTGTCTTCCAGAGCTTTTGCTGTGTTTTATAAATGAATAATCAGAAATGATTTTAAGAACCTAAAGCTATTAGGCCAGAGAAAAGCATTTTATTATTGTTATTGTTCATTTGAAATGGTAATTAAAGACATCAGAACAAAATAATTTGCTTCAGTTTGCTGGTTAAACTTCTTTCATGCATTAATCATTATAATAAAAATATTTTACATTACAGTATAGTGCTTTTCAGACAAAGTATATTCCATTCACCTGGGTGTAAAATGGCACTGAAAATTAAGCTTGGTTTGGGGTTTTTGAAGGTTACATAAAATAAGGCAAGTCCAAATCACAAAATAAAACTTATTTGGACAAAGGAATTTTCTGGCAAAACATTTCAAAGTTTGTATCCACCATCAAAATACTTATTCAAGTTACTTTGAAAGTCAAAAGGGAGGGATTAATATTCCCCAAGTTAAATTTGACATCCTGCCTCTATATCAGGTGTTTTCACGACTAGCTTGAGTCTGCCTTTGCTTGAGTGAAAACCAAAGAGTATATTTTATTGACTCTTTTTAATGGGTACTTTTGTGTGTGTTGGGCTAAAAAAGACAACAAGGACAGAAATATTCCACAGGATCATTTTTCTATTAGTTTTTTTAAAAACATAGCTTCAGATTAGAATATATTCAGATGCCAGTATTTACAGTGACTACTGACATATCATGAACAACAAATTTTAATGAAGTTGCATGTTCTTCACTGAGAATATTACTTTGTTTGAGATTTAATCCTTAAGTGTGTTGTTCTTTATTCCATTCATTATTGATGTAGCACTAGCCAGTTCAAGTCAGTTTAGTGAAAGGTTGCTATTTTTCAATGTCATCTTAGCACAAGTGTGTTCTATTTGATTTGGGCATGTATAACAAAAAATACCAGAATATATTGGCTAGAGTGTACAAGTCAAGTTTCTGCTTTAACTTCATGTTCAACACAAGCTGGAGGTAGAAATGAGATGAAGTTAACAGGAAAAATACAGCTCCCAGTGGAGCCACAGCTGAGTGTTTTGTGTTCATTTCTGTAAACAGCTTAGACCGCACATCAGAATGTGGCTTATATTGGTTTATCCTGAATATATTGTCAGCAGTATTACCTGCATCTGAAACTGTGGCAGACAAAAGGTTTTCTAAGTGCAGTTTGTGGCCTGAACCCAGTCTATGGAAACTGCATTTTGAAAGTTCCTTTTTAGAAGTTTATGTTAGAAATAAAAATTGAAATATTTGGCTATTTAACAGCAAAATATGTACCTTTTTCTTAGAATAAATATATGCAAGCATTTTACATTTTGCAAGCATTTTACATTTTGCAAGCCTAAATGAATGAATGGTAAGTCTCATATTAGGAAATCCATTTTGTCTTTCAGTCCAAAACATTGGATGAGCTCACGTTCACTCTTTCCACAGTTACACAGTTCATATTTGTCACAAACACAAAAAAGGAAACAAGGTGACTTGATTTCCACCAAAATTCAGCAATAACATTTTTCCAAAACTTTGATGTGGTAGTTCCTTTATTTTCCTTTATGTAAAGGAAGTGAGGAAGTAAAAAAATACATCTGTATATATTCTGTCTTCTCTGTCACTGCTACATTCCTGATGATCTATTGAAATCGGACTGACGCTGGCAATCTATGCTGATTGTGCTGAAATAAATACAGTTAAATGTAACATATGTAGTTAAAACATACATGCAGACTTATGCCATGAAATAGATATATATGTAATTAAATGAGTATAAAATCTAGACCACATGTAGAGGACATTCAGAAATCCATAAAATTGATATATTTGAAACTGGATATATGGTATATCTGCTAGTAATTTATTTTACCACTGCCTAAATGTACTAATTCTAAATGATCTTTGGGTATAAAGTAAACAGACAGACAAAGAAAAAACCAGTATTTTTTATAATTTTTTTATTTGAGACAGATAGTAGCCTACAGTTTTTACAGCACGAATTTTAGGACAAGCAATAAAAGGAAAAAGATGGCCTGCTTTTAATAATTATAGGCTATGGGTTGCAATTTTTAAACCATAGCTTTGAGATCAACAGTGGCTGTTTTTGTATTTAACTTTTGGTGGGTTTTGTTTTTTGTTTTCCTAATTTGGATCATTAGTGTGCTTTGAAATGGATTTATGCGATGTGTGCACTTGTTATGCTTTGGTTCACATCAGTGAGTGGTCTTGGCATGCACAAGTTGTTTTCCTTTCAGATGACACTAAATTGGAAAATGCACTACAGGAGTGCAGTGTATGTTCTTCAGCATGTAGTGATCAACCTGCATGTGGGACCAGTTTAGGACTAGTCAAGGCCTTAACCTCTGACATGTGTGTGCTGTGCCATAATTGTCCAACTCTACAGTTCTGTTCTTAGCTCATTGCAGTACTGGCTAGGATGGTGTGAATTGAACAAATTATTTTTTGGGGTTTTTTTTGAGGCAGGATCTCTTCTTTTCTTCCAGATTTTGTCTTTTTCCTCTGCAGTGTAGGTTTCATGGGATTTTCAGTTCAGGAACTCAGAACTTCATTAAAGCAACAAAAAGCAATGTAGGATGGAAACACAGAAAAAACTTATTGAAGTACAAATATAGTTTTCTGGCAGAAGACATTAAATCTAGCAAAACTTGATTTATTTTTTCCAGGAAAGAACAGTAACAATTAGAAGACAGACTGTAGGAGGATTTGGATTAAGTATAAAGGTAAGAGGATTTTTTTGGTCTATTATTCCATATTACACAAAGTGTGTCTTTGTGTATAATCAATGTTACTGTTAATGAATGCAAACTCTATTTTAGAGGACTAGAAAGAAGAGAGGAAACATATTCTTGTGTGTTAGATACTGTCACAGCAGGCAACCAGAACTATGCTGCCCTATGGAGTGGAAGGCAATCATTCCCTTAAAATTCAAGCTGACCAACTCTGTGATAAGGTTTTATATAAGAGTTGAGAAGTGTTTTCAACTGTATAGACTGTACTTGTGTTCAACTGTTCTCTAATCTAAATAGTTATTAATGAATACTAAATTACAGTGGCAGGCACATGGAACAACCAATAAGTTCATCATCAATTCTCCTACAAAGAATATCACATTAATTCACTGCAGTTCTTTAGTGGGACAGAAAGTCTTATTGCTTGCTTGTATTGTTTATTTTTCTGTAGATCAAGCACAGACAGCAATTTATCATGTTACCATGTTTTTGCTTTCTTCAGTAAGATTTAAGAACATATACAAGTGTAGGTGATCCTTTTTAGGAGAGAGAGGAAGGTTTAATAATTTTTATTATTATAGTCTATGATTTTGGAAACCTTACCTTAGTGTTCAATCTGAGTGTAGACAACACAAGATTAAGTTTATCTTCTAAACTCAGCAGTTCTTAGTCTCAAGATAGCAATGGAAAAAATGAAGTGTACTTCACATGAATGCAAAGAGGCCTAAATTATTCATATATAGTGAAAGTATAGATTTTCCTATGAGCGTCTGCTAGTACTGACCTTATAAGTGACTCATAAGAAGGATTAATGTGCATTTGTGTTATCATTGATAAGAATATTGCTGAATAGAAATATTAATTTAAAAAAATGTCTTGGTGTGCTTGCTGTTATCTTATTGACCCATGAAGACCTCTGTTCAAGGAAAACTAATTGCTATTTTGTCACCAAAGTTTCTCATCAGTTTGGTCAACAACACTCAACTTTTCTTTTCCTCCAATATCATTGTAGGTTACAGTTCACTGAAAAATGATGAAGTAATGAATATCAGTGTAAAATCAAGTATATGGGTAAATGAGTTTTTATTTATATGGTGCTAAGAAATAACTGCTTGTAGTAAGGACTTTAGATGATTGGAAAACAAATCTCAAGTCAATAAACTTGATTTTTATGTATACTTTACAATGAGTTATCATTTAGAATTAACATTGTTGACAATCTCAAGATCACATTACTTAGTATTATGGACATTGCATAAAATAAAATATCATTGATAAATATAAATTAAATAGTTAATGTGCAATGGTCTATCTTAAATTAGTAGAGCACTATATTCTTACCTTTTCAGAGCAAGATATCCATTTTCTAGGATTATTTTATATCATAGATATTTTGATCAAAATTAACCTGAGTAATGGAAAGGCGAAGATACATAAAGTCAGATATGAATAGACAATTTTTAATTTTTGAAGTAACTAGCAATCAGATTATGAAATACCACAAGTACAATAACTTATGAAATAATGACAAAAATGTCATTATAGAGAAAAGAAATCTCTTTAAAAGAAAGGAAACCCAGACTTGCTTGGATGGTGTAGATTAAATAATGAAAATGACAAGTTGAATTCTATGGTCCAGGATTTTCTGTAGATGTGTATCAGGTAGTATGATTTATTACTCTAAAATTACTTAATTTTAAAAAAATTAATGACCTTTTTTGCTAGGTCACTTTATTAGTAATTCTACATTCTCACAAAGATGGACAAGCAATTGGATAGCCAACACAATCTTAAAAAAATAATATAATCTATTATTATCATAATTTTAAGCTAGTTGTAAGAAACACCTTAGAACTGGAACTTACAGTAATTTTCCTTTTTTACTTTAGTAGGCAAACTTTATGAAGACTCACTGAAATGGACTTTTTATTTATGGCATGAACTGACATGTCAGTTCCAAATACTCTGCAAAGTGCCAGTTTTCTGTTTAAAATGTGTCATTTCATTATGGTATGCTTCTTCTTGCAGATGAATAAAAATTTGCTGTTTTGTTTTGTTTTGTAAAATTCCTGAACTTTAACAAAGAACTCGTATTTGTTATTAATATTAAATAGAAATGCAATTATTTTGAAGTTGTGCCAGAAAGTAGAGGTCTACAAGTAACCCTGAAAGAGTGGGAAGGACTGAGGCCTCTCCCCCTTGTCTCAGTAATTTCCACAGCCCCATGTACTAAGGTAGTTTCTGTTACCTTACTACTCCCAGCTAATTAAAGATGGGGGTTATTTAAGGACTTGCTTTCTGGCTGTGATGCATATCAGAGGATGCAGTTTATCTGAGGTGTTAATTACAGCAGTACAGTGATTAATAGCCCTCACTTTAGAATACTTGCTTGTGCTTTGTTATGAATTTGCTTAGTTTTGGCAATTAGGTTTGGGGCATTATCATTTCTCTTTTTTCTGCTACCTTAAAACACCCATTTACTGTCAGAAATCTCACACGATGAAGTCACCTTTTAAATGTCTCTTGAGTCAATTTTGAAAATGTCTTATCCCACTGCAAGTATTTTGGAGCCTTGGAATTATCTTTTTTTCTTAAGAGCAGAGGACAAATTGATTGTAATTCCAAAATTAAACTAATTTTTTTTTTTTTAAATTTGTCTGTGAGGGAAAATCTCTTCTCTTATAACCCGGGTGTTCCAACTATATTTGTAAAAATCAGAAATTCTGCAGATTGCTTAAAAAAACCTGTTTGTAGGATTGACTTTTTTCCAAGACCTAAACTTCAGCCCTCTTAAAAATAGATTGTAGTCTGCTCTTTTGAGGTTTGAAAACATTGTGTTTTGCTGTACGTCTTAACTGAAGTTAGTGTTGAAACTGTGATTGAATTTGAAGCAGACCTGCTCTGGTTTACACTCTTCTGAAGGAATTATATTCTCTTTTCTGAAGTCTCCTGTTAAATATTTTTGTGTGAAGGAATAGCCATGGACATAGATGTAGAATTTGGTAAGTGTAGTGTAGTATTTTAGTCATTTATCACATCTCTGACTAGTTTGGGATGCAGAGTTTCGACAAAAGATGCTGCTAAGTGTATGATTTTTGAAAGAACACCCTGTTTTTTCAATAGTTGGAGTGTAGTGTTCCTGAAGAAATAGGCACAAAATTGGTAGTTCATTAAACAAGTTGAGGTTTGCAGTTAAGTCTGACTCCTGGCTATCAGGACTACAGAACACTGCCATTTTCCTACCTCTGTTTTGATCGTTCTTTTAAAATGGTGGACAGCATCACAGATCTTCTGAGATTCAGTATGACTTTTCAGTTTGTCTCAGTCAAAAAATTCGGTGGCAGTAGACCCTAAAGCTATTTTCGCTAGTAGAAATGCTGCCTTTTAGTATGAAGTCAGAAAGTCCCCTACATTGTCTAACTCTGGTGATGATAAAGTCCAGCAATTGGTCTGATCTTTTATAAACTCTTTCCTTTAGAAAATAAAAAAGTAATTTCCTTCTTATACTTAGAGCCAAAACCCCCAAGCCTTTTTTAGTAAAAGTTACTGCTTTCAGTTGCCCTATTTTCATATGTCAAAAACTTCTGAAAAAAACCCTCACACATAAAATTTGGAATAAGCAAAAATCTTTAGGAGTGTATCATGTGAAACTTTGAATGGAGGTGTGGATGACCTCTCACCAGTAGTGGCCAACATCCAGGACAGTGACCTTCAAACAGCTGCCAGTGATTAGAGCCTCCTCTGCCTCTTCTAGCAGGACCACCTCCGCAGGTGGGTTGCTGCCATTATTCCAGGCTTATGCATCCCTGCTTAAGGAAAAATGACAAAGAAAATTTTCTTGACAAAGATCAAGAAAGACTCTGGTAGAGGTCTGAGCCATTAAGTCTTCAACACCATTACTTGATGTATTTTTGTCTGGTATTATAACTACATGTCCATACTAGAGGAAGAGAAAATTTAAAGCAGTGGAAAAGTTGCCTCTGTTCCCAGAGATTTCTTCAGAAGAGTATCCCCTGAGACTGTAAAACCAGATTTTAGACACACATACATTTTTTTCCTGTACAGGACAGAGAATCAAGTATGGAGAATGCAGGATGCAAGGCTGCAGTATCAACCTGAAGTAGTATTCAACAAGATGTTGGCAGAATATGTACAGTTTGCTACAAATTGCTAACAGTGACAGGGTATAGATAGGTGGTCAGCTATTTTCTGTTTCCTGTTTTGATTTTCTGTTTCCTAGAATAGTAGGCACTACATCCTTTTACTAATTTAAAAAGAAGCCTTCATGCAGGTCAGACTCGGATACAATGAGAGGAGATAATTCTCTTCAGTAGGACATCACTGAAAGCTTCTTCAGACCTGCCATGTAAATGCATTTTGGTAGATTGAATACAAGGGAGGAATAATCATGTTGTGTGCATTGCAGGCTCGCTTAGTAATAAAAGTAAATTACGGCTTTAATGGAGCCCCGAGTCTAAGGAGGCAGGCAGGCAGTTTTAAACCTTATACTTCTTTGCTGGGCTTTAAATAGAGCAACACGTATGTAACTTGGAAGCTTAGAAAGAAAATGACAAAGTTATTTTTTCTGGTTGTTTGAAAAATTTTGAAAAAAATTAAATTTGTATGTGACTAGAAATCTGGAGGGTATAGGTTAAAACTTTAAAATATACTGAGCTTGAACTCATTATCTGCAGTGAAGCCAACTTTTGCTGTTGCTGTTTCTCTGGTGAAAACTACTGAGAGATATTCAGCAAGCTATAATGCTTTAATTTAATTAGTCTGAATACATCCCTCAGCCTAACTGAAATGATGGTAGCCTCTGGTCTTTGTGGAGTCAATACTCAGTCTGTGATAGAAATACTGATATGTTCTGTGCTTGTCAACACTCATCTCATGCAATGCCAGTAGAACTTTTCCTGTAGACAAAAAATTGTTGTAATATTACTGAGATCCCTATTAACTCAGTGTTTTTAGGGCCGTTTGCATTAATAGCCACTAGCAAAAGGAACATTTAGCCTATTTAACATTCTACAGTGTCACAGGAAATTAATCTTTATTCCATGACAGAAAGAGGTGTTGAGTGCAGGAGTCTGTTCAGTTTCAAACACTTGGTGATTGTATGAAGAAGGGATATGTGCTGTTCCTGAGGCCATCAAAATACCTGTGTCAGTCCTTTTCACACCTTGACACCAGATACCTGGACCTAAAAAAGCCATCATTTCCAAAGTAAAACTGTCTGCTGAAAAGAAGAGTAAGCAAATCCTTAACCAGGATTCGTAGGCCAAACAACAATGCGGCAGACAGTGGTTTCTGGTGACCTGAATTTGTACAGCTTGCATTTGAGCGTACACTTTCATGCTCTCTGCAGAGGAAAAAATATTTGTGTCTTTCTATATATTTGTCTTTACCTTCCTTTGAATTTCCTTTTCATTTAAGATTTATTTTTATTACTTTTTTCTTAAGGACTATAAATGTTTCCAGTCCCAACAGGATAAACTGAATGAAGCAACAGCATTGAATTGTTGTTGAGCTGTTGGAACTATCATCCGGTGTTCATTTATTTCTCCCTATTTATTGAACACCTACTATTCCATTTCTTCATGTTTCTTTTTCTGTTTCTTGTTACTTATGCCACTGCTTTCTTCACTCTTGTGTGACAGACAGAAACAAATAAAGGATGCTTTTGAGATGAAAAGTCCAAACCTTCTTTCTTGTGCTTTTGTTTACCTCCTTCTAGCCAGCGTGAAAACGCAGTGTGGTTGCCATTGTAGTTGGATGGCCATTCTGCTTTTACAGGACACATTTCATGCATTAAGTGCTCCAGAATTCACAGAAACTGATGTCCTTTTTCTTCAAGTCTGGTAGAGTTCTGAATTCAGTTTCTGAGCTAATGATGGCAACTGAGAATTTCTTTATGTGACACAATAAGGAATTAGTCACAATCAAATATTCATTAAAATAAGAGGAAATGCAGAATCAGAGTTATTTTCTCAGTCTCTCTAAAAACAGCATTTAGAGAAAGGGTAAAATATAACTTTAAGCAAAAAGATATTTTTAGTGACTGACAAGATTGTCATTTATTCTGTTTTCAGGGTGGAGCAGAACATAATATTCCAGTGGTCATTTCCAAGATTTCCAAAGAACAAAGAGGTGGGTATCAGGTATCAGCTTATTACACTGTGCTTTAATGCTCCCTTTAAAGAAAGATGTATAAATCTTGAGATTCTTCAGTGTTAAACACATACTATCAAAAAACACACCCTTTCTCTCCCATGTCTTTATGATCTCTTCCTCAGAAACTTTCTCTGAAAAAGTACAGAATTAATATTTGGAATAGTTTGTAAAGTCTTCAGTGTATTTTTTTTTTTTTTAACAAAAGATTCTTGTAAAGCATTATTTTTAAGATGAGAAATAGGAAGGTATTTCTAGAATGAAAATGTTTAACAAATTTAACAAAAGCAATGATTTAGTGGCTTTCACTTCTCAGTTATTTTCTGGAAGCTGTAGCAGATCAAATGTTTGCCTCTGAAATCACAGTAACACGGCAGGAGAATGCATGACTTTTTAACCTGGTTAGTCAGGTAGTATTGAGACAGGGGTGGCAAATGGCAGAAGCTTGATAATACTCCTATGTTATTTCAGCATTAGATGCTGAGCTGTGTCAACCTTTGCAGCAGCTCATATGTTGCTAAATCGGTACTGCAAAAAGTCTTGACCGTACTTAATAATAACAGAGCTGGTGCTGAATCTCTGTATTAACTGGCAATGTTTTGAAGTTACTGGAATGATACATGGATAATAGTTAAACAGCTCAAGATGTGCACAATTATGAGGGAGGAAGGTTGTGAACCAGTACTAATATGGTGTATTTAATATCTTTGTTATGTTTGTATTTATTTGTGCAAGGCCAGAAATGTAAACTTGGAAACATTTCCCTCTATCTGTAATGCAGTAATTCTAGAACTTAGCTTCTCCTCAACCAAAATGTGCCAGCATAAGAAAAGTCTCACATTCACCCACACAGATAAAGAAAGGTGTGGAACAATCAGCATATTGAGAGCTGAAAGCCAGCCCTGAAAGGTAGATGTGAAAGTTGGAGTTAGGGAGGCTAAGGAGGAGCATGGAATGAGCCCCTAAGGAAGGCCATTAGGTTAACCTTAAGAAGTTATACTTGTGACTACACTCTCTTCAGTATACATATAACTAAGTAATACGTAAAAATGTGGCATATATTACATGCAGTAGCTATTAAAATGCTATTAAGCACTGCAGGAAAAATAAGAAAGATATACTTAATTGGGCACACTGAAGTCCAATTTTATTTTTGTCATTATTTTTTTGCTGCAGGAGCTGTTACATTGTTTCTAGCCCCCATACCTATCTATGATAATTCATTACTGCTTTCACTAAAAATACTGCTGATTTTGAGAGAGCTAGTTTTGAGGGACATCTCTTGTGTAGGAGACTGCTGTCTTGAGATGTAGAAAGTGTCATGCTGTGTGCCTGGACTAGGGAACTTTGACAGAGAAAATACTGTTTGACCCAAAGCCTGTGCCTCCAAAAAAATCAGAATGTCTGTCCTGCAATAATTTAACAATCCATTGTTAAAGATAGCTAATAGGACCATTCCTTCAAATGTGGATTTGAGTGTCATAATTTATGTCAATATAGATTCAATATAGTTTTAAAGCTCATGTAAATAAGTAAAGTTTTTGGATCAAGTCAGATACTAGCCTTTTCCAGACAGTATCTTCTGTAATGATATGGAATACTGTGGGTAATAATTGCATGTAATCTGTTAACATGCCTTAGTTCTCATGTTGGGGGTTATTAACTTCTTTATAGACACTTAAATAATCTTTGTTATATTTCTGGTATGCTTATAAGGTGTGTTTGCACCAGATAGCTCTGAAATGGAACACAGTGTTTAAAAAATGGAAGTGTAGAATTAGATTTTGTAAATGTCTTTGTGATGCAGCTTTGTTTTAAAAATCACATTCAGTTTGGCAATTTTTTAATGATATATTGATTTTCTAGCTCTTTAGCATATTTAAGTGTTATGCAGCATTAATAGTCCCTCTTATTTATCAAAGATGCAGGATCTAAAGGGTCCTTTATATTTGGTAAAAGCTTCAAAATTAGATTTGTCATTCATAAGTAGCTCTGGAGTCTCCATGTTGCTTTTTTCTGTTTGCAATTAATGATCTCTCACAGGCAAGTAAGACCTAGTCCTGCAGTCCTTTTCTATACAGAAAAATATACCACACCTCACCAGAATGGCCTGAAAGCTGCCAAAGGACTGATGCATGAAGTTTCGTAGTCTAGTGCTTGGGCTAACAGCCTCTTTTATTGTACCACTGATACACTGGTAATTTGGGTTTAAAAAACAAAATACAAATAATTTATTTGGTAGTTTTATGTTGGGGTTTTTATCAGGTTTTGGTTTGAAGTTTTAAAAAATTATGCAAAAACATTAAATAAGAATTCATGTGCACAAAATGTTGGATGTTTTGTACAAAGTGAGTGAAAAATATGCTTTCTGTTTTCAGCTGAACTTTCAGGTTTGCTCTTTATAGGAGATGCAATTCTACAGGTGAGTAAAACTGCAAATTATTTTGTCTGTATTTTTCTAGAAAAGTGAAATGAAATCTATGCTTATGAAATGTAGAGTAAGTCTTCTCTTTATCTTTTTAATAACAGATTAATGGAATTAATGTGAGAAAATGCAGGCATGAAGAAGTGGTGAGCTTTTCTGTTTTTTAGTCTACTTTTTGTCTTTTGTAGTTGCTGAAATGATGGTGTACGCTGATAGCAATGCAGTGGTATCATCTGTTTTACTGTTGTTCCTAAACCAATATGACTGTACCTTCTAACATGACAAGCAACAAAGTGCAATCTTTTCTTCCTAAGTTTGTGTAATTGCTCTTCTCAGCTAGGCTTTTCTATATTAAAGGTGATTGTTTTATTATGAAGATTTGAGCTGTACATATTCCAGCATTTCTTCTTCCCGCTTATAACTGTCAAATTTCAGCAGTGTTACACCCTTCTGGCTGTGTGAGGTCATTTTAATTTCAAAAGCTGTAATTTGCAGTATGTTGGAGATTTGTTGTTTGGTTCTTTAAATAAAAGAAAGAGACAAAAATATTCATCTGCCTCTCGTCCTCTGGCTGTTCCTTATCAGGGTGCTCTTCTTCTTTAGTTAAGCTGTTATCATTTTGGGTATAAAATAACAGTGTACTAAGGAGATTTCTTCTAGAGAAGAAATTTTTGAGAAGTCTGTGGTAGGCTGGTTCCATAGGTGAATCAGTTTTGTGAAACACGTCATGTACTTCTGTTGTATTTGACTTTTTGACTCTTCTTAAGTACTTTCAGATGCAGGAAACCCTGTATTTCAGAAAATCATGCCAGAAGTTAGAAGATTACCAAATAAATTACCTTTAAATCCTGTTTAGCTCCAGAGAATTTTTACCTGTATTTTTAAAATAATGTAGTACTGTTGTATTTGAAAGCTTATCTTTCTGAATCTTACTTTGCTGATTCAAGGACATTCTTTGTGTTTCATACAGCATTCTGCTATATGTCAGATCATCGAACATGTGCTGCTCAGGTATAGAGAGCAGGAATTAATAAAGATGAAGTTCTGATGAACAGGTTTAGTGCAGGCTGAAAGATTAGATCACTGCACTATTCTTCAGAGTGCATTTGCACACTTTTTTCCTTTTGGAAATCTGTACAGCAAATCCTGCTTCATTCTTCAGAGCCTTCAGAACACCCCCTTCTGTGTATACTGGCTTATAGTCATACTTACATTGCTTTTAAGTTTTGTCTGTGCGACAATGATCAGGTTGTAAATATTCTATAAATTTACTGCAGTTGATTTTTTTAATATGCGTTAATATGGCAAATCTCTCAGTGGGATTTAAATGTTGGAAGTTAAATGTTGAAATTAAAAAACATGAGAAAGATATTACTAAAAGTGTAGCCTTGAATGCATACTGAAAACTGGTATGGACATCAGGACTTGCTTTTCTGTTTTCTGAGACATTTTCTTAACCCTCAAAATCATACATAAATCTGTTGGGTATTTATGATAAGGTTGAAACATGTTCAAGGAAAGAGATTTTGGAAAAGCTGAAAGGGGGGATTGACACAGAGTAGCAAGTGTTATCATATTAAATTTTGATTTATACTTTGTTTATCTAACATAATCCACTTCTCAAACTCCTTGTAGATAATTCTCTAGGAATAAAAAAAATGCTGTCTTATCAGTTTTGAATGTGCATTTATGTATTTGCAAATGGTTTCAAAGTTTAAGAAGCAAATAAATTTTAAATTAAATCCTTATTTTAATTAAGAATAATTTTTAATTTTTAATAGTAAATATTAACTAATATTTAAATAGGATCAAATGTCCATATGACATTTTATAAACTAAAATATGCATAAGAGTTATAAATATATAATATAAAAAAGCCAAAGTAAATGGACTCTGATAATCCATTTCTTGGGAAACATTCACTGCCATATGCTACGTATTTGTGGAGTAAATTTGTTGTAAAGCTGCTATAGTGGTAATAGATGTGGTTTTGCATTGTGCAGTAACCTGTGGGTTTAGGCTTAGCCCTCAGTAAAGGAGAAGTACATCAACTGGTGTGCCAGCAGGAGTTGCAGGTGGGGTTTTGTCTGCAGTGTGTCCTTTGCAGCTGGAGTTGTTCTAGCACTTCTGTCTTGTAAGGTCTTTATCATATACAGGATCTGTAGCTCTAACCTCAAGGTAATATAAGGAAAATAGGAAGTGGGTGGAGCCTAGTTGCTCACAGCAGGGATTTGAACAGGAGTTTCCTTATTGCATCTTGCTACTTTTGAAATGGCTCTGCAAGATACCTGAGCTTGTACCTTTGTTTCTTTCTGATTTTTTCTGTTACTAATTAAGGCTTAGCAGGTACATATGTTAGTGTTTGGGTTGTCTTAATGTCTTAGAAAATATTCCTTGTAAAGCAGTGTGGAATTTTTTTCAGTGGGTAATGCTGAAGATACCTGTAGAAAATTCAGTCTTATATTTGCAGTGTGACTCTGATGAGAATTCTCTCTTTTCCTAGATGCAAAACTTGTTGCTACTTGTGGAAACTTTTTAAGGATATGTCATATCTTCATAGCTCTGCAAAGAAAAATCTGTGGCATAATCACTGCAGCCTATTGTATGACACTGGTATTTCACCTTGCTTTACTGATAACTGTACTATGGATATAAAATTATTTGAATTTCAAAGTTAGGTAGTTTAATCAAACTCATGTCATCTTTCATAGCAGGGAGAATCTTTCCCCAATGTACAGTGATCTTAGTTATCTTAATGTTGTGGGCACTCTGTTGTCTTTATTGTCTTTCATTACTTTTGATACAGATCATAGATACATAGATACACAGACAGACTGATAGACTCCTATATGCCTAGATAGGTAGGTTTAGTCAGTTCTTAATGTATTTTACTGGAAGCCTTTACATGGTTCCTTTATGATTATTTGTTATCTTTAGATCAGTCACTTAATCTTGAGTTTAGTTTTCTGCTTGTAGAAAGGGAAAATATTATTCCTACCATGAAAGCATGATGAGTTTCTATCAAAGACTGACTGTCAGCTTGTTGTTTCTCTTGGGCTGTAAAGACCCCCAACTGAGTACAGCATAACATTGCTTCAGTCTTAGTGCTCTCATGTGGTAAGGTAAATACATGATCTCTCTAGTGAAGTGTCAACACAGGAGGAGGTTGCAGAAAAAAAAGTAATCTAGCAATTCTCTTAAAAAATATCTCACAGGATCTCTCAAACTGGCAGTTTGAGCCCAAAAAATGCAATATAAACTTGTATGTAGAAGGAGAGTCCATTGTATCTGTTAAATTACATGACATTGTGTTCCTTCTACTCATGATTTATTAATTACTCCTCTTCCAGTAGACTCTCCTTTAAATTTTACAGCAAGAATTTTAGAAGGCTGAAATTAGGATTATTCACAGGCAGACCTATGAGTTTCAGCTTTTGTCTAATTAATAACGTCCAACAATGTGTAGTTTGTCAGTCTAGACGCCTAGTGGATATGGTTATCCGCCATAATAGATATGATTATTCTTAAGGCTGGAAATTAAAGTATTTCTAGCTTTTACCTCCATTTATTGTCCAACTATAAAGATGGATAGACGAGCACCAACATAATACTGTTGTATGGACGTTTGTGGTGGTTCTGGGTCTAGCCACTACACCACCACCAATGGACAAGGTTTGGGGAGAGAGTGAGAGGCCCTTGAGCTACTTCTGAGTGGCTACGAGTAGGAAAGTATGTCAGTTCAGTTGCAGGGGCCAAAAACCTTGTGTTGGATCTACTGTTCAGGGTTGCAGTGCACCAAATCATCTAGAGCCAAGGTAGAATTCCAGTTGAATGAAGGCTGATATGTTTAAGATTGTCTCCATTCTTAATGCTGTGAATAAAACATCTCAGGCAGTATTAATAACTATGGTTACATATCTCTTTGGATCTTAGCATCTAGTTTTTTTCTCTTAGGAAATAGAAGAAATTAAATGACTATAGATATGAAGTAATTTTTTATTTCTTGTATTTGGGGAACATTCAGGGAATGTTTCAAATGAAAAATGGTAGCTTTCATGTGTCAGCTAATGTGGCATTCCGACATTCCTTGAAAAGTAACAGGAAAAGCTCATGTAGTGGCAGGTAGGTGTAAAGACAGAATAGGTATTTAGGCTTTGGTGGATTTTATGTAGAGGTAACTACAATATGTAGCACTGTGGTTCAATTCACCCACTGCTTGCATTTTGCACAAGACGCTGTTTTTTCCCAGCAGAATGACCTGACATGAGATGTCCTCATGCACTGCACTGAATCTTTTGCTTCCCCCTTTTCTCAGCATTCACAGCAGGGCTGTAACTGTGCTGAATCTCCATGAGTCATTTGTGTTATATGAAACTGGCAGTGTAGGGATTGTTGTTGCTTAACTGCAGTCATCTGCAACTGATGAAACTCTTACTCCGGCCTGTCTCTTTAAAACTATGGTTTCATTCAAACTGATTTTTAAAACTCATTATGAATAGTTTTGGCCATGTTTTTTGTAAATGTTTTTAAGCAGAAGAATAGCATATTAGATTTTTAAGACAGGACTGGAAACCAAATGATCTGAAATTTCAATCCATCTTGACTTTGCAGGTGTGTCTTTTGGTAAATTACGTTTTTTATGTTATCTTTGTTTCCTTAACTGTGAAACAGAGACCTAGACTATTATCAGATTTAGCTCTCTGAATTCTATTAAGTACTTCTGAATCTGTTATAGAAAAGTATCTCTGCATTGGTATTTGCAGTTTCATGAAGTGATAACAGCAACCTGCAAACACAGATTACCACCTTCTCATACTGCAGAAATCCTGTACTTTATAACTCACGGCACAGCCATTTAATCCTTTCCCCTCTAGACAGAATGGCAACTTTAAATCTGGAAGCTGCACAGTTGGTGCTTCTAAGACTGTAATCTAGGTGCAGTTTTTCACTTCTGAATTTAAAATTGAAATGTAAACTTTCTGGAAATCCAATACTTTTACTCTTTCTGTACAGCTGCTAATCTGTTTTCTATCTGAGACTTGAGTAATAATAATAATAACAATAATAACAACAATAATAAAACTGATGTCACTTTACCTACCCTGGCACAATTAATGAAAATACCTGTTATTGAATATCCTTAATGCTCATTAAATTTGAGCTAATAATAATCTGTCAAATATTTCAGCACAGATTTGAAATGTGTCCATCGAGTGGAAAAGAATGTAGCAGCTGTAAATAGTCTACTGTTTTCTGTAAATACTTTACTATGGAAATGCCTGGAAACTGGATATATCCTGGAGTAGTTTTCTTAATATGTGTTCATCTGCTTTTCTAATCTGGTTTTAGCTATGTGTTTTTATTGTTTAATTTTTTTTTATTGTGCTAAACTCAGTAAAATCTTAAATTTATTCAACTACTGTCACATTAGACTTTTACAATATGTTAATATGTTGCTCGTTGTCCTAATATATATTTTTATTTCTTTTTCTCAAGATACCTGTAGATCTATTAGTCATTTTATTAAGATTTCATCTTTTAAAACTACTCATCATTACTGCTGAGTTTTAATAGAAGGGAGTAGAACATGCTGTCATGACTAATACCAAGCATACATGATTAATATTGTTATTTCCTTATTACATGGCTACAGTCTTCAAAGCAAAAATCCATTAGAGGTTAGTGGGATAGAGTGAAAGATTGAATCACTAGTTACGGCACAACATCCTTCAAATAACTGTCCTTGGTTCCTCCTTTGTCATACAGGTCTATTAATTCTGAAACCTGAGCTGCAAAGAAAAGAAACAGTTGAGGAGTGGATTTAAAGTGTGTACCATCAAATATGCTTTGTTTGTGACCTTGTTTACATTGATGTTTTTGCTGTAAAGATTCAGGTTTCTCTGCTTCCTTAGGAAGCAAGTAGAAGTATTTTCATGTTTTATTTGTACGTGTGTGTACTTCACCCTCCAAAAGACTTTTTGAAATATTTCATGCTGCACAGCATCTCCCAGTTGTGGAGCTACACACACTTTAGTTCAGGGACTCAGTGTTTTCCTTTCTGGGCATAGCCTCCAAAAGGCAGAAGAAGTAAACATACACAAAACACTCCAACTTAATGTAGGAAAAATGAAAACTCCTATGGGCATGGAAATTATCTTCTCTGGTCACTATTAAGAGGATTTCATTTACCCATAAGGACTAGAAAATACTATCCAACTGGAATCAGTTACATTTTCTTTAAACAGGCAACAACCATGTGGTATACACTGAAAGCAAATGTTCACCTCTAAAAGGCAACTTCTGTATTTCTAATGGCTTGATTTGGACCTGAGAGAGCACAGTGGACAGAATAGAGCAGATGCACTCATTTAACTAGCCAGGAGGTGTTACACGTAGGAGACATGCTCAAAGAAGTGCAAATGTGCACACACATAGTCTTCTGACAACTTCCCAGCAGTTAAAAATACCTGACTTCACTCATCAGAAATGTCATTGTTCTGGCTATAGTAAAATCAAATGGGTGCCAGGAGAAAACTTTTAATCCAGGGGTTATCTAACACCTGTACATATTTTTAGGTCTTTTTTTCTCTACATTGGGTCTTTGTCTTTTGACAGTTTGTTCGGTGGAGGAGGAAGAGGAAAGGAGAATGGACTCTATATAATTTTTCAATAGTATCCAGTGTTGGCCTGTTCCAGCCAGATACAAGGAGGTTTCCAGATGGCCAACCCCATACTTCTCAACCACTAGTATGGTACAGTATGGTACTGGTGTTTTGGTATCTGTTTGTCAGCACTGGGCCTATTTCTAGATGTATTTTTTTCTTGCTTTTGCCCTGATAGTACTGATGTCTTCATACAAGTTCAGTTTGGTTGTACCTGTTTCTTGTCAGCTGTTTTGGAAGGCTGTGGCCAGTACAACAGCTTGCAGTAGTAAGAGTTTCGCAGGTCACAAGTGTGCAGGTCTGGTTACTGAGCAAAGCAGCTCTTCAGTAAAAATTACAAGTTACATGTTCTCTGGATTTTTCTTCAGAGACCTGCAAGAGTTGGTACCTCCCTGTGCTGTTAATACTTTTCTGAGCAAAATGGGAAATAGTCACTGCTCAGGCTGAATTGGCATTACCAGGATAATGACATCTTTAAAATAGGAAATGTTCATAGCTCTATTTCACTTCACATGCCCTTGTCAAGCCAGTAGTGATTCAGAGCATTTAAAAGATTCTAATTGTGCTGACCTGTTAAAAGGAAAGTTCAAGGGACTGTTCTACATCAAAAAACTCCCATATTTAAACACTGGCTTGCAATAAAAAGTACTGAGGATGTTTTTAGATTTTCTGAAATGCCTTCTCTTATACTATTCTGAGTATGATGTACTTACATAGTAAATGAATAGACAGGCATGTTTCACAAAATGTCCATCATGTCTCAGTTGTCTTGAGGTTGTGTTGACATCTTTTGTTCAGTCATGTTTACATGGGAAATCAAATACAAAACATATTCAAAATCCCCTGTGCACTTCAGATCATGTATGATTTCTGAATCAGTGATTGCAGAGAAATGTTGGTGAGAGCTAGGGTTTACCATAATGCATGCAAACAAATAAAATATTTTGTTTAAATATCGATCACCCTGAAATATTGCAAGGTTTCACAGAGTGCATAAAGCATCTTTCCATCAATTAGTACGTGAGGTTTTAGGGTAAAGTCAATCACCTGCACAACAATGGCAACAACAAATCTCTGAAACAGAGTATTATTTTTTTTCCAATTAAAACACTGGGAGCTTTGGAAATTGAAAGCATTAAGACATTTAAATTTTTAATTTTACTTCTACAACTGCAGCTTTTAGTATTCCAGGATCTTTATATCTCAACAGAAAGTGCTATCTAAATAGGGCCATGCTTTTTTGAATCAAAGCATCTTTGTATAATGTTCATTAGATATCATGGAGTTATGTAGCATCAGCAGTGTTTTTCTTATTTTCTGAATTTTTATAGAAAGTGAGAGCACAGAGAAAATTGTAACACTAGAATTATTAAGGTTTGAGAGACTTGGACTTTCTAAAAGTGAGGCCTGTAGTTTGTGCATTTGTGATATTCTGGCATAATAACCCAGCAGCAATGTAATAGAATTACACAAATCATTCTGGTTTTCTTTTATTGTTGATGTTGCCAATTTTGTTTCAGAAAACACATTCACTCTATATAATAGTCTGCAAATTATTGTTTTTATAAGATTTTATAGTCTCAAATGGTAATTAACTTCTGGCAAGAATGGATTTCTGTGGTGTTATTGCTTAATTAAGAAAATAAGAAAAGGTAAAATAAGGGTTGCAGTGGGATAAGTAGCTTAATCAGTTTTGATTAATATATCAGATTTATGCTTAATTTTGAAAGTTTCAAAGACCTCATTCTATAAACTGATTAAAACTGTAATTCAGCACTTTTTCATCATTGTGCTGAAATACAAATTATCTTTTTACTTCTTTGGAATTATATGCTAATCTTTTTTGTTTCCAAAATATCTGTAAATGTTCTCAAGTTAATCAAAATACAGCACGAGTACCTTCAAATCCAGTTTTGCCAAGACCTTTAAAATTTAGACACTGATGAAAATGATCTTAAAAATGTTAAGGCAACATTATTTCTAAAATTTTCAAATTACAATATGATTATATTGGATCCCAGTTCAGCAGAATACATATGTATTTGCCTAAAATTATGAATTTACATATTTTGTTAAATTTTTGAAGAACAAAGTAATTTTCTCAACTTCAACCAGATGCAATACAATTAATCTGGAGGAGAAAAACAGCCATTGCATTAAAAGGCACAAAAGTATGTTTTTATGCATTTTCTCAGCTGAGAACTTTTACCACTGGGCACTTTCCCTGAAGTACTAAAATATCTTTCTCAGAGATTAGATCCTGAGCGTCCAAGAAGCTTAGCAGAATTAACTACATATATTGATCTAAAACATTACTTCAAATACAAATTTGTCCAAGAATTATTTTTTTGTCATATTGAAGTTGATAACATTTAGAACTGAACAAATGGCAATAGGTTTGTACAGTAATATTTATTCAAATAGAATTTGATTTCAAACTCTTTAAGACCACTTTTTATTAATTTTTCATGAGCATTTATATTCTGGTGCTTGATTACTGTTGAGTGTTCATGAAAACTAAGTGTTAAGGTCGTATTTGCCAACAGCAAATTTTATATTGAATATGTAAATGTGAAATTTGCCACTGGCTGTGTGTTTGACCCCAGCCTTGCAATGGGATTAGTGTGAGCAAACTCTTGTTCTGGGAATGATCTTTCTTTTTTCCCCCAGACTTGGAGCTCTGCATAGTCAGGCAAAATGTTCAAGCCATGCAACACTTGTATTGTTTTCAACAATCATAGATACATATCTGTTCATAAAATGTCTTAAAATTTAAGACTGTACTTCAAAATGCTGTGTCAAATGGAAGTTTTTCACTCTTCAAGCATTCGGAACAGGAACAATAGCTGGAATGTTTTACAGTCAGGTAATGTGTATGCATTTTGAATACTACTAATGAGCCTTTCAAAAATTGCAAACAAAACAAATGTACTTGTTTAGTAACTATCTTAGAAATCTCATATAGAATTCAACCAGGAAAGCATTTTTTTCTGGTAAATTTGATTTGTGGGAACAATTTGACTAAAAGAGCAGGAGATTTTTATATTCTTAATAGATTATTAAGCAGCTTCATTGTTTGTTAATAATCAGGGTTAGAAAACTCGAACCAGTCAAGTTCATTACTGTAATAATAATAATAATAAAAAAAAGTGCATTATGATCAACTATGAAAAGAAAGAACTCCAAATTCTTTAAATTAATAGTTTGATTAGAATTATTTCTTCCTGTACTTATTACCTGCAAACTTTGGAGACCTTAACTCCAAGTTATTACCTAGTTTCTGTTGCAGCTTACTAGAAAAAGACATTTCCACTTTTTACTTTGTTTTTATTTTTACCCCTACTTAAAAAAAAAAAAAATTTTTGAAAAAGAAAAACTTCTGTATGAAGCTTTTTTTAATATAATGTCTTCCAGCAAAAGAAAAATACAAATCCATTCATTAAGAGGGTTTCTAGTGATCTTTATTATAGTTGTAACTGAGAATCATGCAGATAAATGGAAAATTCTGCTTTATTCTGTAAATATCACTGATTATTTTTCATTATGTAACATGGGTAATGTCTTTAGCCTTTTGCTTTAATTTGTGTTTTGTATGACTTTTGTACAGGGAGTGGAGAGTCATAAGTGCCTAGGTCATTCTTCTAAGGTTTTCCTGGCTAATTGCTGAAAGATGGCTTATGGTTTTGAGAGTTGATATACAATGTTTTTCTTCAATTCAGCTCATGGTTATGTGCTGGATTGTGCCATGTTCTCTTACACTGTTAGATAGATCATGCATTATACATCTATTTTTTCCTAGAACAGTCATTGCATTGTCGTGCCATATATGCCATAACACCTGCAGACCACAAGCAAAATGTTAATATTCTACATACCAGATACTGGTATTGTTACCTGTTGTATTGGTTTTCACATTTCATTTATTTGTAATTTCATGACTGAAGCTCTGGCTTGTATACAGCACAGAGTTTTTCAGTTTGAGGCAGCTCTTATCACCAGAAAGTGTCATTGCCATATAGTCTGTCTGTTTTTATCCAGGTTGATGGATGGTAATCAAAAGCTGACTTAAATATATATTGGAGAAATCTGTGATGGGATATTTAGTTGTTGTATATTAGACATAACTTAAATAATCTTTTTTTTTTTTTTTAGTCCAAGAGAATATGTCTTATTAAATTTCTCTGCTTTCATTTAAAGATGGTTTTATTGATGTCTTACTATCTGAAACTCCTATTAGAGAATAGCAATACGAATGATTTGTTGGTAGCCTACAAATAATTAGTAAATTACAGTTCTGGCTTATTCTCAACACTTCATATTATATTGGACTAAAATCCACTAAAAGGATACCATTTGTATGAGTAATAAAGGTTGATCCCACAAGGGTTTGTGAAGATATGATGAGTAGGAAGAATTTCTACATATTATCTATCTATTAAAATATGGCCTGCTTAAAAGAAAGAAAAATATCTTTGAATTTTTATGTCATGCATCCTTGAAGGCAAATGTGCAAAGCCTCTGGAGCCTGCTTAAAACATGTTACAAGTGCTGCAGATGTTGACATTTTTCTGAGTATTCTCCTTAACTAATTACAAGGAAAAAATCCCAAACAACATTCTCAGCACAGACTACCATCACGGTTGCTTTCTGATTATTAAGAAGTCCAAAAAACTTTGTATCTTAAATAAGAAATCCTCTGTAGATTGATGGGAAAGCTTATTGTTTATCTGGCTGTACACACCAGTGCACACACAATGCTATTTAAGCTGGTGTAGAAATCAGTAGATGCTGTTACAACACTGGTGTAAAGGCTTCTCCCATTTTTGTAGTTTTGTTTGCTTAAGGGGTTCGTGCATTCCTCCCAAAGCAGCTTTGGTCAACATCTGGTTTTGACAATGTCAGTTAAATTAATCCCAAACAAAATCTGGCTCCTATGTAAATTTCTGAGATATACTGATGGGAAGTTTACTGACATATATACAATTGTAATGAAAGTGTGTTGTGTATGTGAAGATGAAACTTACACGTAAACCAAACAAGCTGAAACCACAATTAGGCTTATGGATTTATAATATTTGACTAATGGTGCGGTTGAGTAGATTGCCTAAATAAAAGTGGGGATTTTATCAGTCTCATAGAGTTGTAATACACAGTTAGAAAGCTATCTTAAAGCTTTGTATTGTCAAAAAGTATTCAAGTTTCCTATTTCACATAAAAAAAAAAAAGTAAATTTCATGCTGTTTAGTTTCAACCACACTGGGTAGAATTCTATTGGTATTTCTGTCATTTTCAGTGTTGTTAAAGGATTTGTCTTGTTCCTCTTAGCCACTTGCTTTGGAAGCCATTACATATATAATTCAAAAAGATGTGTTCATGAATTAGCTTCGACAGAGAGTAGGTGCCCAGCAGCCAAATACGTAATCACATTTAAAAAGTGAGGCATCTGTGAGCATTTAAAGTAGAGGACTTTGTAAAACTGTAGAACTACTAAGTACATTTACTGTAGCTGAATAATCCTGGAGAAGTAGAGTCATTCATGGAGTAGATAATGTGAAAATAAAACTAGGCCATTCTGAGCTCTGGCATGTACTCACTACAAATAGATATGCTGAAAAAGCTCATAAAGCTTGGAATAAGTTGGTCTTGAAGTCTTCTAGGTCTTTGGGATTTTTTTTTTTTTTTTGGTATTTTCATAGGTATTTTCTTGTCATGAATAGCTGCCTATCACGTAGAGCTGAATGGCTATTAAATACATCTTTGTGTATTTCTTCTATGGACCACAGTCCCACACCAATAAGTAGTCCATAGGTTGAGAATCATTAACAAGACCCATTGTTTGGTATTAAAATGAATATTTGCATTAGAATCAACAGTCTGAAACTCAGCTGGAATGAGTCAAAGAATATACTGGTAGATTGTGGTAAATAATGTTTTATAGTTGGAATCTATTTAAGGAATTGTTGTTTTTCGTATTTCAGAATATAGTATGAAATGTTTCAGTTCAAGGACCCAAAATGTCCCATATGACCTATGAGTCACAGACTCTGGGGTGTGTTCTCAGTTTTGGAAGACATAGCATTTTAAAAATTTCCAATTTCTTGCTTTTCATAGTTTCTGTGTTGGAGTAATGGCCTTCTAATTATTTAATATGAACTCCAATGACCAGTACACACAGCCTTTAGTGAAACAGAATTCAAAATTAGGGTACATGACTTAAGAATTAAAATTAAGAACTTACAGCGATATTTTTCTGTGTGATATTATTGATGCTAAGAGTAATGAAAGAAAAACAGGAAAATGCTGAAGACTTTTCCTTTAATATTTTTTTTTGCTTGCATTGATATCTTTTGCTGAGGCACTCCTATATTACTTTTCAAAATATAAACATGGAACTAAGCAATAATTAGTTGCCGCCTACTATTACTCTGACTGAAAGAATAATAGACATTTTAGTGTTGATTGTGGAGCATAAGAAAGGTTAAAGATTTCCAGAAAGCTGCTGTTAGATCTTTTAAACAAACTTGGAAGTACTCCATTCCACAAGTGTTAGACTTAAAAGTTTGAAACCATATTCTTTTTCTCAACTTGATTTTGAATAGATCACTGAAAAATCAGTAGTATCTTTTTATCTTGGAAGTTCATTGAAGAAAGAACTGATAGGAGTCTATGTCCTCTGTGTGATCTGTATTTGGTCTTCTATTGCCTGGTGGATGTTTTTTATTTTGTAGGTTAATTATATTTTCAATTTTTTTTTTAAATTAAATTAATCTCTTTCTCCTACCTCCTCATTACACTTATTCATATTGCTTCCATCTGATTATTTCAGTTATTCCTGTGAAGAAAATTCTGTACATGTCTCTCAGTGTTAGCTAATATAAGTGGCCTACTTGGCATGCAGGCCCAAAAGATGATGAAATCTATTTTTAAAGGAAGATCACTTAGTTTTCTACTAATGCTTTTACAGCAGTCTTGAGGTTGCATGTTCTGATACCTCTGTGACTAAAGCCCATGAGCCTGTGAAAACAGGCAGAGCAAGGATCAGTGAAGGAAGCCTGAGTATAGCTATAAGATGAGTGGTATGATGCTGTACATCTGAGTATGGAAAGGGAGTTTCAGTGGATCAATGCTGTGTATATTCCACAGGGTCCCTTGTGGACACGCTTAGGTGGCACTCTGCCAGCACCTACGTGTGCACCCGATCTCACCCTCTGTAGTGGTTTGGTCCAAAATACTCATTACTGTTTATCTTCTGTGAGATAAGAATTAGGAGAAACACAAAGCAGGCACCAAACTTGAAAGAATATAAAGAAGTTTATTAACAGACCTGAAAGAGGGAAAAAAAAATTATACCATACCTTCAGAACTCTCCTCCTCCCCCCACCTTCCTCCCTTCTCCCACTGACAATGTAAAAAGACAACCCTTAAGATGTTCAGTCTGTTTACAACTGCCATAATAACCTTGTTCAGTCCATTTAGAAAGAGAAGTCTCTTCTTGCTCATGCTATGAAAACATTATCACAACGAGACAGCCGCCCACTTCCAAATATTGTTCAGTCCATTTAGGAAGAGGAGTCTCTTCTTGCTCATGCTATGAAAACATTATCACAACGAGACAGCCGCCCACTTCCAAATAACTTTGTCCAGTCCATTTAGGAAGAGGAGTCTCTCTGCTCGCATGTGAGTCCCTTCCCCTGACTTGCAGCTTTTCCCACAACTGCTTTTGAGGGTCCACTCTTGAAGTTTTCTGGGGTACAATTTTAAGGTTGAGCCGTTCAGGAACAAGAGCAGAGGCCCTTCTCCTTCCCTGGGAGCAAAGGGTCTTCCTCATCTTCATCTTTAGGACTATCTCTGGGAGCATCTCTAGGAACTGAGGTTTCTCCTTTCCCATTTGGAGCAAAAGTCCTCATCGCTTCCATCTCTCCCTGTCCAAACTTCTCATGAAATTACAACTGAGTCAGCATCTGCCTATCTCAGATGCTTTTGCTTACGAGTTGAACACTCCACCCCCCATATCTTCATGAAATTACAACAGGATACTCTGATATATCATAGCTTCACAACAGAATTTCAGCTTTAAGCATCTCCTCTCTCTCTTCCCTCAGATTTTCAGCTCTTCACAGCAATAAAAGGGTTACTCTCACCTTGGCCTTGCAGCTGTGTGGCTTATTGAAATCTTGGCTGCAGTGGAGGGCGGGGGGTGGTTCCGAGCCACTCTGGCTGCCCACAGCCCTGCTGGGGGTGTGTCATCCTGGAGCTGTGGCCTGGCCCAGAAACGAGAGAGAGCTTGGGGGGGAGGGGGGGGAGTTTGTCTATTCTTAAGTGTGTATCACAGAGGTGGTCACAATTTTAAGTGGCTTAAAGAATTGTCCATATTCAAGCTGGCCATCTGCTAGGTTCTGTCAGGTCATAGAGAAAGCTGTAAGAAGAACATCACTTCCAAGACTCAGCTTGCTAACCTATGACACCCTCCCAGCTAGTCGTGAACAGCCGCTCCCACCCACAGTCTATGTGTGAACCGGAGACGAAGAGGCGAGAGGGGTTCTCTGCATGCAATTCCAAGGCGTTTAATGAAACCAACACACTCGAAGGAAGCAGGGACAGAGAACCAAGAACAAAACGTGTGCATGGTTTTGTCCCAAAGGGTCTCAGGGGTAGGCAAAGCATCAGAAGCCAATGGTCTCAGGGCTAGGGGGCAGCGGCAAGGGTGAGTGACATAGCAGGAGCCAGTGGGTGAAGAGATGGGTGGGGGGAGAGAGTCAGTGACCAGTGGAATCTTGGTAAAGGGAGAACTTTCTAGCACAGAGGTTTACGGAGAGACCACTTTCAAAGCAGCATGCGGGGTGTAAAGTGGACTTTGCCACTGCAGCATCTGAGAAACCACCTAATGGTCTAGCTTAAACAAGTGCTGCCACTTGGGATCAAGAAGAATTTTCTTTCTAAGTGGCCAGTCTGATGGGACTTCTCAAAAAGCATCAAACCTTGAATTTCTGCGTATGTTACTTTGAAATGATCTTTTGTATAGTGCCTTAGTAGCTGGAGCATTCACTAAGCAAGCACTGTTTCAATTCCATTGCTGTGTCATCTCGCAGATCCTTAAACCTCTATCTGCACTTTTCAGGGCAATTTCTTAGTGGTGGACACTGGAGGGTGTCTTTCCTGTAAGTTCTTTTGTTACTGCATCCCCCTGCACTTTTGCCAAACAGTGCTGGTAGCAGGATACAAGCAGAAGAGGGGGCAGAATAGAAGGGCACGTCTTCCTGTGTCCTTGGGAAGTGCACTATTCTGCCCTGCAGTTCCTGTTGCCTTTTTTGAGATAGCCCTCAGTTTTAGTGTGCAGCCCTTTGGGTTTGTGTTTAAATATCTAACACAGGTTTTGGAATCAAACAGCAAAAGATTAAAACCTACAACTGTGTAGTACTGTCAAACTATAGTCTGAAGTATACTTTAAGTTGTTTAGCCTGAGTAGGAACTACTGTCACAAAATGGTGTTCTAGTTTTCTCTGTATATTGGAAAGAGAAATTTTCTGAAGGGAGAAACCTTTGTTAGCTCTTGATGTTATATTTCTTGAATAACTTCAATTGTTGGCAAATACTGTGATAAATATTAGATCATAGGAATTAAAAACTCACTATGCAATAATGTGTTCTTAATGCTAATACTCTGTGTTAACTATATGGCTTTTACTAAATAAAGCCGCTGATTTTAAAAATAAACATAATTCAAGACAGATGTGTGCATGAAGCCTTGTAGCTTTTGACCTCTGTGATTGTGTCAAAATGTGTGTTATGTTATCTGCCGATGGACTGGATGCTTGTTCACTGTGTGTGCATTGGCTACAAAGGTGTCTTCTACCTTTTCTCTTTTTTTCTGTTTTCCCAATTTTTACAATTCATGGTATGAATTGTAAAATGAACCAATGAACTGAATTTTTCTTTAAAGACTGAAGAGTGAAATTTGCTCCAGTTCAAGAGAACATAGATCTCGGGATCTAAATAATTGTTCTGTTTTAAATCCTTACCACTTCATTGGTGGGTAAATTTCACTGGTAATTTGAGAGGGGATTTACAGTCTTATTCAGGAAAGAATACTTACTGAAGTCAGAGGGACTTCACGCTTCATTGCTTTCCTGAATATATTGAGAGAGACTTCAGCATATGCTCAAATGTTTTCTTGAACTTGGAATTTAAAAGGGTTTATAAAATTAAAAGGCAGTATCATTGTAGACATTATAAAAAAAAGTCAGATTAGTGTTGTTATTATGTAGAGATTTTATTCAGCAATATCACACATCACCATAAAATTTACTTCTTCAAATAGCCCCCTTACAGTCATTATAGTAATTGCATAGAAATATAGTCACTGTTGTTCTCAAAACACTGACTATTTTAATTTCACTATTTCACACAGCTACTGGTTCAGACATGCACAACTGGGTTTTTTGCCTATCTCACTTCTTTCATGAACATCCTAACTTTATATAGGGTCATTTGTGGTAGAAGTAAATTAATTCTTGGTCCCACTGGTAGTAAGGTTGTACTTTGTGTAAGAAAGTTTATTGACAATATTTAATGTTTCTGTTTATGTAGTTCTTTCTACATGAACTCATTCTGAATTAAATATATGTATATGATTTTTAAAACACCAGCAGGAATTTAATATATATAGCCATAATGTTGATGAGGAGATGTTAAGATTTTTCAGTGTCATGCCTTCTTCATGTTACAGGGATGACTTCGTTAGACACTGTGCACCAACAAATCAATACCTGCTATTACTCACTAGCTGAAATTAAAAACCAAAGCTAAATCAAGTAGTAACAGCAGTACTAAATAGCTTTTCATTATTAAATCCATGCAACTTCTATATCAACATTTTAAGTGTTACCATTATTCATTTTTAACTAGAAAAATTAAAACTTGATATAGTTAGGTAAATTCCTAGGCCTAAAATGTAAGGCTTCATAGAATATCTCAAAAATATTAAAAATCAAGAGTTCTATAGAAAGAAAACCCATGCATCTTAAATAGTCAACATAGCCTCTGGAAATAAGTCAGATCATTACCTTTCAATGATACAAACAATAAGCAAATCCTTTTTAATAGTGTCTGGTCATGCATTTTCTGCAATTTGGGATGCATTGCTTTAGAAATTGCCATATCTCTTCTGACGGGGGTGCATGGCATACAGTGTATGCATGGCATACAGTGGGAATATATAACCTAGTTAGAAATTGGAAATTAGGTCTACTCCTGAGTTTAATTTTTGTCATGCAAGTGTTCCCTGGATTTAACACTGGGAATTTTTCTCACCTTCACCCAACTCCTCATATACGATAAAAACCATCTTAGGAAGTTGCTGCATTATTGTTTTGAAATTTTTGAAAAATATTTTTATATTTAATCAAAATTAGTATTCCCTCAAAAATAAGTTTCTTGATCACTTTGTAGAAGTTGGGTCCACTTACGTCTTTTCACATACTAGGGAAAATCATAGAATCTTAGAATATGCTGAGTTGGAAGGGACCCATAAAAAATATTAAGTCCAACTCCTGGCCCTGTGCAAGACACCCCAAGAGTCACACCATGTGCCTCAGGGTGTTGTTCAAACCATTCTTGAACTCTGTCAGTTATAGTGCTGTGAGCACTTCCCTGGGGAAAGTGTTCCATCCAGTCTTCACCACATTGGAATATTTTATAAGTGATGGGATCATTATGGAAATCAGTAATCAATTGGCATTTGTATGTAATAACCCTAGTAAAATTTCTTTTTGGAAGGTCCAGGCAGTAAGAAGGTGGGATTAATAATTAGTACTTTTTTTCAGTGACCTGATGTTACTTAATCTGTTGAAAAATCGTGATACCACTTTAGTGCCCCTATTCAACATTCAATGAATCAAGTTCTCTCCAGTTCTCTCTTTTTGGCATTTTAATAGACCTTTGTTGTTGCCTGTTCTGAGCTTCCCCTCCCCCTCCCAAAGACACGTGCTCCTGCCCATGTGCTCCGAGCTCCTTTGTTCCAAGCGCGGGCAAAGCCAAATGTAACTCAGACTCTTCAGCAGTGTCTGATTGGCCGCTCACCCCGGGTCCGCCCCCAGTCCTCCCCTTTCCCCTTCTCCTAATAAAAGATGGTCGAGGGGAGGCTCCACCTCTCTCTCAGCTCAGCTACTTTCCTGTGGACGTCTCTGGTTGTCTGTCTCATTTGAAAGCTTCTAACTGCAGGGAATTGAGCGAGCAGGGAGCTATATTTCTCCCTCTTTGCTTCTGCTGATGGTATTTGCTTTGCAGCTGGTACAGGTACTGATTTTAGAGCTACTAAAGTGCTAGATTGCCCGTGCTACCTCTCGAGGCTGCTCGAGGCTTTCTAAAGCATTGAAATACAAGTGCTAGCCGGTATAAAGCTGAAGAGATACCTTCCACACACCTTGACCCGCAGTAGGGAGGGGTGGGGGAGAAAGAACATAAAACAATCAAACAAAACAAAACAACCCCCACCTTTTCCTCATTTGTGGACTAACATCAGTAATTTAAGGTATTTAATATAACTATATGAAAATACGGAAGAAACTGCAAAAAGAGAAGAATTCTGAAAGTTTTTCAAATAATTTCAAATTCTTAAGAGAGCTTCATTGTTTGCAAGAACTAGTCCTTAGCTTTTTAATCTTGAGTCATTTTTACCATGCATGCAACACATCATGGTTCTGGGAAAAAAATCTGAAGTTACTTCCTCTGATCAACCTAGCTCTAAGTTTTCCTTGTAAATCAGAAACTGCTGTAACTGAAAAAATGCATATTTAGTTTATATTTACATATTCCCTCTTGTGTTTGAAAGTAACATTGAAATATTTCTAGGATTATTGCTGCCAGAAATAGTCAAAACTTTTTTTGTCAATGATAGTGCCTGATGGGCAAGTTATTGGCAATATGTATACAATAAATGTAAGGGAGTTTTCTTCCAAGTAAGCAAACAGGATTGCTGTTCATATATCTATCCATTTCTTTATCTACAAATTATATCATGATTGACAACTGACTTGTTCAATGTGTTAATGAATTGACTTCAGTGTTAAAAGTCATTACTGCTTAGTTGGTGTAATATACTACCAATAATGTCCACATGGATATACTTGTGCACATAAATTCATTTTTTGTGAATGTGCATGAGACAAACAAGACATCTTCATTCACACTGTCCTCATATTAGCTCTATAAAGTTTTGAGCTAAACATTTTGGCAATGAGGAAGAGGGAAGATATATTAATATGCCAGTATCTCTAACTGTTGGTAGAATTTCACTCATATTTGTAAAACTGTAGAAATTCTAACTGTATTTAGAAATTCTAACCGTACTGACTCTTACAGACAAACTGTTTGACTCCCTGTGTTTCAAGTGTTGAGTTTCATGTCATAAACATATCTCCCTGTAACAATTGTCACATTACTTTTGGCTATTACCTTTTTTTGTAAAAATTATCCATTTTCCATTCATGAACATGAGCTGTTCTTGTGTACTACTAAAATCATTTGTCAGTAGGAGTAGATTTCCCATTGTACCTCCTCTTTCTGTGTGGAAGAATGGCAGTATGACATGCTGTACATGGTGAATGAGGACAAAAGGTAAATGAATCTTGCAAGGCATACTTCCTTTTAAACAGTTCAATAATTGTTCATTTGTTATGTAAAGTGAGGACAAAGAATGTAAAATAGCAGTAAAACTTTCAACTGAAAGCTAGAAAAAGACAATAAAGTGATTAAAATTCCCATTTTCTTCACCTAACCTTATTTCCCAGAATGGCTTTGTTAATGACTAGAAAGTAAGCAAAATAGGATCGATAACTCATCTGCTCTTTGTTGTAATCATTACCTAGTACTTTTCTCTTTTAATCTTTCATCTCTCTTTAGTCTTTATTATGCATGTCAAAATCTAGTCACTTTCTGGACGATATGCTTCTTACACTCCAAAATACACTTCACTGGTATAAATATTGCTGATTTCAGCTGAAATGTGTTCCAGCTTAAAGTTTTCATCCTATGAGAAGAGTTTTGAGGAAGAGAGAGGTTAGAGAAAAACGTCACAGTAGACTACTTACAGCATCTTACAGGTTTAACGGAGCAATATATTAACAAGTGAAAGCAATGTAGACTCTTGGAAGAATGATTCAGGGCAGTTTACTCTCTCAGCTTCTCTCACAAATGGTATCCACTTATTCTTATCTTAAAAGGGGACTTTATAAGTTAAAGTTGGTAACTTCTCCACTTATTTATTCTCTGTTCCTGAGTAAAAAGAAATATTTTTTTCTAAAAGCAGAGAGCAGCTGTATTTTCCTGCACTTCCTGCACTGTGGATTCATCTATCCACATCTGTTGAAACAATAGAGAATACATACCTGTAGGTTTCTGCTTTGGCTCTGACTGTTCTGAACTGTGTGACTTCTACATAAGAGAGGAAAAGGGTGAATTTTCTATGGAGGCTGAGGATGCAGGACAGTTTCTCTGGCTGAATTCAGGACAGAATTCTTGCATATCATTGCAAGTCATCTTTCTATGAAAAAATTGCTGCTTAAAAATTTCAAGATATGAAATATATCAGAACTGGGAACTGCCCATCAAAGAGACTCATCTTTTCAACCTAAATGATTCTATGATTCTGTGTTACAGATGAAGTTTTTCGCATGCAGTATAAGTTAATTAAATTTGTTGTGATGTTTCTGTGTTTATTTGCACACATACAAATAAATACATACTATACTGAAAAATGTGCGTTGACAACCCCTGTGCTATTTTAAACATTAAAGACCCTAAAATTTCAGTTACTGAATCAAATATTCTGTCATCATATTGTTAGTCCTCTGTAGCAACCAGCATGAAGTAGGAACTATTGTGTTTCAAGGCAAAGTTGACATTTTTTCCTGAAGAATTGCTTTAAGTTAACAGCATAATGCTGTGATTCAGTGTGAAAGCATCCCAATATGTAGTTATACACATGCATGTAACTAAATCTGTTGAGTAGGTTATTGACAGACATAATTAAAGAATAGCAATGCTTCATAAATTATTTACAAGGCTTTCTCTCAAGCAGCAGCATGACAGAAGGGTTACCTGTGTGTTATCCAGCTGCAGAGCAGAAAAGGGAACAGATATGTGCTAGTATAAAATGTTTGCCTAATGTCTCACTGTGTAGCAGCTCTCTGAATGTGGCTCCCTGTGAGCGGGGTCTTTGCACAGTATGAACACAGTCACTCAAAGAGAGGCATGGTGCAATCTTCTGTCATTGTAAGCCCAAACTAAATCAGCCCTTGAAGAGTTTTGAAGTTATAAAGCCAGAACAGGAAATGGTTATTCTCTGAAACAGACCTGATTCTTGCCTCTCATGTTATAAGCTGATTCAAACATTCCTCCTCCTCTATTTAATACACCATTTTGCTTAGTTGCTTTTACACCTCCTTTCTGCCACTCCAGGGGGTGCCTGGAGTTCCCTCACTCTGCTGTATGTTTGGGGTGTCTACAGCTGTACCACAAGAAAGCTAAAGATGAACAAAAGCCGAAGGGGTAACTATGGGAGAGTACAGGAAGGCTAAAAGTATTCACAGCTGGATAGGTGCTTTGCACATTCTATGTCCAAAATGCAAGCTGCCCTTTGGCAAAACCTAATCTTGTGCTTATCTAAGATTTAAGGCTTAAAATAGGTTCTTTTCCTCTGTGTCTGTGATGAAGATTAGGTCTCTCATCCATGCTGGAGCGCTTCAGCTAAATTTAACTCTGGCTGTTGGAAAGACTTGCTCGTAGGATTATGGCACAGATATGGAAACTACTGCTGTTGTTTTGATTGAGGATTTATAAGACAACTTTGCATAAAGAAAATATATATTTATTTTTTTAAATACATACATGCTGGGGGGGATGATTCCAGATCTGAAAGAAGGAGTTACATAGCTGAATAATTTCAAGGAACAAGTTCTCCAACAGCACAGATCAAAGTCAGTACTAATAGAGGAGGCCAATGCCCCCCCACCCCCTTAACTGTATGTGTGGCTAGAAACACAACAGACAAGCACATAGCAAGCTTTACATCTTGGTTTCTTCTCAAACAAATGTAATTGCAGTAAATTGCTAAGCAGTTGTATTCTGGTATGTGGAAGCTCTGTGGTGTTGCTTGTATTTGTTAATGGGTTTTGATCATAAATTTATTTCAAGGTGTCTGTCTGTATTTCTTTTCCAGGTACAGGTCCTTCGCAACGCAGGGGAAGAAGTGACCCTAACTGTGTCCTTTCTGAAAAGAGCACCTGCTTTTCTCAAACTGCCACTGAATGAAGATTGTGCATGTAAGCCTTTATTACTTGGCCAAAAGAACCCTCAATTCGATACCCATGAACACTTGCAGCTTCCGAAACGATGTGCATTGAGGGTGATTGACAGCAGTTTTACAATCAGCATTACTGCCTGAATATGAGTTTCTCCTATTGCCATGGCTTTTGTTAACATTGACCTCATGAGAAAAATTGCTCTCTTTGGTTGAAAAACAGACAACCAGGCATTTGGCTGGTGTGAATCAGTAAAGTTACAGGTAAAACAGTAGAATTACATTAATTTGCAATAGCTCACATCCTGCTGCAGAGTATTTAAAATCAGTTTTTCAGGCAGCATTGAATAGTATTTTAGTCTCAGGGAGTTTTTTCTTGTAAATGTGAAACTTAGACTGTGTGTGTATATTTAGAGGACTTAACTTTGCTGTTTAAAATTCAGAGGCTTTGGTGGAGATGTCTGTCTACCTAAGAATAAATTACTCTGGAATGATAAGTATTTTGTTTTAGTCCAAACTGAGTTTTAGTCAACTAGCCCCATGAGAGTCATATGGAGACAGCTGTCTTCCTTTAATTATATTAAATTGTAAGTGTGGATGCATAATTAGAGACAATTGCAGCATATCTAAGCATATTTATATATCAGCCTTTGCCTTTTGCCACCTCTGCTTTCCTTCTGCTTTTTGCTCTCTAAGAGAGTGAAATAAATTGCTCAAATTTTAAGCAACAGAACAATAAATATTTAATTTCGATACTTCTAGCCTTTCATTTTAAGTTAGCAGGAATTAAATAAACTAAATAATGAAAAAGCATTTTATACAAACATTTGATGGAAGACTGTCTTTTTCTTTTGTCTATGTATTAAACTTAAGTGCAACAAGAAGAAAATTGGAACACTGTATTCTTAAATAAAAATGTGCCCCAGTACCTTTTTCCCTTTTATGATAGGCTGTGGGACCACAGAGTAGCCTGAGTGATGCACAGCAATATGCATTTGCATGGATCCTATCATGTCACTTTTGAGGTGTAGCACTGTAATTCCCTAAACCATTGCAAGAACATTTAGAACTGTAAACTCCACTGAGAGTAACAAAAGGGTTATCTGACAAGTTCCTTCAAGCAAAAACCAAGAGAGAAGGTACACACTTCCCTTTTATTGTCAAATTCGAAAAGAAATTTGTGGGATTTTTTCTTAACAGGCAGACATTAACTTTTTTTAAACAAAGCCTCAGAGAAGGTTTTCTTGAGCTCCCATTTAGCTTACAAAGACATTCCACTCAAGCCAGAAGACAGATACTGAATGGAGAAAGTAAATGAATGTTATATGTGATTGAAGTTATTTGGGGGTGAGGAGAATGCATACATACATATACAAATTTGAATTACATCATCATAGATTAACAAAGAATTGTTTTGTGAATTTGTATTTGTATTAGGTGCCCCCAGTGACCAAAGCAGTGGCACATCCTCTCCCCTCTGTGACAGTGGTTTGCATCTCAACTACCACCCCAACAACACGGTAAGAGCTTGAATCTCCTTGATGGAAGAATAATTATGCTATAGTAGCTAAGTGGAAGTACTAATAGAAGACAGCAGCAGGGGGGGAGCTCTAGTTAACACTGGAGACAGACAGTTCTGTAGAGGGGAAAAAAGGGCAGCCAGAAATTATAGCTGGAAGTTAAACTGTGACAAATTATTACAGCTGAGATTGTGCCTTGATATGTATGATTACTGTTTACTTTAGCAGTAGGAATTTCGCAAAAATTTTTTTCTTCTACGTTATTTTCTCTGCATAGGAATTTAAATTCTTAAGTGAAAATATATCTGTTTATAAAAAAGGAAGAAAAATTTGTAAGAATATTTTTCCATGACTTATATTTTATGCATTATCTAAAACTTTTGTCAGAAGATGTTTAGGTGCATGTTTTTGCCTATTTTTACTTCTAGTAATTTGTACACTTAAAATTTTACTTGAAGTGGGATAGCATTATGGAGCGGAGTGTCTCTGGGATAAAATGCTACAGATGTCTGATCAGATATTTACTAACAGATGCCTTTGAAGTGCAACAAGTGACTTTAAAATATTTTCTTAGCCAGAAAATGCAAAATTTCCTTTATTTTATGTAGTTCTAAAAGCTGTTTTGCAGATATTTGGCTGTGTGATAGATGAAGATATAAAAAAAGCATGGAATAAGTAAACCAGTATAGATCATAATTATTTAAAAAATATTTAAAAAACTGAAATGTAAGCCTTGTCGAGGAACCATTTTTAATTTCCACCTTGTTTTATTGTATTTTCATATTTTACTACTAAAAGTTTTAAATAGTAGCCCAGAGATTTAAATATTGATAGCACAGATTTAAACCTGATTATAATCTGGAAAACCTTGAGGAATTATACAAGTTTTAGGAGCTGGAATTTATAAATAGGTAACACCAATAAAATTTATATAAAATAACAATAAAAATATATGTAACTAGTGCAGCAATAACAAAAGCAGTCGTGTCTCAGCAGTCTATATATAGGTAGGCATGTATGTAAGAAGACGATGGCAGTAGATCCTAAACTGATTTATTCTGCTAGCCAGTACAATTCTAACTTTGTTTTCATGACAAAAAACTTGCTTCCATTTGTGAATTCTTTTTCTGTAGGTGTCAAAGCATATCTAGATTAGCTATAATTTCTATTTGAGGTGATAATAATTTACTGAGACCAAATATTTTTCTTTCTGTTGAAGTAATATAATCTGTTATCACGAGTCTATAATTCACCCTAAATTAAATTCTTCTAATAAGGTCCAAGATGTGGTTTTATGTCAGATGTCCCCTTGTCATGGGAACAGGGTTCTCTGTAAAACCAAAGACATCTGTATGAATTCCTAAATTATGTACAACTCTTACCCCACAGTTCTTTCTTTTTCTCAGAATATTTTCTAGAAGAAATTATGACAGCTAGATAAACACATGATCAGTGAGCAACTGGCTCATGCATTGGACACAAAGGCTTAGAGTGAACAGAGCGACATTAGGCTGGTGACTTGTCGCTAGTGGGGTTCTGCAGGGCCATATCTTAGGCCCAGGGCTCAGCAACATTGTGATCAATGACTTGGGTTCAGGACTCAAAGGGATACAAACCAAGTTTGCAGATGATATGAAATTGGGAGGAACTGTTGACTGCTTTGAAGGCAGAGAGGCCCTGCTGAGAGACCTTGACAAATTTAGTGGGCTGGGCACCCACCAACCGTATGAAGGGCAACCATAACAAGGGCAAGAGCTGGATTCTGCACCTGCGAAGGGGAAACTCTGGATGTACAGACTGGAGAACAGGAGGCTAGAAAGCAGTGTTGTGGAAAGGGACCTGGGGGTCCTGGTCAATGGCACATTGATTATGGCAGCCAGGAGGGCCAACTGTGTCCTGGGGTGCATCAAGCACAGCATCGCCAGCCAGGCAAGGGAGGGAATTCTCCTGCTCTACTCTGCTCTACTCTGCTCTGGGTGGCCTCACCTCGAGTGCTGGGGGCAGTTTTGGACATCTCAGTATAAGAAGCATCTAAAGCTCTTAGAGGGCGTCCAAAGGAGGTGAACAAAGATGGTGAAGGGTCTGGAGGAGAAGCCTTATGAGGAGTGGTTGAGGGCACTTGGTCTGTTCAGCCTGGAGAAGAGGAGACTGAAGGGAGACCTCATCGGAGTCTACAACTTCCTCGTGAGAGGAAGAGGGACTGATCTCTCAGATACTGATCTCTCCTCTGTGGTGACCAGTGACAGTCACCAAGGAAATGGCCTGAAGTTGTGTCAAGGGAGGTTTAGGTTGGATATCAGAAAAAGGTTCTTCGCTCAGAGGGTGGTTGAGCACTGGAACAGGCTCCCCAAGAAAGTGATCACAGCACCAAGGCTGACAGAGCTCAAGAAGAGTCTGAACAATGCTTTCAGGCACATTGTGGGATTGCTGGGGATGTCAAGGGTGGGGCCTTGACATCCATGATCCTTGTGGGTCCCTTCCATCTTAGAAATTCTATGATTCTATGACTTAACAGCCATAGTCTTGTTTCTTAATTTATAATCTTTTTGATTTACGTGAAGGAGAATTTTGACTCAGAACTTGGGGTAGACAAGACTGTTTTTGGTCTTTTGTCAACAGTTCAAAGAGTTATGCAGGCAGGCTAAAGGTAGCATTAACATTTTTGTTGCAATAATATCTAGGCCTGCGGTTTGTATCTGAATTTTTATTGCATTTCATTTTTCCCCCAAGTTTAATCTCAGGTGAAGAAAGGTCCCCAAAAGCAGACAGAAAACATTAAAAATTCAAGGTGTTCAAAACAACATCCTAGCATAGTCTTCCTAGCCAATAGTTTATTTATTTTCATTTTTATTGAATCAATGGAATGTTTCACAAGAAATTCAATGTTTTAAAAAAGTGAACTACCTGCATAAAGCGTACTGCTCAGCTAATATGATATTTATATTGATATTTTGTTTCATATACATAAAAGATATATGAACATATATGTGAAAGTAAAGTTCAAATTGGTAAAGCTTTATAATTCCATAGATCTTACACAAAATACGCACTCTAGAGAAATAGGTGTACTTAATTTTTGCAATAGTTATATTATAGAAGATATCAGTAAGAAAAAATATGAAGTTTGAGACTAAAAAGAATGTAAATCAACAAGTATAATTTTACTGATATATTGATATACTGTCACTTGTTACTTGGGAGAAGAGGTTGGCCCCTGTCTGGCTACAGCCTCCTTTCAGGTGGTTGTGGAGAGCCTTCCTTTCTCCAGGCTAAGCAACTGCAGCTCCCTCAGCTGCTCCTCACAGGGCTTGTACTCCAGACCCTTCCCCGGCTCTGTTGCCCTTTTCTGGACATGTCCCAGCATGTCAGTGTCCTTGGAGTGAGGGGCCCAAAACTGAACACAGTACACGAGGTGAGGCCTCATCAGTGCCAAATACAGGGGGATGATCACTGCCCTGGTCCTGCTGGCCACACTTATTTCTGGTGCAGGCCAGGATGCCATTGGCTTTCTTGGCCACCTGGACACACGCTGGCTCATGTTCAGTCGCAGTTGACCAGCACCCCCAAGTTCTTTCTCATTGGGCAGCTTTCCAGCCACTCTTGCCACAGCCTTTCCCTCATCCACTAGAATGGTCACCTGGTCATAAATGGAGATTAGGTTGGTCAAGCAGGACCTGCCTTACGTACAGCTGTGCTGGCTGGGCCTGATTCCCTGGTTGTCCTGTGCATGGTGTGGGATGGCATTCAAGATGATGAATGACCTGCCCCAGGTCAGGCTGATAGGCCTGTGTTCCCCAGATACTCCTTATGGTCATTCTTGTAGATGGGCATCATATTTGCCAGCTTCCAGTCCACTGAGACCTCTCTGGTCAGCCAGGACTGCTGGTAAATGATGGAAAGTGACTTGCTGAGCACATGTGCCAGCTCCCTCACTATCCTTCCGTGGATCCCATCTGGCCGCATGTCTAACTGCTGCAGATCACTGACCATTTCCCTTTGGATTATGGTGGCTTCACTCTGCTCCCTATCCCTGTCTCCCAGCTCAGAGGTTTGCTACCAGGTGAATAACTGATCTTACTATTAAAGACTGTGATGAAGAAAGCATTAAATACCTCAGCCTTTTCCTCATTCTTTGTCACTATGAGAAGGCACTTTGAAGAATCATGCTCTTTCAGAAAAATAACATCATTGTCAGCACTATTTTATAAAGTATTTTATAAAGGAAGAAAGAGGTATATTTAACTTTTTATAAGCATTTCTCATGCAAATCTATATTCCTTAAAAATACTGGTCAAATTAGACTGTAGATAATTAAATACTCATTCTTTCTAGATATGATCATAAACGTAATAAAGTTCAGTTTTCATATAAGCAGTGTCTTCTCTAAGTAGGTAAAATTAAAATGTTCATCACAAGTGTGTAGTTTTGACAATTTTGACAATTTTCATCACGTATTAAATCCCATTTCTAATTACCAGGGTTTGAGGTGATATTGTTAGAAAAGATATCAACAACTGAATTATGGTTGTATGGTAAATAATTTAGAGATTCTATTCAGAATCTTTCCAGTGCTCACTAAAACTGATGACAAGTGATTTGGGTAAAGTGGAAATATAAAGTCTCTGAAGTCTATCTCTTTCTTTCCAAATCTGCTGAGTACTTACAATGAAGTTCAAAACTGAGAAGGATCTTTTAATGTTTTTCAGGATACATTATCATGTTCCTCATGGCCAGCATCCCCAGGACTTAGGTGGGAGAAAAGGTGGTGTGATCTTCGATTAATACCACTTCTTCATTCACGATTTTCCCAGTACCTTCCAGGATCAGATTTGTGCAGGTAAAGAGGTTTGAAGGTTGAAACTTGACTTCTTGGTTGACAAATGCATGCCCTAGGAAGTTGCCTTGTTGGAGAAATTGCATTATTATTTCCACTGCAGCTGCCAGAGACATGAAACATAGGAGTTTTCATAAAGGTCTGTCTAGGTCCACCTTGGCTCATGTTCTGCTCTGACATCAGCTGGGAACAGGTATGTGGGGAGATGATGGGTGATCTTCCTACTTGCATCTAGTGCTCAGCACTTTTTGCAGTTTGAGATGAAACATATGTCATTGTATTTAATAGCTGCTAATGCTCCTGTCTTCTTTCTAAGTTACTTGTTTTTATGTCTTTTTTATGCGATGCATTATGGCATTGAGCTCTGCAATGTGATTATGTTTTTAAAATGTATTTCCTTCTGTTTGTGTTAAATACTTCATCTGATAACTACATTGGGTGAAATAATCTTGTTTGGGAGAAGCAAGGGCTGGCTGCCCCATGGGGAAGATAAGCCAAAAGAGAGGGTAGGAGTGAGGCTGGACAAGGCGTTGTCCATGCAGACAAAGATCCTATCCCGCTGCTCCCCATGGAGGGACACAGAAGGCTTAGGGACGGTCTTCAGAAGAGTCCATCATGGTCAGGTGGAGCTCAGTTTAGGATGGGAAATCAGCCTGCAGGTCCAAATCAGTGGGAGACATGTCCAGGCACAGGAGTAGCTGCAACCATACTCAGATGAGGACCATGAGCAAGAGCCTGAGCTGATAACCATCTCTTAGTTCTTGTATTTTTCTTCATGTTTATATCTACAGTAGGGATTTTTTTTTTATGTTTCCATATAACTAAGGTTATTTTTTCCCACGTTTTACTTTGCATGTGTTAACATTTAAATTCATCGCCAATTTGTCGCAATCACTGGGATAGCTGTCCAAAGCTCACAGTCAGGTTTAACTTTATGGCATTGTGGTGGGTTGACTGTGGCTGGATGCCAAGTGTCAACCAAGCTTCTCTATCACTCCCCTCCTCAACAGGATGAAGGGGAAGAAAATAATATGGCAATAATTTGGTGAGTCAAAATAAAGGCAGTTTAATAAAACAAAAGCAAAGACCACACCTGGAAGCTAAAAACCCAAAATATTTATTCTCTACTTCCCATCATGAGGTGATGGTCAGTCACATCCTGGGAAGTAGGGCTTTGGTACATGTAGTAGTTGCTCTGGAAGACAAGTGTCATAATTAATTAATACCCTCCCTCCTCTTCCTTTTTCCTAACTTTCATTGCTGAGCAGATGATATATGGTATAGAATATCCCTTTAATCAGTTTGGGTCAGCTGTCCTGGCTATTTCCTCTCCCAAGATTTTCTTCCCCCAGCCTATTGGTGAGGAGGGAATGTTGGAGAAGCAGCTCTGTGACAACTGTTCAGCAGTAGCCAAAACACTGTTGTGTAATCAAAATCTTTCTAGCTACCAATACAAGGCACAACACTATGAGAGCTGCTGTGGGGAAAATTAAATTCATCTCAGAAAGACCAAATACAGACCTAGAGCTTGTCATTGTTTAATATAACATTATCCTAATAAATCAGAAGAAATTAGAAAGGAAGAAAAAATATTCTGTAATGATTACTGTTTGTAAAGCAATTAGATAGAAATGAAAATAGCTACAAAGTCTGATAAGGCAAGTATATAAGATCATACTTGTTAAAAGTTTTAAACATCTAGGTATTGTATGGATTCATTAATCATCTGTATATATAAGAATGAAGTTCTCATACTGAAATACTTCTGAGAGCTCCAGTATGTAAAGGCATTAACTGGAGGAAAGATGTGTACAGGTACAGAGCATGTTACTCCATAATTTCTTCTTCTAATCAATCACCTAGGAGTAGATTTATGAAACCTCAGAAACTGGGGGAAGAGAAGTCTTTTTCAGTCTATTTGGAATTTTTATGGAGTTAATTTTATAGTTTCTTATTGCAGCCTGCTTCCTTCTCATTGGTATTCAGTAAATACTTGAAAGTTGCACAAAAGCTGTCCACCGCCTCAGCTGGTTCTTAGGACTGTTGATTCTCAGAATTACACTGCCTAGGTCTGCCAGCCATTTCTCCTATTCACAGAGCTGAAATTAATGCAGGTTAGGCAGTAGTTGTTGTGGATCATAGTGGAACTAAAGCCAGCCTGCAGCTTTTGACCAGTAATAGCAGGATCATATTTACTTGGCTGGATGAACCTTGGTCTGTTGAGGAGCAATGGCTGGGCCAGGAAGGTAAGGTGTAAACCAAAGGCTACGAAAGCTTATTGGCTGAACTGAACTGGAGCAGGATAAAGTCACCAGAGAGGCAGGAGGTGTTCCACTAAATTCTGTGAAAGCTTTCAGCTCCATATTTAGCAATGAAGCATAAGGGACCCAAAATTGTAACAGTCAAATATGAGATCTATTCTACTGTGTACATCAGATTAGCTATTGAATTAAATAGAACTATTCACATGGAAAATTAGCACATATTCAGCTGTTCATAGATCGAGGCTTTTAAAATGCAGTCTTCTGCATCAATAAAAGCAAGCTTAAAGTTCATATTATAGAACATAACAAAGAAAGTTTCTTAGGTAGTAACAGTATTCCTGACATTTGAATTTCTAGAAAATAAATGTAAAAGTATGTTAAAACAAAACAAAATGCCTGAATTCATACTCAAACCTTGAAAAACTACTTTGATAATTTTCTTCTTTGTCCTTCTATTCTAACATGAGGAAGTAAGAGTCTTAAAAAAAACAAAAATGCGGGATGCTTATGAGGGAGGAGGTGGGATTTTCTTAAAGCATAGAGCCAACATTTTATGTTGCTAGTTTATAAGACTGTTTTAAATTGCTGTAAACATTTTTAAATGTTACTTCCTCTCAGAATTTGTTATGAGAGAAAGGTAGATACTTTTAAAAGAGACTGCTATAAACAGCAACATAAAAGAAAGGATATTAAAAATAATATAAAGAAGCAACGTGAAAGGAAGGCTAATTCATTACATTTTCTGAAGTTAATATTTACAAGGCTGTTTTCACTATGTAAAGTCTAATAACTTTTTATATTTCAGAGCTTGATATGGAAATATAACTTTCTCACATACAATATTAAACCTCATAATCATGTTCTGGCTTTTCCAGTGGAATGCTTGAGACACCTAAATTCTGGGGGGTACTCATACAGAATTCTGGAGGGTATTCATACAGAATTCTAGGAGAAAGTGAGTTTAATCTTGCAGAACTCATTAATTTCAAATATAGCTTTCAAGTTCCAGAAGTCAGAGAACCTTGAAATGTGTAGTTAAGTGTTTATCCAATGACAATTTTTTGTGTATTATAAAGTGATTAATCTACTATTTGTTCCATTTAGTACAAAACATGTATTTATTACTTATGTTTTCAGGTTCGCATGGTATTATGAACTTGGGCTGGTAGACTCATTCAAGAAAATACTGTTACAATACTCTAAGGCTATCTACTGCCAAGACACATCCACAAGTAATTCATTATGTAACCATGTATCATACTATCTGTGTTTATTGATACTTGGGTAGTAACATTGTGGATGAATGGTTTTGTACAGATCAAATTCCTAGGAGCAATAGGAACAGTCTGATACCCTAAATGCACCAGATTCACTGTGTGTGTAGTGTAAGTAAGGGAAATTCATGCATGAGGATTGAATCTGGAACCTACTGGGGGTTTTGTGCTTGTGTTAATGTCACATATTAATGGATTTCTTGGATCCCTGCTTTGATTTATGATAGACTGTGTAGAAATAAGGTGAGTCCTGAAGTCAGTGCTATTTTTCTTAAAAGAGATAGTCAACAAATTTGAGCTCATGTTATGGTCTTCATGTAAGGATTTAGAAATTTATTCTGGAAAATTTTGCTATTTATATTTATAACCACCTAAAATAAAGGATAGAATAAAAAAATTCTAGCAACATTACCTGAAGATTCTTTAAATAAATCTTCCTCAAAACTTGACTGGAATTATTTGAAAATGAGCCTCTGAAAGAAGTCTGTCTTGATTGGTATTTTTGGGGATTTAAAGAGAAATCACTACCTGTGTGAAAGACAACTAAACTGCTGGATTTAAATAAACCAGAGATCCCTGCAAGATGGTGTTAATATCACTATCCTGCAAAAGCTGGTTCTCATGCTAGAACTCTCAGAGCAAAAGCATGGCTCTAGCTCATTTTTATTCCTTCTCCTGACTGAAGAAACAGTTTGTTCTCGACGTGGGTGCAGTGAAGATAGATATTAGCCTTACATTCTATACAACTAGAATAAAATTTTAGGAGGTAAAAACCCCAAACGGCTTTTCAAAATTGATATCTGTCTTCAGATGTCAGATCTGTCATTAGTGACACTCAGTTTTACCCTGAAGAAAACAGGCACTTTGCTTGAGCCATTCTCAAAGAATCTGAATGATGTACTTAATCTTAAACCATGAACTGATCACTAACAGTTGGGTTTGTAGCAGAATGTCAGCAGTGGAACTTGGTATTCTCTGTATGTTTAGTAATTTCCTACTCTGGGATATGGATTAGTATTGAGGTGTTTTGGTTTTGAAGACAGAGACCTATGAGCCTTGCAAGGGCTTTTAGCAAATGAGGCTATTTACTGAAGAAATTAGGTCTGTTACTGCTTTAGCATCTGAAAATTTTCTCTTTTTCTGTAATTGCTCAGTGCCTGGAAGTGGAAAATTAGTCTATAATGTGTGATGGATTTTTGTATATGTGCCCAGATTGGTGCTGGGGTAGAGACAGAGGTAGGAGTGTATTTTGGTAATGATCCTATATTCAGAAATGCAATTGGAAAAATCATTAATGCTACCTATCAATTTTGAGTTCTCCAACTTTTCAGTTGGTAGTTTAAAAGAGAAACAAAATTCTATAAACACGAGCAGCCAATAAGGGCCATCCAGACAGTAATGCAACTGTGTTTAGAAACTCCAATATAAAAATGAAACAAAGGTGTTGAGAAAAAGATACTGGTATTCACTGAATTTCCCAAATTATTGCCCATGGTTTCCAATGCACACTTTCCTTCTCTGTAGCCTGCTGTATTAAAGTGTAAAGTCTTACACATGCATCAGCTCTTTCATTTGCTCGGCTCCTGAGGTTGTACAGCCTGATGTTGAAGGTTCTGTGGAGCTGGTCTATAGAATTTTTTTATAGCCTTATGGAAGCTTAGTATTGTCTGATTTGACCTTATAACATGATCATTTTAATATGTCAGGTATTTATAAAACAGGAATTTTTAAACAGCATTTTATAAGACAGCATTTTAGCAGTGTTCAGTGGCTGACCTTCGCTGTAGTTGAAAGAAGAGCATTTCTACAAGTATTGTTAAGATGATATGCTAGAACAGATAAAATTTTCTTCTGACCTGATCTGTTATGATATGTCTGCAGGCAAAACGCATTCCAAGTAATTGCTGTGGATGGGGTTTGCAGTGGAATAATTCAGTGTCTCTCTGCTGAAGACTGTATTGACTGGCTACAAGCAATAGCAAGTAACATTTCCAACCTCACAAAGCACAATGTAAGTATGGATCCAAGTAAGCCAGAAGGTTTCCCAATCATATTTGATTATAACTGTCATAAAAGCCTAATGGGTTCACACACAGAATTATCTGCGTATAAACAATGCTTGAGGCTGTCTGAGAGAAGTCAACTCAAGTTTGTCGTCAGATCAGACTCTGTGAGAAATCATTGAATGGGAAAATATCCTTCCCTACAGTCATACAGTTCACTTCATTGCTATCAAAGTTATTCACTTCTTAGCAATACCAATTAGGATTAGAAGCAAAGACCAGACACACAGGAGGAAGCCAGGTGTGATGCGTGAACACATATAAAAACCAAAAATTCTGTACTCCCTTCATAGTTTGAGAAAGCACATCTCTACACAAGCTGGTATAACCAGATCTCAGTTAGATTTTAGGTCTGTCTAGGTGTCGTTTAACACCATGGGAAAGACAAGGTGCTTCTGTGGTGTAGATGTGGATGTTTGTTATCAGCAATGATTAAATGCATTTATGCTTCTTGAACTTCACTCTTATGGATCTGAGCTTGTGGGATAGACACCACTTTTTCTTGAAGCAGGAATAAATGTTATGTAAAAGATTTTCCAAACTAAGAAGTTTGATTGAGAGCTCTTCTGGACCTGCCTGGGATGTATTTACATTTTAAAATGAACATGTAATTCTCCCTGTATAGAAATCCATATGACACCTTCCCTGGTTTTCCTCCAAAATAGAGAACACATGGGGAACTCTATTATTTTGAATTGAGTTATAACAAGGAAGCCCTTGTGGATTTAATTTATATTCTCTCAGATTTCCTTAAATCTACTTTAGCTTCTCAAATCTGTCCCTGAATTTGCTTTTGTTTCAAATATAGGGAACACATTGAAGGAAGTTGTATTTCTTGGAGATTTATAATCAAGATGCAAAACTATGTTCCATCTGGCAGCAATATGTAGAAGTCATTGTATTATAAAAACATGACAGACATGAATTCATCTGCCATCTGCAAGCTTCCATGCAGTACCAGAGAACTTTATGGCTATTTATTCATCCTTAAAGTGTTGTTGCTATGTAGAACCTTTCTTGTCTCACTAGGCATCCTTACAATTGAGGCTTCTGGGGTTTTTTTCTCTTGCCGTCTTTACTTCAGTCTGCTAATGGTTCTTGCTACTTAAATCAGTGTATTTGTTTGCTTGTAACAACAGACAGAGGCACCTAAATTTTAACAGGTGTTTTTAAACACTTTAGCTCTGATGAGACTATAATTATGGTTACTTAGCGTAACTTGGATTTTGTCAATGCAATGTTATTATGTGATTTTTTTTTCCAAGTACATTTTATCATTCTACACTAATTTCCATAAATTACAGAAAGAATTTATCTAAAGTTTTATATATATAAAATATTTATAAAGTTTTATAAAAGGTAAGTAGCCTAAATTATGCAACTATTATGCCAGTCTTTGCACTTACGTTATCCCAAAGACATCCTATGAAGTAGCCGTGAGAGTTACGGCTTATGATAATTATACATGAGTCTATTTTTAGAACTGTCCTATTTGTTCATAGCACTTATGAACTTATGAAAAATAATGACACTCTCTTTCCTGTAATATACTTTTCTTTTAAATTGTCAGTTGCCAGAAAGAATTAGTTATTTGACAGCATACGTGATAAGTGAATATAAGAAACATTAGGAATAAAGAGGGGAAAAAAAGCCAAGCTGTTGCACAGATGAATGATTAGATGTGATTAGAGGTCCCTGTATTTTCTTTCTTTACAAGATGGTTATTGACATGCACATACTGTTGATGTTAGCATTTTTTCCTCTGAGACAGGCATTTACTCAGTCATTCTCCCTTACTGTGTCATCCAGAGCCAAAGAAACAAAGAGAGTAAAGGAATTTTTTTTAGTTCTTTGGATAAATTGACTGATTTTTAGTTTCAATTAACTTCTCATTTCTATCTAGAGGTTACAGAAAATAGTTTGTTTCTTTTAAATACCATGTATTTCATAGAAATAGTAACTTACATGCTCTTTCTCACATCTATCTACCTTTTAAAAAAGAAGGAAGCAGAAAGAAAGCAGAAAAAGGACTATAAGAGCTAGATTGTTTCTGAAAGCATTTCCTTTACCCTTGTATCAAGTTTGGGCTCTGTAGATTTTGGTGGTATTTCTGTTGCTTAACTTTAGATGTCTTAAAGCAGAATATCCAAAGAGTGAATCTTATTATTTACTGTTGACATCCATTTTATTTAATGAAATCAATTCCCTCAGGACATGTCTGTCTTTCTTTTGACTGGTAAAGGACCCTAGGGTGATGAGTTCATACTTGATACCTAAGGAGATATATATAAATCCTGTCACTGGTGTCTTTGAGGGGCCAAAGTGAGTTTCTCTGAATAAATCTCCCAAAGAAGTGCCTGGATATTTTTGGTGACCAAAAAAAACCAAAACCAAACCAAACAAACAAAACAAAAAAAAACAACAAACAAAAAAACCCAAACAAACAAACCAAAAAACAAAATCATACCAGTCGCAGTCAGAAAATCTGAATTATTTTACTTTGTCACACACAAACTGGCTGAAAAAAGTTATCTGATGATTCAAACCCCAAAAATTTGAAAAACAAGTCCTATATTCCCACATATCTCTAATAGTTGTGAAATATGGTCCCTGCCTCCAAGATACCTTCTTGAACCTATATTCAATTAAAATTCTGTAAGGGTAATGTCAAAAACTCTTCTTTCATGATCTGATATGTCCAAATCTGATGCAAATATGATGTGACTGAATTGCAGGATCAGCATTATAGCTGGTATCTACAAGAGAGCAAGATAACAGAAATGCAGGAGTAGAAGCAAAACCAAAATGCCTTGACATCATCACCATTTTTGAAAGGCAGTGTTGCTAACTGAACGGAAGCTGGAAGGTGGTGTCTGCAAGCAAACACATTTTTCCTGCAGTGGTTAGACTTTGTACAATATGAGAGAGAACTCATATTATTATGCAACAAGATAGTTTAAATTTTAAAGCAGAGATACAGAAAATTATATTCTGACTATTAAGGAAAGATTTAAAAAAATCCATAGGCTTACTGATGTAGTTTATTTCATCTCAGATTTTCATCAAAAGACAGACCTCAGGTATGCACTCTTTTTCCACATCTTCAGGAGGTTAGCAAAAGTATCCTCCACTGTTTTAAGGATACTGACAGTGATACTGCTAATTTGAATTTCTTTGGCTCCCAAGAAGCCCTCTCTCATATGAGATGAAATACATTAAAATTACAGAACATGAATGGGCTTGTGTATTGGTATGCAACCAAAATGCATAATATATAAATGCACTGTTGGAAGTGACTTAATGTCACACTGTAATTGATGAGGTGATGAATCTATAACGATCATTCATTTCTGAAGATGGATTCCTCTCCAACTTGAGTCACTTAAATTACATCTGTGTTAACAATTCACCAGTTTTATCAATAGTGTCTAAAACCAGAAGGGTTATATTAAACCTGAGGTTTTAGTCTAAGCAATCTGGATACTGAAGTTCATGTGCTGAAATCTGAATATGTTAAATTGAACCTGGGCTTGGAAATATGAACTGGTGAGGTTCTACATCTTTTTGTTACCAATTTGGATGGCTGTCCAAAGCCAATTAAAAAGGGAACAAGCTGCTGCTTCTTTTCTTGCTAATACTCTGAGTAGGAATTTTCAATTCAGTTGTTTCGATTCAGCTATGAACTATTTGCCTTTCCATGAACTTTGAAATTGTATTAATTTCGGTGATAGTCAATACTGATTTCTTGTCTTTAACATCTCTTTTGTTAAAGAATTTTAGGATGACAGTATACAATAGGTCGTGTAGCTTTTAAAGAAATTACACTCTGGAAGAGTCTAAGAAAATAATTAAAAATCATGTACTCTATAAAGAACCACCAGTTGCCAATACATCCCTGATTCATGTTCTGCAATTGTCAAGGAACTTAAAGGCAATTTTTTAAATGGCTTTAATACAGTAGAAGTCAGACATTTTAGGTCTTTGTAACAAAAGAATAATTTAAAAAAATACATATTAGTTAGCAACTTCTAGGATATAGCTTCATAGAATCTTTGGGCATCTATCCTCTCAACTCAGTATTTGTCACTTGTCCATTGCTTTCTCTGTGCCAGAGTTTTCTATACTGAGGGCAATAATATTTCTTTTGCTTTTCCTCTTCCATCATTTCTGTGAGAGACACTGCAACAGTTGCACATTTATGCTTCTTACCTTGAAGCCAGCACTTGACAGCAAAGAAACAACATGAACTTCATCAGACAGGAATGACAGACAGCTGAGGTAAAGTTGCTAAGCAGGATGTGGCAAAAAGTTTTAAGATTCTCTTGAGAATGCCCACAAGATCTTAAAAGATTTAGTTCACAGTAACTTCACTTCATGCCATTATGTTGCATTTTTCTGGGTAAAATAAGGTATTTGTGAAAGTAATGAGGCACACATTACTGGTAGAAGCATAGCAATAGCATAAAAGCAGTAGGATCAAGAGGTCTACAAACTGAATATTGGCACAGTGGATGTGTTTTCCAGAACCTAAGCCTTTGTTTTGAACAAAGTTTAAAAGTTCAATTGAACTTTAATCTTATGCTTAAAGAGTAGTGCCTAGGGAAATAAATGGCTGCTAAGAGAACAAATATATTTGTTTCACTTTCACTGGAAAAAAGAAAATGGTAATACCTTATCTTTACAGTGTTGAAGTTTGGGCAGAGGGATTCTTTAAACCATTAGGTGGAAGAGGAGACAAATGAGTACAAAACAGGAGAAGAAAACTAATTAGACTAATTCAATCTGTTCCACTCCTAGGAAGAATAAAATATCACAGGACTACATTCAGTGTTAGTAAGTTATCAGAAGAAATTAGTAGAACATGTTTAATTTTTTATGGTGGATACTACCACCAGTAAGAACATACTGGAATGTTATATTACATGAAAAAAATCAATGTCACTCACATGAAGTGAACAGATTTCACATTTTAATTTTTTAGTTAAAATGCAATGGCAAATCATCAGAATACTCTGATATTAGTAATTATGGAGTTTTCAGGGATTATATGCTCTTAGATGCCTTATGATCTGTGTATTACAATGATATTAAACTTTTTTTGGTTACTCAGCTATGCATGTTTGAAGAAAATCTGAAAATACCAACATTAGTATCAAACCTCTTACATTATATTCTGCAGTAGTGCGAAATTAAAATACTGTCAGTAATTTAGAAGTGGAAAGCATTATAAAATGAAGGCCAAAACAAGAGAGAATTATCTCAAGTCTATCAAGTATTACTAACAGAATATTTTTACATATATGATTCACATTTCCCAAGGCACAAATACTCAGATAAATTGGGCATTATTAATTAAATCCACATTCAACACTTTTTAAAGCAGTATTAGCCATTCAAGTGCTCAAAGTGTTCTGACACTTTGAGTTTTTGTTCTTCATTCCATTCTCAAGCCTGTAAAGGCAAGATTATACAGATAGTCAGTCATTCCAGCACTGATACTGAGGTCTCTCCAGGGAAATTTAAAAAGCAGAACTTGATACACATGTAACATACTGTTGCCATTTTTCTCCATATATGATTCTCTTAAGGCATGGAGATCTACATGAATAACTGTAGTCAGTGCACCCTCAGGATTACAGTCTAAATCACTACTTTTCCTCACTTCTTCTCTTTTTTAAATGTAGGCTGTTATCAGCTGCACAACTAAAACCACATTTGTTTCTATGTCACATTTTTCAAGCGTTACATATGGCCTCATCTGATATTTAATTATGTTTTTGGCAATTTGAGGTGTGTCTTATTTTACAAACCTTTTATTTGTACCTTGCTTAAATAATTATGGGTGATTTTATTTCCTCCTAGATGTACTGATTTAGCTGCAAAGAAACTTAAGTCTTGCCAAACTGTATTGCTGTTTCTCCAGGGTGTTTAATCTGCATCTCTATGATGTACCTGAGTCTAAAGGGCAATGTGGCAGGTTGGAAAAAAGTGCAAGAAAAGAATATTTCTTTGAGAAATATTTCTTCAAGAATATTTATTCCAGAACTTTCTGGGAGATTTGTAAAAAGAAACTTCTGTCTTCATAATTGGAGCATTTGTTATGACACATTCTGATTATGGTGACACCACTCATCAAAGAGACGTGCAGTCTTGCAGTTTTGCTTTGGAATATACAGTGTAGACTTCAAGTACTCATGATAGGTTTTCAAAATAAATTAAATTTTCTTTCTATGCTTCTCCAAAATGCTGCATCTGTTCATGCTATTTTTAATAATATCTTTTCTGTTTTGCTGTATACAAGTACACAACTTTTGCAGTGATTAATAATATCTGATAAAAATATTAACATTTGTATTAGTATTATATAGAACTCTAAAATAAAATTTAAGACAAGCAATGTCCCTAGAGACAATACAATCAAAAGCCCTTATTTTAAATTTACCTGTTTTATGTAAATCTTTAAAAAAAAACCAGAGAGAATATTTTTGCAGTTTTGTATATGATGCTCTCACTCAGTAAAGAATCCCTGTACTTTGATTCGTCCACTTTCGTTAGAAGTCAGATTAAATTTTATCCTTGTGCTAGTATTTAAATAAAAGCAAAACATCAATATTCAATATGTTCTTTATTCTCTGCAGATCTATGTGGAGGTCTGAGATCTTTCTCTTCCCTCATTCTATTATTATTGAAGGCTTAATTAACACTTTATAATATAAACTATGAGTTGTTTAGTCACAAGACACTTTGGAAGAATGTCACACTTGCTCTCAACATTCTACCCTGGTGAAGGGTAACAAGAAGCCTGTCATTTAGGGGAAAAAGCCCAAAACCAAACAACACCTCTTGATTGATTTTAAGTGGCAAAAAAATGATGACAAGAATAAAGGAAATAGGAGCAGTCCAACTGGGGATAAAGGTAAGCCATTTGGGGGTTTGCAGAGAGGTAACACATGGAAGAAGAAAGGACTCATTATAAGTTGCCCTTTCTTGCCAAAATGCCAAGCTGCCCTTTCAGTAGCAGCTGGAGACTTCCAGCTACTGTAACCTAGTTGTTGTCATGCAGTAAAATGTTCAATATTCCACAATTCGTTTATTTTCAGTGAGAATGTGTTAAAAGTGCTGTTGAATCACAAACTGCTGTTGATAAAATAGCAACTGGGAAGTGGGAGGTTAGGCTATAATAACCTTTCTTTTTGTATTCCTTCTCTTTGCTACCTTAAAAAACCCACAACAAACACAAATATTATTTGTATTTAAAGCAATGTAAACTTGTTTTGACATCCCTTTCCTCTTACTCACTTTTAAAATATATTTTTAAAAGGTGGCTGCATCAAAAGTTCTGCCTTTCTTCCACAACCAGAGAATGAAAAGATAAACAGAATTAAAAGAAATTTCAATGCACTCAAAAAGCTATAAAACACCTCAGGGTATACATTATTAGTAGCCTAATGTGCTGAAAGCACTTCCTCCATTTGGTTGTCTTGCTTCATAAAGTGCCATAGAGAGCAAGTGCATTCAAGCAGTGCACAGCTTCTATTTGCCTGCAGAACAGAAGGGAGTCAGAGGAGAGGCAGAGTAGTGGGGTAGAAGAGAGGAAATCCAGCCATTCCAGGGTAGGTTTAAAAGGTTAGAGCAACTAAACCCCAAGAGGCAAAACAACAAATGATCACCAAGCTGCAGAGGAAAGGAGCCCCAAATACTTGTGAATTGCCATTTTCCTGCTAGCAAAAGGTATTGTGTAACTCTGTGACAAGATTTTTATCTCCTAAAAATACCTGGGGTAGTTAAGTGGAAAGTCTGAAATGTCTGAAATTATAGCTGTGCTGATCACATATGTGGACACCAACATGACTGCAGGGTGTTTTGTTGGTTTTTCTCACTGGTTTGTTTATTTCAGAGAATGAGGTAATTACATCCAAAACTTGTTTCAGACTATCACTGAGATCATGAAGTCAGGCTTGAAAAACTGAGAATGAAGCACCTTGTTTCATTCTCATTTCCCAGTGCATGGTACGCTCTGACTTACTGCACTGAAAAACTATTAATTTCCTTTGAGAATTGCTACCTTTTTGAACTGTTTATAATGAGTGTATGAGAGGTTTCTGCTTTTCTCCTTTTTTTCTAACTGTTTACAAGTTTTTTAACAATTTTGCAGGCTATAAAAAGGCATTTGCCTAACTGTACCTAACAGGAACTGTAGTACAGTGAATCAAAATAAATTTTTCTTTACTGCATTTATAAAATCACTTGATACAGCTTTTGGCCTAAATCTATAAAAATTGTATAAAACAACTTTTTGTTGCTCCATCTCTTTCTAAAATAAAGCCTGAAATCCTTTACTATATGAAATAATGTCTCAGAAGCTGTTAATCACATATATTTGATCAATATTAAAATGAATATATATTTTTATATTTGATGCATGTAATCATGTAATTCTTATTCCCCAGTTTCGCTTTTTTATGAGCCAATTACCAGTTATGCTGGGGTAGTTTTTCAAGAGAGCACTTTATGTGCTGAAGAGTACATAACAGGATCCTAAATTCTACCTTTGTTGAGACCTCCTGTGACAGGAAAGGTAGTCACTAATTTTTAGACACAGAATTAAAAAATCATAAAATACTGCTGGAAAGGAGGCAATCAGGCAGTTAAAGAATGCCTGTCCATCTCACCTGTGACTACTTAATGGTTCAGTGTCATAAAATACAACATAAAGTGCAACTGGGGAAGAATTTGATTTGTGTTAATCCTTACACTTACTTTTAGCTGCATTAGCAGAAATGTGATGTAAGGTCAATGCAGACATACAATTTAGCTTGTCAACATGGTAATTCCAATTTTATTCATAAGGTTACTTTTTAAAAGTTAGAAGGCAAACCTTATTTATATTTCTAATTGCTGATAGATATTCTACTTCTCTTCCAGTGTGATTCATTGAAACCACACAGAACAGTAAAAAGTGTTCTTGTGCCCATTATATGCTGACCATTCAAGTAATAGATCCCATTGTTCAGAGGTAGATTTGAATATGTACAACAAATATATGCAGATGTGATATATTTGCTTGTTTTATTAGTTTCCTGTTTGTACAGATGATGAATCTTAATAAGAAACCAGAGTAAAATAGTACATGTTCAAATTCCAAAAATATTTCTATGTCTATTGGTGAACAAACACACAAGTTTATGGCTGTTTACTCCAGGGAAAAATCTGTTACCTGCCTAGGAGAAAATATTGTTTTCACTGTGTCTATTTCCTAAAGCAATTTTGTAAGGTAATAAAAAGGTTGAAAAACTTCCTGTGATGTGTCAACATCCTGGGCCTTCTCACATAATTTGTTCGACTTAACATTGTCAAAGGAGTTTCAGCAGTTCTTCTTCTCTGGTATCTGATTGCCAAGGAACTAGACTTCTCTTTTTATAACTACTTTCTAATTTAGCTAATCTCACAGAAATGGTAGCTGTTTGTCCCTGAAAGGCAAGATCATCTCCACCCAAATTCCCTACGTAATAAAGGGATACTAAAAAATGTCTTCAAGACTTGAAGGAAGTGAACCCATCCTCTTAACATAGACAGTTACTTCTATCCCATTAACTATATAAAGAACACAGATATCTCCAGAGGGTAGTTCCATCTCCTTGAATTAAGTACTTACCTCTCCCACTTCTAATAGGAAATGGCAAGAGGGTGCTTTAGCATAATAGCCTACAGGTTGTTAGAGTCACCCTGACATGAGAGACAGGAATTCTCCGTGCTACTCAGCCTGCAGCATGATGCCATCTGCCTCACTGCTGGCCAAAGGATGTCCAGGGACAGCGTGAGGCTGAGGCTGTGCTCCTCCTTCCAGAGGCTGTTCTCTGTGCTATCCATAGAGCTGCATGCAGAATTCTTGCCAATGCTGCTGACAGGAGACAAAGGGCTCATTCATATTGTCTGGTAGGATTCATCCAGCAGGAATACTGCTTAAGTGTAGCAGATAAATACTTCTCTCCTGCAGCCTGAGTACTGTGTCCCCCATATCTTGGGTGGGCACTCTGGTATTATCTACCATTACCAAATTGGATGCTTCACTCCCTATACTACAGTGTAACTTTCATTTTTGCAGATTTTTTATCCCAGCTTAGTTCCCTGATTTTATAAACAGTTCAGCACCGCAAACAGTTGTGTTAGCACAATTGAAAGGCTGGGTGCATTGTGTGGATATATAAGCCGGATGAGAAAAGTCCACATGAATTTCTGCAGCCAAATTTTCCATGAAAGAGAAAGATCAGCAAAAATAGACCTCATGTAGACATCTTTTACTTAGCAGCTGGGGATTTTCTATATTTGTGAATGTTGTAGTCAGATAAGCCTTCTTTACCTTTTTCCCTTCTTCTGTCTTCCTTCTCAATTCCCAGAAGTTTTAAAACTAATGAAAGTGTCTCAGGTTTTGAGAAGAAATTAAAATCCATGCTTCTTGAGATGCTCTCACCTCATAGGAAGCATTCTGCACCATTTTGGAGTGCTGAGACTTCTTAACTTGTGGCATAATTTGTGTGAAAAAAATTGCTTTGAGGAAGTCAGATTGATGCATAATGCATGAGAAATGGACTCAATCATTGCTGAATAAAGTGTGTAAATAAAAATATTTCTTGCTTTTTTTTTCCTCTTTGCTTTCCCATTCATTATGGCTGCTGTTTTCCCTTCCCAGGTGCAGATGTACCTGGGGAAAATATGGCTTTATTGTAGCATTATCATTGCATAGGGAAAATACAAGTTTTACTGGGTATTTTTGGATATATATTTGTTTAATATTTCTTCGCTGGAATACCAGCCTACAGCAGCTGTGTAGATTTAGAAGAAATCATAGCATCCATTGCCCTGCTTTACTATTTTGTTCAGAAAGGAAAAAATATTCCTCTTCTCATATATGCATTATGAAAAGGATGCACGGAGGATTCCCATTCATATAGGAGGAGAGAGGTAATCAAAACATTGTGGAAGCAAAATGATGGAATAACCTAAACTGTCTCTAGAAGGGAAAAAAATGAATGTAAAGTTTAATCCTCAAAACCTTTAGTAATGTGGATTTTATTGGTAAATGTCCACAGAATTGTGAATATCATTTTAGTCAGGACCACTCACAAAGAAAGGTTCTGCCAAAGAGACAAAAAGGCCCGACATTTAGACACCTGTTCTACTGTTTCAGATCCCATTTCATGTATTAATTATTATTAATCACTTCCATGAAGTGTTCCGAGGTGTTGAAATGAGTTTTCCTGAGATACTCCAGATGTCTGGAAAGAAAGTCATGGAGATTTTTATTGCAAGAGGAGTCATGGAAATGCAAATGTGAAACAAATCTTAAAGGGCATTTGCTTTATGTTTATTAAATTAAGTACAAATGACCAATGACTACAGCAATGTTTGGGCTTTCACCTGTACATATTTTTGTATGATGGAGATGTTACAGGGAGTGAATATATTATTTTTATCAATTATTTTGTTCTATGCCAGGCAGAAAAGCACAGGTGTCTCCTCAAACTCAAATTTAAGTAGTATATGCATTCCATTTAAATGTTTTTCTCATTTTGTAGCTGTAGAAATACTAATTTTAACGGGTTTACTTTTTTTACATCATAAATAGAGTGTTTCACAAGGAGAAACATGTCCTTAGGCTGACATAGCCCCTATAGAGTTATGGAGCTAACATTCTTTTCCCGCTACTCTTTAAATAATTGAAAAGTCGCAGTGTGTATGCAAGTGTGATATCAGAATTATTAACTTTTTCACCAGATTAACATAAATGGATCTTTGTATTGCTGTATACACATAAGCTATATTTTAAAATATTATAGCAAGCCAAATCCTAAGAGGCTATTCACAAGCTGTTTTAAACAGATTATTTTTAAAGTTATGTGCTTAACAAGATAGTCAGTATACCTCTCCAGACTATTTAGCAATGTATGTCTGCACCTTAATTAAGCTAGCTACTCTTGCTGCAGCAGTATGGCTATTAGCTCATTCACTTACCAAACAGTAACCATAAACAGGATTTTCATCTCAAAAATATAAAAAGCAGCAGTCAAGAAAACAGAGTATGCAATTTGAATTTAAAAAAAAGAGTATTCCCTGTTGTTCAAATAGCAACTAGAACTCTCTAGAACATCTAGGCTTGCAGATGGCTCTACCAGTAAATTAATTTTCCATTTACATAGCTGGATAGATTGTACGCCAAACCTGGCTTAAAGCAATTATAGCTCTCTGACCTCTGTTTAGTCTTCTGATCCAAACCCCACTTCTCTTTGCCTTTGTAAGTTCATAGACCAAACCAAAAGCAATCACATCTTATGTGTATTATGCTTACATTTTATAAAACCCTAGAAACAGACTCATGGAAACTTCCTACTGGTTCCTGGTTATAATACCACTCGTTCTTTACAGTGGAGTGACTTAGGAGCCTGTTTGCATCTTGACCAGGTCATCAGCAAATAATAAACACGCCTCATAGCTTCACTGACCATGTTGGTTTTATGTTGTCAAAAGACAACTCTGAGGCATGCTTTTTTTTCCTTTAGATTTGAATAGACAACCCTATAGCTCCAGAAATGTTACACTTTCAGCTTAAAAAATGATAGTACTTTTTTTTTTTTTTTTTGCATGTTGGCATCTTCTTTCCCAAGCATTAGAAGATTAGAAAAGTTAGTATTATTTAAGGGATTATTTTCAATAGTGACAACCTTTTTATCAGTCTTTCATCAGCTTCTTAGTAGCTCTTGGTATTCTTTGTCTCTCTCACTGTGTTTATTCCTGTTATTTCAGTCGAATTTCCTTTAGAGCACAAGTGAGTCTACTAATACGGTGTTACCAGTGCTAAATAACTTCTTTTACATTTTCATATATGAATACTTTTATGATCAAAAATCAATAGATAGCCATATTTTGTGTAAGATGCGTGCTCTACTAGTCCACTGGAAAGAAAAGGAACTTAAAGAAGGGGCATGGCTAAATGAAGAGCTCTTCTGTATCCCAAAAAAAAGGAAATAAGTAGCACAGTAGAATTTGTAACTAGGAGTGGGCTTGGGAAATATCCCTTGTCTACGTAGAACCAGAAATGTGGTAGGACAAGATGAGATCTCAGCTGGCAAGTGATAAGAGTGAAAATAGTTTTGAGGCATACCATTGATAACGGAGAGGACAACAAAAGGGTTGGTTGACTCCATATTGAAAAGAAAATTATTGGCAGACAGTGACAAGAAAGAAAAGGCATTGAATGCTCTTTTTGATGAGAATTTACTCAAAAGGTCAGTTATAAAGAGGTGATTGTCATCATTGATAAATGTGACACAATCTTGAATAAAGTCAGATCATCTTAGAAACCAGAGAGGATATTAGGTGTACATTAATGAGAAGCATTTTAGAAATGCGCATTCCAAATATGTCCTCATTACATTACTTAAAACCTACAAGAGATTGAGCTTCTGTTCCAAATGCATTTGCTAAGTACAGGAAGTTTTTAGATGAAATAAATAGCACTGAAGTAGAAGTTACAAGTTTTGTGTGGCACAGAACAACCAGTGCCTATGGTTTCAGGGTAAAAACTGTCTTTGTAGAACTTTATTTCATTACTGGTTTTTTTCAGTTGTGACCCGCTTGAAACTAAATCTTTTGCAAATTGTAATGTGTGTGTGAACATCCACCTAATTACTGCTAAGAACAGTTAGTACTCATAGTGAAAGAATAATTCTATATTTGATGGCATTGCTGCCTTCATTCATCTTCAGGACTTTCTTCTCCGTGGGCTTTGAGCTTATGCTCTCACAGCAGTCTATGCTTTAAGAATAGGCATGATATTATTCAGATATTTAGTGGCTTTGTACAGTTCTAATTTCTTATAATAATACACCATTTTTATATATATTACTATTTTAAGTGTTTTTATAATAATGTCAAGTTTATGCAGTTAATTCTCTCATTGTGGCAATATATAATAATGTGACCACATACAATTTTAATTACTATGCAGCATCTGTTTTTCTTACAGCTTGACATAAGCATTTCACTTGTAAATTACAGCTTTTGTGTTCTTCTCCTTATGCCATTGTCTTCATCATTATACCTTTGTTGAATAATTTGTTTTCCTGATTTTCCTTTTAACTATAGTGCTGGAGTAATTTTCTCAGCAAGTGTGTGCATGCCTTTTTCTTTCAGGAAAGATAATGTCCATAATAGATAACTAAAACTTCACTAAAGTAATGAGAAAAGGCATTATGGAAAAAAAAAAAAGAATATTTTTTAAATTGATTCCAGTAATTTAAATGTCATAGGGATTGTTCTTCCTTCGATATTGTTTTTAATGTTGAAACTTAGAGAAATTTACACGTTTCTATCTTGAAAATGTGGGACACTATTATTTGTATTTATAAGCATATGACGTTATAGAATCTTAGAACCCCAGGTTGGAAGGGGACCTTGAGGATCATCTGATCTTGTCTTTCTTGGCAAAGACACAGTCTAGACAAGATGCCCAGAACCACATTCAGGTGAATCTCAAAAGTATCCAAAGTTGGGGAATCCACTGCTTCCCTGGGGAGGTTTTTCCAATGACCGGTTGTTCTCATTGTCAAAACTTTTCCTCTTGTGTTTAATTAGAATCTCCACAGGAGTATCTTGTACTCATTATTCCTGTCTTTTCCCTGTGACTCCTTGTATAAAGGGAGTCTCCATCTTCCTTGTAGTCACCTTTCAAATACTGGAACAAGTAATAAGGTCTACCCTAGCCCTTCTTTTTTCAAGGCTGAACAATCCTAGTTCTTTTAGCCCTTCCTTGTTTGGCAGGCTTCCCAGTCCTTTGACTGTCTTTGTGGCTCTTCTGTGGACCCTCTCTAAATCACGTTTGAACTACAAGAAATACTGATAGAGCAAAAAATCTATACTTTTGACTAAACAATCTCCCTTACTGCTGAAATGCAATTAGGCAGGGAGTTGTTTTGAAATCTGTCCAAAATGCACACTAAAGAAAAAGTCATCTGTAGATTTGCTTGTAACATCCTCAGTGCCTGTCTTAGCCATTCTTAATGGCAATAAATTGTCAGTTTATGAGAGGTTGGAGAAAATCCCACTGATCTTAACTATTATACCTCTTCCTATTTAAGGATTACAAGATCATATCCAAAGCAAAAAAATATGCCATCTATTATTAGTGTCAGTTTAACAATATTGTTAAAATTAAATGGTCCTTTAACACACTTCTCAAAGAAGAAGAAGGAAAAATAAAAGAGTCTGAGCTTGAAAATTAATTCATTTGTGCAAAAAATTTTACCCTACTCTTTTTTCTCCCTTGACATCTTCTACCCCTTGACCTACCTTTCATCCATGGTCCCACTGATACATAGCTCTTTACACTGGTATTTGACCATATTGATCAGGATTTAGCATTCCTTTTCAGAAATGCCAGAAGAGACTAGAGAAAACACACATTTGCAGAGATTTTTGCATACTATTTTACAATGAATTCTCAGTTATGAGGTAAAATTGGAGATCAATACAGAGAAGTGTATTCCTTAGAAGGGAAGGAAATTCAGGATTTTTTAAGCTAATGGCTCAGCAGCTTGTTATGAGAAAGAATGTTAAGGAGAGTCTGATCTTTTCTATTTATGGCAACGTGGAAGCTTTACTGCAAAAGAGTTTCTCATTAAAACTCAGCTCAGGGTATAACTGAATACAGTGCTAGAGTGAGTCTGTGATTAATCTGAATACAGAGTAGAGTGAAGCCTGTTATGTGTAAGGAGGAGGGGCACGGTGTATTTTATAAAATATGAGGACATGACTTTTAAATATACAATCACTACAAAGTAATTTTGGAGTGTTTCAAGTGAAATTTAAAATGATGGGTTATACAGATGAATGGGGAGCTTCCAGCAGAAGCACATACTGAAAAACTCAGCGGTTTGTACCTATCTTACAGTGACATATGAAATTTCTTTTTCTTTTGTAATATAAAATTTACCAGTTGTGTTAATACCAAGTTTATTATCATGTAAACCTAATTCTCAACAGCTATTTCATATTATGTCAAGCAAATTATCTAAGTAATGTAATAACGAGAGATTCTTTTAGCTTACAAGCAGTTTATCTGGTGCTGTCAGCCAAATTGCCTTGTAAATATTGCTGTTATTTCTGAGAGCTTCAAGAGTATAGAATTGTGTAATTCTTTTAGACAGAAGAAGTGAAATGTGACACAATACAACAAAGACAAGGTGCTTCTATAATATTATTTTTAATCCACTAAAACTAAAGTAATGAATGGGTTGATTATGGAGTGGTGGAAGATATAATACCTGTAAAGACTACAGAAAGCCTCTTTAGTTTGTTGCCTCAGGTAAAGGTATTTATCTAAGCCACTGGCAACTGTCCAATTTAGTGAATGTTGCCAGCAGGAATTCATTTAGACTGGTATACTGTGGTGTAAGTATTAAATGTATTTAAAAAATCACTGGGTACATTTCTGTTAGGTTCTGTCAAGAGGTTAATTGTCTCATGTTATATATAATTGTATATAATGTGACTGTATAAAATTCCTCATTTCTTTGGTTATTTTACTACCCCTTTTGTCATATGAAATGCTTGAGTGTGAACTAAAAATGTACCAAACGGAGGCATCCTGAACGAATGCAAGCATGGCAAACTATGAGCTCTTCATGGGCGAGGTCAGTAGACTGTAGACTGAGGCCAGAGGAACAAAACAGGTTTAGTTGCAGTCTTCAACAGACTGCTTTATTCTATTTCAGTCTAGTCAGAATGAAAAGACCAGGTTGGAAAGAGGGACCTAAAAGGCAAGGAGCTATTTGACTCAGTAAAGAAGTGGGTCAAAAACTGTGGATAAGACTCTTATTGGGAAGGAATACAAGGAGAGTAATGAGCTTGAGCAAACATATTATATACAGAGCAAACCTATGATGAAAATGTAAGTTGTGTTGTGAGGTATTTTTCTTCCAATACTTGCTAACAGTTCAAGCAGAAACTTTAGATGGGAACCAAAACTATAGGTGTCTAAATCCAAATCTTAAACTGAATTTGTAGGAGTTATGGTTTGCAGTTCCCTTCCCAAAGAAGGCTGAGGGGAGAAGGTACCTCAGCTGTAACTTATATGCTGGTGAAATCTCATAAGAAGTGGGTAGAGAAATTACATGAGAAAACTGTCAGAGAGAGTGAAATCTGGAATGGGGGTGTGGAGATGATTGGTAACAAGCCAGGAAGATCTACAGTAGCACCTACTGTGAATGAGGAAAACCTAGCTAACAAGATATTTCAACTCACAGGTCTTCTTCAGAGGGAAATGATCCCTTCTCAGGCAGTGATGCATTATAATCACAGGAGCTGAAGTTTCAAGCTTCAATGACAGAGTGGATTGAAAATAAAATGAAAGCCTGGCAGGCTGGAAAAGCTGTGAGATTAAGGATCATTCTTCCCATGAGGAAGAGATGTATTGGTTGGTCATGAGTGTCTCACTCCTGTGTGTGATGAAAACTTCGGTCTAGCATCTGGACCTAATATTGTGGGGAGTCTTCTGTCTCCCAGGAGCTTAAATCTGAGGGATATTGCCTAAGCCATCTAGTCAAATGACAGTTAGCTGGGACTGCTCATTCATGCAGGTGTGACTGATTTCAGTGTCAGTCTAAGAAGATAAAAAGTGGCTGTGAGACTCTTGAAGGAAGGCTGAGGGAGTCAGAGCTGTTGTAATGTGCTAGTCAGTCCTCCTGGTCATTCAGAAAAAATGTGTGTCCTACACTGCTCATATGCAGAAGTAGCATATGCAGTAGGCTCTGGCTTCTTTGACAATAGCATGAACTTGAAATGGAACTGAAATGGAACTGGCTTTGCCTGAAGAAAAGAATAACGTTTCAACTCAAGAAAAACTACACAAAGGACAAGCAGTTTCTTCTTTGGTTCTGTGATGGATTACATGAGAAGCAACGGGATTAAACTGCAACTGGAAAGAGTCTGGTTCAATATAAGGAAAACTTCCAGTGTTAAGTAGAGCTGTAGTTGCTAATAGATTGTCTTATGAGGCATTAAGAGACTCATCATGGCAGGACTGTACAAATAGGTTCGAGAAACAGCTTTAATCTATTGAGTTGTTTTTCAGCCATATGTTTCTGTTCTTTTGTATTATCATAGAATGAACAAATTCATATCAGTGCTTACAACTTGCATTCAGAAATACTAGGATAAGACAAACTACAGCTACCATTGAATTAAAGCTTTCTCCCTGTTCCTTTGTCATTCTGCAAAAAATTCTGAAAGTAAATATTATATACTAGATATTATATTGTCTAAATGTTATGTTGTAATGAAATTGTAAGTGAAAAGTAAAATTGAAGTTGGACTTATCTATATCATTTAATTGCCTTGAAAAATTGAGAAGTAATGAAGTCTGGTATTTTAAACCAGGAGAGACATAGAGATCAATTTTTAACAATTTAATAGTCTGGTTTCTGCTGGAAAAATGACATGGCTTCCTTACTCTGCAGTAATAAGTAACACCAGCTTTTTTTACTCTTAGTGTGATTGATACTGCAGTAATCATACTCCAGTGAGCAACTGCTATTCTGATATAAGCCACAATTATCCAGTTGCATTTCATTATCTGAAGCAATGATCCCTTCTGCTCTCCTCCTGGGTCAGGCTTTTTTTCCCATCTTTTCAATTTTTATTGTTCACAGTCCTTCTAATACATCTTCAGTATAGAGACATATGTTTCTTTCAGATGAGACCATAATAGCTTCTTCAGGCACTGGATTTAATTTGTTTTCCGTGTCTCTAATAATACGCATGTTGCTGTTGGTATTTTATTTATGGAGATTCACTGTTATAAAACTGTGTTTGTAACACATGTATCTTCTTTAAAGAGGCACAATAGCAATATTGTCATTAAGGTAACATCTAGTTTTAGGAATGGCTGTTAAATATTGCAGCATTAAGTGAAACCATTCATCTGTTAAACAAAAAAAAAACCCCACAACGCTTTTTAACTTTTTTTTTAATTTGAGTAAAATTAATTGCATTCCTATTATTGGAACATCATAGATGTTTGAAGAGTAGATTTGTTTTGTCCTTAAGCTCCCACTATACTTTCCTGTAATAGGTGCAAATCTGGTATTTCTTTCTGATATTCATCCATTACTGCTGTGCTTGGAGTGTTCAGTGTATCACTGAATCCCTTTGAGTGAGAAAGGAAAGGTTTGATAGTACACAGGTTTTTGATCCCATTTCAGATGGCCATTTGTGCTTTGATAGTGCTTTTACATGTCCTAAATTAATAATAACTCTCAATATGCAAATATTTTCTTTCAAAAGCTCAACACCTCTCTTAGGAAGGATTAGTATACATCTTCTGTTTTGGGGGGTGCATTCCTGAGTTTTACTAGCCATATTTTGTTGTCCCAAAAATATTTATCAAATACCAGCATCTGTTGGAACTCATGAAGACATGGAAGCCCTCTGCATATTTTGTGCCACTGGCTAATACAAAGGCAGTCAGTAGAATTTAAAAGGAAGCTTGTAGAGTTCTGCTTTCCAGATGAGACCTCAAGACTATCCCAGGCCTCTCTTCCTCTCCTTCTATGTAGGATTAAAACGAAACCTTTTAGTTTCCATATGGATGAAGATGATCCGTGAGCACTGTTATACTGTACCAGAATAAAGATCCATCTACTCCTGTGTCTGGTGATAACAAAAGAATAATTATATTTCCCTTTCTCTTTCCAGCCATCTGCTACTTTAGGACTTCTTCAGACAGCTGATTAGGGACTTCCTGGATTATGTCTATTGTGCCCTCATTGTCTATAAAATTGACAAATATTTGATCTCTTTTTTGTAATTTTTTGGCTCCCCAGAGAGATTTTTTAACCTTGATTATATAAGCTGAAACATACCATCTTGGTTCTCACTTTTGTTCTCATCTAGGAACCATAGCGAGGATGACTCAGCCTGCAGGTATCTATAGGAACAGACTGGAAAGCAGAGGTCATGCCTGTGCTTATGCATTATTCAGTGTTAAATCAAGCCTCTCCTCTGTGTAACTGTTCATATATTCTGGAGTTTTGCCCTTTCTTCCTTCAAGGAAGTTGATGCTGAGTTCCTTCAGGCTGAGTGTATTTGCAATCCAGTGTGTCTAGTCTTGAGAAAAATCCAACTAGGACATGAAAATGCTAGAAATTATGGAAGTAATCCCAATCTTTTATCCTTTGAACCATTCAGCTGGTAAAATGTGATCAACACACAACAGAGAATGATGCCATCACTGGTAGGTCAAGAAGCAGATGTGAATGTTGCATTAAATACTTCTATGCTCCTATATTTTCCAGAACATATTGACTGATCATTATGCATAATTTAGCTTATATGGATTTTTAGTGTGAACTCTAAAGTCTACTGCAGCTTGTAAAACCAGCATCAAGAATTGCTATATTCAGTCTATAGGCAATTATACATATATCTGAATGCATTCACCAATATGTTATGTATTTTGTATGGGCTTTTGCGTGCTTCTTTCAAATCTTCTCTGATTCTTTCAATGAACATATACATTTGGATAACAAAGTTTCACAATCTTACCACAACTTACCTATCTCACTGAGCAAAAAAAGCCCAGCAAGGACAGAAAGTAAGACTAGCCAACTACTAATTTCAAGTTTTATGTACTCTTTCTTATTCATTAGCAGAAGATTATCACAGCATGGACTCATGTTTTCTTCCAAATTGTAATGATCTTGCTTCCTTTATGGAATCACTTAACATACCCATGGCACAAACTGTATTGTTGCTTGTCTTCATCTCAATGCATGAGATGAAGAACTAGCTAATGAATTTACATTTTTCTCTATCTATTATATTTTAATTACCTGTTAATGAATGTAAATCAGCAGTTGTGTAATGCAAACAATTGATGGAGAAGGTTACAGAGTCTAAATGGTTTAGGGAAATCCATATATATGGCTAGCATAAATTAAAAAAATAAAGGGTTCTTTTTTAACTGGAAAATTACTGTGACCTGCAAAGTTACATGATATCTACAGACTGCAAGAAAATAAGATATCAAGTCATATGTGAAAGTGTGGGAGAATCTTATTTACTGCCTAAGTCAGCAAAATACTGAGCAGGAACTGGTGCCCACTTGTTTCATATGTTGGCCTTCTGTCTTGGCTGTTCCCCTAGGTACTCCAAGAGAATGGTGTCTGTCAGGATCTCTGTCCTAACACTACTGTGTTATTTTTTCTTGCAGAGGACCAGTTGTGTTACCTGAGTCTTACAGTGTATATTAATCATCTTTCCTATTATGCCTTTAGAACTCTGAGTCTAATTTACAATACAGTTTGTCATTAAAAAGGATCAAAGCAGGTGTGGTATACATAGATTTTTCAAGCATCTGATTGCTTCTATTTAAATTTTTAAGGATTGGAGAAACCTGGAATCTCTTGATCTTACTACTCTTAAGAGTCCTTAGTGCTCACTGAAAGTTACATTTCCTCATCATCTCATAGGGATGCAGTGACTAAATTGGAATAAACAGCAAATTTCATTAATATAAATAAGTAAGAAAGGTCAAACATACCCCTAATAAGTGGTAGTTTTCAAATTACACTTTAAAATCTTCATATGGAAACTGAAAATAGTTATTGATGTGCTATTTGCTCAAAGAAGGTCTGAAATAGCATCTCTCAGAGGAGTCAACAATTCAGTTCAGCTTTAACTGAATGTGAAAGTTTAAAACCCAGCTTTTATGAGCTTAATCAGCTGTATTTCAGCAGAGAGCAACAATGATAGGCTACAATTCATGCAAGAAGATAATAGCATGGAACAGTATTCTTTTGCATTACTGCTTCTCTGGCATGGAGACTTTTAAGTAATAAAATTTCAAAAGCCCCAAACATTTGCAATCATTTGCACACCTGAAGCCAAAGTCTGCTCATTTGTGTACATGCTGAGAAGTGCTCTGTTCCATGTTCTTTTTGTTTCCTCTGCAGAGCAGGCACAGCCATCATTGTGAAAATATCAATCTGTGATTGCAATATCTCGTGCACAAAAATGACTGAAATAGGCCATGGGCCATTTTTCATTACGTTCCACTTCATGTCATCTCCCTGCCCAGTATTCGTCATGTCTGTGATGTCCAAACATACTGCCAGATGAACTTTTGGAACATATCTAGTCAAGTGTATTTATACCATTAACAAGCAGTTCTGCTTTGAAATCTTCCTTGATAGTTTTCACAAAAATATACTCTTCCCTTCCCTGAAATTGTTCAAAGCCAGAGCTCTGGATGGAACTATGAACAACCTGCTCTAGTGAAAGATCTCCCTGACCATGGTAAGGGGATTGGAACTAGATGATCTGGAATGTTCCTTCCAATCTAAACCATTCTATGATTCTGTAATCCCATTATTGGTCTCGTATCATCACCACTTGCCTATCTGCTTGTCAGATACAAGATACTGCAGAGACCTTCCTTTTGACTCCTTCTTCCTCCTTCTACCTTGAGCTGATCATGAGACCCCAAATTACTTTTTCTATGGTGTTCTTAGATTTTTTTTTTTTCCTAATTTGCGTTCATAGAAATCGAACCAGAATAGGATATCATCCCTCAGTACCTGTTTTTTGTGCTTGAAGTAGAAGCAGGTAGTTCTTGCTAGCTTCAAATCAGCTGACATTGCCTTCAGAAAAGAGTTTGTTTTCTAGCTTCTTCTTGTGTCTCCTTTTGTGCCATTCCTGATTTTTAATTGCTCTGTATAAACACATCTTTGTAAAGAATATTCTCAGAATGCCTCTTTTTTTTTTTTTACTGTAAGTATCCGCTGGTGTGTTTTATTTAAAAATATTATATTCATGTATATTTGCAGTGTATTGTACTGTTGTCCTCTGATGAAAACAAATTCCATTTAGTTGCATCAGTTACATGGTGTTGTGTGCTGTGATTGTGCTTAATAACTCATAGTATTACAATGAGTTCAGTAAAGTTATGGAAGACTGAAGCAACAGTTGTCTTTCAGATAAACTGTAAAGTAACAAGATTTTTTTTCTTCTTTTCGTGTATGGGAAATGTTTACTTTTAGGTTTTACGTGCCAAATATTATAGATCTGTAAATTAAATTTTACTCAATGTACATTGTAACATGCTGGGAAGAACATATGAGTGCCACCCAATTGTAGAACTTTTTTTTTCTGTAATGTCCAAATTTATGCATGTGAATGATGAACATTTAGATATTCCTAAAACTAATCATACTTAACTATTTTTATTTTCAGGTAGACTTGAACAACTATAATGCAATTTTCAAACTGTAAAAGAATTTAAAATAATGCATTTCAAGAAATCGCCATATGACCTGAAAGATAAACGTATTTGTTTTAATTATCAAAATAACAGTGGTTAAAACAACCATGTAATGTAGGTGCTTAGATCCTACTTTACAAAAATGAGCTGGAAATTTTTTAATGAGAAAATGATTTTTCAAGTATGTATTTACATTTTACAGGAACATTCGAAGTACACTAATGCACTCTGTATCTGTTAAAAAAATGCAATCTCTGTATTTGAAGTAAACAAAACCAGCCCTAAATTATTTAATCTGTAACTGTGACTTGCCGCTAAATAGATATTTTGTTTATAAAATAAAATTTCTTTTTCTTAACATTGTTCTTTCATAATTTAAAATTTTCAGGCTATTTGCTTAAATTAGATGAAAATACCTGGTTTTGACAAGGATTTATTAGTTTCTACTAACACAAGCAGGGATTTATCATGCTGGAGTAATAAATGTTTGGTTTAGGAATAAATACCAGAAGTCTTTGAATATTTTTTTCTGTCAAAAAATGTCGGGTTTATTTCCTTTATCTTTAAAATAACATATAAGATAGTTGTTATCTTGTATGGATTAATTTTATACTATTTCTTTGTCCATTGAATCTCCTAGCTCCTCTAATGCTCCTCCTTACCTAGCATTGAAGAAAGGAGGAAGCTGAGGCTAGTGCACATGCAAGAAGGAAGGATAGAAATGCTCCTCTGACAATTTTGATGCAGGATAAATTTGAAAACCAACTGAAATTGCTTGCAGCATGTTCTTGACAGTGGGAATTATCCTTTGATAGCAAAACTGTGGGATGTCAGTGACAGAGTTGCACAGTATTTGCATGAGGAATGCAAAGAGCTTGCTGCTGCAGCCTGGTTTTGAAGTCAGCAAAGCACAGTTTTTGCCACTCACATCTCTGCATGCAGTTGTTTAGGGACAACATTCTGAACACTGGAGTGGGTGAAATTCAGTGGTGATTCTTCTTTTCTTCATGAAGGTCGGTTGAAGCAGTTTAATGTTATACTGTGGTTTCCAGATCATTCAGATACATTCTATATAGATACCTAGTTGACAATGTCTTTAATTTAAATGTTTATTCTAGGTATTAACTTAAATGTTTATTCTAGGTATTAAGTATCTGTCATGAATGAACCGTTTAGATTTTCTAGGTTGTCAAAAGCTTTCAGAGCTTATGCTTAAAAAACAACATTTTTGTTCTAGTAATGGGAGGAGTGGGTATGCTCTACACATAATTATTTTTGTATTGGACACTTCTGTGTCAGAAAGCTGGCAGTGTTTGTTTAGATGGAGTCCATGAACTGCAGGGCTAAACATGAACTCCTCATGTATTAGTTGTCTCAGACTGGTTTTCTCTTTACTTTTCACCTAGGGATATCGTCGAATGTTTTAAGAAAAAATTACTTGAAGAATTATCAGAAGTGATTTTGCATACTTGGTTTTGTGCCTAGGATAAATGGGTAGAGTAAGGGATGTTTCCAAATCTGTTCCAGCCCAAATTTTCTTAAGGAAAGGAACTTGCTTAAAGTTTGATGACTGTGGTGGTTGGCAGTTAGTTGCTCTGATGTAATTTTATGTAGAGTTAAATATTCGAGTTTATTTTATAGCTTCTAAGAATAAAAATAAATAAAAGACATAGTGTTTTAGAATTTAGAAATAATGTTGCATGTATTCACCTCTCCTGTATTCTGAACAGCAGAATGAACCACAAAGTGACCACAGAAATAAACCATTATTCAAAAGAGCTTGTCAAAGGTTTCAGTCCCTTTACTGAAGGAAATTTTATTGTCTTTTTTGCAAACATCATTTGAAAGGGACAGTCTGATATATCTGTCTAAAATCCAGTTGTTTTTTTTGGTTTTATTTTTTCTTCTAGTGACTGAGTATTAATCTATTTCTTTATTCATTTTTATAGATTAAAAAAATCAACAGGAATTTTCCCGTAAACCAGCAGGTAAGAAAAAGAACATTTGGGTTTTTTAATTTATAATTCTAATTCTCATTTTAACTATCTTTAATTGTGTGGTAGCTGTTCATTATTCTAACTGAGGAATTCTCAGTAGATTTTCTTTAGAGAGTACCTTGGTGTTTCTACTTTCTCATCTCAAAGGAAATTGGAGTGTTTCATCAAAGTAAGAACACACCTAATTTTTTCAAATTAACCTATTTGATGCAGGTATATACTTCAGATTGTGTCTTACCAATTTTACTCTAAAAGGGGAATGTTATTATCTTTTACACAATTAGCCTGAATACGTCAAATGTTCCAAAATTCTAAAAATGTGTGGTCTTTTGGGTTTTTTTGGGTTTTTTTTTTGCCTATTGACAAATGAAGGTATAAAAATTAATATTTGCACAACATTATGGAGCAGGCCAGTAGCAGAATTTTGAATAAACAGAATCTGATGGTCTTCCAGTTCATCCACTGGCAGTCTCACATTACTGGAAGAAACTGGAGTATCTTTCAAAAAGAAAGTAGGATTCCTTGAATAGGGATGCTTTCTTGTAAAATGTATTATGAGCACAATTGCTGCTATTCTCCACATCTCTGTATCAGGTGATGGGGTCTAGAAGGGATAGATCTTTTCCTCTTGAAAAATCTGTTCTTCCCACAATTATTTTTAAAGACACAAACCTTCTAATTTCTAGAGACCCTAGTAAGAATGGACAGCAACCACACCTCCTCAAAAGGATCAAGGTGTCTTTTAGAAAACTATGTAAACAAAGTAAGAATTAAAATTATCAGAGTAAAGCTCAGTACACTGTAAAGTTAATTAAGTATGTATGTGTTGTGTGTATGACAACTATTATATTATGATGATTTCCTTTTAAGAAACATTTGATAAGGGGAAACAGAGGAACCTTATTCATAAGAAGGAAAAAACTACTTCCTTGTAGCAGGATTGAGGTGTAGATATGTATAGGACTGAGCTGTAAACTTGCCTTCAAGAGGACAGATTTGAGAAAGAAAAGTGCTTTCATCTCCCTTACGCCACATCTTCAGTTAGTCAACGTATTTCTCAGTTCCCTATCTCTGGTCCAACTTTACTTATGTGGAATTGTGCGGAGTGTAACTCACAAAGGAGGAAGATACTTTTATTTTGTTTTCTGTTTTCTTGATGAGAAGATCCACAAATGTAATAAATTAATGACCATGACAATAATATAATGCTACTAATAGTAACAATAAGGACAACTATATGGGTAAGTATAAATGAAGCTGCAAAAAATGGAGTTAACCCTTGCATTTGGGCATTTTCAGAATAGTTTATATAACATCAGATGCAGACAGTGCAAAGATATACTCCTGTCTCAAAAGAGGGAAGAAGATACTGCCTAGTGAACAAAAAGCAGTTAACTAGCTCCATTTTCACTGTTATTATTTACCCTGAACTTGTCTCTTTGCTTTTATTACTGTAAAAATAAAGACAACAAAAATATAAACAACAGTTATAATGTCCCATCAGTCTAACATATCATTCAGGGATCTCTGCTGTTTCGGAACCCTTGGCACATGGGGTCAACAAGGCATTTTATTCTTCATTGGAATTCCATGGAACGCAAAAATATCTTTCTTGGCTTGAATGGCTTTTTGGCCATGCTATCTGTTAGGGCAGCCTGCAATTATGATGCATTCATCTCCCATCAACACCAAACATCATATTCCAAAGGGATTGCTATGGAGCACTTCAAGAAACTCAGCCAAAAGGTCAAACTGGAAAGAGTGGCTGATTTGATGGGCAGTGAGACTGCTAAGGTCTCCCTGCCTGTCAAACACTGGAGAAGAAAAAGGTATACTGATCTGTAGATATCTGAAGTTTTAGGGAACATTAAATTCAAAACCAGATTCCCTTTTGGGATTATTTTATGTAAAGAGGGCTGCAGTTTTTTGTCATAGAAGAAGTTAGGAACTGTCACCTAATTTAAGTTAAATAGTTAAATAATATTTTTGAGTAAAGTCAGAAAAGGCTACAAGGATGTAAGGTTAATTTCTGTCTTCATGTGCAACAAATATTAACGTGGTATGCAGGGAAGGAAAAGGACTTTTTACTTGTTATATCAACACATCATTTATAATTTAAAAAATTAAATTACCATCTTGAATACTCTTGTCATCTTGATTTTTTTTTTAATAAAATACATTTTTGTCTAAGAAATTGAACAGCTAGTTTTAACTTCTTTCTGCAAGCACATCATGAACTTGAAAGCTGTCTTAATCCTATTATGCTTTAAAAAAAAGTGTGTTAATTTCACTTAACAAATACCCACGGGTTTTTTAATGAGCACTAGCAGGGTAATTGAAGGTTATTTTCACTTAGAATTTTTATACATATATATGTGAATTTTAGTTAATTAGGTAAAGGGGGAAGGCAGTTGTCAAACTAGAGTCAAGGAACTAACCCTTAGGATTCCTTCATGAAAATATTCTTGATATGGAGAAGACAACAGAGGCACAGACAGAGCCATTAGGAGTAGAATAAGGAAACAAATGTATCTGCATACGTGTGGAAGATGCTGTAACTCCTGCATCTCAATGTTGCAGTATGTAAAAAAGATAAAAGAAAAAGTAGTTAGAAAAGACTTGTTGACTGCACATAATGTGTCAGGTTTCCTTTAATGCTGTAATAGTGAAAGTAGGTTTGTCTGGAAAATCATTAGAAAGATAAGATACATTAATTAAAATCAAAATATCAAAGATTATGTGTATTGATAAGAAGGTGGTAATTATTTGGACAGCATGAAGCAATAAGTTCTCTGAATGGTGGTAGTACATTTAGTAGTGGTGGAAAGATGATGCAAAAGATGCTGGAAGAGGACCACACAGACAAAAAAAAGTATTTTTGAAGAAGACTGTTGGACAAGAGGGAAATAAAATTCCACCTTTCTGAGTTGACAGTGATGGAAAGAACACTTAAAATGGTAAAAAATAGAAAAGTGGTTGTGTTTTTTATATTGGTACTGTATGCATGGGCTGTAAATAGTAATATTTTAGAGTATAATAGCAAGTAGTTGAGAAAAAAATTAAATCATTTTGTACTGAAAATACACTGCATATTTCAAATATGCACTAAAAAAATACGTCATAGACAAAATTTCCATAAATTCGGAGAAAAAATTTTATAGACATCATAGCAGAGAGGCACAAGGAATGGAATATTTCAAGGCTTCAGCCAGAGGCTTCTCTATTTGATCAGCCAAGATGGGAGTGCAAACATGGGCATGTTTCCTTTTCTTGGAATTCCTCACATCTCTTCAGCTGTTACACTGATTACAGCAAATGTCAGCTCCTCTGGGAGCCATCATTAGGCAGGTGAGTTCTGACAGGTGGCATTGACTCCTTGGTAATGCTTTCCAAATGACAGGAAAAAGCACCCTACATCAGTAAACTGTGGTGGTGTAGTGAGGACAAGCACTGCCCATTCCTTTTCAATTCCCAATCTTTTCATTTTCCACCTCGAGTTTGCAAATGTGCTGATCTCAGCTGAAAATTGATTTGATAGCATCTAGAGAAATCAACATTAGATAGTCCTTCTTATAAAGCCTTCTGATCCTTTTCAGTGTGAGAAACCAAATGTAGCCTCCAGCTACTAGAGATTTTACTATGCATTATAACTCTCATTTGTTATTTGGGGTTCATTGGGATTTGGCTATTACTGATTGCCATGCCAGGAGGATGAATTGGCTGCATCTGGCTTAGTTACACAGTGGAATTCAAGGTTTAGATCTAAATCTTAGTCTGGCCTGCAGTTCACCTCTTCCTGTCCCTACGTGAACAAGTAAGTAAAATGTTGATACATTGCAGCTGGGAAAGTCATAACTTTCCGACTCTCATTTTAGCTTATTTCACTCAACAAGACAGTGATACAAAGCGGATACAGCACCTGGCAAATGAGGGGAGTTGATTTTTCATTTCATTGATTATGGCTATGTTCACATACACATTCACAAATGTAATAAATAGACATTTGCTTCTCTACTACATGGGCAACAGTTAAATCTCAAGGTTTCACATGAAACAGATAAAAATATTATAGCAGAGGAGTGTATTTAAAACTTTTTTTCCCTATATTGTATGTCTCATCTCTATTAGGATGAATTCAAAGGCTATGACCCTCCACCTTTCATATGCTGAATTCACAAAAAAAGTATAATGGGGAAGAATGCTTTAATCCTTTTAGTTGAACACTCTTTCTCTTCTTTCCATAGGCAGCATGAGAATTTTTGAAATATTTGTATCTACAGAAGATAAAAAATTTTCATTAAATAATTTTAGATTTTAAGTATAATGCGTCCCTCTAGATTTTTCCTGCTTTTATGGGAAAATAATTGGTAGCTGGTCTATTCAAAGTTGACAGTTTATAATGAGAATCATGTGAGAATGAGAAAGAGTGCTTAACTGTGTTTAACTCAGTTTTAAAACAAGACCATGGCATAATGAACAGATGCCACCCTAAGGCCAGAAACTGGGGTCTCATTGTGCATATCAGATTCCACAGTCACAAACCCCGTTGTTTTGCAGATATTTTACATTCTTGGTGGCCAAGGATGGGGTGATAGGACACACCTGATGGCATTCACAAATATACATGGTCATGCCCATTTTCTCTTACTTATTGTATAATTTAATATAAACAACTATTCACAAGTGTACCAGATCAGCTATGTAATATCACCTCATATTCTGCTTTTAGTAGGATGTTGTCCAGTTTTACAGTTAGAACAATCTCATTTAAAATCAATTCTAAAAGTTTGGCTCAGTGAGTTTATTTAATAAAACCTAACTTATATCTGCTATATAAAGGTGACTAAGCACAAATGTACAAATGTCATGGTGAGTGTCTTGCCTGTCAATCAAGACAGTGTTCTTTGCTGCAGAAGTGTTGCATCTCTATTGCACCTGAAAAGGTGGATTCTATAGTTCAGGTGAACTGATAGGACAACATCTGTTCTACTGATAAACACCTGTATGAAATACAACACATACCTTTCTTTTTTTGTTACTAATTGCAGAGCAATAGCCTCCATTACTGCTGTATTGGTATTTTTTAAATGCAGTGATTAAATAGAGTTCTTCTAAAATATGACCTGTCCTCAAAAGAGATCACGTCTCTTCTAGAAGTATATTGAGTAGTGTTTTTGTTCCCTCTCCTTAGTGTAGTTTGGTTTTTTTTACTTTTTTTTTCTTCCTAGTTTTGCGTAACAGTTGAATTAATTATTTTCCAATAGTCTGTTCCTGTGGTACCTCAGAGTAGCCATCCTGCAGGTCTTGACTGACAGTTACTGAACTTTCAGGTCCAGTGTTACATCTGCTCTATCATCATCTGTTGTCACAGTAAGGATTTGATCAGGTTTATTTTGAAGGAAAATCTCTGGAATTAAGCTTCTATTGTTAAATGATTATAGAAATACACGGGGGAAGCTGAGTTCTTGCTGTTAAATTAAGCAGAAGTTCACAATAGGGTGTAAATTGTGTTGGGCTAATTCCCTGCCTTGCATTGTCAGCCATCTATGGCACTCAGCATGGATTATTGCTGCATAACAGATACCCTTGAAAGGCTTACGTTGCTTATTGATACTTTATTGAGCTTTCTGTAAAATAAACTGAACATATCTATCTATATATATATCTATCTATATTGAAAAGTTTCTGTGGTTGACATGAAATGCTTTTCCCTGAACAGTTTCTGTAATTGTTTTAGAAGCTTCTGGGCCAGACTCCGTTATAAAATGTATGCTTCCTGTCACCAGTCAAAGATTTTTCTTCCTTTTACATTTTAGTCAAGAATAGCTTTTGAACTTCGGGGCATAAAAAATTTTGCAAGGGCAGTAAACACCGTAGATTGTTAAAGATTTTAGGCTGAGGAAACCATGTTGACTTTTGAGAGGAAGGTCAGACAACTTCCGGAAGCTAGTCCATTACCTGATGAGCGAGATAACATTCATGTTGTGAGTCACTTGATGCAGTTATTGGATAGCAATGCTTCTGTCCTAGGGCTGCATACCTTATAGCTCATGAGAGGATGGAAGTAATTTGGACACCTGCTGGAAATTTAGAGGATACAAAAGAGTGATTAGATCAAGTTCTTATTTAAATCTCAAAGTATAAGTCTCAAGCTGTGCGTTCTGCATGTCCAGCAAATTCAATTTTGCCTCAAGTAGAATTTCATCCTCATTTACATATTTTTCTAATTTATTTTCTCGGGGTTTTTTTCTAGTACTAACTCATTAGTGTAACAAGTATTAGCTTTTTTTTTTTTTTTGTCCCTCTGCAATCTTCATATCTCTCCCTGAAAATTCCTTTCAGTAAGGGTAGTTTTTCCTGACTGGATTTAATGACCAGATCTGTGTTGGCTGTGTGTTCATATTTTAGTCAATACAGGGGTGAATATACTGTACCTCCACTAAAGGTTTAAATAGGACAGGCGAATGAGGGGATTCTAAATGCCTTGCTCCATTGTAGGCCTTTCAAAGTGAGTGAAATAAACAGAAATGTCCCTCAGCTACACGCTAAATTGATAAGCTACACGCTAAATTGATAAGCAGATAAAAAATTGTTGCTTACTTTTGGGTTTGGGAAGAAGAGTTACTGGCTATTGTACATTAGTGCTCTAAATGAGTTAAAAGATAAATATATAAATAAATGAATTCATGTGTATTAAAAAATTATATATTTAAGCCTATTTTTGGGTGACAGCTTTGGCTTAAATGTATTCAACTGGTAAGTGGACAGCCTGATCTATTGCTTTTGAGATTAAAGTACTCTTACCAGATCCTTCACCTTGTTTGTACACTCTTGGGTGTGAAATCAGGCTCTTTCTGATCCCCCAGGTCTCATATGTCTTTCTGTATAGTGCCATAGCTTCAACAGGAGTCATATAGCTCAACTTTCAGATTGGTGCTTAGGTTAGAAGATGAAAGGTACAGGTTTGACACACTGACTTTGTGACTGCTGTAATTGCTGGGTTACTCTAATAAGGGCTTTCCTTTCAGCTGCTACTTTTTGCAACAGTATGATCTTAATAAACTTGATCCTGCCTGAATGGATCCTGAGCTGTTCTGAATCAGAACGCTGTAGTAGATTTAAACAGATGAATAATTGCTTCATGTTTTGTCATAACAGTATGACATGACCAAATACTTGCTCTCACCAGAAGCATAATTCTGTATCTATGATGAGGTCAGACAGTGAGAAACCACTGAGTTTAAATAATCAAAGGCATTGCTTTTATTGTGTCACTTTGCTCCATTTATATGCGTGACATGATTAAGTCCCACTGTAAGTCTCTAAACATATTTGTATCTGATATTTTGCCATTTACCCAAGAAATGGGATATGTAACGTAAATAGGACAGTGAAAGGGATGCCTGCAATTTAAAAGATAGATTTTCTGCAGGAGTTGGATATTTGTGATGTCTGAGACTGGGAACAAGTAAAAAACATTAAACAAGAAAGGGCTCTTCTAATAGAATGAATGTTTCCATCTTTTTCATGTATCTTTTTGCTGGATGGGATTTTTAGCTACTACACAAACAGGCCAACAAAGGAAGCATCTTTCAGCATTCTTGATTGGAAATACATGCTTTAATGATGCATATGTCCTGTACAAGTTCCTGAAAAGTGGTAACAAAGAGAGAAAATAAGAAAAGGTGGAAAACAGAGTCACCACCGTGAGCCTTTCTGAGTTCAGGAAGCATTTGGACAATGCTGTCAGGCATGATGCAATTCTTAGGGGTGTCCTGTGCAGGGCCAGGAGTTGGACTCGATGATCCTGGTGGGTCCTTTACAACTCAGCATATTCTATGATATCCACCAAATAAATATGTCTTTCTTTTCTTCTTCCTTTATTTTCCTTTTTTTTTTCCAGTTAAACTTAGAAAGATTAAGTACAGGAGATTTTTTTTTTTCTCTAGCCTCATGTTAAATACGGAATTGTTATTATCTGTAGCTTACCAGGTATGAATTTGTTCTCTCTGGCCAGATTGTAATTTTCATGGGAGGCTGAGGCTCGAAATAAAAATGTTGCAATGCTTTATTGTAACATCTGTTTTATTGCATCAAGTGAGTGTAAAAGTTCCCAGGAATAACATTAATTTTAGTATACTAGAAGGAAGGTGTTCAGTATGCCTATAAACACATTATTCCTTGGGGAATTGTATCATCTAAAGAAATTAATTGGAATCAATGGAGCATGTACTTTAACTATAGATTTTCTATTGGAGGAGCACATGGGACTCAAAAGGTATAAATAAACTATTTTTAATTACAGTTTACTTCAAGAGGAGAAGTGAATAACGTTTCATTTTTCTCATTGCTTATTTTATGTCTGTGCAGATGATTGGTGCTTCAAATCAGATTTTGTGATAGGAAAAATTTTTATTCTCTTGAACTTCTAAGAACAGTGGTTAAACAGAATTCTGTGGACTTTGGATGGTCGTTTATCTTTTTTCTCTCATCACAATCATAGTCCATGGGACCAGTGACAGAGTTGCTACCTGAATTTCAGAAAATAGTTGATGTATGTAATAGTGCAAAGCAATTGACAATTTATGGGTTACCTACAAATGAAGAAGGAAAAAACCAATGAGAAGCATTAGTCACTGAAAATGTGTGAAGGAAAACTGTTAAAAATGTTAAAAAATGTAGCTAATTACAAATGCAGAAGCATCCCCTAGAATAACATAATATTACAACATTTTTTGTCTTTTCAAAGAGTTGTATTTCCTGGTAAGGAGACATTGTTCAGTGAACAATATCAGTTATATGTTTAGCATATTAGAGAATATTTGCTTTCAATCTTAGTATTTTTGGAAGCAAAACTTAGTAAGTCTGTCATATTTTATGACACAGCAAATAGTTTTTTGACTTGACACTGCTAAATATCTATCCTCAGGAGCTGACAACTGACAGAAGTATTTACTTATTTATTTAATAAGCAGAAACATTTTCCTTGTTGGAATATCTCTCAGCAATGCTGGCTTTGAAAAAAGCAAACAAACAAGCCTACTTATGTAGAATGATTCTGGAAAATGGTGCAGGTCTGAAGAGGTGTAAATTGTAGGCAATTCTGTGTCTGGGCTTCTTGCTGTAAAGCAGGTCTCCACCTTGATGGCTCCGGTAGTGTGTGAGTGCTGAGTCACCTGAGCCAACTCAGAGTACCCACAAAGTCCAGTAGGATCAAGATGCAATAGTGTACAGTTTCTAGCTGCCTTCTGCAAATATCCATCTAGAAGTCCTGCTGCTTCCCATTATTTGTTTAACAGCCTACTGTTTGTAGTACTTGCTTAGAAGAAGCAATAGTCACTCATCACTCCAACCTATTGCTCCCACGCGCCTGCCCTGATGGCGGTAGGTGGAATAATGCAGCAGCCTCTTCTTCCCCTCCTGCTGAAGTAGGCTGCTGTTCAAAACCAAACCCAGACAGTGGGAAAGAAGAGGATCTGATCCTATTATGCAAATGGCATCCAGACCTCTGAGACTGAAAAAAAAGCTTTAAAGAAAAGATGCTCTCTGTGAGAGGAGTGACTTCTGGCTAGTATTAATTATGAGTTTACCTCCATCAATTTTAAATAATGTTCCTGTAGGTCATTGCACTTCACAGGGCCTTGAGTTATTGCACCAGGATCTCTTCTTCAATCAGACAGATGGCACCCTCAGAGGATTTTTTTATGTAATCTTTCCTGTGGCTGAAGGAGCTTGCCTGTCCCTCTGTAGAACTCAGTGGATAAAGAGCCTTAATGCCTTACACTGTAATTTGAGCTTCATTCAGGACAGAACCTTAATTTTATGGGTTGTATCCCTCCATTTCACAGTAGTGGGCCATTTTGTCTTAAAAAAGAAATTGCACGAGTGGAAGAAAGCTCTGGCATTGCAAAATGAGTCTCACTTGGTACTTTTTGAAGACTGCACTTTTCTAATGAAACTGCAAAGTTCATGGAAATGCCGAGATGCTAGAGAAAAATCAACTACTGACACCACCCACTGTGAAAAAATAAGTGCAACATGAGTTCAGTAAATGTTATGAACACTACTAACTCTCTGCCACAGGCTATTGGCATATGACCAGCTACAGAATCCTCAGGATAGCCTAGGTTCAATCTAAACACCAGGAAAATCAAAACCGGCTGTATTATAACAATCCAAAAACCCATCTTGTTAAAAAATAAGTTATGAAGAGAAGCATGAAAATAATAGGATGTAGAACATACTGAATATCATGTTCTTCATCTAATCATCCCCTAAGGGTTTTTTTTAGCTTCTGAAAAAGGTATTTTAGCAGTAGTTCTGTTCTATCTTGCCTTGCTCTTTCAGAATGGGACTTCATTCTGGTTCTCTTTCTTGACATGTTTGTATTTGAATACCACTGTTTGCAAACTGACATTTAAAGTAGTTCTGGAATAGCTTCATTTTTCCTTCTTTTTTAGTAATCCAGGAAGAATTTTATTTACTTTAAGAATGTGTAAGTATGCAAGTTATATATTATTACTTTAGTCCTTTACTAGCAACTTTATTCTCCTCTCATCTGACTTCTCACCTCCTCTTTCCCTTCCTCTTCAATTTCTGTAGGATATCAGGGTCCTTCACAAATCATAACATTTTCTACCCCCATTTAAAGTTGGGAAGGGGTGATATGATCTATCTTTCATTGCTGCTTGTGACCAATGTCTTCAATCTCAAGGGTATTTTACCCGCAAGCAATCTGTACTAAAAATTCCTTTACAGAGTGTATTTTAAGGCTGAAATCTCCAGTGAGAAACTTGATACACTGCCCCTCTGAAAATTAGGGTAGATAAAAAATGGGGACATTTAGAAAATCCTAGGCAGCTACAGATGGATTATGAAATCTGAACTACAATGTATGGTGTGTAATACTGTGTATGCTACCAAAGAAATAATGTGGAACTATAATGAAAACAATACTGAAGCTGTTTTGCTAAGAGCAGTAAGTCAGGACTCCTTTAAAACAGATTCCAGGACAGATATGGCTGCTTTGAGATCGAAGACTCACAGAATAATTTATATTGGATGAGTTTTTGTAGGTCATCTGGTCAGAATCCTACTCAGAAAACGGCCTACATAAATCAGATTGCTCTGGATTTTCCCCCATCAGATTGTGACTGTCTTTAAGAATGGGGATTTCATAACATCTCTTACTAAGAGAAATAAATCAGTATTTTAAAAATACTAAAAGGCATCAGTGGTGCTTTGCTACATAATTTCTTTGCCATTGTGCTACAAAACAGACATAGTGAGTAAATCTATTTCCTTAGATCTATCAAAGTATCTGCTCTGAATTTCAACTGTAGGATATTTATTTGTTTTTATAAAAACAGCTTATTTTTCAGGCTTTTGTGATTGAAAGTTCGAATTCTGAAGGCAGTTGAAAGAGAAAAGCAGTGAGCCATCACATTATTCTGCTGTAGTGAAAGATCTCTGGGACCAGTTTGTTTAAATATAGGTTTTATCTATTCAACTGTTATTTTTTCAAAGTAGTCTTCATTTCTTTTACATATATATTTGAAACACATTTTGCGTTTAAGGAAGATAAGTGGATAAGTGTTGTCTGATTTTTCTGATAAAAAAAGAATTCCTACTGTTATTATATATATTAAGTTTATGGGTCGATTTACAATTTCTTGTTGCATGATATGATTTGAATTGAAGTGTAAATGGAAGTTTTACTGCATTGTTCAGTTTTTATAAATCAAGAAGAGTTATTATCATTTTCTATTTAGAAATTAAGCTTAATTAGACCTATTGCTTAATGACCTTGAAAACTTTGAAATCATTAGCTAAAAGATTACTTGCTATAGCTAATAAAATATAAAATTACCTTACGAAGTATTCTTTATTGATTTGATTAAAATTTTATACCACCTATTGAGTTATTTTTCCCGATAGTTACTGGCAATGCTAACACTGATTCTCCAAAGACATTGTGCAGATGCAGCAAAATTTCTCATCTGTAGGTTTCCATTTTCTGTAGGAGAGCTGTGTGGCCTTCAGTTTTTTCTGACTAATCCTCCACTAGAAAGACTTCTTTGTTATTTCCCTTCTCTCAGTGAGCTTTGCTTCTATACACTGATTGCTGAAGATACAATGACCAGGAAGTTAAATAACAAAATTCAACAACTAACTTTGCTTAAAAGAGACAGCTGTCCCCATTAACAGTAGTAAATACTGACTGTACCATACCCAACAGCACCATGTATCACTTCCCATCATGTTTCTGATTGCAGCAGCCATGAATCATTGAAGAATTCTATGATATTGTTAGTTTTTAGTTGTGTCTAATAACTGCTTCATTGTCTGCATTTTGGTTAAGGTGAAACTTGGATTCAGGTAATGGTTAATTTGTTGTAATAGTGGAGTCCTTCCCTTGGTGCTGTGAGTTGTTAGAAATTAACAACTTTCCTTGAACCTGCATAAATTGTTTTTCATTACAAAAAAAGTTTACCTATAGACCGGTTGACCTTTCCCAGACCTTCTTTCTAACACCAAAGTTACGTCGCTGGTAAGGAAAAAAATGCAACCCATGTCTGCTTCTTCAGTCACACTCTTTTTATACAAAATATTTCATTAACTGAGCATGGATTATGAAACCTGAAAACCAGTGGATTCATGCAGAAAACCAATTGTTCTTCTGAAAATTAAATTTCACCTCTTGATGACTTTTTCTTCTTTTAGTTACATGCACTGAGTGCTTAAAAAAATTATTGTATTGCTGAAAAACAATGTAATGGTAGGCTAAAACTTTTCAAATATTTTTGGAGATATTATTTACTTTTATTATTCTAGGAGTTTATAAGTAGTAGTTGTTCTTTGAGAGCCCTGGGAAAGTCTTAAAGACAGTTTCAGCTTGCAGAAATCTTTTTACTTTGACAATCAGAGAGGACTGAAAATAGTTGTTCCTCAGTAGAAATAGTCAAAGAAATTTTGCAAGCATTATTAGCTATTTTCATCATTTTACCATTTAAATTACTGAGAATGGAAATTAAAACAAGTATCCATAAATAACATTATTCTATTGAATATTGATGTTGGTTCCATATAATATTTAAATAAAATATTTTAAGTCTTAAGAGGCTTTTGTATACTTACATATGTATCTGAACTACTAATTTTCAGCTTTGTTCTCACAAAACTATAAAAATATTTCGAAGTCAGATCTTGTGAAGTCATTGATACCAAAAAAGGGGTTTCTCTCAGGTATGCTTATTTTGCTGTGCAAACAGCAACACCAGAGACTTTAAAGACAACTTTAAGTATACATTGATTGCAGGTTTATTCTGGCTTTGTGAGCACTTTGAAGTGTAAACAACTAATTCTATAGAAATGTAATTCTGATGTTATGCAAACTCAAGACATTTATTACTAAAATTAATTTCAAACAAACTATTACCCATCATCTGTATTTTCTGTATACTCAGTCATTTGGGGTTCTTCCATGTGTATTGTTACCATCTCCTTTGGACTGAGTTCAGTAAGCTCAGGGTGTGAGCAGGGCAGCTGCATGTGCAGTATGATCTCACAGAGAGAGCAAGGTAGCCTAAATCACCCTAGTCCTGTCCGAGTTCTGCTTACCAGTCATTTTCAGAGAAATGGGAAAAGAAAATCAAGAAAAAGTCTGCAACCAGTCATTGAAATCTAATTGAAAGGTACTCCTGGGACAAGTTAAAAATGTTATTAAATGTTTCTGTAAATATTTCGCTTGCCCTGGTACTTAAGAAAGATAAATGTGTCAGTTGTTTGCTCAGTGGCACCATCAAAAGTGTTAAAGACACTGTCTGGTGACTTGTAATATTCTGATCTTTTTCTTCATTCAACATCTTTTGGTAGTCTACCCTGAGGTGAAAAAGATGAATGTGATGTGCTGTTCATCAAAAGGAAGAAGTCATGCCCTCCAGCTTGGTTATCTGAAATATTTTTGTTTGACTCATTTATATTTTAGGGTGTGAAAAATATATGCTGTGTACATTTAGAAGAGGAAAAAAAACCCCATTAATCAAAAGATAAGTCCTAAACCCAGTCGAGCTACTAGGCTTTAAAATAAATGATGTTTACTTTCTTGTCACCTGAGTGCTGAGCTTGCTGTATTGCGCTGTTCTCTATTTTAAACCCTCAAAACCCCCCAAGAAATTTCATCCTGGATTAAAATTTGCAACCTTCCTTATGCCTGTTCCTAAATTCAGTAGGTGAAAAATGAGCAGGTAGGAATTCAAATATGACCATGTATCAAATATTTTTTTTTTTCCAGAAAAAAAGCAGAACCCTAGTGGTTGCAGTTACCCAACAGTAGAAGGAGAGGGGAATGATGACAGTGTGATATACAGTAATTTTTTCAGTCAGGAAATATGTGACACCTGCTAATTTTCAAAGTGTTTGCTGAGAGCTGCTCTGTTGAGAGTATCAGAGAAGATGTGAAACCTCTCAGGTCAGCTGTAAAATGCCTCTGATATCAGCAGGACTGAGTCTCCTCAGTGTTAAACCTGGCAATCAAAAGAACTCAGGGATATGCTAAATTGCTCTGAAGGTGAGTTATGTGGCAGGGAAATATGAGAAGTCTAAAAGAAGGAGAAGGCTCAGTCAAGTGAAGAAGGCAGATTACTTTATATAAGACAAGATTTTTTTTTCATCAATCTAGCTACCATACCTATTTAGCAGGAACATGGTTAATGCTGTGTAAAATGCACATTTCCCTTGTGCATTTCAGGGAGTTTGCTACATGCTGGCTAGCTACTCTAGTTCATTTTTTATTATTTTTTAATTACCCAGTCAATATCATGGAAGACAGGACTAGCGTGAGCTATTTTTGTACTGATTCCTACTCATAATTTCGCACATACTCCTGAAATTAATATAGATTGGTATCTAATAATGCAGCTTGCATCCAAATCCATCTTTGTAATAACAGCTGCATAAGGTCTTTCTTGGGAAAAGTCTGTGCTTTCTAAATGCTAATAACCTCTGTTATAATGAACAAATTCAAATTGTAATGAATTTTAAATGCACATAATTGTGCATTGATTTGAATAATTTAAGAGATACAAAAAAATCCCAACTTCTGATGTTGACATTTTGACAAAAGCACAGAGTTGCCCAATTAAAGTTCAAATTGACTTTGTCATTAGAAGAATTTATTTCAATAAACAGCTACTTAGAAGTCTTAAATAAGTAAAATGAGTGCTTTGAAATAAGCTGTGACTATTAACATATAGCACTGGATGAAAAACCAAATGGGTGCGACAAAATGTTTCTCTGGATTAGTAGATTATAACAAGAAGAAGAAAACTGGCAAAGCCACACATAGTTCTTCACCTGTTTGGAAAACTATCCTGTATCCACATCTACCCATCATTTTTCAAAACTGTGGAGGGAGGGAAGGCATGAAGCAGTCAATATAGTCCTGATTTCTAGCAGGACTTTGTAGATCTCATTGGGAATGTGCTAAGTTTTCTCATGGGATGCTGTTGGATGTAACATAAACTGTCATGCAGGTTTTCAAATGGCTCTGTTAGTTTTGGACAGATCTCTACAGAGGTCCAGCCAGGTTTTGTTACCCTAAACATGTCTTCATTCTGACTATGGTGTTGTTTGCTAAGAAAGCAAATAGACTGTTTTCAGTCTTTGATACCAGTTTTCAGTTATCTGGATTGTAAGCAAAATACCATCTTAATCATCTTCCATAACTAAGAAGTATTTTCTGCTTTCTCTGACACGATTTACTTTAAGACCTGATAATATTTACTCAGTTTTCATGTTGTCATTTCAGAAATAGAACAAGACAAAGCCAAATGGAAAACCTCTACGCAGCCTTGCTCTGGTAGCAAGATGACAGTGTGAGCTCTTAACCAGGAGGAAATTAAGCTGTGAGATAAAATAAATGTGCAATCTTAGATTGAATCATCTATTTACTAATAGTTAGATGGTTCTAAATATGAAGGCGATCTTTGTCGGTGATAGCTCTAAAGTTTTAGTGGACTTTTTTTTTTAATGAAGAAGATAGATAATTCAGAGGAATTAAAAAAAAATTGAAAGAATAGCAGGCTTTTAACAAACGTGAAAAATAGGATAAGAGACATTTTGACTGCATGTATAGGAGGGCAAAGTTTTTCTAGCATCCATTCAAAGTTTTATGTGATTAGTTCTTTTGTTGACTTTGAAAAATTTTTTTTACTCAGCATAAAAATCCTAAGACTTTTAGAAGCAGAATTGGTTTTGCCAATGGCTACATTATGACCACCATTTTTCTTCCATTTTTTCATATATTTCCAGTGTGGCTTTTATTGTTTTTCTGCTAACAATTGACTACAGTGAATTCTTAGACTATACAGAAAATGATTTTTAAAAGTACAGAGAAAATTATATTAAAACCAGTGTAGACAGCATTATCTGAGTTTCACATCCCTCATTACTTTCCCTCTGTGTTGTCTGACACATTTATTTTTCTTCTGACTCCAGTTCATTCTGTTGCCCTACAGGACAGTTTCACATAATGTGAGTATGAGTATCAGACTTGGGAGCTAAAAAACTGTCAGTGCATCTGTTCTGATCTTTGAATTGCCTCACTTTTATAATGTCACATACATATTACCTTTCATTTTGAGGAAATTTTCTTGTATTTTTATCTTACTATTCTTCCTAAAATATAATGAAATCTGTGTAAAAACTCTGGAAAAGTCTCTCTGATAGTCAAGGCTATTTAAGTAATTTTTAGCAATGTATTGGACTGATATAAAATGTGGCAATTTATCTTGCTTGATTAGGATGTCCATGTGATTTAAGAACATATTAAATTACAAGATTATAGATTTTTGACTGAAGAAATTGTCCTGTTTCATTTATCATTTCAATATAGATTTTTTTAAACTGTCCATGATTTAACTCATAAACCATAATGACTTATTGAATCTTTGTTACTGAACCAGCAGCCACTAAATTAACTAATTTGTGTCACCATCTGATTTTGAAGAATGAGCTGCTTAATGTAAGTTAGAAAGCAGGACTGCAAAATTTATCTTTCAAGTGCAATGTGAATTGTCAATAAAATCTGTTTTCACTACCCCTGCCACCTTTGTTGATAACAATCAACAGCTTTATAGGGACTCAAAAAAACTTGATAAGATTAAAAAACTAATCAGATTTTTGACTTTATAACGGAGCATGCTATGCACTGTCTATTTGTGATTAACATTTATTTCCATTCATCATCTATCTGTGCTTTTAAGCATTTATTTTCAGAAATAAAATTTCTGGAACTCCATAATGAAATTCCATATATGCCAAACCCACATGTGCAGATAAACTAAAATATGGTCCAAAAATCTCAAGTCATATATTCATCTAGTATTTCAGTTTTTATATATATATATATATACATGAACTATTAATTTGGAAAGTCACAGTCCCTTTCCAATAAATAATTTTCTTTAAGTTTTTAATAGTCAAAGCTTTTTTAGAAGTCCGAGTGTTTCCCAGGAACATAAATGTTTCAAAAATGTCATCAATTTTATCTCAGAAGTGAAGATTTTTGACAGTTTCTCACCTTCATCATATAAAAAAATCACAATGTTTTATTTAATTTCACACATTTCGTATGTTTAGATAAACTGAGACCACATTAGGAACATAAAAGTTACCATAGTTCTCAGAGTTATCTATTAAAATAGTTAGCAAGTATTTGTTCAGTTTTGCCTTGTTTTCCAGAATATAGCCCATGCTATTTTAATCCACACCTGTGGATATGAACATGCACTCAAACATATTTGTAAATGTTCCTAATAATAATCATACAGCCTTTTTCTGACAGTTCCTCTCTATGTTGAATAGTAGGTATTGAGTCTGAAGGAGAAATGCATTTCTGTTAATAAAACTTTTGGTACAGCAGGTTGTCTGGAAAATCAATGTAATTTTTTCCTCATGATCTACAGAGAAAAGGGAGAAATATCTAAGGGAGCAATTGCCTTAAATTTCATGGCTACTTTAGTATTGAGTCAATCAAATGTGAAATATCAATACATCTGCACAGCATGAGTGACTGTATCCTGTTATTGTAATGAATACTAGATGTAGAAATATGAAAAACACTAAGAAGGGATTACATACAGTGTTACAGTGATATTAAATATCATCAGGCAAGATGATATCTTACTGTGTGTCCAATTTTAATGAAACAAATAAAGAGGAAACCAAATGAATTTAACTGAATTAATTTTGAAGCATAGATGTCTCAATTCCTAGAAATCAGAGATCATGCATTCTCTTTCAGTTACAGACAGAAAAATGTGCCAAAGTTCTGCACGCAACAGTACAGTTTACACTAATTTACCTGTCCTGTGCAACCTGCCTCAGTCACTGAGGTCTAGAAATTCCAACCAAGTAAGAGGGATGGGGATCTTATTTATGGATAACATATGAAACAACAGAATGAGAGAAATTTGAATAAACACTGAATTGAAATAATTTAAAATGTCTCTACTGTATCGGTCAGTTGTTTGGTTTTTTTTTTTCCTTCTGGATAGTTCTTCATTCTGGAACAAATGATATTTCAGAGGGCATGGCTTTTTAGTTATTGCATAACAATACAGTGTTTAGCACTCTTTTTGATGCTTGAATGTTGTGGTACAGATCTGTCTTCTTTTTGACTTTTATAAACTTATTTAGTCACCAAACGAGCAGATACTTCAACACATGTTCTTCATTGAACCTGAGACTATATGACAGTTTTAGTGTTTGCTATTGACAAAATAATTAAGTATTGAGGTGTCACTGTAGTGTGAGAGAAATGGACCTTCTCCCTGTCTCTGGCTATAGACCATAAAATATCCCATAAACTGTGACAGAGAGTAGTAGTGTTGATTTCACACAAGGGGATTTTGAAAAAGCCAATAATTTCCAGTGTGTTATGATAAAAAACACAACCTGTCCCCTGCCCCCCAAAAGAGAGAGAAAAACAGTAGACCCACTACTTATTTTAACGCATATTCCATGAAGAAATGTTGCTGAAAATTCTCTGCCACAATGTAAAGAAATAAACTAGTATCAATTTCTTTTTAAAAAGTACATAACATACAGAATCTGAAAGGATAAAACATGCAGTGAAAACATTCATTTTAGGGACTTTCATACCATTAGTACACTTACTAACTTATAGAATCTATATGATTGTTGTTCTTTTACCTGAACTGTTTTCCTTACATTATTGTTACTGACATATAGAGAATGTCCCACACTTTCTTTGTTAGTGTAGAAATCAGTTTCACAGAAATATTTAAAAATAGATCTGTCCTATTAGCAGCACTGTATGAAATATGGGTTGAACTGTTTTCCATAGCAGTAGTGTACCAGTGCACAGTGGAAATTGTATTTTATTACTAATGGCATGGTTATAAATCAAATGTTCCATGATGTGTCTGCTCCCTGTTCGGTGGTTCTCCAGAAGCTGGCATAGTGGTAACTCATGTTTTTCTGCTCTCTAAGGAATTGATAATAAATAAGTCAAACTTAATAGGATAGGTAGGAAATTGCAACCTAAAGTGAGTTGGAATAAGTTCTAGTTCAAACATCTGTGTCAGAAGATCTGCAGGTAGTTGTAAGGGTCTGCAGCATTCTGGTTACTTCTTAGCTGTAGAGGAAGGCTGTTCAAAATAGTGACTGAAAACAGTCTGCTAATCTGCTATTTCTAAGCAAAAAGGTTCAAAACTCCTACTCAGAGATTTTCAGAGGGAAAAATAAAACCCGAACCACTATTAACATTAATTAGAAATAAAATTTGTAGGATCATGTTGTTTAATGCATAACCGTGAGCTTGAATGTGGAGAATTGTATCTATATTTCTCTTGACTTAGTATTCCTGACTAGTGGTTCCTTACACTTCACTTGCATTAAATTTCACCGACATGACTGTCAGCAAATACGTGGAATACACCTTTAACATCCCTGGAGTATGTGGTTTAGGTTTTTTGTTCTTGCTAATACAATAAGTATTTGTTCTCATGTTTTTGGGTTGTCCTAACAGGGATCCTTTATAAAAACTGCCAATGTACCATATTGTGTCTGGGGTTCAAAGTTTGCAGCTATGTTAAATTTCACAGACATCAGTTTATGCACATGAAATGCTTGCAACACAAGATAATCTCTGAGAAATTGTCAACGCTATTGATTTTATTGTCAGATAGTCTACATGGGCTGGACGGAAGAACGAGAACAAGACTCCCTTCAGGACCGAATGTACACACCAAAGTTTCTAGCACTGAGGGGATCTTCCCTGTATAAATTTATAGCACCTCCAGTAAGTATATTTCTCATGCTTAGTGGGAATAAGTGTTATTAAATAAAATAGTGTCATGTAATGTGTACAAGGCTTTTACAATGAGATATCACTCATTGGGCTAACAGAATTGCAACTAACAGCATTGAAAAGTTCCAGGATATGTGGTGTAGAAGTGATGGAAAACAGCTGTTCATCAGATTATTGGGTGTCTAACAAGAATTTCTTTTCCCCCACTTAACTAAACACTTAGAAAAATGAAAGAGAAATCTGCTCCTGTTAAAAGGGAACTTTTAGTTTTCCTTTGGCAGACAGAACCGGACCAAAGCAAGATGGTTAGATTTAAACTGAACACTCATTCTAGTGAAACTGCTGAGATTTGGGGAAATATCAAAGCTTTTTTACATGCTGTGGAGATGGCAATATGTCTGTATTTAGATTTCATCCTGAATGTAAGTGTTTGCTGCTTGAGAGCACAAAAAGGAAGGTAGGGAATCAAATGAAATTAAGATAAATATATTAGTTGGAATCTCACTGGGAACACTGGGCAAAATTTTAGCTCTTGTCTTATACTCAGCAATTTACTTTCACATTCTTATGGTACATCTATGCTGTTGTAAAGATCCTCTAGCTAACTTTTAAACCCGTTGCTACGGAGACAGTAGCACTCCCATGCCTGGAGCAGGAAGAGTCATGTGGATTAATTTTTACTGTTTATTGGGTGACCTTTCTGACTGCTGCTAAACCCTGTGTTTGTCAGATCCAGGCTGTAGCTCCTTCCTGCCTGAAACAGAATCACAGAATAGTCTGGTTTGAAAGCGGACTTTAAAGGTCATCTATTCCAACCTCTCTACAGTAAGTGAGGACACCTTCAGCTGGAGCAGGTTGCTCAGAGCCCATCTAACCTAGTCCTGAACGTTTTCAGAGATGGGGCATCAACCACCTCTTGGGGCAACCTCTTCCTGAGGTAGTTCAAAGCCATCTTCAAATCTTTGTTCATCAGTAGCTATTGGTGTTCATTTAGCAAAAGGTTTAAAAACATGTGGAAGGCATGAGGAATGGAAGTAAGCATGAACTGAAAACTTCATGTGTTCAGTGTTTGTACACTAGTTCACTGGTGTGGGAGTTTGGTGCTCTCTCAGGTCTGTTAATGGGAGTTTGGCTTATTTTGGTGGATATTTTTCAGGATCAGATCAAAATGTCAGATTATGCTAACATGACACAATTCAAAACCAGATCTCCTGCCTTTGCGCGACCTACTCAAGCATTTGCTGCCTGTCAAGAAAAACCAACTCCATTCTAGATACTAGACAGAAGCAGAATCAAGGTTGAGGAATCCTTTTCAAAACAAAAGAGGAAGAGTATTCTTTTGTAAGAACTATGGTAGAGACCACAAGCCTCTTTACTGAAGAATCATTTCTAGGAATAATATGGTTGTAGGGGGTAAATATCTGATGGTGGGTGATTAATGGGTGTGGAAGGAACATGTTCATATGAAGGATCTGAGCCATGGTGATGTGAATAAGGAAAATTTTGGCAAGCTGCTATTGTGTAAGACAAGAAGTCCATCCTTGAGTTTTTATAGGTCTTGTTTCAGCTCAGCTGCAAACACAACATGATTTTGTATTGCCGGATTCTGGTTCCTAGTGTAAAATAGAAAATCTGTTCAAATGCAGAGAAAAATATTTTCTCTCCGTGGAGTAGGAGGGAAGCAGAATGATAAACATGGTTTTTTTAGGGCAGAGGAAGATTTCCTATAGAGCTACCTTAAAGATGTAGAATCATAGAATGTTTGGGTTAGAAGGAACCCTAAAGATCATCCAGTTTCAGCTCTAACATGTAATGTATATAATAATTGCACACTTCTAAAATCCTATTTTCTATATGCAAACTTTTACACATACAGTTATGTTTGCTATTCTGCAGGTTTGTATCTTGCAGGAATTACAAAATATCACGAACAGTCTCAATGACACAGTTTCAGAGCTTCTTTTTGGGAGATGCATAAAGTGTAGTTAAAATAAACTGGTTTATAATTATATGTGCAGTGTAAACTACTTGGAAAAAATTGTTTTCTGGAAAGAGATGTCCTGCAAACTTTTTTAAACAGAAAATCAGATGAAAGTATTTCCCCAGTCTCTGCCAAAGTCTAACACATTAGGGAACCATGTGTTTAAACAGTGTCTATCAGCAGCCTCCCCCTGCCTCCTTTTAAATCTTTTTGATCAATAGTACTTCTACTTCCCATGTTCACATAAAGGAGCAGTCCTAGTGTTTCATATTTGTACTAGGAAAGCTTTAAAGAAAATTAGTTCTTTACTATTATTTTTTCTGTTATTTCCTGTTACATTTCTTCCTTTAGAAGTATTAATTGTGTCAAGTCTGGTTGGCTTCAATTCCTTCCAGTTTATACTTGGAAATTTACTTCAGAAAGAGCCACTAACACCCTTTCTTTTGCTATTCAATGTTTTAAATTAAGATATTAAAATGAATGGTGCAGCAATTTCTATGGGTGTCTTAATTCTACAATTATTTTTGCTTTGCGCTTATCTTTATACAGAAAGAGGTTTGGTTTGACTTGAAAAGAAGTCTCTTTACAGGTACAGACAAAAGGAAATGAGGGGAGAAGGGGGAGCTTTTATGCTTTTCCCCAAAGTATAGAGCCTATAGTAAATTTTTAAACATAGCTCCAAATGACTTTGTGCTTCAGGAGCAATAGTTACTACTTTTCCTCGTGGCACAATATGACTTCATCTGGTGTGACTGGTGTTGTGGGCTCAGTGGGGCTGTAGCAAGACTCCTCTCCCCATTTTTCTGTTCATGGTGAGAAATTTATCTTTTTGTCCATAGGAGAAAGAGTAGCTTTGTGGTTTAGTACCCACAGTTCAATAAGATAGTGAAGACTGCATTTGACAATGACTGCAAATAAAGGAAATTCTAATAGAAGAAGAACTAGAAAACTGTATTTTTGAACTTTTCATTCCTCCCTGTGATTTCCTTAAAGGACTTTACATTACAGTAATGCATATAACTAAAAATTAGTTAGGGATAGAATTTTCTCATACATCATCAAAATAATTTTGATCTATTAATGATTATTTTCTATTTAGATAAGAGACAAATTGGTCTCATCTAATAATTTCTTCCTTGGGCTGTGGACCCTATTTTATTTTACATGTTTCAAAGAAGTTTATCTTGAATCTTGTAGAAGCAGTAACATATGTTTTCACCAACCTTTTCATTGTGCCTAACAAATTTTATGATACAGTTTTCTTCCTTTGGATATGGGCCACTGTCCAAAGTGTTTTACCATTAAGATGATTAGTCTTTCATTTATAATCTCAATTTCATTCTATTTTGTGCCTTCTTCTGTATTTTGAGACTGTGAATATTCGCCTGTTTTCTTCTTGCAATTTCCTAGGAAATTTTATACACTGTTCTGATATTGCCTTAACTTTTCCTTTACTGAATATACTCACCTATCCCTTTCTTTGTAAAGCCTTAACACCTACCCTTGCATGATTTAATTTAATTCTTTTATCTATGTATTTCTTTGTGTAAAACAGTTGCCTAAAATGAATACAGTTAAAAACAATTGTGAAATCCCAGAACAAAGAGGAAAAAAACAGACTATTCTTCAAATCTTAGTTTGTTAGAATTTAGGAGTAGATTAATCTTGTTAAAAAAAAAGAAAATGTATATCTGCCTGTGTTGTTTCATGGTTTTTCTTCCCCCTGGATTTCAAGGCATGTAGGGTAAGTGTCTGGGAGATTGCAAGGTTGGAGACTGGTTTTATGAATTTGCAAACGCTGTAGGTGGTTGGGAGCAGATACTGGCATGCAGTTACAGGAAGGAAAGTGGTGTGAAACATGCTTTCTAATAGACAGGGCTCTGGCTCTGTGAGATGAATTCAAGGGCTGTATCCTCACAGGATCTCACTGCAACCCCTGCCAGTTCCCAGGGGAAGCATCATCGTTTTTCATAGAGCAGGCTGCATGCAAAGGAACGGCATTGTAAGGACAGGGAGGACGTCTCCTAAGCATTGCCTGGATGCAAGAGTCTGGTCCCTGCTAGTTGTTGCTTTGAGGCAATGCTTGGTCTGTCTGAATATATTTTACTCCATTTAAATACTTTAGGGATTTTTTTTTGTTAATAAAATTAATTCTTGAAATAAACAAAAATAATTTCATTTCTTTTTCTGTTTATTTTTGTGTTTTGTTTGTTTTTTAAAGGTCACAACCTGGGATTGGACACGAGCTGAGAAAACATTTTCAGTTTATGAGATAATGTGCAAAATTCTCAAGGTATGATAAGAAAGTATAAGAAAAATTGCCACTTTGACAGACAAGAGTATAACGCTAACCACCTTGAAGAAAGACATCTATTTTTTTCCCTTTAAAGTCAAATATCAGAAGTTCTGGTGTCAGTAGATCCAGAATCAAACTAGAAGGCATGGCAAAATTGGAAATAAACTGATTTTGACTAGAAAACTACCTTATTTCTCCATGATGCTGTATGGGCTTTATAGCTTCACTTTAATGTCACATTTAACAGTGTAACATTTCTTTTTCTAACTGAGGACCTAAAGAAACAGTGATCATTGTGGTTGTTTTCAAATCTGTTGATGGAACTAATAGCAGCTGCAGTGTAAGATTTCACTAGGACTGACAGCAGAGTCTACAAAATATGCCATACCATTCTGAAAACTTTTGTCTTATCTTTTCCAACTGATTACATTTACCTGAAGTGTAATAAATGGTAAGAGATAATGATATATGTTTAGAAAGTTAAAATTATGAGTAACAAATTGAATAAGACCATTATTGTATGTTGGTTTTAATTTTTAATTCTGAATTCAATCAGAATTATTTTATCTGGTCTTTTCTCTGTTTTAAAAACAGTGAAAAACAGGCTCAAAATTTCTCAAATGATAAGGAAAAGAGATGCCTCCTTCTATTAATATAAAGTACTTTCTGGTTTATGTTGGTTTGGGGGTTTTTTGGGTCCGAATTACATAAAAGGTAATTTTAACATTTCTGGAGTTTTATCTAGGCAGAAGCAGAGTAGTATCAACAAGAAGTATGAAAATACCGTATTTTTTAAAAGTGTTTCCCACTGGGAAGACCTTTTACTGACATAAATGGTACATTTCCTAGGTTTTGTACGTCACAGAGGTGCACTATATTTTCCTTAGGGAGGCAGATGGCTCAATAAAATTCAGAAACTTATATCTGAGACTTCAAAAAAAAAAAAAAAAAACCAAACCTAAAATACAACAGATAGAAAAATTCCTTTTTGCTAGCAATCTGAACAGAAGACTGAAAAGTTTTCCTTTACCTCTGTGTTGGCTGTGAGGTCTGGAGTCTTCATCACGGAGTAGCACATCCCAAATGCAAAACATCCCATCGCTTTGGTATGTCCTTCAATTACTGAGTGTGTGCAAATATTGGCTCCTTAGAAGTGGTCATGTAGGGAGAGGAATAACAGAAGTTGTTCACTCTTTGAAGGCAGCACACTGGGGGTGCATGTGAACAGTGCTCCAAGAACACCATCATGCTTTGAGTTGAAAAATCCCACTTCTTACATGCACATTTTTTTCCCACCCCTCAGGTAAGCTTTGATTGCTCCAGGCCTTGGGTATCAAGGTAGCTCTTTGTCAGAGAACTAAGTGTGTTGGAGCCAGGATGACTCCTCCTTATGACTTATCCAAAAATTTCTTTATACTCTTTGAACAGAAATTTACAGAATGTGTGCCATATAATTTTCTGTAATTTAAAGTTAGTTCTTCTTTTCTTCTAGCCGTCTGCCTTTGTTAATGCTCTTTTTAATTCACTTGCAATTTTGGCCATTTTTTTTTTTTCCTCCTTGTTCTGTGTCTCCTATTCTTGTATACCAATACATTGATTTTTTTTTTTTCCATTTCTGAGCCATGTAGCAGAAGTTACTGCATCCAAGGAGACTGTCCATGAAGCAGTAAAACCTAAACCAGTACGTTCCTGGCACTGTTGTGTGGAAGCACAGAAAAGACTACAAATGTGCTGGGTTTTTTCTTATCATCCAGCCCTCCAAAATGTCTGGAAGGAGGTGTAGATCTTCCAGCCTGTTGTCTCTATTAACAGAGAGGCAATTCCAGTATAAGTAATATAGGAATATCATTTATGTGTTTCTTTATTGCTTTATTAATACTTAGTTATTCATTTATTGTCTGTAAATATGGTCAGGCTTATAAAATGCTGAAATGTTTCAAACAGGTTCTTTAGCTGACAAAAACCTGTAAATACTAAAAACTGGAAGTGGAAAAATCGTTGCAATGAAATTGCAACTTCTGACATTGGAGCATTAATCTTCACCATATTCTAGTTTTCTACAGCAGGTGCTACAGGGCTTAACTATGGTTTCACTAAATATAAGAGCAAATAAAATGAGAAAAACAGCTTCTCATTACACTACTACATTGAACATCTGTAGAAACTCAAGGTTTTGTTCAGCCTTTATTCCAGCATCATAAAAGTCTCCATTTTAGTAATGAGTGGTTTTTAGCTTTGAACAAGCTCCATGGATATTACTGGACCAGAGGCCATGTAAAAAAAAGTTACTCTAGTGTTTTGTGATCACCTTCAAAATTCTTCCTTTCTATGGAACCTCGCATGCTACTTTTGATATAAATCTCTTTGCCTTGGAGAATGACAAAGCTTTTCTGGCTAATATTCACTTTAAGTAGGACTTGCAAGTAGGCTGTGCTAACCCTTGTATGGGTTAGCTCAGGACTGAGCAGTGCTTTAGAATTAAGTGTTATTGCATCATTTACTAAGCAAAGTGTATCTGCATTACATGGCTTGCTTGTAATTGAACGAGATATTTCAGAAAAAATTTAGACTTCCATTTATTAGGATGCAACTGTCACCCAAGGCAGCTGGTATTTTCTCCTGTGTATACTGGCAATTTCAATAACTGTCCCTCAAACCACAAGGACAGGACTTTGCTTAATCTGTCTGTAAGTATTTTTTCTCCATTTTCCACTCCTTAATTTTGACTAAAATTCTGATGAACTTCACAAGACCAGTCTTGACTAGAGAGACTTACTAGCGTGAGTTTGTCTCTTTAAATAGAATTGTAATTTTCCTCTGTTTGAGAGTTCCTCTAAGTTTCTCTTCACAACAGAAGCACTACAGTGGAGAATGTGAACTGCCAGATCTTACTGAATGCAAATTGATATTTTAGTATTTCAGTATAAGAGAATAATTCCACTTCTGGTAACAGTAAAAATACTAAAACACTAAATCAATATTAATGTTCATGCAGCAAAGGACTTCACTGATTTAATCTTCAGGAAGAGTATATAGTCCAAAGACGTTAAATAAAACCCACTTGGCTGCCACCACAACCAATGTTTTCTTCATATTTACTTGCATGGGTTTAGTGTTCTTTTTCCTCCAGTATCTATCCCAAAGATTCTGACTCCTTTCATAAACAATATAGAAAACTGGGATGCCATTTCCAATTTTTACAGTTCCCTTAGTCTCAAGCAGCTAAAAGGCAGGATGTTCTGCACCTTAATCAGAGATGTCAGAGATTATTATATGATTTATAGCTAGTGGGTTCATATTTGTAGTACTCATCAAATAAATCACTATTTTGTTGTAACAGTATATTTTTTTTATTTTATTTTCCCCATCAGATTACAAAGAAAAGAAAGAAGAAGCAAGGCAATAAGTCACTATTCTTAACTTGATTAGGACCTGCAAAATAACCAGGAAGACCCTTAAAATTTGAAGCATAAAAGTACACTTTAAAAAGCAGTCTTTTGACTGTGTAAAAAGACAGTTTTATTGAAAGAAATTCAGCAAAAGTGCATTGATCTTCTACTTCAGTATTTACAATTTTATATAATAAGAAAGTATAAAAGAAAAAAACCCAAACTGTCATAACCACTTTCATACACTACCATACCAGTAAACTATTATAAAAAAAGGTTCTGTATAAAGTTTACAAAATACCAAATAAAAATACATATCTCATAAATATGAAGCTATTTATTGTTAATATTTTGGGGATTAAATAATTTTTGACATGAAACCTAGGTAAAGTAGGCTGAGTACAAAAATCACATTTTAATTAAATTGGTTTAAATCATTCATTGTGAAATAACAACAAAGAGCAGTGGGCTATGTTTGATGTAAAAGGAGCATTTATGGAAGTGCAAATAACTTAGGACCTGGGGAGGTAAATGCTTAAATTGATCAGCATATGAAATAATTTATTAAAAATTCAATAGGTCTGTTGATTAAGGGGTGGAAGCAGAGAGAAAATAAGGCACTGAAGAACTCTTTAACCCTAAAAAGAAACAGGTAAAAAGAAAGTGAATAGAAATCAAAGTCAGGCAAGTTAAAATGGGGAAGAAGGCAGGAACTGTAAAAGCTGTGCTGATTAGTCAGTGAAGGGTACCAGTAAGAAGTTGATAGCATTGGAACCACTCTTATTTTTTAATCATGAGTTTATTCAGATTGATGCAAATGGTGACACTAGCATGTAGATGAAAATCTGCAATCCTTGTTAAGAAATTTGTCAGGCAAGAAAATCTAATGGTACCACTTTTGACGTTAAAGTGTGTCTATGAGTTATTTTCAATAGAACCACTGGTAGGATTTGCTATCAATAAATATTCCTAATTTATTCTGCAAGAAGCTTGTTTCACCTTATCCTTTATTTTGAGGAGTAAAGCCCCATTAACAGCCAACTAATTTTAATGTTGCAATTGAACAAATATTCAATACTCCAGAAAAGCAGGTATTTCTATCACTAACTTCAGACAGGCACGTGGCCTTATCCTGTTCAGTATTTTGAAGCTGATTTAACTGTATATGTTTTTTTTGGTACTTCTTGTATTTTTGATACACAGTTTTAACATGTGTTTTGAGAGTGTGTGTGCATGTGTATGCATGTGTAAGTGTGTATAATTTAACAAGATTTAAGTACCTTAGATAAATTGGTAAATAAATATTTAAACAATGTTTCCATATAGGGGGTAGAAAAAAGTTTATTTCATTTTTCAGGCAAATTAGGAAGAATAGTATAAAAGATTACACTTCTCTATCCTTTTTTCTTGAGTTATGTTCTAGAGCTCATCCAAGCATCTCCTTTTAATGGTGAGAAAATGCTTTCTATAGTTGTGTCACCTGCCTCCTATCTTCAGTGTCATGCAAAAATATTTAGAGATTCACAGTTAGAACATGCTTTATTCAGCATAAAAGAGGAAACATATTCAAGAGTCAGATCAGCTCTGAACTGAAATGTGAGGATAACTGTGTAAGGCAGGCTATGCTGGCAACATGTCAGGGTAGTGAATCATTGATGTTTACAGTTAGTACCATTCACATCAGTGCAGCTATAATTTTCTTGCTATATTAATCAGGACCAACTTGGTGTCTCAGAAGACTTGTGATTCCTTCCTTATTTTAGCTGTTAGTATGTGTAAAATCCTCAAATGTAGTTATGTTAATTTTTCCCACTTAAATTGCCTGTAATTATGCTGTCCATTTCCAGTAAGTCAAGTATGGGAAAAGGATGATATAAAAAGGATGTGAAACTACTGGCAATGTTAGTGCATTCAGATAAATTTTAAAAATAATGCCAATAGACACATAAACATATAAAGTGCAGGTAGAGAACATATGTTGAGGTCTATCATTCATATAGTTTGCTCAATGGTGAGACTTGCATCTTGATGTGATTCCACTAAAATACTTTGCACGTACTCTAAGTGCTTAAGAGGCAGAAGTAATGAATCCCTTTTATGAATAGGTTAATGCTGCATCCAAGGAATATTAGATTCTCAGCCAGGGTTTAGCCAGGAGCCAGTTCTTGGCAAGAATGCTAAACTGTTGAGTATTTCAGTTGAAAACAATTGAAGTGATTTTCAGTCTTCGGTTTGCCTTCTGTCCTACATTTAAGAGTATCTAATGTTTCCACAGAAAAGAGGGTCTGTTTCCCCTCTAAATAGAATTATAGTTATCTTCTAAGATAAGAAAAATAGTAAGAGTCATAAATATCTCTATGTCCACTGGCATCAAGACCAACACTAAACTGGCTTCAGTTAGGCCATAAGGAAAAACTTCTGTACTGAAATAGAGCTCCTGACAAGGCCACTGAATTTCCACCCCTGGATCCTTTTGAGTGTAAGCTGGTGTGTAGCTGCTCCTACCATGCATAGAGACAGGCAGTAGATGGCTGCACCTCTGGCCAGATCATAAATGTTTTCTGTGATTCTGTATGTTATTTCTGTTTGTTTCTCCTCAACATGTACATAGTTATATGAGCCCTAACCCGTGTTAATCTGGATAAATTTAATGGGGCCTGTGTTTTAAAGGTGTTGATGTTGCTGTAACTCTGCAGCACCATGTAAGTCTTTTCTGACAGCAAAGAGGCAGCGTTATTACATGCATGACAAGTACCACTGTATAAAGGCTTGTACATTTTTGGTTTGTTTCAAAAATGAGGGACAAGCAGTATTTGAAATGTAAGCTTATTAAATAAGGCTTTTCATGTTCCCTGTTAACTTTAGAAAGGTTTCTCATTTTTTCTTAACTCCCCTCCCCCCTCCTTGTTCTGACATTTTTTATGCAATATTAATATAAACTGTCACCTTTTGGGTGAAAAATAAATCAGTTGTGTTGGGCTGGGGCTGCCAATCTTGGAGTCTGATCCTTCTTCCTCGAAAAAATAACAAGATAAATACACAGAGGAAAAGAAAAAGAATAACAAATACAGAAAATAAATTTTTAAATGACTTCTGCAACCTCTCTGTTGCAGAAATTGCTTTTTGTTGCCTGTCTAGTTATGAGACTGACAGTGCTGTTGCAACATCCTTGAAAAACAAAGCCAAATTAGGTTTTAACATAAGGAAGAAGGAATTTTGCAAAAGAGCAGAAGTAAGACGTGAAATGTAAATACTATGTAAGGATACTTGGGAAAGACAAGTATATGTCTTAAATCCAAGATATTTTAGATTTATCTGCAGCTTGAGAAGTTTCCTTCCATTAATTTAATCTAATCAGAGCATTTCTAAAGATTTGAGTGATTCATTATTGTATTAAATAATATACTCTGACACATCAATTTTAGTAGATTTTTGTGTAGCAGTTTTCTCTAATTTATCAGTTTTATTTTATGGTCACAGACTTTAATGATCTGAGTTTTTTCCCATCTTTATTTCTGGCTATTGCAATACTTAAATTTAGCTTGAGATGTTGCAGTTTTATTGCACAAAGATTTTGTGACTGTAGGCATTCATGCAGCAGTGATAATTTTGTATTTTTCACTGGAACTGTGTCCCAATCCTTATATGAAATAAATTGTTCCTGTTTCCGGGGCAACTATTCAAAACTTCATTTGGTGCATTCTCTTCACAGTGGAGGTCTGCTTGTTGATTGCTCTCAATAGCCAGAGCCAGCAGTGAAACCAGAAATACTAATTTCTTAACAAATCCTTATCTTGTTGTTTTATGATAGGACCTTTTTTACTATAGTCCCTTTTTAATTTTTTTCTTAGCATTATTAGCAAGTACATGTAAAGGAAATTTTTTTACACATTTGCTTATAGAAATTTTCTGACATACTGATATTCAACACAAATGCTTTTCACTATGCTACCCTAATATACTCTCACCTTGACATAATGTATTGGCAAGCTTTTTGAGTAAGTAAGGAATTCTGTCTAAGAAAGAAAGGAAGATAAATAAAAAAGAGTATGCAGTCAAGTAGGTAATTCTTTTGATATAATGAATAATCAATTTGGTGGGTAATTTTCCAAACTTTTATTTAATCAGGTTTAATCCTTTTCCTTCCAATGTTTCTGTCCTTCATGAGGAAGACCTTTAAAAGATCTTTTCCTGCCTTTTTAAAACAAATGCATCTAAAGTGGGGGAAAAAAACCCAAACACAAAAACTGACAAAAAGGAGAATTAAAAGGACTTTTCTTCTATATAATTTCTTTGTCCACTTCTGGTGTTGAGTTAGGTGTTTTTTCTCTTATTGAAGAGGTGCATAGTCACTTTAAGGAAATGTAGAGTATCCTGTTCTCACTTACCATGACCAGTAAGATAACAACTCCTAATAGCTGGGAAAATAGGGAAGGTTCTCTTCCTATATGCCAAGGGATGCAGGATGTTCAGAATGAAATCTTCAAAATGGTAACAGTCAAATTTTTCCCTGAACAACTAAGTTTTTTTGGTAGATCTTAACTTTTCTTCTCAAGGGCAGCAAAAGTGCCCCTGTTCCTGAATCAGCCATTGCTATTCCAAAGAATGGAGGTCCCAGAGCAGCCCAAAAAGCAGATTCAGGGGCTGATGCTTCTCTGTTTATTTCTTTCCATTTAACTGGGACAAACCAATTCAATTCCTTTTTCTAATTTATTTTACATAACTGATTTAGCTGTTTTAACTATAATATAAAATACAAAAATATCCTCAGGCAGACAACTAACACGGGAAAAAATCAACTGCAATTAATAAGGGTCAAAATGAAAAGACAGGATCACTCTTTAGCATTGCTATCCATTATAATTATATTTACTCTTATAGGATCTGTTCTTAAACATAATTTGCAGCAAAAATGTTTGAAAGTTAGGAGAAGTAAAAAACCTTTGTAACTCTCCGAAGAGATGATCAGCACATTTTTTTAGTATCTGTTTGTAATTATACTAGTCTCTGATTTCTCTGTAGCAGAAAATAACCACTAATGCATCTCTGGAAAGTATTAGAATAATGTATTTCTTCAAAAGATTAGTCAGTTTGGTGAACATTTTGAAACTTTTCCTCATACGGCAGTAAAATAAACAAGTTTCTCAGTAGAGTTCATTAAGAAATAGACACGATTATGGCACTGACTCAGAGGAAACCTGTTTTCAGACTCTTGCTCTGATTCAGATGAGGGTCTTCAAGACTGTCTTTTAGTCAGGCAGAAGAGGAAATTAATTTTCCTATTCAGGCAGAATAGGAAAGTGATTTGAGCTTACTGCTGAACCTAATAGATTACAGGGAATGAACCTTTCTATTTCTCTCCAGCCATCAGACAGATCTTTCTGATGGGAATTTAATTGAAAGTAAAATTTATCCTGCAATTATAAACAGTTTTCCCCTTGAGTAAACATACTTTTTGTAAAATCTGAACATGAAAATATATTCTATCCAGTTTTAGTTTAGCTGCAGTTCTGTGTTTACTTAAATGTGTGTGTGTGTATATACATATCTGCAATTTCAATTTTTTTTTTACACTTCTTAACAATAAAATTCAGGGGTCCAAATAAGATGAGCTATGTACAAACACATGCCTACATGGATATTTTTTCTTTATTTCTTGAGTAATGAGGATATGTTGGAGAAGCTGTACCTTTTGTTCACTCTGGAGTGAATCTGTTCCCTACTGCCTGTAAAGGCTATTAGAACCATCACCATAGCAACTAATGGTGATGCTCAAGCAAAGTGTTCCCTAAATTCCAGCTAAAGAAGTAGATCATTATATGTCTTTAGAAAGAAGGATGTATGTTTATGTAGCCAGAATTGATCAGTGAAAGGAGACACAAGCAGTAAAACAATCGGGGCACTGGTGCCAGCAAGGGTGAAGGCAGGATGTGATTCATTTTTACAGTTGCTTTGGAGTTATTGCATGAGAGAATGCTTTTTATCTTGAGAGGATTTAGGTGCTAGGTTTGAATCTTGATTATGATAGGACAGATTTCTTTCTGCGGAACTGCTTAAACTAGTCAACAGAGAAAACAGGTTTTGTTTGTTTTCTCATTTATGTGTTTTGAAGAACTATTATAATTAATATGAGAGACGTAAACATTTACCTCATTTAAGCAACTGAAATAAAATTTTCTTGAAAGTCAAAGTCTATTTTGTCTATGTAGGATGGTTTTGAACCTCTTACATGAATTGTTGTTCATGTCAAAAACTGTTTGCCAGTGTCACTAACATTTACAGTTCTGTGGCCAAATACATATGCCACTGTATATTACATGTAACTTCACGGGTAAATCAGACTTCCAGACAGTTCTTGAGCACCTCCTTGGTAAAAATCACGCCATGAGCATGAAAGTGACAGATCTAGCTTTGTTTTCTATTGCACAGAGCCTTGTAGAATAGAACAACTCAACTTTCACTGACCATCACAATATTAGCAGATTTAAATAATACCCAAAATATGAATATTTAATGCACTCATCATACTTAAAATGAAAAGACACAAGTCATCAAAAAGAAGCAGTGCTGCTTCTGGAGAGAGCAGTCTTACAAAAGAGAAAAGATTACCTCTGCAGAAGAGAACGTGAAGTCACTACTTAGTGATAAAGAAGCATTCTGCCTTAATTTGAAAGGACCTGCCTAATGAGCCATGCTTAGTTCCCATGGACAAATTTATTACTCTCACTTAACATGGATATCATTATTAATTAGGCAAGCAGGAGTCATACTGTCCTGTCAGCAGAGATGCTGGATTACCCTGAAGCTGAGTGTAAGCCAAGGTCTTTCCTCACAGCCCATCCTTCAGCAGGACTACTTTCCTGCTAGTGACAATTAGCATGCTGCTAAAAGTTTTGTGTGTGTTTCTCTTCAGACAGTTTTATTAATTCACAACGAGAACATCAGGGGCAAATGGTACAACTAATCATTAACAGTATGAAAGATTTCTTAAAAAGTCAACATGAAATTGGCTTGTGTCCCTCATTGACTAGTAAGTGAATATAAAAATACAGGGTCATAGCAAATGCTTAAATGGGTAGAATGACATTTATATTTTAGTTGAAGTAGTGGTTTCTTAAAAGGCAGTTAATGAAGATTCCTGCTTAATCCAGACCTGGTTTTGTGACTCCTGACAAGTTTATTTTAAATTAGTGGACTTTTGAACAATTCTCAGTTGGATTCCTTAAAAAATAAAATTGCTTTAAATTCCTGCCTGTATAAGGACATTTGGATAGCTATCTTTTATCTTTGCCTACATATTGTTTTGTCCAGTTATCCATTGTACAAATTATGAGATTCTATAAATGCAGAATACAGATTTTTAATGCTTGAAAAGAAATGCAAAACTAAAGAAAGATCTTGCAGAAAAAGCAGAATAAGTTGAAGAAGCAGCACTAAAGAGAACCTTGCACATAACTGTTTTCACAAACAGAATGGAATACTACTAAGAAGGAAAGGAATACTTCATATGTATGTTAGCAATTTTGGAAAAACTAAAATACATCATTTAAATTTCTTTGACTTACACTTCTCTTACCATGGGCTTAACCATAGATGTTGATATCAAAATCACAAGTATATCCATAAGAGCTAATCACAAATTGAAATTATTATTTGGTTAAATTATTATTTCTGTGGAAATGTTGAATTTTGTTTTCATTCTGAATAAGAACTTCACAGAATGTAAATTTCAATAATAAATGAGTCCATTATGTGTATTGTTTCTCACAATATAATGTAGTAGTTGAAATATTCTAAACTTTTTATATGCAAAACACTGAGGGGAAGTGTTTCCTAGTAGTGATTAGGTCTTTCCTAAATCAAAGCATGCTCTCATTTTCATACATAAGTAGCAAAAACCTGGATAATTATTGTAGATCCCATTTAACTCTTCTTTTTTCATCACCTAGGTTTGATGTAATGCTTAGTAAAATCTAGTACAATTATTACTAGCAATGTCGATAGTAAAATAAACAGGTTTTTATTTAGTCACTTCAAAGCCTCCAGAGATTTTTGCATTTTTCAAGCTCTTTTTAACAGAGACCAATCTCAGTACAACTTACAACATTTTGTTTTTCACAGTCTATGCAATAACTCTTCCCTTTTTCCTTGACAGCATATTCTTCTCAATAGGAGACAAAAAAAGCCTGTAAGACTGGAAGAGTCTAAGAGTGTAATTTAAAAGCATCAAACCTTAGCTGTGCCCAGCTAAATAGAGATATGTATTCTGGAACTGAGCCATGCACTAAGCTCCCTCCCATTTGAAAACAGGGCTTATTACTTCAGTTACTTTAATGACAGTGATTCCTGTGATCCCACATAGAGCCATAGTCATGTTTCAGAAAAACTTTAAGAACCTGCATTACTAATAATTACTTATTCTCTACTAACTTTGTCAAGAATAGGTAAAGATGAGTTCAAAATATTTTTAGTTTCTTCTGAGGTTGTAGCTATGAAGGACTGAAACCTTCCCCAGGAAATACATGTACCTTACACATGAGTCTTGCCACACTCCATGCTGAATGGGTCCTTTGGGTTATGGGCCAAGAGGCCCATTCAATCCGGTTTAGCTCTGGAAGCACAGGGATTTCAAGACCCCGTTTAAGATCTGTTAGACAAGAAGTGTTGTTATACTAAAAGAAGTAGCTTTTCTTCCCTGGAGGAGTGAGGGTTTTCCAGTGCTTTTATTCATCCAGAATTGAGACTGTTCAGCCTGGAAAAGAGAAGGCTTCAGGGTGAACTTATTGCAGCCTTTCGGTACCTAAGGGGATCCTATAAGAGAGATGGAGAGGGACGTTTTTCGAGTGCATGTAGTGACAAAACAAGGCAGAATGGCTTCAAACTGAAAGAGAGTAGGTTTAGACTAGATGTTAGGAAGAAATTCCTTATTGTGGGGGTAGTGAGGCACTGGAACAGAGAAGTTATGGATGTCCCATCCCTGGAAGTGTTCAAGGCTGGACTGGATGGGGCTCTGGGTAACCTGGTCAAGTGAAAGGTTTCACAACCATAAAAGGTTGAAGCTGGAAGATCTTTAAGGTCCCTTCCAACCCAAGCCATTCTACAACACTGTGCTTTATGTTGCTACACATATCCACAAGGTTAAACATTTGTCACAGTGCTGCTGCTCTGTGTGCTTTCAGGCTGTGTGTGCAATGGAGCATAAATGTCCTTAACAACAACCTGGATATTATAACATCTATTTTGAATGCTGGTCAGGACATACTGTGAACAGAATTGACACTTCAGTTTTGGAAGAAAGGCCTGAATGGAAAGGAAAAAAAAAGGAGAAAAAAGAGATACTGAAAAAAGAGACAGTGTTTCTGATAGGACATAGACTATTATTGAGCTACACCTAAGTGGTTCAACTACACAGCCCTGTGACTATTTAGAAGAAAAATCTGGAAAAATATATTTTCTTTTGAAATGCTGTCTTTTAAGATCAAACATTCATGCTGATTTTTTTCATACATGACTTAACACAGTAGAGCTACGAAGCTTAGGATTTGTTGGAAGTAAGGAAGGAGATTTTTCCACACTGACTGGTCATTTTAACATCCTAGCAACTTGTTTTTGTCATGGTGATTGCAAAGAGAGGGTATGTTGCCTCCATAGCCAATTCTTCTAGAAATTGTAAAGCAGGCTTGAACCAGAAGCATTCATGAATGCATCCTGTACTGGCTTTCTTGAACAAGTCTGTCACATTTCTACTGAATTAATGGAAAGGGGAAAGTACTGCTTGGTCTCCCATTACCTACTTGAATACCTGACAGTGATAGCTTCAGACAGGTTCCTGTTTTATATATTTTGTTCTCAATCAGCTTAAGTTCCTGGTTCTCTGCCCCGGGGAGAACTGACTTGAGCAATGTAAGCTGCTCTTCCAGCTTGCTTCAGCTGATTGTGCTCCCCTTGTTCTGTTCAAGTTGTGTATAACCAGAAGGCAATACTGTCCCGTGAGTCTCCTTTACTGAACTTAACTCTGCCCTTTGTTATGGGGTAGCTTTGTGGAAATTTCATGCAGGCTACTTATACCCAAATTTCCAGATGTATTGGCAAGGACAGCTGGTGAGCTTGTGACTTGCGGCAGCTTCTTTGATGTAGCAGGGACTAAATTAATTAAACCTGTTTCTGCAAACCTATTTTTCACAAGAACAAGTTATGTGCCAGAATTTTAGCCTAAAGCATCCTGTATTAAATAAATAATTTTTTTTTAAAAAATGAAATCTTTTTAATGAATGGATTTCCTGATTAGCTTGCTTATTCTCTGGTTTAGTACCAATTACAAATGCAGCAATCATTAATTATTAAATATTTGTAACCTCGTATCTATTGTGTGGTGTTATGTTGAAAATAAAGCCAAAAGTAATTTTCTCCTCCAGGACCAAAGCCAGAATCCTAACCATGGGCAGCCACTATAGTCTCTCCTGGCAGTGTCAATTTAAGGACAAATTTTATGTTGGATTTTGTAAGCTTCCAGAAATATGAACTTGTTTTCCCTAGCCTCTATAAAGAAAATAGAACATATGGACTTTTCATACTTCTTAAAATAAATGCCTTCCTTTGACCAGCCTTCCAGAGTAGAGTGTGTGAGTCAAATAGCTGATATTTGTGTTCCTCATGTGAATAGCAAGTGGAAAACTTTCATAGAATTTATCTAATCTAAAAGTGTATAGCTGATAACATTTTTGAGAAGTGATTTGTTAAAATATTTAAAGGTAATGCCAGAGATATGCTGTCCCATACCATTCTGAATATAGGCATCCTGCTTAAAATTCATTGAAATATCAGTGTTTAGACCAAGCCTCTAATTTTCAGTTCCTCAGCTCTTGGTAGTTACTACTGTCATTTAAAATGCCATTTAAAAATGCTGGGTTTGAGGCATAAATGTTTGCAATTAAAAATATTAATTGATGTATGCCAGATTATATAACTTCAGGTTTTCATCAGGACAGTGATCTACTGGACCGTCGGAAACATTGCTTCAGTGTCCAGTCTGAGTCTGGAGAAGATCTTTACTTTTCTGTGGAACTAGAGTCCGACCTAACACTATGGGAAAAAGCCTTCCAAACAGCAACTTTTTTAGAAGTTGAACGGATACAGGTGAGAACAACTGCCTTGGTGATCGTCTTTTGGTTCATTACCAAATTAGGCCCATATGAAATACTGATGCAATTAAAAAAATTTTATGACCTTCTGCAGCTCTCAAGTTATTATTGTTTTATGTAAGTAATTGCTTTTGGTCTACCCAAACAGCTTGCAATCTAATGCTCAGAAGAGATCACCTGAAATACAATCTTTGAGTTATTATGACGATGTGATACGTATTTGTTAACTGAAGTTCATGGACAGACAAGGAAAAACAATCTGTAGGTCAAGGACAAAATCCAGCTGTTTAGATACTCTTACTGGCTCACATGCTACCTTGTTTGTTATTAAATATCACAAGAGAACCTTTCAGGAATTAAGTTGTCCTTGTAATACAGGGAATGAGAGTACACTGAGTGAAGTACTTACTGGATACAAGCAAGAACAAAATTGTACCTCAGCTGCATTATTCTTTCTTCACACATTTCTTGTTCCTTATATTTACTCGATGGTCAGATGAGCAGAGATGGATAACATTCTGCTACAGATTATAGTGACTTTTTATAGAGAAATTATATATCAGAATGTTTAAAGATAGCTTTGTTTTTCTCACATGACCAAAATGTCATGACTTTTTTGACTTAAAAAAGGAGAAAAAAGCCAACCACCACAACTATAATTCACCTAATCCTGATTGTAATATTGATTTTCTAATTGTGATATATTCATGTGGTTAGAACAGTTTTCATTGGTGTTGCCAGGAGTTTTACACACTTACCCAAGCCATATTAGCATATTAGCCTGTGCAAGTATTGTCTCACACATTTTCTCTTGGGAATGAAAGCACTGACATGTTTTTATTCAGACAAATTGTTAGTTAGTAGTATATTACCCCTTTTCTGACCTGTGAGCCACCACATGCAGATGGATTGAACTGGTATATACTAATGATGATCCAGTTTGCAAAAACTACACTGCTGTCAGTTTTAATGCATAGCATCTTTGTTTAGGAGAAGTCAGAGGAGGTTCAGCTTTTCTCTTGTAAGTTCATGTACTCTGTTACCTTTTATAGAAACTATTCTTACCTTTTACACTGTAATTACATCCTGAAAAATCTAAGACTAGTTTTTCTGTGTAAAAATTGCAACAATATATGTCCTCTGCCACTAAATATTTGAATGGTTTTGTCTTTCTTATATAATTAACTGCAACATACTTTATAGAAGCACTGCTGTGCCATCAGTAAAAGAATATATGGCATTTTTCTTGAATAAATTTTATCCTAGAAGCTACCTCATATTTTTTCTACTTTGAGATTGATTCATACTATAGCATTCCTAGTTTAGATTTTTCTTTTGGGTTTTAGAATTACATTTATTCAAATTGCCCTCATGCTTCTCGAAAATAATTTCCTTAATAACCTTAACCTCAGATTAATCTTAATCTTTTCACTTAATTTTCTCTCTCCTGATATTCAAAGTAGCAATTAAGAACTCAAAGCAATGATTTCCTGATTGATTGATTGATTGATTACAGCAGATCTGTGAAAGTGGACAAACAAGCTTCTCGTGATAGAATATTATTGTGGAACTCACACTTATTATTACACCTTTTTTTATTTTCTATATCTTGATTTGGAAAAAAAGTTTAGAATATTTTTAATATAACTGTGTTTGGCATCCTCATTTTTCTCTCAGCAATCCATTACTGCTTTCATCTACCAACTTGCAGATGCAGATAAAACCTGGTGGTATAATTTATCTCCAACAAGTTATTTCATTTCTCTCTGAGAAAAAAAAATGGTGACAGGTTCAAAATTAAGGTATCAACTGTACATTTTTACTAAAATTCTGGTTTATGCCAAAAATTGTATTGATATGAATATTCATATTTAAAGTGAATGCTAATCCAGTAGGTTTCTCTTACAATAAAATCATATAATTTTGAAAATATAACTGCAGTTTAAAACTGCCATTTAAAATTCTTCAACTGTGTTGTGTACTAGTACATAATCATACAAATAGTAACTATTACTCAATGACTATAACCTCCAGAAGAGTTTAATGAGGGGCCAATTCTGATCTAACTCCAAAGAATATATAACAAATTTAAGTATTTTTTAAATGCCTCACTGTAAATATATAAGGAATTCTGTTTCAGCCTAATTCATAGCTTCTGCCAGAGGTATATCTAAAACAAAAAATAGACAGTTGCTTTTTCTTAGAAAAGAAATGTATTAGAGGAGGCATAGTCAAGTTGATAATAACTTAGCAATAACATGGTACAATAATACAGTGGAGTCATTTTGGTGTGTTACAGTCACTCTTAAATTAGTTTTGTAGTGTAGTAAGTGATGATAATCCATTTTCATAATCACCTATTAAGAAATATTAGTTGATATGAAAATCCTTTTTCCTTACTGTGTCACAACATTTTTGCATGAAGAATCTGAGACTACTATAGCTTGCATAATGATGTGCAATTATATATATGACTATCACATTCCTTTTGTGTTCTTGTTACTTTAGGCTAAAGTTTTCACCTCTTCCATCATGAATTTTTTTCTTGCTGTCCTTGCTTGTATTATAGTTGTTTGCTTTCTAATGTAAGGATTATTATTTAAGCTGGTTTATATTGCAGTACTTTAACACATGTTTCCATTGAAGTTGAATCTGAAAGTCTGAACTAAGTCTTAGATTTATATTACACTTTATTTCAGCTTCAGAGATGGCTTAGATGAAGTTCACGATGTATTGTTCTTTCCATAATTTAAACTGTGTGTGTTGAGGGAATAGTATTTAAGGAACAACTTCGAGTTGTCTCCTTCAGCCTCTGCCTGACCCATTGAATTATTAATAAACCAAAGTTAACATTCCATATTCTGTGGAAGAACAGCAAATGACTTCTGAAGTGTGTTCTGCTTCTTTTGGGAAGGGGATGCTTCAGTTCTGATGAGGTTTTCATGAGCTCTTATGAGAAGTCAGCAACCAAAGCCAAACATCCACAGTATATATTATTCATGGTCACTTTTAAAATTTTAAAATGTTAAATGTGTAAGAAATTTTAAATGTATCTTGATAACAATTTTTGCCTTTCTCTTTTCTCCAAATATCTGAATTAAAAGGCAGCTTAAAGAAAATAAAGATGAGAAAAGTCTTACAAGAGTTTACTAGTGTCTGAAGGTTCACATGCCTACTCTGACCTGTCACCAGAATCATATGCAAGTGTGTACAACACCTGCAAAAACCAAGGGACATTCTTCCCCAAAGAAACTAAATTCTCAGTGTCTGGAGATCTTTTATTCTCATGTTTTTTCTTCTCTAAATTGTTTTGAACATCATAGTCTGAGGGTGTAGAATGGTCTTTTCTATAAGTAAAGAATGACTCAAGAATCAGCTGCTGCTAGTGGTGCGCAGTTTCTTCCTGCAAATAACTACACCGAGCTGAACTAGAGGATATTTCTCCACAAATTGTGCACTGCCTTTTGTGGAAATATCCTTCAGTCTGGGAAGCAGGTCGCTTTTGCAGTGCAGCCTTGAACCAAGGCTGCTATGGCCTGTTTTTCACAAATCTTAAGTTCCCAGTGAGGCTATTTAGACAGGCACAGTGCTGGGCTTAAACAGAGGGAGCTGTGCCAGCTCAGCATGGTGCTGTAGTGCACGCTGTAGGTTGGCCTCTGGTGTTGGGGTGGGAGGTTAGATAACTTTACATGACAATATGTGTTTTAAATCTGATACACATTTTCTTTGCCAAATTTAATTTCCAGTAAAGGCTCTGAGTCTGTTCCAGATCTTGAACGTTTGGAAGTAAAAATGGAATTTGCATCTTGTAAGATGTTTGCAAGATAATTCCACATAACTGTACATTTTTTACTTTGCATGCAAAACTTGAAAATGTTTGTATATTTGACTTAATTAATTGTAACTGTGAACTATATTAATCTGCACTTTTTCTTCTACTAATGAGATAGTACCAAAGGCAATATCCTCTTCTTTTTCAACACTGTTTTACAATCAAATTTTACATATTCATAGCAGTTTTATGGTGTAGCTGATCAAAGAAGAAAAAGAAAAAGCCACTTTTTTTCATTAATATAAACACTAAGTATGAATTTTTCAATTTTCCTTCATAGCATTTTCTATTTAGAAGCTGTTAATGCACCTTCCAGCTTCTTGTGTTCTGAGGAGGACCACCTAGAATCCAAGAGCCCTCCCAAAGAATATATGAGTGAAGGCATGTGATTTATCCTTGATAATCAAAATGCCAAAGATAATCATAGGTTCTTTTGTAATACTGACAATTTAGTAACCCACATTGTTCCCATGTTTACAATTTATATTTTGATTTTCTGACACATTATAGATGAAAAAGACAAGTCTGTCATTTTGTACCTGTAGTCAGCCTTCAAGCACAGCAGTAGTTTTGATCCTGAAAATTACACTGATAAATGTCTCACAGTGTGTGATGTTATGGGAATAAATAGATGCATATATTTAAAAATTATAGAATGAGAGAGTCTTTCAGAATTCCAAGGTTTCTCATAGAAACCTTTGAGATATATTGGTCCACTAGCTGAAGCAAAAGAACATATTTCAGATAATTGCATCAGTTGCTAAATGGTATGAAATATTAGCTTTTTCCCTGAGATTTAGGACAAGAGAAAACCACAAGGAACAGCATACAGAGATACTTTACATATGCATATTCTTTTTCTTGAAAAGATAAAAGGAACATATTTATCTTAGAAGTTGTTACTGGGTATGAAAACCAAATAAGGGGGTTTGAAAATAATAAAACTTCCCTTTTAGAAAATGTTATTAGTAAGCCACTGAGGCAATTCCGACCCTCTTTCATTTCTTCCCTAATGGAAGCAAAGCCTGTTTTCATAGTACTTAGACAACTTCATCACTCATTAAAATCCTTTGATTTGAAATACACTGGCAATAAATGGACATATATACACAGAAACGACTTAGTTCTGATAATAATTTTGAGATACATAAACATTAGAATAAAGACTCAGAAATAGAGGTCCTAGAAAAAATATTAAGAAATGTCTTGTGTCTTCTCTGATTTTTCTTTTACAGTGCAAGACATATGCCTGTGTTTTAGAGAGTCACCTTATGGGACTTACCATCGATTTTAGCATGGGCTTTGTCTGTTTTGATGCTGCCACAAAGGTAAAGTTCTGAGACTTTTTTTCATCACATTACTATTATTCCTTATTATTTCTAATATTTTGAGATAAGTAGTACATCTTTTAGATATCCTTCTCTTTGTTATAGAAACAGATCATCTCTTGCCAAATCTCTCATGCTGTAGTCTAAATTCAGGACTGATTTCTAATTATGTGAGAAGTAGTATTCTGTGATGTGCTTGTTATTGAAAAGCCAGTACTGATATCAATCTGAAACAAACATCAGATCTTTATTCTTGAATTTCACATGAAAGCCCATACTGATTCAGTTTGATGGTTTTTTTGCTGGTGCTTCCTTGGTTTCGAGAAAAGATAATTTTCTTGGTTTCAATCTCATCTGTGAACTTTGAAAATAATCTTCCATTCTCTTCTATTGTTTTGTGGAAATGAGTGTGTGCTATTACAGCAATTCCACAATATTTTAGCTATTTGTGTTCAGGTGTCTGTAAAAAGATAAATCAACCATAGCCTATATGTCTCACCCATCAGCTTTTCCTGTCAGCCTTAAAACAACTCAGTACAACTGATGAAAGAGTTTGCTTTATCAAGTGAATAGTATGGGCTCAATTTCCATATTATATTATTGCGTGGCCAAGTCTCAGTAAAATCATTGAGACCCTGAGTATGTCATGTGTTGACATTTGCACTAATTGCTGGCAAGTCCTAAAATGTCAGAAGCTTTACTGCTACTACTAGACACTGCTGCTAATGGTAGAATCTTTCTTGTGAATGAAATGGTGAAATCTTTCTTCTGAGTTCCACTTCTCCTCAATACCTATTTTCCTTTGAGATGCTGCAACATTGTCACCACCAATTGTTGAAGATGTCCTTTTGACTCCACAATTTGTTCCTCTGCTCTATTTTAAGGCAATCCTTCCCACCTCATTATTCAACTAATCCAAACCCTTTTATTCTTCCCGCTCCTCCGTTCCACTGTTTTTTTGCACAAAGTGATGGATTTTAAATTCAAGTACTTATGTAACCTTGTTTCTTTTTGTTAAGCAAATGGTCTTGTATAATTCATCAATGAAATGCAGCTATCAGTTTAGAAGGTATTACACAAAAAATCAGAATTAAGATGCAGTAGCTCAGTAAAAAAAAAAAAAAAAGCAGTTTTCCCCCCCCCACCCTCCAATAATATTTTAAATATATACATTATATAATACATATGTATGTAATTATAGAATCATAGAATGGTTTGGCTTGGAAGAGACCTTAAAGATCATCCAGTTCCAACCCCTCTGCCATGGACAGGGACACCTCCCACTAGATCAGGTTGCTCAAAGCCCCACCCAACCTGGCCTTGGACTCTGCCAAGGATGAGGCATCACAGCTTCTCTGGGCAACCTGTTCTGGTGCCTCACCACCCTCAGAGTAAAGAATTTCATTTGTATATCTAAGCTAAATATACCCTTTCAGTTCGAACCCATTACTCCTTGTATTATATGTACTGTATTGTATGTTAGAATAAAGCATTACACCACAAATAAAAAAAAAGACATTGTTTTGTTAGGTAATTAGGCATTAGGCAGTGTGAGATAAGGATGGCAATTGCATTAGAAAAGAAAAGAAACAATACAATAGAAAGCAACATAATCTGTTGCCAAGTGACTGCTACAGTTAAAATTGTCAAACAAGCCATAGGGTGAAATGTCTGAAATCTAAGTGTGTCAACCAAGTTTTAGTGGGTGCCTAAATACAAAAAGCATTACCTACTCTTCATCATTTTGTGGAAAGATGAAGATTAGCCAAAAATTTATTCAGATATTTTTTTTATGATCATGACAAGTGTAAGTTGTGTCTATGCTGGCAATGTTCTTCAACAATATTGCTAATCTCATATATACTGAAATATAAAGTAGACCTGTATTGTCTCTTAAGCTAAAAGTGTTATTTCTCTTCCTAATGATGTTCATATGAAGCAGGAAATCAAAATCTGTTTTCCAAAAATTATCTGAGAAAGCAATTAAAAATGGAAACCAATTTGCAGGACAAGGAAAACATGAAAAAGATTTAAATCAAGTAATCCATTTCTTATTAATATTTACATGTACATTTGTGAATTAAGACTGTACAAAAGTCCTATCAATTGTCCCATGAATTAACATACTCAGTATTAAAGACAAAAACATTATTTTAAATGTCATACCATTCATGAAAATAATACTTACTTATAATTCTTTATAAGTTTTAGGATTTTTTTACAATTTGTATTTGAAAAACCAGTACAAACAATTATCTTGTCACTTCCAGTGATGGGGTATCCACAGCTTCTTGGGGCAACCTGTTCCACTGTCTCACCACCCTCATTATATAACCTCATGTCCAATCTGAACTCTCCCTTCTTCTGCTTTAAAAACATTCTCCCTTTGTCCTGTCGCTGTAGGCCTTGGTGGAAACTCTTTCGCCATATTTGTACAAGCATCCTTTAAGTTTTGAAAAGCAGCAATAAGGTCTCCCTGGAGCCTTCTCTTTTCCAGGCTGGAGCCCCAACTCTTTCAGCCTGCCTTCATGGAAGAGGTGCTCCAACCCTCTGATCATCTTAGTGGTCCTCCTCCTGTACATGTTCTCTTCTGTTAATTTGCCACTGCTCCTATCAAATTCAACCACTCCTTTTTGGGTAAAGATTAACTTAAAGCCATATTCCATAGCCTTCAGAGTTCAGTGTCAGATTGAACTGTTCATCATTCAGTACTTCTCTCAGAATAACACAGAGAATAACCCTGCAGATCCAAGATATTTTAATGAATTCACGGGGGGTCTTGGACAAGTACTTGGAGGACAGATCTACTGAATATCACTGAATGGGTTTTTTATTCTTATTTTTTTACAACATTTTAATGTTTCCCAGAACACAGAGGTCTTCAAAAACAAAGTAGTTTTGGAAATAAAGTAGTTTCTGGGAAGTTCTGTCTTATATTTTGTTGCAATGGTATCTTCAGTAAATCTTCAGACAATGTCAATATTATACTTAATACTGTGCTCATGGTATTTTAAGTTTTCTTTCTTAATTCCTAATAAATTGACTGTGAATTGTCTTTATAAGTGCACAGTTACTAATGAACTGAAATGAAGAAAGCCAAGTTTTTTAACTCATGATTTTAACATTTATTCAAATGTTCCAGTTATTTTAGCAGTGCAACAATATTTAAATTGTTTCTTTGTCTCACATTTCAAGTAAGTTAATAGATTTTGTCCAACATGCCTGACAAGTTGCAGTCAAAATTTCATAAATGTTCTAAATTCCAGACCCCCAATGTTCATGAAAAAGTTTGTAAGGGGTAGTGCTTCTCATTATGTGTATGATTTCCAGACAAAAGCCTTAGAACCCTGTGTAGGCTTGTTTCCTTGTTTGCTGTCATTTAATCCCTAAATAATACTTAACTATGTAAATTGAAATTAGTGGTTAAAAACTGTCATCTGTGCTAAATGTATTTCAAGTCAAACACATCATAATTAGATAAAAACATTGTTTCTGTGTCTGCACAGACCTATGATGTATATGAGTACACAAAGTATTAAATTTAGTTATTCAGAAAAAATCTGTGCTGTGATGTGATTATAACAGCACTGGCATAAATCATAGCTGTTTCTGCTGCATATTCTCTGCTTTTTCTTATTCATTTTCTGACTGATAGCTCATAGAGTCAACAATAGTTTGTCATTTAGACTATTTTGGTATGATGCTTTATAACAAGCCATTGTAGTTTCCTGAAAGGAGAATGAACAGTTTTTAAGACTGTCTGGTTAAATTGGATTGTTCAAACATTTCAGAAAATTAGTTCTCAATTCAGCTCAGTAGTTTGTAAACTACCAAATAGAATTTTGGACACAAGGTAATTTTTCTCCTTGCACCTTAAAAAGTAGTGACAAATATATTTGCACCCTTGTTCTTCTGCAGCACTTTTCAGAGCCAAAGCTCCAGTGCAAGATGCCATCTTTTATTAGCAATGTATGGATTGAAAGCAAACTGTGACACACAGCCCAAGACAACACTAGCAATCTTTGATTATGATTATTTTTGTGATGTAGTCCTTCATTTGTGGTGGTTATAAACCTGGAGTCAAAAAGCCACCTGCCTTCTGTGTTGGCATACACAGAAATGTAATTCTGATCAATAGGGAGTTTTCCCCAAGCATCTCTTCCAGTGGGAGCTTCTTCCAAAAAATGTCCACCAGCTTTAACACAATTTCATTATTTGAATAATGAATAACACAATTTCTTTATTTGAAATACAGGATGTCAAATAGCCCCCTTACTGAACTTCCCTCTTTCTTCCTTGCTAGTATTCTACAAAAAGTGAATTTAACAAATCTTTGTGAATACCATTTAGATATTTTATTTTCTTTTCTGCCTTAATCACATTTTCCAGATTCTGCTTAGTTACTCCTTGCACTACAAGGTGTCTTAGTATACAGCGTCTACTCCAGACATAATTTTTCACCAGTGATGTTCCATATGCTAAATGTTTTGTTTATTTGGTTTTAAAACATGAAAATTCTAAAAAGATGCAAAAAGTTCTGTGGCAGTTCTTAGAAGTTATATACCAAATTTTATCCTAGGTCATTTTTGCTGTATTGTGTATCAGTGTTTACTGGGGAAAACATTTTTCTCAGTCCTGCACAACTACATCCCAGCATTCATGTCCTAAATTTTTCTAACATTAGCTAGTATACAGACATAAATATTTTAATGAACAAGTGTAACTCTTTTATGGGCAATTTGTGTTAGGTATAGACATACATGGATATTATGATGAGCATTTATAAATAAGGTTTTGCAGCCACTATAGCCACCTTAAGAATTAAGTATGGAGACTGATAGATTAAACAGAATAACAAGACATGTACAGAAGTTAATATAACTACTATTCTGAAAGTGATCCAATGTATAAAACTACTACTATAAACCATTGCCATTCAATAACTGATTCTTAATATGCTTCCATAAAAAAAATGGACTACGCTTCAAGTATATGGGTGTATATACATGGAAATATGTATATTATATATGTATTTCTGTTTTACTGACATATTCATTAATTTTTTTTCTATAACGTGCTTATTTACATCATAAATTCTACTAATAATATATGTATGTGTTGGTGGGAATATACATTGCCATATACCTACCTGAACAAAGTGCTGTGTCTGTACTCCATCACATTTACTGCTCATTAAAGCAGCATCAAAAAAATATATTTGCCGGAAGAGAAAAAAATCATCCCTTGTAGGATTGAAAATAAATTAAGGTGCTGCTGAATTATATGATGGTGTTAGAACAAAGTAAGAAAAGGCTCCATAACGGCCCACAAGGTGCCTATGAACAAAGCTCAGTGTACCTGTCCTCTGTTCTCTTGCAGAAACCCTGAGTATTTCCCCAAAACAGAGAATACACCATGAACAATAAATAGCATTGCAAATATCTTTAATTTTATTTCCATACCAAAAGACTGCTGAATCACACAGAGCAGTATTTCTCTTAATTTCTTTATGAATAAACTCCCATGTTTTCTAGGGATACATACCTTGTCTGTCTCTTCATGCAACTAATACATATACAGTATATTGAGATAAAACAGCATATAAAAACCTTCTTGATATTCAAATTTCAGTAATAGGAAAGGCAGGAAGAAACCAGGCTCACTGCAAGATGGAGATTTAATGATATAACTCTTGCAAAAAAATATTTATTCCATGCTTAGAAGTTGAAATGCTGAACAAATAGCTACTATAACTTTAATATAAGCCATCAAGCATGCTTCATACAGTTTTATGTTCTGTGGGTAGAAACAAATTTTGGTAGGTCATCCATCAGTACCAAGAAAATACACTGTAGTCTTTTAACATTCTATGTAATTTCAGTAATGGACAAGAACAGTTAGTTTATAAGGGCTGACTTTCATGCTTTTTTCCTTTGTCTCATTTTTGTTCTTTATCCTCTGTGTCCTCCCATCTTTCCCTTTACGGTTATAAAGCTGCAGCAGTTGACAAAGGAAATTGCCTTGGACCATAATTCTTTTGTAGTAAGACAGTCTCCAGAGATCAGTAACACAGTACAACTGAGCATGAACAAGATCTTAATCCTACTCAGTTCCCTACTGCTGCTATAACTATGGACAAAGTGTCACCTGGCAAGAACAAAATCTTTCTCAATTAGCTATGAGACAACCAGACAAATTAAGGTGTATCCCAGGTGCCTGAAGACTCAATTACTTTTATTCTTAGGAACAGGGCTTCTGCTCTTGATTTAGTTTGACTTGTAGGAGTATCATCTATTTTAGTCAGACAACAAACAGCATTAGCTTGAAAAGTTCCCATTGGAGTTTAGCATAATTCTGCAATATATATCACATATGAAAAAATTGCCTTAAGAATCTAAAAGGAAGAATAATCCAATCAGTCAGAAAAAAGAAAGGTAGTGTTGAAAAAGTACAGCTATAGACATCTGAAGGTGTGATGGAAAAGACAACAAAGGGATTTGATGAAACTAAAACTTGAAAAGTGACCTCTGACATCCCTTCCTTAATAAAGATGGTTTCTTTGTTTACTCCACCATTTAGAGGTGGTCTGGGATGTAGCTGTCTAATTATTATAAAACACTGACAGACTCAGGGGTTTTTTTAAGCATCCTACTGAAGGCCAAACTTCTTTTGCTATTACACAGTAAAACCTGTATGATTCATGTCAATGGAATGACATTGTGCTTCTGATTTCCGTAGATCATGTATGTAGATAAAACATGTATTTCATAAAATCATAGAATATCCTGAGTTGGAAGGAACACATAAGAATCATCGAAGTACAACTCCTGGTCCTGTACGGTACAGCCCCAAGAATCACACCATGTGCCTGAGAGCGTTGTACAACTTGAACTCTGTCAGGCTTGGTGCTGTGATTACTCCCCTGGGGAGCCTGTTCCAGTGCTCAGTCACCCTTTGGGTCAAGAGCCTTTTTCTAATATCCACCCTAAAGCTCCCCTGACACAATTTCAGGCTGTTTTCTTGGGTCCTGTCACTGGTCGCCACAGAGAAGAGATCAGTGCTTGCCCCTCCTCTTCCCCTTACAAGGAAGTTGTAGACTATGATGAGGTCTCCCCTCAGTCTTCTCTTCTCCAGGCTGAACAGACCAAGTGACCTCAGCTGTTCCTCATGTGGCTTCACTGGCAGGTGAAATTATGACATTGTACTACGTGGTGCAAACACTATTGCTCAAGTTTGTTAAGTGTAATAGTCTTTCTGCAAGAAGAGAGTTCGTTCACAGTGGATAATTCAACACAGAAGAGACAAAACTGTTAAATAATAAGTTGAAGGTAGTTAATCACTGAATTCATAGGACATAAAATAAATCTGCTCTGGTTGGAGATTCTTGTTTCTTTCCTAGTGCCAATGCATAATGCCCTCTGTATCCTAAATGATATATCTATGCCAGAGCCATGGACTAGTCAGACATCTATATTTCTTTGACTATCCTTAGAGCATGGTAAGTAAAAACAGTCACCTATTTATTCTGTATTTGTTTGATAATCCGGTCTCTCTTTGGATTAGAACAAACTCCTTGACCCAAAACAAAACAAAATCCCTGATGAATATTCCTAGTCATAGCCCCAACAAAGACAGTTACAGTTACGATGTATTTCCACATTCCTGATGCCATTACCTAGGTGGAAAGTGATTTTGTCTGATGTCACCTCATCAAAATTTTATGTGGTTTAGTCCAAGATTCTGGGAATGAGTAGCAAACTGACATAGAATATGAATGTGAAAGTATTTTCTAAGGTGCCTTGCAGAATATGTGTTCTAGACCTATCACTATTGCTAAGAATAGAAACAATATAATTTTCTTCATTTGTGTGACTGTATTGCAGGTATAGAAGTCAGTAGCTTTTCTTCCATGTGTCATTTATATGTTGCATTTATGTACGAAGTATAAAATAAAAATACACAGTCAGAGAGCATCCTTTTTTAATTATAGCAGAATAACACTAGCAGAAGATAATAGGCAGCAATTTGTTTGCAAAGACTAGCACAAATGAGTCCTAGATGATTACTTATAAATAAAATATTTCTCATTAAAAAGTATTGGTGAAAAATCTTGGTCCCAGATATGTCACAGGAAAAAAAATCCTGTTAATTTCAGTGAATATAGGATTTTGCTTTTTGATTATTTGTTATTACAATAATTTAATCACATCTCAAGAGGAGTCTTAAATCTAATTTGTCTGCTTGTCTACACAGTTTATTTGTTTGCATTGCATTCTGGTATTCTTTGAAGTTAATTTTATTAAATGGTTTAAAATGCAAAAAGCAGCCTAAGCAATATATGAATAATAATTGAGAAAAGGATTTATATCTTACTGGTTGTTTCCAATTTTATGCATGATACATGCTGTGTTTTTTCAAAGAGATTGTCTTCTTACAGTGCATTTTTCAAGACATGGATTAATTATGTCAGATTTTCTGCAACCACACTAGTAGTATGCAAATTGTGGTGCTGGTGGTATTTTCAGTGTATGCCTTGGTCTCCTCTTGCTGAATTGGACTGCTTGCTGCTGTTCCCAAATTCTATCTCTACTCATTAAATGAGAGTTCACTTTTCAAGGCAATAAATAGTGCATACTGAGTTTTCCTCTTCGTCTTCCATCAAGGCATCATAACATTTTGTGCCACAACTTGAAAGGAGTGTCAGGGTCCTCATGAGTAATTAATGCCACTGTCTACAAGAGAATCTTTTTTAATTTGGTTGCAATTTGTGCTTTAAAAGGAATTGGCACCTGGTCCATTTGTCAAATCTATTTTAGGGCAAACAAAAATTTATTGCTTCCTATAAGTACTGTATCTAGACCTGCAAAATATTCTCAGTGATGCAGGTTATGCACAGTTACTGAGGGAAGTACTTGAAGAGAAAAGGCTGGTTTTATCAGCTAAAAGTAGCCCTATGAGTGTTGAGATCAGTAATACTGCACCTTCAAACCAGTAAGTACTTCTGCTTATATTTCATAATTCCTGAAAATTGATCTATAAATAATTTATGTGACACAGATTTAGGTGTTTACCAGTTTGTGAAAAAGCCAGCATGTTTTACAAGTGTACTTATTGGTTAAGAGTCACTACGTATACATATATATATTTGTACAAAATGATAACAGCCTATGTTGACTTCCTGAGGCAAGCATTCAACAAATGGTTCTGAGGAGCTCTGATGTTCAAAAACATGAAAAAAAAATGACTGTGACATTGGTGTTGATCAGTATTCCCAAGGATATCTATGACTTATGCAGGAGAATTAGCCTTTAAAACTAGAATTCAGAAGAGTCACCCCAGTGAGCACTGTAACACTGAAGCCAGCCCACAGGAAGATGAAAGACAACACATGAAACTCTCTGTCTCTCATGTGTTAATGTCTCTGCTGTAGTTGCACGTTTGTGTGAAACTGGGTGCTCAGGTGAGCGGTTCTGGTCTCTCCTTTCTTACTTTGGCATCATGAAGTAGTCATTGAAAAAGGATAAGTCTGTTCCCTGTTCACTGCTTATGGATTTTGCAGCAATGAAAACGAAAAGAAGAAAAGAACCACACTCAGAACATATAAAACCAGAGGAATTAATCCAGTGATCCCCAAGATTCTTTATTTTAAGAGCAATGTGACTGTGGTCACAGCATTCTGCATCCCTGATACATGTGCTACACAAGCAAAATGTGCAGTTCTGGCTACACAGGGTAGCACTTCAGCCTCTTTGTAGGAGAAAGGATTTAAATCTATCTTACTGGGCACATGATTAACTAATTTACCCAATTTTTGCTATCTAGAATTCGAACATCTAATTTAAATGGTTTAAGCTAGCTGTTACACTTTTAATGTAGTATAGTATATTGAAGTAGACACACATCCAGAGTTTATCGTAATGAACCAGTTCTTCCCAGTTTAAACCAGAAGGTAGGAATTGTTATTCAGGGATTCTCTAGAAAAAGAAATAGCCAGGGTGACTAGCTCGAACTACTTTGTATTCCTGACTTAGTAACTTGAAACTCACTTTTCCCTATTCTTATTTTTGTAAAACACCGTCCCCATGTGTGGAAATCTTTGAGGGAAAGGGTGTGTAATTTGTTAAAGAACACTCAAAAGGAGCAGATAGTTCTTTCATGTGGGAATCATTTAATGCATTGTCAATAGCATTTTTACTCTTCACACTTTAGATGAAGAGTATTTAGTGGTCTCTGCAGAGACTGTCAGTTCTAGGAGCTTGTTTTAGTATCTTGATGTTGAAGTACAGTTCTGTTGGGATTAGTTCTCTCCACACTATGGACCTGGTTTTGCAGTGTCCTTAAGTAAGAGCCCTTGCCAAGTAGGAGTGTCCAAAACCAATGTTATGCATGTATTGAAGTGTGTTCCTGAGTTGTGCCTGTGTTTTGGTGTGACTGTCATTCTCTTTCCTCTAAATGGGAACGAAAGGCATGGCAAAACTGCGTGGAGATGTCAAAGTACCAAAGTTCTATACATCCTTCATCTTCATTCCAACTTAATCTGACTTGGAATAAGGCCAGGTACTCTGGGATTTTGCCTGCACATCTAAGGGTTCTTGTTAATGCTACATCTCTCTCCTGGCCTCTCCATAGGTCATCAGAGAAGAGAAAGATGATAGCTCGTTGCTTTGATTGTTTTCTCTTGAGATAGAGACTATCAGTGGCCTTTACATTTCTCATCCAGGAAATGGTATACTTAAGTGGATTTTCTGTCCCTGCGGAAAGGCAATGGTTTTGGTCTTCTGACAAGATTTGTTGAGTTACATAGATCTGTAAAATAAAAAGGAGTTTACAAAGTAGGTAGCAATAAAACTACCAGATTGATATTATGTACTGGGTTGTTTTGCTTTGTTTTGTTCTTACCTCACTATTTGTACAATATAAATAAACATCTTTGCTCAAACAAGGTCAAAGGAATTGCACACACACAGGGATGAGGGAAACTATTCTATTTTTTGTAGCAGGTATTGGTGGGCTCAGGAGGACAACATTTGAAACAAATAGGATATATTTTCACATAAACTGCCAAATTCCTCTAGTTTTATCTGTAACAGAATGTCCTTTACTCTGTTTATGGCAGATGTCACATGCACACAGAGAATGAAAGTGGTGCTGAGACTAGGGTTCTTCTTTTTATCTGGAAGGGGCAACAATATAGAGAGAATTTTGGAGAAAAATTCTAGTGCTTGCTTTGTGTTTAGTGCACAGTTAAGATGCTGCCCTTGTGGTTTCTTTTCTCATCAGGTTGCTAAGACAAACACAGCAAACTTTATTCAGCTTGGTGCAGGGTTGAGATTTTTGCCAGTCATTGACATAGAGATCAAGACATCCTGAGGCCAAGGGGCCTGCATAGATTTAGGACAGTTAAAAATTTGACCTCCCCCATATTCTGTTTAATTCCCAGTAGACAGTAAATCATTCATAGATAAAGACTAAGGGCACAGGTGGAAGTGTCATTCTACACTGCTGAGAGGAAATAATTTACAAACCCTTAGACAAGAGAGTTGCCTTAAGTTTCTGTGTTGTTCAGTGCCTGTGAAACTAAAGTTCATCAAAGTAGTAGTACAATGTGAGTGATGATGACCTCCTAATTATGTGAAATACTATTGGAATCACAATGAAAAATTTTAACAATCCAAAATATCTGGAGGGTGGGGGATATCTTTAAATGATGTTGAAAAGCTTTGCAAAAAAAATAGCTCTTTTCCATTTTTAAGCAAAGTAGTTTGAAACTGGTTTTTCTACATAAATCCACACTAGATATGTTTTTTAAAAGATGTTTTTCTAGAGAGCTGTAAATTTTCTTAATTGTATATTTATTTTGTAAGGCAGTCTGTCTTTTTCAACAAGACAATGCAATTCATAATATAATTACTTGAAAGGCCACTGATATGTTTAGAATTAATGATTTGCTCAAATTCCTCATTAGAGCTCTCATAAATAAACTCGAAATATGTTCTCATTACAGAGCTTTCTTTTGATATTTTATCATTTAAAAATAGGTATTTGTTTTTAGTATGACATGCCCTTTATGTTAATAGTTGACTCTTTTAATACGGAAAGTGGGGGCTTGTATGTCAGATCAACACTTCAGATAGAGTAGGTAATCCACAGATCATCAGTGGAAAAAGTCCTTCTCTTTTTTGTTTAATCAGTATTAAAAGCAGATAAAGGCATTTCAGGGTAAATTTCAAAAATGTATTCTGACAGATGTTATTCAAGCACTGCCAAAGCATAATATATCTGTATGGTTAAAGGGACATCTGACCACAGAACACTACATTTATTTAAGTATGTACCATAGAGGTGTTAAAAGTTCCTGTGGAAGTGGAAGGAGATCAGCTATTTCTAATGCAATTTTCAGTGATAACTACATTGACTTGCTTGTGTAAGATTTTTTTATATTTGTTTGTTCTTATTTTTTTCCCTTTAGGCTGTGCTTTGGAGGTACAAGTTTTCCCAGCTCAAAGGTTCTTCAGATGATGGGAAGAGCAAAATCAAATTTTTGTTCCAAAACCAAGATACTAAACAAATTGAAGCGAAGGTAAAAATAATATGTTGTTTGTATAAAGGTGATATGCAATTTTCAAAGCAGCTAGGGGAGTAGAGGAGTGTAATAAACTAAGTAACTTGGAAATATTAGGTTAATGCACAAAGAATGCAAAGAAAACCAATGAAATTGAAGAAAACTGAACAAACTACTTTTATCTAGTTAAAAGTCTTTCGAAAGGTGTAATTAGATTTAAAAATAATAAAATACAGGATTTATGGGATATGTGGGTTTAGGCATGTTTTCCAACACTCCTCTTTGTCATTGTGATAAAGCTGAGAGCTTGAATACAGTGGTTTTCACCCTATAATTGTATCATGAAGAAATGGTGGAAAATATATCCTTAAGTCAACCTGGGAACAAAACTCAGCAAAGGTTTAAAATCTGTTTTTATTTCTCAAAGAGAAAAAAAAGTGGATTAAATATATATTTCCTTACAAGACTGAAGCATTGTGTCTGTCTCTAATGCAAAATCAGAAAAGTTGTATTTTCAGTTGTGCTTTTGATTGAAGAGTTAGTTCATGAAAACTATAGCCGTGAGAGATTTATGCTTACTTCAGTTTATGTCTTTTGAGGATAAGGGCATTCACTGTCCCAATATATATGAGAAGTGATCTCCCCAGGTCTGTGATAAGTGGAACTGCCTTAGAGTCAGCTTAAAGTTCTTTTTTGACTAGAATTCAAATTTTAGTGTAAACCTGAAGACTATTTTCTTGTCCACGTCTAAGCCTTGTTTTTAAAGCCTTTACTTTATAAAGCCATTTTTCCTCACCATGTCAGAGAAAAAATTGCTGAGTGAATGTGATAACAATACGGTTCCATGAGCAAAAAGGAAATGGTTAAATAAATTGTCCGTAAGTGCTAAATATGCAGAATATAAAATACTCTACATATAATAATAACATTTATAAAAAACTATATAAAGAAAAAAATGCATTGTTTTGGGGGCAGTTATGAGTTTGAAGGCCAATAGCTACATTAAGCATCTATATTTTCTTCCTCCATGTCTCTTTATGTTTGGTGTTAATTATTTTCTACCCAGCAGCTATTACTTGATTTTGAATGTTTTACTCAATAAAATAAAGGTATGTAATATAATTCCCATTACATATAATTCCCATTAAATATAATTCCCATTAAATCAATGGCAATAAAATGTGAGGACCATGGTTTTGATACTTTCATGTTCTGCTGCATCTCAAGGATAAATATGTTATTTCTGATTTCCTTCAGAAATTTTTTTAATAGTAAAGAAGGTTTTTTTCAGCTTTAATAAGAAAATAAAGCTTAAGATAATGTCATGAGGATGACTTTCTCTTAAAGAAGTAATTGTAAACTTTTATCATGCTCTTATGTACAGATGAAGGATGAAAATCATCATTATTTTTCTAATATCTCTCTTCTATTTCTGTCATATTAGACATGATTTTAGCACTGACGAAAATTCATAAGAGTCCAAGAATTGCACACTGTTGGGGTGTTTGGGGATTTGGGGGCTTTTGGTTTCGTTTTTTTTTTTTTAATTGGTAAAACTAGAATAAATTTTTAATACTGAATTACATTTTTAAAAAAATAAAACCAAAGAATGAAATCTAATTTTTGAAAAAAAAAAAAGTTTTCTTTTTTTTTTGTTTCATGTTTTAAATTATATCTGTCATATAAATCACTTAGAGATACATAAGTATGTTGGATATACATAAGCCTTAGAGGTATCCTGGTGCCTTTATTGTACCTGTTGTTATTCCCACTCAAATTGAGTTCTAAAAACTTCTGCCAAACTTTTATTAAGGTAGAAATTCTACTTTCCACCTTATGAAAGCAGAGTATTAATACAAGCCTGGTAGCATGCTTATTAATATGCTGTCATGTTCCCTGGTTGCTCCTCTTTACTATAAATTTAAACGTTCACATTACTCAATTTGGAAATAAAAATTTGTTGCTTTTAATTAATTTTCTTGGTGATCAAAGCATGGCAACTATATGCAAAGAAGTCAGATTATATTCTCTTTGGAAGGTGCTGTGGCATTTATAATGAGCTGTTCTATCCATTCCAATTTGTTTACACATCAAGTCTAAGAAATGCTTAGTCTAAGAAATGTAGATAAATGTGTCTGTGAAATGAATGTGAAGGTTCTTGGGTAATATGTTTTCAGCACTGGTTAGCTTAAAATTTTGTGGATAACCCCCTTGTGTATCATTTAAACCTTTCATAGATTTAAAGTGCTATTCAGCATGAGGAGAGGTGGAACAGTCTAGCCTCTACTTTTTTTTGCTTTACATTCCTGAGTTAGAGGTATAGCTATTTGTGGAACTGTTGAGTCATTAGGAAACAGTAATCAGATTTTCAGAAATGCTTGTAATGCCAGATTTCATGAATACTGTATGCAGGCTTCATTTGAAATCAGAGGATGGAACTTTTGTAAAACATCTGTTAAAGGTTGTGATGAATATTCATGACCACAGCTATCATCACCTGTTAAATGTAGCTCTGTTTTGCAGCTGGCCTGGAGACCCACTGCTGTAACAGGAAATAGAGTGTAACATTTTCTTTATGATTCTATTTGTTTTTTTCCCCAGTTATAATACACGGGGAATAATCAGAATGTCATGAAATGAGAACTCAGCAGAGAATAAAACCAAAAATTTGAGGAGCTGTTACACCAATGTATTAGGGCTCTTCACTACTCGTTCCCAAGCAGTAATGTGGAAGCAGGGCATGGCAGGTAACTCTCCAGACACCTCAAATACTGTGTTCAGTTTTGGGCCACTCACTACAAGAAGGACATTAAGGTGGTGGAGTGAGTCCAGAGAAGGGCAACAGAGCTGGTGAAGGGTCTGGAACACAAGTCTGATTAGGAGCTGAGGGTGTCTAGCCTAGAGAAAAGGCTGGTCAGGTGGAATCTCATTTCTCTCTACAACTGTCTGAAAGGAGATTGTAGCTAGGTGGGGTCAGCCTGTTCCCTTAAGTAACAAGCAATAGGACAAAATGCAATGGCCTCAAGTTGCACAGGGGAGGTTTAGATTGGATATTAGGAGAAATATCTTCACCAGGAGTGTTGTCAATCATTGCAACAGGCTGCCCAGGGAAGTGGCAGGATCATCATCCCCAGAGGGACGGAGTAGATGTGTAGACATGGCACCTAGGGACATGTTTTAGTGGTGGACTTGGCAGTTCTGGATTAACCATTGGACTTGATAATCTTAAACATCCTTCCAACCTAGATGATTTGATGATTCTGTATAATTGCTTCACAGAAAAATATGAGTTATCAAAATCCAAATGCTTCCTGTCTTCCTTCATTTATAATACTGAACATTTTGTGTATCTCATGCTTTCCCAGGTGTGTGTGATTATGGCACGTTGAACCTGTGTGATAATACTCTTTAGCTTTAGAACACTTGCTCATGATCTGTAGAATCAAGAGTGTCAGATTGCTCAGCTATTGAATTTTGATCCATACTTAGATAAATTTTTTTTATTCTAGAAATGCATTTCAACTTGTAGATATGCATTGCTTGGGAAAAAAGTAGGTATGCATCAGTATTTTAAATTTTAACCATATTATCTTCATAATTGTCCAACATCTCGTCTGTATTCTGGTGAATATACAGAGATATCAGTGTTAACCTTAGAAAAATCTAGGCAAAATACATTTTGGGATAACGTTCAGCACCACATGCATTCATCAGTTAACTTTTTTGTTGTTGTTGAGAAAAGCACTTGCCACCAGAGTTTATATTCCTAAGTGAAAGAAAGTCCTTCGCTGACACTGAATAGCTAATATTTTTATAACAAATTTTTTTTGTAGTTTGCTTAATGCCTGACTTAAAAATTCAAAATGGTATGCTTTGAGACATACAACAGGTGCTAAAGATTTGGTTACAGTTTAATTTATTTCTCTGTACAGTTCTTTTCAGCTTTAAAATAGTTTTAGGTATTTATACATTCCAAATACTGCCTTTTTTTTTTTTTTTTTTTGGTAGAGACACTGCTCTCATGCTTTTGTTTGGCTTCTCTCTAAGTTAAATCATATTACTACAAAGATATATAATTTAGAATAAAAGAAGTGTTTCCTCATGGATTTAAGCAGTTCCAGTCTAAAAATCTGAACAATAATTATCATAGGTCACACCAGTGGGTCTATGGCAGGGTGCCTGAAAGCAAACACCTAACTTAAAAGGTATCTAAGGCAAGGTCTAAGTGGTTTCTGACAAGGAAACCACTTAAGGGCAACATTAATCACTGATACCCCTTAGACATTCCAATCTGTAGGTTATTTCCCGGCTGTCACTCAGCAGGAGATATTGCACAAGTTTGCTCAGTGAGACAAAATTTTTATGAGTGAGAGCTACAAAATAAAGCTGTCAGCTTGACAGAATGTGGAGCCAATGTGTCCCTGTATTTGTTCTTACTGAGCTGTTTGGCTTGGGTTAAAAAAAACTAAGCACAGAAGGGCAAAGCTTTCTCTGTGTCTGTAAGGCACAAAGGGATTCACTTAGACCTTCCTATCTAGTTACTTATCTGTTTACCTGTTTGTTTAGCTATTGTTTAATGATCCATTAGTGCCTCAATAGTATCACAGCAGCTTCCAGAGGTGATACACAATCTCAGGACTGTAATAAACTCAGAGTGCTGTTATCTTCAATTTTACTTAAGTATTAGGCTTTTCTGACAAAATAGAGAGAGTTCCTGTTTTGAGATATAAATATGTGCCTCCAAACATAGCAGTAAGTAATGTGTATAAAAACCAGCATCTTATTACATATTGAATTTTCACCAAACTGTGAACTGAGTCTCTGTGCTTTGTAAAACATGTGTAACTCAAAAGCTACACTTCAGTCTGTGCTTACACCTCCCCCAACTTGCAGCACAACAGTTCTGTCAGAAAAACTCAGGTAAGGCCACACTGCTGTGCTGCATCAGGTGAGCTATTGTTCACAGATTGGCTGAACTCCTAAGATGAGCAGTAAAAAACTGAAGTGGGTACAAAAATAAGTTTATCATGATGAAGCTCCAGTCAATTGTCTTTGTCTATTTGAATATGGAAAACCAAAGAAGGCACAGATGTGGTATCTGCAAAGGAAGAAATTTAACTTCAAGGATTTCACATTAATCTTACTATGAATTAATACTACCTTAGTATTAATTAAAGCCAATTAACTTGTACTTGAAATTATCTTGTATAGAAATCTAATCTAAATAGCCTGAATGACTACTCATCACATTACTGTGAACAGAATGCCCCCATTTCTACTGTCGCAGGGTGACTTGATGGGTGTTTGCATCGTTTTCCAGACTGACATTTCTGCTCAAGTCTGTTCTCCAAAATGCAATTTTAAATTAATCCTTGTTCTTAGCCTTGAGGGTTTTTCTGTGAGCATCACAATGCTCTTCACATTTAGAGTACAGAATTTTTGAGTTCAGATTTCTGACTTGTGCTGGTTTGTGTGGTTCAGTTTTTAGTTTCCCCATATTTTGCATGTGATTTGTCTAATATCTATTTTAGATCAGATTCTTTGCAAATATAGAGAAACCACGTAACACCACTTTTGATGAACAAATATCTTCTCATATCAGCTGTTTATATATGGATGAAAGAGAAGACTTTTTAAGCATACTGTGGATACTTAGAAACATGCAGTTGCCTGATTTTGTAAATGTATCATTTATGTAGTTGTATCATACTACATAATATATGTATAATGCAATGCAATAAGAGATTGCTGGGGTTTGTTCTTTTTTGGAGAAGCTCTCTTTCTGTTTTCTCTTTTCTCCTCTGTCCTTTCAATCCAGACTTTCTTTGTGAAAGGCTACTAGAATTCCCATACACTTCTGACCTTCTCAATGACTGCATCTTCCTCACATTTCTTTTTGCCTGTTTACATTGTCCTCTGCAGGACCGGCAAATGTTCAGGTTAATAACCTGGAAGTTTCTGATATACTGACAGCAATGTAGAGTGAGAGCAGTTTAATCAAGAGATAGCTTAGAAAGACAATTTGAAGACCAGAGGGTATACTGATATTCCTAGGAAAGTAGGGTCTTAGGTAAGGTATACGGACAGCAGTCTGGAAATTGTAATAATAGTAAATCAAGTATTTGTGCATGGACAAGTAGATGTGGCTTAAATTAGGATTTCTTTGCTTTTTGGAGGATCCAGAACATGTGACTTTCTCCACTGGTTTTAACTTCAGTAGTTTAACTGCGTATTTCTTTAGGTTTCTTATGGTTAGTTTGTTTGTTCACTTGAAACTTCATCTGAACTGTGTGTACAGTACACACTACCCTGCCTAGATGAGAGTGTATTCAGACAAAAGTATGGCTGAGGACAGAGTGTATACAGAAACAACCAGGGCGGCTGGGGTTGCACGAAAGCCTGTGGGTTCCTGTCTGCTGGCAGTAGTGCCAACCTGGGGGCACCTAAAAGTGCAAGTTCCCAGCAGAAGTGAGGGCATGTTTTGTCTGTCAGCAGCTCTACATGGAGTCTTATCTGTTTGTTAAGCTGTTTTGTGATTAGGCTAATCTGCCTGCAAAGTGTTGCTCCTGATAGATCCTGTTCCCATCAATCAGGCTCCTGGGAATTGAGTTGCAGCCATTAATCAGGCCCTCATGTACTTGCCACACACCAGTCAGCCTACTGTGCTTCACATTGCTTTAATTTCCAGTTAAAAATGCATGTCTTCATTGAAATAGGAATAATGTTTCATTGCAAATAATAATTGAGCATTTGCTGACTTCTTAATGCTCTTCTTTGCATTTAAGGTAATTTCCACATTGTGTCATTACTATTAATAACAGTTATCAAGTGGGACCTTCAAAGGCTGTTCTGTTGCCTCACCCATTTCCCTTGATGGTCCATTGAGCAGTGGATATTCCTGATGTGTTATTATTGCAGAAACACCTGTGATAACTCTTGGTAATAATTATACTCATGCACTGTGAAAATTCAGTGTCCAGTAGCTGTAATTATGATAGTAACTACGTTCAGCTTGCACTTTACCTAATTGACTTCAAAAATTCTCAAACTGTAACATTTGTTTTAATATGATTATCTTGTTGAGAGATAGGGGGAATTGTAGCCTTTCTATAGATAATGCATGCAATTGATATTAAAAATATTTCACAGTTCCTCTAAATATTTATTCCCTTATCTTAAGCTTCAGGTGTTTTTTTATAGTACCAAAAGGGTAAATAAATATATTAATAAAATGAAGTTAACTGAAAAGTAACTTACTTCCAATGACCCAGTTGTTATTCTGAAATAACTTCCATAATTCCTTGTTTCCTCATCTTTGAATGTCCACTGTTTTCTTATCTATGATAAATTTTCTTATTTTGAAATTTGAGGGAGAAAAAAAATCCACCTTGGCATAGTGATAAAATTGCCCTTCTCTCCAGGTTTAAAACTGAGAATATCTCTAAATGGATTTTTTTTATATAGACACAGCTGGCAGGTTTGTGAAACTTGGCATAAACTTTATCTTCTTGATTGAGAATTGGTCATCAGGGGATTTTAAAGAACCTCGTGGGATGTTATCAATTTATTTCTGAGCATGTCTGAAGGACATCTGCTGAGGCTGTAGGAGACCTGAACAAAGTTTCACCCATTCAGTACATCATTGGACAATCTGCTCATCCAGCTGTCTGCTTTCATACTGTTGTCCCTCACACACAAGGGGTTTGTGAATGTCTCCGTGTATTCCACAAAGTAATGTCTTCCAGGAAATCTCAAGAGGCAGAAAATTGCAGGTTGATGTCATTTAGAGAGATTTAGCAATTTTTATTGAATTTACAACAGTTTCAATATTCCTCTTAAAAAAAAAAGAGCAAAGCCCTGGCACTACATAGCCTGGAAATACCAATGCTAGACAGAAAGACAAGTAGAATATACCACAGATATCAATTATTGGCTTCATGTTGCAGTGAAAAAATCTGTATGGGCAGTGAATCAAAGCAGAAAGATGTAAACTCTATACCACTTTCCCTAGACTTATATATATTGAAGCACCTCAGTAATTGCTTTCAAATGCAAGAGATACTTATTGATTATATACCAGCTCCAAAAACACATACTGAAGGTAACCTAAAAAATTTGATCAGATAAAGACAATTAGACATAAAGGAGAAAATTATATATGTTAAAAAAAAAAAAGTAGTTTTTATTTATTTCCTCTCTAGTGGTGTCTAAAAAAGTCCAAGCTAGTCTAGTCACATGCTGAGGGGGCTATAAAGAAATGTAAATTATGGCAGAAAAATAAGGAATTTGTATAATATTCCTAATAAATTTAAAACATGGAGTATGTTCCTTTTTCAGTCCAATAACAGATCCAAATTAACACTGTGTGATAATAGCATGTTTTGAAAATATGTCCTCTTTTTATATATATATATATATATATATATATGTATATTAAAGAACAGGTAAGAAAAGAGCTGATTTAATAGTGTGATTTAATAGCTGATTAATAGTGTGAGGAGACATGATGAACAAATGTAATATATGTGGAACTTAACATTGTTATTTTTGTGGCTAAGTTGGTTAAATAATAGTAGTCCAGAGGTATGTAGACTGTTACAGTGCAGCCATTAAATTTCTATCGAAATTAACCTGCAAAAGTGCCAGATTTGCATTAACCTGAGGCAAAATAAAAATTATATAGTGTCACTTTTTTTCCCCTTTAGCTAGCAGGATCTCCTATTTCTATGGAGGCACTTAATTCAGAAATTTGTCCATCTTAGCCTCCAAGCAATTATTTACTGAATGTTCCATGTCTAAGTCCCTATAATGCAGAATTAAGGCACATTAGCAGAATTACATCATGTTATTAAAATTTTTGCTGTTGGTATAGTGGTTCATTCCTGGTTAAATGTCTGTGGGGTGTTCTGTTTCATGTTTAATCTTTTTTTTTTCACTTCCAGGAGCTGGAGTTTTCTAACCTGTTTGCAGTCCTTCACTGTATCCACTCATTCTTTGCAGCCAAAGTGGCTTGTTTGGACCCTTTGTATGTAGGCAGCCAAGCCACAGCTTCTGCTGCTCCCACAACTTCTGGTACTGGCAAATTAAAGTATTCTACTTGATATCCCCCATGACAGCACTGCCACTTAACAACGAGACATAAAAATGTATAAATATTCATAAGATTTAGACCTTTGGTGAACCATGTATGTGGAAACCAATCCTGGAGGCAAGACATCTTGCAGCATCAGCAGATAAATGGTCACGTGGGATCGTAATTTCATCTTGGTTCTGCAAGACATCAGTAAATAATCCTAGTCAAAACCCCAGAATAGGATGGATATGCTTTTAATATTATCTATTTGTACTTACATAGTGCTTTAAGCAACACTGGAAGCAAAGGAATAAATGGCGAAATGAAGCACTTGAGTATTTAATAAAATTTTCAAATTGCTGTAATAATACACAAATGGAATTGTCATTTTCCTGTTTTCAGATTTTTTTTAATGACAATATACTAAACTCTGAGTATGAACATGATGCCCTATCATTATATAATAAGTGAGAGCAAGCAGCAGGCGTACAGTACATGGTGACAAAGGAGATAAGCATGAAAAGGCAGTTGTGTAAGTATCTCCTCAAACAAGAAAGCACTTTAGCACTGTTGTAAATTCATACTTGTGTTCATACATGGAGTCATGCTACTTTTTCCATTTTGTTCTCTCCATCTAACAGTAACAACAGCAAAGATATAGCCATACTGGACTGATACATTAAAAACAAAACAAAACAAACAAGCCACAAAAAGGAAAAACACTTTTTCATGAGTAAGTCCCACTTCTTCAAGTAAAAATAGCGGCATATGGATTTAGTTTTAATTATAAATTTAATGCAACTACAAAAAATATTGTGTCACCTATTTACATCCTCTTTTTTTGTCAATTGTTGAATATTGTAAATCTAACAGTCTTGGTTCACAAGGTTTTGAAATTGTTTCAGAGACCACCCACCTAATACATTGTTTCCATCATTATCATTTCACATCATAAGTAGAACTTTTGTTCCACTCAAACTCTCAACAAATAGACATTTTACATTATTCTTGAAAAATTATTTTACCCTTTGAATTCTTAATAAATTATTTATATATATATAGATAGTAAAAGACGGGAATAAATTGAATAAACTATAGAGAATACATTACAGAATGCATAATTTATGTGCTTTTTAAGACCATTGCATCACTCTGGATTGAGTTCTAGTTCCAGAGTATCATTTAATGATGAAATATGAAGGACTCGTAAATTTAAAATTAACAACTTTGTTTAATTGCAATTTTGCAATATAATTTAATTTTGAGCTGTGACACACACCAGTAAAGATGATGGAAAAAAGGTGTACATTTTCAGTAGTAGTTTGTGGGGTTTCTGTTTATTGTACTGAAATCAAAACTACCTTTTTTTCCCCCTCCACTTAAACTTGTAGTAACACTTATGAGATAGAGCCACCATCTTCCTTGTTTAGCAGAAAGAGTAATTCTGTCACTTCCCTTTCTATGTATTATGATTAATACTTCAGAAGTGAAGCCAGAGGAGAGCTTATCCAAACGGGAACAATTTAAAATGCAAGGCAGGGGCAAAAGATGAATGAAATGTAGGAGCAAATCATGTCTCTGTTTTTTGCTTTGCATTAGAAATATTTGGATTTACATGTGTGAGAATAACATTGCTTTGAAATATAGTTGATCTAACTTGATATTAGTTCCAAATAATCTGTTTGGGGGAGGGCAACTCTTTTATCACTTTGAAATGTCTTTTGGTACACACATACTTTCTACAAGTACACCTCCAAGGGCTACACATTTATTTTCCATCCTAAATTCAGTGGAATGATGCAACAATCCAGGTATTCAATACTCTAAGTGTCATTAAAATCCAACATTTTCATAGAGATCATCATGAACTTTTTTATAAGAATTGTCCCTAAATAAGGGGGTCACATCTGAAGGGCAGATAAAACTACCATGGCTGTCCATAGGATCTTGAGCTTGCTCTTGACACAAACCCCAGATATTTTGAATCTAAAGCTGTAACCATTTTAGAGGTTTAACAATGGTAACTCAGGCATTGTCCTCATCTAGAAAGCATATACCAGAAACACAAATTTTGGCAGAGCGTTGACAGGTCTGAAAACAGAAGCCTGATATTCTTGAATGACAGTTTTTAGTGCTCCCATATCATCTCCTTCCTTTCTCTGCACTGCTGTGGCATTCAGCTGTCACAGTGTGGCCATGTGCTAACACCTCAGTAAATGCTCTGCTGGCAATAGCAGACTCTAGAACTGGTCAGCTGCCGGTTCAATTTTCTTCCTTCCACTGTTCATGTTATGTGCAGTTGCATCACTGAATCTGAGGGGTGTTTAAAAGATATGCTTGAATGAGTGTAGCATTAACCCATACCAGCACAAAGTATTGTCAAAGTCATTGCAAATTTCTGTAGATGAAGGGATTGCGTTATATGAAAGCCCTCCGCAAAAATTTAGACAAAAATGCTCATTGTGCAGAAAGGAGCTAATGACATGAACTTTTGTGACCCCACCAGGCTACCCTGAATATCTGTATCAAGAATTCTGTTTGTAGAATACCTGTGTTCATCACCGAGACTTTTGCAGCTGGGCATTAAATACAAAACATTTAAGAAATGCATTAGCCTGTAAACTGGGGTTTACAGGCTAAACTGGTAGAGCTTCATCAATACTTTTATTTTCAAGAAGAAAAGTGTTATTGAGAGAATATAAGATGTCATAACTTTGTTTGCAGGTCAGTGTTGATTTGTAAATACAGCAGGCATTTGTGCAGTGCCCTCACAGAATTAGAGGTGACTCTGCTTCCAACCTTGCCCTTGTAGAGCAACTTGGTCAGAAATTCAGTCTTGAACCAAAGATGCAAAATTTTAAACTCTGTGTTATAACTAATCCTGAAATACCAAAATAAAATGTACAAATGTATTAAATGGCTACATTTTTCATTTAAATACCTACAAGAAGTTCCTATTTAAAGCATAGTGAACTTCAAATTCCTATGTTAAAACTCAGGCTTCATGTTGCAGCCTGTCATGTCACACATAACATATCATGAATACAAGTATTTTGTAAGTCAACACAGCCCATTGACAATGAAAAAACAGAATTATAATGAGCCATCAGCTTTTGCTAAAAATCTTTGTGCAAGTGAAAGCAAATATTTTAAAAAGAAAGAGCAAACCAACCAACCAACCCATAGCATAATATGTAATTTGTTCTCTTTATGTCACGATATTTTCAAGTTTAATAAAGAAAATTCTTTATGGTACTGTGCCTATGGAAGTGATGTTATATAGTATACCAAAAATATGTACTCTTAAGTATAAATATATTTGGGTTGATTTGCTTTGCTTTATGATGGGAATTTTAGATTATCTGATCTTCACAGCACTAATCATATGCTAGGTTATAAAGTTAGCATAATATTATTATGAAACTGTTACCAATTTGAATATATTTTATTCTTTATTTCATCAGTAAATCAATATGTTTCATTTCCTACATATTTTTAAAAATAACAGTTACAGATTTTCAAGAGAGCTTTGCATTCCAGTAGCACAAAGGCACCTTTGAAATAAAAATCAGCATATTTTTTAGCTGTTGGTCATTTTATTATGTTAATTAAGTGCAACAAGAACTTTGTGGAGAAGAGCTAGTTGTAAGTGGGTTGTTTTTTAAAACCAATCATTTAAAGTTTAAAAATCATTTAAAGTTTAAGAATGCAAATAAATAATATACAGCATCAATATGCTTTGAGAAAAGAATAATGAAAAATCTTATTTTCTAAATTAGTTCTTGATTCCACAATATTATATTTATTTATTTTAGAAGTGGCATCTTATCAGAACGCCTCAAAGTGCACACTTAAACGTGTAGTTGTCAGCACTGCAGCCTGTTACTTTAAAAGGAATTTGGTTTATTCAATGACTTAAGATGTTTCTTGTATCAGACAAAATGCTTAAAAAGGCTTAAGATCTTGAGAATGTACAAGTGTTGACCTTAGAAATTCAGATCAATTTTCATTCTTTCTTGGCAATTCCAAGAAAGCTTTTGGAAATATTTTTAATATTGAAAACGCTAGTCGCTGCATTTCACTTTCCATTTCTTTATGTGATGGTCTCTGAAAACGTGTTGTGTCTGAAAAAAAGTTAAAGCTGATTTTTAAAAGTTCTGTCTCAGGCAGTTAGGAGTCCGAGCTTAAGACGCTCACCTCTGACCAGTTCAGTATGATGGGAAACATGAAAGACTCACTCAAGTTCCCAAAATTCAAGTACCTGTCTTAGATGCCTGAGGTTGCACTTGAGGCACTTCAAAAGGGAAATAGAAGATGAGAATGTAGCTTAAGATCTCTGAAGGTCACACATATGCATCTCTCTCTCTCTGTTTCTCTAAGGAACTAGACGTGCTTCTACTTTAGTGTTTTCATTTTATCACAAATGTGCTTTTTAAGCCAGGCTCCTGCCTAAAGCCAGTCATGCAATTCTTCTTATCACAGAGCAGTCTTTAAGCACATGAGCTGTTTCTTTTAGGATGACACTAAACAAGCATCACATCTATATGGGTTCTGGGTCCTGATGCACTTTCAGACCATGCAGCCCAACTAAAACGAATCCAGAGGAAAAACCCCTCTGAGATGCTAACAGCAAGACTGCCAGGTTGGGGTGCCAGCATTTTCTGTGGCTGTAGCAGCTGCTGCTCATGCACCATGGAAAAAAAGTTAAAAAGATGAGCTTCACAGTGTAGCCCACAGGAGCTTAGTGCCTGAAGGGGGATGCTGTGCTGCAGCAAGGGGCAGAATGAAGCTGAAAAAGGCTGATGCTGCCCAGGGCAGGTTATTCTGCATCACTTTTTCCCTCACCACAGCAGGACAGTATTGGCTGCAAGCAGGCTACCCCATGCTGGTCAGCCCTCTCCCTGTGCATCTTTCTCCCCATCTGCCACAAACATACACCTGAATATTTGCTCTGGGGTCCCCGAGCACACTTCCGTGTTCCCTCACTCCTGTTGCTCAGACAGATGCAAAACTGTACTTAGCTACATAATGGAGCCTCTAAACCTCATACACTGCCAGGGGACAGTGTTAAGGATTATGGCAAGGGCAAAAGAGTGCTTGAGTGTGTGATTAACTCTCAGGTTATAGCAAATAAAGTCATATCTGTGCTTAAGTGCTTTCCTGACTTGGAGGGTTCTTAGGTGGAAATTTTTTTATTTTCCTGGAATAAGTTCTGTAATGTCAACATATTTCTACTTGCTTGGCTCAATTTTCAGAAAGTTTAGCAGAGACAGTGGTTCATATCCTCTTGGAATCATAAAGAAAAATACATAGGAATACTGGAATAAAAAGAAATTTCTGTTCAGATTCTGTATATTATTACAGTACATTACATAATCTATTGAAATATATTGAATAATGTAAAAAAAATGCTTTCATTTACATTTCCTTGTCAATTTTTGCCATGGTATACATGCCTTCCACTTTCAACAACTTTCTCCACAGGAATCCCAACTGTTATAGAAATTCTTTCACTGTTCTTTTACTGTTCAGTATATGCTAATATATAATGCAATGAGAGTGTGTGTGTGTGTGTGTGTGTGTGTGTGTATGTGTGTGTGTGTGTGAGTCTATATATTAGTATATACTAATGGAATATATTCAGTATATATTAATGAAAGTTACATATTAGGCACAACTGTAAAACAGAAGCATACATCCATGAAGCTTTACATTTAAAAACCTATAATACTATAAAGAAACATATGTATATTAGTTGAAGAAATGGCTATTTTTGCAGGGTATGCACAATCTGGATATATGATAATAAATTGATAAACATTAACAGATCTATTATTTCATACCTCCAGGAACTTAGGGTTTTTTTAATTATTCTTATCCCTTTAGCATATTTGCAATATATGTCATAAATTTTAATTTGTTATGGATAAAAATGACTGAAAAAATGTAATAGAAAGTGCTATATATTTTATAAATATTAAAAAAAATAAGAACAGCTATTCAAATTATTTATTTCATTTTTAGTTAAGGTTTTGTGATTGTTTGTAATATGTATTTGTGAAAAGCATAAGTCACCTAGTTGTTTAAGCTCATTAATGTACCACTAATAAAATGCTATCTTCTGTTTTGTTTTTGTTATGCTTCTTTTTGTAATGGAACATAACAGAAAAAATAGAAAATAAATACTTTTTTAACTAATCTTTTGCATTCAGTCATAGAGTGTATGAGTTTTATATCATTGAAAGCCAAGTCTGGGAAATCAAGAATAAGCTTGAAGAATCTGGGGTGGTAAAGTTATTTCCCAACAACTGGTTTTTTAATAGAAATAATGACCATTCCTTACTTGTATGATGATTTCTACAAGGCCTGTCACCCACTTAATGCCTGACTAGGATTTTGGAAATATCCTCCTCTTCCCTGGGTATGAAGCTCAACCTACAACTATCACACAACTACCAGATTTTTTTACCAATGACATTTAAGTGCTTAGTTTTGGTTGAAATTAACCTAGCCCCAATATTGCAGTGCCTGAAGGTATTTTTGGTATATCTTTGAAACCAAACAGTTTTCAAATGGTGTTGCAACTACTAGAGCAAAACCAACTTGAATGAGTTTAATTTTGTTTGTCTTTTTCCCTGAGAGGGAAGAGATGTTGGAAGATGGGTAGTCCCTGTCTTCATTTAGGCACCTTTATATCTTTTCGACAATTTAGGGTGAGAGTCTGCAGTGCACATGTCACAGGCATATTTTTGAGGCCTTTTTTGTGTTCCCAGTGTGGAGAAGCCAGGTAAGCTCCATTACAACAGTGCTGCTCTCACCTTTCTCTCTCAGGCCTTCCAAAAGCACTCCCCAGGGCTTTCTTGGATCTGAGGCTGGGGTTGCCTTCTCAGTTCTCTACCCAAGGAAATCTTCTTTGGTGACCCCATCCCTTTCAGCATCTTGAAGAGGGGGGGGGGGAAATATGAACTAATCATAAGTGTGATTAATACTTTGTGTTGAAAAAATTCTCAGTCCTCATTCCCTGAAGTGATTAGGCTGTTGTGGGTTAGCAAACATACATAACTCCGCCACATTGGTTAAGTTCCTGTCTGTCCCAAGTTTGTTTTTATACCACCACCATTTAAGTGAAAGGGCAGAAAAAATGAGAGGAGAGAGATCTTTAAAAAAAGAGGTGAAGAGAAACATAGAATATTATAGTTAGGAATACCTTGGAAGTAGGTATATTCCAAATGTACAGGGATCCTGTTATAGCCACCACTTTCATTTGCACATTAAATACAAACTATACTTTGTATTGAGAGCATGGACTCACACAGGACTTAAAGGTTTCTTCATTCTAGAAATACCTATCTTCTTCTGAATTAATCATTTTTAATCTCACATCTTTTACATCTTCCCCACAGATTTTAGCCTCAAATGAAAATTCTTGTAATTACATTTTTTTAGGATACAGTCATTGAATAAGTTTCTTTAAATTCATGGTTCTTATGTTTCACAGCTAGTATCCTTTTACTCCAAGCTCTACAACAATTTATTCTTGCAACATTTGAAATTAATTGTGACCTATTTACCTGTGCATCTGACCAATAACATTTAACAAAGTATAATATTTGTCTCTTTTCAATGATAAATTTGTACAGTTGTCCAGTATTTCTTTTTCAGTATTTTGACAGTAGTTGTTCTTACATTTACTTATCAAGTAGTAGTATTTTTTAAGTATTCTTCAAACACAATCCCCTTTATAAATAGAAAATTATATAATTTTAATTTTCTAACCAGAAGCAAAATTTTTTTCTCTATAGTGCTATGGTTGATATTGCTGTGCATTTGTTCAGAAAAGTGAAGCATTTCACCCTACAGCAAGTATTGTCACTTGTTGGTTATGTGCTTTGTGTACCTTGCATCCACACTCTTCCCACCACTTTGAGCAGAATTTTTTCCCAGCCCTTTCTTCTATGTCATGTACAAGCACAGTTTGCAACCAAACCTGGTTTGGGACTCTTTAACATTGTGAGAACAAAATTTTACTAGTCTAAAAATGGTTCCTCACCCATATGGAGATGATTTAAAACTTGAGGCCATAAGAGGAGATTTTTTCCTAAAGCACACAGCATAAAAGCAGCACCAGCTGGAAGAGGGTGTGTGAAAGCACTGCCGCTCCATACTCCCTGGTTTGGCCTTGCAGAATTGGGAGCATAGAAGATAGTACTGTTTTTGTTTTACTGCATTACATAAGGTACAACCTGAAACTTTTTAAGGCTCTTTTATTTTTTGCTGCAGAATAGAGGATTAGAAAGATTTTTACTAGATGCTGAGATTGTCATGCAAAGCTCTCTCTAGAAACAGGCTTTAAAATAGTTTAAAAAAAAAAAGCTCCATTAAGTACCATGAGCTTCAGTGAAGAGACAAGAGGGAAAGTTCTTATGCAGACAGATCCCAACTCTAACCTTTCTCTTTTGAACAGATAAAAAATCCTTTTAGCTAGATGTCTTTCCCTTATTCATTTTCTTATTTTGCTTCAAGAGTCCAGTGAGGGAGGACAAAAGGTCTCAGAAAGGTCAAACCCCTTAACTGAGGCAAGGAAATGAGACAGTGGTCTTTGCAGTGCAGTTCCACCAAGTGCAGCAAAGTCTCTGATCAGGGCAGGATCACAAACAACTTAGGTTCTCTTCACACCAGAAGACAAATGTTTGAAGGAAGTGGGAAGCTGAGGCCTTTCATCATTTCACGAGAATCAGGAGCTCAGGCTGTACTTAACATGGAAACTCAAAAGCAAAAGGAGAACTCATGGCTGGATGGTTCATGAGGCTGTAAGCATTTCCACATGGGCATGCACAGCTCTCTGCCCTGACAGGGAGTTTGAGGGCCCCAATGCTGGTGCAGTATAAGAGACATCTGAGCTGTATGAGATTAGGGCAACCTTGTGACTACTACCAAGGACCAAGGAGCTCATGACATAGAAGGAAAGCGTTCAAAGGAATATGAATTTAGGAAGAACTGCCTGAGTTACTGAATCTTATCCAGTTTCCTCAGGCAGCAATGTCATATAAACCCTTTCACAAATGTTTAAACTTCATCTTAAAAGTAATTAGGCTTTTTGGCTCTCTTCCTCTTGTTGGAAAGCCTTCTGAAATCTCACTGCTCTGATGGTTTGAAACTGTCTTGCAATTTCCAGCCTAAACCTATTTGTAACTAGTTTATACCTATTTGACTTTGTGCTGGTGTTATGCCCTTAAATACTTTTTTTTTGGCCCTAGTGTCAGTCCCCCCCCCCCTTTCCCCTCCTCTCCTTGATATATTTATAGCAAGCAATCATATGCCCTGACAGCTTTCATTGTGCCTGAATGCACAAACCAAGCTCATACAGAAGATGTCAATGCAGTGCAGTGAAATTTGGTGCAGAGAATCCTGAGCTATTGCTGACTCCAGCTGATCTGTCTGCCTGTTGTGCTGCAGCAAGACCAGCTCAGGGCCAGAAGCAGTTCATCCACTTTAATGCACTTTAAGATAATAAATACAGCCCATCAGCACCACACTGTGATGTACTGCTTCTAGAGCAGATAAAAGTCCATGGCATCTCAGGGCTTTCATCACTGCTCTTCTTCATTGCTCAGTGCAGACATTCGCTAATCAGGCTCCCTGGCTTTTTTCCATACCCTCCTAATGGGATGCAGTCTTACTCTAAATCTCTTCCAAATTTTACCTTTTTCCCAGACTGTGACTACTTCTGCACCTTATGCCATGGTCCAGATATGATCTCCCTTATGTCCTGCCCTATGGCCGTAATATTTGTCACTGTCTGCAAAGACTGTGACTGGTAGCATGAGTTATTTCTGTGACTGCATCACACTGGTGACTCACAGGCATCCTGAGCAAAGCTAGTATATCATGGAGCTACTTGCTCTTCCAGTCTTGTGATCATCTCTCAGCTCATCAGTAATGAGGATGGGGTACAGGAACAGGTCTATTTATCACACAGAACATAAACTAGGACTTTTGCTTTTTTCCCTCCCCACGTTATGGGGAAGGGGAGGCAGAGAGAAATGAGCCATCATTTTAGGAGTTAGTTTTCTGTGAGACAGCTCCAAGGGGTGCCAGGGTAAAGATGCATATTTGGATGCAAATTCTTTTTCTTGGAGGCAGGTTAGAGGATTTATATGCCAGTTCTATCCTTTCCACATCTTTGGACTTCCAGCCATGACTAAACAGAAGAAAATAAAAAGCCCTGAAAAGGGCAAAGGAGAAAGAATGAAAGGCTCATAGAAAACCTTTCTTTATGGTCTTCAAGAGGTAAAATATCTCTAGCATTTATCAAGTCTTGTTCCATCTTTTCAATCAGTCTATTTCTGAGTGATTTTTTTTAACCCCTGCACTTGAATTATATTTCAGCAGCCTTGGTTGGGACAGAACTCCAGTGACAAAATCAACACTATATTCTATATACTCCTTTCTGTTTGATCCAGAGAAACCACATTTCTCAAAGCCCATTCTCACTTTAGGTGCTTTTGGAACACAAATAATACTATAAAGAATTTTAAATCTCCAGTGGGTGGGGTATTATTATTTTCATTTTTTTGTTCTGCATTCTTTTTAAATAGAACAGTGAAGCATAATGAATCACTGTCATTTATTTTCCTGTGTATAAACAAAAAACTGTGAGTCCATGTGTTTTGACTGCTGTGTGATCAGCTTCAAGGACTTTTAAAAAGAGAAGTGCGAATTAGTACAAAATTTTTTAAAAAGTTATTTGCACAGATTAACTTCAACCAGGGGTTATCTAAGTTTTTAAAAGCTTGTGCAAAAAAACATTTGTTTTAATGAACAGGAACATTAGATTTTAAGTTTATATACATATTCAGTGTTAGCTTTAAACTATGAGTTATGAGCTGTTTCTATAGAAAAAAACCAACTCCTGATACATAGAATGTCAGACTGCCTCATAGTAAATACACAAATTTGGGTAAACTGAAATCAAATACAGTGTGGTGGCTGTATTGCAAAAAAGATAGATGTCTGTTTAAAGTGGTCTTTCAGCCTTTGCCAGTTGGCTGCTGTGAGGATTTGCAGCTGAGCCCATGAGCAGGCTCATGAGAGGTCTGTAGTCCATGGGTACAAGCTGCTCAGAGGAGGGCAGGCCTGTTGCTCTGTCCTTCATGAAAAGACTCGTGTTAATCTAATCCTTTTTAATCTCAGTGAGGGAGGCTTCTGGTCCTTCCTTCCATTATCTTATGGGAAAAAAAATACTGGCTTCACAAAACCGAGTAAAGATGAGAGAAAATCATAGTGTCAGGCTAGTTCAGGAGGACATCTTTTCCAAACTCCCATGCCCCAGATGAGAGGATTTAGAGGATAATATCCTTTTTTTTTTTTTTTTCTAATTGTAAAGTTATTTTTATGATTCCCCAGCTTTCTGATAGATAGTGATTAACCCTGGGCTTAGGAACATTGACAGTCTTCATTCCATTGATGCATGAGAGGGGCCAAAGAGAGTCTTTTTATAAATTCTTTGCTGTTAAATGCTAAGCTCTAATAACGCGATTCCAGTCTCTGTGACTTGAATAAAGTATTCTGTGTTTTATTATACAGCAATGTTTTAATTAGAATAATTTTATTTATTATATTGCTACCATCATTCTTTCACATTTTTCCCTCATATACCTGTCAGCTCCCAAATCTGTTCTCCCACAGGTTTTATGAGATGGCTTCAGTAGTTCCAGTATTTCCATTCACTTTTTTGAAAAGATGCTACATTCAGCTTAGATTGGTTTAATTACACACTGTTACAACCTGAATAGTGCTTCAAAAGGGGGGGAGGGGGAGGGAAGGGGGAAGATAGAGTGTTTCAGTACAAACAGATGAGATGATTAATGCTCCCTGTTAAATTATAAATCATAATTCTTGATTTTTAAAATTTATACAATATTTAAAAGTATTGTCAAGGGGACTGTATTTTCTTTTATGAGTTTGATAATTTTTGTATATGCTAAGTAACTTTTTTTTCCTCAGGTTACAGATATCTTTATCTGTGGTGAATCAACCCTGCAAAGTATTGACTTGTATGTGAAGTTTGCTGAGGGTAAAATATTATTCTGAGACCACGTGTGACAACACGAGAGCAAATGAAGCCGCAAAATTACTGTTATTCACCTTATTTCTAATGCTTGCTTTGTTTCAGTTACTAAATTTTGTGTGAACATGTAATCAGAAAAGTATATGTGGGATGTAAAAGAAGATTTGAGATACTCTAATCCAGCAGCTGTGTGCTTTCTTATGTTTTGCTGAATTCCAGTACTGAATGGGCAGATGAAGGTCTTCAGTTACTCAAGAAAGAGTGCTGCAAATCTCATGCTTTTGGAATCTCTTCAAGCAATGGCTCTTGTTTATGTGTGCTCCCTCAAATAGTCCCTGGGCCCTAGCAATTAAGGTATGATATTCTCATGAAAGGATTTTCCTACAGCTATTTAAACTGATGATATCATTTGCTAATTGTTTTTCAGCAATAACTTTACCTGGAGCATGAACCTCTTTTAACACTGGGTTATTCGTTTTGTTGTTGTTGTTTTCCCTTCCTAATGCTTTGCTCCTTTCAACACTTTAATACCCAAGGATCCCAGAACAGATAACCATTTCTGTTGGAAAGAGACTACTTTACAAACAAAAAAGCATCTATAGATAATATATTAGTGATGTGTCTAAGCTTACAGTCTAAAATCCTCTACTTAATTCTATTCACAGGTTTAGAATTGATCTGTCAAGTATCTTTGAGACAACAGAATAAAAAATTTTCCAGACCTATTTCAGATAAAGGCCTCCACTTTTTTCATGAAGAAAATTACTCAAGGAGGAAAAAACTAACATATGCCTTTTTCTTCTAACTTCTTTTATACCCAGTGGCAGAGGCCATAGCGTGCAAAACATGGTTCACTTTAAAACACTAAAAAAGACTTTTCCCTTTACTTTTAAACCAGTTCTGTGACGGTCACAATTAAAAATAAACATTTTGTTTACAGATTTCCTTAAATATCAATAACATTATTTTGAGACATTAACTGTACAGTATCTATTGCCAACTGTTAATGAATATTTGTATGAATTTAATCCACTGGCTCCTTGGATGTCACCAAGGACTGATGGGATCTGGTATGGGACTTTGTGAAAAGTCTCTCTGAAGTTCCTTATTTCTGTACTTTTTACTTTCACCCTCTTCCTTTTCTTCATTTGCTGTGCTCTCTGACTCTTGGCTTTTTGCTGATTTCTTTCCCCTTAGATTTACACCATCTCAAGGAGGGATGTGAGATTTTTATCAGTAAGACACCCAGTCCTAAGGGAAATTAAAGACGGGCAATAGGAAATTATGTTTACAGATATTTCACATTTCTGCACTATCCAGAAATGTGTATTGGTGATGATGGAAAACACATCCATGACTTGTTTAGTACTCTTTTTAGACCTAGATATAGTCCCTTTTAAATATGCCAATATTGTCAGCTCCCCAAACTCTTGTGGCATTAAATTCCAGAAGTTCCTTATATGAAGAATTGCCTAATAACAGCTTGATCAGGACTGTGCTTCAGCCCAGTTGGATTGCATGCTGAAATGACCTTGTCCATCGTCTCTGTGATTTGTAAATCTTAGTCATACTCTCCACCCAGCCTCTTCCTTTTCAAATTAATCACACAGCTTCTTCAGTCTCTCAGACAGAAGCTGCCGTATCCCCCTTATTGTTTTAAGTGTTCTCTTCCATATCCTATCTAACTTGAATATGTAATTCCTGAGAATGACAGGCCAGAATTATATAAAATATGGCCTGGGACAGGAGGATTACATCTGATAGCAAGATGACACCTGTCTTCCACTCAATATCCATCCTGAGCATATTCCATTCTGCTATCTTTTGCTTCTGCTGCTGCAGGCGGAGCCAATTATTTAGCAAACCTTCAACCTTGACTCTTTCTTAAATTCCAGTTCCAAATTCAACCTCACTGAATCAAAATTTAGACCATTTTTCCCTTAGATAAATTACTTCATGTATTTATGTCCACTGAAGCTCAGCCTTTTAGTGCAAACATTTATTTGGCAAGTCCTTTTACAGCATTTGATAGTAGAGCATTTGACTACTTGCAAGGGGTTAACATGACCTACAAACTTGTAGATGCATTACATAACTCCTTTCTCCTGTCCTGAAAAGTTATATAAGACTGGTCGCTGCAGGAATTCACTGCTGACTCTTCTGCAGTTGGGAAAATAATTATTAAATTCTAGCCTTCGCTTTTCTATCTTCAACACATCCTTTCCTCCATCCTGGTGACAGCTCAGTTTCTTTAAATGATGGGTGTGGAACATATCAAAGTCAGTTTTAAAACCCATTTCTACAGTTTCCATGGTCTGTCCTTCAAATATGGGCTAAGTGACACTCTTGTAGAAGTCCAGCAGGTCAGTGAGACAGCATTTCCTTTCTCAGAAGGTTTTGACTCTTCCTCAACATAGTTGCCATTTTATGCATATCCTGAGTAATGTCATTCTTTATTATAGTCTCATTTGCCTCAGCAGTGGGTAAGACTCAGTGGTCTATAATTCCCATGATCTCCTCCGGTGCTCTCCCTGTAGATGCAAACATGGGAAACTACAGATAAGTGCTGGTATTTGTCTTGGTAGGAGTTTGTAATGGTATCCACTTTTGCCATGGTTCTTCAGTTTTACAGCTGAGTTGCTTGGGTGACTGAAGTCTTATCCTGAAGACATCTCCTTGGTTTCAGATCTGCAAATTTCTCTACAGTTGCTGTTGTTCCTGAAACCTCTGCTACCACCACTGCATTAGTATGGGAATCTCCCTCAAATTCCCAGACAGACTCAAAGAATATTACCAAATCACAAAATAAGCTGAGTTGGAAGGGACCCATAAGGATCATTTAGTCCAATTCTTGGCCTTGCACAGCACCATTTACAGGAGTCACACATGCCTGAGAACATTCTCCAAATGCTTCTTGAACTCTGTCAGGTTTGGTGCTGTGACCACTTCCCTGGGGAGCCTGTTCCAGCACCAAACCACCCTCTGGGTGAAAAACCTTTTCCTAATATCCAACCCTAAACCTCCACTGGCTTCAGGCCATTCCCTCAGGTCCTGTCACTGATCACCACAGAGAAGAGATCAGTGTCTGCCCCTCATCCTCATCTCACAAGGAAATTGTAGACTACTATGAGGTCTCCCCTCAATCTCCTTCAGGCTGAGCAGACCAAGTGACCTCAGCCACTCCTCATATGACTTCCCCTCAAGGCTTTTCCTCATCTTTGTTGCTTCCTTTGGACTCTAATAGTTTAATATCTTTCTTATATTGCAGTACCCAAAACTGCACACAGTATTCAACACGAGGCTGCCCCAGTGCAGAGCAGAGCAGGACAATCCCCTCCCTTGCCCAGCTGGCGATGCTGTGCCTGATGCCCCCCAGGACAGGGTTGGCCCTGCTGGCTGCCAGGGCACTGCTGACTCATATTCAGCTCTCCACCAACCAGGACCCCCAGGTCCCTTGACTGAGCTTCCCTCTTACCCCTGAAAGCAATTTTTAATATCCTTGTCCCTAATTGTTTGATGACAGCAATTTTTTAGAGTGAAAACTAATTCTGGCCTTATTTTTTATGTCTGACACTACTTTACCTTTGGCCACTGCCTGAAATGTTTCCTAACATTGTAAATATGTGACCTAATTGATTTAAAATTTAGACCTTTTCAGGTCATCCTTTTCATGAGTACCCCAAGCTGATGTTCACATTGTTTCTGCAAATGTGATGCTGGAAGTGTGACCAGATAACGACAATAAAAGGCTTGATGTACATTATGCAGTAAATATTCCCGTAGTTTTTCCCTTACAGCCTTTTATTCATTCTCAGGTAGCTTAGCTGACTCCTTGATATTGTAGCCTATAGTGGAGCAGAAGATAAATTAAGCAGGAAAATGCTTAGAAGGCAAATAGGAAATAGAAAATATTAGGGAGCCTAAAGGGATGGTGTTAGCCAGGGAAATTTTTACTCTATCTGTGGGAAGATGGCAGTTTCCTAGGTGTTAGCAAATCTAAAGGCAAATAATTTCATCACCAATCCAATACCATTCTCAAACCAAAGTGCTCTTATTGTGATGTTGCCAAGATGATTTACAAAGAGTAGTGGCTGCAAGGTAAGAAAAATAAAAAAATTATATGCCAGTTTTCTAGTTTCATGTCTTTCCAAATTACAGTAATTGAAGATGTCCCTGCTCATTGAATGGCACTGTAGGTCATGAGAAGGCAGAAACTAATCCACTTACACCAAGAAGTTTCTGTATGTATTTGGGCAGATTCTTTCCAGTCTGGATATCAAGTCATACCCCCAGACAATGTTCCTTTGAATAACACGAAGGTGTCTTCATTGTTTTGTTTTTGTTGGCAGGCTTTTGTACCCCCTCAGGCTAAACCAATTCCATAAACTGGCAGAGGCCAGAGGCATCAGATCTAATAGTTCTGTCATTATCTCTTAATGACCCTTTTGTGGGCTATCATGAGTCATCTATTTTCTGCTTGACCTATTGCAGACAATTCCAAGTAAGAGGCACTTAAGTCAAAATATATGTATGGAAACCACTAAGTCAGTCTACAGAATTATCAAATTATTTTAGAGTAGCTCTAGATGAGTCACAGCAGCAACAATGCGTTGATGAGTCCAGCGGAAATCAATAGCTCTCTACATCTTCTCAGCAATCTGTATAAATTGTCATTGTAGACCCCAGAACTGGGGCTAAAATTCAAAACTGTATGCAAAGATTTACTTTAGTCTTACATGTGATCTTGAAAATGTAATTGTTCAATATCAATCAATATTTTAGAGGTCAGTGAGAGTCAAACAAGGATAGTAGCTACAGGACAAGATCCCAAAAGATTGTTTAGCATACAGCAGTATCTCCCTAAACAGCCAGGATGGGTTGATATCTCATCTAAGGGACCATGTGAGGAGTGGTTGAAAGAAGAGTTTGGATCCTTTCTTTCTCCTCATAAAGATTAATTGTAGATTTTGAAACTGCCAGAACTTCAGTAATATATTAAACTTTTGCTTCTCGGTCAAAGAGAAAGAAAGGCTCCCTGAGTAGTGGATGAAAGGCTACCATTATGTAAAAATCAGTTATTTTCTTCTGCCTCCACTGCTTTGTGGTGCTCATGTTGCCAAGTAAGCCTCTAATGTTATTAGTGAGCACTTGTTGTAGTATACTGATAAATCTTATTGATATGATTTATATCAATATAAATCTGCCTTTTATCTTACCATGGTGTCCAGGATATATGGAACAGCATATATAATAACAACAAGGTATGAAAACAATTGCCATATTTTATTATTGTCTTTGGCAAACAATGTAACTGAGCAAGAAAAATTTTGTAGTCTACTTCACCAAGGCTAAAAATTTGATCCCAAAACCAGGTTCCCAAACTAAGGATCTCAACTCCAACTTGAAAAAAACTATGTGGGATCATAAACCACAAGTCAATTGGATTTTATTTGGGGAGAAAATCAAGTTAATTAGCTAAGTATGTCATGGGATCATATATTGGTAACATAGGAATAAAAATTATTTGTAAGTGGATTATTACCAGAAAATGCTGGGGGACCATTTTTATAACAATAAAAATGATTTTGCCAACTTATAAAGACAATCCTGCAAAATTACTTATCTTTTTTTTCTTTCTTTTTTTTTTTATTGTTTTTTAAGAAAAATACCAATATATCTAGACAATAGAATTTCATGATAATACATTTGATATGCACATTATATCAAAATGTACATGTATGCTATCAGAATGTTATATCAAAATGCAAGCAAACCTGACAATTGATGTGACTTCATATATTGTCACATCTATCTTGTAAAAGGAGGACAGAAGGAATTCAGTTTTCTTCAGTTTTCGGGACTTAGAATGAATTCCTCTGGTTTTCTAGGCATTCATTATGAAGTGATAGAAAACAGATATCTAGTACAGATGGCAGTGTATTTAGCCAACAGAGTTTCTCAGTAAAAAGTGATGCTGATGATGTCAGCAGAGTGGTACTAGAGAATATTCCTGAGCACTGAAATACTTTCACTGCTCGATTGTTATGTCCTACTTACATTAACTGATTGACTAAAATGATCCCTGGCACATACTTGGCTGTCTCCAAAGCAGTTCCTGGTGGGATTACAGAGTGTGCACTGATCGGGGCCGTTCACCACAAGGAGACAGAATGTCGTCATCCTGTTCTGGAGTATAGTGGTGTGTGTGAGGGCTACTCAATTCCAGCTTGTCTCAATTCCAGAAGGCAATATTGGGCATGTTTAATTTATTAGGATAGATGTAGCTTTGGAGACCTTTTGCTGTGTATTAACAGAAAATCACCTCAGAAATCAAAGGCTTAATTAGAACCAAGTTTAATTTATCCCTGTCTACTGGTATTTTAATGTGTTTGCAGTAAACCTGTGCCTTGCCTTGTAAGTTTTGCATTTCAAATGTGATTGTTGCTGTCAAGGCTCACAATATGTCTTCTCTTATGGAAACATTGTGTCAGACCTTTCTTACGGGGAATTATATAAGTTTGAGCTTTGTCTCTCCTGCTGCTCAAGGGGCATGAAACATTAAATCCATTTGGATATATCAAATTAGAAGGGTCTGTTTCAATCTTCTGGAAGATGGAGCAGCTTATGTTATCTGTTTGGGAGCAATTTCAGGCAAGTCTTCTATCCCATTGGGACAGAAGATAAATAACACTGGTTTATCATATGGCTCTGATAAGTATGCTATTTTACCAGATTTGGGATATGGTATAACAATAATGCAATAATGGTAAACCTTATAACCAGTTTTTTCCCTGGTCCCATTGGATCACTATCAAAGTATTTTAATTACTCATCTATGGAGATAAGTAAATTCACTGGAAATATGAAGCAAAATTCAACAACATTAGTTCTCTTCAGAGTACAAAATGACTTTATGACACTTGTAATCATATTAAAATATTAATACCAATTATACTGTAAATCTTCTCTTGCTTAAGTTGTTTAAAACATGCCATAATTTAACAGCTTACTCAACTGCACAAGACTACCTCTTGGGGTGAGTCCAGGGTCGCCTAGGTGACCTTTTCATTTGAGAATGGCTCAGAACAGCTCTAACATCACAGCAAGCTTGTGGCTAAATTAATATCTCAAGTGTCTTGAAACCTGAGGAGCAAGTTACAAGCTTCAAGCTATCATTTTGTCTTAGCTTGACTATTTTTTGTGTGTTGGAAGCAAACCTGAATGGGAACAGTAATCCAAGTGAATACCAATGTCCTCATAATTGAAATTTTAAGTGAGCACAACTAAGAAACAAACCAGCATGTGTTATGAGTGAAAAGTGTAGTAATTCTGACATAACCCTTCATGTTTGGTTCAGAGGCTATGAACTCAACTACTTTCAAACAGCATTTTGTCTTAATTTCTACTTACTTTTTGGAGGAGAGGTACACAGTGGTTTGTGGAAAAAACATTGACATAAAAAATAAAAATAAAACCAATGGGCTAGGGAAATGAGGCTTTTACACAGTAGATGGTTTTTAAATGTTTATGGTTCTCACAATAATCCCGAGCTCTCATCAACTCTTATAGGATGCTGCTGTTACCAGTCCCCAGTGGCAGCAAGAGTGGAAGCACTAAAAGAGAATGGCTTTTGGCAGCGGCAGCCCATGGAGACTTTCCCCTTCCATGGCAGAGCCATGGAGTCACAAATGCCAACAAGTTGAAGCAGACAAAATAATCTTCTGCCACTCTGCAATTCAAAGCCTCTTTTGGTGTTACCTGTGACTAGTAGGTAGATATAGATTAATGGGAATGCAGTATATCCAGTCAATATCTATTTTCCCCACCTCTCCAAGGCAGATTGAAAAGCAATGAGTGATGGTTATTATAGATTTCAAGCTCATTTAGAGTGACTGACAGCTGGAAAGTCAGATTCTGACTGCTTTTACTGTAGGGGAGCATTTATTCATTAGTATACTTCATTAATTAATAAGTTGTATTGCTTCTTTCCCCTATCTATTCCTAAGCCCATTTGCTTGGGAACTAAACCACATCTGTTTCATTTATGGCACCTGCAATCGAAGCAGCTAAGGCAGCAAACTGCAAATGTTTGAGCTGTGAAATAAAAGAGGGTGGACACAAATGTGTAAATTTCTTTGATTGCCCATTTTCTGCAGTGTACTGTAATTTATGCTCCGAATTAAGGAACAGATGCACTTTCCTGTTGTCAAATTTCTATCTGCCTTAAGGATACATTGACATTTACCAGTTTTTCTCCTGCATGTCTGAGCTGCAGCCCATATGTGAAAAGCACAGTGACAGCTCCATTAGTGAGGATTTTAACTGATATTTTTAAGATGTTTAATGGTGTCCATGGTGGCACTATTAATGGAAAACATGAAATTCTTGATAGGTTCAAAGATATGTCTACTGTAAGAGCTCAACTTTTGTAAAACTCTTGTGAATACTTTATTCATTTACAACAATTATCTGAACACTATTTGTGTCAACTTGAATGGTCATGTAAATATCACCTTTTATAAATGATGAGATTTTAAGCCCAGAATAAATATAAAGGAACATGCTCCATATAAATCTGAAAAATAGCAGCCTAAGTCACAGAATCAAGAGAAGACTGATGCTCTAAATGATGTTCCAAATAAAACATTTCTTTTTATTAAAGGATGTTAATTTCTAAGGTTTTAACTTTAAATAGCTTAACCACCTGTAAAAAATCATCACAGAGCTTTCCTTTACCATGTCAGTATTAAAGAGATAATAGAGCAGGAAAGAAAGAAGATAGAAAATGTATTTCAAAACATATGAAGATAAAGATAATTTATTGCAGTATAAATTAAAAATTAAATCAGTTCACAATGGAATTGTCAGGAAAAGTTCACATAGTATTTGTCGATGGTCATGGCTTCCAAAGGGAGACACAAAAATTTTGACATCTTTATTATTACTGTTTTATGAACCAACTACCAGGCAAGTATTAATCCAGACAACTTTTAATCCCCTTTTGAGATAGGATCTAACACTAAAACATGAAACTTTATAAATTACTGAGCCTACATCAATGTCCAGTTTACCTTTGAAACTTGTGACAACCTTGGTCTCAATGTCATTATGTTCCAGCTCATCCTTTTGTGCAATTATTCATTGTTCAGACTTTTAAAAGAAAACATGATTTGTGCATTTAAATCTTGTTGATCAGTCCTATCCCTTTAAAATGTAGGGCAGAATAAAAACTCCAAATTTGTCTTCTCTAATACATATTACTTGCATATATTTTTATCTTTTTTCTTTCTTCTTCATTACATTCATGGGTGGTAATCACAAGTTTCCACACCTTAAAATGAAAGAAAATAAAACTTCCAACCCACCCAAAAAACTCTTGCAAAAAGAGCAGTATCGATACTGTAGTGCTAATCACACTTAAATTCTACTCTGTTTAATTATATTATCACTTACGGCTTTGTTACAGAGGTCTCCTGTCTAATTCAAAGGACAAAATGAACAGTGCTTAATGAACATCTATTCAATATTTTCTTTTTTACTCATCATTCAAAGTCTAGTTCATGTCTTATTTACTGCATGCTCTTAAAATCCACTCTGAAGAGAGAATTATTATATCTCCAGGGGTTTCTGATGTTACCCATTACTATAATATCTCAATACTGCTGAATTACTAACACATTTATTTTCATAAGATACTGGAAGACTACTAGGAATTTTGTATGTTTGCAGACAGCAGATTGAAGACAGAAGTTGTCCACTCTCATTTGGTGTCAGGCTTTCAGGACAGTTTCATAGTTTCCACTACTTCAAGTGCTCAGGGCAGAACTCTCTCGCATCAGTCATAAGCAAACACACTTGGAAATTTGGAAACAAACCGATTTGACCTAACTTTAGAAACCCGCGAAAGAAATTGCTCTTAATACAAAAAAAGGTTGGATAGGTTTCAGTGGCTTCAAAGGAAAGGTATCAAAGCCAGAAATAAACCAGTTCTTCACTCGGAATTTTCTTCAAAGACCATCCTTTCTTTACTAGCAAGGTTATCTCATTTGTGCCATTTCATTCCATGGCTACAGCAGAGGAGGCATCACATCTGCAGACAGCTTCATTTCCTAAACAGCGCTGTTTTACTGCCATGGGGTGAAGCCTAGCAGAAAGTACTGTTCAGTAAGTGACATCCTCACTGCATATGCCCAGCTATAACTTATTAGATGATTCTGGTAAGTGCTGGTAAAAAAGTGAGCAGAGAAAGTTATCATGGGAGAGGCTTCCCCAAAAAAGATGAATCATGTCTTCTCTGCTTTAATGGTTAAACTTTCACAGGAAAGAAACAGAGAAGCAGAGATGTACTCTCAGTGACTTTACATCCATCTAACATGCGTAGGGCAGGACACCAGAAGGTGACAGTGAGCCAGGTAACAGCAATTCATTGGCTTTAGGTACACAGAAAATCAAAGAGATTGGCCTAGGGTGACAAGATGAAAAAATATTTTAATAAGATGTACTTTTTGTTCCTGACATTAATTATTCTGACTACATTTCTGAAAAATATATCCTCCACTGAATCTTGTCTCATGTAGCAGAACTGTCTGAAAACTGCAAGTATATATGAGTTCTTATGATATTTTCCTGTAGTTCTATTAAAATTTTGTCTGTATAATTCTCTGACCTATTCATTTTGCTAATTTTTAAAACTGCATTCTTCATTTATCCCTTAGCTGTCTTCTGTGATATTCAAGATTAGTCCTTAAGAATTGTTTAGGGGACACCCTTCCACACAGAATATTCTCTTTTTTGAAATTCTCTGCTAGCAATTTTACTGCCCAGAAGGCATTTCTTTCTTCTTTGCTAACATATACAAGGGTTTTGACCACAAATCCCCAGATCCCCTTGATTTCCCTTATATCTGCATATCATTAGAATAGCCATTCCCACATCTTGATCATTCTCCTGCCTTGTTCCAAGATTTTAATTTTTTACTGACTGACAAAAATTTTGAATTAGGGTCAATTTACGTGAAAACAGCTAAAATAATTCCTATCATGAGCAACATATGAGAGGTCTCATTTATTGTTGGTGGGTTTTTAATTTTTTTTTTTTTTAATTATATGGGGGGGTTAGCATTTTTGGGATTACTGAAAATTATGTGCTGCTTTATAAAGAAATTCTAGCATTAGGATTTTAACTTTTAAACTGTCAGTAGCCACTTCATGAGCAGTTGGTGTGGAAGTGGAAAACTCTGAGAGGGCACTGAGGAGAGCAACTGAAGCAGGAGCTGTAACTAGTACCATCCATTATTAGCATTAGAATATACAATAGGAACATACAGATTTGAATATCTTTATGAAATACAGTCTTGAATCCTGATATTCCTGCACTTTGGAATAAAGAAAATGGCAGAGCACCCTTAATTCCAGTGTCACAAAATTGTCTAATTCAGACCTACCCAGAAACATTTTGGTTTGGGCATTTGGAGTGTAAACACATCCCTATTGCTCACAAAACCTCAGGATCCTGGAACTTTTAGTACATATTGAAGCTGTAAATCTCACCAGGGCTTCACAGCTTCCAGGAAAGCTGTGTATCTTAATTATATCCAGACTGCATAATGGGACTGGTCAAAATGTATCACCTTTCCCCATCTGTTCCCACCTTCTCCTTACCTGATGTCCTAGTTTCCACTGGAAGTAAACCAAGATATATCACAGAAACAAAGATGGTCTAGCAGGTCTGTGCTCAAGGTAGTAAGAGAACAGGAATTGAACACCCCACTGAAACAGCAGCATTTGGGTGGAGAAATTAAGTTGGTAACTTCACATTTGGAAGCTCTGGCACCAGAGCACTTTTACCAAACTGATCTTCCAAAGCTGCAGCAATGAGTAACCTGGTTCTCAACTCTTAGTTGCCCCGGCACCTAGTTGCCTGGGTTCTACTTTTATATGTAGTTGATGCCTTGGGAGGCCTCCTAGAAACAGAGACTAGACAAGAGTAAAGGATTAAAAGAGGTATTTATTTGAAAGGCCTTCAAAGGTACACCCTGGGGACTCTGAAGCTATTTTCAAAATGGAACCCAAGATGAATGACAGGTCACGAGTTCTTCACTCTTTTATAGGTTCAGTTCATTTGCATAGGAGGGTTAACTCTCCAATTAAAGCTTCAGTTTTCCCCACAGCTTGCCCCCCCTTAGAGGCTCTTTGGTTTATACTTTTGGGCCTAGGATGGTCTGGGTGTCCTTGAAGAGCAGGCCCGGAGAGGCTTTGTTATGTTTACCTAGCACGAGACAGCAGAAGTTAACAGGCTACAAGAAACTTCAGTTACACACTAAGCAGTACAGAATACGAAAAATATAAAAGTTAAAACCTAAGGCATCATAGTAGGAGCATGTGAATAAGGTTGAAGCATAAAGATTTTCATACTATTCTTTATTCAGATGAAAGTATAGTTTATCATTGCCTAATTAGGTTGTGACTCTCTAAGTTGCTGTGTTAATTTCTGTAAAAATAGAAGGACACAAAAAGAAGACATCTCAAGACTTTATGGGGAAAATATGCGTCTTAGGACATAGCAATTCTTAAACAAAACTAGAATGTCTCAAGATGTCTGTTCTTGAAGAGTGGCTTTGTTTTGTCTTACATGTCTTTCTGTCTCCTTAAAAATCATCTCTGTTTCCATGGAAACAAAAAGAAAGATCAGGTAAATTTGATAGAGGGGAAAAAAGCTGCTTGTGTAGTAGTGCAGTAGAAGAAAAGACTTGAGCAAGCAAGTAAAGAAATATATATAACAGTAGGCAAATCATAATAATGACGCCAGAATAATATCCAGAATATAATCCTGACTAGGGAGAGCAAGAAGAAGTCATTGTGACAATAGGACTATAAACCAGAAGTGATTGTGAGTGTTCACCTCATCCAGACCTAGACAAAATACTCTTAATTGCACGGTTTGAAGAATAAAGTATCTCCTTGTATTCTGCAGTTGTGTTTACTACCATGTAAACCACTTGCACACTCATAGCTCAGGAGATGAATTACTTATTTAGAAATACTATTGTAACATGCTGTAGAGTTTCTTCCATTGCATTCCTAATCCATCATGCAGAAATCTTTATAGAGAAGCTCTAGACTTTAATATTTGGCCAGTGACTTGCTGAACAGGACTCAGTTACTGCTAGTTTTCTTCGTGTTTTGTGTCAGAAAAAGACTTATTTTTGAGTTTCTCAGCCCCATGAACAGCTTTACGCACACCCCCACCTCAATACATTACACTGCTGACCTTCAAGCAGCCATTAGGTCTCCCATTATCTTCCGAGGAGCTGAAGGAGATAAAACCAAAATTCTCAGAATAACCAGCAGAGTCGGGCAGGTGAAACTTAGTGAAGGAATATGTGGATGGAATAATACACATTAAAATATCCCAGGCTTCAAGTGTCTGATTCAGCAGTGTTGGCTTTTCCTGACATCTTTCTGCAGCACACAATACCCCTGTACATGTTGTGAACATCAGAAAAAGCAGTGTTTAATTTGGTAGATACACTTGTAATACGTGTTAAGTAAGTTTTTCAGTGAGAACCATGAGGACCCAAGTGGGGCTCTGACCAAACCTGATCCTTAAAAGGCTCTTGACAATTTTCCCCAGAGGCAGATTTTTTATTCCTAGAATTAGTGTAAAATTATGGCCTTGCTAAAGCCTAGCAGCTCTGTCAAGTTTCTTTCCTAATGTAGACTGCTGTGCAGTGCTACTGTGTGTTAAATGGCTTTCACACTTGGACAAGGAGAGCTTAACTTCCCTCTAATGTTGGCCTGATAATTTCCAGTTTGACATGAGGAAAATTCCATATACGTGGCGTACATGGGTTAGGCTTGTGAAATCAATTAATCTTTTTTTCTAGCAGAAACTTAACAAAAAGTTACAGGCAAGCCATTGTAGTATTAAACAAGGGTTAGAACCCTTCAGATGCTTCTCAAATACTCTAGCAAGTAGGCGATCACCTATCTTTAATTATTTTTTTTTTTAATCAGTAGAAGTGTGCACTTAATTGAGGATGCACAATCGAGCACTTTCTACACCTTTTTGTAGAAATTATTGACTTTTCTAATAGAAGAGGTTGTATTTTTTTTATTTTTTCTCAGCCATAATAAATTATATTGCGTTATAGAATTGATATGTTCTATGTATTTACTACTATCCAGGTGGCATCCTCATTTTAGTCCATATATAAAAACATGTTCTTGGATGCTCTCTGGGTATTAAAATTAGGTTTTTTATCCCAGATATTGCAACTCACAGTTTTCAAGGGCAAAAATTGTATAGCATGTAAGAAATTGTCCATTCTTTGAAAATGAAATGCAATTCTCAGTCAGTGAAGCTAAGACAGAAGAGTAAAATCTGTGGAAAATTGTGGTTTACAACAGTTTATTTCATTGTTGTGTTTTTCAACAACAAAAGTGAAGTTATAAGAGAAATGTCTTATATCAAAACAATTTGTTCCCTTTGACAGGTACTTTCCACACCCCTGAAATGCATTTAGCAGTAATGACATTCCTTATTCACAAAGCATTTTTCATTGTCAAATATCCTAAAAAAGAGTACACAGTGATTTTCAGCATTAGCCATTCTAGGTCAACATTTTAACTGAATTAGCTGATGAACATGACATTCCATATAACTAATGGGCAAAAGTCCTTCCATTGTGCAGCAGAGTTGAGAAGACTGGTGAAAAATTACCTCCACTGTCTGCTCTACCTCCCAACTCAAACAAAGGAATAACAGAGTCAGAAATATGTGTGCTTAACAGCTGCATGTAATAACTGTCAAGGTACCTATCTTGCATGGGGCTTGTAGCTGTTCTGGACATTGGTGCCCTTTTGAGTTTCCTGGTTCCTGAAGCACAGTCACATCTAGGAAGGGTCACGGAGCTGGAGGAAGGAAAGCAAAAGTGACTGCATGATGAGAGAAAGCAAAGCCAGCTACCTTTGTCTGAATCCTGAGTGAGCCAGACAATGCTACAGTAGGCAGTAAACAAACAACCAACAAATCCTGGAAGCAGATCTGAAAGCTGTGTATCTCATTTTGAGTAAGAACTCTAGGAGAGAAACTGTAATCATGTTCTTTCTTGTTTGGGTTTTATGATTTCTCTCTGGCTACATAATTTTCCTTGCTTAGCACTATATCAGCCTTAAAAGAAAATGTTCCTTTTTTTCATCTAAGAGTAAGTTTAAAGGCATTCATGAAGGAAATTAGAGATACAAATTTCAATCTCCCTGGGCAGACACAGGATCTTGATTCAGGTCACACAATTTACTGGACAAGTAAATGTTCTAGGCTAGAAGTAAGTCATGCAAACAATGTGTTGCTTTGTTCAGTTCTGGTTTCGGCTCAACCAGTCCACATTTAAAGATCAGACCTATCATTAGGCTATGGGGTGAAGTGGTGTAATCCATGCAGCCCTGTTTGCGTTGTATGTGGGGCCAACAAATTGTGAGCTTACTATCTGTAGTAGCCAAAATTAAAATACTGAAAAATACACCAAGAATCTTTTATACAAATAACATGCATACACCTAAATGGCATTTACCTGATTAGTGTCCCTGATGAAAGACAAACAAATGCCAGATGAGGAGCACTTCAAATAGCTAATTAATCTTTGGAACCACAGGTGCAGATAATATAACATTCCTGGAATGTCATCTAGAATGTCATTGTTTTCTACTACACTAATAAAGTGTCTGAAAATGAATTGTTGGAAAGAGTTACTTATCTCCAACAAGTTCAAGATGTCAACTGTTTGAATTCATGTCTGTGCATTCTCTTGTGGAATTACTAAATCTGTGTATAATGTCTGTTTTTCTATATGCTAGATGGGAGAATTTTGCACTGCTAAATAGAAATCCCCATATATTTAACAAAGTGCCGCAGAAAATTAGAAAAGATGGAAGACAGAGCACCTAAAATCCCACTTCTGTTCTGTAGAGAACTGGGAACTGTTTTCCACAACTTGTATTTATAGCTCAAAACTATTCTGGACTTCAGCACTTAGAAGTCATCCCTCCAAGATATACCATAAAGATGGTTAAATTGTCCTCCAAGAAAGTTCAGTCTTTTCAAATACTGAGTACTGGAATTCTAGCTATCAGACCCCTATATTTCTAATGAAAAGACACTAAGAATTCTATATGAATAAATGTCATGACTCTCCATGTATGTTGAACTGGGTTATTAACTGCAATGATATCTTACTGATCTTCAATGAGATGCTGTCAGTAAAGGAAGAAGAGAATGAAAGGAACCGAAAGATTTTTCTTTTCATAATATAACCACTAATTCTAGTAATTTTTTTCTTCATATGCAGTGACAGATCACTGTTGAGACCACAGTTCTCTCATCCAAGATGAATATTTTTCACTACAGCTTTGCACATTTCACTGTCTATACTTACCCTCTAAATAGATGTCAGAGGGAATTCTTGCATCGGGAATACCTGGCTCTGTACCTGGTTTCTTCAGAAACTTTGCCAGGCTTACCAGTGATCTGCCTATGTATATTGCAAACCAATAGCTCAAGTGTTCATTTTTTCCATCTTCTGGATATTGCCATCTCCAAGAAGATAGACTGGATTGGTGTGTCACTTTTCACAAGTGAATAAGGCCATGAAGATATTGCCAGATAGCTAGAGAATTTTGATTTGCTTTGTATTTCTGGAAGTGTACATTCTTTTGGGAGAAGCTGCCAATAGTTTAGCTGTACTTAGTATCTGTTAATGAGTCAGTGGCTCAAATCTGGTCACTGACCAGATTTCAGTTTTCAATGCAACAACTAAATAAAATATAATAAAGCTTCCCATTATGTTTTCTGGATAATGTCATAGCATTGCTGCTTTGGAGAGGCTCTATGGATGATACTTTACAGATAACAAGTTGGTGGATATCTACAATTGTTGTTCATTTTAAACAACTTGTTTTCTAGCTTAGGAGACTATCATAGGCTCTGCTTCAGGATCTTGCACAACATTATGCTGAAGTCAAAGGCAGAATTACAAGTGAAACTTTAGTGAGGAACTATATGACTCAGATGTGACAAGTATCTAGAAAGAGGCAGGTCAGGAATTAATTGCATAAACCATTTGACAATGCTTTTAATGTAAATGTCTTTGATAATTAGTCATGTTATGACAGCATTGTGTCTTGACTCTTTAAAATGAGGATTACCTCTGTGCACACACACACACATATAAATGTATATAATTTCAGTTAATGGTAAGTAAAATACTCAGGGCATGCTCTAACTAGCAACAAAGAACGAGACAAGGGAACTTGAGCAAAAGTGATTACTATTTTTTAAGAAAGGAAGAAATAATAGAAAAATGAAAACCAATAGATTTCAGGAAGACAAACTTCAATAAACTTTGAAAGCCGGCAGCCTCTCAGTTGAAAATCTATTCAAAAAGGAAGAGAGAACTGGCAGGTTCTTAGAGAAATGATACTGATATAACAGGTGCACACTCTCCTAATGCAGAAGAAAAATAGGCAGGGGGTAGGAGATGGACTGGACTAAACAATGACTTCTTGGACTTGAGAGAAAGAACATATTCAAGAAGTAGATACTTGGGGCAGAAGATAGGTCAAACGTGAATGTACGTCATGGAAATATAGAGAAAAAATAAAGTGCTTGGATGTTCATGTTTATAAATTAGTAGGAATGGTATAGTCTCTACAGGTGATATGAAGGAAGTTTAAGGACTTTTTTCATTAATCTTTAATAAAATGGTCAGTTTTGATCGATTGACTTATAGAATGAATTCCCCCACTAAAAGTTTAAGAGCTCAGCCTTTAGTAAAGATTATAAGCATAGTGAGTGCTTGGATAAGATGCTTTTAAATTAAGCAGTCTAGGAGAATCCCATCCCAGGATACGCAAGAAATAGCTCCTGAGCTCTCATAAGCCTTATGGGTTATCTTTGAGATCTCACATAGATCAGGTCCCAGGAGAATGGAAGAACATTTCTTTCTTTTTTTGAAGAGGGGAAAGGGAGGAAATATAGACCCGCCAACACTCAGTACTACTACCAATGATAAAAAACCCAATTGTGTCTCACTGGTAAGGAAGAAGGAAATGAGTAGCAGACAAGATGGATTTGTCGAAAACAACATATGTCAAAACAATTTAATTTCTTTCTGTGACAGGACAGCAGACCCCATGAACAGGGAATAACCAGTGGGTGTGATCCATCTTGAATTTAGGAGAGATCTTGACACAGTTTCATGACATCATTTTAAGTAAGCCATTTGGTCTCTAAAGAAAAATATTGGAAAACTGTTTTTAGACAATAACAGAATAACAAAATAACATTGAGGTTTGAATGTACTTCTTGAGATCATCTAGCCCTCCCCATCAATCTCCCCTGATACCTCCCACTCCATGCTCAGGCAGAATCAGCTAAAACAAACTGCCCAGAACCATGTGTAGTGAAATATTTAATATCTCCAGAGGCAGAGAGTGTACAACCCCCCCTGGGAAATCTTTTCCAGTGTCTAGTTTCTCTCACACACCTTTTGTTCAGATGGAGTTTTGTGTCTTGGTTTGTGTCCATTGCCTCTTGTCCTGTCAACAAGTGCTACTGAGAAGTCTGATTTCCTCTTCTTCATTGTCTCCCATCAGATCTATAAACACAATAAACTCCCTCTGACTTTTCTGTCATCCAGACTGTAAACAGAATGTGAAAGAAGCTCCAGTCCCTTCACCACCTTTGTGACCTTTTCTGGGCCAATCACATCACAGATGTGTTCATGTTGCTACTGCGCTTTAACCTAGGTTTGTCTAATTTTGTGTCTACACAAATCACACACAAGCAAGTTCTGAGATCCTGGGTCAGTCACACTGCAGAATAAACCTCAGTTAAGGGGAAAGAAAAAAGAAACTTGCAGGACAGTAGTTGATGGAAACATTACTGTCCTTATCTTATTTCTGTACTATTATATTGCCTACAAAAATTAAGTCTCCATGTGCTTTAGGCAGCACTTAACTCTCCCCTTACCCAAGGTGTATTCAAAACTATCTTGTGAGATTCCCCATTCCACTCTGCACAATCCTATAGTTACAGATGTTTAAGACCATCTCCCATTCCATAAAATCCAAAAAATATGCATTTTACTCATGTAGAACTAAAATCCCAACTTACCTGTACCATCCATGCAAAGCATTTTTAAGGTACAGGGATTTAAAAGATTTTTTTTTTCTTTTTTATTGTTACAAATAAATGTGCTGAAAAATGACTTTATTCCAAGACCTTTGTCCCAGTCCAGAAGGAGCTCTAAATCGGCTCCAACTCATATATAAGTTTATTAGGAATATATTTGGAATAAATGCAGCATGATTTCTTGGAGCCAAATTAATTTTCTCTGTTAGAAGATGTAATTTTATTGTAAAGAATTAATGCACAATTGCTTAGAGATTAGGAGAATTTAGGATTAAGATATGCAAGTCAAGTTTCTAAAAACTTTCATTGGCAAAATATTTCTTAGAACCATTCTCAGACATTACTTGAGCACTTTATACCATTGAAAATTAATGAAAAATAAGATTCAAAGGACAACAAACTAACAGAAAATACCACTTGCATGACTTTCAGAAGTTTTATCTTGCTTCTTTATCTGTAATTTAAAATCAGTTTAGAGATTATAGAAATTCTATGTGATAATCAAATATAGGGATAAATTATATTTTGAAGTTAATTTTAAAAGGAATATTTTTCCCTCTCTGCTCAAGTACTATAGTATACTCTGTGTTTAAAAGACTCTATGAGAAAATAGATTTTATTCCTATTAGCATCACAACACAACACAGTATCAGCAGTCTGATTTCTAAATGATGGTATTACTTATAATAAATGCAAAATTCAAACAGAGGAAGGAAGTGTATGGCATGCAGAAAAAGGGACAAGCCACTTGGGAGTAACATAGGATTGCTGTTGATGTATGCAGGGATGAGACAAGGAAGGGTAAGGTCCATTTGGAATTAAATCTGTATCAAGGGTATCAAGGACAAAAAGGATGAGGATTTCAGGGAAAGCCAACGCCACTACAGTTTGAAAAGGGCATGAAAGAGGATGCAGGAAAGTATAGGCCCATCAGCCTCACCTTCGTTCCTGGAAAGGTGATGGGACAGATCATGCTGGATGTCACCTCTAAGTGTGTGGAGTAAAAGAAGGTTATTAGGAGTAGGCAGCATGGATTCACCAAGGAGAAATCATGCTTGACCATTCTGTTAGTCCTCTATGATGGCACAACTGGTTGAGTGCTCCTCAGGGGATTGTACTGGGTGCAGTTGTCTTCAATTTAGCTATCAATGACCTGGATGAAATGATGGAGCGTGCTCTCAACAAGGTTGCTGATGATATGAGACTTGGAGGAGTGGCTGATACACCAGAAGGCTGTGCCACCAGCCAGCAACTCCTGGACAGGCTGGAGAGTTGGGTGCAGAGGAACCTAGTGAAGTTCAGCAAAGACAAGTGCAGGGTCCTGAACCTGAGGAAGAATAACCCCCACACCAGGACAGGTGTAAAGCAGCTCTGTGGAGGAAGATGGGGCAGTCCTGGTGGACATGAAGTTACTATGAGCCAATAGCATGTCCCTGTGGCCAAGACAAGAGATTGGACAGGGTCCAGAGGAGAGCTACGAAGATAATGAGATTACTAAAGCATCTCACTTTTGAGGAGAGGCTGAGAGAACTGGGCCTGTTTAGCCTTGAGAAGACTGGGAGGGGATCACATCAATGTCTACAAATATCTTAAGGGCAGCTGTCAATAGGATGGGAACAGAATCTTTTAAGTGGTGCCCAGTGACAGGAAAATTAACAACAGGTGAAAACAGAAAAGAGGAAGTTCTGTCTAAATATGAGGACAAAGTTTTTTACTTTGAGGGTAATGGAGCGCTGCCACAGGCTATTCAAAATGCATCCAGACATGACCCTGTGCAATCTGCTTTAGCAGTGGGGCTAGACTAGATGATCTCCAGAGGTCCCTTTCAACCCCAACCATTCTTTTATTCTAAAGTGGTGATAAATTTTCAAAATATTTCATTTTTTACTTATGTATCTGTATTGGAAAATCTTTGACTCTTGACAGAACACTGTGACATGTAGGTTTTGCCTAAATTTCCAAGATAGTTTTGTCTTTGATCCCATATTGCTATATTGCAGCTGAATTAAATTACTAATATTGACACCACAGAAGGCCTTCTACAAGATACTTGTTATTTTCAGAAAACTCTTTTTCAAACAAGGAAGGCAATAAGTAATGGATTCTTATTAAAAAGTGGCAGATCTGTGAATGTGCACTGAGCCAGACTGTAAGCTGTGTAATAGCTGTAACTAAATGCATAGCTACAATTGAACTTTACCTGTTGTGTGTTCATCAAACAAATTTTTATTGACCACTTGAATGTCTGTAGTGGTCAGACAGATTGATTAAATTTGTAGAGATTTAGGGTCTCATTTTGGGAAGGGTCTAAATCAGCATGATTTTGTAGGATGAATTTTTTTTTAATAAATAAAGGATATTTTCAGCCTCCAGAGCTCGTGTGCCATGTATATTAAACTGGAGATGTAACGAGATATAAGAAAAATGTTTGCATAGGAAAAAAAACCTTTTTGCTAATTAGTTCAGTTTTTGATGATTGACATCTGCTGCTATTTTTGTACTAGTCATTTTTCTAGTGTTCAATTTCTCCTTCCATATAGATATGTATCAAAAATTATCTTCATATTCTCCCCTTCTATTACACTTTGCTTATTAACATTTTCCCTTAATACATGGTTCTTCACAAAATTAATATTTCTTAAATAAAGAGATGCATTAAAGAGAAAAATACAAGTAGCATTTTGCTTTTATTACTAGGCTAACTCAAGTAGTGTATCTGCTTTTTTTCATGGGGAACAGAAGCCAATTTTCCTGCTGTATTAAAGGAGAAAGAAGATCAATCTGCTGGAAAAGGCAATAAAATGCTAGTTTTTCTCTAAAATAAGCAGTAATGGCTGCTGCTGTGTTTTCTATTCACACTGGGGAAACACACACTTACAGGCCAGATTACTGTTATTTTAGATCCAATGAAATTACAAAGAAAGAATAAATTTGTAAGGAAAATGTCTCCAAGTGTCTCCAATGGGCAGAGTACATTCCTGCATTGTGTGAGTATTAGCAGTGGAAATAAATCTCCTGGGGTTTTGAGGATTTTTAACACAGAAATTGCTATACTTTTTGTTTTTTATTCAACTATAGCTTCAACTGTAGCATTTCTCAGCTTCATATCAGATTGACTTAGAGAGGGTAAAATAAGGAAACAGAGGGAGTGTCAAAGAAAAAATCCCTTGAAATACTCCCTCAGTCTTCAATGTGAGAAGTAATATATCTAAAAGAATACTTAAATTTGATCCAAAAATTTGAAAGTACATACATGAAACTTTTTAATAGTGTGTCTCCTGTAAAAGAACATATATTGCATTTCTAATGATTGTATTATTAATACCTAATGAAATGTTTGTTGGTGTATTAGTACTATAGTTAGAAAGCCTGTTCATATCTTTATATTAGTGTGAGAGTGACTGTGGGGCCTGAACTGAAAAAGCTCTTTAATTTACCTGAAAATACAGTGTTTCTCCAAGAGAACTAAACAAAGACAAAAATCTTGTAGTGTTGGCAGTAAGGAGCAAATTAGTGTTCTTCGGTAATTAATCTAAAAGGAAGATACATACCTCAGTTAAAACATTTAATAAAATTATAGACCAATAGATATCATAAAAGAAAATCTTATACATGTTTTTTAGCTTTCCAGCTAACAGATCTTTAACAAAGAGCACTCTAAGTTCATTTAACTCAACAGCACAGGCATTGGCATTCTCTTGACTGCCTGGGTGACAACAGGCTATGAAGGAAAGCACATCTAAACACGGACTACTTCTATATATAAAATTTTTTGAACACTTAAAAATTTAAAAAATAGTATCTCTCTGCTTTTGCAGTTGTGATATAGAATGAACAAAAAGGTGAATTATTTAATATTCCTGAAATTTACTACTACAAAGCTGTCTGTGTAAGCCTGAGTTGTAAGTGCCTGCGGATGATTCTGGAGTACACAACTTTTCATCTTTATCAGTTTAGATCTAGGAAACATCAAAATGACTGGAAATTGCTCAATATACACTGTAAGTTGCTGATTCTTATGCCAGGCCATGTCTAGTTATTCAGGTGTCCACTTCCAAGTCTGTTTTTCATCCACCTCATCACCTCAAGGGGGAAAAAACAGAAGAAAATTGTTGCATTAGCATTGAATAAGCAACAGTTTCATTTTTTATGTTAGCAACACACAGCAGGATCAGTAAACATCTATTTCTTAGCACTGGGAGTTTTTTTTCAGAACCCACTGCTAAGTTATGTTAAAAAATCCTGATCCAGGTAGCCTTACAACCTTAAATTTGGTAGCTGCTCTAGCTTTTCTCTGTAGGTTCAAAAGATAAGACATGTTGCTATAAAGCAGTATCTAAGTGCTGAACAAGATGATTAGGTATTCATCAGACTAATGTATCATCAGACGAAGGTATTCATCAGTCTATTTATTCTAATAGAAACATAAAATTAGCATGTTATAAGGGAAAACAAACCTCTACCATTAATAAACTCAGTCTTCCATAGTAAAGAAATAAAATTTTCGACAGAAAGAGGACTATTAATTGATTTGAGGTAGTTAAAAGCTATTTTATTGCTTTCATTAGGTTTAAATAATAATGACCTGACATCACACAAAGAATCTGGGCATCCCAAAACTTTACTGAATTTACTATACAATGACTCTCTCATTAAAATTTCCAGAGATGAAAATAACTTCCACAAAAACTCCCCGCAAAACAAAAAAAAAAACCCAAAAACCAAACCAAAAAGAACCCAAACAAAAAACCCCACAGTCCCCCAATAATTAAACAAACAAACAAACAAACAAAAAACAAAACCAAAAACCCCTACACCCCAAAACAATCAAACAGAACTGTTTAAAGGTAAGTTTAAAGAAGGAGTGGTTGGCAGATAGCATATGACAGACACCTTTTCAAAAGCCAAAAAAGAAACATGAATAAAAAAGAGCAAAGCAATAAGATGGGACGATTGTAGAGACCATTGGGACTGTGAGAGTCACAAAAGGAAATGAAAATAGAAATGAAAACCAGGATAAGACTATGTGAAAATTTTAAAGATAAGGATGTCCTGGAAAACAAAATGCGTTACACTGAGACAACAGCCATCCAGAATGAATTTTCTGGAATGAATAATGGAGTTAAAAGAGAGGAGGAGAGTTTGCGCAGCATTTTGAGTACAGAAGTTGACATTCTTGAAAGCTGAATGGAAAATTATGTTAATCAGACTGTTTGAGGAGATAAGTGACTCAATCCCAACATAGATTTGAATCCATTCTATAACTGGCATTGAGATTTAAACCTTAACTGCATTCAACTGATTTTTGCTAGAAAACACTCGGCGTTAATGCACGCACTTATGCACTCTGTGGAAGAATATTCCAATGGAAGTAATGAGCAAATTGTCGTCTGTTTCCCTTGACTATTTTACTTAGAGGGTTCATCTATTTCCAAATATGCTGAACAATCCATGGGTAAAACTACATAGTACTGAATGCTTGCTTTTTAATGTTCTCATTTCCTATTTTGTTCTGCATTGTATAGAATTCAAATTACTTATGACCTCAAGTGTTCCCTCAGAATTTATCAGCATTAAAGAACTGAGCTGTGTCCTTTGGAATGGGTCTTGGATCCTCAGTGTAGAGCTGAGCTATGTTATATGATGCAAGACTAGCACTGTGATAGCTTTTATGATATTTCATCTGTATCATGAGACTCCTCCATTCAGTAGAGCCACAGGGTTTCTTTCATCATCTGAATTACACTGCCACATCATCTCTGTGCAGTTTTGGTCATCAAAGTTTATCTAATTATTTTTTTCTTTTAATGTGATTGTGCAGCAACCGTGGTGTTAAAGAGTGCCCAGTTAATAGATTGCCCTATTAAAGTGCATTTGCTATTGCAAGTGCTTGCAATTGAAAGTTTATTTTGTAAGCATCCTTTACTGAGGATGTACATGCCTTGGATTTGAGGATGTCAGTGACTTTTCAAGCAGCTAAATTTACATAAGATCATACAAATTTACATAAGATCGTCAAATTTACATAAGATCATCATCATATGCGGACCATCTCCACCCATAGACTCAAAGCTCCCACGAGTCACAAAGTTTGTAATAAAGTTTTGATTCTGCTCACAGCATTTTTTCCTAGATCTGCTGTTCAACAAAATTTGTATCACTTGTACTGTACCCAGAAGAGAAGGCTGATTGATTTTCTGTTCAAGTCTCTGCAACTTCATCAGTCAAATAGACCAGAATAACTTTGTCTTGTACCTTTCCCAGCAGTTGTCAGTCAAGGAATGCCCTGATGATTATCGTATGATGACGGATTTCATTTCCTTGTTCACAGATGAGAGCTGATAACATCTTTGTAATCTTTTTCCTAGGCTCCTCAAGTGGAGAATACTGAGCTTTCTTACCAGCTTGTGCAAATCTTACACTTTGGAATTTTTTATTTATTTGTTAGCTTTCACAGCTGCAGAGATACTCAGTGATCTTGAAAAATCATCAATTATTTGAAACAGTTTGTAATTATCTTGCACTCACTGTATACCAAATGATCATTGTGCTTATTACGTTAATGACTAACCCATTTTTTCCAGATACATTGTGTGACACAATATAAACCATTTATTGAAATTGCAGCAGAAGTTTAATTTTCTGACTACAGACCGTACACAGCTTTGAATTCATCAGAAACAAGAAGAAAGCTTTTTTCTAATCTGAAAACTGGAGTCATTCAGGTGCCTTTTTAAATAATTTTCTTTCATAAAATTTTATTGTCCATTATTTTGAATAAAGATGGTTTTTTATCCCTGCAGAAAAGTTGTACTTTATTTCCTTGGATGCTTAGAATTCTGGAATCCTGGGCAGATAATGTGAGGACTGAGTGGTAACTGAATATTCTGTACAGGAATAAGACTGACCTGGTAAAAATATAATGGCAAACAAACAAAACCCCCATACTGAATCACTTAGTGTTTTAGGCTTTTTTTCTGCTTGTTTTGTCAAAATTGTTGTAAAGAAACCACAACAAACCCAACAAACTGGCACCACATTTGGCTTTCTTTTACTGTGCTGTTTAAAATCCTAATTGGTAATCCCCTTTTAAACTCTATATTTAGTGGATACAGTAAAGCATTAAGCTTTGCCACCCCAAGGCAGTGGTTGCCTTTTTAAGTCATGGCAGCAAACTATAAAGTAAACTATGGAAGTTATTCAAACCTTTTGGACCTCTCTTTAGCCATTAATTTATATAAAGCATATTAACAGTAATATACTGTTAAGAAGAAAAACAGTACTTTGAAACTTTTAGACAATGTAAAAGGAAAAATTAGCAAGAAATATAGGAACATGCTGTTTAGCAGAATAATTTTTTGCACCTTTTGTTCTGATTTAGTTTTTAATCATTTCTAGTTTCTAAGTGATAGCAAAAAGAGATGTAAACTGTAGGTCAAACAGGAAGCAATACAATTATACTATTGGTCCTGTTTCTGCAAAGAATTACATACAGATTAATTTTTAAACAATTGGAGCAGTCCCATGGCCTATTTCACCATTGTCTAAGTATTTATGCATTTGAAGTAATTTTTTTAAAGCTGTTTCCACTATTGAAGGGGGTGAAGGGAGGAGGCAGGAGATCACTAGTTTCCCAATAGCTATATAGCTATAGCCCTCTATATATAAAATATCCACACATCTTTTTCAACTATTGTCACTGCATTAAAATTTTCAGTTTATTTTTTGCATTCATCCTTCAATAATTGCAATAATTTTTAGGGAAAAGAAACATACATTTAAGTTCCTTTTTTGCAGTATAATATAGCTCAAACTCAGCACTAAGTACTTGCAGCAGTTTCTGTGGAAGTCACATAAAAGAAGATCATATATTTTGAAGAGTATTTTATTTTCAGGGAGGCTGTATTTATTACCTAACTTTCGCTTACTTTTATGAAATAACCTTCTGCTGTGCATCTTAATTTTAAAAGGAAAGCAAAATCTTGAACAAAGAGTGATATATGACACATTTTATCTAAAATGTAGCTCCAAGAGAGCTGGTGGGCACATCTTTGAATCCCTTAATATCTTCCTTGGATCTTTCCTTTCACTGAGAGAGAACACTTGGGTATCAGTAACATCATGCCACCTATCCAAATATCAGCAATGAAATGGACAGATGGAAAAAAGCAGGCAGTCAATGACTGTTTATTCATATGGGCCTGATGCCATGCTCTGGTCAGCCTGTGCAGAAGTCTCAGTGTCCTTCCATCAGTCCTCACCCTGACAAAAACCACAACTCTGAATCCAGGGGAGCAGCTTCTACACAACTTCTTTTCATAAATCTAGAGTGGGCATGAATACCATTTTGATGGAATCATTTAAATCAATGTCATGTATTTGCCTGCCTTTTATATTTCCCTCTCTGTGCAAAATATCTCTATTTTAGCGGAATTTCTAATTAAGAACTAAAATACAAAGATTCAGTGCATGTAGGAGCTAGTGAGAAAGCAACTATAAGTTCAAATACTACTTTAAGATAGTGCAGTTTTAATTTAATTTGCTACTGTAAATTTATTTCAAAAGTTTCTTCTAATGTACCTTATATTGTTTCCTCATTTCAAATCTTCTAAAATCAGCCACCTTTTAAAGATGCACATGATTTGTTCCTGTGCAATTCTGAGCTCTCTAAACTGCCATTTTAGCTTCTGAGCATTAAAAACCTTCCACACCTTAAAAGACGGAGTGGGTAACATTTCTATAGATTTTCCTTAATTCTATTCTTTTGAGTTAGGGTGATTTCACTGCTAGTATGGTAAACAGTTATTCTCATGGAATTATGAAGTTGAGTTGTCTTGACTGAGTTCATGATAAGAAAATCAATTTTGCAAGGTCCTTAATTGTTTAGAAATCTTGAAAATTACATGGTAAGATGAAACATTTAGACCACATAAAAGTCAGTTTCTACATTCTCAAAATAAATTATGCCTCATCATGCACTTTCCTAAATAGCAATTACATGGATAGGCTTTCTCACCACTTTTGCCTTCTTTATCTTTTCATTTTTTAAATATTCATAAACATCACTTTGTGAACAGCAAACTGGGCATTACCACTTTTTTTCCTGTCTCTCTCTTTAATTTTTCCCCTCCAGGCAAGGTTTGTATGATTAAAAGTTTTTTGGACTTCATTTAAATATAGAGCATACTTAAGGTATAGGCTTTTACTGTCAGGACTACCTGTTTGAAGTTTTTTAAGGTTTTCATTTTAAATTTCTAGGTTTTGGTGCTTTAAATGCTGTGATTGAAAAACATTCAAACAAATGGCAAATCAAACATTTAATAGTATTGTTGCAGTTAGAAAGACCAAGGTGGTAAGTAGTATCTTTCTAAGGAACCAGCTGATGTAGTTGTACAGTTGTAAAAGTGAGCAATTTTCAGGCACACTAACTTTCCACAGGTCTGGAGAGACAGATCAAATAAGCAGCTATGTATAAGTTGAGAACAATAACATTAAATTTGGGAAAAGAAAGCATGAAGCTGTGGATGCTGAAAAGCTTGATGCAGAGAAATTTTCCAGCTTTCTGCCAGCATCGTGTGAAAGTCTTGCTCTCACACACACACTAGCTGTAAACAGTTTGAGGTTTTGTAAACCAATCCTTTGTCTTGCAGGTGCAAGATTGCTATGCAGTATTGTTGTGTTACTGACTGGAGAAATATTTTGAAATGGGTGTTGTAGGGTTTAACCAAGCATTATAAGAGGTGGATGGTCAAAGGACCAATAACCTTATGCCATTCAAGAGAACCAGGTTATATCAATGAGTTTGGAAATTAATAAATAATTTCATTCCATTCCATTCCATTCCATTCCATTCCATTCCATTCCTTCCTGGACCGAAGCCTATGTCGTTTTTCTCACCATGCCCCGTACAACAGCGACATGAAACCTCTCCACAATGACAGAGACAGGGGTTGACATCTCCTTGACAATGAGGAGTGAGATGTCAAAGATGGAGAGGTATTTTTTATGAAAATTTTTTTCAGTATTAACTGTATGTCTAACTTCTACAGATTGTCTGCAAAAAATCATTGTGGTACACAGCAATTTCACTGGTTCAGTGTCTGAGTGTTAATTCACATTTCTGAAAGAAAATAATATGCTTATGTAGGATCCATGAAAACTGGTAGCTGAACCCATACCCCTGCTGAACCTGTCATCTTTTTGCTTGTGCGTATCCCATTATGCCATGCTATCACTAAATAATTTTCTACCTCAAAGTGAACAAAGAGCTAACATAATTCACAGGTTAATATTCCCAACCTGGTCTTGGATTGGCTTGATTATTTCTCTGCCTGTTAGAACCAGTGTGTGGCTCATCATAAGAATTTGTCCATTTTTCCAAACATATCAATTGCTCAACTAAAGGAACTATTTCTTAATGCTAACCTAACCTTGATTATATTTTCAGATATGCCCAAGCACACATTCAGTTTACTTAAACATTTTCATCTAAAATTCTGCTATGGTCCTGCAGTCCAGTGGATTGTCTGAATGACAGAGTAGTGAAAGGCAAATTTTTAAAGAAATCTACATAGAGTAGGCAAAAAAATTGTACATAGTAGGTACACATGCTGAAAATAATGAGCTATAGGTGAGCTAGTGTTCCTTTCAGAACATCTTGCAAGTCTTGTGACTGGTTTGATGAAAAACATTGGATACGAATAATCAGCTTCAGTTAAAATAGTGTGAGTGGTGGGAATTACTTCATACATGAATAAAAAGGAAAATGTCCTTACATTGTTGTATACACTGAGATTATACCCAGTCTTGAATATTTGGATTCTATCCCTCTACTTCAAATGGTGAAAAGGTATATAAAGGATTATAAATGATGATTGAGGGACTGAGGTGATACCTGTACTGAGAGACATTGAATGGACTATGACACTACATCTAAGAAAAGAAATTACCAGAAGAAGGAATTATGGAGGTTTTATATAGTGGGATGAAAACAAATAGAGAATGGTAATTTTTATTCTAACTGTACAAGAACACAGCAAATAAAAGGGTCAGACAGCATACTGGAAGCACATAAAAGACAGTTATTTCAAGCAGCAAGCAGTCGACAGCTGAAGTCCTTGCCAAGATATTTACAGTCCAAAAGCATAAATAGGTTCATAAAAGATTAGATAAATGTATGGGAAAAATACCCTAGAAACTGCTATTAAACACAGATCTTTTGGCTGAGGCAGTCCCTAAGCTGCAAGTTGCAAGGATTTTTCATTTCTTTGCTGTTAAAAGGAGGTTTTCCTTAAGCAGTGCTAACCCCATTCAGAGGCAGGATTCTGGGAAAGATGGATCTTTAATCTGACCTAAGGCATCTATACATATGTACTTACACTGTCCTGAAAATCTCCAGCTCAGTTTGAAACCATAATTTCGGCAAGTACTTTGATGTTCTGCCAGGCTCTAAACATTTTGCTAAAGTATTACCTTCTACAGTAGCATTTCACCTTTTGTGCTGCAGAGTATATTCCCTTTTTCCATCTCTGTTTTTGACTGAGACACAGTTTACACTAAAGCAGAGGTTATGGCTCCATTAACACATAGGTCAGTTTTATTTAAATGGCAGCATTGAGCCAGGACAGGTGAACAGTGTGCTGTACCTGGGTCCATCTACTCAGTGGGATATATATTTCAGTTGAAACCTCTCAGTAAGTGTCATAATATCAAATAAGAAAGAATGACATCTAGCAGCCATCCTCATTAAATGTAAAAAAAAGACATCAAAAATAAATGGACAATTTCTCCACTGTAGGATTTAATAAAGTGAGTAGCCCACTATTGAATGGGGGGAGGGAAAGCTGTCAGTAAATGTCTTTTCGTATATATATATATATATATATAAAGAACATTTCATATTTTGCAGAGGGAGACTATTTGAGTTACGAATTAAATGTTCTCACTAGGGAGACAGTATTCCACCAACTCCTAGCACAAGATGGCTGAAACAGATGTCCCAAAATTCAGCTGGGTCTTTCTACTTAATGAAAGAAGAGATCTGGCCTGATCTGCCCCAGTGCTGTGTTGCCTTGGGGCCATGATTACCTATACTCATAGTTAGATGTCACTGTCCAGAGCTGAGAGTCAGCATGAGGCTTCATTTTTTCCCCCTTCCTTTTCCTTTTTGCCACAATCTCTACCCTCGTTTCCAACAACAAAAAAACTCAGCATTTTTTCCTATTTGTATTGAAATAACATTTTTCTGATAAATAATTTTTTGAATGCAGGGCAAGTGGTAAAATATTTCTTTTTACTGGGTCAAAAGCTCACCATAGATGATGAGAGAAAGAAAGAGAGAAACAGAAAAAGAGAGAAATAGAGGAAGGAAGGAAGGAAGGAAGGAAGGAAGGAAGGAAGGAAGGAAGGAAGGAAGGAAGGAAGGAAGGAAGGAAGGAAGGAAGGAAGGAAGGAAGGAAGGAAGGAAGGAAGGAAGGAAGGAAGGAAGGAAGGAAGGAAGGAAGGAAGGAAGGAAGGAAGGAAGGAAGGAAGGAAGGAAGGAAGGAAGGAAGGAAGGAAGGAAGGAAGGAAGGAAGGAAGGAAGGAAGGAAGGAAGGAAGGAAGGAAGGAAGGAAGGAAGGAAGGAAGGAAGGAAGGAAGGAAGGAAGGAAGGAAGGAATTCGGAAGGAAGGAAGGAAGGAAGGAATTCGGAAGGAAGGAAGAATTCGGAAGGAAGGAAGGAAGGAAGGAAGGAAGGAAGGAAGGAAGGAAGGAATTCGGAAGGAAGGAAGGAAGGAAGGAAGGAAGGAAGGAAGGAAGGAAGGAAGGAAGGAAGGAAGGAAGGAAGGAAGGCTGGTTGCACAGGGGTAGTGAATGTAGTAAGCTTTTGCTGTTGCAGTGTATAATATACTAAATTCCAGCTGAAGCAAGCCAGAATGTGCCATTAGTCAGATATTGTCCATTTTTGTGTGAGAGTATGCATTTTGTTTGATGTCTCTCTCCCTTTCCCATCTTACAGAGGACAATTGGTTGTGCTCAAGTCAATCACCACAGGCTGTGCCATGCAAACAAAAGTAAATAATCGAAGACCCAAAGGGAACTGAGTGCTGAGAACTTGAGTACAAGTTCCTGCTGAGTGTGTCACTTCTGAAATGGCTCACGGTCTTTTTGGCAGTGTGGGTACTTCTCACAGTTTGTCCAGTCTATGAATTATTTGAGCAGTTTAGGTTAAGATTTCAGTGGAACACATTAAAAATGTAGTTATATTATTTAGGATATTATTTTTTTTAATGTGGACGAAGAGAAACTATCCCAAGAAGTCACAATACCAAAGGATAATATCATTAATGAGAATAGAGAAATAAAATCTAGCTTTCCATTTTATGTTCTGTGCCAATTACTGTTGTCTTTTAAACACCAGGTAATAATTCTGCCAGAGCCTAGGTAAACAAATAAGAGAGAAAATTGAAGTGTTTCAATTTGTCTAACAGGAAAAAAATGTGGTTTCACTAGTGCAACTCAAATAATTTAAATTAGCATACTAAAATATAACAATATCTCTCAAGATTACCTATACTTTCAGAGAAATAAATTTACTTCTCTAGACTACAGAAAACACATGTTGTATTTTCAACTAATATTTGCTTTTCTCAAGGCCCATTTTGCAAGGTTAGTGAAAGCCATGCAGCCACTTAACATGCAAGTCATTAAAGCTGAATTACTCCATAGTTTGCCATTGTCTGTCCACAGCCTGTGAAGAAACACAATCCAGGTAATTTCTGAAGACTCTTCACAGAACTAGTGTACAAAATTGAACAGATCAACAGTGATCCTCGAGTTCTGTAAAGAAATTTGGCAACACCAGGAGAGTGAATTTATTAAAAGTGAGCACTGGGACAACACACAGAGAACTAGGAAGGATAAGAAGTATGAAGACCTTCCCCTAGCACTTCATAATCCCTTACACCTTCTTAACTATTGACAACCAAATTGAGGCTGAGATGGTTCTTTGAGCTCTGACACAAAAACCTACCTTATTTGAGACAAAAATTCCGCATGCATTTCTAAGAAAAAGAAAGGTAAAAAAAAATAGAGAATACTCTGTGGGCTCTTATCAAATTAACTCTGGATATTTTCTTTTTTTTTTTAAATTTTAAATGATGAAAAAAACATTTCCAAATTCAGCATAAGATATTAAGGATTCTTCTGTCTCATAGAAGAAGGATAAATACAGTAAAACAATAATCTCAAGGGACTGGTGCTTTTTGAAAAAGCAGTCTCACATGACATGTTTTCCAATAAAAAACATTAGGATTTCCTTCTGCTGTAAGCAGGAGCATGCTGCAATAATCCCAGGCAAAGAGCTACAAGCAACTGATATGTTTATTGGTGTGTAAAGGTGAACAAGAGCGTGTCTCTAACCGGGTACTTCTCCCTGAAGCGGAGCCTCTCCTTTCTTAAGGGGAAGCTGCCAATCGTGCTGCCATCTGGTGGCTTCTATTCCAGGCAGTGGCCTGTGTTTAAACTTCATTCAAAAAGGGGCATCTCAGTGGGCACCTCTTTGCAAACTGCTTCAACCAAAGTATCTGAGCATTGGTTTCTACAAAATGATGCTTTTACAAGTAACAGTTGACTGATTTCTTGAAAGTTCATTTTGGCACCTGTGTAGAGGGCATGCTGCGACAACATTTCTCTAATTTTTTGAATGAGTTATTGGAGGCCAAAGCTGAAGAAAAATGTTGGAGAAGAAATTTGACACTTTCCTGAGATAGCTGTGTTGGTAACACTACTAATCTACTGTACTAATGAGGAAAGTAAGGATAACAAGGATAAAGCAAATAGTGGATAAAACAATGCAGAAATTACCGTATAAAAGCATAAAAAACAATAGGGACATAAACTACAAAAAGAGTAGGTCACCAGAGACCTACCATAATCAAGGACAGCCTGAGTCTGTAAGGTCACAAAGTACAGTTTATTCTCTGGGGATTTATCAACCCAGTCTGCAATTAGTCTTCCGTAAAATGGTTTTGTAACTATTCTGCAGCACATGGACATCAAAACATGAACAGTATGATGCACAAAAAGGAATCTTTCACTGAGGTTTTACATATTTATTACTCCATTGATATTCTTACAAAGTTGTCTAAACAGTTTTGGTAGCCAAAAAACGTATTCATTAAAAATATTTATCTCTGTATTTGCAATTGAAATAGAAAAGTAATAGCTTTCATACTATTTTAGTCTGATTTTAATAAGACCTCTTCTCAAAAAGTACATTCCATAAATGAATTTATTTCTGATTCATCCTGAACAAGCAACGGTGTAAAAGAAAGTATTAGCTTAAAGTGAAACCTTTATATATACATACAGGTGAAGATTAATTTTACATTCACATTTTGTAAGTGCATACTTCCCGAGCAGTTTGCTCACACAAGGCAAAGCCTTAATATTTTGAATGTTACTATGAAATCAACAGCAGTTGCTCATTTTGCAGGAATAGGTGAAAAAAAATGCTCTTCAAAGGTATTGGGATAGTCTAAATTGAAATAGCCTGTCTCTACTGCTGTCTCATGTATGAAAGCAAACTTTAACAAAGTAGCCTATAGTTATCATGTGCCATTAAACCCAATATCTTGAAAAAGTGTAACTTGGCAACTTCATCTTCAATTTCCTCATAGCTGGGAGCTGGGAGCATCAGCATGCATCTATCTATCAACCCCATTCACTGAGTAAATCCAGCAGAAGATATCTTCTGTGTTGAACTGGGGAAAATTAAAGCACAAAGCTTTTGTTTTGCCTTGTTACTGTTTCAGTTGATTGGTTACAAAATGGTTGTCAAAAGATTAAATCTGTAACTACTGGGATCATACAACTCCAACAGCATGCAAAATAACATATTTGCCCTGTTTTTTAAAGACAAACATTTTCACCTATGAATAAATACAAAGAAATTGTGAAGGTTTGGAAAACATTTGCGTGGGCTTTTTTTTCCTTCCCAAAATATTATCATAAAACGGTAATCAAATGCTGTTTATGCAGGAGATATTGCCACCTTGAAAAATATTTCCTTTTTCACTTAGAGAGAAATGACGTTTGGGAATGAGACTGAGTATAACCCTAATGAAGAGGTAACTCCATCAGTAGCAATTTCTGTACAGTTATCTGAGAACATGAGATTAAATTTACAGAGATGCCTCTAAAAATGATAGAGTATGAATTAAAGGTCTTGAAAATTAATTTCTGTCAAAGTATATAATATCACAGATTAGATTTGTACTTTTAATTTACTTTGAATTTAGTTCCATATTCTAAATGAGGACATATTTTGACATGTCATCACTTATGAAGCTTTGTCATTGATTTTTGCTTGCTTTTAAGACCTTTATTTGTCCTCTCTTTCATAAGGCTCACAAATTTTTTCCTTCCCTTCCCTGAAGCTCTTATTCTCCTAAATTCAGTGACTCTTATTCTCCCAAATTTATTACAAATATAAATTTTAAAAGTGTCAGACAGCATTTCTTCAGGAAGTGAATTAATTAGAGTGAGACACCTTGGCAAGTAGGGGTTATTTTGCTACTAGCCATAGTAGGGAGCCCTAGAATATAAGGAAGAAATTGATATCACCTATTCCCTTATCTTCTAGTAGGAGCACAGTGGGTTTTGAGTAAGGGGTAGGGTGAAAGAGGAGAGAGAAGAGAGGACAGAGAAAGAGAAGATGAAAGGAAGAAAGGAAGAAAGAAAGGATTGCCATTCCTGGCTCCAGTGTCATTCAAGCTGATGGGGAGTCAAGGGTCTGAGGGTGCCACCTGGGTTTCACGGGTGTGCCTTTTTACAGACAAGCCTCCCCTGCCCTGGAGCTATGTTTCTTGCTTTCTATGCTGGTTAGTTATCATTCACACTTCGTTCTCACAGACCTTTCTGGAGATGGGTCAGAGTGCTATGAGGGCCTTTGGTGGTCTTGATACCTCATAATAAGTTTGCCTTTGCTCAACAGGCTATACCCTCTTCTCGACTTCACCCCTGCACTTGCACTGTACAGTCCTGTGCTTGTCTCCAAGAGCCAGAAAAATGCTGCCCTACCTCTGTAGGGTCCCCTTCTCCAGCAACATCCTGTTCTTTCTCACACTGTGTTCTTGCCAGCAATCCTTGTTTAGTAATCCATGGCTATCCAGCTATTGGTGTTTGAGACATACACATTAGCCCCTTGGCGTCTGAGCTTCTAAGCACCCGGCTGCTTTTCTCAGCACTATAGCTCTTGCTCTAATTCCCATTTGAGTAGGACTTGCCCTAACATAATTCAAGGCACCACCTTGATTTTCCAAGACATCAAACCTTGTGGAAAACTCCACCCGTCTCAGTACCAAACATCTCCACTGACGGTGTCTCACCAGTGCTTGTGCAATGTGTTAGCTGCAGATAGCATAAAAAATTGTCAGGGACTAGGAGCACTGAACCAGTCACCGTAGACCATGTCCCATATTCTCTGGCATAAGAGGAATCAGTGTAATTATAAGAAAAGGGTGATTTAAGAGTTTGTGTCATGAGTCCAGCTCTAAGCTGTGAACAAAACATTAACAGAAGTTTTTTTCTCAGGAATGCTTTATTTTTGCAGGTACTGAGGCAGCTTGCCTGGGAGACACATTGTAAATATAGAGCAACACAACTGGGTGCCTCATGAGGAAGGAAGAAATTAATATTGTAGTCCAATGGCTAAAAAACTGGGACATGGAGACAGCAAGAGAGCTGTTCATTATGTGACTGGCTATTGGCTGCCTCCAGTCTGAGTCCACCTGTTTTTTCCTCCACCCTCTTGCAAGCCCTACAGCTCCCACTTCCTTCAATGGCAGTTGATTATGGGCTACTTGTCGGCAACGCAGTTTTCAAGACACTGTGTAACACTGGTGCCATAATCTGAGATCCATTAAAAGCACATTGCAGTGGTGGTATTATGCTAAAAGAGATAAGAAATCAGATGTTTTCCCTCTTTGTAGTGGTCTGCTTGACTTCCAGTTATACACAGACACACTACATGTCTGTATTTATTGTATCACTATAGAAAAAACAGAAGATCTATGAGTAACTCAGGCAGTAAGCCTCTAGTATTCAGCTGCTGATCATTTCAGACAGATCATGGCATTTTCTATGTCCGGGAATGAAAAGAAAGGTTATCAGAAAGAAAAAAATTTGGCACCATCATTTTTGCGGTTGTTTTCATTAAATAAAGCTAACAGTTACAGCGATGGTGAAGGACTCTATTTACTTCTCCTTGGGACTGAAATGTGCTACAAAGTCTGTTCTTTTAGACCCTATGCAGACTGAAGAAGGGCAAAACCACCCAGAAAATAAAAAACCCTGCTGCACTCAGTTAATTTTTCTTGTCAATTTTTTTCAGGTAAAATTAAGTTACTGTTCTTCTGATTCTTTTTAGGCTTATTGCTAGGAAATGTGAGTGCAAATAGAAAATGGAAGACAAGTGCCTTTCAACAGGTCTCATCAGATTTTTAAATTTATGTCTGTTTACAATCTTTTATGCTTAAAGAAGATTTCTGTGCATCATTTATTTCACAAATATGCATTTATAGACAGAATTTGTTTGACATCCGTTATTCATTATTGAAAGATATTACCCTGAAATCTTGAATCACCAGTAATCTTCAGGCTTTTTTTCAGGGTGATCTTCTTAACCATTCTTACCGGCCTTTCTAAAGAAGTGCTAAACTATAATGGAGTTGATTTTCAGACTGTGCTGAAAATGAGAGTGAGTATTAGGCACAAGATACTTGTGATTTGGGTCATTGCTATAATTATTTTAGCAACATAATTAAGTCTCAATCAACTGCAGTCACTAAGCACTGTAGTAAACAGTGCAGTACAAATAACTGCTGAAAGTAATTTAGATAATGCTTCTTGCTAAATTCTACTTTCACTGTCAACCTCTCTAATAAAAAGATATTTTCCTGCGACGCCTTGTGTTGAAAATTATTTTATTCTTTCTACTCCTCAAAAGCAGTAAAATTAAACCTTATCTATAGCTAGTCAAGCTTCTAGACAACTTGCAAGACAGTTATTATTCGTGCTTAAAATAAAATTCAATAAAAATGGTAAGCATACACAGAGCAAAACATGAAAATAATTAACTTCTGCAGCCCACATTTTTTCAAGTGTTTGTTTCAGATATTTCCCCTCAAACACCTCTCTTTTCAATCCTTCTCTCATGTGCCTGCATGAAGCCGATCAGAAGGTTGAAATTCAGCCTTCAAGAATGCCTCACAGCAGGAAGAATTTAGCATTTGATCTTTTCCTCTGTTCCAAGCTGTGCAGAAAGTGTTCCATTTTATAATGTAAAATGGTTTTTAAATGATGAAAATCCATATGTAATCTCAGAGAAAAAGCAAAAAAACAACCAAACCAACCAACCAACCAGGTTGGCTCAGAATTCTAGTCAAGAAAAAGAAAGTATCTACTGCTTTTTTTAACAATCCTTGGTTCCACTCTGTTTTTATAGGAGTATTTTCACTAAATGAGTAATCATATCATAGCAGATTGGACAAATGGAGGTCCTTTATGTATCTTTATGGAAACTGCATTTTTTCACTTTTAAAATTACATTTTCAAAACTTTGTATGCATGCATGCATAATAACTATCACAGATATATCTAAATAAGGCTGAATTTAGATATTTTAAATATCAATGATATTTATCATTGATAAATATCATTATAATGGTCACTATTTTTGTATTTTTAATCATATTTTATATTCTTCCTATCAAGCACAAAAAAAAGTTGTTTTGTTCTGATTTTCAGAGAAATTAGTTCATTCTTCAATTTTATCCAATGTCAACTTAACAGAGGAGGAGGGGAGTCTGTTATGCTCTACTGTTGATTTCATAACTTACAGAGCTAGTGCTTTTCTTTCCAAAGTTGTGTGTTACTTATCTGGATAAAAAAAAAAAAAGTTTTAAGGGGTGCTGTTATCAGTAGTCTTCTGCATTGTGACTTACAACCTGAAAGAAAATGTATCGCCGTGTATATCAGTTAGCAAATGTAACACATGCCATATTTAGATGATTGAATTTAATATGGTTGCAGACAGATAGAAAACAATAAATGTGGCAGGACAGCATTTTAAATGCTACAGTCTGTTCACAGCTGGGATTGAAATCTCTGTCTGGGTTCAAGGGTCTCAATTTCTTTCTGCACCTTTAGTTTTCTTCTTCAGATGAGTTTTTTCTATGTCAGGGCCAAAGACATCTGTTGAAGGAAGTCAAAGGTGTATTCTGTGGCTGAAAAGAAAAAATGGGTTTTTTTTGAGAAGAAGAATATTTACCTACTCTGTCATAGCCAATAACAGATTTTTTTGTTACTTGCAAGAAACAAAATGCATTTTATAGACTAGGACTCTTCAGAATGGAACATGAACAGCAATGTGTGTGAAAGGAGGCTCTCCACTGTGGAGGGCAAGGCACAAATTAAAAAAAAAGTAATCTTCTTTATAATTCTGTTTTGGTGTATTTGATTAATTAGAAGAAACCTCCTCCCTTTCTTCTCTCAAATTGTTATGTCAAGGGAACGTGATATTAATTGAAAATTCTTCTTTCCCCTCAGGTATCCAAATGTTCATATGGCAGGATTAATCCTTCCTGTTAATTTGACTACTAATAAAAAATTACCATTTTTATTTATTGCTCCATTTAATAATTAATTTCCCCCATCTCCTGTTTGACAACACTGGACTACACTGAGATGGTAATCATAAATATTAAAGGCTGATGGATTTCTGCCAATTTATGCCAAAGTAAAATTTGCCATGTGCACAAGCACTATCCCATTTTTGCTGGAAATGCTACTACCCTATGTAAACAGTGAAAAGTAGGACATGTTTTCTGGGTTCACAAAAAAAATTACTGAAATCAGTGCTGAAAATCAACCCAAATGGAGTTCAGCACAGAAATAATGTACCCTACCAATTTTTTCACGGACTCAAAGAACAAGTTAGATGCCTATTTTATCTCTGAAAAACCTTCTTCTCAGTGCTAATTGCAAAGAGGTTCATCTCTGCTGAAAGAAAATTAGGTCAGTTGAACTGAGAACAATATTATCTGCTCCAGGGAAAATGTAAGCTTATGGCTTTATGGACAGATACAGGCTATATGTATAGATACATATTTCCCTCCATATCTATAGAGTTATACAAAAACAGAGACTTATATTTGTATATATGCTCATAACCAAAGTTAAATGTACTTACTTCCAAAATGACACAAGGTCCTTATTTTTCACTTTGTATATCTGGTGTAGGCTGTAAATGATGGGAAAACATTATTTCAGTTAATAGTAGATGTTGCTTTTGAATTTGATGTTACTTGCAAATCCAAATGGCATTTGACTTTGCTGAAAGGCAAATAAACTACAATAGCAGGGCAGTTTTTTTACTAGTAACACAGTGTAAACACATGTAAATGATGTAGGTGACACCAACATTAAAAAAAAATCTGAAAATGAAGACCAAACTGATATTCTTCTTCATTTACTCGAAAGTATAAAGTTAATTAATCTTGGATGAATATAGCTCTTAGTAAATAACCTCTTCACAAAGATTTTTCATTTTGAATAACTAATTTAAATAGGAATCAAAATCAGAGACCAAAAGAAAATAACTTATGACTGACTGCAGTCTGGATTGGTAGCAATACCAGAGATGGAATATTATTTTTGGTTGTGCTTTGAATTTCAGAAAATGGAGAGATTCTATATTCAAATCTCATGCTCTTTTTTTCCAGATAGTAACTTACCTTTTCCTTACACACTCCCCCTGCCAAAAAAAGAAGAAAAAACCAAGAAAATGGTAGAGGACTGAGAAGGAATTTACTTTCTACACAGAAGAAAATGTAAGACTGAACAGGAATTCTATTGGAGATTCTGAATATGTTGTTAACATACTAATCTTAAATAATAACTTCTTAATGTACATTTTGGTTGAATTAATGTCGTAATTATTTTAGGGGAAAATCACTTTTACTCTGTAAAGATTAATCTCCTATACTTAAAATTTCTGTGCATTTACCTATAGTTTGTGAATGAATTATGCTAAGCTTTACTAAGTGTTATAGTATGCAAGTATTGAACCAGTTGTGCAGTGAGAGGTACCTAAGCCGAAGTATGCATTCAGAAATCATCAACTTTGGCATAGAGTGTTATTACTGAACTAGCCTTTGGAATTCTTCCAGTTTCTTCAAAGTCAAAGTCAATTCTCCTAACTTCTGAAGCAAGTCTGAATTTACAAAATATTACACAATTTCAAAAGAAAGCTTTCCCTTCAATTGTATGTGCTCAGTGGAGCAGTACAGGTTTCCTATCCATTTATTCTAGCTCAATAAAAAACCAGAAGCAGAGTATCTTTCCAAGGCAGTATATCTGATCAACCCACTTAGGGGTTGATTCTATGAATTTCACTGCAAAATCGTCTGTGTATATTTTTATAAAATATTTACCAAGAATTAGAAATGAAGCCTCATTGATTCAAAAGCAGTAGGAAAGGCAGGTAGAAGAATGTGACATGGCATGTCAGATGCTAATCTTTAATATTAAGCTGACAGAAAAGTATCAAAACATTCTGCTATCTCACATGAAGGTACAGAGATTTGTTTAATAAGCAAATACTTCTAAGGATCTGATAATATCACTACTTACACGCCATGGTTTGAAAACACAATCCCATCATCCACCACTCTTGCCGGCACCTCAGGGAATATTTGTTTGCTGCATACAATAAAAGAATGAGATAAGAAACTATGCAATTTTAACAAATAACAAAAAAAGATTCTTCCAGTATTGAGGGGCAAATGTACCAGGATGTTGGGTAATACCTTTAAATTCATCCTTATTTAACTGTGGATATATGAGAGCTATTTGTGTTGTTAAGTGGTAACAAATGTTTTAAGGGAGCTGTATGGATAACTCCGACTAAAACTGACATAATTTTGCACCTCAAATTGGACAGCAGATGAACGAAAGAAAACCTGGGTAGCAAGTAATACTGATGAAGAACAAACCAGTTTATGAGTGCAGTAATAAAAGGTATCACAGAATTACAGAGTCACAGAATCACAGAATAAGCTGAATTGGAAGGGACCCTCAAGGATCATTAGTCCAACTCCTAGCCCTGCACAGCACAATCTCCAAGAATCACACCCTGTTCCCAAGAGTATTGTCCAAACACTTGAACTCTGTCAGGTTTGGTGCAGTGACTACTCCCCTGGAGAGCCTGTTCCAGTGCTCAGCCACCCTCTGGGTGAAGAAACTTTTTCTAAAGTTTCTAATATCCAACCCTAAACCTCCCCTGACACAGCTTCAGGCCATTCCCTCAGGTCCTGTTACTGATCACCAGAGAGAGGAGATCAGTGTCTGGTCCTCCTCTTCCCCTCACGAGGAAGTTTCAGACTGCAATGAGGACTCCCTTCAGTCTCTTCTTCTCCAGGCTGAGCAGACCAAGTGACCTCAGCCACTTCTCATACGCCTTCCCCTCAAGGCCCTTCAACATCTTTGTTGCTTCCTTTGGACTGTCACTAGAAGTTTAATATCTTTCTTATATTGCAGTGCCCAAAACTGCCCACAATACTCAACGTGAGGCCACCCCAGTGCAGAGCAGAGCGGGACAATGCCCTCCCTTGTGAGGCTGGCAATGCTGTGCCTGATGCCCCCCAGGACAGGGCTGGCCCTGCTGGCTGCCAGAGCACTGCTGACTCATGTTCAACTTGCCAGGACCTCCAGTTCCCTTTCTGCAGAGCTGCTCTCCAGCCTCTTATTTCCCAGTCTGTCTACACATCCAGGGTTGCCCCATCTCAGGTGCAGAATCCAATACTTCTCTTGTTAAACTTCATATTGTTGGTGTTTTCCCAGTGCTCTGATTTGTTGAGGTCTCTCTGCAGGTCCTCCCTGCCCTTGAGGGAGTCAACAGCTCCTCTCAATTTTGCATTTTCTGTATTTTCATACTACCCTTTCCAGTCCTCCATCCAAGTTGTTGATGAAGATGTTGAAGAACACAGGGCTGAGAATGGAGCCTTGTGCAACCCCACTAGTGACAGGTCACCAGTCTGATGTGACCCCATTCACTGTAACCCTTTGTTCCCAACCCATGAGCCAGTTGCTCACCTATCACATGCTGTGTTTATCTAGCTTTGTGCTGGATGTTTTGTTCAGAAGGATCCTGTGAGTGACAGTATGGAAAGCTTAACTGAAATCCAAAAAGATTACATCAACAGACTTCCTTTGATCAACTAGGTGGGTTACCTGGTCATAAAACGAAATCAGGTTTGCTAAAACAGGACTTCCCTCTCACAAATCTATGCTGGCTGTGACCAATGACTGTGTTGTCTTTCAGGTGCTCTTTAATACCTCCCAGAATAACCTTCTCAAAGGAAAGAGAGGTAAACTTCAGTAATTTCAGTGTTTCCCACTCTCACACTGTTGTAGAATATAAGAAATGCATTTATAAGAAGGCAAAAATAAAATACTCCATATGGCTGAATATATTTAATGTTTAAATCTAGACTTGGAAGATTACACAGCATTTTTCTTTTGCATCATTTCAGAAATTTGAGTAGGGAACACACTGAAACAAACCAGAATTTACTGGAATTTACTAGAAGCTGAATACAAGCTTTTCTGATTTCCCCTCCAGGGAAAGATTTGCATGTCCCAAATGTATTGCTGCAGAACTGAGCTGCAGATGTCCTATACTCCAGAGGGAAGGAGAACCACATTAATGTTCTGTTGGAACCCTGAGTTCAGGGAATTTCAGTCTTTCAGTGCTGACAGGCAATGATCCTCAAAAGCACACCGCATTTGACCTGAGGCCTTGGGAAAGGCTTCCCAAATTATGTAACAGCACTGAGATTGTTGCTGTATAATAAAAGTTATATCACTTTAATATGTAGAGATGTAGAAATTTTAGGTTTCTGGGATATATGAAACAAGATGGAGGATTTTGGTGTACGTTAGTTCTTCTTCTTTCCTCCTTCTTCATCACAAATGTGGGTGTTTTGGTATTGCTTCAAAAAATGTGCAGTGCAGAACACGAATGTTTAGTTACTGGATTATAAGTAAAAATAAATTAGTTGGCATTCCATAATTGGATAGATTGGACTTTAAAAGACCTTGAAAGGTAGCACTCAGGGGCCATTTTCCCCTTGTTAACTTAGAGGCACATTCTGTGCAGCTGCACTATAGATAAGATATAATAAACTCTGAGTCTGAAGAACAACTCTGCGTCTCCTGCATTTCTATCCGAACTATGAGTAAAAGACCTCATGAAACAGAGGCAAAGAAGAAAAGAGACAGGGAAAATTAATAGTGTTCCTCTACTTCTTTCTTAATTAAAATGTAATGCTTTCCATGAAAATTAAATAGTTTCAAAGGAAAGCATTCCCTGTCTATAATATTCTAGCTCCCACAAGGCTAGACACCCTTTTAGCTTATCTTGATAACTGATTAATTTAACCTACAAAACAGAATGAGATAAATCATACAGGTTCATATATACTGGTTACATACACAATGCTTAAATAGGAGCTTTCTGTCCAATAGTAGAAGCTAATCAGTTCCAAGTTAAAGGCAAACAAATATTTAAATGATTACAAACACATGATATAAAAGATATATTTATTATATTACATGTTTATGTATGTGTATGTATGGTGCTCATTTACGTAATTTCAACTAATTTCTGTCAAATACTTAACATTTTCTGGGTATACAAAGGCTTAGATTTTAGAGTATTTTAAAGTTATTTTTACATTTAAAGATGGACATATTTAGTGTAAGCCCAAAAGGAAGTGTGTGCTCTTACCTTTGGGTAGGTTGCAGAAAAGAAAAGAGGAAAGGAGAGGAGAGGAGAACATATATAAATTGGACAAGACTTACAATGACCATTTAGTCCAACTGCCTGACCCTTAGGGCTGAACAAAATTTTAAGCACATTATTAGGGACATTATCCAAACGTCTCTTAAACACTGACAGGCTTGGTGCATCAATCCTAGAAAGTCTGTTCCTCTGTATAACCTACCTCTCAGTAAAGAAATGCTGCCTAATATCCATGGAAAGGACTTCTATGATGGGTAATGGAAACAATAGCAATATTACAGCTGGTGTGGTCTGTGCCTACACCATCTGTCTTCTACAGCAAAACTCTCTGAATTTCTTCCAGAGAAAATAATAAAAGAAAGAATATTTTCTTAGTAAGTAATTAAAAAAAACCAAACCAACTAAAAATTTGGATTCATGTAAATGAGAAATTAAGACTTTTAAATTTTTTTCTTACCACATTTTCCAAGGGAATTTATAAAAAAATAAATTAAATTATTTTATCTTTTTGGTTTGGTCACAACAAGCAAAATACCTACACACAATGAACTTGAATTTTTTTTTTCAAATGGGAAAGGAATCATGCTAGAGTCAGTGTTTAGTTTTCCTAACAAGGAAAACCTGTCCATTTGACTGGATGAGACCTAGTAGTTCTGAAGATGCTGCAACATTTATCTTTCCCCATTAATATCCTCATCAGTACCACTGACTAAATTTCTTTTAATATTTTATTATTACAAGGCTGCTGTACAATAGACTTTGTTGACTCCAGCTTGTGACTTTATTTCTTTTTTTAATTATTCCCTGAGTTTTCAATTTTATTATGATTACAAAGCCTGAAGTGAAATCTAGCAAAAATAGGCAACTGTTTGTTATACTAAAGAACTTTCACAAACAGGGTCATGAAATCAGATGCAGAGGAATTACACAGGATTTCCATGGATCTACATTGGTCACTGGGATTTCATCAGGAATTTATATAAATGTATGCATTTGTATGAACTTTTCTATAATTTTTCACTAAAAATATGTACGCATTTTTAGTTGATTTCAGTGTTGTGGAAGAAGTTTATATGAACCAAGCAGTATCTCATGCGTAACCTTTTTCCTAAACAACTCTCAACACAGCTGGTTATATGACATTTCATAATGTCACAGAAGTCAATTGTTCTTTTTTAAAAATGATAATCAGGATGACTTTTAATCTCAGCTCCTTTCATACATTCACCCATTTTACATTATTTCCATCTGCTGTTATGGTCCATTTTCCATTCTAAGGCAATATGGTAATATTTCTCAGTGATGTTGCCAGAGTGTTAGTAAAGAGCTTGCACTGTAGTTTAATTTGGGTTTCCTGCTGTTTTTCTTGCATTCTTACTCATGCAAAGGTCCTGCTAGTGAGAAGTTTGAATGCCTGATGAATGGAAATTAGACCTTTTGTCTGTGTGTAATGAGTGGAATTTGAGCACTGAGTAACAGCTCCAGCATGCTGGCTGTGGTTTCTTTGTTACTAGTTTGTAGTTTTATATTTACAGATATTTTGTGGGGCTTGCTCTTTTCCTGATAACATTGCATAAAGTGGAACACATTGGGTAGTTTGGGAATGAACAAAAAGGGAAACAATCATTTCTTATTCTTCATGCTTTCCATAATGAATGTACTGGGGATTATATGGAGATTACTTCTAAAAAAAGTCTCATAAATAACTGAAGCAAGACAGCAACACTGTGCATTAAGTTGCTGAGTCTCCTATGGAATCAGGTCTTTGAAGTAAAGAAAAAAAAATCCAGACCTTCAACAAATTCATCGTACTCATAATAACATCTAATAGCAACAAAAAAAAGAATTCAAGGTCAGGTTGGATGGGGCTCTGCGCAACATAGTCTAGTGGAAGATGTCCCTGCCCATGGCAGGGGGATTGGAACTAGATGATATCTAAGGTCCTTTCCAATCCAAATCACTCTATGATTCTATGAAATGGAGTACCTTTGTTGTGTAGACAGGCTCCTGAAAGTCAAAACAATTACTAGAACACAGAAAAGAAAGCTGTACTGTAAATAAAAACAGCCAAAATAAGAATAGAGTAGAAAGCTGTATATGGATTATGCAAAAAAACGAATGATGTTAAAGTATCAAGAGGTATCTACAGTTCAAGTTTCAAGAAAATTTTAGGCAGAACTATGCACACTATTGTGGCCCACAAATATAGATGGAGGGAAAGGACCCAGTTTTCCGTGGGAAGAATGACTTATGAAGAACTTATGTGAGAAGGAAACCAGTCATTATAAACTGGCCACAGTAGAGATTGCCTGGAGATCAGGATAATGCTAACTATTTTTAATTGTTGCATGAAATTTTTATTTGGAATAGCAAGAGTACCTTGGTTCACAAGTTCCATCTAAAGTCACATTCCTTCTCAGTTTGTTGACTAACAAAACCACGATGAAACTGCAGAAACTAGAATAGTGCACTAAGGTTACACTTTTTTCATTTTCTTAAGGAAGGGTTTGTTATAATAGCAGTTTGAGCTTGTTTTAGACATCACTGAAATGTCACAGTGTAATTGAAAAGAGTTCTAAAACATTAAAATGCTCAAGTTTTAGGGTAGTGGAATCCCTGGAGAGGCAGAAAACAGATTTCAAAAAGAAAGAGCTGTGAGAAGGCACTGTTGAGCTACTTCAGGTACAGAAATCTAAGATGTTAAGCATATCTGGAGTGCAGCTTAATAAGTAGGTGTCTAAATATTGCAGGAGGACAGCATTTCGTTTTACAATCCAGGATGTAAACTTGATTTTTTACCACCTAAATAGACCTCACACTGCTATCAGTTAATTGAACTACCACACAAGCAGAGACAGGAAATGAAATGTTCATTGCTCTAATCCAAGTTGATAGGACTTGATGTTTAAGGGAAAGTTAAATAAAGAATACAGAAAGAATGGGCTGTAACATTTATATTTTAGATATACAAAAAGATGTATTAGAGTAATGTTATTTTTCCTTGTCATTATATCTGGATTAATTTTTTTAAGTCAATTGATTAGATTTACTGCCCTAAAAAAATTTTTAAAAATATAGAATTTATCAAAATGTTGTTGAAACCTGAGCAAAAATTTAAGATAATCAAGGTCTAACTATGTTGTTAATATTCTTTTGTGTCTAGTGGAAATTTCATACATAAATATTACTATGATAGCAGAAAGAATTAGAATAATGATTTCTATTGAGCTATATATTGATTATTAAAAATTGTTTAGGCCTGATTCTTTTTAAGTCTTCAGATTTTCTTGCTTATCATTATGCTGGTATAAATTTTGAGTTAGTAATGATGTGTGTTAAGTCAGCAATTTTAACCATGAAGCATAATCTACATCCTAAATCTTCAGATGATATACTGTAGCTTGCTAATATCTTAAATTAAGCATTGCACATATACTCGTATAACATATAATTTTGTGGAATTACCAGTGGTATAGCTTCTGCTGTATAGTGCCCTTATGGTGCCTCATTTGCAGAGGTATCTATTAATGCATATTTCAATTGGTTTTTAAATTTCACTTAGTTGTAAACTCGAGGCCTGTGAATGCCAGTGCCATATCAAATTCCTTTCAGGTTTGAGTCCAGTCTTTTTGAACATGTGTCGTTCAAATGCTTTTAAATCAGCACCCTGTTGTACTTCAGTACGTGGACCTGTTGAGATAAATATCTTCAGAGCAGGAAATATGAATGGGAAATTATTCCACGCAAGATTGCCAGCTACAGTTTTCAGGGTAGATGCCAGAAGAGTGGTGTTTTAGTGGTTAAAAAAAAGAAAAAAAAAAGTGATGGATTTTTATCCAGAAAATGGTTTACCTCATTGATAATATCAATTCTTCATGTCCTTTCCCATATGGCATTGGTTTTCCCCGTATCCCATCAATGAGAAACAAAATACATTGATAGAGTCCGTAAGTGTTTGGTAAAAAGCTAAAATTGCATCATTCGTTGTGAAAAAGAGGTTTGCATAAGCCAGGAATGGTGTTAACACCAAATGAATATGCCCATTTCTTCATTCATCAGGAGCTCATAACCTCTTTTCACATTGTATTTGAAAGTTATGGCACAAAAATCTTCTCTTTAATTTATTTTATGCTCCTTGAGTCTCAGTTGCATGGACTTAAACCATTAAACCAGGTTTTTAATTTAAAAATTGTCTACAAAGAATCATCATAAGGTGGAAACATGCTCATCATTTTCAAGAGCAAAGAGAATGAAAACAAGATGCTTCAGTTCTTTCATGAAAAGAAGGCTGATAATAAAATTATACCCTTATTTATAAATGCAAATGTGATTGTCATGGTGTCACATTCTCAGTTACACATATATTGTCACCATTTGTGAGGAGCTTTTCATGTGGCAATTATACGATAAGGTTCTGTGTGATTTTTATTGCAGAAAACTAAATCAAATAATCATAACACCTTAAGAGTTTCAGACCCTCAGATCTTCAGATGTGTTAGACTACATCAAAATCTCATTAGGTAAACCCATAAAACTACAAAAGTTTGCAAAACTTAGAAAACTCCTAGGAAAAGATTAATGTTATGTGATTAAGTACTAGATACGTGATATAATATGATTATGGTATGATATGATATGGTATAATGTGTTGGTTTTGGGGGCGGGTCTAATGTAATTATCAATAAATGTATCTTCATTCACCCTAAAAGTACTATCAAAATCCTCCTTAAACAAAAGTCCCCTCATAGTTACCAATGAAGAAGAGGAATTATTTGGGGTTTGTTTTCATTTTTTCTTAGAAACAGTTAAGTGATAGAAAAAGAGGCCTTACACCATTCCCATTAACAGAAAAAAAGGAATGAAAGAATCAGGATATTATGTGATTTTAACCCCAGGCATTACTCTTTTACTGCAACCCCTTACCCTATTTTAGACTTTATGGTTGATGTTCGGAATCCTTCCTCATCCAATCTCTCTTCTTATGCTTTAGTGAAAAGATTTTAAACAGTCATTTTTGAACTGTTCCTAAAACTGATCATATTATTGAATGAGAAAGCATCTTGAAACAGAGAGATTTAAAGTTTGTTGAATAAAAAGAAGTCAAGGGAGAAATTAAGAAGAGATTCTTGAGTGAATCTTATAGCAGGCATTTTGATCAAGGACTGTGTGTCTACACAGTAAATAGTGAATGCTGCTGGCCAAAGGGTTGAAGGACTTCCTGTTCTGAGTCCTGCTAATAAAGGAAGTGACCTATGGGATTAAAAACCAAAAAAGAATTTATAGACTTTGAGAGTAAATAAAATATCTTCAGTGCATATTTTGAATTTTACATAGTAACTATCTACTGAAAAGCCAATATGCTGAACTAAGAGTTTCCTGGAGACGTTTTGTTTTGTCTCACTCCATTAGTCAATTCCCTGCTCAATGTTCAGCTTCTCCTACTGAGTCACTGATTGCCCAAGGTGTAGACAGTCTTATACAGAAATAAATTAGTTTGACTTATTTTTCCACTTGATTTTATGTCTCTTCTTTGCTGCTGAATGGTAGCAAATTAAATGATCTTTTTTAAACCTCCAACATTCATCTCCAATGTTTAGTTCTTCGTTACATTTCATACTTATGCTTCATAGTAAATGAAATAATTTAATTTCAAGAGATTATATTACTGTATAGGACAGAGATCAAAGATCTGCTTCTGAACAATTTGTAAGTAATAACATTACAAAAAAAAGTAGTTAGGAACAATTTATAAAGTTGTTCTAACTAAACAATATTTTGGGTACCCATTTTCTCATCTAAAAATTGGTTAAATAAGCAGTCAGTTAGATTATAAGGACACCTGCCCCTTCCTGCTTAACACTGAACTTCCCACAAGCAAGAAAAGAGTGATATTTAATCTTATGTATAACAATAAGCATCTTAAGCATTCTCACTTCTTCCTTTGGATTTCTTTCATTCTGTGTTTAAATAGTATTTTCTTCCCAGAGAAACAGATAAAGAAAAGTATTCATACAAATACCTGTTTGCATAGACACCATGTGTTGGAAGAAAGGTCACAGAGTTTCAAGTTCTAATGTCTGCAGTAAAGTTTAATAACAAAATAGGTCAATTCAAGCATTAGTCAAGCAGAAAGTTCTCAGTTGTGTGCAAGAAATATTATCTTTTTTAACAAGTATAAAACACAACCACTTGAAGTCAATGGCTTCAGAAAACTCTCTAAAAAGGATAAGGAAATATTTAAAGTCCTATTTAATGGTGTAAATTTATGGATGATTACTGGTTATAGTCATAGTTAAAACAAACAAAAAAGATATTTCACCAAAATCTACATTTTTAGTAAATTGCACCCAAATCTATGTAAAAAGTAAATTTTATAGGCATGATACCTCAACACCCAAATCTGATACTGTCTGTAAAATGCCATGAGAAAAGGAAAAGCCCATTTTCAGTACTCACACCAAGAACACATTTTTCCTAGCCATCTCTTTATGTAGAAGTGAATTTACACTGTTGCAGATTAATGGCAAAGCAAACTCTGAATCACCGGGGCTGGTCTCTGTTCAAGCATGTTTATTTCCACAAGGGTTTATTATTGAAAATGTAGCACTCATCTGGCTTTGTGCAGAGATGAAGCATTGGGCTGGCAAGGTGTGCTACAGGAGCATTAACAATGTGCCACAGCTAAACTATCTTTAAGTGAAAACACATACCAGGACATACTTTAGAGATTCGACCAGCAAGCATGCATTATTTTGATGACCCAGTTCTTCCTTACCCAGGATAAGAGGGCTTCATTGTATTTTGTTATACATGCAGTATAACATGGGTTTGGGGATTTTTTGGTCTTTATCCAGTTTGTTTCCTGCAATATTATAGCCATCTGACAAGCATCAGTAAAAATTGACATAACATGTTGTCAGACCCAACCTTAAGGAGCTGTTAATTATTGCTACAAAAAAAAAGCTGTCTGCCAGCTTTGCTCTCTATTGCTTATTCTACGCATTTTAAGACCTCTCAGTCTCCATTCTACACAAAATACTCCTTGGGACTTAACTGTCAGTTCTGAAGTATTTATGAAATAGTTTTGGCTGAAAAGCTCTTTTTGAAAATAGTGTGTCTTATGTGATCAACTTAATCAACCTAAGCCATAAAAAGGAATCCTATTCTTTATATACCAAGAGTAAAACTAGCAACAGGATGTTTCTTAGAAGATATCCTCCGTGGTAATTTTTACCTGAGTCACATGTAACACATTCATGTCATTAGGAAAAAAAAAAAAAAATTTGTATTTTTTCTGTGTTTGAGAAATCATACATTTGTGACTCATTCATCTTCACCCATAGACAACCCATGTTGTCTATGCCCTGACAACATAGAATTAATAGTAAACTTAGTCCTTTGAAGTTCGCAGACAACATATAATAAGAAAAATTCTCATTAATCTGGTTTTTTGAAAGAGCTGTTTCATGTATCCATTTCAGTCAGATGAGTGCTAGAACCCAATAAAGATTTTTATGGGAAAAGTGCACTTTTTTCAGCTCTTTGTCCCTTGTCGACCCTCTCTCACTTGCTCTCAAACTCCCATGGTCCAAGTCATCAAGTTCTGTGTTTCACTCGCACCAGAAATTCCACCACACTCTTAAAAATGACCCTAAAAATTAATAATTAGTGTCTTCCACAAATTAACACATTTTCTTTAAGAGTCTTCACTGTGCTAAATCACATAAATATATGTGTGTATATATAACTACAAATAAATTGCTGTTTGTTAAGCTTCCATTAAGCTTCACTTTTAAGCAAATATTATAGCTAATAGAAAAATGACTTATTTTTGCTTCCAGATCCATAGGTCGTAGCAACTAGCCTTTTGGAAATAAACAGTGTCTCATTTATCCTAAGTGAGAATCCTGCTTAAGTTTTTTTTCTCTGTGTTTTATAGCAGGTCAGATGGCAGGTTTATAGTGTCTTATAACCTTCTAAAAAAGAAAGGAATCACTCTGTGCTTTAGTCTGTGTCTCTTCTAGGATTCTTTCATAGGAAAACTGTGAAGTGGTTTCCATGAATAGAGATGAAGTTCGGAGCAGCTCAGCTGTGCCTATGCTTGTGCTGCTGGATATGAGCTCTGTGTCACAAGTATAAACCCGAGCTGATCACAACGGGGCCCAAGACTGTCCCTTTGCATTATTACTTCCCCCAAGTACTGAAGTATAATATCTCTTACCATTATACTTAACCCCCTCTGCAAACCTGCACAAGTTAAACTCATTTCAGAGTGACTGGTTAGAATCATTAGACATTTCTAAAGGGCTTTTTGTATAATAATTTATAATATTTATTGTATAATAATAATTGAGTACAAGATACTGCAAGAATTCCAAGCTTTCCCTTAATAATTAAAACATTTCTATCATTTATGATATTTACTAATTATTTGAACATGAACAAAAATAACCAGTGACACTCGGTTAACTGATTTTTATCATTTATCATCACAGAACTTACTAAATATATCTTATTCTTTTTTGACTAGAAGGAGGAGAGTGAGAGTGAGAGTGAGAGTGAGAGTGAGAGTGAGAGTGAGAGTGAGAGTGAGAGTGTGAGAGGAGTGAGTTTTACTGAATGAAAAATATTGTTATTTTTTATTCATTCTTTTCTCCAATATAATGAAAAAATGCTAGTTTAAAAATTAGAACAATTGTTCCTCCTTCCCGTTCTTCTCTTTTCTCTTTTTCAGAGGGGTAGAAATATCCTTCAGTTTGGTAGGATATATAGACTTTGCTTTTACATTTTGCTAGTTTATAAACTGTTCTTGCCACAGGTTTTGAAAGAGATTATCTTATTTGCTTGTGTCCAAGTGTAACACTGAATAAGTGTTAGAAGCTGCTCCCATCTCCAAATCCTAAGCAAAGCTGGAGGAAATTATTAAATTTGGCATGTACTCCCTGAAGGACAGGATCAATGTGATCTAGGCCAGACAAAAAGAAACTAATCCTACAGACCAAGACACAGCTCCAAAAGGGCAGGAAGGAGATGGAGAATTTCAGCATCACAGCAAAAAACTGTGATCCTTAAAATCACTTCTTTGCTGTTACATTATCTTGGAAAGAATGGAAAACTGTGCATGCTGGCAGTTTACAATGCTTGTTTTCCAGACATGGAAAGGGCCTAAGTGTGGGTAAATCCAGCTCAATTTGTCAAATCTGAGCAGTCACAATACAGCTCAGCCAACACCTCTAGTTAGGCTCCTACTTGTAACTCCACTAAGTCCTAGGAATGATAAATGTTCTTATATCTTGCTTATGGCATGTTGACAGGGTCACGTGCAAAGCTGGGGCTGCTGCTGTTGCTTCTCAGTGACAATTTTTTCTCGTGACACTCTGGAGGTTGAACGCAAAGCATGAAGCTCTTTATTTCAGAGCGCTCCCTTGTCTCAGTAGGTTCAAAGTCATATGTACCACTTTGGAGGGTGTATTAGCATGGTGAGTTTTCTGTAGGGAGGGTGCTACAAGGATGGCCTCTGTGAGAAGAGACCAGGGATACAGATACCAGAAAGAGCCAGTTTCAAGCGGCTCCGAAACAGACCCACCACTGTCTAAAGACAACCCATCGGTGATTCTGGTTGTGCCTCTGGTAACATATTTAATAATGGGAATGTGATAACATAATTAAGAATGATAACATATTCAAGAAAAGCTAGTATGCGAACACATTTTGGTGTGACTGAGGTTACTGTTCTTTAAGCAAATAAAAAGATGTTTTTATTTTTAAGCCACTAACATTATCAAAAAGCACTGTGCAGTAGCTATTTGAGAAAGGTGTGAGAAAAATGTGAGAGAAATGACTCAGCAGACACCAAGACAAGTGAAGAAGGAAGGGGAGGAGGTGGCTCCAGGTGCCATTGCAGCTTATGGAGAAGATCATGTGAAGTAGGTTGAAGCAGCCTGTGAAGGACCATTGTGGAAGACATCCATGCCACAGCTTGCAGAGGATCTAGAGAAGCTTTGTGTGCCCTGAGGAAAACTGCAGTCTGTGGAGATCCCATGCAGGAGCAGACTCCTAGTAAGAGCTGTGGACCAAGGAGATAAACCCGTACAGGAACAGGTTTTTCTGGAAGGACCTGTGACCCACAGGTGACCAACACTGGAAAACTGCAACATGGACCTTTCCTGCTGGACTGTACTCCATGGAAAGTACCCATGCTAGAGAAGTTTGTGGGACTGTATCCTGTGGGAGGGACAGATGACTAGTGCTTTTGGGTCTATGTGATAATTCTTCACAGGTGTTAGTCAGATCATCTATTTTTATTCTTAAAATGCAAAGTAGTATACTAAGGATTTTTATGTGATTGAGTTTAGTTTTCTTTAAGAAAATAAAAATACCGTTAGTATTTTTAAGCTACTAACACTGTTGAAGAATTCCAGAGTCCATCTTCTGGCCAAAACTAAACCAAAATTAGAAAATACTATGACAGCTAGATATGTACAATTCCCCAATACATTCTTCAGGTAAATGAACACTTTTAGACATGATATGCCTAGAATAATAAAAATTATTATAATATTATGATGGCTTTTGTTCTATAGACCTTTATCTACAGACCAGTCATTTCCCCTTTTTGAATTCAGGTCTACTTGATGGGTTCAGATCTATCAAACTGGAAGATTTTCTTGATTTCTCTGTCATGTATTAGCTTCAAATTTTAATGTCTGCTCCTTGTCACAGAAGTTATCAGTATTTAATAAACTTGATAAGGATGTCATTACAGTGCAGATAAATTCCAACCGGAGTAAATACCAAAAGTGCACAAAAATATAAATGAAAGCATATGCAAATCTGGGCAAATAATAATGCAAATCTGTTCTCCATGTTTGAAAATGTATGTACTGTAACAGGAAGTATTTAATGTCCAAGGTTTCTCACATGCAATATCAGGAAAACTCAACACCTCTTTAGTGGTGGGACTTCTCATACTTTTTTCTTCCTGGCATTACTTAGAAGCTCTTCAAGGGTTTGGTTTTTCGTTACCTGAAGTAGTGATTCTGATGTCATGTCAGCTGTTATAGAAAGACTCTAACATAAACAAAAGATTATGATTTAAAGAGGAGATAGAATCAAATCAGCTCCTTATCTGTTTCGTGATTGTGCAAATGTCCTTGAGCAAACTTCTGAAAGTTTTCTTTCAAAAAAGTCTACTGGAGTATTCAGTGGGCTTTCTTTTATCTAAGGGATTTAATTGTATGTCAGCAGAGTTGTTTGGAAGCATTTTGGTGCCTGTATAAAGATTTTTATCTAACCACTTTTAATGACTTTTTAAAAGATTAAAATGATACAGGTTTTAAGAAAGAGTGTAGCATCAGGTTGAAAATGTCATCTTTGCTTTCACACTTGATGAAACCTAACAACACTGTACTAATCAATAAATTTTACACGAATTTCCTCAGTGGCAGTATGTTCTTGTTATTGCAGGCACACGGTGCAAGTCTATGTGTGAAAGCTCTGTGAGAAGAGGTGCTTGCTTAACTTATGAAGCGTGAGTATCACGGCAGCACTATCATAAGCACATTGTCAGCACTTATTTTAAAAGCATCAGCTGGCAACTTTAATTAATTTGGTTTGGACTACAAGGATTGACTAAATGTGATATACATGTTATTTTAAGAACACTTACTTTCTGAATTTTGATATTGTGCTGCAAAATTGGCTACTGTTTCACACTGGGACTGGAAAGAAGAGTTTAATGACTAAGTGACTGCCTTCTGTTTTTTGGAAGAACCTGCTTGTACAGACTCCCTTCAGCAAGAGGCATAAATCTGAACACTTAATCTTATTTTAAAAACATAAAACTTCAGCAGGAAGAGCATAATAATGGATCCATGGAAAAACTGCTAAATGACCATTTTTTATATTAAATATATATTCATAAGTCCTTCTTAACATGATTTTTTTGTTCTGCTCAAATACTGGTTTTACCTCTTTTGTAATATTTGTGGGTCTCGCCATCCCAAGAATTTGCCTTGGGCAAGGCCTTATTCCCAGTGGCATTGCTGTAGCTCTATTTGGGCCAAAATTAAATCACTTTCAGCTTTACTTTCTTCCTATTATGAACAAAGCTTTTCTGAATTAGCAGGAAAAACCCCAACACTTAAGTGAATATAATGAATGTGAAAGATTAGGAAGAAAATTTGCCATCCAAGAACAGTATAAATTGTTGGACAATTTTCTCTACACAGAGAAGTGGTTAATATTCTGAGCCTAAGTGCTGCAACTGAATTTGACAATAAACATTCCTTAACAATTTAACAATTGCCAGAACAGGATACCCAAACAGTTTTCTTATTGGTTGCTCTTATTTTCATCAACAGTTATGTCCTAAAAATGTACTCTGGGTTGAATAAGAGCTTGTGAGATGAGAAAGCTTTTATCTTACAGTATTGTGCTGACCTTTTTGTTGGGACACACCAGGTAAACTGATTAGAGTCTCTCAGCACCAAGAGCAGGAAAGGGAAAGAAAAATTATTATAAAAATTTCAATCTATGATGTTGGAAGAGTGTCAAGGGAAAGACAAAAAGTACTATGTTCTTGTCATCCACTATTCTTAGGATTTAGGTCTAGAAGGGAAAATATCAAATAGAACAGTGCATACTAGAGTTATAGTGCAGTGTCTATCTAGTTTCTCCATCCCCTTTGTTTACATTTTAATATATTGAATTAGTATTGGATGGCAGAAAACTGTACGGTTTGAGATTTGATATCAAATATTGAATTTTATTTACATGTGAATTTCATCCAGCTGTTGGATGAGTAGTTTGCATCAGTTTTAAAATGCCTCATTCATTTCACCTTGTGCAGGTTAGGAATAGTTTTTTGGGATTTCTGCATGTTTTACTTAGCTAGCATTAGCATCAGCTGGTAAAAATATTAATACCACACTCTGCATACTTCTATTTTCACATGAAGCCCAAGAAAATGCATGAAGACCATAAAGCTGATCTGAAGACTGCTACAATAAGGGAAATGTGCCTTTGTTTGAAAAGTTTTAAAAGGAAATTAGCATTTTTTCTTTCATGCTTTCCCTTTCACAATATGCCCAGCATACCTAGACACCATAGAGAAGTATATTACGGTTTTTAACAGCATTGAGGAAGAATTTATACATACAAAATGGAGTTATGTATATATATATATGTAGTTCACACAGCCCATATTTTTCCTGTTTGCAAGAAACCTAGTTACCTTTTCAGCAGATTTTTGTAGTAAAACAGCTGCTATTAAATAAATAGATATAGGTTTCAAAAATAGAACCATTTAAATTTACTTCTCAAAGAAGAAAATACTGTTGCTGAAGGGAGTGTATAGCTCTGCCAAAAGGACAGCTTTCTCTTTGGAAGCAGATCATCTGATACTGAGCTCCTGGGAATGTTCCAGGTTGAAAAACTTAATCTCTGATAACTGAAAAAAAATTGTAATCATGAAACAGAGTCATCTTACACACTGATGTTGAATCTTTAGAAATCTTGAGACTGAAGTTCTGAAATAGGGTTTCTCAGAAGCATGCACAAATGACTGGTTTGTGTAAGTTATTCTCTCCAGATTTTTCATGCCAGCCCTTAGCTACTCTGTTCTGTCTCCTTCAGGGGCAGGTCCAAGACTGCCCTGTTAGTAGGCATGTGAAAAGGTAATTTTTTGCCTGACTATAACCTGTTCTCATTCTTCTCATTGTCAAAGGCTTTTTAAATAATTGGACAACCATCACTACATGCACTATGCACTTATTCAGGCTCCTCTTTGCACACATATATTGTCAGCCAAAGCAATGCTAGAAAGCCTGCACATGACTGAAGAAATCTGTCTGCTGCACTTGAATATTAACTGAACAGGAGCCAAGCTCAAACTCAAATTCCACAGAAAGGAAAGGTATTCAATAAAGGCAACAAAATATACTTTACCAAAGTTTTGCATTCTGTGACATTTTCTGTAAATAGAGTAATTTTGGTTCTCAGACGTGGGGGGCCTGGCTGAGTTAATACCTTGTGAAGTTTCATCTTCCCTCCATCTTATAGCTCACCTCAGATGGTTATGCTTCATATATCATTGTGTTCTTCATTAAGACAAACTCTAGAAAGGATTGTGTTTTCAGATATTCACTCCAAAACCCCTGCAAAATCAAATCTTTGCTGTGAAATGGTTCTAAAGGAGAGAAAGGGTTATATACTGTCTGCAAGGTTTTGAGGAGGCTTGAGCAAGAGCTTATATTTTTGGGAAATGTATTTATAAAATCAAGGCCCTTGTAATCCTTAAGTCATATTGACTCTGTTCTGTTGCTTTCTGTATGTCAGCTTTTTTTTGTTGTTGTTGTTCATCTATATGTTTAATTGCAGATTGTCTATTTTGGAAAAAAAAAGTCAAAGACTAATTTCTTCTCAGCATTTCTGTTTCCTTCATTTGTAATAAAGGGCTTCTTTTCACTCGGGCCTGAGGATACTTAGTGAAAGTACTTCTGGTAACATTCTCTCTCTGTCCATCTGAGTGGCAAGAAGATTGTCATCCAAACATTTGGATATAAGTGGCAGCTGTGCATCACTCAGCTGATGCATCCCATCAGTCTATCAGAATATGGCATTTGGCAACCAGAATTTCCAGGTATATTCACAGCAGTAACAACTTCTCTCTGTTATTCCAAACAGATATGAGGGCTTACCTGAAGGCACAGAAAATTCCTCTGTTATCAAGAAACTTGACATAGCAAGGACATAAAAGCTGAGATAGTGAAGATTTTTTTCTCTCTCAATCACAAGCTGAGCAACTGGCTTATGCCCTGGTCCCCTGACAAAGTGCCTCTGGCTATGATAGTATTTCTGCTACATCGTCTCAAGGATCTCTGTGACACTGCTATGTAATAACCACTGCAAACAGATATTAACCTTCCCCATATTTTTAAAACTGGTAGACCAAAACATTCTATCTGAGACTCCTACTGATTCTAATCGAAGTCAGGGCTTTTTTTAGAGTTTTGCTTCTAAAAGGTGACCGAAATTTGGAGCATTCTGTTTTTAAGAGGCAAGATGCCAAGACATTCTGATCAGCAAAGGTCAATTTTAAATTGTCATTATTAATTATTATTATTGTTATTGTTATTGTTATTGCTATTGCTATTGTTATTATTATTTAACATTATTAAACTTACAGCAAAAATAAGTAACTTTTTTTCTAATTATGCTTGAGATAGTGTCTAAATTATACATCACCAGATGTGTACTTTGTCACACAAATAATCAAGAAAAATACAATGATGTTAAACTTAGACATATACATATTTAACCAGTGAGAATAACTAATTTTCATTTTGAGTTCTGAGTATATTAGGAATAGGACCAGTATTACAGGTGGACAGGCACCTCATATTTCAATATGATTTAATTTCTGAAGAATACTAAGTGAGTACCTTCCTAATTCAGTGCACTTGCCAGTAAAAATACTCATCTATTTAATTTAATTGACTTGTCAGCAGAAATATGTCAAATCATCAATATATGTGAGACACCCCCATATTTAGGTAATTTTGCTGATTGGTCCAACACTTTATGCTAATGAATACACAGGTAAATCAAACTGTAATACGACATGAATGTGCATATACCTTTTGCTAACTCTCCAGGTACACTTTAGGCTTCATTAGAAATGATTATTTTGTGCATCTCAAAAATAGTTTCATTTTATAAGGAAACACAGAAATGGAATCAATTTGTAAATTAACCAAGGAAGCTTCAGAATTTGGCACATACTGATGAATAGTAAAAAAACCCCCGTATAACTATACAAGTGATTGTGCTGTTCTAGGATCAGATTCTCACTACTGAATATACTGGACACTCCTAAAAACAAGAGCTAGAAAACGAGTAAAAGATGTAGTTCTTCTGAAATCAAATAGCCTTTCAGATCTCTGAAAGTATTTGCAATGGTTTATTGTAACGTAACTGCTGTGTGCTCTGATTATACAGCCCATATCATATATTTAGTTCTTAACAAGTTCTGCTGATGAGTAATGTTCAATATGCAAAATTTATTTTTCATTCCACCATTTATATGATTCAATATGGTATGAAAAAAGTAGTTACATTCCTGTTCCTATCATACAAACGAAAATACTAACTCCTCTATATTAAAAGTAACAAAATATAGAATTTCTTGTTGTGTTACCTCTCAACAAGAAAAAAAGGTAATAATTTATAAATAAGTTCCAAAACAATGAAAGCTGACAGATATTTTTCAATCCAAATCTCTAGAAATTTCAGAGTTTACCAAACTGCATTAGTTAATGGGAGGTAGAATACGGTTTAGAGCTTTGTCTACAGGCCCCTTAGCCATACACTTGCTGTTTAAAGGATTGCAGGGGCTTGGCACTAGACAAGAAAGAACAGTATTTCTCCACTTCACTATGAACAAAATTAGGTGCAGAAATGGTGCATAATGGAACTATTTTGTAGCATAGCTAAAATGTGTTGTTGGGTTTTCGTTTTTAATTTGGACATGGCTGAAGTGAATAAAAACAATAATTGCTTATTACTCTACTCAGGGCTTAAGATTGTCATATTGAAAACATTTCAAAATTTTTGTTTTGTGCAGGTAATAGTACAATTACTTCTGCTGTTAGGGCTGGTGAAAAAGCAGCAGACAGTCCTTACCTCCAGCAACTTAGCAGAAATATGTGACTCATTCAGAGTTAAGAGAGGCTTCTCTAAGGTACTTCACTGGCCTGGCAGGTACCACAACTGCAGCAGTCTGTCCAGATAATAATTGTGTTCTCCATTATAGACTAGAGTAGAAACCTGGAGACACAGTTTATTTCCTTGTTACTATGACTTTGGTAATGCCAGGTTGGTTCTTTCCCTATATCAGTTTTCTACATAGTGTATTTCCAAAGGTGGGCCATTAAGACAATATACCAGTATAGAGAAGACATCTATCATAGTGACCATGAGAAACAAATTTAGCTAGAAAACCCCAAGGTAAAACTATTTGCTTGCACTAATATCTTTGGATCTCAATTAAAGTGATAAAACTTACATTAGTCTCTCTAATTTCCACTAAATTCAAAAATTTATGCATGTGAAATGAAATATCAATTAATAGTGTTTACAAAATAACTTGATGTAGAATTCTTGGTTTAATTTATCACATGCATTTTCACCATGTGATGTTGTGACTGTAGGAGGAAAAGCCAAAGTGCTTCCCCAAAGTGATTTCTGGCACAATACCCTTTCATTTTGGAAACAAAAATTAGGCTTCATTCTTGATGTAAAAACTCAGTCTAACACAATGGCTGGACATGCCCATCACTGGGATAATTATATTTATTTTTGTCACAATGAGTGCTAAAAAATGGGAAATGTAGCATTCATCATTATGGATTTGTTTTATTAAATAAAAAAGAAATTATTATTGGTATTTCTTTTTAGAATGAAAAATAACAAGAAACTTTAATGCTGTTTCCAGACTTGTGGAGAGGGTCTCGGAGGACACCTTAGGGGTACAGTTTTCACACAGCAAATTCAAGAGCCAAATGATGGTTTGGCAGCTGACCTTCTCCATGAGAAGCAGGAAATGAATGTATCAACCTTGCAGCTGCTTGGCACAGGTCAGTTGGCCTTTTTTCCTCCTTCAGAAAGGATTTTCAGCCTTCCAAATCCCTCTCTATCCATGCTAGCACCTCCTCCTGTGTCTGAACAGTTCCCCACACAGCAGCTCTGCCCTGGAGGAAGAGAATCAATGTGTGCTGGGGCAGGTGCCCAAGCACCCACCTGGCAGGAAGCAGGTGGGCTCTTGGATGTGGACATGAAGTGGCTCGTGCAGAACAGATCTGTTGTCCCTGTATTCTCATAGATCTCTCTGTTACCTATTGATGTCTCTTTCAACTTAGAGGCACTGTCTTCAGAGAGAATTATTAGTAGGAAATGGAGTGAGTACCTACTGATTTATATGTATAGAGGCTTGGACTAGAGACAGCCTAGATTTTAGCAAACTTGTAAATAACTGAATGAAGACGCCAATAGCAGGGAAAGGAATGAGGTCACACTACCATTCCTTCAGGTCTCTACCATGAGGACACTCACTATTTAAAAGGATTTTATTCCCAATCCAGAAACACAGTAGTATAATGTAGTATTCCAAGACAAATTAGGCTTTCCCAGCATAGGAATACTGGCACTTGTGAACAAAGTAAAAAATTTTGTCATCACTTGAAGTCAACTGCAGGTGTCTGGCACTAAAATAAAATATTTTCCCTGTGTAGCTTAACCCATTGGCTGTCTCAACTAACAAATCAGATAAAAAATGGGGGTCATGGCCTTGGAGTGAGGCAGCAGAGCCTCACTGACTAAGCCGATTTAGACCATCTGAGGCTAGCATTCTGTGAAGCTGAAATTGTTCACTTGATTAATGGACCAACTGTCTAGCTCTTATCTCACCTGGACTGCAACCAGAGTCTCTTTTGTTGTCAAATGCCAGCATGAAGTCCACAACCATGAGTGTCAGTAATTTAACATGTAATGAGCTGAGAAACAGCACCACAATTTTTGCTACCTTGATATATGATGTAACTGCAATTCAATGCAAGGCTTGTTTTCTGAGTTTTAAATAATATAGAAACACTATTCTGAGAAGAAGGAAGTGTAAAGGCTGTGTAATCTGTTAGCAGCATCTGTGTTTGGACGACTGACAGAAAATATAGAAGCAAAACACTGTTGCTATTTCAATATCAAGTGCAACACTGATTGAATGGGTAAGGGACATAAAAGGTTCTTCAGTGGTCTACACTTTTAAATTAATGTGTGTCGGGGTCCCTCCCCCTGTGCCATGTAGTCCTGGGAGAGGGGCCCTGGGGGGGAGACACAGCGTTTCCCTGCCCCTGCTCAGCCTCGTTCCCCATTGGTTGTTTTGTGTTCCCCTGCGTGGGCAAGGACCCTCGGGTCCCGTGATTGCCTCAGTTCCTGAGCAGAGCTCTGGCCATGTGGCTGGAGAAATAAACATCTCTGAAACATCTATCAAGAATCGGTCCATATACATTCTTTTCCATGGGCCTCGCTGATTGATACGCGTGTTGCAGTTTCCCCACTGTGACATATGGTGGATAATGCAGGCAGAACAATCCCCAATCCCTAAGAACAGCGACTGATTTGTGAGTAAACTCTGGATTTCTCTTCTTGTTTTTGTTTTGCTGTTCCATCTCTAAATTATGGAGGAACCATGGGAAGACTCTTGGCTCTCAGAGCCGCATATGGACATTTATCTTAAACTTGAAAAGATTCTTGAACAATGATTTGTAAATTTTAGCTTAATTCAAGCTCAAAATGAACTGAAACACTTTCTGGCATGGTTGTTTAAGAACTTTCTCTACATTTCTTGGGATTTAATTCTTACCAAAGACTTTTGGAAGACCGTTTGGACACAATTAACTTCTGAGTCAAAATATATGCCAATGGAAGAATATTTTCATGAATATTATTTAATTACTGAGACTGTTGAACAATGTCAGCTGTGTCCTTGTGAAGTTAAAACTGCTTCAGGGACTGTGCGACCCAGGCCACGTGGACCGAGCACTCTCCGAGCAGCAGCGAGGCAATTCCCACGTGTGGGCGGAGCGACGCGAGCTGCAGTGTCAGCAGCAGAGTGAGGCACAGCAGGAGCCCGCCTGGCCCCACACAGAGTGTGGTGGAGCAAGCTCTGTGAGAAGAGTGGTGCGCAGGCGGCGGCCGGTGGCGGAGCGGAGCCGTGCCCAGCCAAAACGCGCGCTGGAGCAGGGCATGGGGGGCCGTCGCTCAGGGGCCCAGCCAAAACGTGGGTGCGGCCCCAGGCGGCAGCAGCGCAGCTGAAAGCAGAGGCAGCGCAGCTGAGAGCAGCAGCGGCGGTGTGCGGGGAGCTGAGCGGAGCGTCCCGGCCCAGCCCGCGTGACCCCAAATGTGACCCCAGGAAGAGCACACAGTCACAAGCAGCCCCGATGGCCCCGGCAGCACTGACAACCCTGGCAGTTCCAACACAGAAGTGAGCGAAAGTGAAAAAGAAAGCAAAAACTCAGAGAGACAGAAAAGAGCAACCACTTGGAAAAAGGAAAAAATCGCCATAGCTAAGGTTTTAGGAATAGTAAAATGGTATAATGTTAAAGAAAATTACAGTTTTATAACAAGATGTGACAACCAAGAAGACATATTCGTTCACAGAACTGCTATTAAAAAGAATAACCCTGAAAAATACATCCCACGCTTGGGAGATGGAGAGGTGGTGGAGTTCAAAATTATACAAGGTAGAAAAGGGTTACAAGCAGCAGAGGTCACTGGGCCTGATGGTGTTTCTGTAAAAGGCAGTATATATGCTAAAAATCGTAGTCCTGCTAGACAATATCTCCATTATAAGCGCCCCCTACAGTTTCCCTTTCCTAATCCTACCTTTCCCTTTTATCCTACATCCTATTACCCCTGGTGTATTCTCAATCCGTTTTTTCACCCACGGTTTCCCTCACAAAACCATGCCTTTGCCAATTGTTTCCCCAAAAATCCCTTTCCAATGCCGAGTGGGGGATGAAGAGGGGGAGGGAAGAAATTAACTATTGTTGTTTAGAGTTCCAACAGGTACAAATGGAAGAAACCCTCTCCTGCCTCAGTTTCCCCACAAAGCATGCTCAGGGAGTCCTGTCTCCCTTCTGTCAGCCTTAAGATGTTCCAGAGAATCTGTTTGGACATTTAAAGACTCAGGAGGGTGGCTTGTTTTGTTTTGAAACTGTTCTTATTATCTCATGTTTATCCAGTCGTTTTCAGTGTTAAGTTTTAAATCTCTTTTGTTAAAAATAAACAGGTGAAATGTCGGGGTCCCTTCCCCCCTGCCATGTAGCCCTGGGAGAGGGGCCCTGAGGGGAGACACGGGGTTTCCCTGCCCCTGGTCAGCCTCATTCCCCATTGGTTGTTTTGTGTTCCCCGGTGTGGCCAAGGACCCTCGGGTCCCGTGATTGCCTCAGTTCCTCAGCAGAGCCCCGGCCATGCGGCTGGAGAAATAAACATCTCTGAAACAGCTATCAAGAATCAGTCCATAGATATTTCTTTTCCACGGACCTCATTGAATGATACGCATGCTGCAGTTTCCCCACTGTAACAAATGTGACTAAAATTTCTATTGCAATGTATAAAGGAATTTCACACAGTTAATTTTTTATAATAATGTATTTCTAGATTTCTAGTTTTCATGTGATAGTACAAATTTTTGTCCCCACAATTCCTCCTGGTACACACAGTGCTAGTAGTTTTTCAGTAGTTTAAATAGATTACAGCTGTTTTCACTTTCCATTCAGGTAATTATTAAATATTTGAATGTTTGTCTGATTAATTCCACTTACGAATAGAAACATCATAAAAGAGATCTATTTCTAAGCAATATCATCTTACCCAAGCATAGGGAGACACTGTTTGGCTTCTTAATTATTTTGTAGACACCCATGGAATTTGTCATGAGCTTCAGACAATATCACTGTACATGAATTCAAACCAAATTGTCACCAGGACTGCAAGTGAGGATTATTTTGCTCTTTAGCATCTCTGTTGTTTGAAAACAGAGTTTGTTGCAGTTCCAAGGTTCTATAAAGGAGTTGCTTCTATCCTCAGTTACCCACCTGGCATCATTCTGTCTCAGTGATAGCAAAAGTATATTCTAAAAGATGGTTTAAACTGGCAAAATTACTTTGACAGATGTGTATTATTTGCATTTGCTGAGTCTGAATGATCCAACACTCTCAGAAGAACAGGTAGCCTCAGGAACAATTCAGTGCTGCGTAGGGGCAGATCAGTCCAGGTTAATCAGCTTGTTGGATGTCTCACTGTATGACTCAGGAAGATTTTGAGTCTATTATGAAAGTGACTTTATTGTTAAGTGCCTCATTTGAGCCTCTTTATTAGAATATTTTGAATTAATTTCAGAGTAGTGATGAAGACCAAAAATATGAAAAAATCTGATTAGACAATTACACAACTCAGCTTGCAAAAGTGAATGAGATATCAACTACATCCTACTACCATCCTCTATCTCCTCCTTTATAGTTTTCCTAAAGTCAGAAATATTATCAAACATTACTTTTGCTTTCATACAGAAAAAACCTTTCTTGACTTAACATTGAGAGTTTGTCTGAAGCCAGTTACAAGTGTGCACATCACAGATAACCAGCTGGAACATTTCAGGAGCCTGTAAAATACAAATGTTACCAGTGGCCAAAATTTTTGCAAAGTTGGAATTGTTCCTACCTTTTAAATTCTGTTTATTTCTGTGATTAAAATCTGATCAAATCAAATAGAGCAATGGGGTGATTTTTCAAAGGCAAAATGCGAGCTGGGTACTTTTAGGAGTTGTAAAACTGCTGGTCTCTGTCTGATCAGGTTGAAGGTCTGTTGAAGGGATATCTATAAACACACACATGCTAAGTGTTGTTGCCTGCAGCACAGGGCTCAGACACTGCAGCAAGCTGTGTAGAAGTTACACCTGGGTACCAGTCTCCCCAGCTGCTGGCAACTGGGCATACGAGCCCCTGAAGTCACAGCCAGGTCCAGATGCCGGTAGAGAACCATCTCTCAAATGCACACATGTGGTGCTCTCAGTTGATGCCCAGGTCCCATGGTCTCACTGGAAGATGGCCTGGACATCCTGGTCTCTCCAGCAGCCAGGTCCTTTGGTTGCCACATTCCTAGAGACCCATCCATAAACACCCACAGTTCCCAAACCACCTGTTTTCTGGCTAGCCCAGCTTGGAACTCTCTGTGATCACACCCTGACCTGCAGCCTGCTCACAGGTGACCTGTCCCTCATGTCACCAATAGCCCTGTTTTTGCCATGCTCATTACTCCCCAAGACACTGGGATCCCTCTGTTTCCCCACATTTGGTTCCTCCCCTAAGCATCCCCCCCAGCACTTGTGCAAACCCCAAGTGCCTGCACCCCATAATAGCTCTAGTAGCCCTGTAAGAGTCACACGTCTCAATCTGAAAGCTTTGCTGAAGAGGCCTGGTGGTGGTGGGAATATGGGGAGAGCCAATGGTTCTCCTGTGATGGCCATGGGAAGAGCTGGGGCAGAATATTTATTTGGATTCCTCCATCTTCTCACACCTTAATCTTCTTTTTGAAGCTTAATATTTCTATCAGGCCAGCATATAGCCTTACCATTTTAGGTAATGGCCTAAAATTCACTAAGAATTCAGAAATTTAAGTACACTTAACAGAACTCCTTGCATTTTTTAACCACAGTCTAGCATAAGGTACAAAAATGTGTGTCTCCAGTTAAGCAATCCATATTAAGTTCACTGGTGTCTTAAAACAGTTGTAATGGTTTAGGAATGGTATTCTCCAATTTAGTAGCCTCACTAAAAGAAACATGAACATTTCTTTAATTTATTTTGCATTTTCTTCCATGTTAGTCAAGTTAAATTAGAGCAGGTTTAGAAAAAAGTGTATTCAATTGTCAACTTTAAATTTACAACATTGTTTCTCTCCTTGTTCTCCCACGTTTAAACATTCATAAAATATAAATAAATTAATTTTCACGTAGTGTGTATTTATTTATGGGTTTGAGATATAGGGAATAAGTCACTTAGATTCTCTTTGTTTTCCCATAGGGCCTCAGTATTTAGCTTTAGTCAAGCTATTTCCCAAACTAAGCAGTCATCCAGCAGTTATTTTTCAAAAAAGAAAACTTTCTTTCTCAGATAATAATCCAGTTTCAGCAGCTGGGGCAGATAGAGAAGTATAAATCTCTGCAAAATCAAATACTCAATAAAATCGTAAGAGTTGAAAACTCTGTTCTAACTTGATAATCAAAATCTGACTCATGGGAATTTCTTAAAATAAAACTTTCCATGCTAGCTTCACTGAAGAAAGACATTTCAGTTTTGCTTTCACCAACGCTACTGTACTCTAGAATCACAAAGCAAAAAAACTGCATCTCATTCTCAAGGAACTCTAGCGATATTTAAGGTGTTCACAGTCCAATTTACTGGCATCTGCTCAGAGAACTGGGCTGATGACAGACCTGGAAGATGACTCTTTTTCCTCATCCACATCTGCTGGGAATCTCTGATGGAAGAAAGGATGACTTTTATGACATCAAAATAATGAAAAAATATTAAATCTGACAAGTTGTCTAATACAATTTTTGTAACCAGGTAAAATTACATTCCTTACACAGTATTCTTATTGGATTCACAGATAACAACGTGGTACTATACAGCCCTGCAAAACCTCAGCCCCAAAGGAGATGCTCTTATCTCTCAAACCATGTACCTACCTGGATATGGTACTTGTGTGGACCTGCAGCAGAGGAAAATCTCCCAGAACTAGTGAACAAAAATCTGAACCCAAGAATTCACTTTAGAGACAAATGCAGTCACCAGTTTGGGAAATTACATAAATTCTGTGTTACTTAGTTATGTCCAGAATTTCACTCATACATTTCATTAAATATTGACTGCTCAACAGATTTTTAAAATTAGAGCACTTAACTAAAAGTGCCAGGCTGTTACTTGGAAATAAGAATATGAACATGCATTACAAGCTTATTGTTTAATATGCCAGCTAAATGAAAATGAGTCTTTTCGGTTGCTCAAGTATTTAATACAGATATCTGAAGAGACACCTCAGATTACTCAAACCTCTTTACTTTTACAAATTAGCCATATTTTTTCAGTCTTTCATGAAAGTGTTGATCTACAACAGTGTGATCATTAATGATTAAAAACACCCCTGTCAATGAGGGAAAAAATCTGCTTAGTATATTCTTTCATCTGTTGATCTCAGTTGATCTCAATCAATATGAATGACTGAATTCTAATTGCAAATACAGGGACATTAGTTAATTTAGGATTGCAAACATGCTCATAGCCTTGTAGTTTCATTAGTGAAGAAAGAGATCCTTCTGATTAAAATAGTAAAGCCAATTTTTCTTAAAACTTTAAAGAAGGGAAACTCAATCAGAGCTTTACATCTAAGGTTACTACCAACAATTTATCTTGAAAAGCTACAGAAATCCGTTCTCATCCAAACTCCCAGCATACACTTTTATGCAAATGCACAAAACATAAAAGTTTTTCATCCAAACACTCCCAAGGCCAAAATTAAAAATCAAGTCAATAAGTTTCGATGAGGTATTTCAGAGGAATCCATAATACTTATTGAACAAAGGGATGGCTCACGAATTTAAAAAATGGTAAAGGTGAAATAATACTCATAAGGAAAAGAGGGTTCTGATTTTCCATATATATATTTGGCTCTGATCAGATCACTGTAATACAGACTGATACCTTGGATTATTCCAAAATTTTGGCGGAGGCACCAGACCAGCAGTGCTCCCAAAAGGGTTTATACAGGCAGGAATGGAGAACAGAACAGAAAGTTTTATTTTATGCAGACAGAAAAGGTGAAAAAATCAGACAATGCTAAGCTACCTCCATGACAACAGGTGCCAAAAGAAATTAAATTTTAATACAGACTTAGAAAAGTAAAAAGCTATTCCTGTTTAAAATGTGGCACAAATGAGAGCAGGAGCAGACCTACATTTTCCTATGCATTTCAACTCAGTGTTGCCAGTTTTCAAATGGATGAGCTTGGTTAGCATATCAAAATCATAACACGTGCATACTCACTTTTAACTGTCAAGGCTAAACAACTCTGCCATTTTGTAGAACATTATTTTTCAGTGTGCACCATCTGTTCAGCTGAAGTGCGGCTTACAAAATTTACTTCAGTAAAATAAGAAATAAATCTGTTTTTCAAACTTTATTATCCAGTTGAAAATCATTACAATGATGTCTCTGTAAAGTTAACCATATTTTATGAATGAAATTAGATTTATGCATCAAATAGCACTAGAACAGTTTCATCATTCTTTCTCTTGTGGTACTTCAAAAGATAGAGGGGTGAGCTCCTTTAATATATATCTAGTTACAAGCTTCTGAAGATCTCTGGCTGAAGGTCAGATGCAAGTTTCATTACACAAAAGCTAGCTTCTTTTATTTATTTCCAAATTTTTGTTTCATAAAGCAAATCAATAAAAACTTGGTAAACTCATCAGTCATTTACATCGCACTACTGTACTGTACAAAGGTATTGCTTTACAATATTTGATCTTTATGTATTTTCCATGCTTTTCTATTTTGTAACTGAATAACCTTTTAACATGCAGCATAGAATTGAATTATTGAAAGTCCATGGCTACATGAACAATGCTTAATAATATGCAAATTTTTCTGTCCTCCTGAAATTTGTTTGATAAAAAAGCAGATTTCTGTATCACTTTTCAGCCTTGCTCACATTTGGCTTTGTGTGACTTTAATGGAATCCAGCAATTATCAAAGAGGACAAAACTGCAGGTTCAGTTTCACGGAATAGTTTTGGATACTGTGCTTAAGGTACCCCGTCTACGTGTGTATAGCTCACTCCAACACTTCCAAATAAACACCCTCAATGCTTCCTATTCTGTCTCCCTAGCAACATCTCCTCTACTCTGCCCTTGCTAAAGCCATTGCTGCTTTCTTTTTCTCTGTTGGATTCCACCTAAGAAAAAGATGTAGCAACAGTGATGAGGTTTGGGTCATTAAGCAAGATATAGTTAATAATGCCTTTAATAAATTTAGATTTTAATATAGGAGATTTCTGGTAGAAATAGGTGCTTAAAAAGAGGCATTTCACTATTTTTTAAACACAAACTTCTGATAATACTAATTTCTTCCCCATTAGTCTTGATAAGTATTCTTTCAGGGGCAAACAGCTGTTCTCCAGATCTAGTAAAACCTGTTCAAAGCACAATACTTTATGAAGTCTCATGTAGAAATGACCAGGCCTTTAGTCTGAAGATGTTAATCTAGCAATTTAATAGTTTGCTGCTTTTTAATTTTGTCATTTAAAATATAATCTTTACTTTTTTTTTCATATTGAATTTTTTTCAAAGATCAGTTGGAGACAGAAAATACTCCATTCAGTGTAGCCAAAATAAAAAATCCATCATGAAAGAATATAAAACTTCTTCTTACATGATTTCAGCAGGTCTTTCTTCCAGACCTAAGATGATGAAATTTCCTTCGGGTTAAGTAATAAAAAATTCTCAAAATAAATACACAAGTTGCATAAGTACCTCATTTGTTCAATTAAAAATGGATTCCAGAGGTATTTTATGATGCGTTGTCAGATGGCTTGACAAGACACTACTACCTCCTAACAAAGATAAACTTGAAAGGTGCAACTCATAAGCACAAAATATATTAACGCAAGAATTTATTTACACCGGTGTTACCAGCGAATTTTTTTCAGGATCAACTCAGAAAATATTACTGATGGTTCAGTGATGTTAGCATGGGAGCAGATAAGACTACTATGCACAAAGGAATGTGAGGACAACTCACAGAAAGCAACTAATGCCAAAGACCATGATCAACTATCTTCATTAAAATTACATACTTTTTTAATGTTTCCATTAAAAATTTGGTCGTCAGCAAATTCTTTTAGAGGCTATGGTTATTTTTTTTTGTTTGTTTGCTTGGTTTGGGGTTTTCTTGGTTGGTTGGTTGGTTGATTTTTGTTTGCTTTGGTTGGTTTCTTTTAATTTGTTTGTTGGTTTGGATTTTTAAATGCTTTTTATCTTTCTTTTACCTGAGGTTTTTTGAGAAAAATGAAGCTGTCAGTACTGTTTACCCTCAATATTTAAGGTAGATAAATACTTTTTCTAGCGTGAAAATTAGGATACTCCTCTAGATTAGAGATCACCTGGATGTTCTTGGTGAATTGATAAGAAAAGATGGAATAGGTGTCCTTTCTTCTGCCAAAGAAGACTGAAAAATATCTTGAGTTGATATTCCTACTAGTAATACTACTACTACAAAATATTTTCATGAAAATATTTCTAACAAATCCTAGTTTTCTGAGAGTATACTGAAAATTGAATCACTGAAATAATTCCTAACACTGTCTACTTACAAATATTAATATATTCTTCTCAACGACAAAGACAGTGTTAACCCAGAGAAAGCTGCTCTGATCTAGCAGAAATACCTTGTACTTACTATTTTCCCCAAGTTTATTTTTAAAATTACAGTAGCAATTGAATTGCTGGTCTACAATATCAGTAGCAAATTGCATATGATTGGTATCTACTGCAGCAATTTATAACTAAGATTCCCCATGAGCTTAGCAACTATGACAGTTACTTTAAAATATGAATTGTTTACACTGCCGTGGCTGCATATACAGTGCTGATTTGTCAGATTGTATTATTTGACAAAAATGCCTTAATTTACTATTGAGAGGAGGATCATAGTGTCATAAGGAAGAGATGACTGTGGACTGCTCACAGGTGAACAAACAACTGAGTATCTTTATTGTGGAATTCACAGCACTACTCAGGGTAGGAGCAAAGATCTTCTTTTCAGGTATGCTCTTCTGGCATACTTTCACTGTGCAGATTCATGGTCTCTGAAGGAATTTATGCTTTATTCTATCCTAGGCTTCATTGCCACAGAAGACCCACTTTTGAATAAAACTCCCCAAGAAACTGACCATTGTATTTAAAGCAGTTATGTCTTCAAGGTGTACTTTAAGCACTTTCTTAAATGACAGCATTTATTCCTTCCCAATTCTCTTTGATATGTTTGTCATTTGTGTACTGCTCAACCAAAATCTCCCATTCTTTTGGCTGAGCCTTTATGGATGTGCATTCCAGATGCTACAGGACTTGTTACTGGTCATTTGGCATCCCATCTAACTCAGAGTAGATTTAGTTGTGATCTTTGCTGGAATACTTTCAGGTGAAAAATACAACATCCACAGTTTTCATATTTGTACGGTAGCATAATAAGCATTAAAAGGCCCATTTTTTTATTTGATAGAACACTTTACACCATCTTGATATTATATTTTTTTCATAAACCAAACAAGGGGAATTCTAGCCTTCTAGAAGTTAAGTCACCAAGCTTGCTGATAGAATTATTCAAAAACTTTAAGAAATTATTGCCTGGACAAACAGAACTCAAGTTCTATGAATGGATTTTGATTGGTCCCTTAAGGGACTAATTAATAGCTACCCTATTTGTTAGTCTGAAGTTGGTTGCAAACTAGCAAACCGGTCTACTGAACATCTCCTAGAACTCTCTTGCTTTGAGTGTACTCAATACTCAATATTTGGAGTCAAAAATCTTGGACGGTCAATCAAGTGACTATAGCAATTAAAAAAAAACCCAAAGCAAAAGCAAAACCCCTCAAAAAATAAAACCAAGAACAGCTAATGAAGCATATTTCCTACTAGAAAGACATGATGAGAATTAGAACTGTGAAGAATTTTTTTAAGTTGCTTTAAGTTTGCTGTTTATGATTTTTCCGGCTATTTTTCTCAATAATGGAAGTCAAGTATGTAAAAATATCTGAGTTGAATGAGTACAAAGTTTTCTCTTAATGCACATTCCTGGATATATTAGTATACCACTGATGCTTATATTACATTTTATGCAATTTCTAACCTTTAAAGGGTAACAGAAGAGATTTATGTGATACAACAGCAGGGTGTTTTAGTCCCATTGGTCTTTGCGTTCTGATGCTTCCGCAAAAAGTAGGATAAAGTTTAAAGTTTACTATTGATTGAAATCTCATTTTGCCAGGCCCAAGAAGCAAAGGTGGTAGATAACTTCAGCAGCTACAGTGACCTTTGGCTTTGGGATGAGCTGTATCTTGACTTAAGGTGATTTGTATGCCCCCAGTTTGAAAATATTCAGGAGACATGGGACACAATTCTGAACAGATTTGAAGGGCTCTTTCACTTAGAATTTCTGTGGTCATAAAACAGAGCAAACACGGGGTCATTTTAGATGCAGGAATCGAGGGAAGCAGATGTGACCTTAATGAGGATTTTAGTAGAAAGCAAGACATGCTGAGCTCATGCCGACAAACTGGCTGGTTCCAAAACCAGGTTTAATCAAAATAGTAATCATTCTACACAGCTTTAATTAAAAGTTGCACTGTTGTCTTAATCTCTAGATAATGGTGCAATTATGTGAGTGGACAAAAATAAGTATTAAGAACTACAAGCGAGTTATTCAACAGGCTGATTTAAATTATCACCTGCTAGTAAAGGAAAAAATGTTGTCAAAGCTTATGGCATAACAACCAAATTAAAAATTAAACTTACTGCAAAGTAAAAGAAGACCGTGTTTTTACAGCTGCAACACAATCTGTTCTGAGCTCACAATTCACAACAGGTATTTCCAATAATAATGAATTTCTTTTATGGTGAAAGGTCTGCAAGTATTTCGTATGCATAGGGAGAACTAAGCAGCAGCTCAACTTTAAGTACTGCATTGTCTACAAGTATTTACCTTCCACTTAATAATCAACAAGAAAAAATAATTAGGATGTTTTCTTCTTGAGGGGATAATAAATAATCCTACTAAATGTGGTTAGGCACAGAAACAAATTATCTTTGAAACCTCTAGAAATTCCTAGGATAACATATAAGCAAACAATTACACAGCGAAGGCTTGTAATAGGTCTTAAAGTGCTTAAATCAGTCATTCAGTCACTACCAAAGGGTCTAGGCTTACTAGTGAGGCTTCAGTACATCACAAACTTCAGCTCTTTCAGCCTGATATTTGGAATAGGAAACACAGACCTTCTATAGGAGAGGGGAAAGTAGCAGTTTTCAGAAAGGGCAAATAAGATGAGAATGAGCACCAGTGAGGACTGGAGCAATGTCAGGTTTTTCAAATGAGATTCAGCTTTAAAAAGAATGGGATCCACTGAACTATTCAACCTGAAATTAAACCCCCAACATTTTTGACAATGCAAGCCAAGACACTGATCTGAATTTTTGGGTACTCACTCAGACCATCATAATGATCAACAAATAACTTAAAGTACACATCTAGCTCCCAGTCAAGCAGAAAAAAATTACATTGGTGTTATGGAAGTTTCATTGGATGACACTATTATTTACTATTCTCCTCCAAATTATTTCAATATAAAAGAAGGAAAATCTAGGAAGACATGGAAACAAATACATGAAATGAGATTGCTGATGAGAGTGAGGTTCTTTTCAGATAAACTTGGTACACAATAGAGGATTTTGATCTCTCCTTGACCTCCAGTAAAAGGTTTCGAAGCAAAGTAGTTCCCTGAAAGACAGGATGACATTCCTAAGTCTTGTTACACCAGTGTTATCTTCTATTTCCACATACAAGCAAAAAGCATTCATACAAAACATAAAGTCAAAAGGGTGCATGAGGGAACTGCCAACTGATGGTCTCAGAGCCTCATTTTTGCTAGCCTGGATGTATTGGCACAAGTTTCCTTTCATCCTTTCATACCATGCACTGAGGTAGCTGTGGTTTGCAGAGCATGGGTTACTGAAGTGGAAAGGACAGAGAAGAGTCGCAGCAGCTCACAGTGTAAGAATGACTTAAAAATTATAAAGAATAGCACCAGAGAGCATTTTCTAGGGTAATGATGCAGAGTTAAGAAGACCGATAACACAAAATGAAGTAGATTTTCTGTTAATCTGTATTATTGATAATTTTATTTTGTTCCCACAAAAAGCAAATTATAGTTTCATATATGTCTCCTGACTCTGCTGTCATGGGGATCAAGCTATATTTTGTAGGTCTACTTTTTGTTGCTTTTTTTTTTTTTTTAAACATTAGCATTGTGGGTCAAAGGTAGAAAAATGCCTAAATATGTCTATTTTTCTTTGTATCCTTTCTAAACCCAAAGTTAGACTCTAATTCCAGTCAATGGAGAATTTTTATTTCTTTAATTAAAACATTAGAATTGACACTCTTAGAGTGAAAAACGTTTGTTCTCATTCCCTTTACTGATATCTGCAGAGTTTCAGTCCTTCACATTTTGCAGCTTTCTCAGTACTGACCTTCATTCATTCAAAACTTGCTAAATGCTTATCTGAAGAACATAGGTTTGAAATGTTGAATCTGACATGTAGTAACCTTTTTCTGGATGAGGAGCAGTCGCACACCTTTGTTTTGAAATAAAGCATCTTATCCTTCTCAATTCTTTAGTTCTCCTTTGCAAGAACATTATATTCCTATATTAATCAATAGTGACTACACACTTCAAATCCAGCATTGTTTTATCTATATTCTTGATAGTAACCAGAATTTGATGGGACAGTGAGAGATTTCAGTAGATCAGAAGTAGGATTGAATAATATTATTTCTACTTTATACCTTGACAGAATGACAGGGCATTTGTCTACCACCTGAAATCTCTGCTCATTTCTCCAGAGGTAGAAAGATGTTAGCAGATAAGAGCAGGTATAGATTACTGTCAAACCAATATAATTTTTATTTTTTAATTTGAAAGAAAACAACATCACAGAATGCACATATAAAGATGTGTTAATATTGAGAGCTTTCAAATTTTTCTGTTTCGTGAAATAATTTCCTTTCTTTAAAGAATAATTGAGAAACCACCTCAATATCATAATATATTTCACAAAAGAGGCATATATGCTCAACGCCAAGATCTGTGTTCTAGATCTTGGACTTGGGCTGCATCTGTTTTTGATCCCTGTCATGCAGGTTGGAAGACATGCCCTGCAGATAATTCCTTTTTAGTGTCTCATACATATATATACATTGTATATATATTTTGTATATATACACCTGGAATTTTATAGATTTTTATGTCATATTAAACCAGTCAGAAACTCCTTATTTACAACACAGTGAGAAGTTTTACAAGATACAAACATCATAACGTGCTTGATTTCTAGGTGTTCGGTGTAGTAGCCTGAAAGATACCTTTGCAAAGGTCCGTCACCTAAACTACATTTATTGACTTAAAACAGCATTAGAAAAATAATTAATCCTGCAGACATATCTGAAAGTATTAACAGCTGTTACCTGCTGATCTCAGTCTACTAAAAGAGCCTTTTACATGAATTTGTGTTTGTACTGCTTCCATTGAAACAATGCGTAAGCACCAGCTTGAATCACAGCATCACAAAGCAGGAGCTCATTTAAAGTATGACTAAAAAGAAATATATATAACTATAGAATGCTACATAAAAGCTGAATTTAAAAGATTGCATATGTCATGATGCATATATAGCAGGAAAGGTGATAATTAGGTAATAAATAGCCATAAAACTTCCTGAGAAACAGGAAAATGATTTAATGACAGAAAATGTGATATCTCAAGTTTCCTTCAGTGAGTATCCCTGGTTCTTCTATCAGTCGCTATTTACCAGGGGACAAAACATGCAAACAAGTTTAAGATCATTAGCCCTTTGTAAAGCTTACGGAAGTATTGTAGGGAAGATACACAATGACAGGTCAGTCACTAATCCAGAAATGTTGGACAGCAGTGATCTACTTGTATTTGTTCTGGTTGCAGAGGGAAATACTGAGAAGTAACACCCTGGTGGTCGCACATGACCCTGTTGTGGAAGATCTATTGTTAACATATAAACAACAGTTTATTAAGATATAAATAATTGTGTTAATTTTAGTTGCATAAGTTAATGGAAAGACAAAATGGCAAGAAAGAAGAGATGCCCTCTATGTGCACTGCTGATTATTCTTAAAATAATTTTCCCCTAGGACTTTTTTGTGTGTGACAAATTTCCAGTGGGAGGTTCCTGATCTTTTTTTTTTACATCAACTGAGGTTTGTGCCTCTCTTTGTCAGCTTTTCCTTCTCAATAAAGCTCAGCTCTAAGACTTTTAAACAGAAGTATGAAATACAATTAATTCTACAAGGTTTTATATCAGTTTTATATTTTATTATCTTATTTCACTATGAGATCATAATAAGGACCCTGAGGTATTTATTGGTGAAGAGAAATATGATCTTGTTATAGAACTTATTTTTCTAAGTGGCTGTGGAAATTCTGAAAGCTCAGTAAATTCACAGATTCAAGTAATGTTAAGGAGAAAAAGGATTATAAGCCTGTGTAGCACTAGCCAGTACAGTCCATCGAGTTAACCTTTGAGTTCCTAATTATATTTTATCAGACATTTCTTGCAATAAATGCGTAAATCACAACAATATGGAAGTCCACAAATTGCATTTAAATTATCATTGCGATTGTGCTAGAACTGAGACCTCAGAGCAGCAAGTGTCATGCTTGTTTTGGCTCTGTTGGATAGTCCAAGTAAAAAGTCACCACCAGGTTATCAGCAGCTTTTTCCTCTTGATAAGCACTAACAGGGTATTGGGGGCTGTAATCTTGAATTATACAGCCTTTTTCCTTGTGGAGTTTCAGCCTAGAGTGAAAAAAGGAACAAGATTCAGACAAGTGCATTGCTTCGGGATAAGCATGACTCAATATATTTATGTGTGGAGGGCTGTGAGCCCTTGGCACAAGAGCTCTCTGCACTGCCTTGGAGGAGAGAAGCCTGAGGCCATAAAGACTGCCCAGAGGGAAGCAACCTTCCTCCAGTCTTGGTGATAAAGTGAACCACCCCCAGCATGTCTTGTTTCTATATGCTAACAGCCTGTACCCACTTGGCTAATTGGTTTCTACCCCACCCCCTGCCTTTCCCATAAATGGCCCTGCTTCTGCCCCTGACTAGGGAGCGTTTGTCCCTGGCCTTACTTTCCCGGGGGCTGCTGGACAATAAAAGCTGCCTCTGTGGAATTGCCAAACGAGGCTCCTGTCTTTCTGTCCTCGAGTTCACCTTGGGTAATTTCACAAAGAGCTGAATCACAAGAGCTGGAATCACTTGTAGCAGAGAAGTTTCTACACCTGCTGAAATCCCCTGCTGCCCAGGCAGGCCTGCCACTGCCCCTGGAAGAGCTGTTCTTTGCAGGACACTCTCTCTAGGAAGGTCGCAGCACACCAGTGCTGGCCAGCATCGGACCCCCTGCGATATTTATGTATTTAATTAATTTTCAGTTTTGTTAAGCCTAACTTAAATAAAATTGCTTCATGTCCATGAAGATTTTTTTTATTCACTGGCACACAAACTTCCATTTCAGTTAGAAGAGAAAGCCAAGTAACATTCACTGAGGTAGATGTAAGAAGACAGTAATTAGTTTGTATCAATGTTGGAGAAAATTTAAAATTCTACCAAGTTTTAATGATGGCTTTGCCAACAACATTATGTGGCAAGTGTATTGACTAGGTCATCCTTTAAAAATAACAGCACAAAACGTTAAGTCCAGCTCCAAGACTCCAGTCCCAGGATTTATATGCATCACCATTTGCTACCTTTTAATTTCTTACCATTTACTCTGTATGTAAGAGATTAGTTAGCCTTAATTATAGAAAAATATCCATATTTGATGTCTTTTAAGGATGATTACTTACTGAACTTACATTCTTTAAACACTTTTCAAAAGGAAAGTTTAGTCTCAACTTTTACCCCTAAAACGCATCCTCACTGCAGCCCTTTAAAGTCTATCTGTGTCTGTAACAGACTTTTCTCTCTTTAGAAGTAGTAAATACCATTACTTAATGTCAAATAATTTAAAGATGAAGACAGCATCCTGAAAGAAATAATCTCATAAAGCTGCTTCTCTTCTTTTAGTCCAGATACAATAACAAAAACTCTCATTCCACTCAAGTGCCTTAAAGACAACATTCAGGACAATGAGATTTTTAAAATCAGGTTAATTTGCCTCCCATAAATCAAATAACATGCTGATTCAGTAACGTGGATGATTAAGTGCAAGCACACAAAGTGAAATAATCATTTGTCAAAAAGAAGGTTTTAACCATTACAAAAAAAAAAAAAAAACATATTGTAATACAATAAGTACAAAACATTTCTAATTTTGAATGTTCCTGAAATAAGTGAGTCATATATGGGAAGATAATAATGAATCTAGTGAGCCTCTCCAAAAAGTATCCTTACAAAATTAGGCCACCAAAACTATGCCGAAAAAGTGCTAGTCAATGTCTCTTTTTTATCTTAAACAAGTAACACTCAGTCTTTCTACTTAGAAAAGCTACATATTGAGAAAACAGATCTATCTCATAACTCACTATGAGCTTGATTTTACTCTCTGTGAACCAAGGAGTAATTCTTTGTACTCATATTATTAATAGTATTTTCAGATACGCCACAAGTAGTACTGCAAAAAAAAAAAGTCTCTCACAGACAGAAATTCCTGCAACTAGAAGACCTCTGGCCTATTATTCAGGTCTAAGAACTCCTCTGGGAAGACTCATCTAGGACAAATTTGGGGATAGTTTAAATTGTCCCAGTGTCCACTGTATACAAACATTAATAAGAGTTCTACAAATGTTGTTTACTTCCTGTAAATGAAGCACTAGAAGTTTTTGTACAAAGAATCTTTATTGAATTTTATAAATTAAACTATAATAAGCAAATAAATTTGTTTTTAAGATCCACAACCAAGTAATATGAAAAGCAAATTCCTGTAATTTTCACTTCAGTTATAAAATATTTCATGTGTCCCCTCATGTTCTATATTTTTAAAAAGAGAAGAGGTTTTTAATAGATGTATGTGTATGTGTTGGGGGGGGCGGGGTGTTTGGGGGGGAGCGTGGGCAAAAAAAACCAGTGGTCAGCAGTTATCCTTTTTACCTTTCACTTAATTCCAAGATATTTCAGCCAAGCAGAGTTTAGATTAAAGTATATGAGTATTTGGTATATTTAGTCTGTTCCTTCTTTTTCTATTAGGTTTGCTTCCACAGATTATTTCCCAAACAGACCCATAGTTATTGTGTTCTTTATTTGCATGCTTTATTGTATTTATTTATGTGATTAGTTAGAGGGCTAGCAGAAGTTCTTAAAATTAAATATACTTGTACTTCCACAAATCCCTTGCCATCAATCCTGCCTCCTAGAAATAGGAAAGGACAACCTCAACAATAATCCCTAAGTGGGAGAGGCAAAGAAGATGAGCTAAGAAATTATCTTTGCAGTTTGTTGCAGCATTATATCACACAGAAAGAGTAGAACTCACAGACTGCACAAAATACTTCTTTTTATGTATGTGTGTTTTTTGGTGGAGATATCAAAGTTATTTTGTTGAACTGTGAATTAGAACTAATTAGAGGGTCTTAGCACGTTCACCTTCATTAAAAAAACCCACTAACACTTATTATGTGGTGCAACTTCAGTACCATATGAATGCATCGAACTGGAAAACTAAATCCACATTTTTTTTATATGATATTAGGGCATTGTCAAGCCAGATCATTATAGCAGAATACAGAATTCAGTGTATTATACATACTATTAATTATTATATATATTATTTCATGTACACATGCACAGAGTTTGTATGAATTCACTTTGCTATAGCCCAAATCATCAACCACCTTATACAGAAAAAGAGAAATTCAGCCATACACTCTCTAATTGCAAATATGCAAAGAGAAATAGGAAAAGCTCCTCCACACACCTGTTTGGGAAAAGAGCAAATAATTGTTTACCATCAGGTTGCTTCAACAGATGTCTTTACTCAATTTTATGACATTTCCTATATAGCCAGTATTAATTGTCACTCAGAGATTATTAATTGTCACTCAGATTCATCTGAAATGAATTTACATCTCACATACTTGATATGCTCACATAAAATCTTAGGCAATTTATGCCTAATTTTGTGTAATAGGCTCAGATCTGCCAATCCCAGTTTTTGGAGCTGGTACTTAGGGGTAATTGATCTTTTATAATTTTTACTTCCAGAAGGAAAGCATAATTTAAAAGTCTGGAATCTGATTTTTCATATCCTTTGTGAAGCTCATTGTGCTCCTAAGATTTGAACATGTATTTTATCTTATCATTATTCATTTCAAGAGGCGAGACAAATTCTGTGGTCTTAATTCAATCTGCTGCTGATAGCCAAGCTGTATTACATAACCAACATTTGGAGCAATCTACTGAGATTTCTATTTTAGTCTGGAAGAATGACAGTCAATCCCAAAAACATGCATATGGTACTTTTTGGTTCTTTTCTTCTCTGACCTCTACTGTACTTCACTTAGCTCAAAATCCGACAAAGTGGATTCTGTAAGAAGGCAAGAATGGAAGAAACTGCTCAATTTAAGATCTCTGAGTTTATTCCAGATTTTTTCTTAGTGTTTGAAGTCATCATTTAAAATTAATCCTTTTAATCTTTTGCTTCAAATTTATTTTAAATCAAATAAACCAGCCAAACTCCAGTCCTTTCTTTCTCCAAACATGCTAACACTTTCTGAAGTTTCATGTCCCATCTGTTTTCCTGAACTACTGTGACTCTATGTCAATTCCATTCATATGTTAAGAGAGTGGTAACATTGTTTCCAAGAGAGGCAGAATAGAAGCACCTTTATTTACAGAAGTCTGGTGCAGAGCATTCCTGAGCTACGAAGGAAACTTTGAGCAGCAGTAGGATAACTAACAGGATGCTGAGGAAAGCAACATTTAAAATTATTATTGTTGTTGTTGTTGTTATTATTGTTTCTACTACTATTATTATAAATGAATACTCACAGAAGACATTTATAATGGAATTAAAAATGAATAACACAAGAAGTTCAGTGTAAATCAGAGCTGGATCACTTACATTTTCGTGTCCCAGAATCCTCCTCTAAAGTGAGGAATAATCCTTCCTCATTATACCAAACCTTCTAAAGATCAAAAGACAGCTGTGTTAGTTCCAGATGAACCAGTAGGATTTATGTGGCCTTCAGCTGGAATGGAGCCAGTGGCGTGCCAGGCTACCTGGTGTGTCATGGAACTTGCCAAGAGATTGATTATTTTAAGATAACACCTGCAGAGTCTGTGACATCTTTATCTGTCTAAATTGTAAGCTTATTTTAGATCAAGGAGAACAGCACTTACTTTCATCTGTGGTCTCTATTTTGGTCTCTATATGATTTATGGAATGATTTATAATAGAGTAATTTTTGGGATAAGTGGATTAAGATGGTCTCTTGCCTTCTGAGCTGAGGCTCGTTATAATTATTCTAGTAATTTACTAGGTTTCTGATGCAAAGTTGCCTTTGTAGAAATATTAATTTATCATTTTTAATGATTTGCAATAATTTGCAGTGATTTGCTCTCCAGTAAGCGAAGTTGGTCAAAAACCTCTGGATTTTCTTTAATATAGTTTGCTAAAATGTTGCCTTCGACAGAAACTTTAATAGATTTTTTTTTTTTCTATACATGTTGCCAGTTTCAAAGAAGGTGGTGTTTTTTAGGAATTAAACACCCTCACCTGTTATCTATTAAAGAGTCTCTCAAATTCAGTTAGAAAAAATGTAATACTTCCCACTGTTAATACACAACCAGAAATTAAATAGATTGCTTTGTGAGAACTGAGCAATATCCCTACTATATCTATCAACACTGATTAAATAACTATACATTAAGAAATCACATTACATAGCTCATCAGTGTAAACTAATGAAGATGAAGGATTGTAAGTATCTCCAGTTTTCAGTATCTTCAAGATCTTTTTTCTCCTTTTTCCAAATGCTTTTGTGATGTTTCACTTTTAGTCAAACAAAACAACACAGAAATGATCACAAATTATCACTTTCCTTGGAAGTGAGTTTGTTTACATTTTTGCATCTCAATTATCTGCTAAAAATCCTGATTAAATTTTATCTAAGTGGCTTTAATTAAATAATTAAATAGGACAAGTATAAAGTATAAAAGGACAAGTAGATTCCTAAAATATTTTGAAATGCAAATCTCCTCAAATGAGACAGAAAAAATGAAAGCACAGCAAAATTTGTGTTAGATTTTTCTGCTGTTAATATTTATCTTTTTTTTTTTTATTTTCAACGTCAAGCATGCAAATTCAGTTAGCTCAGTGCTGACATACAGGAAATAATTTTTTCATATCTTAGTAATATTGTACATAAAAAATCCTATGTTTTAGTGCTGGTAATAAAAGTGATTAATATAATCTTAATAATAACAAAACCATGAATTGGGAATTTGGTATTGCAATATAAAATGCCTATTTCACAAAACCTAATTTGTTTCTAAGAATGTATATAATATCTATTCCCCCTGTTCCTAAAAAGTCTTCCACCATATTTGATTGTTTCTTCCTGCTCAACACAGTCCAGTTTGACTTCCTTTAATTCAGGATAGAATGCATTTATCCTGATATACTGTAGAATGAGCAAAAATAAATATTTGCTTTATTGTTTTGTTTTTAACATTTCCCAATTCAGTAATTCTACATTCAAGCATGGACCTTTATGCCAAGATATATGGTGCATTACAATATCAAGAGAATGCTGTAAGGGCTCATAGGCCCTTCTCACTTTCTTGGCAGATGATATATTCTCCTTTTATAGAAAGAGACAGAGAGCTACTCTTTTAAAGCTCCAGTTTTTGAGACTTTTGGAATAATGCTATAAATTCATCTCATTATTGCCATTTCCATCCATTCCTACTGCTATATGTGGAAGGGTTGTCAAACAAACAAGGTGTTTTATTCAATGAATCTTGATATATATCTTTTCTATTTTACTGATTCCTCAAGTACCTCTTCTGAAATGTCTCAGCTAATCACAAATCCTAATTATGACTTTAAGATATGCAATCTATGAGACTCAGACATTTTAAATGAATGTAATTTAATAGAACACTTACTTTCTCATTAGCAGAGATAAATATGCATGATCAAAAGTGTTTTGTATGCAGGTTATATACTCAAAACTTGTCCCTAAAGGCTGCCCTTAACAGAAGTTCTTTTTTTTATCAGCAGTGCTAGAGATGAAAACAAGATATTAAGTTGACTTTTATCCTTTTTTTTTTGTCTTCTCATATGGTATTTGACCAAAAAGGTTTGGGTTTTTTTTTTTTTTTTCAGATTTCAGCAAGACTGTGCAGCAACAGATGGAAGTCTGTTAAGTAAAAAGGGCATAAAATCCAGCCCTTTGGATTGATCTGTTCAGTTTTCCAATACAGCATTCCATAATGGTCACTACCACAGCAGATAGTATGGATTTGTCATAATAGAGATATTATATTATGAGAAAATAAATTTCAACGGCCATATTTGAGATCTTGCAGTTTCTATCTATGCCATGATTCTGCTTATCATGTATTAGGTGTGGAAATGGCAGTTATTAGCTATCCTGTATAATAAAGAACTAGGCAAGGTATCTTAATGAAATAAACTTACTGTCTCATGTAGCAGACTGGAACAAAAATACATAGAAAGACAGTTTTTCCATTTAATTCCTTAATACTTTCTCAGTATTGAAATGAAGCATGGATTGGAAGAGGCCAGCTCTTCTGGTGCCTTGTGTTCCCTGTTAACCAGGGGATCTGGCCCAGCCATGGATTTATGAGAGGCAGGTGCTGTTTGACCAACCTTATCTCATTTCATCACCAGGTGATTTGATTTCTAGTCAGGAATACATAAGAAAGGTCAGTAAAAAAAATGACACAACTGCAAAGTTACTGTAAGAATAAAGCTGACTTTGGAGTTCTCATGCAGAGTGTACCCTTAATGCTTGCCATTCAATCAAGCCTAATATTCACTAAGAAATTTAGGTAGGGTTTTGGGGATTTTTTTTTAATGGTATAGTTTGATAATACCTCCCAGTTCTTCCATCTCTCTCATCCTCTTAGGTTTTTTTTTGCTCTTTGGAAGAAAAGATGGCTACTCAAAACTGACTGCTCCACACACACTTTAAAAATGCTCAAGATGATTGTTTATAACATCTTAAAATGCACTTTATGGTAACAGAAAAATTGTTTGTAAATTACCATCCAGTAATTAGGATATTGTTCTTTCTTCCTTGCTGAATGATTAAAAAAATTTTCTTGAGAAATCAGAGCCATAGAGAAGTGCCACTCCATGTAAAGTACCAATCATCAAAGTTCAATTTACTGTGTTCAGCCTATTTCTATTTTCAGCTCTGTTCTATTGAACGAAGTAAACATGTTTATAGGCTAAATAGCCACCAATTCATCATTTTGGGCAGGAAAAAAACCCAGGAAATGCAGACTTTATTACATGTTCAGTGAAGCTAATTACATGTCCTGGGTTGCAGTGTATTCTATTACCATCCCCATGAGCTGTTGAAATCAGGTGGGGCAGTGTTTCCTTGCTTCCTCCCCCCAGACTATCTTGCTGTTAATGGTCCATCATTGTCCTGCCGCATGACTCATAGATAACTCCCTCCGGACTATCTTCTGTTAATGAGCCTAATCAACACTTGGCCTCCTGACTCATTACCCCATTGTGAGATGCTCCACCCAGAGGGAGGAACCAAGTGTCCCATCGTGGATATAATCTGAGATTCTTAGCACTATAGACTCCCTTTCCACTGGATTCCCAGAGGACAGGAGCTACACAGCCACCACTGGACCTTCTGAGGAAGAGCAGACCCTCCTACAGGATCACTGCTTCAACAGAACCACATCCATCACTTCAGGAGGACTGTAGCCATCATCTTATCAGACTGCTACTGCCACCCTGACTAATAGGGTGTCAGCTTGTATCCTGACTCTGTCAGTTTAATCCAGTGTTTTCTGCCTTTTTTTTTTTTTTGATTTCCCTATTAAATTGTTATTCTGACTTCGTGCCTCCCACTGGTTTGTTTTCAAACTAGTACACTACGCTTTTTCAAAGACTGAGATCTACTTTCAACAAACTATAAAATACTGAGCCTGTCAGTTTTCTCTCCAGCATAAGCTTCTGCCCTGGCACACTTCATACCCTTTCTTCCCTCCCTAATGCAGTACTGCAAATAAAACTGACACACCACTAAGATGGTGTCCTGGGTTGCAGTGTATTCTATTACCATCCCCATGAGCTGTTGAAATCAGGTGGGGCAGTGTTTCCTTGCTTCCTCCCCCCAGACTACCTTTCTGTTAATAGCCCATCATTGTCCTGCCGCATGACTCAGAGATAACTCCCTCCGGACTATCTCCTGTTAATGAGCCTAATCAACACTTGGCCTCCTGACTCATTACCCCATTGTGAGATGCTCCACCCAGAGGGAGGAACCAAGCATCCCATCGTGGATATAATCTGGGACTCTGACCACCAGAGAGAACCCTTCCCACTGGATTTCCAGAGGACAGGAGCTACACAGCCACCACTGGACTTTCTGAGGAAGAGCAGACCCTTTTTCTACAGGATCACTGCTTCAGAGGACTGCAGCCACCATTCTACCAGACTGCTGCCACCACCCTGGCTAACAGGGTGTCAGGTTGAACCTTGACTCTGTCAGTTTGACAGTGTTTTCTTTTACTTTTTTCTTCCTTTTCTTTAATTTCCATTAAATTGTTATTCTGACTTGGTGCCTCCCACTGCTTTGTTTTCAAACTAGTACAGATGGACACTACTTAAGGAAAACAAAACCACCAAAAACCAAAACCAAACCAATCAACAAAACAAAATTTAAAAAGTAGAAATTAAAAACCAGGAAACAACAAAATGTCTGTCAGTATTATGGCCAGCTATAATGGGTTGGATAATTTGAAAAAAGGTTCAAAGTCCATATTTCCACTGACCTTGGTCTCGTCACTAGAGATAAGGTCAGCCTTCATTGTCCTCACAAGTCCACTCTGATAATCTTATAGACAATGCCAAATCCATTGCCTTTGTTTGAACTCTGTGCACAATGGCCCTCCTGTACTTTAAGAAAGTTTCACAAGTGTAAGAAAAGAAGAAGGAAAGGGAAAAAATACAGTAAAGAGGACTTCCCGTCACTGAGAATAGATTTGCGTTCAAGGAGGTTCCAAAGAGTGGAACAGACGGTGAGAGTGCAACGCGGGGTTAAAAGGACTGTGTTTTGCCAGGGTTCTTACCATCATATCAGTTCTGAGGAAGAAAGGCAAATTTTTTACAGGTCCTGGCACCAGAACATTTTGGATTGCTGCTTACAACTTTACTCCAACCAACTTGAACTTTTTTTTATTCCTAGTTAACTATGGATGTGCAAGTAGTGTCATTAGATGCTATCAGTGTTACATTAAAATCACTAAATTACCCACCACACAGCTGAAAATGCTATTTCAGGATTCAAAATTAAAGTTTTCATGCAAAAATCTTTATGTACTGCATGTTATTAAACCATACTCTTGGGACATGGACATCACGTTACATACATGTAAAAAAGCTCCTAATAAAGAACTGGAAAATGTGCAGACAGAGGAGGCAGGAATAATAGGTCTTCAAGATTTTTCTTTGCATGACAAATAGTTTCAGCTTCCTATTAAATCTTCTGAGAAATATACTTCATTACAACTTGTTTGAAGAGATTAAAAAATCATATATTTATATATATATATGCACAGTTTTATTGATATTTTAAGTGTTATATCTATGTGTATGTATGTCTACTCTGACATATTTTTATGTATAAGTCCTTGATGTATGATGACAAAAAATAGAACTTTATGCCTGATTCTTCTTTAGCTTTAATTCTCGATTTCTTTATAAATAATCAATAATTTTTAAATTGGGAAATGTTATCATCAGCGCTGTATTTATTAATTTTTAGTTCTTCCACGTGTTTTGTTTCTGTGACTTATTTGTTTGGTTCTGATTTGTTGCTGTGAGTATCTGGGAAACCCCCACCCCCACAGTATTTTGAAAAAAATAAAACACAGGAATGAATGTTTCATTCCAGAATATTAAAGTTTAACAAGTATCGGTTCTTAAATTCAAGGCCATTAGTGATGAAGGAGATGGAATAGAAAATAAAACTGAAATATCCTTTCAGTTATTGCATCATGAAATTTCACATTATTTTCACCTCTTGCACTATTAAGAGTCTTGAAAATTGTAAAACTGTTATGAAACAGGTATTTGGAAAGATTGCTTTACCTGTCTTTGGCAGAAAGTAAAGATTTGCTTCTACTTTAGCACTTCACCTTCTGCTAAAGATAGATTTTATGTTATAATTAATTTTTCTTTTGGAAAAAGCAAGTTTGATTCAAAATAATTTTAGAATGCTCCATCTCGAATTAAATGCCTTTTCCTTGAGAACCACCCTACATTATTTTTGAAATTCTTTATTTACTGTGAAGGAGAAAGAAACAAGTGAATACTTGACTTTTCACCGACAGTGGCTTGCTGAGTGAAATATGTTTGGTCAGGAAATGGTGTATTACACATAGGTCAGAGTGTAACGGGTAGCAAAATGATCTGTTGTTCAAAGGAAAGCAAACTTGAACTGACTCATGGTGAGTCTCACATATCATCCACACACAGGTATGCATTTATGAAAGGAGCAGATACCATGATATAAGTGGATAAATCTTGTAAGGCATAAAACCACAGAAATCAGCATTTGACATCAAAGGCCTTATCTGCTTTGCGTAGTGACACTGTTCATTGTTCTTGTGCAAGTGAAACACATTAAAGTCTTCTTTTGCATGGCTGTTAGCAGTTAATTCCGCTAGCTCTGGTAACAACAGAAGTTTAGGATATACTAATATGGCTCAGCCTTGCCAAGAGATCTGTGATGAACCAAAGCTAGTGGGATTAGTTATTTTTACCATTTATGTGTGGAAATGTTAACATCAGAAAAAGACAGATTTATGATCTCTGATGATATATCCTCAGAGGCCCCAAGATTGGAACTCTAAAGTTCTGTCTTTTGAATCTTTTAGAACTGTAATTTAGAGTAAGTACATACTAAGTGGTTGATGGCATTAATAATTATGTTTAGGTGCAGGTTGTCAAGACGAGGAGAAAGAGAGGAGGAGCGTGAAAAGGAATTTTAACATTACTTTTAGGATAATTTGAAGCAACACATGCTCATAAATGCACTTTTCTCCATTTTGATAACTCTGTATTCTTATTGAGTCAACCAATTGTAAAATTCAGCAAGCAGCTTGATACTTGTCAGACTCTTGGGACTTAACCTAGATTCACTAAGCTTTTGGTACATTAAAGACACAATCAGATATTTTTACAAAAAGTAGGCACAGGTGAAAAAGTAGCACTGCTGCTACATCCTCAAGGCTGTATTTATTGAGTCCAATCTTAAATTCTGTGACATCTCTGAACAAAATAAGATAAGTACAAATGATTTTAGATAAAGATCCCAGTGGCTAACTTGCTTTAATTAAAGATGTTTCAAAAGATAGAAGAATCATGAACAAAGAAGAGAAAAGAAATGTGCTATGTGAATTATCAGGTAATTGCTTCAAAGGTAAACTTGTAAATTTCTCAAGTAGCCTGACCAAAGTCAAATGAAGAATTATTGAGTGGATCTAATTTGATTTCAATTTCATTATTTCTATGACTATGGTTTGGCAAAATATGAAGTTTTTTTAGACTGTTATTTATAATTATTTCAATCTGAATTAAAGATATTTAAAAGTTTCCAAGATTACTCTTTCATGTATTACAGATGAAACCATAACTCTATTTTCAATAACATCATCAAACAGTTTCTAAAACTAATATGTTTGTGCTTGCTTTCCTCTGGTTGTAAAATGTTAAACAAATAGATCATAAAAGCTAGCAAAAGCAAAAATAAGTATAATAAACATACTGATGCTTAGAATTTGTTTCTAGAATATGCTTTTAGAGTACACAAACTTAGAAAAGTATTTAGGCCTGATGATAGGAAAATCTGAGACTCAGCATGAAGCACAACATACAAATCAGAGAAAATACAGTGAAAATATTATTTATAAATACCTTAAAAGAAGAGCCAAGCAAAGTTTTCTGATTATTGGCAGGGACAGAAAACTGACAGTGAGAGACAACGTTTGTAAGATTTTTTTGACTCAAGTCGCCTTTCTGTGTTGGAGTATCAGACAATAACACTATCAATAAGTGTACATTAATTTAAGTTTAGATTAAAAATTATCTAAGCAGTCTAGCTTAAGAAAATTTTCCCCGGGTTGCTCTGAGAATTGGCTTAACCTGTCAAACCTTCAGGAGCTTCCTTGAACCTCCTATAAGACAGGTGAGATGCCAGAAGGCTGAAGGTTCAGTGAGCTAGTAACATTCATTAGAAAGATTTCTGAGATCATAGATTAGTTAGATTAACTTTTGTTCCTAAAAAATAACAGAACATGAAAGATCAACCAAAAAGTATTTGTAAGTCCCATTAAGTTAACAAAGAAAGACATTTTATATACTATACACTTAAGTATATTTGAACTACCTGGTTGTTTTTAATCTTTACAGTTGTGTGATATCACTACAAAGGGATTGGTCCAGGTGATAGGAAAGGCCAATATACTGGGTTCAGTTTGTAAACTGGGCAGAAACACCAATTAGAGTGTAGTGGTTTGGCTCAAAATATCTATTACTTACTTATTTTCTTTCTGTGAGATAATAATTAGGAGAAAGCAAAGCAGGCACAAAACTTAAAAGAATATAAAGAAGTTTATTAAGAGACCAAAAAAAAGAAAAAAAGTCTTCTCCCACTTACAATGTAAAAAGACAACTCTTGAAATTTCCAGTCAGTTTACCACTTCTATAGTAACCTTTATCAGTTCACTTATGGAGAGAAGTCTCTCTTGCTCATGCTATGGAGACATCTCCACAAGAAACAATTCTCTCATGGCTTCAATGTCACAGCGAGACAGCCGCCCGGGTTGGTTCTCTGCTCACATGTGAAAGTCCTTTCCCCTGACTTACAGCTCTCCCCACAACTGCTTTTGAGGGTTCAGCCTTTAGCTAATGGGGTACCATTTTAAGGATGAGCTGTTCAGAAGTAAAGGTTCTCTTGACTGATCTCTGGGAGCATCTTCATCTCTAGCAGCAGAGGCCTTCCTCCTTCCCTGGGAGCAAGGGTCCTCATCACTTTCACCTCTAGGAACAGAGGTCTTCTCCTTCCTTGGGAGCAAGGGTCCTCATCAAATTACAGCTACTGTCATTTGCTTATTTCAGCACAGGTACTTTTGCTCACAATTGCAGTTTGAATGCTCCACCCCCCATGCTTCATGAAATTACGATGGATACTCTGGTGTATCGTAGTCCATCACCATAGCTTTACAACAGATTTTCAGCTTCTAAGCTTGAAGCATCTCCTCTTTCTCCTCCCTCAGGATTTCAGCTCTTCCTTCTTTACTGACTTTGGTGTCTCTCTGGTGTTCTCTTCACTTGCCATCACCTTTCCCTTTCCTCTGACTCGGGAGAGGATTGATGTCTGCAGGCTTCATCTGTTCTGGAGGAAACTTACAGCACTAAAGGGTTGATCTCACCCGGGCCCTGCAGCTGGAATTCGCTTATAGCTAATCGCTTGTTGGTCACATGATGGGGCAGCGGCCTCAGATGAGTTTTGGCTGCATTAGGGGCTGCCTGCATGGAGCAGGACTGTGGGGGGGGATGCTGCAGATGGAACAGGGCCGTGTCACGTCCGGCCCGGCCCCTCTGTGCTGCCTGCAGGCCCCCCATTACCTGTCCGAAAGCCAGAAGACTAGAGAGCTTTCCCGGGCTCTGTTCGTTCTTAAATGTGGATCACAGAGGCATGTCAAGCTTCTTAAGTGGCTTAAAAAGTTGCCAATATTCAAACTAGACAGTTGATAGGTTCTTTTAGGTCATAGAGGAAGCTGTAAGCACCTCTTTGCAAGAGAATCACTTCCGTGGCTGAGGGAGCCTTCTTTACCTATGCTAAACCATGACAGCCAAATTCAGGGAATAACTTGCAGTGCTCAATTATCAAAGTGGAAACATGTATCAGATCCATTGTAGCCTTTTGTAGGAAAAAACGCCCAAATCCTCCCTTCCCCTTCATGATACAGAAAAGTTACCAGATTAAGCAACTGGTCAAAAGTCCTTGCTGTATTTTGGATTGCTTTGTTCTGGTATTACTCAGTGTTGTATTTATCATTAATTTTCAGGATAAAAGTAGGAAATTAGAAATTGCAAGCACATTGAGGGTCAAAATAAGAATGCAAATAAACTTTTCTATTGGCATGCTTCCAGAGGGACACAATACTTAGTGGTCATCTAATTTATGGATAATTGTGTCTTGGCATAAGGTTGTATGAGTAGAAGTATATTTTCATGCATCCTGCTGCTAAAGATTCATTTAGAACACTTCAATGTTTCATATTGAAAAACACTGTCTGCTGTTTCAGGATTGTGTATCTTAAAACATTTCCTTTGGATTTTAATTTAATTTAAAATACTTCAAAGAAGTATCAGGCAATTCAGAAAATTTATCTAGAAAATTTACAGTACCTTATGGTTACAAAAGTCGGTTTAAGGGCTTTGAAGATTGTATCCATTTTAAGATTCCTGCATTCAGATATAAATTCTCAATACATTCTTATTAAATATTTGCAAAATGCTTAGATTCAGAGTTCTGGAAAAGATTTTACCTGTTAACATAAAAGGTGCTGAATATTAGAAATGGAGACCAGATGCCAAAGTGGCACTTTCAAGCTATATAAGAGTCAGTGTAGGACACTAGGTTTTAGTCTTGACTTTAGGTGTTTTAAATTCTTACATATGCCTACTAAACATTATTTAAAGGCAGCAATTATTATATTTATCCACCTGGTTTCTTTTTTTAATGATAGCAGGTAAAATACTATCTCATCAGTCAACAATAAATGCTCACTCTTGTTTGTCTGAACAACATTTTTGGACAAAATGTCTAATTGCAACCTAGTAAATATTTGTTAGTACCTTATTCTTTTTGAACGTATATGCACGTTTGCCAATAATTTCAACAGGAGTTTTAATATTTGATCTGTTCTCAACTTCCATATGGCAGTGAGCTACAACCATCTCATGTCTGGTATAACAGTCTCTCCAATATATATATGTGATCCTTCCACCTGTGTAAGGAACAGACCTTTGTCTTTCAGATAACAGAATTGGTTAGGATTTTCACAAATGCAAGATAGCTATCTGTCAGTTTCAGAGCCTTTATCCTCAGCTCCTTTCTATATCTCTTGGAGTTAAAAACAAAGCCTTTACTCTTCTTCAGGTGTCTTGTCAGAGAGGTCAAGATAAGTGTCAGGAGTATATTTATACCTCTTATCTTCCATGAATTCTGTGGATTTTCTTCCTTTACTTGGATTATTTTCACCCCATAGTACTTTTTCATCATAGTTTAAAATCTCAACAGCTCCTCCTGAGACTGCTCCTCATGTAGTCTGTTGCAGCACTTGTTTCTAATTGTCTTTTTCATATCAAGGATTAATAATTAAAGTTTTCATTAATCTTTTCTAGGCTGCTGCCAGGTGGGTCGTACGTGTCAGCACAGTGTGCTTTCTGGGACTGTGTGTTTCTCTTCCCTAAGAGTCACTGTGAAAAATGACAGCTGGAATTGGTTGCCCCAAAAGTTGTGTGGAGTGAAAAGGGATCACTAAAATGAAAGATAGGAAAGATTTTCAATCAAGAACAGGGGGCACTCATCTTCAGAGAAGTTTAGTCCTTTCCTGTTTCCTCTTTGCTTTGAAAAGGAAAGTAGGAATTTACTCCTTACCTGCAATGGCAAGTCATTGGAGAATTTTCCTACTGAAATTGGCAACATCACAGACTGTGATATTAGGGTTATTGAGGAAAAATAATACTATGTCTCATTGCCAGTATTCTTTACCTGGTCATAGAGCAGTGGTAATTATAGTACACCAATTTACTTTTCCATGCCAGATTCAGAAGCTTGAGTTGATTGAATAAAGGCATAAAATATGTATAGTACGAATAATACAAATTTAAACCTATGTCTAATTTTTTTTTGGTCCTGTTTTTTATAGCTAGGGCATGTCTTAGCCCTGAATGAGAAGAAATGGAGTGAACATAAGTGAATCTGCTACCCTTGCTCCCATGCTTCATGGACGTATCCCCATACAAATGAATTCCAGGTTAGATACCATGACTGAAACGCAGTTTTTCATTTCTGGTTGTTCAGTGAAATCAGATAGGGTTTGATCTCTAAAATTCCAATGTTATACAGAAAGGGAAGGAATCATTGATACAATGTGAAAGATTATAGCCTCTGACAGGGAAAGAGTTACACTTTGGTCCAACATTTTCAAAGCTGTTCTTAAGCTCAGTGCCTCCTCTATCTACTGCGACAAAGAGAATGACTTTTCAGAAACAGAAGGGATTTTCAGAATTGCTGAACTCAGTGGGAAAACTGAGCATCTGCTCCTCTAATGATAATGTCACTGATTGTGTTCCTTAAGTATAACACTGGCTCTAGGGTGTAACCAATTTCCATTCCTAGAATGGAAATGATTAGGTTTAGTGACTACTAAAAAAAAGGAGAAAACCCCCTTTTAGGGAAAGCAAGAAATTATCCTTGAGAATACTTCAAAATTCCACAGCATCATTAACAAGTGGATAATAATCTCTAACAATTCTCTTATAGTCTAATAGGTTTTCCTAACAACCTCATTTGTCTGTTAAAAGCTGACAGTAATTTTAATTTTCACATAACTGACATTAGCAGTATAGCAAATGTAACTGTGTTCTTGTACATATTTATGAATAGAATTTTCATTCTGACTGTTTTAATTGAAAAATTGTTTATCAGAGATTCAGGGTTTCAACAAAGCTGAATGAAAGCACTACAGCAATTTACATTAGCTCAGTTTGTGATTTTCTGGTATCATTAAATCATGAAATGAGTTTTATAAGTCTCTATGGTTTTCTTTATTAAAAATGACAGGAACATTTGTAATAATGTTAATTAGATTGTGTAGCTTTCCCTCACTAGGTTCAGCTCAATTCCGTACTGTATCATATAATGGACTATGACTTATGATACTGCTTTGAGAAAATGAAATTTGCTACTTTAAACTTGATGTCTCCATGTAATCCATTCTAAGATCTATCTGTCATAACAACGTAATAGTTCAGAGGAGTGGATGAAAAATAAGTGAGTAAATGTTTCTGCTGCTAGCTATACATTGAATATAATTTTCAAGAAATGAAACACATGATCAGTGCTGTCATTTGAAATATATGCAGATTGTTAATACCACATTTACACACCACTGAACTTGAGCAGATTGCATATCTTTTTGATACCCTGCAACAAGTCATACATGCCAGCTTTCAGACAAAGTGACCTTCAGTATCCTAAAGGTTCACCTGATTGTAACCTGTTTATCGTTTAGTCTAATTGCTTCCTTACCTTGACCTAGCAGAGTTCAACAGTTTTATATGTTATTTTATTTTTATTTTATTTTATTTAGTTTTCTTTTCTTTCTAATTTCTAAACAATCTTTCTAAACAATCACAGAATCACAGAATCTGCTGTTTTGGAAGGGATCCCCAAGGATCACTGGGAATGACTGCCTTGTAGTGTTAACTGAGTACTTTCTAAGTCTTTCAGCAATATGAAACAAGATGTTGGTCATTGGCAATATTCTTAACTTCCTACTGACACCTCAGACTATATTAATACATATATACATACATTGATATTAAAAGGACAAAATAAGAAAAATAAAGTTGCATGCAATTTATAAAAAACAAACCAAAACCAAAACAAATCAGCACTGGTAATCCAAACAGTTTCTTAGTCTGAACTCTTTCAGTAAGTTCATGCATCCATCGAATACCATTACAACTTAATGATCTGTCACCTCTTTTGGGTTTTACCTTTGGTTTAGAAGCAGCAATTAACTAGCTCAGTATTCCATGTGCAGTCTTAAAAAAATTGGTTTTAGATATAAGATAGAGAAGAAATTTTAGGTAAGGGAAACCTAATATCCCCATCTCAACCAGTGTGGTGAGTTAGCCTTGACAAAGGCCCAAACTCCCAACCAGCTGCTTGCTCGCTACCTCTCCTCTGTGGGACAAGGAAAGAGAATGGGAAAGAGATTGCTTACTAAATGCTGTCATGGACAAAACATACTTGATTTGGGGAAAATTAATTTATTACCAATTAAAATTGATTCAGGTAGAGACAAATGAAAAGAACATTAAAGCAGTATCTGACCTCCCCACTGTCCCAAGCTCAGCTTCCCTCCAGACTCTTCCACCTCTCCCACAACTGAGTAACATGGGGTCAGGTGGGCAGTAGTCAGTACACAGCAATTTCTCCCCCCTGCTCCTTTCTTCTGACACTTTTTACCTGCTCCAGTGGATGCCTCTCCTTCTCCTTCTTCTCTCACCTTCTCTCACAACTTTTTTTTTCTCTCTTGTAGCTTTTTTTCTCCCCCCTGTTGTGAATGAGTGTTTTAAGTCACTCAAAGAATCACCAGTAAAGATATTGACAAAAGTAGTGTAATATTAAAATGAACGCACAACAAAGTTCATTGGCAAGGTTTACTCTATGACTTACTACATGTTTAAGGCCCAGAGAGAAAAATCAGGTTAAAATCTAAATCAATCTAAAATTAAAGTCAATGTAAAGGGATCAGTGCAGAAGCTGGGGATGGAAGAAGGGTAAGGGTAGGAAAGGTTAAGGATAAAAGGGAATAAGGGAGAATCTCCTTTGAGTCACAAAGTTCAGAATGGACCCTCTTGCCAAACGTAGTCCTGCAACAGTTTAAAGGGGGCTTGTTGGACAGCACAAGTTCCTGGGAACACACAGTGTCTCTGATAAGCTCAAGACCAGCTTAGCCCAGGTGCTGTTCATCAAAGCCAAGGTGTAATGAATATTTCTGAGGTCATAGTGTGGCCCAAGGGGAAGAGATGAGTGTGGTTCCAGCACACCCCCTGCACTCCCTCCAGCATTTTCTACCAATTCTTGAATATCTTTTCCCAGAGGTGCTGCCGTGGTGGTTGCTGGGCTCTGCTGTGCCCTGTGGTGGTTCTGTTGGAACCAGCTGTGTGTGTCAGGCATGGGGAAATTGTGGATTCTTCTTATGGAGACCACCCCTGCAGCACCCGGTTGCCAGCATCTGGGCACCTGCACCCAGCACAGTCCAAAAATCTCCACTTCTTAAGAGCCTCTAACTCTTGAAAAATGTGGTTTTGGAGTCAGTTTGTGCACAGATAATGGTGTTTCTGTTCAGCACCTCCTCTGAATAAAGGTTATGCCTTCTAAGCTGTGTTTTATATCCTATAAGAAAATAAATTACAGGCAGATAAAATAATCAATAAACTCTTTTCTGTTTACTGTTGTAAGCTATCATGCTGTTGCTTCTCATTATATATCAAGATCATCCTGATATTAATCTTTTGAAATAAACATGTATAATTTAACCACCTTTCCTGTCTGCAACAAAAATCTAATTATTTTTTATTTCACAGTAATATCTTTCCATGAAGAATAGTATCCTTTTGGCCCGGTAATACCCTTAATCTCCATTTTTCATAATAGCAAATGCTGAGAGCTTCCTGACAAGTAGATGATGTAATTAAGGTTACATTTCTTCACTACTGTTTGTGGTTTTGTTCATAGTAGACATGCACATTTTATGTCACAGAAGATTAAGTATTATAGTCTTTTCCAATGACATTTGTAGCTAAGCACATTAATATTAAAGGTCAATGTGCCTTTAAGTGGATCAATAAGAACTTGACAATATAATATATAATCATAGTTTCTTATCATATGAGGTTCTGTAGGGTTTGATTTTGTTGTCTTCCTCTTTCTCATTCTTGTCCTATACAGTAAAGAGAGCAGATAGCAAGAAGAAGACTATTCTCAAAAGGGCAATTCAGAATTATGGTCATTGAGCTCCACGGAATGAATACATTGGACTTTCCTATCATCTATAAGTATGTAGATATCTGGAACTGTACAGAAAAAAGAAATGGAATTCCTTTACTAAGGTACCAAAAAATGGCATTATCAGTAACAAAGGAGGAGGAAATAAGGGGAGTTTTCATTAAGTATTACAAATTCTTTCTGTAAATTACAAATTTTTTCTCTAACCATGAGGATACTCAAAGTGACGGTGGAACATCCATTTTTAGAGGTATTCAAAACAGAATTCAAAAAGACATGGAGGAATCTGATCTAAATTTAAAGTTATGTCTGACTTTGAAGTTGACCTTGGTTTGACAAGGGGATTGCTCCAGAGATTTCTGCCTATCTGAATTAATCTGCAAGGCTATGATTCTAACAGTTTATATCCTGAATACTGTTGTGTTAACACATGTTATTACCATGAACAGACTTCAGCCTCATTTTCACTGGTTTTTTCTCCCCTATAATACCTAGGAAAATATTGCCACTACTAAATCTCACTCTATTTTGAGAATAGAGAATGAACCAACTATCCTAGATATATCTCTGCTTTTTGTCTCCAGTACTGTTTTGGGGTTTTTTTGGGTGGAGGGGAGGAGGTGTTGTACTTTTCAGGTCACAGTTAGATTAATTTTTTTGCCTTAAAAGGCCATAAAAAACCTAGTATCTACAGTATATGCTAATCAATATAAGGAGTATTTTTAGTATTTTATAGAGGGAATTTTATCTGACCCTGTCAGTCTCATTCAAGCAACAGCAATTTAAACCAATGTTTGTGTTGATTTTCAGTAGACAATTGCTTTTGATGCTCTCTAAAGGTGCTCCTCTGCTGACCACAGAGAGTCTTCAGAAACAATTTCCGAATGCAGATCAGAGAAAAATATTTGTTACTGAGAAAGCTAGCACCCTTCTATTTGTGTTTAAGACAATTTCCAAGCATCTTGTACCATCAAAAATGTCTTTGAAGGGAATGCATGTACTTGGCAGCTACCAGCTGCTGTTGCAATTCTTTTATCAAGACTCCCAGCTGATTCTTTGAAACTGCTTAAACAAGAATAATAAATCTTGCATCAATACACTGACTCACAAAATATGGAATGGTGGTCTTGGGGTGATATGGACAGCCCATAATATGAAGGTGATACATCTTATTAATCAATTTTGTTGAGATGTAGAATGACAAAAATATGCCACAAATCCATTTTAAATTTAGAGGAAATTCAAAAACATAACTCCTTGCTAGTGTGTTTCTTGTCATCTGTAATTCCCTGATGTGTAAGTGAATGAAGCATTTGTCAGGAGAAAAATTAATTTGACATCAAAAAGAATAGCTTCTAAGTGAATATAACTTTGCAGAATCACAAAGATGACTGATTTTATGCTATTTATCATCCAATCGTCATTTAATTGACTTTTTTCTTGTTTATTTTTTTAATGCTGCTCTCATGCTTGCATCCAGCCATTATTTGTTACTCTCAAAAGTTAGATTTAGTCTTTCAAATATTGCAGCATTTGGTTTTACCACTTTTAAGGAATTTCATCTTGTGATTCCCAAGTTTCCCTGACATATCCAAGAAGCTTGTACTCTTTCTGAATAGTGTGCAGTACTAATGGGCAATTCTGTTAACATTACCCACAGTATCCTTGCTGTTAGTAGTATCTATCATGTGTTACCATTTCTTTCAAAACTCTGCTGCTGACACCTGGTCTGCCTTTGATTTAAGGCTGCTTGTGAAAGAATTGACAACAGCTTGTACCAGAAGAGATACAAAATAGCCTGAGCCTGGTGGTAAAAATATTCTCGTTAGATTATGGTGTTCTTTTGGAGTTACAAGATTTGCTTGCCTGCTCCTTCTAGTCTGAAATAGTAGGCAAAATCAACTAAAGGTGTCTACAGGAATTTTTCTGCCACACCATATTTTGTGAATGATACTCCTCTGTCCTCTCATGTATAGAGCCATCAACTAAAGATTTGAAGAAAAACATAAGCCAAAAAATCCTCACTTTGCAAGGGCGGTATTTTAGAATTCTGTACAGACAAATTATCAAATTAGCACTTTTGTGCTGCCATACTGAATAACCTTGAAAAACAGCTAATGCTTGCCACTTTTCCTTCTCAATTCCCCTTTTCTGACTTTCAGTCCTACTGCAGTATGATTTAGTTTTTAAAAAAGATTGGAAGATTAAATATGCTAACCATTCCTTTGGTTTCCTTTTTTCTTCTCTGAAATACTGAATAGTCACAATATTATTTTAATCTATTGGGCAACAGATAAAGACATTTTTTATCTTTAATTTAAAAGTAATTTCTGCCTTTCTAGAGGCTCCCTCTTCTCTGCTTTTGAAGAAATAAGTCTTCCAAGTATTTATTAAGATTTAAGGGGATTAACAAATCCAAAGTTCCCAACAAGAATTTCATTGCACAAAGATCTATAGCTACCCCAAATCCTTTCAGTTCAGAACTTCTCAACTGTAAAAACCAAACAGCTGGAATGTATTATAGCTCTGATATTCCCTGATGGTTCCATAGTGTTTAGAGCTAGGCATACTAGTATTAATATTTTTATTTAACTTGTATTAAGCTCCTGAAGATCTTATTTAAATGAAGGAAAATAAATCGAATTGGAAAGGGAAGGGAAGGGAAGGGGGAAGGGAAGGGAAGGGAAGGGAAGGGAAGGGAAGGGAAGGGAAGGGAAGGGAAGGGAAGGGAAGGGAAGGGAAGGGAAGGGAAGGGAAGGGAAGGGAAGGGAAGGGAAGGGAAGGGAAGGGAAGGGAAGGGAAGGGAAGGGAAGGGAAGGGAAGGGAAGGGAAGGGAAGGGAAGGGAAGGGAAGGGAAGGGAAGGGAAGGGAAGGGAAGGGAAGGGAAGGGAAGGGAAGGGAAGGGAAGGGAAGGGAAGGGAAGGGAAGGGAAGGGAAGGGAAGGGAAGGGAAGGGAAGGGAAGGGAAGGGAAGGGAAGGGAAGGGAAGGAAAGGAAAGGAAAGGAAAGGAAAGGAAAGGAAAGGAAAGGAAAGGAAAGGAAAGGAAAGGAAAGGAAAGGAAAGGAAAGGAAAGGAAAGGAAAGGAAAGGAAAGGAAAGGAAAGGATCATAGAGAGTACATATTGTCAGTAGCCTTGAATTCTCTGCAAACAAAGGTCTCAGCTGGAGAGTGATTATCAAAATCTAGCCTGAAATAAATGTGAACTATCCATCCTTTTGAAGGAAGAAGAACGAGGGTGAGAAAGATTCAGAGCTGTTGTTTAAGGATTGGGGGGATTTCAGTCCTGATACTTAGCCCAGTAAGCCATGCTTCTAGGGGTAAGCATTTAATCCATTTACAAAATTTGCTTCTGGATCCAAATTTATCTAGTGTATTAAAAAGATAATCCTTCCTTAGTCTGTCAAATTCTTTTCTGGCACTAAAGAGAACAGGAACTGCTGCTAGACATTTTTAAGTTAATATTTATCAGGATTTCAGAAAGGTTAGGTATTTTTTAAAACATTTTCCATCACTGAATTACACTTTATTTGGATATATAAAATCAGAAATGGTACTTACGATTTTTACTATAAGTGTTAAATGAGAAGTTAGGAGCTCTTTCTAGTCTTATCTTGCTTTATTAATAGCCTATTTTACATAAGCAAGGACACTTAAAGGAGCAGGTAATACAAATTGTATGATTTTCATATGAAAATTTGAAAAGAACAAATTTGAAAAGAACAAACAACTCATTTGAAAAGAAAAAATACTTCTATGTTATAGAAAAAAGTCCTGCTTTTCTTTATTAAGAAGGTTTGTTTTTGGCATATTAGACAGATTTTTTTTTTAAATTTGTTCTTAGTTTTAAAACATATGTAATTTATGAGGTATAGAATACAACAATGAAGCATAAGGGCATCCAAGAAGGTGATTTTAGTTTTGGCAGTAAAAAAGACTCCTATATATTGAGAAATAACAAGAAAGGAAAAAGCAAAAGTAAACAGAGGGATAAGGAGTTAGCACAAATAAAAATCAGTTTGCTACAAGAGAGACTTTCTCTCGGCTTTTGAAAATATGAGTTAATAAAATACATCTGTTTAAATAAATGTCACTTTCTGCCCTGAATTCACACCCTGCATCTGAAATTCAAGCACAGAAGTTAAAATACGTATGTAAGATCTCTGTGTACATATACACTTTTTTATTTGTAACCTTCCTCTTTTGCACATTCTAAGTCTTCTGGTTGTGTTCAACTCTTCATTGCAATGAAGTTAATGTGCTAAATTCTATAAACTGACATCAGAAAAAGTCCCCAAAAATGACATGTTTAGCTGAAGCTCAATACCTTTTTTCCAAGCTTTCATATCTGTTGTGGAACATTTGGTGTTTATAGAAAGCTCCCAATTAGTTAATGTGTTGAATTTAATTAGGTCATTATAAAATAAGTGTTTATTGTAAACATAATTTGCAAAGTTCTGTCATTATGTCTTTAGAAGATTTCTGTAGAACAAACCAGACAGGCAAGAAGAGGAAAGAATCATTAATCTGAGAAAGGGGATGAGGGAGGAAGAAATTAATATTCTACTTTTTCATATAAGAATACTTTATTATTCTCACCTAGAACATGTCATACAGATAAGCACATAATTAGTCATCTCACCTTGGCTGAGGGGAGGCAACATGTTTCATCTAGACTTGTTTACTATCTTTTGGAGATGGGCTAGACAACTGTAAGAAGGAGAAAGGAAGTAAAGAACTTGTCAGGGCATGCTGAGGTAGGGAAACTAAATAGCTAGTATTCTAAGTTGGTTGCTATCATTTCTGGAAGGCAGGCAGGTGAGAAAGAAAGGGAGAAGGAGAGAAAGAGAGAAAGAAAGAAAAGAAAGAGAGAAAGAAAGAGAGAGAAAGAAAAAAAGAAAGAAAGAAAGAAAGAAAGAAAGAAAGAAAGAAAGAAAGAAAGAAAGAAAGAAAGAAAGAAAGAAAGAAAGAAAGAAAGAAAGAGAAAAAGAAAGAAAGAAAGAAAGAAAAAGAAAGAAAGAAAGAAAGAAAGAAAGAAAGAAAGAAAGAAAGAAAGAAAGAAAGAAAGAAAGAAAGAAAGAAAGAAAGAAAGAAAGAAAAAGAGAAAAAGAGAAAAAGAGAAAAAGAGAAAAAGAAAGAAAGATTGTGTCTCCAGTGAAGGGTTTTTTTTCAAATTATTTTAATCCCTACAATGAGAGAATGCAGGGCAGGATTTCTTCCTTCTCTTTGCTTAGTGGTGAATCTGAAAGATTTGACTTATTACCCATTAGATGTGGAAGTTCTTAGGAACAGTCAGGGAAATAATTTACTGAGCTAGGGGACATTGGCTGTAGGTAAAATAACTGAAGTTGTCAAAAGTTGGAGAAGGCTCGTGGCAACAAACAAGGCCAGGAACACACTGATATTCAAGAATCCCGAAGGGATCTCCACCTATCATGAGCACAACAGTATACAAGCAATGTGAAGCAGCTTCTGAGGACTTAAGTGGTTGGAAATATCTTTATCTTAGCTGTAAACAGTTTCCCTCCACATTCTCCATCTTTTGTGCTACTGAAGTATAATTTACTTAATTTATTAGTAAAGGTTTGGGGCACTGTTTTTTCGGTTTTGTTGTCTTTTTAAAATTTATATAAATTTTGTATTTACTGCTTAATACAGTTGCCATTTTGAGAACAAAAGGCACTGTCAGTTTCAAGGGTCTGAAAGAGTAATACTTTAATGGAAAAATTTACAGGTTGTCTGAAATAGTGTAGGAAAAATGTCATATTCTAAGATGAGATTTAGACTAGAAATCAATGCAACAGGCACAAAGACACAGTAGTCACACAAAAAATTCAAAATGGGGGAGAAAAGGCAACAGAAGTAACTTGAGAAGGATTCTAAAAGACAAGTGTGTTTACAAGATGGGATCTGTATTCACTGTGTGTAGCAAAGGAAGGAAGACAATCTAAGCATGAATGCTGGTCCATTGAGTAGTTGTCCAGACTGTTGATCTGACCTTAAAAGTATATGGTTAAACATTTATTCTCATGATACTTTAGGCTCCAGGGAAGAATCCAAGTAAGAATAATATAGTCCCATCCAAATCCAAACCACAGAAATATGTAGTTATGTGAGTGTTTTTATTTTCTTGGTTAAGGCAAATGGAATTTACAAAGTTCCATGATCTTATAAAATATTTTTTTTAAAACTATGCCCAAATTGTTTGGTACAAGCAACTATCACTATTCTGAATGTGATCTAAGGGATGAATGACTGTCATATAACTGAAGCTTGAAACAGTGCACTTTGTTTCTGACAACAGTACAGAGACAAACCCATTATATTAATTTGAACGAGGAAAGGCAAAGGAGGGTGAGATTTGCTCTTGCCAAAAATGAAGCCTGAAATTTTATTTTAGGTTCTCTGAACCCTAAAAAATCCTGACAAGAAGAAAGGGATAAAAAAGATTTTTCTATGTTGAAGAGGACATAGAAAAGCAAATTTCTAGTCCTAGGAATTCTTTTGACTACTACAGTCAAGATATTCTGATTAAATGAGTCTTTTTTATTCTTAGACAAATGAATTACTGATCTCATTACCATTGTAAAAACCCTTGAGGAAAAATATTAACTCTCTTGATGCAGGTTTTCTTTCTTTTCTAATTGCTTTGCACAGAGTCTGGGACTTGCTTTGTGAACAATAGTCCAAAAAATGCTTACCACTTAAAGCAGTTAAACATGGTAAGAATTAATTGTAACCGGAACTTTAAGTCTTAAAGCTTGTTTTGAAATGGATATCAGGAGATGTCTAATTTCAGGTAAAATGGAGACACTGACAGCCCTTTGAAATATTTTTGTGATTATTGTGCTATGCCCTCTATTTCTGCCTAGCCAACATTAGGCTGAGATTGCTGATTTGACAAAAAATAGTGTTAAGTGTTGCATGAGGCAATTCTCCCCATAATGACTGTACCATTAGGATTAACATTTACTTATTTGGTAGTAGAAGGGACTCTGCTGATGAATTAGGCTGTAAGCAACCCATTTGCCATCTTCTAGTCCTTTTTTATAACAGTTTAACTTTTATAAGGTAGTGAATCACTGTATCAACAATCTCCTATTGAATTTATCCTAGCAGAGACAGCTTTCGCTCCAAACTCTCTGTTCTCCACAGGAGATAATTTCTTTTTGTAATGGAAACTAAGCATCTTCTGTACTCTTTATATGTTAAAGCAGAGCGGATTATGGGATTCCAGACTTTCTCCTCACCTAAATTAGATTTGAGATGGTCACAGGAGGTGGCTGACAAATTTTGACAACCCAAAAAGAAGTCACCAAGGTAGGGTGAAAACTAATAATTTTAACAGGAAGAGATGACAGCTGGCACAAATTGGTTGCCCTTGAAGATCAATAAACTGTTGAGTGAAAAAAAGAATCCATTTTCACGTAATGTGGTCTCTCTCATGACTGTGTAGCTCTTTGCACTTGAGTGGCAGATCATATGAAAAGAGTGGCAATTTTGAGGTGGAGTAAATGGAAAAAGGAATAGCTATCCTAATTATGAACCTCTCTAAAAATAGAGGAATATTAAGCCTTCTCCACAGTTATAAAGTGAAAGAGTCAGAAACAGAGGGAAGATTTATACAGAGAATATGGGAGACCTACCATATGGATGAATGTTTTTGTTATATCTCCTTTGAGATATCATCAGAAAGGTTACAAGTGCTAATCCAATTTCTCACACCAGGTTCTCTTCAAAGATGCAAATATTTTTTTAAATTTTGAATTCAACAACAGTGTCTAAGAATTTCAATAGCTTGCTTAGTCACAAAAAAACCAAGTAGATATTTCTTCAATAGCTAGAATATAGACATTAAGAAACAGAAAAAATAAGAAAGAAAAAAGAGCAAAAAGAGAAAATAGTATAAATGAATTATGTAAAAATTAAAGGTAACTGGAAAAATTTTTCTGTTTTAACAGTATTATATTTCCCCCCAAAGAAAATAAAAGCATTTGTTTTCTACTGAAATAAGCTTAATTCACTGGAACCAGGTGTAGTTACACTTTGAAAGTGTAATAAAAGTGAATACAAAGAAATAAATACCTCCAACTAACTCTTGTTGTCAGAAAGAATAGGCAGACAGGAAAAAGTTAGTGGTGATTTCAGATAAAAGATCAACTTTTCATCAGCCTTACATCTGAAATATAGCTGTGGGCATATGTATGCCTGTGGTTTATCTAAGTGAAAATAAGTACTTTTAACTAAATTCAGAGTATTTCTCTAAACCTGTATAAGAAAATTGATAAATTAGACCATTTCTTTTTACTCTTTTAGGTCACAGCTGTAAACAAGGGTAGTATTGTTTGGAGACTTTAGATATGAACTATTCTATGCCACATTTCTATGTATACATTTTGTTTTAGGGAGAAAAATATTCTAGAAATCAATGTTCTCTCTTTATCAGTCAGATTTTCCTCCTATTTGGTTGTGAATAAATAAAACGTTCCTGGATTGTTTCACAATATTCTCTGTGTACTCTGATTTGCTTTAATTTTCCTGAGAAAAAGAAAAAGAGGGATTTAATGAGGCAGCCACTATTTATGACATGTGGAAAAAAACAAAGGAATATAATGTACTCATAGCTTTCAATGTGCAACAAACAATACAATTGAAGAATACATCATACAATTTAATTGTGTTTTACTCTGTGAGAGTTGGAAGGAAAGAATTTGTAGAAGAGAAAAGTTTTTCACTTCTATTTATCTTCTATATTTGTGGTGGTCCAGCCAACATCCATACAGCTGTTTACTTCTCAGCCATAGGACAAGGGGAAAATAGAAGGAAAGCCAAAAGACCTGTGGATCAAGACATCGACAGTTTAACCAGGAAAAAAAAGTTGCTCATGGAGGCAAAGCAGAAAGAGGAATTTATTCACCACTTATCAGCAGGCAGATGTTTAGCCCTTCCCGGAAGGGAGGCTCTCCACAGTGCTCATGGTTGCTTGGGAAGAAAATTCCTTAACCACAAAACTCCTCTCTTTGTCCTCCTTTCCCTGAGATTTTGATGCTCTGTGGTATGAAATATTCCTTTGGTCGGTTCTGGTCTGTTGTCCTGATTGTGTTTCCTCACAAACTCTTACCCACCCCTGGCTTTTTTTCTGTGGGGAAGGGTGGTGGTGTATCTTAACCCCAGAAGGCAGCTCAGCCCCCACAGCTGCCCACTGACCCCCCTCTGTTGTGGTGGTGTCTGCCGCTGCCTGAGTTGTTGGCGAGCCACAGGGCCGAACCGCAGCATTAAACTCATGGTGGGCTGGCTCAGAGGTTTGACATCTCCTGGGTGGTTAGGGTGAGCACCCACAGACCCTTGTGTTAACTACTTACTTACAATTGGTTCATCATTTCCCCACCCCGTTCTATGTATGACTCTTTGAATATGGATTAGCCTGTTGAATATGTATAAGTTCTAGAGAGTTCTCTGTTGTTTGATACCCCATTGGTCCCCCCTTCCTGCTCCCTCCCACCTTGTATCTGGTTGGTCTGTTTGTCTCCTCCCCTCCCCTTTGCCCAAACCTGATTGGTTAATCACACCCTTATAAAACCCTGGATGCTGCCTTGTCAACATTTTTGTCCCTGGACCTCTGTTGCAATAAAGCCTTCAGAACCCATACAAAAGACCCCTCTCTGTCTCTTCGTCTTTGGTGTGCACGCTTGGACATAGCCGCTTGCATTTGAGTCTGTCATGGCTCCTGGGTCTGTGAGTGTTTGTGAGGTGGCTCTGCAGCCCCTCCTGAGGGTCACCAACCACGGATTGAGACTCCAGAGGTCTTTGGATCTGTGGCGGACACTCGGGGAAGCACAGCACTGGTCCTCTCCCAGATACACTGGCTTGCGTCGCCCCTCAGGTGTGTTGGAGGAGTAAATCAGAAGGGTACAAGTGAGAATACTCATGTGTTGAGATAGAGGTAGTTATAAAGCAAAACCTGTGCATGCAAGTGAAGCAAAACAAGGAAATCATTCCCATGGGCGGACAGGTGTTCAGCCTGTTTGGGAAGGTTGGACTTCATCATGCATAATGGTTACTTGGGAAGACAAACCCCATAACTTCAAACATCCGCCTCCACTTACTCCTCCCAGCTTTTATTTCTGACCATGATATCATGTGGTACGGCATATCCCTTTCCTCAGGTGGGATCAACTGTCACAGCTGTGTCCTCATCCCAACTTCTTGCTCATCCCCAGTCTACTCACTTGTGGGGAAGCAAGAGAAGCAAAAAATGCGTCAGTATTTTATAAACACTGTTTAGCAATAAGTAAGACATCAAAGTATTAGCAGCACTTTTTGGGTCACAAATTGAAACACAGCATGATACCACTGTTGTTGAAGAAAATCCAGTCCATCTCAGGCAAAACCCTCTCGAGGGGGCAGTGCAGAGTGAAGAGAGAAAATGCCTTGATGTTTTGCAAGCACTGTTCAGAAATAATGAAAACATAGATGCATTACCAACACTAATTACAAATACAAAGCACACCACCATACAGGCTGACGTGAAGAAAGTAAACTACATTCCAGCCAGGTGCAGTACATTTTTTCATGTGAACTTCCAAGATGTCACTTCATGGTGATATGTTATTCAGCCATCAACTCTTTTCCACGAGAACATTCCATAATCATTCTTGTCACTCTTAATGAGACAATGTTTTATATTTTTAATGGTGGTATGAAACAGGAGTTCCACACTACAGAGTTTAAAGTACCCATAAAATTTTAAATGATCAGGTAGCACTTACTTTTTCTTAATTGTCCCACTGGTAGACTTTCAGTTGTGCTTCATCTTTGTCCCACAACCAGGCATGTAAAACTCAGAAAGGAAATGATATTTTTAAATGCATAATTTACTCACAATGGACAGAATGACCAACTTTCTAATTATTTAAATTTTTCGGGTATTTTGAGATAATTTTGATTCCATTTCTTCATCAGAATACAAAATTATTCTGAAGCAATACTGAAGTTTAATGTGAAAGGAAACTAAGCCATATCAACAAGGAAATAAGTATTTGAGGTTAGCATGATCCAGTGTTACAGAAGAGATCATGAAAGACCATCAAAGAATTTGAACAACACAAGATCAATAAGATTAAAGAATGAATTATCAGAAAGGAAGAAACAAGAAATAGCTGGAAATACAGAAAGACAAGCAGTCCCGTAAAACAAAATAAAATAAAGATGATAGAAGAGAAAAATGTTGAAGAAACAGAGTTCAAATAAGGATTTATATCAAAAACTTGGAACATTTAAGTAAACTTATTTTCAAATAGTAGGAACTCTGATTTTCTTACCAAAAAGTTCAACTCATTTAAGGTCACCACATAAAAGATCAAGAATTAAAAAACCCCAAAAACAACACCCCTCTCCCACCCCCCCACCATATCTGAGTCATTTTGAAGATCCTGACTGATATGCTTATCTAGTTTTTCCTCAACCAGTTATCCTATGTTCTTAAAGATCATACTAAAAATCTAAATATTGCATTAAACATCAATCACCAACTGAAATTTGGGGAATTCTTTTGTTTAGTTTCTTGAACTGAGACTGTTTGAAGGGATTCCTTTAAAGCTGTTTTAATGAAAGGAGCAGAATCTCCAAAAATCTTGAGTAAGTTACGCAGAGAAATAACTTTGAAAACCAGAACAAGCAAATAAAAGCACTATGGAATTGTAGCTGTCCCTTAGTTATGTTTAAGTGCAACTACAGTATTCAGGCTGTGGATTCAGAGAGGTTCAAGTGTAGCTTTTCAAGGAGAACTTCTTTTACTTGTCCTTCTTAACCTTAGATCTTGAAAGCTAATTTTTAATTATTGAAGGGTTGCTTCTGTTTGTTTGGTTTTTTGTTGTGTGTGGGTTTTTTTGGTAAATAAAAAGGAAACCCTTCTCCCCGCCGCCCCCCATTTAGTATCAGAGTGCTTGTAGTATTGCGTCTTTCATTTTAACCAGGCTGATACTTTGTCAGCCAAAGTCAATCGCCAGTCTCTACTCATTAGTATAGCAATAGGTTATCAGTTTAAAGACAAGACAGGAGGTCTGTCTTGTCCTCATTATCAAGAGGAAATATCTTCTTATACACTTGCATGAGGTTGCACCTGTCAGTCTCTGTTACCCCATGAAATTTGTTTTGCTGAAACACAAGGTGAGAGTCTCTGTTGAATAATCGACTGTGTCTTAGAAAAGCCTCTGCATATCCAAGAGATTATACTGGAAAATGAAAAAAACCCAGCTTTTTTAGTGATTATATGTCTAAAAATAAAACACATGATAAAGAAAAATCTGATCCTTGGGGAAGAAAACTAAAGTAAAATAAAACTCCTGTTTTGAAATTATGGGTTAAAGGTTTAATTAATTTTATTATGGGGATAAATATAAATTGTGAAGTAACCACTTACAAAACATATTGATTGAAACCAGCATTTCTGTACAGCCAGAAGCATCTAATAATCTTAAAAAATTCCACATTAATTCCACAGGTACTCACAAAAGTGGAGATTCCCATAATATGGTCTAGAGCTACATTTCCTGTCTTGTCCATCTATTGTGTCTTCCAACTGGAATATAGTATGACCAATTTTCATTCAGTGTAAATAAGTATGTTTGACCTTCTTCAAGGTAAGCTGCTTCTGTGATTTTTTCAAGACAAACAGGTAATTCCTGAAAGAATACAAACATCTAATACTCATATTAAAATAATTTTTAATTCCTCACCTTCTGTGAATCACCTTAATTCACTAAAATATATGTGCCGGGAATATATGTTCATGATGATGAATATTTATAGGATAGTTATTCTAGTTGATTAAATTAGAGGGTAACAGTTATCATTGTACTATTTAAAGAATAATAAAACTAGCCTCCTACTCAGGTTTAGTTTATTACTCATGTCAAGATTTACAGATATTAAATTCAACCTCAATTTATGTCTCTTCTGTATAGATATAAATGTCAACACTTCTACAGCAACAGACTATAAAACTACCTAACCAAAACTGGCAGTAACAGCTTCTCACTATAAAATATAGTGTAGTTAATCAAGATAATAAAGGTCATGTTTAAAGAAACAGAGTAAGCAGCATTAGTGAGAAATAACATTTTACTAAATACAAATTTAACAATTAGGAAAACACTATGAAAGCACTCAACATATTCACTGCAATTCCTTTTATTAAGAGCAGTGTTCATTAACTGGTTTTTGTGATTTATTTTTAAAAAATTGAATTGTGGCATTATAGGGATAGAATTTTTAGATTTACAGATGTTGAAAATGAGCAATATTTACTTAAGAAAATGTTTTTCCTCTCATGTGTCATCTTGTTAGAACATTTACATATCATGAAAAGTAGCAGGAATTTCAAAATTCTCAATCCTCTCCTTTAAATAATATGAAGTCATAGGATTATAATGGCAATTGTGATAATATGCTACACTCCCTTCACATATTAGTGGATATAGTGTAATGAATAGAGGATAATTCAAAGCTTTCAAGTGCAGTGTGTTGGTGGCAAAAGATAAATATGTTGTGACAAAATATGCAGAATGGGGCAGATAATCAAAATGACAGATTTCAACCATGGTGATGATATTCTGACTCGGTATAAAGTTCAGTCAGTCACACTTGAGTTCAGTGCTCTTGGAGTAAGATGTGATTTCACAGAAGCAAAGCACCACAAAATAGCTAATTCCGTGGTGACAAACTGTCAGGCTTCACGCTGTACTTCTGGTATTAATTATTGCCACTATCCCAGCCAGAATATGACTTTTTCACCCTAGCTGGGACTGGGCAAGGATTAGATGTGTCACATTCTGAGGTTGCAATTAGTGTGGTTATTGGCAGGGTAGCACCTCCAGGAGCTGAAGTGGGTAATTCAGCATTATGGAGAGAAGCACAAGATTTCCTGTTGTGGAATCACAATGCCTTGGACAACACTAATGAACATTTTTTAATAAGGTTGTATAATGGCAAATTGCACTTCAGAATAATGTCCAAAGCTCCCTAGTCCAAAGCCACCATGTCTTTATAAATCTATCTCCTTTCAGCAGTGAATACTGTGACTGCCAGTTGCAATGGCACAGCCAACTCAGAGTGAGTAGCTCATGAGTACATGTTATGGAAAAACATAATTAGCTATGAAATTTTAATATTGACAAATATGTTTTTCATTGTATATTCCTGAATGCATGTTACGTTTATCCTTTAATAGGCATTCTTCAGGTTTCAAAACTCTTTAATGTTCTTGAAGGTTAAACTCAATCTTATTCACCACTCTCAAAGTCTAAATGAACTCTGCTTTCTTTGAGTTTCTAAATATTTTGTGCATGGCTTACAAGTTGAAGAAAAGTAAAGAAAAAGAAATTGAATTGAAGACATTAAAGGAAAAAAAAACCTAGTTCAACATGGTGTTTTCCAAAATGTAGTGCACCTTATCTAGTTCACAGAATCATGGAATCATTAAGGGTGGAAAAGACTGTCAAGATTACCACGTCCAGTCGTCAACCTTGCACCTTTACCATATTCACCTTTAAACCATGTCCTTAATGCCGTATCCACAGGTTCTTTGAACACTTCCAGGGATGGTGACTCCTCCACTACCCTCTGGGCAGTCTGTTCCAGTGATTTACAATGCTTTCCATGATTTTTTTTTGCCTTATATCTAATCTAAACCTTCCCTGGCACAACCTGAGGCCATTTCCTCTCATCCTCTTCCTACCTGGGACAAGGGACTGACGCCCACCTCTCTGCAACCTCCCTCTAGGTACTTGTGCAGAGTGATAGGGTCCGCTCTGATCCTCCTTTGGCCAAACAACCCCAGCTGCCTCAGGCACTCTTCAGAGGATTTGTGCTCCAGGCCCTTCCCCAGCTCTGTTGCCCTTCTCCAGACATGCCCCAGCACCTCAATGTCCTTCTTGTAGTGAGGGGCCCAGAACTGAACACAGGATTAGAGGTGTGGCCTCACCAGTGCTGAGTACAGAGGGACAATCCTGCTCTGGTCCCGCTGGCCACACTATTGCTGATACAGGCCAGGATGCCATTGGCCTTCTTGGCCACCTGGGCACACTGCTGTTTTTCAGTATGAATTTCTTTGGCATATTGAGATTCAAAAATACAATTTTTTCTCTCTTGGCCCTTGGTTCCGGTAGTCTTTCTCAACTGATTTTATGAAAACCACACCTTTTTCTCACACACACATTAAATAATAGATTATAATTGAATATTAATGCTATACAACAACAACAAAATTATTCTTAGACTAATATTTGGACTACTTCTTAAACAACAGCATTAAACAACATATATGCTTACAGCAATAAGTAAATCTGAGAAGATTATCCACCTATAAAAACAAAAGAACCAGAAAAAACACTATTTCACTGGGATTTTGCAGGTAACTTTTTTTTTGTAAGGATGTTTGTTTGCTGCTTTTGGTTTTTTTTTTTTTTGGTGGTTTTTTATTTCTTTTTTTAATTTCAATGATTAGTAACATACTGAGAATTTTTGAAATTAATTTTCCAATAAACAATAGTAATTAAGAAGATTATGTGGATCACCAAAAAACAAATGCTTCCAATTATCGTAAGATTATTACAAGGTTTTTGGAAAAAAAGCCTATAATGTCTGGATTATTCTTCTCATTAGACTGAATTTGCTGGTTTTGCCTGGGGTAGAGCTAGCTTTCTTCACAATACAATTAATTTATTAATTTATCTCAGTTTTCTGAAGACCTGAAGTGGAAAAGCGTTTTTAGCTCTCTGTTAATTTTGTGAAATTATAACAAGCCTGGAATTTTCTCATAGCCATGGCTTAAATATATTCTTTGCTTCTTGAAAATATTACATATTTTTATATAAATCATTTATGTTTCCAACTTCAGCATAAATCATTTATGTTTCCAACTTCGGCATTACTCTAACTAGCAGCCTGTATCAGTTTATTTAATTTATTTCTCATTCATAGTATGGTTAATAGTGAAATCTAAATTTGTGTTTAATTACAAAACTGAATATTTGTTTAATTTTTATCTCTGAAATGGAAAAATCTGATGTCAGTATTTGGGTTGTGATCAAAGCAGTGGAATACATCTCTAATGTGCTACAATTGTAATTATGGACTGGATAAAAGATGAATCCTGAGCCTACATGTGTAATAGAATTGTGCTTAGAATATTATTTTTAGCAGACAGCAGAACTTAGAACGACTTTTGAATCATTATCTTTTTTAAACATAATTGAACTAAAACTGGATTGCAGAAGATATTTCAATATCCTACCTGGTTATATTGGAAATACTGGCTATGTTTAGTGCTGCTGACATACATTTAGGTACACATTCATTTAAATTTTGTATTGGTGTAATGGATATAGATGTGGTCATTTTTTAACAAATAGAAGTCTTGAAATAACTTCTCTCTGCTCTTCTGTCATGATTGCCTCCGATAAACTGGCAAACAACCTAGGAGAGGGTCACAGGCTTCCATCCTCTATCAGATTTGTTTCATCACACACAAGAAACTACAACCAGGAAAGCTCAGTCAGGATGTCTACTCCCTCCACAAAACCAGAGCCTTTGTATATATAAGTAAATGTCACAAAATACCTCCGTTCAGAGCAGGAAAAAATGACACAGAGTAGTTAAGATATACATTCTGATTCTGCTTTTTTCCTACTCAACAGGGTTAGAGGGTTTTTTTGTTAGCAGCATGGTTATTATAAACCTTTTTTAATTTTTTTCATGTCGGTAAAGGACAAAGATCTATTTTAAATCATCTTCCGGAAAGTAAATCCATTGCACATGGGAGCTGTCTTCTTTTTAGGAACTGCTGACAAAATGGATTCAACCTGTGCTATGAAGAGAATTTTGAGCCAGACACACCATCCTGTATGTCCTAAGCCCTAGCTACTTGTCATGTCATGCCATCCAAGCAGACATCAGGTGAGATTCTGATGACTAGAAGTTAATGTGTGGAGCCATCCAACACTCTGTTTTACTTGGAGAGTAGATAATCCTGGAACCCATTGATGTGAACAAAGATATGCCTGGATATTGCAAATCTTAAACAGCATGACTTCTATGCATTATATATTGCATCATATGCAACAGAAGTGTACTTTGTTCAGTATTTCACTTTTCTGTTGGACTTTCGAGCAACTCAGATACCTGCCAAGGTTAGTTGCCTTTAGAAATTATGCATCCAGCAGCTCCCCCTTGGTTTCCTGGACTGAGAAGTGTGACACTTTCAAACATTCCCTGGTTCACTGTTCTCTCCTTCAGCTTTTGCTGACTTGTTCAAGCAAGGCAGACATCCCCAGACAAACGATGGACACCTAAAAATACTGCCTTAGGCTCCTCAGGACAACCTTCTTTGCTCTGTCTCTGCAGAAGGAAAACACAGAATATCAAGAATTTCCTTTTTAATTTTTGTTGTTAAATCTAAGTTTCCAAAATAGAGCTTTTAAGGGGTCTACTATGATTCTGCTGCTTGGGCAGTATTATTCAGTTCCTACTAGCTTGCAGCCCAGCAGGAAGGTGACTGCTTGGCCGGTCCTTCATGAAAAACTCTATACTCAACAACTACTTTCCTTCCTTAGAGCTTACAGATGTGCTTTCATTCTCTGGTTTTTAAAGAATTGCTCCACCTTGCACATAGTTTAGGCTTCAAACACCTATTACAGTATACAGAGCTGAAAAACAGCTGGTGCTTCCTGCACAACTGAAGTATTAGGCAGTAAACAAATGCAGTTTCCTAGAACCATGGGGAATTACTGTTCATTTCAGTTCACAGTCAGTTTACCCTAGGCCAGAAACAAAAGGATCTATAATTTTAAGTATAAATAGATGAAATAATAATAAAAATGTTACAGTTATGTAATACAGAATAAAGATGTCTTTCATGCATTTTGTATGACTGAGGACTGGTAAACACAAGAATCTCAGCAATGATTTTTTGTTTCCATTGTTTCCATTATCCACTTCTATGTTTTTTATGCTATTCTTCTAAGTCATATAAAATACTTCAGTGTTGGTATCATCATAAAGATCAGTTTTTCCAAATTTCATTCACTGCTATACATCGCCAGCCCAGAGTAGCTCATTCAATATTGACATCAAACTTTCCAAAAACTGGTTGTTATATGATCTTTCATCTATTCCATGGTGCATATCAGTAAGTAATTTGTAGAAAAGTTAGTTTGTCTAAAGGAAATTATTTACTTTGTAATGTGGATTTACACTGCTTAATCTTACATAATAAGAAAAAAACACAGTAATTTTTATTTGAAAAGATTTTAAGTTGTAAACTCAATTACAAGAAAGCAATTAATTGATTATTTATTAGTAAGAATATATTTTCTCTTCTCCATTTACATTATTATATATAGAAAGGACAATTTTAGAGAAGAAAAAAGGAAGTATTTTGCAGGATAGAGAAGTTTAAAACTTTTTTTTTTTTTTCAGATAGTTTAGATGGTGTGAATATCAAGATAAAATTATGGCGTCAGTAAAACTGATGTGTGCTTTGCCATTGACTTCAGTATAACTGAGGTTTAACCTACATAATAAAAGAATAAATGAAAGGTTTTCTTTAGAAGCTGAAATACGATCTACTTTAAAAGATTAGTAAAAACTTATAGAGTTCATAATACAGTCCAAAACAATTGTACATCAAATATTCACATGAAATTTTAGTCCCCGGTAGCAAAAATATGAAGGAAAGTCTCCAAAGTATTAAATTTCTGGAGAAGTAAAGACTGATGGCTGCAATTCCCATGCTAAGGAGTGAACTTGCTCACAGAGAACTATAAGTAAATAGTTTAGGGCTTGAATTTCAGTTGGGAGATGGGGATGTGCAACAGAATTACATAGCAATATGCAAGTTTGCAAACAACATAAATAGATGCCTGCTCCCAAAAAAGACTATAAGATGGCTAAGAAATAAAGTAGAAAATTTTAATTGTTGCATAAGAAAGATGGACTGAAGTAAACTTTCCTTCTGTGTGATTTCTGGGTCAGGAAAATGTAGGAGGTGTCCTTGTTTTCTTATGTCATTATTGGAGCTCTCTTCCTCTCCCTAAGAGGAAAATATCTTTATAAGTTGTCCCCTGCAGCAGGATATGACTAATTCTAGCTTTAGATAACAAGAATCATTATTATTCAGGAGTTATCAATCTCTCCAGAAGCCAGAGTAGTTTTTCGGATGGTACATCAGTATATACTAAACTCATGTAAGATTGCTTAGTCAAGCACACTTTCTGATCATTGGAGCATGGAGACAGACTTGAAGAAGTCAAGCCTTTTGTTTGCACTGTGTGTTCAGATCTAGTTCTCAAATCTTTAAAGCCCTTTAGATGCAATTTTCTCCTCCTGTCAATGTTCTATGAGCTATTACTTTATTTTCTGAGCAGCAGGGATGGACTTGCAAGGTATTATGAAGAATTTTTGAGGGCAGACTTTATTTTTTTTTTTGTCAATATATTGCTAGGTCTCCAGCAAGTGCCTTTGTTAATTTGAAATTAAATTTGGAATGTGTATAGCTCTGTTACCTTCGCCCTTTCTGAAACTGAAATTTGTATGTTTGAAAATGCATACAGAAAATGTTTGAGGTCAAGGTAATAGTGAGTTTGGGTATAGCATAAATAGGTTTTTAGGGGGTCTGTATTTTTGCAGAACCACTTCCTAATTTCTGAGCACATCAGTGATACTGTGCAGCTATAAATAGAGTAGGCTGTGGGCGGTCAGAGAATTGCAGAGAAGATTCAGGGACTGTAGGAAGACCATCCATATTGCCCCTCAGCCTACCAGTAAAGGCTTCCAGCTGAGGAACACTAATTGACTGGCTGAGCAGTTCTAGTCTGAAAATAAAATTGAATGTATTAGCTTAAGTTGCCAAAAATGAAGGACCTAGAAATGCTAATGTGGTCACTCCAAGCAGATAGTTATAACTTTCCAAGTAGGCACTAGGTGCCTGCCAAAAGGGGCTCTACTTCATTGACATACACAGATTTGGGGAAAAAAATACTCTCTGTAAACCAATATATAAACATTACACAATCTGGAAGTGATACAGAGCTTATCAAACTATTTTGAAGGGTTACTAATTTTATAAGTAATTTGTTTTTTCAATTAATTTCTGGTGTTCTTTGAATTTATTTAAATCAGCTTACTGGAGAAAGCAGCTAGGTAAATTAGCAAATAGTTGAGGGCTGCAGTAAGAAATGAACCTTCAAAGAAAAGTAACATAGAGTTCCAGTGTGGAAGCAACACTCATTTTTATTAGAATGTCAATCACTAATCCTGTTTTCCGTGTGCAAGAAATAGATAAGTAATTTCTCAAAATGAAGGAGGAAGTACTGCTTTTAAACAATTACCTTTCTATAAAGCTGTTTACATGGCGAGGCACTCATCTTTTTTTGCTGTAGCCAACTATATATAAAATACTCATGTACATCATTTCAGTTCATCCAGCTGAAGTTCTGTGCTGAAAGGAATAATTTGAACTCTTAGTGAGGTAGAAGGAGAGATGGAGAGAATGTGCACATATCTTTAAGGATCCCTAAAAATCCTTAGTGTGTGTAAGAAGAGGTAACGTTTCATTCTCACTCTTCCCTCTCATGACAGTACCTTTTCCAGTATTTTTGTGATGCTTTATGCATAGAAACTTTGAAATGTTAGATGGAATGACACAACACAGAATTAGCAGCCTTTCAGTCTTCATTACTTTTAAAAAAGGTTTTCTGATTTTATCTGAAAAACATTTTGTTTTCTGCTTTAATTTTTTTTCTAAGGGAAGATAAAGATGTATTCTAATATAATGATTATATGAAAACTGAAAACTGATAGCTAGCTTTCAGGCTAGATGGGGGAAGATGTGGGGAAGAAAAAAATCATTCAGACCTGCATTGATGTCCAGCACCTTTGCCCTCAATTCCAATACTTGACTACTTACATCCTTAAAGTATTTTAGGGCTTTGTATAAAATCCCCACCAGGTTTCAGAGATTCAAAGACACAAAAAAAAAAAATAAACCAAAAATTTTACACACCATATTCCCTAGGTGTTTCTACTTAAACACTTTCTTGAAAGAACTCTGAATAACCTCAAAAAAGCCCCTGAAGATTTTCCTATTCAAATTTCAACTCAAATTCTGCTCATTATGGCTAAAAAAAAAAGCAACCAAATAAATTTCCTTTGTGTTTTTTAATAATCCCTTAGGTTGCTAATAATGTCCTAGAAAAGATAAACTCACTTTCATTTGTTGCAGCTACAAATAAAGGAAGGAGAAGAGCAAGATAAACAAAAGAATAGAAAAAAACCACTTCTGAAAAGATAAAGTAAGTTGATCGAACTAAACCAGCAATAGTTCCCTACTGAAGGGGTTTGGGGGTTTCATCTGTTTGGTTTTTAAGGTTTTGTGGGATTTTTTTCAAGTATTAGCATTTGAAGCCAATGGAGAATTTCATTTAAGCCTCTCAATTACTCTTTGAGAACAATAATTGAACATGACATCAATGAGAGAACTAACTTATTTATACTCCTTTGGGATAATTTTAAACCAGAAAGTGCTGCATAATATTCTGGCTTGTAGCTTGCAAAAAATGGTAATGACTGCATTTTACTGTCAGGCACATGTTGTTCTGCAAGGGGGCAGGGAAAGGAGAGCAGGGTGTTGTGCAGGGCTATTTTGAATCTCAGTGGGAGAGAACTGACAACAAATGGTGTAAAGATAGAGTAAAAAGAGTAATATAGACAGGAAGGAAATCATGCCTCTGTGTATGATATGAACCAAGGTTTTGTACAGCATTGAACAGATCTGAAGGATTTTCCCATGGCATGCTGCACAGATCCTATCTGTGAAACAGTTCAGCCTGCTTCCCATACCTTTCCATATCATCTTGGATAAAACCCAAAACTATCTATCTTTTAATCCAGCAGTGTGCAGTGCAGGATGAAACAAGGCACTTCAATGTATTTCCTTACAGCAGCTGCTCATGCCAATACAAGAGCTTTTTCACCTGATAGAGCAGACATGTCTGGCCCAGGTCACCAACTGCTTGAATACAATATGTTCTCAAAGGCTTCCTGTACATGAGATTGAAGCACTGCTTATTTTAAAAGCTGTTGCAAACTCAGAGGTTTAGGTAATCTGTGTTGTCCATGGAACAACTGTACAGTCATTTGAAGTATAAAATTGTCTGATCAGCAGTAGCAGGTATGACAAAAGTAAACAAGCTAAATTATAAGTTGAAAGTACAAATGCAATACTCCTTTAGAGGAAAAGAAAACCTTCAAGATAAAACAGGAACATAATATTTAGTAGGTATATAAATACAAAAGGGAGCCTATAAGGGCTCTGAAAAAATGAATGCTGTGTTAAAATGCATAAAAATCCAGAGCATTTATTCATAAAGAATTTGAATTCAAACACTACTGCCTGATGAAAGCTTCAGCAATGTCTGAAAAAACTTCAGATAAAATTTCAATCAGCAAGGCAACAGCTTGAATTCATGCTGCAAGTTTTAGGAGATTAGAAGTATTTCTATTTTCATTCTTTTTTCCTTCCCTGTACACTCGCTGAAGTGGTGTCTGTACAAAGATAAGTGCATTCGACTTTAAACCCACATAGTTTGTATAAATGGTCATTTTCTTATTCCCTAAATGTACTGCAATGACATAAACAGGACTGAACAAAAAAAAAATTCTTTCAAGGTTTTTGAGAAAAACTTTTTGCCTTTGTGCATTGTGCCACTTTACACCAACTTAAAAAGTGCTTGTCTGAAAAATGCTTTAAAGGAACTTCTGAAGGTTTGTGGAGGAATCAGCACTATTGGTCTGGAACTTGTATATCCTACCAGTTTATTTTTTTCTTTTCCGACATCTGGTAGGTAAAAAAGCCAGATTTTTCCACTTTAGATTTTGAAAGATTCATACACTTCATCTGTTGGAATACCTTGATCTTGTATTCTATCATTGATAGCATTTATATAAGAAAAACATTTAGTTATATTTTTCAGTTTTAGTTGCACATAGCATTCCAGTACAGACAGAACCACCTACATTAAAAAGCAAAGCAAAGCAAACCAAACCAAAAATTTTAATCATATGCTACTTTTTTGGTGGGTTTTGATAAAACACTCTTTGATTCATAATGCTAGAACATTTTTTTTCTTTCAGTATACCTTCAATAAATCCCATAGGTTGGTAAAACATATATTTATTCCTCAAAGTTCATGAATCAAAAGTTCATAAGGGTTTCATTAAGGGGTTCATGATTACTCATATACTTAGAATGTCCATTTCTATTTTCATGTTCGTATAACAAATATATCTGAATAGATCACATGGGGGTATAGTGCCAGCTTAGCAGACAATAAGATACTTAGTAACAGTGGTCACATGGCTAATAGTACATTACAAAGTTAGAACATAATTAACATGCAACAGATGTTGCTACAGCTCTTGGTTCTGACCTTCAGTGAGTACTGGTGACATATCTTAAAATTATTTAAATGGTTTATTACACTACGTCTTGCTTTCTCATTGACTTGTGACAACTTAGAATTAAATTATATCTAACATATCATTTGTTGATGCCAAATAATAAAGCACTGATTTAAGTCTGTACATCATGTTACAACTTGCATGTACGTAATAGAGAATAAAGAGGTAAAACCAGAAAAACAAATGAGGCTCAAAATGAAATATATTAGTCAACTTTACAAACTTAACTCATCTGGAAATTATCAAGATATTACACACAGCTGAGGTCAGCACAACTTCTTAAACTACTTCTAATCTATTCTACTTGTAAAGGGCATAATTTAGCACTTTAGAGAAAATGTTTAAGACATCATGGCCTTATTTTAAATAAAGGTTAAAGAGTTAGAAAAGACAAGTTTTCTCAACACAGTGACAGACTTTAGGAGGTTTAACTCTATTCATAGCACCTTTATGTTATTCCATTTCCAAATTTAATTCTTCTGTGGTGGCACAAAATCCCTAACCTGACAGCTACCAGAAAAGGCTTTGCATTATTTGTTCAACTTTCTTGCTAAACAGAGATAAAAATACATGTGTCCAACACCCCTGTTTAACCAATTGATTTTAAGGTACTCTGTTCTAATATATCCTTACCTCCATGCAGATATTACTAGAAACCCACCAAGAAACAAGGTCTCTTCTATTCAGCACATTCACCTGAGATCAGACTACATAAATCAGGTGCTCTCTTCTCTAGAGTCATCCCTCTTTCAACAGCTTTTTGGTCGTCAGATGCTTATCCAAGTGGACACTTGATCATAGATTCTTTCTTTTAGGAAGTTTAATGAATGTCCAATGGGGAGAAATAATTATAAGCAAAACCCCCACACATTTATAAAAAAATAACCCCTGTATAGGTTTCAAGTTCTTAGCAAGCAGCATAAAGACTGGTACAAAACCAGTAATATTTTCTCTCTGCCATTTCCTCCTTAGCTATAGGAATCTGAGGCAAAAGCTCAGAACTCTGATTTAGAAACCTTATGCCTGCATTTGGAATTACAAATTTTATTGACACTACTTGTACTCTTCAGTCCTAAACACTCCTGAAAAGAAACAGGCCTTCCTCTGAAAGTCTCATTTTCCTGTATTTCCACCCCAAAGTTTTTGAACATCACCTCTATTCCTCTATCTTTTGTCACTGTTGTCCTTTTTTTTTTTTGAGGAATTTTCATTCCCAAACAACATTCTGCAGGCTGATTCTCGTATGCATGACCAACAGTTTCATGAGTAACTTTTTGCTCTGATTACATAATTTAAGATTAAAACCCTCACTCTGAGATTTAATGGCTTTCAAAACCCATTTTATGGTGAATATGCATTGAACTTGTTTTTTGTTTTTAGCAAAATAGATACACAAAGACACTTCACAAATCAGCAGTATTTGCAAATTAATTCCATAAAGCATTAAACAAAGAAAATAAAATAAATCTTCCTGGATTTGTCCAGCAACTCAACAGTTTCCAGCAGTGGTCAAAATTATATATAAATTACTTCTATGATATTTTAGGAGGTTTTATTTTCTCATTTCTGAATATCTCCTTATCCATCTACCTGCAGCTGAGGTGAACACTTAGACACCTGGCAGCAGTTTTAATATAGCTACCCAGACTTTTAGGAATCATACTCAAGTGCTTTGAGTATTAATTAATTTCTCTATGCTTCCATGTGCTTAATGAGTAAATACATTTTTCAATAAAGTCTACATAAGAATGTACCAATGCATCACAGACATTTCTGAAAACAATTGGAAAGTTTCCTTAGTTTCAAAATTCAGAATTAGAATTTGTATATTTTTGAGGAGGAACTATGGTGTAGTATTCAGTCAAATGTGAGAAATTTCCAGAACAGATACTTCAGGTAAAAGCAATGTAAAATTAATTTTAAAAGTAAATAAGAATTCAAATATATTAAAAATGATTTGTGAAAGTTTTTCATTTAGTTCATGCAGTAACCTTTCTACTATACTTTGGGTTATATATTTCTGTAGAGCACTTCAACTAGTATTCAACTGGTGATATTTTTTGACATACAGAACTCCAGTTCTTCAAACAAAAGTGTCCAAACAAGGAGATACTAATGAAAAAGAAGTAGTCAAATGCAATATTGAAATATATTAATGGACTGTAATGATAATCATTCTAATGCAATAAAATTAACATTCTTTTCTAGTAATCTTCATGCAAACATTATGATATCATGATGTTATCTGAATTTATTTATTATAATTAAATTCTAGAAGAGGTATGCTTGAATCCCAAGAAGAAATAAAACTTCTCTAATGAAGTGTAGAATTTTTTCCAGGTTTCCTTAGCAAGCATGTCGTATTTTTTGAGAATTAGGGAAGCTAGGTACTGCCTGTGAGAAAAGGAGTTCAGTGAAACTCACTTTGTCACAGCCAGAGTACCCAGATGAATCAGCTGCAGCTCTGATGCTGACACTTACCTTTTGCTCTTACTTTGAAGTCAGTGACAGAAGGGACAGGACTCCACAGCGAAGCACAGGATCTTGCCCAAGACAGACTGAAATGCAACTGGATTTGGAATCAGGCAGCCTGAAAAATTAAACTCTGAAAATGGTGAAGCAGGAGCCTTCTCAAACAGACATTGGAAACTGAATGGGAGGCATGGTCAGGAATGTCTGAGATGGCAGTGGGAGATCCTCTTCAATGTCTTTGTCAGTCTCCAAGGGCACGGCCCTCCACAGTGATGCTATGCAAAGTTATTGTGAAGTTCTAGGGATTTGTAGATCTGTGGTTTCAAAGAAAAGCTATCAAGTGGATACATGAATTAAAGGGCAAAATAATAAAGCACAAATTATTATTTCCTCTCCCCCACCATGTCCCATATGGCTCAAACATGGTCCAATCCATCGCTGCATCTCGGGCAGCCTGTTATTGACACTCATGGTCCCTGTAAAATATCCTTCCTATGGCATTTCTCTATGTGCAAGTCCTTCAAATGAAAGTCCACTTTGTTAATTTTAAATGCAAGGCTTTACATGCTACAAATGTGACATATTAGATACATATATACGTGTACATATATATACACACATATATACATAGGTAAACAGCATACATATGTGCTCAAGGGGATGGACTATTGCTAAAATTTCCTGAGACCATTCTTTATAAATAATATCACATTATCAAATAAGCAGTGATACTTGCTCACCTTAAAATAAGAAATGAAAATACTAGCAAGTATTAATAGGAAACAAAAGTGTACTGTCACAAGCAATCAAAAATCAAAGAAGAAAACCACAAGCAGTAATTTAAATTACTTACTGAAGGATCTTCCTTTCCTTCTGAGCTGATTTAATGTTGTTATCCTGAAATTGCAATAGTTGGAGCTGTATATCTTGTGTATGTTTCATGCTCTTGGGGAAGTATTTTTGCTTAAAAGGCGTAGGATTTAGATCAGTTTAGTAGTTTGCTCTAAAGCCTTCTATTTCCACCTAAATAGGAAAACCCCCTCTTCATCAGAATGCAAGTTGCTTCCCTTTGGTTGGGTTCTTTGCATGAACCACCTCCTGCACATTAGTGATTCCTAAATGACCAGTTACATCAGTGGAATCTGAATCTCTTCTTTCTCTCTTTGGTGACTAGTTGACATCATTTAATGACCAATGTATGCTTGGAGTGAATGCTGCCCAATCTCTTTCATACACATACTGCAAAGATGCATGCTAGGGAGTCTGTATACCAGATATTGCTCTAGCTAATAAAAGACAAATTTTATTAATTTTCTTGGTCTCAGTTTACATATTAAAATGTCAGCTCCCCAAGTCATGGACAAATGTTGACAGATTGTTCACTGCATTCCTGGTGCAGGACTATTGCATCTTTGCAGATCAGTATTTTTATAAGCGATAAGCCCATACGGATACCAAGCTTATCAGAGACTAATCAAGTTCTTTGTCTCCATTAAAATCTTTCAATGTTGTCAATGCAGTTTCATTGGTGCAGTGCTTAGAAAGGTGAGCAAAACTCCAGGTAACTTTAATAAATATTTTAAGCCAAGATAGAGGAGTCTCACATGTGTCCAAATGTTTTTTTTCTTGGAATGGGGAATAATTCTTTCACTCCAAATCTTTTTTTTTAAAAACAATTCTTCTGCTAATAACCTCTATTAATTATGTTACAGATTTCATTTACTGAATGAGTCTGGGAATTTTCTTTTGTTTGTTCCATTATCTTGACAATAATATTTGAGTATACCTTATCTTCCCAGAGCAGAGTGTCTTCATATTTTGATAATTAATATTTCAGGACAAACGTCTGTTTTCAAATCAACTCACTTATTCCTACAGAGTATTCATTTGTATCGACTACTACATACTACATAAAAGGGATACTATCATATTGGGTTCCTTAACTGTAAGCTGTGATAATCCAAATTCAGATCCTCAGTGTGCACAAAATGTGAACTCTGTAAAAATGATTTCAAATGTTAAATGCATTATACAGAAGAGACTAAAGTTCACCTATGGATGCAATTCTGGGATCAATATAACAATAAAGGACATGTAGCTTAGAACAAAATAATATGTTTGAAACAGAAATATATTTTTCCATTTCAGAGCTTTCTGATGACTGACTCTATTTCTGTCTTTGGTCACAGCTGAAATCCTTCTAAAATTAGTTTCAGGAGGAAAGAGATTATTCTGAAATTTGTCTCTGATTTTATAATATTTGGTGAAATCACATTTTTTGAAATCATTCTTGATCATGTGAGAAGAAAACAGTGCCATTTTAAATAACTGGTCTGGAAATAAAATGAGCCTACTTGTACCTCTGATTTCTTTGTGGAAGAAAAGCAGCATGCTAACAATGGGTTTGGTTTCAGTACTTGTGCTTTTGATTTCATCTCCACTCAAAGAATTTGAAGAGAAGTAAAGATGTGATAAAGATCATTCCAATTAGAATATTATGACTAGAGGGAGAAATTATCTATTAATATTTTTAACAAGTCAGAGGAGAAATTCTATTTCTTCTTTGTACCTCACTGTAACAATATTTTAAAGGATTGTTTTACTCATTCAAATGCTCATACAATAATAATAGCAGCAGCAGAGTAATTAAATTATGTAAATAGGATCTTATTGTGCATTTGGGGTTTCTGTTGTTTGATGTTTCTTTGGGGAGGGGTGGTTGATGTTTTTGTGGTTTTTTTCTTCCTTTCACAGTCATATATATAAAATTATTGCTGTTTGACTGTTGCAGATCACCAGGGCTTGCTACAAAGGATGTGCCAAAATAAAGCTGGGATCAGCTGCCAGTATTAAATTTGTTGTTTGTCAGTTTATGAAGCTTTTCCTACTAGCTACTTCTTGTTATTTTGTGTACAGATTACCAGGTGCAGTCAGTAAAAAAAATAAAAAGAAAATAGATAATTTTCTGAAGCACCCATGGGAAAGAAGGGTAAATCAAGAATTCAGCTTTTCTAAGCCGGAAATGAAAAATTGTTCAGTTACGTTGCATCCCTGTGCATCCTCTATGTATGCAGCTTGTACAAATAAGTACATGGGAACTTCATGAGTACATTAACTACATCATAAATGTGAGCCTACAACTTGTATTCCACCACTACTTAAACGCAGTAATAGGACAGACATAAAATTCACATATCTGGGTTATGACTTTTTATATCCACTTGTATTTTCACTAGTAGTCTGCAGGTGTTGCTGAAAGGGTAAGAAATTCTATTACTGTTAAATGATGCATTTTCTAAATTTTTCTTTGTAAATCTTACTGTGAACAAGATTAAAAATTATAATTTTTCATGTTTTTAAGGAAAACCTTGATTCATGTAAAATAGAATACAAGTATTCTGACAATCAGTAGAAATTGCAGTGACTTGCTTTCTGCTGAATCTTTAAATATCCTTTAATAATCTCTTGTACTGCATGCCTTCAGTTTAAAACTCTTGAGTTTTTGCCTTGAGTGAGCTGCATTTCAAACTTTTCTTTGCTTACTCTTGTCTTTGTGAGAAATAGGTCAAGTGCGGAAATTCGCTAATATGGGAACTGAATCTGCTTTCTTCATTTTCATATTCCATCTGGACTCTCTTACGCAGAATATATTACCAAGTCTTACTTGTATAAATGATCCCAGCAAGAAATAATATCAAAGGACATAAATGTAATCTCAACTTCTTGTCTTCCTTAATGGTGACCTTCATGATGGCCTTAGTGTTATCATCATCTTCTAATTCTTTTCTCATTTTTATGACACTGTTTCTATTTTGGAGAATTTTCCTTCAAACCTGTATCTTGCCTCAACAACCTTTGGACATTTTATATTCATAATTAAGACTTACAAAGAGCCTACATATGATTCGGTCAAGTGATATTGATACAGAACAGCAATGCAGAACTATCCAAGCTACAGCTAAAGTGATTTGCTGAATGCTTATACCAGAGTGTAGCACTGGGGAATGTGCCAGAACACATTGGGAAAGAATATAGCTTATGGGATTCTGTGTCCAGGCCAATAAACTCAGCACAACAGAGTTTCATTGCATTTTCCTGAATTTTCACTTCTGAATATAGCCATCATGGAGCCAATTGCTCTGGTGGTACAGACATGAACAAAATTATCTCATAATAAATCAAATGGCAGATTGGTTTGGAAGAACTCCAATTTTTTTTTTTTTTTGATAATTTTCAGAGAGACTGCACTTCTTGAAAAAGCTAACCATCATAAAACATATGGTCAGATTTTATTATGAAGGTCCAGAGTCCAATAATATGCTAACTGCGCTTCACTCTTCTAAGCATCTGATTGATTTCAGTATGAACAAAGGGATGTAAAAGTGGCTTACTTTTTCTCAAGTTTAAAGATGGCACCAATCAATAATCCTTCTCATGAATTTTTAATGCACCGGATATATTTTTTGAACCCCAGGTATGTAGTTGTACAGTAGTTATTTCTAACATGAATGACAACTACAGCCAGAAAGAGAAATTACTTCAGAAACAAGCTCCAGCCTTAACTACCAAAATTTTTTGTGATTAACCAAAATTTGCTCTGTTTAGAGTAAAGTTGAAGTAGACTAGCAATTATTTTAAATGATAGTAAAATAAGTTTTGCTGGCTTCAAAGTAACTTTTAAACTTTAACTTTTTAAGTTACTTTTTGAAAATAAGTAAGGTGTGGCTTCAAAAGAGTGACCTACACAGTAAAAGAAATAGAAATAATTCCCCACATTTGAATTGTATTCTGCTTCTAAGTGAGTATGAATGAATGGCAGCAAAGGTACCTTAGCAGACAATGAGAGGTGAAATGACAACGTTTTTTCCCTATTGAGAAACTTGCTGGAATGGCTCTTATTTTTGTTCTAGCTGCAGATACTGTGAGGTTTATAAATTAATGTTTTTATGCCCAGTTCTGTAAGTACAGTTTCTGCCTAAACTGTTTTGATACAGTAGCTTATGTCACAGATAAGCTTTTACTCAAGATTTTTCAGTTGATACAACTTAGCTGAATTTACAAGAGAAGCTATTATATTAAAAGTATTTTGCTCCTATCACGTATAATTTCACAGAAGGCATTAAAATACAGAACTGACAATAGTGAATGTATTTTTGATGCAAATGTTGGTGAAAGCAGTGATAAAAAAATAATAATTTCCCATTTTTCTGGCAATACAGTATTCAAATAAACACCTTATATTTTGGACCTAGGAGAATTAGAGAATAACAGCTGAATGTCAATAGGGTAGACATGCTTGAGAAAGAATACTGAGATAGAAAGGCAACAGATGGATACCACTGAAAACATTTAATACTGAAAGATCTGCAACTAAGAGATTTTTTATTCAAGTAATCAACAAAAATACCTGAATTTCTAAGTAGTTAAAAAGTCATAGCATTTCTATAGCTTACCTCCTTATCCAAGGTAAAGGAAACTAATTTTAAGAGTTACTTAGAAATTTGGTCAGGAGGAAACATATGAAGTAATATTTGACTTCTTAATGAAATATTGATGGAAAGGGGCTACTAGAACAAATTTCTAAAGTGATTATGTTAACTTTACCTAAATTTACTTCTTTCAGATTTTGACAGTGAATTTAAGGAAGTACTGTTACTTGTCTCTAAAGTGTCTCTAAATGAGCATAACACAGTGATTTTTTTCATGATTTCATATAAGTGGCTTACCATGTGAACTTTGTGACCAGTGCCCTTAAATGCCTAGAATTTGGACCAGCTGTTTTTTTTTGTACCGGAGCCTAGGCATCTTATGTGTGGCAGGAAGCATCATGGCATATATTTGGACAAATTCCTCAAGATGGAGCGGGGACGAGGCTGAGGGATTCCCTGCACCTCTGAACTCGGAAACCCTTGCTGATCTCCCATGGCCACTGAGAGCAGGCAATACAATGCTCAACTCACCCCTCAAAACATAATATGGTTGATCATTAAAAATACCACAAAGCGAGCTTTAATGTCAGTATGAATGACACAGTCTGACTCACCGTGCTTCAAAGGACAGGACATTTGGGGACTTAATAAGAGTGGAAAAGAATCCATACCTGAGCTTTTAGTAGATATAAACTGTTCAGAGGACTCGGTGATAATAACTGGACAATGAAATTGAACAATAAAAATTGCTCGAAATTACAATCTTACTCATAGACTTGATTGGATCTCATGTGGTTTCTGTTTCTTTGAATATTAATCAAATCGGAAAATGTAATATCTCTTTTGGTAACCTTTTGAAAGATGAGTAGTCCTTACTGCTGGATGTCTATTCTAGCTTCAAAAATTTTCACTGTATTTTCTGCAAGTCAAAAATTTCAGAACAACTTTGTTATTTTCCTTTTGAAGCATTTCAAGTATTTTTAATTTTTCCAGTTTTAGCAAAATTATTCTCAAAATAGATACCCATACCTCATTTACCAGAACACACTTTTGGTGAAAAACAGCTAAAAAAATCCAGTATTTTCAACAAAATTTAAAATAAGCTCTTAAATTCATTTTAATAGAAAATGTTCTTCTCCACAGCAGAAGAATTTCTCACAAAAATCATTTTTTAAATTATTTTTCCTTATTATTTTTTCTTAATTCACTACTATTTGCAGCAACAATTTTGTGCTTCATGCCTGACGTTTCTAGCAGTCTGGGGGGGTTATTGCTTCCCCATTCTGCCTTCATGTGTCTTAGCAACAGCTTAGTACGTATGCATGTAGAAGGTGGAGAGATAGGGGGACAGGTGTCTCTTGATGATCAGATTGTCCAGTTGACTGTGGCACAGATGACTGGAAAGGGCTCATGTTTTGAAAGTAACCAAAACTTGTCACTGTAAATCCAAGCCCAAATCTTTTATCCCTGTTTCTCTGTGGAACCACTAGTTGTGTGATAAACCCAGGCTGATACAACTCTGTGGTTTGCACTTCTTGCATTTCTCTTTCAGGGACTGTGACTTATTGTATAGATGCACTTTGAACACTTCTTCACACTGGAGCTGAGAACTGTGCTCCTAGGGCTCATTTCCAGTCTCTTCCAGGTATATTCTTTAGCCATTTGATTGCTTATTTATTTACATATTTAAAACCATCAAAAACACTTTGGCTCTTAATATTTCTTTTGAAGACCTTTTTTTTTTGTGGGAATTTTCTATTGATTTCAACACATTCTTAACAGGACTGAGTAAAATTCACAGTAGTATTTATCACATGGCATCAATCACTTCTTGTTTACAGAATTTTTAGACACAAAATCTATAGTTTCTGAAATATATTTAAAGAAAGTACGTCATAATGGCAGAACAGTGATTTGCTGAGTTTTTAGTTTGATTTCATTTTAGGCTACTATTCAAGCTGTTCTGAGTGAAGTCTGATCAACAGTGAAAAAACAATAGCTTTGTAAGAAGCTTTCAGATACCAGCAGAGCACAAATTTCACAGGAATGAAGCATTACACATTAGAGAATATTATTAATCCTGAGTCACTTTAGAATTTGTCTTAGCTACATTTCTTCTTCAGGCTACAGTTATCTCATTTTTGTGGGTAGAAGATTAATACTGAGAAAAAAAGAGAAATAAATTACAAGAAACTATTCATAAAGGAACATTCCTTAAGATCGCACAGCAGAAACTCTTTTATCAACACAAATTTGACCTTGTGTCTTTAATTTAATTCACAGTATTTCACCTGGGTTTTCTTTCATTACAAACCCCTTACACAAGGAAACAATTCCTGTTATGAAGTGACACCTTAGCTACAATAAGCAGCTTCCTCCTTCTCTTGATGGTCTTATTCTCCTATATCAAGACCTTCAGTAAACTGAGGGGTATTTTCTGAGCCTTAGTCCCAGTAGAAGGAGTAGTCTGCTTTGGGGATGTCCTTGGGAGATGGGGGATCCAGGATGCACTGATTAGAAGATATTATTTGCTGTGAAATTCTTCCAATAATATGGTTTGGCTCAATGTATTTGCCATATTCTGTTCAGAACACATGGTTTTTTAAGACCTTGTCTTTCCTCAAAACATAATAAATAAAAAACCACAACTTCAACAAAAAACAAATGTAGAAGTTCATAAAATGCTACTAATCCTTCTATTTTTGATAGTGACATAAAATTTTAAAGCAACCATCATTATTCAGAATACAGCTACGTGATTGCAAGATGAAAATACCATTTATAAATTGATTCAGGAATACAAGGGTTTGGACAAAAGTATCAACCACCCGAGGTCACAGTTTTACAGTCACACTTGGGTATGATCTTTAGTCCCATGATAAATGTAAGTAACTTCAGCAGCTTTGAAATGGGAGATGAATTATCTAGAGTTACATCACTAACACTACTGGTTAGCAAACTGCAAAAGTTGCAGACAAGCAAATGGCATAATTTGTGTTCTAGGTTGTCTTACGGTAACTAATAAAATCAATTTGACCACTGAATTCATTTCAGTCTCACAAACAAGACAGAAAATAACACTTTAATGCTTTGAAGCAAACAAAGAAACAAATGGAGGACTGAAAGGGATCAAAATCATTGCTTACTGTTCTTAGCAAGTCTTACATGAACTCATTTTCTTATAGGCAATTTTTAGATCAACCTTGTTTGGGTTTTGGTTGTTGTTGTTTTAATTTTGGTTGTTGTTTTTTTTTTCTTTTCTATTTGTGCACACATAAACACCTCCAGTGTCAGTTTGTTAGTTAGTCACTTGTCAACACCAGTCAAAGGCACACTATGAGAGCATGAGGTATGAAAATATGCTTAACTGAAATATGACAAGGACTACCATTTGTTGAATATCTTCGTCAGGCTTATTGTGATAAAAAAGATATCTTATTAGTTAGCCTATCATATTTAAGATGCAATCAAGAAATGCACTTCTGTGCCACTAACTTGTGTTTAGAGTTAGCTCCTTGTTGATTTCTTTTCTTTTTAGTATCAGGGAAATAACTCTCCAATATAACAAGCACAAAACCAGTTTGTATATATATCATTACGTCAAATCATTCAAATATTGCCAGAGTTGGGTTTTTTCCCTGTGTTCTTTTTGAATGTTTCACAGTATTTACCAGCAATTTTTAAATGATTATTCAAGACAAATATAAACAACCCAAAGTTAAAAACATTCTCCAAATGGCAGTAATATAAACTGATAAAGCTACTGAACACACTTTCATCCAATTTATGAAATCCAGAATGGAATCATAAAGAATCTTCCACTGAAATCTCTCTTACACCTGCGTTTCTGCTTTCATTGAAAGTCTTGCTCAGCAAAACTGACTACAGTTCTTGGTTCAATCTAGCCCTACTTTGTGAACATCTGAGTTTTTCAATGCTTGGTTGAAGTCAGTGATAGGCACAGTGTGGTTTCAATAGTGTTGTTTCTTTGTAGATTATTTTTTTGTACCACCTCTTCATGATTCCACAGATTTCAAAGTCTTAGCTGCTTGAATGTGTTATATCTGTGGTCCCTTTTTTCTTCTAAGTTATTTGAGGGGTGTCATTTGTCCCAAATTCACCATGTTAAAGAAGCACACTGAAAATAATGAACCAAGTAAGAAATATACTAAATTTTATAATGTAAAGAATTTATTTGGGTTTTAATATTTATGGCAGTAGTTGGTTGTCTTGACTCTAAAATCAAGTAATATATCAGAGAGAAAATAAATAATCAATTGTTTCTAGCTCTCCTCAAAATACAGTGGTACAAAGAAGAAATATTCCCTATGGTGTGAATTAATATTGCACTAGTCTCTTAAAGGACCGTTACATTTTAAAACCTTACTAATTCAAAGGGTACATAAGAATTTTGAAGTTTGTATGCAGGTTATTTATGCCATGCTTCAAAGCCCATGAAAAAAAATTATTCATAGCTTTTGTATCAAGTCTTATGTCTTTCTGAAAGAAGAAAAACCCACTGGCTCACACCAGAAAACTGAAACTGCCATTAGTCATAGATATTGTTGTGATCAATAGAGCTATCTTTAATGCCAAAACTAAATAGCAATCAAATGATTTGAGAAGTTCCTGCAAATCAAGTCATGACACCAGCAATCTGACATGAAGGAAGAAGTCAAATTTCAGAAAAATGTGTGCTGTAGCAAAGGCCAACATCTGCCAGTTTCACTATATGCAAAAATAGGTCAGTCATACTTGCTGTGAAAAGTATAGACTAGTTCCCCTCCCTTTAGAAATAAGCTAATATCATCACAATGGTATCCTCTAAGGCTTGGCTTCAGCAGGAATGAAGTCTGCAAGACTCAAGATAAAAATATTAACCCATACCAGTTCAGGATTTGGACTATGAGGAACGTGATGTCAGCCCAGAAATATAGTGTATAACGTTGACATGACCAGCAGCACCGCACTGCCTGCACATGGAAAAGATGAGAGTGCTGGGTTAGTCTTGCATTCAAAACTGGAAACTCACACACTTCAGTTAGTAACAGGATCTGTCCATCCTGTAAGGATCTGATAAGAAAGTCATTGCTGAATAGACAGGAATTCCATGCAAGGCTTGTAATTCTGTTCTGCTTCCTGTTCCTAAAGAGAGTATCTTCTTGAATACCCCCTTCCCAAATTTCTCAAGATATTTGTCTCATTATATGTGAATTCAGAAAACAGCAACAGTTTATTTGGTCTCATCAATCAAACCTGCCTTTACATGCAATTCTCACATCTCCTCTTATGTGATTCTCCCCTCTACAATGTGCTTGTAAAACCTCACCTGGAGTACTGCATCCAGCTCTGGGGTGCCCAGCACAGGAAAGCCATGGACCTCTTGAAGCGAGTCCAGAGTAGGGCCAAAACGATGATCAGGTGGCTGGAGCACCTCTTCTTTGCAGAAAGGCTGAGATAGTGGTGTTCAGCCTAGAGAAGGCTCCAAGGAGACCTTAGTGAAGTCTTTCAATATTTAAAGGAGGCTTGTAAGACAGAGGGAGATGTACTGTTTAGTAGGGCCTGTTGCAATGGGCAAGGGGGAATGGTTTTTAAAAAAAGGTTTAGGCTGGACATAACGAAAATATTTTTTACTGTGAGGATGGTGATACACTAGAAAAGGTTTCCTGGAAAGCCTGTGGGTGCCTCATCCCTGGAAGAGTTCAAGGCCAGGTTTGATGGGTCTTTGGATGATGTCTCTGCCCATCACAGGAGGATTGATGTAGAAGATGTCCCGTCCAACCCAATCCATTTTATGATTATATGGTAACTATGCTCAGTCTTGTGTGAGAGACTAATTCTGCTGAACACACCTCCTTTTCACTTTGCCCCCATGCTCTTCCATAAAAACAATCCCATAAGAGGACATGTGAGAATTGCACATGACAACAGTTCTTTTCATAGCTCTCACTACCTAGTTTCATCTGTTATATTTTCTTCTCTTCAACTCACTGAAAAAATGGTAGGGAGATTTAGTTTTAAATCTTTCAAGCAGCACTTACTGCCTGTTTACAATCTGTCAGTTAGGTGGATTTGGCAATGCAAGTTCAGCCCTGACAGCTGCTTCTTGTGACAGGGTGAATGCACTGTCATGCACGTCACCACTCTGCAGACAAGATATCTTCCAGCAGAAAGCAAGGCACTAGGAATGATGCTATATTGCCAGGTTTCATTTTGGCATGCATTAGAAGTCATGTCCAGAGCACACAATCCAACAACGTGAAAATGCCCTCTGATCCTTCAGTAAAACTGTAGCCATATCAATTCACTGGCACTTGTTAGCTGAGTGTGTTTAGAAGAAATGTGAACACATCTGATGGAAAAGCTTTTCTGTTATATCCAGAACACAAAAAAAGTTTGAAAAATAACTGCAAGGATATCCCATCCTCAGTGAGGGAAAAATGACTTCGAAATTAATTTTAATGTTTCCCAAAGCCAGTACTTAATAGGGAAGAGAAAGAAGTGATAGATAAAGGAACAATTTTCATTGGAGTCATTTCCTGCAGAGTAGTGAAGCAGCTCAAAACAAACTCTTCTCTCTCCCCCAAACTATTATCAGCTTGTGTGAGGTAGGAAGTTGTTACCTTGCTTGGCACATTCTCCCACACGTCATGTGACTTCATTGCTGTTCACACTGAGACAAGTAACAGTGAAAGCCTCCTATCATCATGTACCTAGTGAAGAAACACCGGAATTTTGGCCACCTCCACTTCAAATGTTGTGCATTGATGGTATTGCATTCTGACATTTCCTTGAAGTTTGTAAACATGAATGTGCAGATTTTATGAAACTGTTAAATACAGTCCAGCACTGCCACCTGGATGGAAGTGAGTGATCTCAAGCCAAGAATCCATCACCATTCTCTAAAAAAGGATGAAGTGAAGATAAAATGTGATGGTTTTGTATTCATATGGGGTGCTAGTGAAGATCCTCACAATCCTACAAGAGATATTTTGTTTGTGTGTTTTGACATAAATAAAAATACATAATAATAAAAAAGTGTATACAAACTGTCCTATAAACACAATATATGCTGTTTTTCTGTCATTCCCTTGAAGTTTCAGCACATGTATAGAAGGAAAATGGACCATGATCATCAATGCTAATATCCAGAGTGAATATCTCCATCTTACTGCTGCCAACAGTAAGAGGCTGACAGCCCAAACAGGTATAATAGCCAACTTCAGAACACAAAAAGGCCTCTTGCCACACAGAAATTCCTTCTAACCTCTCAGCTTCTTCGCTATCAAACAATAGGAAGTCAACTTGAAAAAGTGATGCCTTGCTGCTGCAGATATCTCCAACTCCTGTGCCTTGAAATTGTTCCAGCTTTGCAAAAAACTGAAGTTAAACTTACCCTCTTCCCTCTGTCCCCCTAGGAAGTAGACCATCCCTCTGTCCGCTTACTATTGGAGGTCTGGAAAATTACTGGTCATCCCAACAACATTCTTTAAGTAGAGGAGCAAAACTGGAAGACTTACCATTTGCACTGTACTGGAATTATGACTCTAACTTTCAAAGGAAAAAAAAACCCTTTTCAAAGGTAAAAAGAGACAAAATGTTCGTATTTTGTGTGGGAGACAAAAAAAAAGAAGATATCAATGACCTTTTAAATAATCCACAAGTCCAATTTTTTCCACATTTCCAAAAAGAGACAAATCAATACAGTACATAGATGAACACACAAAGTTTGCAAGTGCAAAACCAGAGTAAATCAAGAAAATATGCTCTTAGTCACCCATACTCCTGCCATTGTAGTCCTTGCCCTTTGTTTTACACTAAGTTTCTGGTGGGCCTGTTTTTTCATATCTTAATTAAAGATGTTTTCTCTTCAGGAGCTCCACTCTCCAGGTAAAATAAATTTTCGATGAACTGACATATTAAATGAATATAATAAAGACTTTTGCTACCAGCTCTTTCTCTTGCAAATAAAAGTAAATTCCAACAAGCATTCAAATTTTGACTGATTGTTTTTTACAGATGCTATTTTTATTCCCAGATTGGACTCTGTCCCTTTCATTTTTCATGATGTTTCAGTCTCCCTTGTTCTTTTTCTCACTCACAGCTCATTAACACACTTCACATCTGTCTACCATTACAAAAAGTTTAGTGCATATGGAAGAGCTGAAAAATAAAAGAGAAGTCACTAGGGAAAAGAAAAATTTTCTAATGGCTGTATTGCATGTATGTGGCTCTTTTAGTTACCTAGGAAATGGCTGTAAAGTGTAATATAATTGTCAGATTAACTCCCAGGACTCCAGATACAATTGAGTGTAACTGATGTAGACATACAATACACTAAAAATAAATTATTATCAGTTTTTCATTTTTTAAAGAGAAAGAAAACCAGCAAAATTAATTGTTGTGATGCATTTTTCAAAGGTTTGTTGTGAAACAAATTCTTGATTATCAGACTTACTTTGCTAGAATGACAAAAATCAATTTAGTTTCTGTAAAGGCAAATCTATGAAGTGCTTCAGATGGCAATCTGCAAAGTGTTGAAAACCATAGCATAAAAATATCATGAAAAACAACAGAAGAGTTGAAGGGATTTGCTAAGTCATCAGCTCCAAACTCTTGCTATAAAAGGAAACTGTCATATGATCCTACCCATAAACGCATCAAGTTTCAGTTTTAAAATGAGTTATATTTTTGTCTCCACAGCTTTTAGAAAACTGTTCCAGAAGCTTATCCTTCTCTAGGATAGATATCACAGAATTGTAGAATCACAGAATTACAGAATGGTTTGGGTTGGAAGGGACCTTAAAGGTCACCCAATTCCAACCCCCTGCCATGGGAAGGGATACCTTCCACTAGACCAGCTTGCTCAGAGCTCCATCCAGCCTGGTGATGAGCACCTCCTCTGCTGAATTACTGTCTGCTCAGCTTACACTCATCAGTTCTGGCCCCAGAATTACCTTTTTGCCTAAGTAAATTCTCCAGCATTTATCCCCTATAATTTTCGCAGACAATGTCTGTTTCTTCCAAGGCTTTCTCTTCCAAAATATTTCAATTTTCTTTTGCCAAGTAGGTTGTCTATTGTGCTCATTATCTAACAGGTCACTTCTTCTTCACCTGTTCCCATTTTCATTCCACGCCCTGTGATAGTAAGAAAAAAGTGTACTGATTTAAAAAGAGAAGTTAGTAAGTTACAGAAGATGGCATTTCTGGTTGTTGTTGCCTTTGCTATCATGTTGAAGACTTTCACATGTCATAAAACTGAACAATTAATATGCACTGGCCACAGGTGCTTATAAATAGACTTCAGTTCTGAATGCCTCTATTCATATATCCATACATTTTGCTTATAGACACATATTTTCCAGATAATTGGATTCATTTTATAATAGACCAGATGGCAGAGCTTCTAAAAATCTATTGGCTTTTTCTCTGCTGTCTTGTTTTCCAACTTATTTCTGTTATAAATTGCAAGAAAACAATTATCTTGATTTATATGTGACTGTATATACACATGTGACTGTTGAGGGAAATTAACTGCTGTTAGAACACTGGATACAAACACTACTAATAAAAAATGCTTTGCTCCAGAGAAATCTTAGGAGGTACATTGCCTGATATTTTTAAAAAAGGAAAGAAATTATAAGTATATTGTTGGGAGACTGCACTTAAATACTTTGTAAAAGCAGAGTTATAACCTAGAGGATGGGTCCTCCAAGATCAGTAATTCACATACAGTGAAAAAAACCCCCAAACACAATAACAAAAGCTCTTGGCATATAAAATCTCTTCTCCCTTTTTGTGTGTGTACCAGCATTCATTCAACCACAGAATGCAGATGACATTTAAACACAGCAAACTGCAATTGTAAACCATGCATATTGAAAGGATATTGATGGCAGATGTATATCAGGCACTGAGCTTTTGGACTGCTCTCTCTTGAAACAACAGAGACAGCACAGCTCTGAGTTGAGTGCTGAAGAGGAACAAAGTGGCAAAGTGCTATGGAATCACAGGTGTTATATTTTATCCTCATTCATTAAGGAAGGAAGATATGTTAAATCAATGCAGCCTGGAGGTAAAAAGAGGTTGGACGTCTCGTTAAACATCCCCATATTTAGCTGAGTCAGGCTAGTTATTGTACTTTTTTGCTTATCCTTCAGAATACCATTAGCCCATGTTTCAGGTAAAAAAACCCTAATGATATGTTTTGGCTTTCTTATTAAAAGCTCTATGAATACATTTCGTCACCTTACATTTCCAAATGGTATTTTAATTCCCAGTGAATAGGCAAATTCCAGTGAAAATGGGAATGTGAAACCAACTGATAGCACAAAGCTGTTTTGCCTTATACATCAGTTCAATAGTTAAAAAATAAAAAAAAAAGTGGAAAGATCAGCAAACTGGAACCAGTCAGTGACAGACAAATCAGTTCAACTGCTTGAATAAAACTGCTGGCCCTAAGTTCAAGTGCCTGAAATTACCTGGAGTTCTGAGCTCTCATACACAGCCAAACACCAATCACAGAAACATTTTAATAACTTCATGCTCTCTTTTTCTTTACCAGGATTTTGTTCTGCTCACCTCTGTTGTGGAAACCCCACGTTCTCCCCACGTTGAATGGTGGGTGCTTGATGTGCAGTGAATGGTACAACAGCTACAGATTTGCACCTGTGTTTATGTCCTTAAAGAAAGAGGAAAACTTTGATGGTGGGGAAACAAGCCCCCAGCCAACAAGTGGGAAAAAACCCTCCAAGCTCCAGAAGAAGTGACCATGACCATGGCGTCTGATGCAGAGAACGTCCAGTCAACAGCTGTGAAGAGCAAAGCATTTAGGGTTGCTGTCTGGATTGTAAATCTTTCCTGTATTTCATTTGACTTGAGCAAAATTCACTTTTGACCCTTGAAATATCAAACTTAATTGAATGTAAAACTTGTTTCAGTTTGAATCCTAAGCACCACAGGCTTGACTTTTTTTGGAATGAACTAAGAAAAAGCACCGAGATCGCTATTCCTCTGAGACAGAAATTCTTAGGTAAAGAACATCTCCATGCCAACATTTGTCTTCATGAAAAATAGATGCTCTAAAATCCAAAATATTATTAAAAAACCCTTTTTTTATTATATATTCATGGATTTTTCATAGCTATATTTGACAATACTGCTCTGATGTCCTCTTCTGAGTAGTATTTAAACTTCTACATTACTTTGCTACCTTGCTGTCATTTCTTTGTCAAGTAGGCCAGGAGTAAATAAGTATATGACATACCACAAGATGAAGACTCAAGATACTTTTTTAAAAAGTTATTGTCAAAGCAGACTGGTAATATTCATCTTTTGTCTAAACTGTATGTCGCTTTTTTTTCTTCCTTTCTTTTTAAGAGAAGAAAAAGATTTTGCTGTCTATTATCAAACTAATTTTACTTTAATTTCCTGTCATCATGTTATTTTTTATTTTACTACACAAAAAAGTGCCAATCTGATGGACAGTTCTCCATTTAACTGAATGAATCAGCATCTAAGTACCTATTTTTGTCAAATGTGGCTTCTATGAGCTCTTACATATTCAAATGTTTTGAGCTAGGATTAATTATTTTAGCCCATCCATTTTTCTTCCTCTTTTGTTCTTTGAAAAAATAGCTGTGTGTTTTCCTAAACTCTAAAAAAGAACAAGACAAAGCTAAATATTAAAAAAGTCTGTGCTATTAGAACAAGTTCTTTGTTTTGAAGGCATAATGACTTGTAGCATGCAGAGCCTTTCTGGTAGGAAAGAAATAACAATAAAAAAAGAGCAGCCTTTCAGATGCTAAATTAGCTGTTCAAGAGAGCTCATGTAGTTTCAGGAAAAACAGAAATGCACACAAGTTTTGCAATCTTCAACAGATTGGAAACTGCCACATTGCAAAGCTGTTCTTTGAGACAAATAAAAATGGTAGGCAACTTCAGAAAGTGGCTTATACCATCTTAAGCAGGTGGAAATTAGGATCCTAATATGATGGTGGGAAAAAAAATCTAAATAATCTATTTGTAGGAATTAAAGATGAGACTTTATTTCCTTTGAATACCAGGACTTGTTCAATCAGCCTGACATATGCCCTGTCTCATGTCACTCCAGTCAGCTACATGATTGGAGTACACACTTGGATTAGGAAAAAAAGAGTTGATCCAGCTTTCCTCATACTTCAGGGAAAGTATAATTTACTCTTCTACAAGCTCTCACCCTGTCCTTGTTACCATTTGCAGGGATGACGATTTTGGGTTCTGTGCTGGCTTTGGTTGGGGTAGAGCTAATTTTCTTTCCAATGTCTGGTGTGGGGCTGTGTTTTGGCTTTGTGCTGAACACAGTGATGGTAATACAGAGATGAGTTTGTTATCGCTGAGCAGGGCTTACACAGAGCCAAGGACTTCTCTGCTTTTTGTACTGGCATGTGGACAAGAAAGTTGGAAGTGCAGGGGAAACTGGGAGGAGACACAGGGGGGGCAGGTGACCCCCGCTGACCAAGGGGATTTTCCATGTCATATGACATCATGCTCTCTATATGAAGTGGGAGGGTGAAGGAAGAAGAGGGGACCATTTGGAGTGATAGCATTTGTCTTGCCAAAGACAAAGTCACTGTTACTTGTGATGGGGCCCTGCTCTCCTGGGGATGGCTGAACACCTGCCTGCCCATGGGAGCAGTGAATTAATTCCTTGTTTTGCTTTGTTTGTGTGCATGGCTTTTGCTTTCCCTATTAGTCTACCTTTATCTCAGCCCACGAGTTCTCTACATTTTACTCTTCCAATTCTCTCTCCTATCCTGCTGGTGGGGGTGTGAGTAAGCAGCTGCCTGTGGTTAAACCACCAGAGGTTCCTGCATCAGGCCCCAGCTCTCAGTTACAAACTTCCATCAGAATCAGGATGGAGCGATCAGCTCCATCAACACCCCAGAATTTTTCCAGTGACTTTCCTTACTTTATATAGACACAATAGAGAATCATTCCCACTTGATCCACATCTGTCCTGAGATCGGGGACTTCTCAGTGATTGGGGACTGTTTCAGTGACATTTTTAAATAGTTTAAAATCATCTAAGAGAAAATGGGTGTTACTGCCAAGACTCACAGTCAAGAGTGCTGCAGATATTTATACCACCTGAATACCTGGGATTTTGTTTCCATGAAATTGAAGGCACTGTTTATTCCTTATAAATAAGACACTAGAAAAGGAAGAAAACAAAATGTAGACTTCTCTATTTTTCTCCAGATGGTAAGTAATTTGATTCATATATTCCCATTTTAGCCAAGATGTCAGATTCTTTCAGTCCACCTTATTCAGTTTGCCCTATTGTTGTTGAACCTGTGCTTGTGCTCTACAGTCAGCTTCTTAAAAAATCTTTCTACATTTCACAGTAATGTAGGTTAAGGCAGAATCTAAAATATATCACCTACACTTATGTAACATCAGGTGTGGCTTCAAAAGAGTGACCTACACAGTAAAAGAAATAGAAATAATTCCCCACATTTGAATTGTATTCTGCTTCTAAGTGAGTATGAATGAATGGCAGCAAAGGTACCTTAGCTGACAATGAAAGGTGAAATGACAATGATTTTTCCTACTGAGAAAACTCAACTGAATATCATTTTCTTAGGTTGAAATATTATGCTTATTGTTTTGATGGAGTGAAGACAAAAAGTGTGATTTTACTTTGTGAGAAAGAAGGAGAACATATTTTAGAAAAGTTTTTAAGAATCAGCAACAAGACAGAAGTGGTAGCCAGTCCCAGGGGAGTTCAGAGTATCATTGTTGTGCAATGCAAGTAAAAATAGACATAGAGAGGATGCTTGGAAACAAAGAATACAGGGGTTTTTTATCAGAAATGTTAGTTTTGCTGTGGATCTCTGCACACACTGACTACTCATTAAAAATAAAAAGAAACTCCCTTTCCATGCACTATACTTTTCCTGTCCCATACTCTACAGTGTTATACATCCTTTCAACAACAACAAAAAATTCCTCTGTTATCCTCCAAACTATTAGCTAAATTTAGACCTGTTAAAAACAACGGTTTGTATTTTTGGAGAATGAATCATTTTATCCTTAAGACATAAGTATTTTAAATTGTACATTTTCCGCTTGCTGGTCACATTAAGGAAAAGAAGTTTATTCCAAAGTTGCTTTTTTTTTTCCTAACAGCTAGTATTTAGAAAAAGAACTTATAAATAAAATATCCACCTATTTGTGGTCTAAATTGTGATTGTACTTTTCCATTCCCATGCCAGAAACCAGATATTTAAGGTGAACATGTGGTAGTTTACCTCATAACCCACAGTCTCCCATGTATGCAAAAAATTATCTACCCAGGGTAACAAAAAAAAATCCCCAATAATTTAATAATATCTTCCTTATTTTGTGACAAAAGTGTTTGAATTAAAACTTTTTTTAAATTGTCTGAGTTATTGGTCATCTCAATGGCGTATACCATGCTGTATCTTTAATTTCTTAATTGGAAATTTTTTACATAAATTCTGTCAACATTTTTTCCTGGGAATATGTTACAAAAATCAGGTCTTGGTGTAAATTAATTATTAATGTCCATAATTTTAGATTTATGAAGAAATTAATATATTTCAGTGTTTCATTCTTTAGAAAGAAAGCACTTGCAAAGGCAAGCTAATCTCTTCTGATAACAGATTGAGTTTTATTTTAATCTTTATGAAGATTTGAATGTTTAAGAGAAACAAGTAATAAGAGTTCTTTGGACTCTAGACAAAGGATAAATCGAGTGCTCAGTTCAGGCTCCCTTACATCTCCTCAAATGATAGTTGCCACAGTTATAAACATGAAATCTGAAAACTTCAGTTTTGTCTTTTGGCACTTACTGAGTTGCTTAATTTTCATTGTATTTGTAAAGTCTTCAACTGAGCTTCTGTACTTTTCCTGAATAACACTAAACAATGATGATGCTGCCAGGCTAAAACGAAAAGGAGGACACATTTTAGCAATCAAACTAGAATACATTGCAGCTATAACTGGTTGTATGAATAATCTGGAATGGCTTCACACAGAGACTAGAATTTTTGCATGAACAAATAAACGTGCCTGTAGCACAATGATTACTGTGCATACATACAAAATATGTACATAAGATCTGTAGCCAGCTAGCAAATGTGTAGTATAATGTGTGAATGCATATTGAATACCAAGGAGGTTGTGGCCAACAATCTGAATTCAAGCTGCTAGATGGAGAGATGTGCTGGCTATTTTTACCCAGCTGTTTACCACCTGTATGTTCCTCTGCCTCTCAGACTATACGAATACATCTCCACAAGTGGCACTTCCAATCCCAAGATGGGTGCAGATAGGAAGTTCAGCAAACCTTGACTCTTAGGAGGGGTCAACCTGCCAGGAGAAGCCAAGATTTCATTGGCGTGATTTAGAGTGTCTTGGGATGGTTTCTTTTGCAGATTTCTTTCTCTGATAGTTCATGAAGGACTTGGAGTGAGCATTCCATCAATGGACTGAATTGTGTCAAGATCAGTGGTTCCCTGGAGGAATGCTAACCAAAGGATCTCCTAGGGCTCAAAGCAAGACTCACTAAGTGGAAAAAGAATTATAAGTCACAGCTTTCAGTAAAAAATAGGAAAAGGAAAAGGAATAAATTTCATGTTGCAGAGGCTTGTATTAGGAAAAAAAAGCAAGATGGATTAAGGACAATAAAGAAATTAAGTATATGGTATAGCATTCTCAGATGAGGCATTTTTAAAAGCAAGTGGAAAGACCAGAAAACATACAGAAAGAAGACCAAAGCCATTATCACTCAGTCACATAATTTTTTTTTAAAATCCCCAAGCCAAAATAGAAATAAAAGTTAGAGCATCAGTGTACCTTGAAGAGACAATACAATTTCAAACACACAGAAGACAGCAAAGATAGTCAATTCCTATTCCTATTCAGTCATAATTAGCTGTGTACCTGAACTGGAAAACCATCACAAGCGTGTGGACAGAGTATAACATCTTATTAAATAAAGATGACACAGTTTAATAAAACAGGGAGTGTTGTGTGGCCACAGGTCAGCAATGGACTCTCTAAAGCAAGGGTAATGAAAAAAATCACAAGCATGACCAAGACTGATTTGGTCATTCTTTAGTGAAGAGAAAGACAAAAGAAACACTGAAAACAAACTTTGTAGAGTTTTGAGTTTAACTTTAGAGTTTAACTCATAAAATGAAGAAAACTGTACTGCTATGAGAGCAGTTAAAAGTTGAAAAATATGATGTTAAAGGCATAGGTAGGATTGCAGAATATGACTATAAAATTTTGATTAACATAGGCAAAAAGTTCTGCATTGAGGTTAAAAAAGAGAAAGACCAGAAACTCAGCAGAATTTACTGAAGTTGAAAGCTGTTCCTTTGCCACTAAAAGTCTTTAAGGCTATTTTAATGGAAATCAACCTTTTCATAAAATCAAAATAGGCATTTATACTGAATGCTCCAGGCTTAATGACAATGCCATTTCAAATGTTAGAGTCTAAAGAAAAGTTGATGAAAATTGCAAAGGCAGGGACTAAAAAAGTCAGCATACATGGGATTGCTCCCCAGGAACAGGTTAGATGTAAATACAGCTATGTTTTCTTAAATAATTGGTTGCTTAAAAAGTTACATTGAGGAAATGGCTTGAGGTACCTAGCCCTGAAAAAAACCTAACCTGATGTGAAATAAGAAAAGAAGTGCCTGTGTTGCAGGAGAAAAAGAGTGGAGTTGTCTCTTTCTATTACTCTCAACCCACATTTGAATTGGCTAAATCATTCATGAAATTGCAGCCTAAAGGAGGAAAATGGAATAAAAATTTTGGAAGGAACATGTACTGCTAATTTGTTTTAAATAACAGATTTGTTATAAAGTGTACATGAGTGCTTTTCTCCAACACCACTCCTCACTCCTTTTAAGAAATTAGCTATGAAGGGTGTCAGGTAAGCAATTGAGCCCCCTTCACTTTGACACTGTATTGGAGAAATAAAACAATTTTAAAAGGCAAGAGAAACAGTAGTTAGATCATCTCTGTGCAGCAGCTTTTAAACTGAAACAGAATGAAATGCTTGTTATCTCCAAGGAGCAATAAAATGACTGCTTCACAAGATAAAAAAGATCCCAGTAACAAACAAAAGGTTTAGGGACTGTATATTTAGTATATATATTACTGTAAGCCCTCAACCTGAGACCAGAGTACATGCAAAACACATTTACTAAACTCATAACAAGAAAACAGAGCTATTGTCAGCACAGAGTACAAATCTAACAGCTGAATCCACGCCAAAATTATCTTAGCTTGTATGTGTTTACATATGCAGTGCATATATATATATGGATATAAATATATATTTATAGTATATATTTTTGTGGAAAGTTGGGTGTATATCCACAAGAGCTTCATAAAAACTTCATCTTGTCTTAACAAGGTCACACAGCAATGGCATAGCTCAGAAGAGTTTTAAAAAAATAATATCATAGAAAGCAAGGATGGTATAGGTCATTCTCTAGCAAGTCAATACTAGAAAGAAAAGACAGTTGTTACATGTTGAGTAACAGGAAAAATTGTAATCTTCTTTTCAAGGATCCTATAATTTCCCCATTTTTTAGGCCACATGCTGCTTTTTGTGCTCAGCCTAAACTGCCACGTGCCCAACTCTGTGAACATAGGAATATCTTCCAAAATACCCAGTGAGGACTACTGTACAGTAACATTTCTGTCACTTGAAAGACACATGTGACAGGTGTCTATGTGAAGCATCCAGCTGAGAACCTTCTTCCAAAGTCAAGCAACATATATAAATTAAACACTTTAACACACTCATTGGAGGATTCTGCTAAAATTTTAAAATATAAATAAAAATTGTGAGACCCATTATGAATTGCTGTAAGACTAAGATGCCTAGCTACAGATTTATAAACTGCTGTGCTATTCAAAATACCTAGTTTCAGTATGCATTTGCCACGTATTCTGTATAATTAGTATGGGTAAAACACATGACAAGAGTTAAGGTATTTGGCCTCTCAAGACTAAATGCGACAGGGTAAAATAAAAAGGGGAATTAACTTCAGATTTTTCAGAAATATATTGCAGGGAAAAATGTGGACTTTTTCCTATCTTTCTTGAAAATGTAAACCAAAAAAAGCTGAAAGCAGACATTCGGTTTAACAAAAAACCCAAAAAACCCAATTCTTCCCCTCCCACCAAAAAAAAAAAAAAAGAAGCACAAACTTGAATTGAATAAAAAGCTTGCACAATCCAGTTGCTGGTCAACTAAGCCCTACCAGTTTGCTTATCACTATGACAATGTTCTGCTCCTTGCTGTAATCCTGAACATGAAATCAAAATGTCACTTCTGATATCTAGTCAAATTCCCTGATGGAAAGAAATTTGGGTAACAGAAAGGGACACTTTTGAAGAAAAGCCGACAAAATGAGTGGACTTGCCTTAGAGGACCTGAAGTACAGGATTTCCCCCCAGATTTTTGCTGAGAGCTTCAAACATCATAAAAAAATTTTTTTAGAGGAATAAGATGAACTTCAGAATTTTAGCTGTCACAAAAGATGAACCTTGTTGTTTCTATGCCATTTAATGAAAATTCTATTTTATAAGATCTGATCTTGGTGTCATTCTTTTTGAATGAGAAAATTATTGTCCTACTAACCAAATCCCATCATTTTGCACCTTTCATAGAATTCACCTCATAAAACAAATACAAAGTGTTTATATGAGATTCAAAATGAAATTAAAGAAAAAAAAAGATTAGTTTTAAAATCCAGCACTCAGAAGCAAGAAAATTCAAAATTCATATGAAACTTATAAGCATGCCTTACAATTTGTTTACCTAAGTGGGGTTGGTGTTTTGTAAGGGGCATAGAAAATGATATTGTACTAAAGTTGTGTGGGCTACAATGACTCCCAGAAAAGTTAAATTCTGTGCAATACAGCAACTTGAGCCCATTGCTTAGCAGCAGGAACATTCTATGGACAGTTCTTGCACATGGTGAAGCCAGGTTGGGTGAATAACACCTGCTATCTGTCAGTTTCTTTCTGAAGCAGAAATTAGATGGGTTCAGAAGCCAAAAAAGAAGAAAACTTACCCTAGCCTTCTTGAATGGAGTTCCCTGCCCCCACCTTCTTTCTCCAGAAAATCTGTTTCAGTTATGTGATACTTCAGTGTTTGGAATGGGCTTATGCAGCCATGGTGTTGGACACACAGTAAGGCTTCTGGATGAAATTCATCCTTTGTTCTTGATATAAAGAAGCAAATGTTCCTGATGCACTGGGCTATTCATGGCTTGTGGAAAATCTTCCCTTCTTCTGTCATCCCTTAATTATTCACTGTATGTTTCACTGTTGACTGAACCATTACACTTGTCTTAAAATATTTATGTTCATTAATTATTTTTTTTAGCTGCTGGCACATTCTGACCACAAACAAACAAATAGAAGTATTTTTAAAATCATCTTTGTTTTGTTAAAATTCGAATAGAACCTCTTGCAATAAAATTAGGTACTCCTCTGGCCTAAGGGTCCTCCTCAGTTTTGTATCTGTGACCTGCTGCAAAACAGACAGCTTGGAATGCTTATACTGCAAATAAATCTTTCATAAGTGTCTTCAGTTTAAGAAAATATTCCTATTTCAGAAAGAAAATATCCTGTTTTTAATGTAGTATGTTGTGAAATATTTCTCTGTATTCTGTATTTCTAGTTTAGGAAAAGCCTTGAGGTAGACATTTTTGCACAGAGCATGATCAGCAACTTGAAGTGCTTTATGCTATTAAAAATATGCTAAGCTTAGTAAAAAAAAAATCCACTACTGAAGCCAGGCACTATAGCTGTAACAGTCTGGTGCAGACAAGTTTCTTCAAGATTAAACTGTAGATAAATGATTTTAGAGATAGAGAAAAGCAGCCTTTTGTGATTGCTATTTATTTGTCCAGTCTCAAAATGAAGGGTCAGATAGTTTAAATAGTTTTAAGGACTATCCTTACACACACACCTGAGATTGTATAAAGCCTCTAAAAGTACATCTGATATATAAAAATTAAAGCATGTTCTGTCAACAAGAAGAAAAAAGAAATCCCTGAGCAAGGAATAATGCCAGCTTCTTCTGGTGTTCTACTGATGACCTGGTTTTCAACAAACTAATTTTCCTTACTTATGCATAGTGGTTTCCCTCCACAATTGTACTAGTGAAAAAGAAAGATTAGGTCAACAAAGAAATGTATCTTTGTCATATCTGACTTTCGTGTACTCTAAAGCAGCTATAAAGTGAACTTCATTGAAAATGTGCTATTCTAACCATTTTTTTTCATTAAATCAAGAGAAAAGAATTGGAGTTGTCATTTGAATCTGATGGAAAAGATAGAAAAGATGAAATGACAATGTTCTGGTGGCATAATGTGATTCACTTAATCATTATTCTTTAATAATTAATACCTCTATAAATTTTCTCCTTACAGAATACTCATAAGATTAGAAAATATTATTTCCCACCTGAAGGTTGGAATATTAAGACACAAAATTGGTTTACCCAGGATTCCATAGTCTTAGATCAGTGTCTTAGCTGCTGAGTCATCCTTTCTACTCAGGCCCAATACATCTTCTGTAGAACCTTAAACTAGAAGTAGCTAAACAGAACTTAACTCTCAGACACACCAGAGATGACATACATTTGGCTCACCCCTTGTCAATGAAAGCTCAGGAAAAAGATATAAAGAACTGTAATACATTTCCTTCTGTTTTCAGTTCTAGCATAGTAACAAGATGCCATAAGCAACATTAATGCCTACAGAAGAGGTCTAAGTATTGGGTAGTCATTGCTGAGAGGAAAAAATAAAGAATAATATGGTAGAATGCAGAGGAATTAGAATTTAACTCCAGATCATCATGAGTGGGTAAATTCTTGAAACTAAGGCAGAGGCCTGCTTAAGTATGGTTAAGCAGTAATCCCAAATGTTAAGGACATATTTGTGAAGACTTTTTAAGAGTCTTTTCCATAATTCTTTGATTTTTTAAATTAATATTATTTTGATGGCTGAAAGACCTTTGTAAGGAAAGGCAACAGCTCTACTCATCTGAATCATAAATTAAATCCCTATTAGAAATAGCAGATTTTAAAGAAAAAAAATAGAAAAATAGCATAAAAGGCATTGTCCACCTTTAAATCTTTAAATCTGAAGCATTCCCAATGAAAAAAGCAGTAGATCAGTCAGCAGTGACAACTGCTGTGCACTGCTCATGGTCATGAGCTGGAGTTTCAAACAGCATCATCCAAAGCAAAAACTGAGTTAGTGAATGACCAAATCAAGACACAGAAAAAACTGTGGCTTAGTAAGGTTAGAGGAAAGAAAGGCATCAATTTTTCTGAGAAGAGGAAGTAAATGACAGCAAAGTTCCCTTAACATACAATTCTCCATTGTTCTCGTTCAGGTGACATTTCTATGAGAAATTAAACATACAGTAACTGCAGAAATCAGTGTTAAGAACAAAAGAAGTTATCACAAGGTACACATTTCCACATCGAAACTTCCTATCAGTTCTTGCTGTTGTATGGATTGTCATTCACCACCCAGGTCAATAATCTGTGTAGTCTTCATTGTTATGGCTGTTGTTCATGTCAGATGGTGCTGATGTACCTGGGATGACAGCCTGAGCACTGTGGCATCGATAAAACTGAATGCAGAAGGTGACTGCATTCAGGCTTGACCACAAGTTGTGGTCCTTGTTGCTGTTGCTAGGTTAGATGGTTGATTGGTTGGTTGATCGCTTGTTTTTATTCTGGGTTGTGTTTGCTTTGGCTTTTTAGGGGGGATGGCATTTTGCATATATTCATATTGCCTGTCCTATTGCATAAAAGAACAAATTTAATTTTTTTAATGTCAACACGCTGTCATCAGTCAGAAGTTAAGGTGACAATACAGGCAATAGCGAAAAAAAATTATAAAACAGGATTTTTTTTATTCTTCCATTATCCTGTGATCAGAACAAGAAAACTTCTTTATGATATCTGTATATTGATTTCTGAGTGTCACTTCCCAAGTGTTGTCACTCTCAGATTATTCTACACTACCTATATCTTTCCTTCCTGTCTAACTTGAGAAGATTGCCTGTTGCAGAAATCACTAAGCAATATCTTCTGTAAACTGAGCTTTAAACTTTGATGTGTCATATGCTGAAAAGAGAAGTTAATTTGAAGACAAGTTTCAACACCAACTTTAGATGAAACACAGTACTATTATCTCTGATACTACCTTATAAATTATTAAAAAGGTTAATTGCTGTTGAAAGCTCTTCAGTAAACCATTGTTTATTAATTGCCTCTGTTCATTGTCTCTTTAATAATAAAAGAAGCACCATTAATGAATGTGTCTGTTCTGCCTTAGGTATTATATCCGCCTCTAGAGCATACAAAAAGCTTTACTCGACTAAGCCAGTAGTCTTAATGATCCTTTACAATGCATTTTCATTAAGATTTGGTCTAGCATGCATTTCTCTTGAATGCATATGCTTTCAGGAATTCCAGAACGAAATTATTTCCCATCAAAAAATCCAGTAAATATCTTTGTATACTGTATACATCATCTATTTTATGTGAAATGGACCAGAATGATAGTACACTACACTAAGAAGTACATCATGTGCACCTGAGCTTCTTTGATTAACCTTATTATTTAAATCTGCCACTCCAGTATAAAGTACATGGCTTTGATTCAGTGAAGTGCAATTATTGTATTGCATTACTGGCAAATTTGTTGCTAGCATAGAGATTTTTGGTCCAATTGAATTCAAGTAAGAAAAGATGATGAATCATACAGAACAGACATAAATCTCAAATAATTTATAACCAGAATCACAGACTAGCTGACAGATAGTAATCCAATAAAACTTACACAAAACAGCACACACTTGTTCTTTATAGTTCTCTTTCTGACAGTTCACTATATTATGTACTTGAAATCATAGAATCATAGAATACCAGGCTGGAGGGAACCTCAAGGATCATCTGGTCCAAATTTTTTTGGCAAAAGCAGTCTACACAAGATGGCCCAGCACCCTATCCAGATGAATCTTAAAAGCTACCAATATGGGGAATCCACCACTTCCCTGGGGAGATTATTCTACTGTCATTGTTTTCATTGTGAAATATTTGCTCTTTGTGTCTACTTGGAATCTCTACAGGATTGACTTGTACCCATTATTCTTTGTATTTTCCATGTGACTCTTCGTAAAAAAGAAGTATTTTATCTTCTTTATAGCCACCCTTTAAATACAGGAACATGGTAATAAGGTCTCCCCTAAGACTTTTTTCTCAAGGTTGAACAAACCCAGTTCTTTTACTCTTTCCTTATATTCCAGGCTTCCCAGTCTTTTGATCACCTTTGTGCCCCTTCTCTGAACCCTCTCCAGTTGTCTGCATCCTTTTTGTATTGTCAGGACTAAAACCAAACACAGTATTCCAGGTGGGGCCTGACAAGTGGTGAGTAGAGTGCATCTCTGCTGGTAACACTCTTGTTGGTGCAACCCAGCATGCTGTTGGCTTTCAGTGCTTGAACAGCACAGTGCTCACTCATATCGAGCTTGTTGTCCACCAGGACGCAAAGGTCCCTTTCCAAAGGCCAGATAGATTCTTGACCATGCTACGTTCCTGGATTGCATTTTCCCACAGGCAAGATCTTACACTTGTCCTTGTTGAATTTCATGAGATTCTTGTTAGCCCACTCTTCCCGTACCCACATCCTGCATTATTCCACTCTTCATGTCTTCCTGCCGGGTGGCTCTCCCTTCTGAAGTGTCTACTTCTGCAATCAGTTTGATATCGTTGACTTTATCAGGGTCAGTTAATCACATTATCCAGATCATTTATCAAGATATTAAACAGTGATGGGCCCCACACAGATCCCTGGAGGACCCACTTCTGTCAGGTTCCAGTTTGAAAAGGAGCTGTTCACCACCACCCTCTGGGTGCAGCCTGTCAGCCAGATCCCCACCAACCACACTGACCGCATGTCTGGATCATAACACATCACTTTCTCCAGAAGGAGGCTGAGGGAAACCATGTCAAAAGCATTGGAGAAAGCCAGGTAGACAGTATCCACCTCACCCCACATCAAGTTGTCATGGTTTGATGCTGGCCCAACACCAGGCACCCATGAGAGTCACTCACTCACCCTCTCCTGCTACAGCTGGGCAGAGGAGGGAAAATGAAAAAAATTAACGAAGGCTTCATGAGTAGAGATAAGGACCAGGAGAAACACTTCAAGGGTGAAACAGGCTCAACTTAACTTGCAAAATGAATTTATTGCTAACAGAATCAGAGGAGGATAATGAGAAGTAAAATAAGCCCTTAGAACACCTTCCACCCCCCAGCCCCTCCCTCCTTCCCACTGACAGTGCAGGGAGACAGGGCATGGGCGTTTGGTCAGTTCATCACCAAGATTTCCTTCTGCTGCTCCGGGAGAGGAGTCTTCCCCTGTGAGGTGTGGGGTCCCTCCCACGGGAGACATTTCTTTGCAAGCCTCTCTGATGTGGGCACACTCTCACGAGCAGCAGTCACACCGCACCTGCTGCACCGTGAGCACCTCCCACGGGCACACAGCCCTCCCAAAACTGCTGTGCTGTGGGTCTCTCTTCCACGGGGTGCAGTTCTCCAAGGACAGGCTGCTCCAGCCTGGAAGCAGGGCCCTCTCTCTCCACCGAGTCTTCCCCTGGATCACAGCCTCCTCCAGGCATCCACCTGCTCCAGCGTGGGCACCTCCCCCACAGGCTGTGGGTGGATCTCTGCATCCCCCGTGGATCCATGGGCTGCAGAGGCACAGCTGCTTCACCATGGTCCTCACCACGGCTTGCAGAGGAATCTTGGCTCCAGCACCTGGAGCATCTCCTCCCCCTCCTTCTCCACTGACCTTGGTGTCACCATGTTGTTGACCCTCACATGTTCTCACCTCCTCCTCTTCTCTGACTAGAATCCAAAATGTTGTGACTTTGTTTTGATTTTCTTCTCAAATATGTCATCACAGAGGCATTACCGACCTCTCTCATTGGCCCAGTTTTGGCCAGCAGCATGTCCATCTTCAGAGCTATCAGCCATTGGCTCTGCCAGACATGGTGGAAGCTTCCAGCAGCTTCTCACAGGAGCCATCTTTGTGGCTCCCCTGCTACTTAAAACCAGTGTTCACAAGTGAACAGGTTACTTTGTCGTAGAAGGCAACCAAATTTGTCAAATATGTTTTCCCTTGCTGAACCCATGCTGGTTTTTCCCAGTCATGTGGTTCATCTGACTTGTGCCTAACCCAGGAGGATTCATGCCATAACTTTCCCAGATAATGAAGTAAGACTGATGGGCCTATTACTTCTTGGATCCTCCTTTAAGCCAAAGAAAGCAAAGAATTTATATCCTTCTCAAGTAATTAAAATCTGTATAATTAGTCAAGTCTTAGAGGACATTATTCCTGCTCTTCATTTGAGACTTAACCACTTCGGACTAAGTTGGATTACCTGCAGTTAGGAAGACTCTAAAAGCATTGACACAGGTAATTTTCTCTTGGTCAATTTTATTATTGAATACTGTGAAGTATTGCCATAGGACATGCTTTACTAACCTTTAGTATGGATATAACATCTAACAGTGTTTATTTTTATGGAGTATATCTGAGTTTTAGAAACGTCTTGATTATACCAATTACTCAAAGGTTTTTCTTATCATACTGCGTATGCCTCCAAAACTGACAATGGATTCTGTTAAAACAACTGTTATTTTCATAGCTCAATTTAAAAGGGTATTGTAAGAAAAAGAACTTCAAGACAAAACACAGGTTTTAGCTGCCTTGGTATACCTTTGGGTAAATGAGCAATTGTTCCAGGAAAAAGTCACCACCAAATGGAGCAGGACTTTATTTCAGGATTAAGAACAGATTTACCTTGATTTAAAGATCCTATTGTATGAACTGCTCCCTACTTTCCCCTTAAGGATTTTGTTATTCAGGAAAAACTATTTTTGCATAAGCATAGTCTTTTTTTTCCCTTTACCTAAATCTGTTCAATAATTAAGGGTTGCAGAGCATTATAAGATACATACAGAGATTATAGAACATGGTAATTGCTTTGAAGGGAAAACACTTTGGAAACTTCCAGCTAGGAATTAAAATACAATATCAGTTATGCTTTTAATGTTCAATTCTTGCTCCAAAAAGCCCACTATCACAGTACATCATAGTAGAAAAAATAAAAGTAAAAAAGCAGGAAAACAGTTGAACTATTCTCGCAACATTTTTATGTTGAAACAGAATAAAATTCCTTAAACACTCTAAATATATCCTTTTTATAACTTTATGGTTATGGAAGACTAATGCAAAGACCCAGTGGCACAAAATTTCTATATGCACAAAAAGTATAAGGTATTTGGCTCTTTATGTGATGTGTAAAAGGAACATTTGATGTCTCAAAATTAGACATTGAGCTGATCCATTCACCTAAGTAAACTTTCATGCCAGTATCACTGTGTTCTTTCAGGTATTTTTTCATACTAAATTATATATGTGCATGGTCAATAGATAATATGAATGTGTGAATATGAATACAAACATAATTTCTTTTTCTTTTTCTCTGTAAGAGATTTTTCTTTAACTCATTTCACAAGATGCTTTGTTTTATCCAAATAATGATTGGGGGAATGAAGGACATTTTAATTCATTTTTATATACCTCAAATATAAACCTTTAGCCACCTGTCCTGGGTTGCGGTGTATTCTATTACCATCCTCATGAGCTGTTGAAATCAGGTGGGGCAGTGTTTCCTTGCCTCCTCCCCCCAGACTATCTTGCTGTTAATGACCCATCATTGTCCTGCTGCCTGACTCAGAGATAACTCCCTCCGGACTATCTTCTGTTAATGAGCCTAATCAACACTTGGCCTCATGACTCATTACCCCACTGTGAGATGCTCCACCCAGAGGGAGGAACCAAGCATCCCATCGTGGATATAACCTGGGACTCTGAACACCAGAGACAACCTTTTCCACTGGATTTCCAGAGGACAGGAGCTACACAGCCACCACTGGACTTTCTGAGGAAGAGCAGACCCTTTTACTACAGGATCACCACTTCAGAGGACTGCAGCCACCATTCTACCAGACTGCTACAACCACCCTGCCTAACAGGGACTCAGGTTGTATCTTGACTCTGTCAGTTTGAACCAGTGTTTTCTTTTAGTTTTTTTTTCTTTTCTTTAATTTCCCCATTACATTGTTATTCTGACTTGGTGCCTCCCACTGGTTTGTTTTCAAACTAGTACACCACCAAACTGAGACTAACAGGGGGTTCAACATTTGGAAATATAATGGTGTTCATTAGGTCTGCAAATGAAGAAAAGTTATGATTTATTTCCTGTTCTGTGTAGCAGATTACTCTGGTAATGGAGGTCTGAGGAAATGTATAACAGACTTTGAAGGCAAAATATGTTGTTAGTCTCAGAAGGTTTGTCCTGTGCAATTTGGAGTCTCTGCTAGTAAGCTACTTTGCCACCTACATTAAAAATTGCAGCATAGAAGCAAAGGTCATGTTTTAAATAGCACAATTAAAAGTTCACATCCTTCTCCTTCCTATGCAAATGCCTTGACATTCACTTTATATTAGATGGAATGTTCTTTTCCCTTGTTATTCAGACCAAGATTTACTTTTCTCATGCAGCTCACTTTTTGTATACTGCAATCTCCAGATATTGTTATCACCAGTAAATAGGCATGATTTTGCACAGTTATATTCATTATACAATGAAATTTTTCAAGGCTTTGTTCAAATTAATTTGCTTTATTTTCTTTACGTTTTTTTCTAATAGGACTTTTCTCTTTGTGTGGTTGATATAACACTAATGTTTAGAAGAATCTGCTATACTAAAATCCGCAGTGGAATTTCCAAATAATGTGCATCAAATATTTATAGCTGTAATAGTAAAGTATGAAACATATTTCCAATACAGTGTGGGTTCTTAGCCTCAGAATCAAAACTGTCTAAAAACAACTGTATGAATAATCCCATAAAATGTATGGATGCTTTTAAATCTCTAAGGCAACAATCAAGGTGACATAAAAGTCAACTAAAATAATCTCTACAGGGCACAAAAGACAGAGAGAGGAGGAGAGAGTGGTGAATTGGTTGTATTGTTCTTTAGTGACTGCAAAATAATTTCTCTATATAGGAACTAGGATTTATCATTATTCTTTGTGATTCATATATTTCCATCAACAAATACTTCAAACATGGAAAATAAATGAGCAAATATAAGCAAATATTCGGTCACAGGGCAATTTAAAATCCACCTTGCTTCTCCATGCTTATACAAGCCCAATTAACCAAGATACTAACTGGTAAAAATGCTCATTACTTCCTTCTTTTTCTTCTTCTTTTTAATTTTTTTCCTTTTTCCTTTTCTTTTTTCTTATTTTTCTTCTTCCTTCCCCTGGGTCTATATATGAACTTTGTTAAACACATTTATAATAGAAGACAAATCATATTTATGAAATATTTTTTCTGACATGCTTCTCAACTGCTTGCACTTTCCTCTCCTGTATATATTTATTGTGTGACTGAAATGCATATATTTCCAGGGCATAAACTGTGACAGAGATATAACTGTAGAACAGATGTAAAGCAGGATGGCATAGTGATTTTATCTTTAAAAAAATACCACATGTGTTTTGATAGTGTGTAGACACCGTTCAAAATAATTTCATCCTTGCAAAGTAGTTACTACAAGATTTCTGATGGTCTCTTTGAAGTGTTGATTACTTCTGCAAAGCATTAATTTTAGTAGAGTTCATCAGTCATTTGGCAGAACTCATGATTTGTCTTTCACTTTCTTCTAGATACAGCCTCCCTGCAACATAGTGGCATATCACAATATGATCATGGTTTGGACTAGGGTTAAAAAATTCCCCAGCTGATAAATATTTCTTTTTATGGCTCAGGCCATAGGATTGATCTATACCTTAGTCCTGCAGAGTTGCAGTTTTTTTACAGTTGCAGCCTACTAGGCCAAATGAACTGTAAGAAAGGTGTTCTAAAAGGCCTATTCTGTTACTGAACAATTCTTTCACTAACCAAACTAAATGTCTTTTCAGCACCTCAGGAATTCTTGAAACTGAGTATTCCTAGAAGAAAGTGGAAAATAAACACAAGAATGGAACTATAAACTAATCCAAACACTGCTCTGGAATTAACTTGAAAAAAGGTGTGATGACAACTAGATTCCTTAGAAGGCTTAGAAGTCAAGAAGACTGAATTAGAAATGCCTCCTTAGGAATCTGTAACTTAATAGAGAGACAATCAGCAGTAAAACTTATTTCTCACAATAACAGGTTCTAAAGTCCTGGTTGTGCAAACTCATTGCAATAAGTTATTCACTTCAGGGAGGATGCTGCATTATGCTCCAACTCCCCCTAGCTTCTCTCTGTTGTCATTTGTGGGGGAACCATAGAGTAACTGAGATTGTTATGGCTTAATTAATTTGTCTCTACCAAATATTTACTTCTGAAAAGTAAGAAGTACTTTTGGTTACTAACTCACAATCCTTTTAAGAGACATTTGGCTGGTAGAGTAGGTCATGACTGCTGTTTTTGTCATGCCTGCTTGTAGTTATCTTTGGCAATACGAATTATGTGGTATTTCAAAAAAACAGATAGAGTGTTCCATACATACGTGAAGTAGATCAGGAGTACTTTTTTTACAAAACTGTGGACTAATTCATTTTATGAAAATATTTTGCTGGTAGAAAAGAGGAAATAATCTTGCAGCACACCTGCCTCCAGGAGAGCAGACCACCTAGTAGACAAAACTGGATCAATACAATCACCAAGCTACCACAAATTCAAAATTAGCCTTGAAAAAGACACAGAATTTGTACAGTAATGAGCTATGGGAGAACAGAAAGGGTTCTTGTCCTGTGAAAGAAATTGAGGACCTACTGAGTGCTTCAAAAGAGAGTTCAGGACACACATTGAACTTCAGAATAAACACCATAGTCAGAGTACAGAAAAACAAGATATTTTAAAAAGTATATTAGTATTTCTTATTAAGGAATATTGCTACAAAGCTTTGTCTCGGAAGGTTGCTTTGACGTTAGAAATCTTGCCTTTGAGTTACACAGCTCCAGAGAAAAAAATTCATCAGGATAAAGTATTTTGTTGTTCAGAAACTGTGGAAAGTGTCAACTGATAATGAAAATCTTTCTGAATACCTAGGATTCAGAATGGTAACTGAACAGGATGTATACTTGTTCAGATGCATCTACTGAAAAATTTGAATAAGTCAAATTCATATAGAATGATTGTAAACTTCATTCTTGGCTGAATCTAAACCTAGGAAGATGAGCAGAATAAATGAACATGTGTGAAACTGAATAACATGAAGCTGATGGAAAAAAGACTTTACTTAAGGTGTGCTTTTTATAATCCCTCATTTGACCAACAGTCTTTGAACAAAGAACTTTACAGAGACCATTTATAATCCTGTTCAATGTACATTAATGTACTTAATATCTGAATTAACAGCTCTAGGTGGTTTCTCCATGCCTAATGTATTCTGGCTGCTACAGGTGAGTTAGAAAGGATGTACAAAAAGGATTGTACCTAAAATGTTTGCTGGTCAAATGCTACATTTATAGAGTTAGCAATATGTTTCATCAAAGTGAAGACTCAATCATACTCAAAGAAACATTCATATTCTAATCTTGCTTTTTGTATGTATTGTGTTCCCTGGGTCACTCTAAATCAGCAGACATGAAAAAATTTCTCACTGGTTGCTGTACTTTAGGGCAAAGATGTAGTAGACAATCTGTTAGGAAGGAGTTAATTGTTTGCATTGAGTGAAATAATCAGATAATGTTTTAAACATTTTGGTTTTCTAGTATAATTAAATTAAAATGTTTACTTTATTTATTGGATCTCGGATCTCCCTTGAAATGTTTTATTAATCAAATCTATAGGTCTCTAGGCTAATGACTGCATTGAGACTTTAATTTCTTTCAACCCAACATCTTTTTATTTTATACTTGCTTTTAGGTTTTAATGAAAGCAACTTAATTCTGCCACTAATTTAAGTTTCAGGAAGCCCTAGAATATTTTCAGATGGTAAATAAATATTACTTTTACAGAATATGATAGTGACATTTCCTTACTTTTTTTTTTTTTTTTTCTGGTGAAGATTTAAAGAGCCTAAATCTCAAGAAGCAGAAGCAGCATGTTTATAAACTGTGGGAGCAGAGAGAGGAAAAATCCTCCTATCACCATGGCAGCAAGTGGTCTTTGTCAATGCTTGTGCTTATGCTTTGCACAAGAAGAGAATATAGTAATTTAGACTGCAGGACTGCAATGTTGTTTTGAAAATGCACTGGGACCCACTGTTCTGTGAAGTCTGAAAATGCAATTAAAACCAGACCAATGATGACAGCAAGGTGTTAACTTGCTTACACTGAAGGTCATGAAGTTCAAATATTTCAGCCAAGGGTGAAATTGCGTCTGCATTATTAACCAGTCTTAGGAGCTACAACATGACAACTGCACCTGGAATCCCCAAGAAATTTTATAATGACAGGTATCCCATAAAAATCATCTTTTTTTTTTAAGATCACAAAAATGCAGAGCACTTGAAGGAAGAATCTAGACATAGCAGTACCTTCTCATCGCATTTCTGAAAGTTTTATCTCACCTTCTACAATAATCTATCAGCTTGTAGTACCTGATGCACACAGGAACTCAGCCCAAAATCTACCACCTGCATTTCAGAAAATATTGTCTCCTTAGGGGAACCTAACTACAAAATAGAATCAAGGAATCTTGAATGAAAAAGACCATTTGTATGTCCAGTTATGGCCAGTCCATTATTGCAGTTACATGAATTCAGAATCAGGTGAACCAGAGTGTAGTAAAGGTTATCATGACACTGAATGAATGTTATGTGTAGGTAAAATACCAGAATAAAATCTTCTCTTGCAGACCTCAGCTGCCAACAGAGATTTTAAAAATAAAATCTGATTGTGAGTGTGGTGGATGGGTGCATAAATTCCACATTTTTCTAGAACAAAACCCAAGGAACCCTTTCCTCCCTTAGTCATCATCTCACTCAGCCATACAAAAGAAGCAGTATTCTTCTTGGATCTAAAAATAGGTCCTCCAGTTTCAGTGCTTAGATATCTTCCTCTGAATCTATTTCAGCCTTAAACATTTTTAAAGATGGGTGATGACATCTGAATAAAATAGTTTCTTTCAGATGGAATTATGTCAGCCTTCCATAAACAGAATTTTTTTTTTTTCCCAGATCTTTCCTGGATATATCTTGCCCGACTTAAAACAATTGCCTTTTTCACAGCCATGTGCTTTTACAGCCAACAGTTGCTCCATAAGCACTTAATCAAGCAAGTCTAATTCCTGTTCATGTGCTTACATGCAGTGAGCTCCAAGGCTACATCTAAAAGCCTTGTTATTAAAAATCATCCTTTTTACTCTGCATTGATTACTGATCACTCTTTTATTAATATTATTTATATGATATATGTTATATATTATGTATTGTATAATATATTGTATATAATATTCCAAGGGGATAAGAAGAAGCATATGAAATCCAACTCTGTTTTAAGGAGACCACAGTTGTGCAATTAACATATTTCATTACAAAATTTGCATTTTTTTCCATCACAGCCATTAACAAAAATAATATAGATGTATACATGTACAAATGTATAAATATTCCAATAGTTTTCTACTATACTATCAGCACAAACTATGTTTGTGTCTATTTCTCATAGTTCTTATACTAATACCCAGAAAAAAATGATTTGTCAAATGACAACATTAATAAGTCTTATGCATTTTGTCTGTATAAAACCCAGACCTTTTAACAAAGAATAACACCAGAGTGTGTCAAAATCTAACTTTGACAGGTGTGGTTGCTTTTGATCTAATTTCTAATTTTGGTCTATACTAATTCCTCTTCACAGTTCCTCGGGGCAGCATCAGGGCATCTACCAGCTCTTCCTCACTCAGATAAAAATTTCTGTGTGGTTCTGAAAGTAAGTTAAGCTTCTACAATGTAATACAGACAGAACACGGTCTTCAATTATTTCCAATTTTCACCTATCTTAGGCCTCTGGGATTAACCATATTACAAATATAATTGCTTTCTTATTCTCAGGAAAACAGGAAACTGTAGATTTATTGGTGAAAAATCTGAGATATAAACATGGTGGTTTTTATGTGCACACGCCATGGATTCAGACTAAAACTTGGATTTTCAAGCTCAAGTAATTTTTTAAAAAGTGGGGAAGAGGTGGCTGTAAGACAGCAATTACTTGCCAGTGGGACATACTGTCACCTGGACAATTCGAACTGAGAGGCCTCAGTGGGAGGTGCTTTCTTCTGCCATCTTTTGCCAGTAGAAAAATCTACTAACTAAAATACTCAGGGCTTCTGCTTTTTAACAAGAGCTAAGGAGGCATATTTGGTGAAGATCATGTTCTGTAAGTCCACATATGCTGACTTATTAAGTAAATTCATCAGAATAGATTCGTAATGTTATAGTGTCATACATGGCGAAAAAGTTAATGAAAATATCCAAGCATATGAAAAAAGAAGTTTAAAAATTTACTGAAACAAATATGAACATCTAAATTGTATGGTGTTTCTTGCCAAATAACTGCTTTAATGAAAATAAAACTAAATTCCGATTTGATTGATGTAAAATGATTACATTTTCAAAATTTTTTTGAGAACTGTTTATTTAAATGGTTGTAGTCAACAGTATCTTCAACATCCAGGCATTAAAAACATTAAGTAAAAAAAGGGGAGTGTTTTCCATAATATTGTTTCAGATAACCCCCCATGGAGTTTGCATTCAACTTCTTACCAGATTTTCCAACCTGAGAATGAAAGGGAAATATAAAACACAAAATACTTCTCACAAGGAAATACTTCCCCAGTCATGAAAATTCCCAGGAGAGGAAGATCTTGAATATATTTGAAAGCTCTGCTTTTTGAAGGGATTATTACCCACAAAGATGTTTTTATTAAAACCCACTTGTGGGAAAGCTGTTCATCAACCTCACTTTACTAAGTCCCTTGGGCATTCCACACCATATTGAAAGCTACAAGCTAAAACCTGAAGCTAAAAAACAATAAAAAACCACAAGACAAAAATACAGCAAATATCTGTGGTGATTATTCTCTTCCTTCTAGTCCTATCGTCTGCTATTCTTCCCTTTTTTCTCTTTAACAAAAGTACTTTAAAATGGACTTTGACAAAATTATTTGTACTTTATGTTTCAAATCTCTCTTCACAAGGCTTGTTTTCTTTTTGTTTCCTTTCTGTCTGAAAGAGATTAAATCCATTTATAGATGTATCATTAGTTTTTATTTGTGACTTATTATACTTCAGTTTCATCTGTTTGTTGTAGCCCTGAGTTATTTATATATCTTCTAATTTAAATAGGCTTTGTAGTTATGTAAAAGCACTTTAAAAATATTTCTTTTTGATTGCAGAGTCATTCTGTCTTCCATCTATTTTTTTAAATGCTCGGATCACGTCATGTAAGCAAAACTGGTTTTTTATTTCCTTGCCAGCATCACTTCTTTTAAATCTTCCCATCACTCTATGCCAATATTCAGCCTGCAAGTCTGAAACTTTACAAGCTGGTGATGGCCTAGCATGCCAGACAAGATCCATCCAAATCCAATTCTCTGCTTAAGGTCTGGGTATTAAGAAATCCCCAGCATAACTTGCCTTTTTGTCTCTAGGATTCATTAAATATGAGATTTTCAAAACCTGATGCAGTGGCTCAGTCTGAATTTTCCTTCCCATTCCAGGAAACTTTACTTTTTTGAATTCTAAAACAGATCTATTTTTGATGTTGTTTTCATTTCTATTTCCACATAAAACCACAAGAGGTGCAATTCTCAGGCATTGTTCAGGCTAACCTCCCACTTTTCTGAGCATGCTATATCCTTGTGTTTTGACCATGGATCACAGAAATCTTAGGTGAAACAACCTTGCTCTACACCCATCAGATGAGCTTATTTATCCAATCCTAATGAGGACAGAGAGGACTGAACTTCAGCTCTGACTCCCGTCCTGATCTTCCTGTTTAAACATTCAAGGTTGCTTCTTTTAGCCTCAAGCTCTCTTCTTAGGCCATCTCACATGGTGGGAGTTTGCCTCCAGTGCAGTCGGTATCAGAGTACAAATTTGCAGGATACCTTTTTCTTCCATAGGACTGAAAAGACTTAGGGCAGCTTCCCTAATTTGAGACTTCAAACCTTTTTGAAGCTTGCAGAGCTCTGCCACATAATGGCCTTTTTATTATTCCCAACAGCGGCTTTGCTCTTTTGACACAGAGACCACTAAGTGACCTTCTCACAAAAATGATTTCTCCTATGTTAGGAGATCTGCCAGCTGTACCTGCACTGATGGAACTTGTCACTGTGACTCAGAATTGATCAATGCCCATCTATCCAAGAAAAAGTTACAGTCTCCAAGCCTAGCAAATACACACCTTATCTTAGCACAAACCATTTCTTTTTATTTACAGGTGTTGTTTCTTATATCACCTATACTCTCACTGTATGGATTACTTGTCTGAATTCTGTCCATCAGATAACTGCTTTTCTTACCAGCTGATGAGCAAACACAAGAGCAAAATAGCCTTAACTTTTCCATCAATCCTGTCAGTAATGAGCAATGAGCACAGGATTAAATAAATGGCTGTTGGCTGTGGCAGTTTTTGTAAGACTTCAGTTGTAGGGAAAATACAGCAATTCCTGAACTGAGCACTCTCCTTTAAAGTCTTTTACTGTGGGGAGAGTTCAAAGGGATTGTCAGCTACAGAGAGCCTTTGCTCTTCTCCTGCTTTTTGTTCTGCACTTTGGTCACCACTTTTGGACTCTGTTTTGAACTATTCTCAGTGCATCATAGTTTTTTGAAACTTTCATGGCTCTTACCCTCTCTGTCTCTATTTCCCAAAACCATAAGGAACCAGGCATTAGGAAAAGAGTACATGATTAGGTTAAATGCTGGTGTGTCTCTTCTAATCAGTGATGATTATAGAAAACTAAACATGAGTAATAAGAGGACTATATTGCCCCAGTTATTGACTCTAAGACGGGCAATTTAAACGAAATTCTCTTTTTCTTAAGTGATACAGTGTATCATTATGGTTAGAGTTAAATCTAGAGTGAGTCACTTTCAGCTAAATCAAAGCAGAGTAAGAACAAGTATAGATATAAGCAGCGATGCAGCTCAACAAATTGAATAAACTTAGGTAAGGTAATGTGTAGTCATCAGTAGAATTATCTTTGGTAACTTTCACTTCAAAGAATCCATTTCAAACTCTCAAATTTGAAAGGCAGAAGTAAAAATCATGACATCCAAAGTTGGCGTTCTGATGAAAAGCCATAAACAGGAGACTTTTTTTTAATGTGTACATGACAACAAGACAGCCTCCTTCTTCATGGCTAACCAATGGTTTATCACCAAGAGCCTGGCAAAAGGCTTAACATCACTTGCAAGCTACATTCCAAGAAAGCTCAGTAAAGTGTGGAATAAGGTCTGCATCCAGGGTTTACAGATTTTGTATTTTGCTTTGACAGTAGAGGAGAAGAAGGGAAGGTGAAAAGATAACTGAAACAGTGCAGGAATTAACCTGAAAGATTGAAAGATAATTGCATCCAGAAGCTCTCTGTTACTTTTCAGATTCAGGTACACATATATGTGGGCACACAAGGATACTATTTTTATACGAAGCGCCATTTAATACCATCTACAGAAAAGTTGTGAGAATGTAGGTACAGTCTAGCCAGGGGCAGATGGAGGTCAGACTGGGATTTGAGGATATGAGGACAATATTCAATTGTCACATTCCGTGATCCCTGATAAGACCTTTCAACACAGCTCATTGGAGCTGCCAGATGTAGCGGTAGAGCTGAGAAAAGGAGTCTGCCTCTTTGTAAACCTTGGTGATGGCCAAAGTAGGAGAGGGTTGTCCTAGGGTGGAGTGCATGGCTACAGTGTTCCTGCTCCCTCACAGGCATAACCACAGTGAGGGGAAAATGGGATTCCACACAAAAAGATTTGGAAATATCAAGGATCAAGACCATTAAGGTTTTTTTTTTTAGTTGGAGTGCAAGTCATGCATTTAAGCTGAAAATGAAAAATTAGATAGTTTTGTGGTAGAGATGACTAATCGGAAGGGACTAATCAAGAGATTTTCTGTAATAATCTGTCTGCCATCAACTGAACTGACTAAGCAAAAAGTTCATATTCTTTTCTTGATTCTGAGCCAAGTATAAAATACAGATGCAGTTATATACCTTATCAGACAAGTACTTCTCACAAAGGTAGAAAAGTTTTATAAACCCCCAGGTCTAAACACCCTCTCTGCAAAAAAAAAAAAAACCTGTGTTCTTATGAGAATTTTTAGAAAAAATGTGAATAAATTTATATAATAACTTGTGACCAAGAGAGCCTTTTATATCAGAAGAGATTATGAGCACTCAAAGGCATAAGGATTTAGCCCAGTAAAACAAAGACTGTGAGGATTGATATAATTGTTTTCTATAAATACATTAGTATGGGCAAATTGCAGAGAGGGAAAAAAGCTATTCAAGACAAAGAAAAATGCTGTCAGAAAAGCAGATGCATATTCAATGGTCATGAATACACTTAGGTTGAACTATCAGAGAAAAGAGGATCTGGAAAGCTTTCTGTTGGGAGCTTTGGGGGCCAAAAGGAAACTCGTTTTATATGAAGCATGAAAAATTTATGAAAAATATTATTATATAAAAGGCTTCAAATGTGGAATATTGGACTAGATGATCCCTGAAATTCCTTCAAGTGTTTATTCCTATGTATATTAAACATAGTAATAGTTTGGGATTAAAAAACTAAAAGTAATGTGACAATTTGGCAGCCTACTGTAGACACTGATTCTGAGCAAGAAGAGTAAGCTAAAGGAAAAGCTTTTTTTTTGTCAAAGTGAATTATGCAAAACAAAAATCTGAACTGCATAAAGACTTTTTTCATCAAAGCAGCATTCAAATGGTAATTTCTTAAATTGTGCTATTTTGTAAAGTGTATCCTATCTCTGTAGAAAATTTGTATCAAAAATTTGAATCCTCACTCACCTTGTGATTTTCAGTTGTTAATTTTGTGGGACAATCATTCAAGTGCCATGTCATGAAAATAAGCAGCACATTGACACAAAATACAGATAACTGAGAAATATAGGTGATCTTAGACAAAGGAAAAAGTTACGTATTCCAGTTCTGATTCTGTATTTCTGAATAAGGTATAGTACATGAGTTGTGTGCAGGATGACTGATATATGTTCCCTGGCAGCCTTAATTCACATAATAGGAGTCAGGTTTAAAAACTATAATCTCCTCTGTCACACATGAACATTTCATAGCGAGTTCCTTCACAGGCTACTAGAAAGTAAACATTCTGTTCCTGCTACCCCACAAAAGCTGTGCTTCACAAAGTCTGCATCTTTCTTATAGATGTAGCCCTTGCAAAATAGATATGGACCCAGCTCATTGTTACCTGAAATGTCACAGAATACCAGCTGAATCCCTGAAACTGTGGGCATACTCTCAGATCCTCTAGCAACAGTAAGATGATTTGAATCGTGTTTTAATCCCTTCATCACATGCTCACTTGTATCACAGACTGGTACAGAGTGTTAAAGAAGCACACAGAGATATCAATTTGTTTGACATGGTAGTCATGTCAGCTTTTCTAAGTTGAAGGGGCAAGGCACAGCCATTGCTGGAGAGTGAAGGTGCTGGACAAAATCAGTTGCTGGGAAGAGGAATACACATGCCATATCACTGAAAGAGAGACACTACACAGCTCACTTAGAGCTTCTTACTTGACTAAGATTCTGAATCCTGTTAGATTTTTTTTTTAATGGATGTATGTATGAAAAGAGAAAGGCTTTAGAAAACAGTGAGCATAACAGAGCATATTCCCAAGGGCAGTAAAACTCTTCCTCACTTCAGATGAAAGCTTTATTGTTGTCTTTGTAATAGCTGTGTCTGACATGAATCATGTTGAGAACAGGGACCAACCATTTCCTCTCCCAAGAGAACCATTATCCTTCCTTGAGACAAATCTTGTTCTGCACATGACACCAGCCTGAGCTCAAGACAAGGAAGTTGCACAGTACACTTAAATAACTCATGTAAGGTCACAAGGAGAAACTCTTAAGGTAGTCAGGGTCTTTAAAATCTCTCAACTAAATTCTTTGCTGTATCCTTAAATTAGGAGTGTGAATTAAATTAATTTCAAGTAAAATAAGGTTAAAGCTCACAGCAATTTCAATTTGTTTGAAGACCTGAGGAATTACTCAAAATTTCTTTAGAATGTGCATATAAACATTGCTGGAATGGACTATCATAGCCAACAAAATAATAATTGGTGGAAAAAATTAAACTCAGGCAAAGCACAAATGTTTCTGACATGAGCTTATTTGGTATTACCCATGCTAAAAAAGAAATCAGAGAAAAACAGCCATTGAAATGTGGCATGACCAGTTTTTAAAGAAATCCAAAACTGAAAATATTAATAAAGAGCAGAGAAGAAAGAGAAATATTCTGCAAGTCTATGAGGAAACCCAGAGTTGTTTTTCTGGCTGCTATTTTCATTCATTCAGATAAAGCTTAGAATGCTGCTATGATTGGTATTAAATCTCACTGAAATTTGTGGGGAACATGACACTATTTTAAGAAGGCTAAGAGTGCCCTTTTCTCTTTTGCCACCACTGGTGAAATACCAGGAAAGAAAATATGGAAGAATCATAGGCTCATAGAATTTTTTAGGTTTGAAAAGACCTTTAAGATCATTGAGTCCAAGCATTAAACTAGCACCACCATGTTCACCACTAAACTATGTCCCCACATCTACAGATTTCTTCAATACATCTAGGGATGGTGATTCTAATTTTTTTTTTTTTTTTAATTTAATTTATGGACATTGAAATACTTAAAGCATGATATCTCAGTATTACCTTAAGTTTGGTTTTGGCAGTTCATGCACAATCTTACTTCTGTTTCATTATTACTTTCTGTTCCACCGTTTTTCAGTTGTTTTCAGGAGGGCATAGATGTAGAGTTTGAGAGGTGACAAGCAAACTTTTCAACTTACGCTAAAAATCAAAAGAAGTAAAATTACTCTCCTCAAATGCCACGTGCGCCACTGGCCTTTTAATTTCCCTGGTGCTTTAGTTGTAGTAATGGTAAAGTTGATGAGGGAATGAACGCAGTGCAAACACCCTATTCAAGTGAAAGATGCTTATTTGAATGTTAAAAAATTTACAGTAATGTTACTTTGAATACATAGCAAAGTAGTGCTAAATTACAATTTAGCCTTTTTGTGTGTGTGTGATGACAATTTGAAGATGTTTGCATATCTGTCGTGAAGGGATGTGCTACCAGGCATGTCTGACAGAGATGAATCATGTGCAGGACAGTTACCACAGAGCAGATGTCACCCAGCAAATTTACAACAATGCTTATATGATGGCAGTAATTAATACTGTATTTTTGTGAACTTCTAACAGCTCTGTCAAGGAGCAAAATTCTTCTATAACATTTTTTTCACCACAGGAGTAGAAAATATAGAAATAGTCACCTTCAAATAAGCTTTGACAGAAAAAATTATAAAAATTATTAATATTGTCTTTCTATGCATGGATTTGTACCAAGTTGTTAGACTGACCTTAATTTAAAAAAATAAAACTATTATCTATTCATCTCTACTCTACCTGGAGTCATGAAACAGAAAGCATACTTTAAAATAAAGTACTTAATTAAGTCCTCTAGAATAGCAATTGTGTAGTAAATACAGAAGTAGAGCTGTAATTCAAACCAACTCCAAATTAAAACAAATTATCTTCATACCCTCCTCAAAAAAAAACCCAACCGGAAATATAAATGAACATAGCAAATATAAAAGTGTAACAAATTATTGATATAGAAGCTTTAAGTGTTTCTTGCGATGATGTCTTCTCAGATTGAGTCCTAGAAATTTTCATTACAGGGGAGTTAGAGAAAGTTGATTACTAGTGTAGGCACAAGGGTGTCTTCTGTATTTGAGTTCAATGTCTGAACAGGATGTGACTGGTTACCTTATTGAAAGAAAAGAATAATCCTTCTGACAGTAATCCTCAACATGACTTTGAAAAGCTTATTTACTAATCCAAATTAGCTTAGTTTTCTGACTGACAGCTATTTCAAAAGATAAAAGAAAATCTATCTGATCACAGCTTGTCATGGCAAAACATATGGATTGTAAAACATTGTGCAATTCTTTAGTAGAGTGAAGTACACTGGCACTGAGGAGTTATAACCTCTGAGCTTCATGTTGCCCCTTCCTTAATCCCTTCACTGATTTGCCTTATCAATAGCCGACTCTTTCCAAGCTGGCTTCAAAGCTCAACTCTCCTAAGTGCTTGTTAAAACTATCTGATGTGACCGGTGTCTTCACCACCTCCCTCCATTCTCGTCTACCTGTTTCCCACAGCCTGTAGTATACCCTTATCCTTTTGGGGCAGCAAAGTATACTGGAGACTTCTAGGAATTAGTGCAGTAAAATGATAAAGCAGTGTTGAAAGGTTGTTTTAAAAAGTCCAGTAACGTACTTTGGAGGCTTTTTGCTTATCCCTATCTGTAGGGATAAGTGAAAAGGGTAGATGTGCATCAGTCATGCACAGCATCCTGACTAGGCTGTAGCTGCAGTGCAGAACTTTTCCAGGAGGCAGCTTCACCAAGATAAGTGAAGAAACCCATTGTTTATGGATGCTGAAACAGCCAGCGTTGAGTTGCTTTGGTTTTTTTGTTGCACACTTCTAAGCTGATGAAGATGTTTTGATATCAGTGCCAAAGCTCACATCAGTTAGATTTGCACTTTATATCTTCCAGTTATATTATGAAGCTAATACTCATGAAGAGTGACAGAAATAAGCCATGCTCTTCAGAAAATGTCAATAGGCTTGTGAAGGGTCTATAAAACATGTCTTATGAGGAATGGTTGAGGGAGCTGGAGTTGTTTAACCTGGAGAAAAGGATGCTCAAGGGGGACTTCACCACTCTCTGCAGCTCCCTGAAAGGAGGTTGTAGTGAGGCGGTGGTTAGTCTCTTCTGCCATGCCTGCAGCAAGGTGACCAGAGGAAATGGCCTTAAGATGAGACTTGGGAGGTTCAGATGAGATATTACAAAAGCAATTTTCATTGTTAAAGTGGTCAGGCATTGGAATAGGTTTCCCAGGGTGACGGTGGAGTCACCATCCCTGGAGGTGCTCAAGAGGCATCTGGATCTGGGTGATGTGGTTTAGGGGCTACAGTGACTGAGCTGGCTGGCTGGTTGGACTAGGTGATCTTGTAGGTTTCTTCCAACCTTGCTCCTATGATTCTATGATTCTAAAGATAAGATTAAAGAAGATCCTATGATTCTAAAATTAGTCATAACTAACTACAATAACACAAATGAGTACAATTATTCCTTTGTATGCAGAGGATTCAATTTATGATGTCAGATATTTGTCACATAGCTTCTGCTCTCAAAGCACTAAATAATACTCGCATTATTGGCCTCAATTAACAGCAGAGTAATAGGTTGGGAATATGACCTCCTATTTCAGAAGAACAGACCCTCTCCTCCTTCTTGTTCTCATTGTGGTCTGCTTTTTATCCTCCATAACTCCAAGATGCACCTCTGTGTCAGCATTAAAAATAGATTTCGGCAGCAGCAGGCCAACCATGGTGCTTTTAAAATTAAAAGCGCATAAATTATTTTCCCTAAAAACATAGGAAAAAGATGCCTGCTGCCTGCGACCTTGTGAACCAGCTTGTCTATTTCTGAAATTTTATATCTGAGGTTTAAAACTTTACAGGGTTTGTAACAGAAAGGGTAGTAGATTTTTAAACTTACTTATAATGAAGGTTGTTATATGGCAGTGAACCTTGGTAACAAGAAAAATTCTCAAGCTTGCTAAAAGCTGAGAAAGTTACCAGATTTAATTTATTGCTTAAAATTATTATATATCTGAGAGTACTGAACTTTCTTTATATGCATTTCTTAATATGGATTTCCACTGTCATTCCTGAAGTCTCTCCTTTGCAAATAAGAGTCATTATCATTCTCAAATTCAGTGATAAATATACAAGAAAAACTCTTGGCATGTAAGCAGGCATCCTCCTGAATATTAGTATTAGAACTAGAGTAGCCAATTGCTCATTTAAAAAAACCCCTTTGGATTTTGGTCTATGTAGACATGGTAGGAAAACATTTGGAATACTTGTATTTTAGTTATAAGACAGTACTCAATCTATGGCATGATAATGCTATGATTTGTTGGTGATATACTTACAGGATAGTGAGTTATCTTTCAACTGAAATAAGAAAACAGCAAAGCTTGGAGAGAACACAACTTGGTTTGTTCTTTATCTATATCACAACTGAATTCAAATTCCTGTTCCTAAAACATGAAACATCTGGGGAATATGAATCCCTTTAATTCAGACACAATGTTTTCACACCAAATACAAAAGACACCATGCTGCAAGAAAGCTGTAGAGGTGACTGTTTCTATCATCACTTGCTAGTGAGTGAACATCCTTGTTAGTGTTCTGTCCAGGTTATGGGAACATTTTGCAGTTTCCCTTCACAAGAATGGCTACAGGAATTTGCAGACTTGCTCAAACACGCAGAAGAAATAATTAATTTAAGCTTTTTTTGGTTTTCTTCCTTCTAATATTTTATACTTGCTATTTTTATTTTAATAAGAAATATTTATTTCATTTTTTAAAAAACTAATTTCTATCGTCTTATTAATTTTTTTTCTGTATTTTATGGCTTATTATCTTGACTGCAAATTCTTTTCCCAAAATATACCACAAGGTTGCAAACTCGCATTTTATAAATATTTATAGCTTGGCCATTACTGTAGTAATGAGAGCATAGTAGTGGCAGGACAGGACACTTTGAATTCCTGCGTGGAAAACGGTCACAGCTTTGCCTCCACAGAGGCAAAAGTGTAGTGTAGGCAGTAGATGGAAGCTACAAATTATCCAGTATAGGGATAAAATTGAAAAAGTGCTTCAGGTCGTGCTTCTGAGCCTGTGCCGTTTCAGCCTCAGTGCTGAGATTCAGCAAGGACGTCCCATGGGAAGGAGCCATCAAGGTTTGAGATCATGAATATTCAATGTTAACACCAGAAAGGTGGTGGGGCTGGAGCTTAATTTGGAAGTCAAAGACTCTCTTTCAGCTGTCCTACTTAGCAGACACATCTACAGCTCATGTGTCCAGGTGAAGACTGCTCTTTGTTTATTGGAAAACCTTTTCAAAATAGCACATTGGAGTACAGCACTTCAGGTCAAGGGCCATTATGCAAAATTTCCCAATACATGTGTGCTGTGTCTGAGGTGACGACCCAGTGCACACCAGTGGCACTTTATAGCCTCAGGACATGCAACTATGACATGCTGAGGTTTCACAGCTACCACAGAGGTCAGAGCAGGGCTCTTACTGTATATGGTGCTCCTCAAAAGGATGTCAACAATGCACGAGCATTTCAAGTCCTAGTATCTTTTCCCTCTGAACTGTAAGGGCAGAAGCAGTTCACTGAACATTGCTTGCTTAGGGCTCCACAGGAAATTGTATGTTTGAAGAATAATCCTTTTCTGCCAGAGGGAGTCCGATCATATCAGATCAATACAGGTAAAAAAGGCGGGGGGGGGGGGGGGGGAGAGGGGAAGAGTGAGAAAATCAAAGAAGAAATTTTTCTTATTTTCAGGTGTTTTAAGATCTTTCTTCTACAGAAAAAAATTTCTAGCAAATCAAGAGGCACCTGATATAAATGGTCCAAACTCCTTGTGAGAATCATTCTAGTGTAGGAAAAAGAGTGTTATAAATGTATATACATATGTCTATATGTGTGTTTTCGTAAGTGTAAGTCAGAGGTGCATGTTGAAATTACTTGTTTCCTTATTGCTCTCCTGTTATTGTAATATTAGCAGTGCCTTTGTGAAAATCATGGTTTCCCTCAAGTGCAATATCTTCCTGTTGTTGATTGAAACAGTCAGATTGTACAGCCATGTATGACATAACAATTTTGTGCTAAGTTGTATTGACTATTTTGATAGAAAACACAGAGCATGAAAACCCCCAGCTGCTGGTGAGCAGTGGAAGTAGGGAACTTGCTCCAGAGAATAAACTTACTCATGTCAAAATATTTTTTAATAATGTTTGGATAAGAAAACTTTTGATGCAAATCCAAACAACGGTGGCTATCTCAACCCAATTTTTTTTTTTTTTTTGCATGTTAAATCAACAGCAGAGCACGGTAAGCAGCAGATGAGCTGAATTAGTCATTTATTCCTCTCTGAGCTGGAGCACACTTCTGCAGATAAACTGAGCTGATTATCAATCACCACAGCACTTTTGTGTGCTTCAAAGTCTGCTGAATTACTTATTGTTGTTTTCTTTTCTGTGAGAGGAGAATATAGAAACAGTTTGCTTCCTCTCAGGACATCTTTGTTAGTGGATTTCTTAGATAAAGAAATATACATAGAGAGATTAATTTAAAGCTTTTTTTTTTTTCCTGGCAACAGTTACCTGAAGAGACAGATACATAAGATAAACAGGTACTTTGAAATTAAAATATGTACACAGAGAAGTTACATTTTCATTAATCCCTTTCCTTTTCACTATTTCTTTTCCTTCCTTGTGTATTCACAACTGAGTTACCATTTCAGAAGGAAGAAAGTAATACTGTGGACTCAAAAGCCAGAAGGTGCCTGTAGAAAATGCAGGTGGGACCCTGGTCCAAGAGGAGCAGCACCTCACTTGATGTGACTGGGTGAGCACCTGTGCACTTTGGGCAAGCACTCTCCCCTTAGAGGAGCCATTTAAAAATCTACACTGAGGAAGTGTAGTGGTAAGTGGAAACTGCGAATGAGAATGTTCTGCAGAAGGTAGTGGTAGTAATTTCATAAGAAGAAAGGGTGCAAATCTCAGGGCATTAGACTCATGACTTGGAGTCCTTACATCATTGCCAGAGAAAAAAAATTTTCATTTCACCTCTTCTTTTTTAAAAATGGTTTCAGCCTTTTTATCAGTGGAAAAGAATATATACCAAATGATGTACATTAAAAACCCACCTCAATTAAAAGCCAGCATATTTTTGCCTTGGTGATGTAACTAACTGAATGTACTCCTTTTATTTCCAGAATATGAAATGTAAATTTCCTTTAATGCTTTTGGTTTATAATGTTAGACCCATGTTTGGCAATATTGTCAGTTTTTTCACTATTTTTTCCATAAATACTGAAAGATGCATTCCACGTATATCATATGCCATATACACTAATCTGTTTTTATGCACTCTAGTTGCTAGATGACAGTAAGAATTTTATATTCCCTTTGAAAAAATATTTGTGCCTCTGGTCTAATAAGAGCATATCTTAAATTCGATGTTCCAAATTCTTTACAGCTCATGTGACAGCTTTATCTACTTACTAATAGTATACTTACCTGGGAAATTACTTGCAAACTGGAACATTTCATAGTGTATTTTCACCTTCAGGAAGATGGTTTAGAGCTGAAGACAGAGGCCACTAAAGCCTGAGGGAAAAAATACTTTATACCATTTTTCTGAAAAAAATATGTATTTGAATTTTAACCAAGACCTTAGAAAAATGGTATTACCACCTGTTCACCCACTGCCCTTTTTTCCCTCCACTCCAATGACATAAAACTTTTCCATTCAGACAATTGCAGTATTGTGGTGCTAATTACTGTGGTTTTTCAGCTTAAGGAAATAAATTCCACAGCTCTAACATCCAGATTTCAAATCTGTTCTTGCTTGAGATATGCAGTGTCAGACCTGGGCTTGACTTACACTAAACCAGGAGCTGCAGTGCTGTTTGTAATTTCTACTGAAAAAATCTCACTCCAAACCAAACCACCAGTGATTAAATATCCACTACAGACCAAACCCACAAAGATTTGCTCAAGGTGCCATTTTTGGGGAGAGGAATAAAATGTGGTTCTAGAGGGACACTTGAGTATTTAGTTTTGTTTTGTTCTTTTAATTTTCCTTTATTCTTATTTTATTTATTTTTCAAAAGTATTTCTTTTCCATTTCTACTTGGGAGAGAATCAATCTGTTTATATTTTTAATCCAAAAATATAAAAATTTTCTGCCAGTCATTGAACCTTAAACAATGCAGAGAACAGGGCTTTTAATAGCGGATCGTGACAAAAGTAATATTCTGAAACACTGACATCTCGTGGCACACTCTAGAAATAGCAAAATTCTCCAGAGAGGTGATGTCCTTTTCTAGGTGAAGGTCAAGCAGAGCAAATGATGCATAAGACTAAAAATACATAAACATTTTCATTCTCCTTTAAAAAGAAAAAATGATATATCTATTTTCTAGCTATATCATTATCAAAAAAAACCCCAACATAGAATGAGTTTCACAAAATACTAGGGCAAAGGCCACATTAAACAGCACTAAGATAAATAGTTAAGAGCATTTTGCAATTACTTAGGAATCTTTTTTCCATTAACGCTATTAATAAATTGGGCAGCCTTTTAGGTAACCACAATGGTATGTGTAATGCCAATAAAGCACTTCAGTAACAGGTCACATAATTAAAGGGCAAATAATCATCCTGGAAACCATGATGATGATTTTGAAGTGGTTTCATTACTGGCGTACATCACAAGGTGATTGCCATTAAGCTAAAACTATAGTGTATTCTTGAACTAGAGGAAAATAATTACCATGCTGCCTACAAGGGAGGTGCTGTTCCATTCTCACCTCTTCAGAACCAGCCCTAGATAAAAGTCCACCATGTCTGTCTAGTCCAGAGAGTCAAGCAAATTACCTTTTCTAATAGTAATAGCAACATCTCTTTTTTTTTTTTTTTCTTTTTAATTGATGCCTCTGGAATACCTCTTAAAAATATTTGATCCCAATTTTCAAAATATAGTCAGTACAGTTGCCACTGACTAAAAAAACTGAAATAAATTACTTACAGTCACTTACAATCAGCTTTTATTTGATTTTACAACGTGACTACCTGCATGCCTACTACGTTTACATTTACAGTTACATTTACTCATCTCTCTGGTGGTGGTCTTTAGAAAATGCTGTTAAAAGATCACAAAGCCTTCTTTCTGGAAAATTCAACCATCTTATAGCCATTTAATTTTAATGTTCATATTTTATCTCAGTTCTTTTTTTCACCAATCTTGTCTTTGCCAACAACTACCTGGAACAGCATTTCCTAAGTTCATTCTAAATGTGATGCAACCTTGTCATCTGCAAGAAATTAACCTGGTTCAGGCACCAGAAAAATAATGGATATACATTGTGATAGAAATAATTGTTTAGCGTCACTCACTGCGCATAACCTAAAATCAGTGTTAGTGGAAGAACATAAAGGCAGGCTGTAGGGCAGAACAACATCCATTAGCATTATCCATTCTAGTCCAATTTCTAAACCTGGTATTGGTAACATTAGTCTTGTCAACAGCAAACAACCTGTTTTTCCCTATTCTGGAATCTTCTCTTCCATTTGATGGAGAAATGAAAGATCATGAGCAAGCAGCTACAGGCAAAAATTTGAAGTAAAACCAGCTAGGATCCTCTAAAACCTGATGAGAAGCAGGGAATGCTTGAAGCATAACCAATGCTACCAACACTGGAGAAACCTAATTTTTTCCAGCGCTTCCCATTATAAGCTAGAAGACCCCCAGATTTGTCACTGTCACCAGAAGACACAGAAACTGTGGTTACCAACATCGCTTTCTGTTATCTGTCTATGGTTGGCAAGAAGTTTGGGAATTCTGCTTTCATGGAAGAAATTCCTCTCTATGATTCTTACCTTCGAGATAGCTAAGATGTACCTCAGAACACCACAGAAGCTATAAATGTTGAAAACCAAGTCAATTATGCAAAAAAAAACCAAACCTGTAAAAGAGATTTTTTTTTTTTTCAAGTATCACAATTTGGAAACATCATCTCTGGGCTGTTTTTCCCCACGAGTAACAGGTAGTGGTCAAATTTGTTGAAAAAGAATAATAAGCAAAACCTTCCCCAAAAGTAAAGTTCTGAAGTTCTCACACAGGAGAAAAAACATTAAGAACTGAGTATGATATGATATGATATAAGAACTATAATATGTCTGAAAATCAAATAAAAGTACGTAGAAATATGCTAGAATTCTGGAAACAAATAAAAATACTTAAAGAAAAAATATAAAGACAATGAATGAGAACAAAGCTAGGAGGGAATTGCAAACTGGACCACATGAAGGATGAAAAAATTAGGAAAAACCCAACTTTCTTTAAGTGTTTACATGGTATAAGTGCTGTAAGAGGGAATAAATTTGTTGCTTTGTTGGAACTTCTTGATACCTGCAAATTTTATCTTTGTGTCCTGCAAATTTTCCAGATGTCTTGACTGGTGAAGTGCATGTTAAGGGTACTTTTTCATTTGGATTTCTATAGTGCAGAATATGCTTCTACTTCTGTCATTCACAGCTGTTCAAGCTGGGAAAAAGAGTAGTGGCATAATGAAAAACTAAAAATAAATTCACTTATCTTTGTTTTTTGCCTCTACTTTTCTTCTGTGTATCTACACACAGAGAAAAAAATATGTATGTACTGTTGAGAAAGAGACATACTGATCTGCGACAGTGAATGATATGCTGAGATCACTGTTGGAATAAACACACAAAGGGAAGAAAATTACATTGGCACTTTAAACTAGCAGGTCCAATATTACAATGCTCCTCTTTTCCCAAAGTGGTTTTCAGTTTTAATTCTATCATTTCCTCTGGTGCATGCTGAAAATATGAGGTAAATGTGGCTGTTTGGAAGACAAAATAATAATTAAAATAAGGCAATAAAAATGATATCAAACAAAACACACAGGTATGAAAAGCCTAGTTTTACTCTGAGAAAAGGATGAGAAAAATCTCCATAGGTGAAGGTATTTAATTCTTTCTACAGTTGCTCCTTCTGAACAATCCTAACTACTAAAGCAAGTCAAGTAGCAACCTACAAGGAAACTCCCTCACTCTTTGCTGGGTAAACTCAGAATGTGATACACTGAAGAGTTTTTTGTGTCAATTTCCATGTGAGGTGCATTGGAAGGGCCCAAGTTCTCATCATAGGAGCCCAGCATGACTGGCTTAGTTAGACACATACATCCACGCTGTAGCCTATTTAAAAGTAAGCTCCCAAATGCACTCATATCAGTAGAAGCTTATATGCATAAATGCCACAGTGAGACAGCCCTTGTAAGCTTCAAAGATTCAGAAGCAGGGTCTGATTGTACAAGTTGCTGACACTTAGGTCCTCAGGGTATCTAGGCACTTATCTCCCACTGAAGGGAATTAAACAGAAGGCACCAGAGGGTGATGCTGAAACTCCTGCCGACTTCATTTACATAAATGATGAGGTTCATTTCAAGTCAGTAGTAGCTTTTGTCTTCAGCAAGGCCTTTTCTCAAAACTTTAACTTCTAAATGAATTTTGAAACTCATTCTTTCTCCATAGTCAAACATGAAATCTCTTCACAAATAATTTTCAACCTGATTTATCTTCTGGCAGAAGACAATCACTTAGTGCACACTTTTTATTGCTTATGAAATTCATTTAGATTCTGCTTTTTTGTTAAAGCAATTTACTACTAATTATGTCCTAAAAAAATAAAACACACTTCCAATATCAAGCATTAAGAAATTAGTACAAACTGGAGAAAGCATAATTAAAGATCACTATTTAAAATTAAAACAGGCGTACGTATATACACAGCTGCATGGTTTTCAGTAAAATCTGAGCTACTTGTTTCTGCATTTATTTCCCCAACATCCTTATCCCTGGCAGTAGCAGGAGTGTGTATATGTGTGTTATACCCTCCCCTCAGTTTCATTTTGGTAGTATTTGGAAGTTAATTACTAATCCTGTTCTCTCCCCTCTTCTCCCTCCTCACCACAAATTCCAGTCATAGTACACCATGCTGTTACAGCATGATAGAAAGCTCACACCTTCCAGCCCTGCACAGCTGTTCTTCCACCTTGGATTGTCTTTTCAAATAGGGCGTCCCTGGAGGGAAGGAATCATCTCCTTAAATGAATTTGGACTTTAGGCCAGAGGTGTGTAGAGAAGATTTCTCTTCTTTTAAAGTCTTTGTGAGACCCTTAATTCAAATTATTTATATAGATATGTATTTAAAAGACTTTAATTATAGATTTGATGAAAATATTCCTTACTAGAGGAGCTGTTGAATACCAGGAAGATGCTTAATTATGAAATTGTTTAAAATGCAGAGGATTGGTTAAGTACATAATTAAGGAGCTATCATTTCCAACACAGTAGGGAAAAAATGGCTCTGAATTCCATTAAGTAATCAAGGATTGATTAAATATCTCTAATATAATGCTTGGCCTATGAAGAGTATTGTTACAGAATTTTATGCGTCGGTCATATGTTTGGGCCATATGATTTGGTTCTAGTATGAACTGTGGGTTTGGCTGGGAAACACAAATGTTTTATAATTTAAAAATCTTCAATATTATTCCCAACAGCTGTAATGAATACTAGCTTGTGCCTGCTGCAGGTCCCAAAGATACCTGTAATGCTTGATACTGAAAAACAAATTTACAAGAAAATAATTAATATCCTTGGGTTTGAACAGGTGATTTCAAAGTAAAATTGGAAATCAGATAGGATACTTAACACTGGATAAACTCATTTAAATAGTGCAACAGTTGTGAGATAACTCTAATTTCTTTTCAGAAAGAACTCGTAAACCAGAGAAAGTGCTTGTAATATACACTTGAAAGATGGTGAAAACGGGGAATTAAGCTTTTCCTCTCAAAAAAAGAATTTGAAAGACTAAAGGAGAGTATTTTTCTACACTACAAATCCAATCCTTTGTACACCTGGCTGTATTTCCTGGCATAATAATAATAATGAACTTTTCAAACAAAATTTTATTGCTGATGCTTTAAACACTTCTACCATCTGACCTATCCTGAACACATACTGAAAAATTTGCAGTCATTGACTTTTATCTTATAAAAGTTATCTGATTCTAATTAAGCATGTTAATAGCATAAATTAGCTAGTTAAAAATAAGCACAAGCCTACTATGTCCAGAACTATATAAAGTAAAGAGAAATTACCTGGGGATAATTCTAAAAAGTTTGGATGCTACTATATTTTTTATTCTCTGAAGGAGAATGGAAACAAAAGGGTCTTTTGTTGTTGTTGTTTTCTGAAGAAAAATACCATCAGCCTCGAATGGCAATAGATTATTTCACCTTGACCCCAAGTCCAGCAATCTGCTCACCCCTACCCTGGGAGCAGAACACACCAGCTAGGAATCGACAGGTGTCTGATGAGTGGGGGATGTTTGCCTGTGCCTGCTAACGAGGTTGTCCCTTCTGCACTGCACACATGGATGCCTGACCTGTTTGCTCACCAGCTTTTAAACTGCCACATTTACAAGCAAAGAATTTTGCAGCTTACCTAAACTACGGATGATTACCTTACAATGCTGTATTGCAATTGATGCTCCAATCTATACCTGTGCTTGGACGATAGGGCAGAAGGGCTGTAGTGGTCTCAGATACAGATGTTCCCCCTTGTCTGTTAGATTTTACAGTGGACCCTTCATGTCACTATCATATTCAGAGGAAGGAGGGCCTAAACTGAATAAAATAGATAGCCAGACAGAGGAAAATGCCCTTCCTGACCATTAGGGTATGACTAGCTGAAGTTCTAAACCATGAGATTTTAATTTAATCATTATCTTAATAGATTTGCCAGCACTATAAAAATAAGAGCAATACCAAGTATCTTATTTTAAAGGAAGGGGATAGGTAGAGTTATCCACAGAAGCTGATTTTAGGATGATTTTTCTTTTCTTTTGTCAGCTTTTGATTTTTCTCCATCCTTTGAAGTGTCTGGAGTGTTTACAGAGAATGTATCAAATAGAAGTAGTTCAGTAGTGCAGGGCTAAGGCTGTGAACCAACAGCAACAAAAAGATGTCCCCCAGAATGTCTAGCCCCTCTAATGATAAGAGAAGACATGGAATTCCTCATAGAAGCCAAATTTACCTTCAGTTATCAGAAAATTCAGATTGTTTTTGAGGTGGTAATGGAGAAACGTCCCGCAACAGCTTTTCCAAACCGCTCTAGTATTAATTACATTCATTAATAGGGTTCTTTGACCTTGTTGTAGATGGTAGTTGCCTAATTTCAGTTTATATGCCTTGGATTAAAAAACGACTTTCTCCTAGTCTGGGATATAATTCCTTTGTGTAAGTAACTACAAGTTAACATTCACTTTCTTTGTTAATGAGCAAAACCAACTGCACTGCATTAACCTTGGTTATAAGACTTATTTGCCAGTGCTTGCAACATTTTTGAATGTGAAGCTTCCATGAAATGGGGCTAATAATGTTGCTCTCGTGGTAGTTTTACCAGTGCTGCACTCAGTGGGAAGATAATTTCTCAACTTCTGCTTGTATTAAGACACATCATGTTTTATTACAGCCATTTAATCAGGCAATTAAATTCCTCCAAGTATTGCATTATTCAGAGTGTCTGCTTCACCAGTATGTGCATCATCTACAGCCTCCGGAAACACAGAAACTTATTGTATAATCTATTGAGCTGGGAAAGAAGAGGCACTCCTTAAGAGTTAGGACTAGCCCATTTTACAGCTCCATTAACAACTTTAATAAAACTGTCAACAGGCTATTTCGTAATTCATCCAGCCCCCTATCTTAGCATTATTAATTGTGATTTAATGGGACACTTGTTCAATATCTCAGACAAATCCACTCATTTCACCCCCTGTTGGCTTTATGAAGAAAACTTGTATTTATCTGACAACACTTACTTTAATTTCTTTTACCTGTCTTTTCAAAAACCACAGCTGAATTATGACACAGAACAACCTTGTAAAATAGGTATATGTATTTTCAAGTATCTGTGTTTTTAAATGTGTATTTTTCTTAATTTCAGTTTGGCAATTTTTTCCATTGTGCATTTGTGAATGGAAGAAAGATGATCTACTGAGAGAGAAAAGAGAGGAAGGAAATTTGTTGAAGGCAAAGAAATGTATAAGACAATCATATCAAGTATCCTTTCAACATCACCAAATGACATGTCAATAGGAAAGAAGCAGTTTCACAGAGCAGAGAACATGTACAGATGGGTCACAGTGTGAAAAGCAACAGAGTAATTGTTAGAACTTAATGCTTTCTCCTCTGAAATACTTCAAGGAGTTCGTTGTAGGCTCTGCAGAAACGAAGTCTCCCTTTCACAGCAGTAGTATCCAAATAGATAACTGTTTAGACAAAATGAAGGGCCTTTATTATTCTTACGCTGATAGTCCCAAGTGAAGATGAGTGTCACTTCTATAAAACTAATGACTTGACCACATAATCCCTTAGAACAAAAATAGCAAACGAATTTCACTACTCTGCATTGCTTCAGCTTCCATTTGTGACCATCTTGTGTCACTGAAATATGTCCTTGTCTGTAACCAAATGATAGAATGCCTTTCCCATCAACTCCATTGTTCTGGTCCTCTTCCTTCACCTGCATTTCTAGGTTATTAGTTTATGGCCTCTCTTACTTCTTTAGAGGTTAATATTGGTCAGATTCTGTCTCTAGTATCCACTCTGATGATGGCTCTTGTCTCTTCTGTCAACAGCTGAAGGCCCAACAAGCCACCTTTGTAAGACCTCAGGTTTATCCACTTTCCCCTTTCCCAGCCAGGTGGGTCAGAAAATGTGTCTCTTAAATGTCTAAAGAGGTTGTGACTAAGCTCTTGCAATTGCTTTTATTCTGTCTTGGGGTGACTTTGTGATGTGTATCCCCTATCGCTGCCCCATGCCCAGAAATTAATTTTGTGACTTTCTGTGCCTTTAAACTGAGCCTGAGAGGGGGGAGGAAAACCTGAGCAAAACTTCTTCCAAGCAGTTTGCAGCTTGTTCAAGGTCACACAGATATAGAGATTTTTTTTCAGCCGTGGCAGCAGAGTGAGAGTGGGGAAGGCACCCGGCTTGCTTTTGGCCAGTTTTTCAGCTCCTTTTTCTTTCTCCGGAGAGAGACGGAGAGTCGAACTTCTGTTTTTCCTGGGACTTTGTTTTTTCTTTTTTTTCCTCTGCTGGACTGTTTCAATATCAGAATACATCAGGAGAAATTTCCACCGCGGCCTTGGCCCTGGAGGTGGGCCTTCCACCCCATCCCAGCTCCAAGGAGGAAGAGGGAGATCTATGGAAGAATTCTGAAATTTTCCCAGGTTTCTCTCAGCAGAGCGAGAGGTTTTATTATTTAGCATCATTATGCTTTTCCCCTGTGTTTGTTAGATAAATAGTTTTTATCTCTTTCACTTTCCTTGGAGGAAAATTTATTTTTTCTTGAACCTGGTGGGGAAGGAGTGGTTGTAGCCTGCCTTCTCTCAGAGGATGTATTTCTAAATTTGGCCAAACCAGCACATTCTTCTGTACCACTGTTTCGAACCTTGGGCAATATACATCACCAAGCCATTCTTTCTGATTTCTTGTGCCTTCTTTCCAATAGGAACTGTCTTCCTGAAAAATGGCTCTGTTTCTGTAGTTCACCTTTGCTTCTGCAGTCTGTCTGTTCACCTTTTGTTCTTTCTCTAGTCCTGAGCAGACCAAATTTTTTCTATTAAAATGCATCAAATTAATGTTATAAAAATCCCAAAAATATGAAGATTAGGTCTCCAGTTTCAGTTGTTGCAACCTCTTCTCACCTATGGTGCCTTTTATTGCTCAGATCCATTAGCCACTAAAAAAGAAAAAACCTTAATCTCATACAGTAGTCACACTTACCACACTTTGTCAATCTGAATGCCAACCTATCATTTCTGTGTTCCTTGTATAACAAATTCAAACTTATTTCCTTCTCTTTCAGATCCCTCTTAGAAGTTCTATTCTCTGCCTTAAAACTCTTGAATTATATGGTAATAGAAGGCTAGGAGCCTGATTTCCCACTTCACAAACACCTGTTATCCATCACAGTATCCACTGAGTATTGAATTAATTCCTTTCACAAACAATTTCCTGAGGCTCGCTTTCCATTTTCTATTAAATATTATTTCAAGAATCATTTTGTGAAGATTTCCAAATGCACTTATACATGTGGTTTTGTTCTGAGCTCTACTAAATATGCCAATAGATTTAACATATTTGGATATCTGTGTATATACATATGTATGTATTGTGTTCATGTGTACATGCATGCATGAATACACGTTTAAGTATATATATGGCATATGCACATGGAAGACAACATTCTTATCTTGCTAGCACATCTTCCCATACTTTTTCATACTGCTGCTTTCATGCAGCCAGGAGAAAAAAGAAGTTAATAACACCACTACCCATGTTTAACATCAGTCTGAAATTTCTCCTGAACCCTCTGTTCCTTGTCTTTTCACTCCTCAGTGCACCAGAACACAGATTGCGTAGTACGACACACCTTTACACTGCCCAATTCTGGGGCAGTGACCTCTGGGTTTACAAAAACATAAAAGTGATGACAGTAGCAACTGAGAGAAAATAAGTTCAAAATTTCTAATCCGAGCAACATGAAATGCTGTTGACAAAGAAAAGGTTATGTACTTTGAGGTTTTCAAAACAAATGCATTACTTTAGGCCTACTGTGAAGATGATTGTGATTTGATTTCCATCAAGGGAAAGCACTTAAATCTACAGTCAACCAAAATGAGGCTTCAGAATCAAACTATAATTTTACTTTCACAAAAGTAGACATGAAAATATTTGCAGTGAATACTCTTCCTTAGAGACATATCTACTACATTTGGCATTTTGCAGTACATACTAATTCAGTGGCAAAATACACCTACACACTAATTCTTAGTATAATAATGAATTGTCTTAATTGTCTTTTTTGTGCTCCAAAACAGAGCAGATATAGTGCTGACAGTTTCTTCTGATAAAGGTGGTTAAAGAGAACTAAAGTCTTGATAGAAAATATCTTAGAAATGCTCCTTTTCCAAAATATTTTTAACATATCAATCAAAGAAAAGCTATTAACACAGAAGATCCTATCACACAAAAATGATGTTTGGACACACAAGAGAGGGAATCATCTGCCTGACCCTCAGCTGTCCTTTTAAGTAAATTCACCATGAGAGAACATCCAACAGCTAAACATGCCAAGATAATAGTCAGAAAAAAAAGCTAAAATTATTTGTAACCAGATGGTACTATAGGAAAGAATACATAGGTATTTTGCATTGGGGTCACACTGTTGCTGAGCGATTCCATTGGTGTTAGATCCCTGCCAGAGTAAGTAGAGGCACAGGGTAATGTTACCATATTAAAAACTAAAAGTACAATATGGTTATTTCTCACGCTGTAGATCTCTTGAAAACAGATAGATATCTATGAAATTTACATGCCAAATTAGGGAATGAGCATATTTCCAACTATAATTGGAATTGTACCTTCAAAACTTGAGTATTAAAATAGCAAATAGACAAATAGAGTCTCTTTTATAGATCTTATAAACACCAGTGAGAGCAAAAGATCAGTGAAAATGCCAATAAGGTAATTGATTGCAAAAATTATTTTTGTGCAAGCAATGTTTTTATATAATCTATGCTCAGCATCCAAGTTGGAAGAAATATTATCTGCAATGAATGGATGAGTCTCGAGTTGATCTGCTAAAATTAAAGTTTCAATTTTATGGTAATCCAAGCAAACACAACAAATCTTTTCTACTGTTAAAAGGAGAAATAATTGCAAAACAGTGTATATTTTCTTACTGAAAAATTCTTTTTGCAAAGACACACAATTGGTATGTAATCAATAGCATCATTTGTTTTGCTTTCAAAAAAGAAATCTTTCTCACACGGGTACTGCGTCTTATTTCGTTCTAGTTCTTTCTGGTTATGTGAAATGGCAAAACTTCATTTCAGCCTTATACAGTCTCTTTCCTACTACCAGAGTGGCAGGCACCATCTGACACTAAATATGTATTGCCCCAAGCCATTGCTTATAATAGAGTTTTAAAATTAAATTGGAAATATTAGTTTCAGATTTTTCAAAGGAAGGAGGGATGAGCAGTTATATTATTGCCAATGTGTTTATTAAACAAAAATCAGCTTTGAAGAACTGCACACCCCACTGGTTCAAAGAAAATAATAAAGAAGAATTCTTGCATATTATTGAATTTAGTTGCAAAAAACAAAATTTTAAAGTTGAAAAAAATACTACTGTCATGCATATTTCATGACTTTCAAGAGGAAAATATCATATTAGGGTTCTGTTATTGTACCTGATTGCTTTCCTAGGAAGAAAGGTGTTGATTGTCCTACTTTTCACATGAAATAAAAACCATTTTTTGAAGAATAATTTACAAATTAATCAAAGGTCAGTTTCTCTGGAAATGAGTCCCCATATTTTTATCATGAAAAAAATTATTTTAAAACAAAACTTATTCATTACTATATTCACTCCTTATTGTGTGTCTTAATGGAGATATGCAAGACTAGAATGGTGAGCAGTTTATACTTATCTCTCTCAAAACTTGGGTAAAATTAGGGGAAAAAAAGAAAATTATCAGGTGTTTAAAAATATACATAACACACTGAAAATAAAACTAATAAATGCATCTTCTCTGCTATGGATCCTATCTTTCAAAAAACAAACAAAATTGCAGAAATACATGAAGTCATCTCAGTTTTTACTTTATTTGCCATAGGATTTTTCATGATGCATCTCCTGATTGTCTCCTGGTTAAATAATATGAGGTGCAAGATGCTGTAACAATCTATCACAAAAGTATGCTAAGACCCCTATTTGTTACCAAAGTTATTTGAAAACATTTGTTTAACCTTCAAAAATAGTGAAAAGTAATTTTACCACCCTCACTTAAAACATATGTGCAATAAGAGCGAAACAACAGAAAATTAAATGCTTTTTCCTAATCCTAAATTTTAAATGGAAACCCTGGTTTTTCAACTGACATGCAAGATGACCAACCAGCACATTAGTTGGAAAACACTGTTAGCTGTGTGTGCACCTGGTTGAAGGAAAGGTAGTCTTTTAAACGGTTTTTATGAAGAAATTGAAGAATTTCTTAACCAGTCATCTGATGAAGATGAATTTTCAGCTAATTAGTATGAATAAACACTGATGTTCTCTATATCATTTGCATCTATAGTGTTTTTTGTGTAACCATATTTATACTATAGACTGCTAAATGTAGAAAAGTGTAGTTATGTACATGTTGTGCAGTGTTTCCACTAGTGTGCGTAATAGTGGAATTTTGTAAAAATATCCATAAGCTTTAACTATAAAATCCTGCAGAATTCATTCAAGCTTTGTCAAAGATTTAAAAAATAATGAAAATATCACCAAACTTGGACAGATTCTGTGCAAGGATCTAAAAATTTGTCAGAAATTAACAGCTAGGCAGAGGGACTAAATACAGCATTACTCAAATCTTAGGCACAAAGGCTGTTTACAAGTTTAACTTAATCAGTTCAAAACTGAGCAGAGCTGTTTGATAAGACACCAGCAGCATAAATGTATGTGTTTAGCATGCATGTAGGAATTTGTCTTGTTGTTTACATATAGGCAGAGAAATAGAAGCAAGGTAGAGGGAGATCTCCACATGTAAGTTTATAGATGTAGACACACGGGACAAAACCAGTGTTTAAGAAGGGTCATCTTGCTGGTAGACTTCAAATCATACAAGACATTTCCCTTTTTAAGCAGAGGAACTAATCTGTCATGTTAGTTTGCTGTTAAGTCTGGCTGTCTTAGCAACAAGCAAATGTACCATTAAAGCACCCATGGTGTACACCTACATTGGGGTGTAGGTCTGGAAACCCAGCTAATAACTCTGAATGGAAAGATGGCTGAAAATTCTCATGTAAAAGTGCAAGGGGGAAGATGTGTTGGTGCATTTTTCTATGTTGATAAATCAGTGTGTTATTCACATATCATTTACAAAGTCTCATTCCAAAATAAATAAATAAAGTAAGAGGCAAAGCCTATGAGGCATTTGGAATAAAAAGTGTTCTTGGAAATGGCTTAACTATGCTGTGAAAAAAAAACAAAAACAAACCAATTAGTCCAGTTTTCACAAAACAGTACAAACTTACCATAAATCCATTGACTTAGGTCAGGAAATGTGAAGCCAGGAGGGAAAAATCTCAAGACATTGTCCCAAAAGTAAAGCTTTGTCAGGAATGTCTCAGAATTATTTTTGAGAGCTTTGTTCTATGAGGTACCTAATTTCAGAGTATTCTTACCTTATTCAGTACCCTCAGCTGACAAACACACCCTCACATTATTAACCTGTCATGGCTCTTTAAATGACATAATTTTTTAAATTATATGGCAGTAGCAAGAAACATTTGATTTAAGGTATTTCTTGTTGAAAAGAAGATGAGAAAAATGCCTCTACCTGTTGGAAGAAGCAGTGAACTGACAAGACCAGAATAGCTTTGAAATATATTTCAAAGCTGCTAGCAAAAGACTTGTAGTGCTCTGTATCAGTTTTTGATTCCCCAAAGGAATGCTTTAGGAGATGTCCTTTGACTATGAGACTATTCAATAATAATTTGGCTCCACAAATTTGGCTTGCCAGCATTCTTTGTAGATTTTCTGAGTCTGATGGGAAAACAAAGAACAGCTACTAACATCCGCCAGCTATTATAGCTGCCTCTTTACATTTCTCGTAAGTGGGCACTGGAATATGACAGTAAAGATGAACATGACCCTCTATGATTCAATAAGTCAAGGAATAAAAATAGTGTGGGTTTTATCAATAATGGTAGTAAACTGCAGTGAAACATTTTGCAAAGTTACAGAGATCATGTTGAGATTTTTAAACATCATATTTGAAGAGGGCTGAGACCTCTTCCCTTAACTTTTTCCTCCACCTCTGAATCAAACACCACAGAGATTTGACTGACCAATACATTACATAAATAATTTAACATTTAAAATTACTTGGTTTTTTTTAATACAAGGTGGTTTTAGCAAAACATTTTAACCTAACTAAATAAAATGCAATTATCCAGCTAAGAGATCACATAAGAAAAAATTAATTCTCTGCTTAACATTTCAATGTTAGATACCAGTTAAAGGTTAAATACTTCTTGAGATAAATATTATTGTCATGACTGAAATCAGAATGAGTTGGAAGAATACTGCAGGAGTTTCTGAATATTCAGGTTGTCTTTCAGTGTAATTGTTTTTCAGGGAAGATAAAAGTCATGTAGAATACTGAGAGGTTATCTGGTCATTTGTGAAAACAAACAAAACCAAATCAAATAAATAAGGTGCACAGTGAGAGGGATAAAAGCCTAGTTAAGGTGTTAAGATTCTAATGATCACAGAAGTCAAAACACAGAAGAGCTTCAAATCAAAAAAATAGGGTGTTTTTGATAAAAATAGAAAGACTACATGGGAAAAATGTAAAAATACATACACAAAACTCAAAAACATTTTAAAAGAAAAGAAAGTACCAATGAATTATATATATCAATAATTGCTTTATGGTAGGGTTTTTCTAAGCTTAGAACCTAAAAACCAGTCATTAAAATAGAACACTGAGGCATGCCTGCTTTTATCTACTACTCATACAACTACTGAAGTTAATGCTAGAACTTATCCTTCAAATAACAATAAAAACCCTATTTCTTGACAGTTTTATAATACCTTTTTCATTACTTGAGGAAACAGGCTTCTTAAAAAAATATATGGGAGATGTAGCTTTTGCATTAATGCAAATAAATCAAATCTCATTTTATTTATAAATGTTGTGGCTTCACGGATATTACTGATAGGATCCCATTGTTCTTATTGCAAAAGGCTTAATTCAAAAGCATATACATAGACAATATAAAACCATGTGGACAACGTTTCCCGACTATAATTTTAAGAACAATATTCTCAATTTTAGAGAGTAGAAATACTTGTTGGATTCTTTCTTAATTATTATTTTAAATTAAATTACTGAGGTATTTCTGAAGTAGATGGCAAAATTCAAACCTATTAATTTTTCAATGTAAAGTATCTATAAAGAACCATGAAGGCACTCAAAACCAAAATAACTTGGATGATGAAGATGTATAGATGTCGCACTTCAGGACAGTTTACTGGTGAACAAGGCAGTGCTATGTTAAGAGTTTGACTTGATCTTAGTTGCCTTTTCTAACTTTAACAATTCAATGATATTTTTCAGCCATGAATTTTTGGCTATTATTATCACCCTCTTAAAACCTCTTAAAAACAACATCTGGGCCAGACATGGGTGTGGTATCAAATTTCACCTACTGCCTCTGGTACAGATTCATAGATATGCTGATATTTGTTTAAATACTTATGAATTTGCAACATATTGCTCATTATTTATAAAAATGTTCCGAGGAATGACATTGTAGATTTTCCCTTTTTTGTCAAGTGATCAATAATGTGACAGCATGTGAAGTTTCAAGTGCCCAAGGTATTACCTGCAGAAAAGAAGACAAGAATTACAAAGGCAGCACATTCCAGCAACCCAGTATTGTTGGTAGCATCTGCTTGTTCTATGAAGGACTGCCTAGTGAAAGACATTTTATGTTCATATAGTTCCAGGAAGTATTCCAGGGTGTAATACTAGGAAAGAATGCTAATGAGTAATTATTATGTCATTAAACTTCCCTTTTGAGTAGGTACTCTATTACTGCATGTCCTGTTCCTGGCCCCGGCTTTCAACGCTGGATGGATCCTGCAATGAGAGGAAGGTAAATACTAAGTGGGAAAATGAGGCTGGGGGCCTCCTCAGCTATGTTACTGGCTCTGTTACTCAGTTTTTGTGTGGTAATGATAATGCTTTTAATTTACTGCTTTCTGTTTCCCCATGACTAAAATAAAGATAATAATTAGATACCTATTTCACTGAGATAGCATTAGATTAGTAAATGTTTGAAAAATTATTTTAGAATATAAAGCCCCATATAAATGCTAATGATTCTTATTAAATTAACTTGGTCTTGTGCTGGGACACATGCACGGCAGAAAATAAAACCTCTCAGTAGTCACAAGAAGAGTAAAAGAAATAAAAAGGAAAGGAAGACCGCAAGGACAAACAGGGAGACCTGTTGGTTTCTTCTCAGTGCTCAGTTTCTGGGGAGCTTTATTCTGTTGATTAATGAGACTAAACACTATTTTTTTAAAATAGTGAATGCAAGCACTTTTCAGAGAGAAAATGACTTTCTCCTGAGAAAGGAAGAGCCAGCAATGTATTGTTATTCGCTGTGTTCTTGCTGTGTTCTCTAATGTTTCACTAACTGGCGCAGATGTCTCTGTGCTCTCACCCCCACTCCTACCTTCTGTGCACTTCTTTTGCTTTTGAACTCCATCAGGAGCCCTTGGTTCATCCTCGCTGGAACTCTGCTGTGCTGGTTTGATTTCCTGTGCATTGGAGTGGAGTACTCTTTTGCCTTGAGGAAGACATCCTTGAAAATAATGCAACTGTCCCAGACCCTTTGCCCTGCTGGGGCAGCCTCTGGTGGAACCCTGCCAAAAAGAGCTCTGAACTAGCTGAAATAGGTTCTCCTGAAGTCCAAGGCTGTACATTTGTCTTTGTCTAGCTCATTTACATGTCTTTGTCTAGCAAATGATGATTGAACAAAAAGTTCAACAAATAAATTAGTCTAGAATATGGAAGTTATCAGAAATAAATATTACAAAAAAAATTATATGACATTTTTACTCTGGGTTCCTGCTCTATTTACCACCGTGCTTTGCACTACCTGTTTAATCTGAGCTATTTTAGAAATTTTTTTAGACTATTACGTGGATAATATGCTAATGGACCTGTTAAACTTTGCTATTTTTCTCACCTGACTGCTGAATTTCTTCATCTTTTTTTTCTGATTCAAACCACTGTAGGATCCCGTAAATCATCTTCACAGAATCTGCATCTCTCTCTTGTTCTGCAACAATATTGAAATTTTCAAGCGCTATGATCTACTTTGTCTCTTTCTATCTGCCCATGCACTTCTACAGGCACATGTTTTTTCAAGCAAACCCCATGCCTTTTGTCTAAATCAAATTCTATGTAGCATAACTATCCCTGAAACCTTTTCTGTCGGTTTTTAGCAATAGCATAGTTTTATACAAGTGATGGTGATACAAACATAAGCAGCACTACTAGACATCTCTGCCCTTTGACTTGATTTGCTTATTGGAAGCTTCTTGATGTGATCTCTACACGCCGTATTAGGAACTGGGATGGTCATAGTTTATGAATGACAGTGTGGTGGCTTGTATGCTATCAGGCCATTGGCTTGTTTTAAATGTTCTTTTACGAGGGAATAAAGGAGAAATATTACACTCCTCTAACAAAAACATTTTCCTAGTGCCACAAAAAAAGCAAAATCTTTAAAAGTTTGAGTAAAAGAAGCAGACCTCTCCACTGGGTTCTCTAACAATCACATATATTTTTAACTGGGCAAGCAACACATGTCATCCAATAAGCTATACATCAGCATTTCCAGATAATGTTTTCAGTACTGTTTACAGGACTTCCTAAGGAGAATAAACAACATGTAAATATCCTGTAGTTACATTTGGCCTGGTGGTGTCTTCCATCAACACATATAAGTATATTCACTGGAAGCATGTGAATTATTTGTAGTTGGTTTACAAATGAAAGATTTACTGTGTAAAAACTAACACATTTTTATGCCCTCGAAATTGAATTGTATTAAATTCTTTTCAAGTGTTTCATTTTTTTTTCCCCAAACTTGATTTAAATACCACATTTCTTGGATTTACAAAAGGGTGCTAAATGAAATTATGGAGATACTCACAAATAAAAATCTGCAGAGCTAAATCTCATCATAAAATAAAATTGGACAAGCCTTTGTTCCTAAGTCAGTTAGAGATAGAACATCTGACAAATATCATGAACAAACACTACCATCGACTTCAGCAGTTTCCCAAAGGAAGAACAGTTATCTGCATTTCCAGATTTTCACTTCATTTACAATTTAAACACAAATTAAACCTTAACAAAGATTGTGGTCACTTAACAACCTTCTCTGACTTTGAAAAAAAGTAATAAATTCTCTTTGTATTACTCAAAGACATGTAAAATCTTCCATCAATCACAAACTGTCAAGCCCTTGCTGACGCTTTCAAGGAAGTTTCACTTTGGAGGGCATTAATATAAAAATAGACATGCCTTTCCCCAAAAATATGTGTACCCTTTTAATCTGGCTGATATCAAGAACTTTGAGACAAGGATCTTTACAAAGATTTTTTTGTCGAGAGATGATAAAAAATTGGTTACTTTCCTGTTAAGAAACACAAGGCGAATAGCTTTGGATTTGGGACCAAAATGGCATTGCATTCTAGTAAAAGTCACAGTACAAATTCCATTCTGGCCTAGACAAAGACGCAGTCTAGATACTTTGTAATTATATGACTTCCAATCTTGTTCAAAACCGGTAAAATTAATGGGAATTTTGGCATCCATGCCATGGTTATTAGATTGAGTTTTGAATGTTCTGGTAAAGTTCCAGCTAAAATGGGAGTAGAATTGCAAAATACTCTGTCTGACTGAAAAAGTGACTGAAATCTCTCATTCCTTGTTCAGATCTTATGACCATGACCAACAATAAAATTTATCATGTGCTATAATATTTGCAGGATGGATGGGTTTTTTGTTCGGTTTTGTTTTTGGGGACATTTTTGTGATGTGAAACATTACCAATAATTCTGGTATGGGAATTTCCCTCTTTTACTTAAAAATAAGACAGCAATTTCAAACTTTGATGATGGAGAAGAGAGTTTCTTTTATCTTGTAATGTTTGTGAGCCACTGTTTTTTTAACTAGCAATTCAGCTCTGGAATCAGAGCTCTAAATTCATTATGTATGAATTTACATAATGCTGGTGTAAATTATGCATATGTTTCAATAGATGGCACAATTAAAAATAGGACTAAAGAAGTCAAAAGCTGTTTTGGGAATGTCAAAATTTTAATATTCTTTCCCCTATACTCCTGAGTTAGTCCTAATAACTCCCTGGGTTATTTCCTTCAATTTATAGTGGCTTGATTTCATTTCTAGTTATTAGAAGGTACATTTTGTATTTCATAGAAAAGCAGGAGAGGCACAAAGCATTACTACAGGGATTGAAGACATGACAGAATAAATAGTGGTCACCCCTGTCCAAAATACAGAAACAGAAACTACATTTAGGGAAACAAATATTTAAAAATTAATGCAAACAATTCACATTTCTTGCTTTCTCTAATGTGCAGAGAAGCACCAGCCTGAAGGCTCTTGCCCTCCATGCTCTATCCCAGACAAGACTGTGTTCTGCTGTTTCACAGAGGCGTTTACAACCTCTGTGGCTCTAATGCTTGCTTAAAGCTGGACCAGGTAAGACCAACCAGTTTGGTGGTGCTTTTTTCTTGAACTCATGTCTGAATCAGAAAAATTTGAGAGAAAGGCATTTTTACAAAGTCTTTGTCAATGTTCTGAAGATATAGACACTTTTGAAAGGTCAGTGGTCATTCTAATCACTATTTCTTATAATCTCTGTGGTTTTTTGGCTGAATGTTAGTGCATGTATGAATCTCTCAAGAAAAAGCTTAAAATGTTGCTGAAGACAGAAATAATTCCAGTCCTACTCAGTGAAGTCTCTATTTATCAAAAGAGAAAATTCCTCAACTAAGTAGAAAACTGTGAATCCATGAGAAAAAGTGGATACAAAACAGGAAGACAGAATATATCCTTGTGTATATTTTAAACACTTGTTGCAAGTATGTTCTCACATGTTGATTCCATTTTACAGGTTCACTAAGAGAGCAAGTAAACAGAAAGAGAGGGTCACTAAGACTGGGGCATTCATAGAGAAAGAATCGGATTTCTTTTAGCAGATGGGACATTAAATCCCAGAATTCTAAGCAGAATCAGAGCCTTCTTATCTCAGAAAACAGTAACTAAACACATATGTTTTTTAAAAAAACCAGTGCCAAATAGAAGTTCAGAGACTTCAAAACTAAATTTAAAAACTAAGGATGCCCAAGAGAAGATATGACACAGCAATTCCTGGTTCTGGTTGTTACAAAATGTCACCAAGCAATCAAGAGTTCTTGTGTTGTGTCTATTGGAATGGAGAATGCACTCATGTGAACTGCCAAATAATCACAAAATGATGGAGAGCAATTCAGGTTAACTGAATGCAGTTGGTATCAAATTTAAGTGTAGTCCAAAAGCCCAACCATCTGTCATAATGCTTGACCTGAAAAAAATTATATTAAATTGTGAATAGCTTTTAAGAACAACAACAACAGCAACAACAAAGCCAAATTGAGGTCAAGAACCTTAGACCCTACAATTCAATGTTTTCAGTATAGCTTTGCACCACAATTTAAATCTGTATTTTTAAGATTTAATCCACCTGAAAACTTTTTCTACTTTTCCCTTTTACTTGTAAAGTAAAAGATAGATAATTTGCTCTTGTGAAAACCTAAAAGGTTTTGTTTATGAAGCCTTTCCCTAAGCCATGATCCATACTGCCTAAACCAGAGAGAATATGAAATTTCTAGATTTGTCTTATCCAAATTCTGACATACACTGATTTCCCTCTGACACGTATTTTGTAGATTTTTTCATCTGAAGCTGCTAAGGATGTGGGGTGGGATTTCCAAGATGGTATTTTCACAGAAATTTGTAAATAGACCCTTAGAGGTACTTGAAAGCTACTGTTTGAAAAAGAAATTACCTGTAGAATGTATAAAATACTTTCTACTATTCTGTACTCTGGTATTTATTTCTGTTTTCTGAAAGTGTTGAAACTAGGTACTGTACTTTCTGGTAAGTACAGTGGTGTTTTGCAGTAATTATACTTGTCTCTTCTAAAAAGACAACAGGAAGAATGGAGAGTTGCTTAGGGGGTGTAGCTCCAGAATGAAGCTTTTCTCTCAGTGTTAATTAGGGTAAGAAGCAATTACAGGGATATGCATTTCTGTTACAAGGACTGCCACTAAAATCCCTTTTGAAAACCTTTTCTAGCCAAGTAGACGTAAAGAATTAGTTGTTATATTTCTTAACCTGTAGGTCACTACATTTACTCTAGTTTATTGCATTGAATCCAGTGGATTATAATCAACACTTCTATGGTAACAAATTGCATAGTCTTAAAAAATATAACCAGAACATTCACCTGCTGCAACAATACTCATTGAATTTCACTGAATTTTTGAGAGCCACAAAGGAGCTAAAAGCTCCCTTCCAAGTGTTTTTACTTAGTATTTTCCTTTTTATATAAAAACCAGAATATCATAAAAGATATTTGTCTCACCAGATGAAAGCTCCTGACACTCTAAGGCTTTGCTGGGTGATCACAAGCCACCAAAATTCAAGCATATAATTTCTTAAGTACCACTAGGGGAATACCTGAATAGGAAACACAGAACTAAGCTAAGCATGTAGTGGAGAATTCTCTTATTATATCACAGAAACATTCAAGACCATATACTGTAGGTATCCAACAGCAGACAGTGAAGGAAATGTTCTGCAGTGTGTTATAGCAAAATGGTCCCTTCTGAGAAGCAGCATGCTCACAACTACATATTTTTTACTTACTGAAGGAATTGGAAAGACAAAAGTAATCCCTAAGGCAACTTAAAGCCACTTTTATCTTGCCTACGCAGAATCAAAAGCAGATCAGATTCAAATGCTTAGGTCAGGGAGAAGCCATAATCAGAACAAAGATTTCACTCTCCAGGTTCTTCCCTATTCTCCAGCAGAGTTAGAAGATATCTCAAGAGCCTGTCAGTTTTTGGAAACACAAACACCGCAGACACACATAATGCATATTTTATCTCCTTTATGCATAGCAAATGTCCTTGGGTTACAGGAGCCACACAATGGCAAAATATAGTAAAGTGGTTTGACCCTTGGTTTTTTAACTCTTTTAACGCGTGGACTTTGAGAGACCAACTCAGCACATGGTGGGTTTCAGTAGAACAAACCACGTTGCTTTGTTTCCATCTGTCCTGCTTGCCAACTCCAGAGCAAAGTGTGGGGAGCAAGGGTTCTACCTGATCTGCCCAAACCTACTGTTTTTTCCCCTCTGTACCAGCAGCCTTATGTACAGGCATATGCAATGAAGGAGATTTGCCTGTCACAAAGAACTGGTGTTTGTTATAAATTTTCCTACTCTTTTGTCTACACTATTTGAGTATAATGACCTACAATGCTTTGAATTATAAACATTTTTTTAACAGATTTTGACATCTGTCCATTATTTAAATATCATATAAAACCTTTATTTTAAATGGAAAGCAACAGAAAGAATGGGGGGGGGGGGGGAATAAAACAACAAAACCCCCTAAAAACCCAGAACATTATTAGAAAGCATAAGTTTTGCATAAATGTATATGTGGGAAGTTTGAAAGTGACTATTGTGTGGCTTTACAGGAAAAAATATAATTCCTCCTATGAAATGTGCATTTAAATTAGTTAAAGAGTGCTTTAGCTTGCACTGTTTATATAAAGATTTTCACAGAATCACAGAATGGAGGAATCTAAAGAGCAGATGTATAACACCATAAAACAGAAGTCTTAAAAGGGTATATGCAGGATGTTAAGTGGAGTAAGTGATCAAAGAAATCAGAAGGCCATCTACCACACTAATAGTATACTTGGTGATTTTGAATAATTAACTTTATTAGCTCCCTAGAAATGAGAGGATTACACGCAGAGCTGACTGCAGTTACCATATGTCGGGCAGCCACCTAACGCGACAGTAGTTCCCAACTTTCAGACGTTAAAAAGAGTACTGCAGGGAAATAAAATTTTGTGGAATAATTCTATGACCAGAACAGGATTGTAACTGAGCACCTGAGGATGTCATTATCTGGTCATACAGGTTGCATCTGCAATGAGTAAGCTAGACACAGAGGTTGAATGGACCAGCTCATGTGCAGAAAACAATGGGAGGGGGCAACTGAACCCCTCTGCACCAGTACTGCAAAACCCATGGTTCAACTGCACACAATGCATTATGAGAACAGATAGAGAATCCCAGTCCTATCAAGAAATAGGTCTGCTGACTTCAATGAAAAATCATTTGCAGGGGTCTTGAGAAGAACAGATGAAATTAAAGATTAGAAGCTCAGGGGAAATGTAAGATCAATGGGGAAACCCAGGGAATCTGGACTGCATAAATAATGTGTTTTGACATGGAGCATGGGATAAAAACACTATACTGAAAGGTATGGAGGTTTAATTTTAAAAGAATTTTAGTTTTTAATTTTTGATCATGCAGAGCAGTAATATTAATCCTTAGTTTTCCATCCTCTATGATATTTTTTCCAAGAATTTACTAGCATTTCTGCTTTTTCTATAACAGATCATTTCATCTACCATGCAACAAAAGGATGGCAGAAAACTTAACTCTGAACTTTGTAACACATAAGATATTATGATGCTGATGATTAGGTAGGTCTGACTGATTAGATGTTTATAAAATGTTGAACTATAAATATGTATAAAGAAATGAACAGATGCTAGTGTTGACAAGTAGACCCATGGCAAGTCTCACATATCAACATGAGATAAAAGAGTAAGTTCTGTAAAATTCCTTCTCTTTTCTCAGAAATACCAAGAGTATAAAGCTGTGAGAAAAAAATCCCTTCAGTAGGGTGTTCAGGGAAGTAAGGAAACTCATGGAGTAGATTGTCTGCTCGTACATCAGCATCTTACTATATATCAGTATCTAATATTCTAACATGAGTGCTTAGTACCTCTGAAGAACAACTCTGCCCTGAATTAGAACAGGTAGTAACACAAAATATCTCATCCCTCCAGAAAAACAAACATCTAAGTCTAACATCTGTTTCATTTGAACCAGAACACGGAAAGAATGGTGAAGAACTGAGGGGACAATGAAAATCATTTGGGAACTCTAACATTAGCTGTTCAGCAGGCCTAAAGTGTATTCCTCTAAATAATGCTGAATAGACTTACTTAGAAAACAGACACAGATGTTGCATTTATTTTTATTTCTTAAAATATAATATACTTTATAGCATATAATGAATTTTTAAATACTTACTAATTTAGAATTCTGAGCAGTATTGAAGTAGTCTTTAATGAGGATTAAAAAAAGAAAGAGTATCTACAGGCAGGCCTAAATTCTTCCTGCACTGGGAATCCTAATGAGAATCCCCTGCCCAAGAGTAAAATAACAAGAGAAAAGTTTCAGTTCCTATGCTCGCATCATTAGTAATCAGGAAATAGCCTCCTTCCCACTGACTCCACTGGCATGTATCTTTGGTGTGACCAGGACCAGATCTTGGACATCTTTTATTCTTAGACTGACAACCTAAACAAATAAATGAAAAGGACTTTTAATTTATACCTGTGCATCTAATAGAACAGCTACTAGAACTGAGAAACCTCAGTGAGACAGAGGGGAAATAAAAGGGGATTCCCAGCTGCAGACCATGGTGTCCCTGGAGAGACAGTCTTGCTTTTCTTCCAGTCTTTTTTTTAGTCCACCAACATTTCTGTAGGTATTTAGGTCACAGTAAATTTTTATAAATTGCCTCAACCTATATGTGCATATATATGTGGGGGGAGGGGTTTGTTTGGTTTTTTTTTGTTGTTTGTGGGTTGGTTTTTTGCCCAGTGGTCTTCTTTCCTGGTTCTCTGCCTTTTCTGCAAGACACCCATCTTCTTCCTGTGTCTGACCCACAACCTACTGGTCAAAACCTTTATACCCCAAGCATGCCCAGTCACTCCCAGCCTAAACTAAATTTTTCCCTGTTCCAAGCTTTCAAGCAGTCAGGTGGAAGAGAACAGGTAACTTTGACTTTCTACTGATCAGCTTCAGAGGGGATTAGAACTATATTAGCTATAACCCATGAACAACCTAAAGGAAGCACAGCTTGTGCTGCCCAATTACTTTTCTCTGGAAATTGTTTACCAATTATGGGAAACTGTGACCCCTGATCTTTAATCTTGGTTAACTTTCATTGGATATTTTCCCCCATCTCTATATTCAGTCAGTGCACATGTCTCCTCTGTGTAGTGCTATATAATTGTAGGGTACACTGCAAAATTATCACGGTGACTTTCATAGTACCATCTTACTGAAAGAGATATCTGGATAAGTTGCAAAAAGTTTCTTGCCACCCTTTGGGAAGAAAAAGTAATGGTATTGACTTACTACTTTAAATTTTATAGTCTTTTTATTTTTTTTTAACTAATTTGCAATAAGTTTAGCTAAAATAAACCAGAATGAAAGGGTTCTAATAGCTTCAGTTATTTTGTTTCCCCTTTGAATTATAGAATTATTTAGATTGGAAAAAGCTATTAAGATCATTGAGTCCAACCATTAACCCAGAACTGCCAAGTCCATCACTAAACCAAGTCCCTAAGTGTCACATCTACACATCTTAATACCTCCAGGGTTTGTTCCTCAATGTCTGCCCTGGACAGCCTCTCCCAATTCTTGACAACCCTTTAATGAACTTCAATATCCCTCTCAGAACCAGCCCAGAGGGCTTAACCTGTGGTTCATTTTTTGCTGTCTGCTCTAGTCCACTAAAGGAATTTGAATGAGAAAGATAAAAGAAAGCTTCTGTAATGCCTTGTCCTGGCTGAGGTGCTCCATGTCAGCTGGAGTCCTCCAGAAGGAGGGAAGCTTTGCATGCTTCCTCAAGGCTGATGGAGAGAAGGGAACCACCAGCAGAAATGAGGCTGGTGGAGTTTTGAGAGATTTGAGTAAAACCTCTGAGATAACAGAGAGAGACTTTTCTGAGAATGATGTAAGAGGTTTCCTAAAACCTGAAGCCCGTGGAAGCTGCAGGGTAAGAACTGGGGACCTGGCTAAAAAGATTCACATTCAAGCTGACTGCTGTCAGAGGGCAGATGGCAAAGTTGTTTTCATATGCCCTTCTTTTTGTTTGGAGTTGCACAACAACACAAATGGGATTGCTCTAACTAAGAAGAATACTGAAAAAATTTTATTTTATTTTCTAGACATTCTAAAGAGTCAAGGCCTTTTTTGTTCCTTTTAAGTATTAGAAGCTTGCAAGTTTTATTGCAATTAGTAAGGACTCAGCCAAAATATCATTTTTTGATTCAATCCTGAAGGCATAATCCTGTCTGTAGGACAACATATTATGAGTATCTCGTTTTATCTGTAACTCTGATACCTGTAGGATTCTAATGGCAAAACCTATTCAGGCCATTAGCTCAATTAATTCCTGCAGATTTTTTCTAAACTCAGTAGCTTCAAGTCTTCTTAGCTTTTGAAGAAGAGCTATAGAATGATCAAGTATATCTATTAAAAAATTATCTCAAGTCATTAAACTAAATAGGCCTATTAAAAATTTTAGATGCAAGAATAATTCTAGTGAAAAATACAATTTGTTAAGCAAGTACATGATATATCTTCTTGCTATTAAGAATCTGATTTCAAATGAGGCCACTATTTTCACTAAACAAACAGATGGACAATTACGTACACAGAGCTATAAAGAGACATCTAGCTCTTAATCTTACCTTTATCTTCAGATAATGAATAGAGAAAGACCCAATTTGTTGCCAGAGATAAGCAGGAGACAGTCAACCTGTGCAAAAAGACATCATTATTATCATTTAAGAAGATCAAACATGGTTACTGATTTTAAGTTACCTCAGTCTTATGAGTGGCTACCATACTAACAAATACTAAATTAGTTCCTTTTGTTTACTATGTCTCTGAACAACTCAGAGTGAATTGTTAGAAACCACAACTCAGAACTGTTCCAATTTGTGCACAGTTGAACAGCATATTTCCTATGTACTTTGAAACAGGTGACCATTTCTGACCTCTGGAATCATTTTTGTAACAAGCAAAACATAATGCACTGTTACAGCAGTTAATGGTCCGTGTTTCAATCTATCATTATATATGACTGAAATGCTTAATTAATGAACATGCAATTAAAGATTAAAATAATGAGCACAGTAATTAGGAATGAGTCTTTACCTACCTTTTTTGAGTTGAAGTATGACTACTACTGTTTGCAATGAATGTAAAAGTCCAACTACAATTGACTTAATTTATTATACTCCTTAAAGGGCTTCCAGGCTCATTATATGAATCAAGAATCAGAAAAGTCATGCAACTTCAGAATGTTACTTTGGGAGCTGTATTGTAATAAGCAAAGAAAGTGAAGAAATATGGCTCTAAAATGCTGCCCATCAGAAAGCAAGAAAAAAAAAATGATGAAGTTATTCTAAAATATCAAAAAATTGATACATAGTGATAAATTACCCACTTCAGATAATATGTATCAGTGTTGCACAAAAATAAACTTAGTCTAAGACCTTAAGCCCCTATATTCTTGGTCCTGCTTGAATCAGCATTATAAAAAATTGCTTGTGAAGGTAATGAGGAGGTGAGCTCTCTTCTGACTTATGATCCCATTTGAGATGATACACACATACATATAATTTCGGCAATATAATATCAGTAAGCAAAAAAAGATTTACTAAAAGACTCAGAAAAAAGGACATCAGTGGGTTATCTCTTCTATTTTTTAATAAAGCTCTGCCTTACAGATGAGAAAAAGCCAAAAAAACCACCCCAGCACAGTATGCCACCCCGCAAAACTGAGAGATCAACACAAAAAAACATATTAGCTTTCAAACATATGCACACTTCTACAACCCAAGAACATACACCATGGAATAAAATTCAGTCAAGAAAGTTTGTCTCTCTGATAAAATTGCACCTTGAAAACTCTAAGAAATCAAGAGCATTAAGTACGCAGTGAGAATTTACATTAGAGCAGCTGCAGTCCTGTGACTGCTCTGGTTTTCTTAATCTCGACTCTCTTGGTCCTCTGCACTTTTTTCCTCTTTAGCATTTTACTGCAAGATTTTTCTTTGCTCTGTCCCACTCACAATTGCATTTTAAAGCTATCTATACTTTAATATTTCCCATTTTCCACCCTTCCTCAGATACTGAAGAAAAATAAAACTATAATAATACTTCTTTGCATATACCCATTACAGGATTCCTTGGGTTCATTAAACATACTGTGTTTCCAGAGCTGAATATAACAAGGATTAAGTAATGCACTTCAAATTACATTTCCATTTGGTTATGATGTTCCCAGACTCTGGAAAAGAAGCTCACACAATTTAAAGGACAGTTAAGTGTCTCTTGTCTGAAATTTTCAGTTTTTCTTTCTACAGAGTTGAGCGTGTGCTTTGATATTTAAAGCCCTTCACAGTATTTTGAGACTGGTGCAGAAGTTCTTTGCTGTGCAGTATAAGCAAAAGCTTTAGAAAACTTTTCAGTTACAGCCAGTCATCTCATGCTCATTTCTTGCTTGCTCATTCCAAGTAGAATTCCTCTCTGTATGAGTGACATCAGCTGAAAATTCAGAAATATCCCTGAAATTTGAAGACTTTTCTGTAAATTGATATCTGTGCAGCGCTTGATCATTGTACTGTTTTTTCTTTCACACCTTTTATATTTTTCTCACAAGTTCATCAGTCTGATTCTCTGTCACACTCATGAACAGAGCCACAAACACCTCCTGTATCATTTCTTTCAAGCCACTATCCACATTATGAAATTTTCTCAAGTTTTACAGGTATCATCTGCTCCTGACACTTCTCTGCCATGTTTGAACCTTCTTGAGTATACCATGGGGAGGTACTGGAAGCAGGGAGCATGGATTTGTCCCTCAAAAAAGGAATGTACCATGCTTTCATATACACTATTGATATCAGATCATTATCTTAATACAGCAATATTTTAAATTATAGCAATTCAACCCTTTATCCCATATTCAAAGTTTTAATGTCTAAGTTGGTGGGTGATATGTATTGTGTGACAGATTATCTGTAAGACTGAAAATTATCTATATTCCTGGCCTTTCCTCCTATGATAATTCCTGCCACTGCTTCCAAGCATGATGCTCCTTGCTTCTTGTTAGCTACATTTTCCAGGGCAATTTATGAAAAAAGTGGGTTTCAACATATTGTTTTTAAACATATGTTTGATTTTCCTTTTTTTAGTCATACAGAAAAAACAGAACTGGGACATATTTGCTTCTGAATGGTGAGATATCACTGGCAATGGGAGTTTCTCTTTTGAAATAAGTAGTAAGATATCAAACTCACTATGTGTGTCTCAGGGACCTTCTTGTTTTAGCCAGAGGTTTTTGGCAAGATGTTAAAAAGTTCCCCAACTTCTACATGTACAAAAACTTCTATTTCCCCTCCCAGTGGATCAATGATGTGTTGTACTGGCACATCTCTGGATTGCTCTGAGTCCAAAAGACAGTGCATTAATTTTAAGGCTAATACAGTGGTCTTTTTTGTTTAAACAGGTTCTGTAATATTGTTTAAACAGGTTCTGTAATATTGTCCCTTCTCAGTGAATACACAGAAGGCTTGATTCTTCTGAACTGTCATTCAAGCACCGCTTGCAAGATTGTTTTCTATTAAAATTATATGTTAGGGAGAAGATGAGCTCTGCAATCAGTAGTTCCTCTTTGTGATACTGACATATCAGGACTTTATTTTTTTAGTTAGAAGAGGCTTCTGCATACACAAAGCAAAAGAGTTTTTTTTAAAAATCTCCAAACAACAAAACAAGCAAAAGAAAAATAAAAAAGGCAACCTAACAGAGTTTGACACACCTTCTGACACCCCTTTTCCTCAGGGACCTGTGTCTTTGCCACAGGCCAGCTCTGAGGTGGTGCAGGTGTGCAACCTGAGACCCTCTGAGAGTGTTGTTGTGTGACAGCAAGCCGAGGGCAGTCTTGTGGACTGGGGATGATCCTGATGACTGTCATGGGACTTGCTCTGCAATTCTTGTTCAATACTGCAGGATTGTTCCTCTGTCCTAGAGGCACACTGCCTCTGCCTGCCTTGCTGGCAAGCTGTCTTGTCTTGCAAAGCAGCCTAGTCTTTTGTCCCCATACACCAACTTTTTCCAGAGGTGCTGACTCAGAAATATTTATCATTTCAGGCCAGAAAACCTTTTAAGTAAGCAGAAGAGGAGGCATGCATTCTCAATTCAGTTCTAAATTTGCTTTTCTCAGGAAGAATATTGGTTTTCAAAAAAGACCTCTTCAAAGCCCTTGCATTTTACTTGATGATTCAGCTCAGGAGCACTGAGTAATGCACACGATATTGTGCATCTCGGGAGCTGTTTAGAAACAGATTGCAAATATGAAACATGTGGCTTTTATACCACCTGCTTTGATATAATTGCCTCTGAGCCATTGATTTCATTTTAAAAATCCATTAGAATCGATTTTATAGTTATATAAGCCATGAATACAGAAGAATATCTAGCTAAATTTGTTTGTCTATGAAAGTGATGTTATTGGTATGAAGATCTTTAAGCTATCAGTATTATGGAATATCAGAATCAGCACATTCACTTAAACATTTAGAGAACTGTCTCTATGATTCCTTTTACAAGAAAATTACATGTAGATATGAGTTAAAAATGTGTTATTTACTTCACTTGCCTGGAGCACCACCTTTGCTTTCTTACCTTGCTTGACTTATTTCCACATGTAATTGCATGATTTCCATAAGGTCAATGACAATATTGGCATCGAAATATGTCACTGTATGCTAACCCAAAGGCATATGGAGCAATACCTGAAATGCTGAGTTATTTTCTCTGATGTTACATATAACTATGCAATAGGCAGTTTGAAAGGACCCACAGAACATCTACTTTGTGAACTTTAATTTGCCACAAGATGCTTTCAACTGTCTGTAACAAATTCCTGCAATGAAAGACCATTATGGTCTGAGAGGGGGATACCAGGGACATCCTCAGTATCAACAGATGACTTGCACAGGGAATATATAAATGCATTCCATTTTATTAATAATTGTTTTTCTGCTCACACCATCACTAGTGTCACAATGCAAGCATAAATTGTTTCTCTTTTGCAGGCATACTTCAGAATTAGCTTAAAACAAATCAGCTTGAGGAACTGAAGTGAGAAGCAACTTGAAGATCTCTTGATAATGGCTAATGATAAATGGTAATTCACTCAGTTATGAGAAGCTGAAATGGAGTATATTTCCAGTATTCATGTTAAATTTAGTTTTGACATACTCATTTACATTCTGCAAGGGGGAATAGAAAACACATTAATGAAACTCAGATAAACTGGGAAATGTTGTGATAAGGACAGAGAAACAGCACAAAGAGAAAAAAGGATTTGAAACAGAAAATAAAATGTGTTCAGAAATTTGAAGACCAGAACAAATAGGATTTTAATATTCCCTCCAACCTATCCAAGTAAAACTTAAGCAGAAGACACAAAAAAGCATCAAATGCCAAGAGAGTTTTAGATACTGACTTACATAATGGTAAAGATGACGGACTTTTTCTTCCTGCTGGAAAGGCAGAAAGATCAATTCCTGTGTGGCCACTCATCACTGTGTGTTTGGATCACCTTATCTGTTTCCACGTAGTGGGAAAAGACTATTTTTGTCTTATTATAGTTGGAGCCATCATTAAATGTAAACAATTTTTCAAACATATTGTTATATCCAAGGAGGACATTTAAATAATCAATTGTGATGATTGACTAATGAGGAATACTAAAATAATCAAACGTGTGTCATTTAGACAAGCAGCTTTTATGGGAGGCCATCAGAGAAGTCTGAAAATGTCCACTGTGGAATTTCAAGGAAGATCGATGTTCAACTTTCTACAGGTTGGCAAACACATTAGGGAATAAATAGGATAAAATTATGAAAAAGAAAATTCAGAACCAAGACAGTGCTTTCCAACAGTGAGGACTATTAAACTTTGGGAATTGTCTCTCAATGAGAAGTAATGAGATTTCCATTATTTTGGCCAACTTGCATGAGTTGAGCCACTCCAATTTTACAACAGGGAATAATTGTAATGGCAAAGAGATGGACTAGAGACCCCAAACACACTTTTTTCATCCCTAGTTTTTACAGCACAAAGGATATCATCTGGAAATACAAATTGCAATGGGAAATGTATTCTTCCTAATGGTTACAAATAAAGGCAATTTTCAGATAACATCCTCTCCCTTTTAATTCTCTGCTCTGACTGCACATTATCACACAGATTTTTTTGGTAAACTAATAACATACACTTTAAAAGAAAAAATAGTACAGGGAAAAGACCACTGTAAAGAATCCCACTGTGCCTAAGACTGCAAAATCATTCTGCATTTGGAAAAACAATGATTCTTTTAGTTTATAACAGTTATAGACAGTGCAAGTGAAAAAAATATATATCCTATGAAAATTCCAAGGAATATAAAGAAAGTAAAAGAAGCAGGAAAAAAACAGAAGAAGAAAAGAAAGAAAATTAATGCACTCAATCATAAATTTAATTTGGTTCATGGTATGCCTAAAATCTCTGTTTTAGAGTCTTTAAGTCACCTTTTTTTCACTAGGAAATATTACATCCTACTGGGAGGGCAGTGAATACATTTTGGGTTGTGAGAGTATAGACATTTCTTTCACTTTGCAAGGCCATGTTTCTTTCTTTCTTTCAAATGCTCAAAAAACTCACTATATGACAGGACAATGAGAAAGAGATATTACCTTTAAATCTGTGTGAAGTACAAATCATCAGTAATTCCATGAAGAAATTCAAAATTGGGGGAGATTACTAACATTACATGTATCAATGTAGTCATGTATAGCAGTTTCCAATGCTGTTGGAGGCATTAATGCTCAAAGTATTTGCTCTTGAAATGTCTGTTCCCCTTCATTTGATTTAGAGGAGCTTGCATTTTTTACAGGAAAATGCTTTTATAACCCTTACTGCCACATGTCTCAAAGATATTGAGAGACTACAACTACTGCACTGGAGACTATCTCATTTTCATGTATTTCATGTAGAAAACAGTTAAGATTCTGTATTCTAAGCTTTGTATGATCCTTTGATATCCTTCAGTGGGACTGGAAATAATGCCAGTATTTTGTTAAGCAGCGCATTTACTAGAAGCCATGGCAAGGTCGTATTAATTCACAAACAATCCATAGTGAAATCCAGTATTTTTTTCAGTCTAGTTTGATGCACCTTTTGTATCCTTACATGTCCCTACATGTGTGTAATATATATGTGCGTGTGTGCGTGTGTATGGATGAAAAATAATAATTCAATTATAATATACAGAAAATGTATTTAATGATGTATAAAAAATATGTATGTCATATATATGACTGAAACGTATTACCAGTTCAATAAAAGTCTAACTAATTTGGTATCACTGCATATTAATGCAGAATCTCTGCCAATATTATCACCGATTTCCATAATAAATTCTTATCTCTTCGTTAGTTCAGTTATCACAGAATAGGTTTGGAGGTACATTTTCACATACAAAACTGTGACAGCAAAGGCATTCAGATAGAAAGCATTCCACATGATGGGTCTTAGCACATCAAACTCAGTCTTGTTTTCTGACTTTGAAAATGTTCTGATGTCTTACAAAAACAATTCTTGCTTTGTGAGCTTGTGAAAAAGCAGGGCTGAAATGAAAGTCTAGATGCCAATGCTGGTTTTATATTTGAGTTGTGCGATAATGAAGTAAGTTCTCACATAACTCCTTTAAGCTGCAATAGTCACATAAACATACAGCAAGTGCAGCCATATTCCCATTGAAATATGCATTTATGGCGATTTCCTTTGGCTATGATGAAAAATGTAGAAAAAATATGCACAAATGTATAGAAGCTACTCAGCTTGCAAAAGGTGACAATGAGTATTGTACCCTCATTGGCTGTTTGGCAGGTCATTCTTTCATCTGAAGAAAGCAAAAGGATATCAGGTCTTTGGAAGAATGACAAATAAGGAACAATTAATCCACCTTAATGCAAAAGGCTTAACTTACAGCCTTTTCAAGTTACTTTATCTTTTAAGCTCTTCTGAAGTTTTATCAGATCCTCCATCCATATAAGGATATGATTCATCTTACTATTCTTAGCATCAGTTTCTTGATCCCTCTTGGGCTAATCTTTGGAAAATGCCTGCTGACATTGTAAACTAGAGTGTGAGACACTGAAGAGATAAACCAGGAAAAAGTAATAGTGGCTAAACTAATTAAAAAATTGGAGGAAAAACCACTGTAAAAAATGCTAAGAAAAGAAAATTGATGAGGAAATGAGAAAACCACAGGCCAACATGCATGGTGTCATTGTTATTTCTAGACAGCTTGAGTCATAAGTTATTAGAATGTCTGTAGCTATCCTTTACAATGGTAATGAAACAGAAATGTGCTACAGTAGGTAGCTTCTGGCACAAACTCTCTCTGCTCAGAAAACCTATAAATCTACATGCTGCTTACTATGCTTCATGCATGCATAAGGATATACAGGCCTAACAAGTAAAAAGACCATTACAGAAAGCATTTCCATCTTCAGGAGCATGCAATATTTATTTATTATTATTTATGAAGACTACAACATAAGCCATTATGAAAAAGCCAAGTAGACGGATTATTTTTGCTACAGGTGCAATGTACGAAAGCGCCTCAGTTCTTCAGCTTGCTAAGGTGTGATCTACTTGCCAAGTAGATGATCCATTTATAAATAAGAAAACAAGTATTTGATCATTACCCAAGTCTCACTAGACTGTATACCTGAAGAAAAGTACAGATTTGCAACAAATTTTTCTCAAAACATGCAAATAATATTGGATTTAAAAATTCCAAACTGGCCAAAGCCAGGAATACCAAGTTGGATTCACTGTGGTGAAGATGACTGATCACAATTTCTGCTGTATTCATCTCGCAGGATCAGAGAAAAAAATTAGCAACTCTACAAAATATATACAGCTGTCCAAGTTCCACTTAAATTTATAGTCTCCTGTTTTTCACAACAGATTTCGGTCAGCTAACACAGGTCTATAAAAAATAGCCCCTATATTGTGTAAACAGTGAACTATAACAGTTAAAAGCTAAGTCCTTTTTACAGAAGAATGCATTAATCATGCGAAAATATTTCCTTTTCATTTTTTCCTGTGGAAATATTCTAAAAAACCAGCTTTTTGTGAGGATTTTAAACTGACTGGGCTGCAGACATCATGCACTTGTGGAGTTCACGGGCCTGAAGGATATGGGTCATGTGAAGAACAAGGTCATGACCCTGAATTCTAGGAAAACAGACTTCCAGTTCTTCAGGAAGTTAGTCAATAGGACTAATAGGGAAACTTCCCTCAGGAACAACAGAGAAAAACTTTAAGGTTGCTTTCCATGGAGCACAAACACTAGCAATCTCAAGATGTAATAAATTGGGAAAAGAAAGCAAGAGACCAGTATGACTGGAGGCCTGCTGGTCAGGCTAAAGCACAAGAAGGAAATGTACAGGCAGTGGAAGCAGGCACAGTTATCCTGGGAAGACTATAGGGACTCTGTCTAGTTCTGTAGGGATGAGGACAGAAAGGCCAAGGCCCAGATGGAGCTGAGCTTAGCAAGGGATGCAGAGAATATTAAGGGCTTCTACAGGTATGTCAGCCAGAAAAGGAAGGCCCAGAAAAGCCTACATTCCATGATAAACAAGGCTGGAAAACTGGTAGTAATGGATAAGAAAGCAGAGGTACTCAACAAGTGTTTTGCCTTAGTCTTCACTGGCAACGTCTTCCCGCACCTCTTGAGTGGAAGGATCACAAGGCAGAGACTGGAGCAGAAAACTCCCTCTCAGTGTGAGAAAAGATCAGGTTTGTGAGCACCTGAGGAGCCTGAATACACATAAATCTATTGATGAGATGAATCCCAGAGTCCTGAGGGAATTGACTGATGTAGTTGCCAAGCAACTCTCCATGCTATTTGAAAAGTCATGGCAGTCAGATGACTGTGACCTGTCAACCCCACCTCTGCCTGGGAAGATCACTGAGCAGATCCTCCTGGAAGCTGTGCTTAAAGCATGTGGAGAGGAAGGAGATGATTCAAGACCTGTGTGGTTTCACCAAGGGCAAGTTCTGCTTGACCAACCTATTGGCCTTCTATGATGAAGCAACTACGTTAGTGGACGAGAGAAAAGCTATGGATGTTGTCAACCCCTTCTTGTATTTTGAGTTTTGTGGGATTACTGTCAAATTCAGTGAATGAGAAGGGAGATGCGACAAGTTCTTCCAGGTCCAGACCATTCAGCTGCAGAACACAGTGAATATACACATGATACTTAAAGCCCTCTAACCTAGTTTAGATAACCCTATTGTGATACGACAGCATTGAGGAGCAAAGCTGGGATGCAGAGCACTGATCTGCTCCTCTTCTTTGGTAATGCTAATTCAGTGTTGGGTTCCTGCTAATTCCTCTTTGAACTCTTACCTGTGTGGTGATGTATGCAGACAGGAGTTGGAACAGAGGCAAACCCAGATCTGTTGGGGTGTCTTTAAGCATTAAAAGCTGCCCTTAATTCTATTTACTGTAATTTCAAAGACACAGTCTAACATTCTAGAGGTCAACACTATGTGTTTATGCAGACCTTTCATGCAAAGCTGTCATATTATAATGATAATATTCCTAACCTGTAATTAATAACTACTCTTTTCTTACCAATTTTTCTCTGATTTTGCACATCATTTTAGTGAAGCAAGTGGAAAAATGTGATGAAAAAAACGATCCTGAGAAACATTGAGTGGAGAAAGATGTGATCACTGTCATTAGAGCCAGTTCATATCCATTAAAGATCTCATTTAATTTTTATATAATTTAAATTTTCTATTGTTTTTAAGATGTAAAAATAAGATATAACTGCATTTCAAAAATAATTTTGAAATTACAATGTACTTTCCCATTAAAAAAGCTGTTTTCTTCTTTTTTGTTTGAAATGGATTTTGTAATACTGATACAATCCTCTAGGAGATAAAATTTTGAAGACTCAGCGTTTTTAACATTTTTAATATTTCACTCTTTCATGTTTTAATCACCTCTTTACTTGATTGCTTCCCTCAGCAACAGACCCAGACAAAATTGTCTTTTCACTGAACTGCTTGTCCATTCAGATACAACCCAGACTAAGATGAATCTACCCAGTTGTTCTGCTTTACTAATGCCTATACTGTTGTGATGAAAGAAGAACTGACACTGCTTTGCCTGGCAAGATCTTGCTGTTCCACTGAGTTTCATTTTCTAGACTTCATTGAACTTCTTTTTTACAGTTGCATGCTTCATCTTTTCAGCAGTCCTAACTGGAAAACCTCTAAGAATATCCTTTGCCTCATCACCCATGCAGTAAATGAGGATATGTACTTGCTCTTCATCAGAGACTGCCTCTGATGACTTCTGCAATCAAAATCTCAGACGCTGTAGTTACTTAATGAAATTAAAGGATGACGTTTAAAAACACTTAATATCACATTTCCACTGCTAGAAGAGCCTTATTTTGTCAGTATAAAAACAGATGCAAAAGTATAAATCTGAATATAGTACTTAAGAAAATAAAGTTCTCATTTTGATTTCATACAGCGATGCTACAGAATTTGACAGCAAGGCAGGCTTCCACCAATAATAGGCAAATATTGCAAGCATAGTTCCAAGATAAGCCATCCAGCTGACAATTGCTATGCTGCCTCCTTCTCAGCCTGCCATCTGAAGCATATTCTTGGACTTGATAGACAAAACACCATTACATTTTCTGTGGGTTGCTTTTTTGCCTGGTAAAGTACTTAAGAACAGTGTTACACTGTGTTGTTCAGATGGGTCCAGCAATCATCCACAGACAGTAGCATTTGAAAGTACAGCTAAGAGGCAAAACTTCAATCTCAAAACAAGTGAAAGACGAGATTGCCTGGTTTAGCAATTGAACTGGCTATTCTTTCCAGAACATTTCCAGGTTTGCATCAAATGATGCTTGCAATTAGTAGTCCTGCTACTAGGGTTGTGAACACAAACACTCTAATGTTTATTTTAAACTTATTTGCATCCTAGGTGCTCTAACAGGGTTTTATAAATACACATATCTATGTGCACATCCTCTGTGACAAGGGAAGTAATTTGCTCAAGCAAAGTGCTCATCACTTTTGCACAGAGGCACTCAAAGTGGCATTTCTCAATAAAGGTTGGAAGTGTCAGAAACTCATAACTTGGTGTATTGATTTTACCCTCATATCTACCATACTGCTTTTCTGGGATGTTCTTAGGAAGTATTTATATACTAATAACACTCCCTTCCATATTCTCTTCTCTACACAAGAAGCTGAGAAAGTCAAAAAACTTTTGGAAAGTTGTTTAGTCTTCCAATAAGGATTCAAGGAACTCTAGTGGCATAAGCATGTTAAACAAGACAGTGAATAAAATTGGCATTGAATTCTTTTGTATGTTAGGGTTTGAGAAAACAGATATCTAATTTCATTTGTAGATTAAGCTTTTGTCATGCTAAATTGTCAACATAGCTGTCACTCTACTATAAATAATGTGTTTGTGTTTGGTATTTATTTTCAATGGATCTCACCAAGCCATTATTTCACAATCATGGAGCCTAAATATCTTCCATTATAAATTATATACATAACCCCCTCCCCCAGCTTAATTATATCAATGCACTTTGTTACAAGACAGTGAATGTATTTGACACACAATCTAAACTTCAACACTGAATAAGATATTTGTTTTATGACATGCACCCCATCTTCTGTATTTAACCAGAGGTATGTTACTCAGTATATTTATTATGAGCATGAGACCATTTTAACTGCACAAATAATTCTATGCTGTCACTTGTAAAAAGAATAATGTTAAAAGGTTTAGCAATAAAAGCAATTACTCGTTAACTTTTTTCTTATTTCAAATGCTAGATGGTTATCTGAGTTTAAAAGAAAACCTCATTTTGCTTATTGTGATTGCTGTTTTGTGCAGTGGCAGTGAATTCCTAGTACACTTAAAGAAAATCTGTGTCCCAGAGCAATACCGTTAATTACAATGCCATAGAGTGAAGCGATGGCTAAAGATGGTTTCAACTAGAATTCAGCAGACCTGCATTTTCCTCTTAATTTTGCTACTCTTCTACTATCTTACCACAGAGAAATAATTTCATTTCTTTGTTCTCTGACTTTAGCTATTTATACTGCTAGCTTTTGGACTTGGGGACTATTTCCTAGTATGCATATATTGAGCACAGTGAGACCTTGCGCTCACAATTTGTGCCTTTAGGCATTACTGTCATACGAATATAATAATATTTTTTATTTATTAATAATCTTGACTTAAATAATATCAAACAGTAGAACAGTTTTTTTACCATTTTCATTCTTCTTCATCTATTCTCTCAAGCAAGAATTAATTCCCTTGGTTTCTTTTCCTCCCACTATAAACTATATTACAGAGATGAAACTTGAGCTTGCTTACTTAATGGAACTTCATGGTTTTGCTTTCTTATCTGCACTATCCTAGCTGAAAGCATTTGTATCTGGGACACACCTATGCTGAATTTTGTATTTGCACCCATTCTTCCTCTTAAAAATCAGATGTACAGAAAAGTAGACAAGATATGATTGTCTAAGACATGCTAGAGCAATGTCAGTGAGTGAATTACTGGATTTAACTTGAATGTTTATATCAGAAGAGGTAAGGGAAAAAAATCCCAAAAACTCAGAAGTGTTGGTAGCATCTTGCTCAGTACAAAACGGGGGTTTCCAGGAAGCCATCAAAGCTTGAAGACATTTCTTCAGTAGTGTGAGATTTGATACAGTGATATTTGCTGCACTGGTGGTACTGTGACAGCCACAGTTTCTATTTTTATCCATTTAGGTACCTCACTTTCATTTGAAGAGCACTAGAATTGATGATTTTTAACCTTTTTCACGTTCTTTGCTGTGTGTTGTCAGCATATGACTTCCATGGCTGGATGGCCATGACCAAACCTTTTTTTGGTTAGTAATACCCATTTAACATGTCTTGTCCTTGAAATTCCTCACCCATTGTATGAGAAAGAGGGCACAATACCCAGGTTTCTCTCACCACAACTTTCCTCAGTGCGATGAGGGGTACGTTTCAGAGGACACAATTCATTGCAAAGAGCAGTTAACCAGATAACTTCTCTTCTTACTTGTGCAACAGTTCATAGAAACCTTTGTTTTAGGGCAATTTCAGTGTACTGACAATTCCAGTGTCCAAGAAATTAGTGGTTGGAAACGATTTAAATGATTGCAGTGTTTAGACCTAGAAACTGCAGAAACTGTGTACAAACTTATAGATCTATTTAGAGAGCTCCAACCGGCTGTGGTACAGATACTTGAGGGAGATGGATTTTTTCATCAGTTAATTAATGTTACCTTGGCTCTGGCTGATGGTATTTGCACTAGATCTATTTTGGGTTTCCTACAGGATGTGTTTGTATTGTCAGGAATTAAATTGAACTTTTTTTATATGAATCATCCCTTGCATAAAGACCACAATGCATTGAAAATACATTCTTGCAAGTTTTATCCTTCTTAAATAGGTATTAAAATCTATTTATGATCTCAGTCCGTAGGGGGGTCCCTTTTTCCTGAAAATGTAAGGAAAATAAAAATAGCCAGAAACTCATGTATGAAGTTAGGAACACGATAATCCCTCTGATTCATAATTTTCCTGCAATTCTTTGAATACTTCTTTCAGTATTATAGCACTTGCAAGTGAAAATATTTCCATACTTGCATGAAAAAAAAATCTAAATGTGTTCTTTTATAGATTTGTTCTTTTAACAAAAATCCCTCAGAAATGAGAAAAACGAAATCATGTTCTTATATACTTGGGGTTATTCTATTCCTCACATATGGCTTAAAATAAATTGCACCCAGACTGCCCGTATGGGGATATAATTGCTTTTTCTTTACAGGACTCAATGAATCAGTCATATAAATAAAAGAACTTTTGTGGGAAATATTATTTCTACCCAACCTATGAACATTATTTGCATAACTCAGAAGAGGCGATACGTGATGAATTTGGCAATACAGTGGTAGGTGGCCTGCAGTAATATAGATAAACTTCATTAGACTATTCCTTATATCGTACATATATGTGGACTGAAAAAATTAATTGAAGAATATAAATTCTCTTGGGTTTGTTATTGGGTTCAGGAGTAATTATTAAAAAGACATTATGATACTTGGCATTGAAGTTTTCTTTCTCCTTGAAACTAGTATTACACGGATATTAGAAAAAATTACTTCCTATTTACTCAATTAGCTATTCTTTGAGTAAGATCCTGGTTTTATGAACAAGAAAAAGCTCACAATGTTTATCACATTTTCTTATCATTGTCTCAGATATACAACTGCTGCTGGTTAGGCTCAGCTGTGAAGGAAGTTTTGAATTTTTATGCTTAACCATTGAGTTCTGCAGACAAACAGGATTAATTTCCAAATTTTGAACCATCAGTCAAAGTAATTTATTCCGTTCCCATGTCACCTGATTTGCACTGGAAAAGTAGCAAAGAAATGAAAGTTCCAAGCTACCTATGCTGAAGATATAGCAGTAGCTTTATTCCTCTGATCTCATCTTGGACTGTATGATCTCTATGGCCTTTTCTGATTCTTCTCTGGAAATGTACATACTGTCCTTTGAGAAATGATTTTATTAAGGAAATAAAACCAGGCTTCTGAATGATTGTGAAAGGACAAGTTGTTATAGAAAATTATAGACACAATCACACCATTACAAATAGCACAAAAATAATGTTCACTAGGTGTTGCACTTACATTAACATTCTGTTCTTAATATGTGTTGCCAGTTGGAAAAGATTACATGAGCTCAGCCTGTAATACTTATATTCCAATGTGAATAATTCTGATGGACATTTTAAAAGTATTTTTTGTGAAGAAAAGGATATCAAATCAAGGGGAGTTTGTTTGTCTTACGTATGATCTTTCATTCCGAAGTAATTCTGAAAGAAACTGTTTAGTAAAGTATTTTCCTGTGAGGTTAAATGTGCGTGCTTGTTTAAATCCAGTGAGGTTCAGGAAAGTACTGACTTTTCCTCCCATGCAAATTAATAGTAATACATTTTAATTTGTGAATGCATATAAATTCGTACTTAATACTTAATTTTCATGTGGTCCCCACTATCCTTGGTTTCCTTGTGACTAGTCACAACCATAAAAAACCAAATTACACCTCTGATTTCCCATAGCTATACACAAACACCTGTTTTAGAACATTTTCTGAGTTTCAATTTTATGCCTATTGTTAATTCCCCTTAACGATCCCAAACATCTCTATGTGGACACACCCCAAGAGACTGCCTGTCCATAAAAACATGCTGCAGCCAGCTGCAGGATGCATGTGGTATTTTCTGCAGTGGGCTGTTAATGATTGTCATTGTGGCATTTTCTGGTCTTTCATCTGGTCTTCCCACCTAATAAAAACAGAAATGTAGCCCCAGGGAAAATTGTCTTTGTAAGCAATTAATAATTTTCCTAATATAAATCAAGTTGCATTTTTTGGGGCAGTTCTGATTCCCCTCTTCAATATTCCCATGAGACCTGTGAGGCATCAGACTACATGGTCTTTAGGGGCCATTCCAAACCAAACCATCCTATGATTCTATGATTTCAAAAGCCACATTTGTCAATAAAAATGTTGTATTTGAAGATTTTTTTTTTAATTGAAACTATCACTGAAATACTGAGCCTTGATGAGGATATTGATGCAAAATATAAAGTAAGCAAATTTTTTTTAAAAAAAACAGCAATCCTATAAGACATAACTCTAAAGAATTCTTTATTTTTTTGTTTTATAATTTCATGATACAAGAAAAATACAGCATTTATACTTTGGACTATCAAAAATTCAAAAATATATTTGTTGTGTGGAAAAACACTTAAAATAAGCATTTTTATGGACACAACACTGAAAAAAGGTTTTGCCAAATTTTGTCAAACAGCACTTAAATATAAAGCTATAACAATAATACTGCTATGCTTTTCAGCGCTCATGCTCAGATCACTATACCTCCAAATTTACATAAATAATCTTTCTATTTGATATCCTTTTCATCAAAATTTCTTCCCATGTATTTTGAGGGATCTGCAGTTTCAAACACGTTAAGCTGCCATCAGGATGACTGGCCAGTTGTCTCAATGCAACATCTAAATTTGATCTGGATGAATCTGCCCAAGTAAGTACAGTTGCCCGCAGTGACACTGTTAATAAGAAAATTATAGTTAGGTACTGTTCACACGCACTTTTATTCTTGAGCTTGCTTGCTTTTTTTTTTTTAAAGTTTCTCCATTACTTTTATCCAATTGCTTTTAAAATCATAATAATTAGTGTCCGCTGATTGCATTTAATTTAGTTCTGAATTAGCCATGTATGAAATCAAAATCTGTGGATACCTTGATGTCACGCTATATTATGAAACAGGCGTTAAATGTACAAGCACACAAATGAAACATTTTTATGTTCCCTGCTATCCAGTCCTAGCGCTAGATTTTTGAAGTTATGACAGAATAATGATAATTTTTTAATGCTTCTAATTTAAAATTAAATGCTTAAAGTAAAAGTAGAAAAATGTAATGGGAAAAATAATTTTATAGATGCATATTGCAGACTTTGCAACACTTATATAGACATATGGTTTCTTGGAGTTCTTGCTTTTAAGAGCTGAATTTGCACATTTAGATCAATAAATGGCTTGCAGTGGCAGAAACTGAGTCATTAATAAAAGCTTCTTTGAAGCTACGTAACAAAACATTTTTTCGTAATCATGGTAGGAGCTTATAGAGCTCCTTCTTTTACTTATAAAATATTTTTTTCGTGCCTATTTTTTTCTTGATTTTCCCTGAAAATATATCATATTAAAGTTTTGGCATATGCTTGGAACAATCCAGACTGCTAAATTCATATTGGATATTGAATTCTGAAGTTTGTTACAGGTGTTAATGTATTGGCTTAATTCAATATATAACTTGCATATTATTATTAGACAGTATTTGATGTACATTAAGGAGTCATGTTGCAAATTTGCTTGAGATATTTTCATGACATCTATCAATATGTTCAGCTTATTCTTCCTTTGGTGTAAAGAAACTGAGTGCTTTTATAATACTAACTCAATTTTTTTAAAAGTTTTGGTTATACAGTCACTAAACAAACAGTCAGACTGCAAATTTTGTCAAGCATTCTCCCAGATTATAACCATCTACATGAAGAAAAATCCACATATGTCCTCCCATACACCTATGTATTTCCCACACCTTATACTCCATCTCTATCAATGTAGATCTGCAAAAAATTGTTTACTTCAGTTGCACTAGTAATGGTTCTTTTCGACATTCTCACCAGTCTAGAAAAATGTCACAATCTAATCAAAATTCCTTTACTTAAAAATAAATTAAAAATATTTATTTTATTTTCCTTTTTTGTTTTTAATAACATATTCACAGAACCAGTCAAAGTTATGCATATCATTTATGTTCCACTCAGGGCAGGCTTTATTTGAATGAATTCTATGTTCAGTTAAAAATTCTTCTAATTACAGAAGGGGACGCCTGTAAATAAATTGAAATTTCTTTTGGCTCAATTAAAAAACAAACCCAACCGACCAACAAAACCCCCCACCCCCCAAGAAGTGTTCAAAACATCCACATTAATCATTTTACTCCTTACAAAGATAATTGATTTAGTGTACTGCATCTTTCCCATTCTACAGTAGATGTGATTTGAGATTAAAAAATATAAAGAAAATATATACTGTAATATGTTTAAGGTGTCATACCTATGAAAACATCTAACTCATCTCTACGCATTGATTCTGTAGACATATAGATTTAGAGTGTTATGTTTTTTTTATTAGATATTGTCAAACTACCTCAATTAGATATAAAAACAGCAGAAATGAGCATTTTCAATGTAAACCATAAAATCTCAGTCTGTTTCATAACAGAACATGCAGTACCATAAAAAAAAAATATTTAGAGAACTCAATGACTATCTAAAATATTATGCCTGATGACAGAACTGTGGTATATTTTTATACAGATGTATGCAGTTCCAACATGAATTCTTTAGTATGGTTCAGCAGGAACTTGGTTTTTCACAGGGTTTTCCTTCTGATTGCAATATTTACATTGCTATGTTGGTTGGATATAAGTGCAACTTCTTGTGCATCACATTTCTCTTTTTTTGCTTGTCCTGAATAACAAGAGGGGGATTTTTTAATAAGTATACCTTCTTTGAATGTCTTGTGAATACAGTTTAATGATTTTGCATTTGTGCATCTGCATCAATAGTTATGTAAATTAGGTTATTTATGTTAATTGTACCCTTAAAAAGTAGTCTACTGTAGTAATCAAATGGTGACAAAAGATTAGGCAGTAAATTAAGGAGGAAAGCAGCACAGGTTTTATCATTCCAGGTACAGGAAATGTAGCACAGTAGATTTTCACATTGCTTTAAGTTGCACCTCAGTTGTACCACTGAGGGTCTGTAAAAAATTGTAATTGGGAATGCAGATATTAATTTCTAAATTTTCTTACACACTGGCTTGTGAAGTAAAAGTCATTTACAATAAGCTTCTTATATTATAAAGATGATGTACTGTGGTTATAATAAAAGCACTGCTCTAATAACAGTAGTATGTCTCCTGTTAGACCAGCTGATATCCATGAGAAAACAGGAGAGGTCTTGGGGGCACAGATCCTTCCTTGAAGTTGAAAGAACATTCTTCAACACTAGATTTTCAAGGCTGAGAATAACTGCTTCAATTTTAACTACAGTCAGTGGATTAATATGGGTAAGTACTTTAGGAAATATAGGGAGTTTCAAAGGTATAACATTTCATTTGATTTTTGAAAGCATATCACGATCTTTAAAATAACTTTGAGAATATACAATCATGCCCTTTATGGAAAAAAAAAAGGGCACAGTGCTTTTAGATTGTCTTAGCTAAGCCTGATAACCATATAAAATCTTTGTAAACAGACTAAAAGCCACATCTTGTACAAACTTAATTTGTACTTCTGTTTCAGAAGACTGTTTCAGAACCTGATACATACAGTCACAGTTACAAAAAAGACACTTGTGAAGGACTCTACTTCAATGCTGTGCCTATGGATAGGACAAACAGAGTTTTTGCTGTGTGTGAGCAACACATGCATATGCAAGGAAAAACCTGCTTATGTCAATGTTTAATTTTCATACAAGAGTGCTTATACCTATGCACTCTATATCCTCTTTTGAATACACAAGCAGAAAGGGCAAGATCTCTAAGATGGACTTTTGTGTGTCTCACTATTGCTTCTCAAGGAACTTTGCTACTCTGCTATTTTGACTTTGATAGAAATAAAAAATCATAAAGTTAATGGGGAATCTGAACAAAACTTTGTAAAATGAAATAAAACTTCTTTTCATAGTAGTAAAGTACAAAAAAGGAAAAAAGCATATGTTGCATACATTCTTTTTTTCTAGAGCTCTTGTTTAGAACAGTGCAGCTGAAAGAAAACCCTAATAAAGTGTGGTTGAACTTAAAAAAAGAACTTTGAATTGCTGCTTGGACACTGAAGCTCAAAGATGTACCCTGCCTCTTACTTTTCTTCTTGGCTTCTTGACCAGAATGAAAAAGATAACAGAAAATTCTCAGCTCAGTTTGATAAACTAATATACAAGATGTTTTAATACCATATTGGAAGATATGTGGAATTGTAAAGGGCTTTTAGACACGTTCTTTCATTATGTTTCTCACCTATCTGTAATTAGGCAGCAGTTCCCCATCATTGTGAAAACATTTTGACAGTATGCAAATTCAAATCAAATATTTAGTGCACATTTCATACTCAGCAGTACTTCCACTTCCTAGGCAGAATAAAAAAGTGAAATCATGCCTTTGATGCATATATACATTTTTTCACAGTTGAAACTTTCTATCAGCTCAGGATGGCTTCAGCCTTTGAATACAAGGCACCTGAATGCCAGCCACCCCGCAGCAAGGTCACACAGTGCTTAAAATCAGTAGTCTTACAAGCCCACACTACACTATTCTATAGGAGACAGTTCTCTCGGAGCCATGACTGGCAAATCAGATCTCTGACCAGACTTCTCTAGAAATTTCCTTGTCTCCCTGACCTTTAATACCATGTCTATATGCATATGGCACTTTCTAAGACCCAACATAAGAAGATGCCTTCCTACTCTTCCTGACCTTGCTGCATGCATTCATATGATCTGGATCTCAGAGACTCAAAGACAGGTTCCTTGAGATATCCCAGGGCCGACTTGTCTTGGCACATCCTGCTGATCTCACAGGACTTTACAGAAGGCAATATGGGGGTCTGCCTGACACCTGACATATAGTCTTTGTCCCAGTTTTCTGCCCAAAACCATGGCAGGGCAGGAGGGAGCAGGTTGACACATTCAGGTTAAAAGAGAGCAAGGTCCCAAACATACCATGAATACAAGATGACTTTTGAAACACATAATATGTTGGTCTCAGAGTTAACATACCCTGTAAACCCTTGTATCCAGGTGTTATTTGCAAAGCAAGGCTGGACACCTCCTCATTGAGGACTGATGATGAAGGCACGTGTTCCAAAACTTTCAGCCTTTAGTCACTGAAATTTGTGATCATACTATATGAAATATAAAGAGCAGCTATTCCAAGATGACCAGTTCATTGAAAAATCTCACTCTGTATTTCTCTCACTCAGAATTTCACTCTGTATGTGACTACTTCATTACAGGTGATAAGGAGTAAGGCATGATCCCATCACTTTCAGCAAATTTTAGGAAAATGTCTCTGAAGGTGAAATGTTAAGCAAAATAAGAAGCATAAAGAATAAATGTGATTATAAGAGACTTGTAACTGTTGATTTCTGTTGTAAACAAGCAGGTTTAGGATCCAAAGTTGCCAGTTAGTCAAGTAGTTTTCTCTTGACAGAAATGACCATGAAATCTTACAGGATATATTAAATAGTCCCTTCATAAAATAATTAAAGCCATTCAAAACACCATATACTTAAGGTGTTCCTTCTCCTCAGACAAATCTCTTTTGAGAGAAAGGATGCTGACCTTAACAGAAAATTCAAAACTTGACTCAATAAAATAACTAATAAAATAATCAACAGCTCTACACTTGTAAGATGGGCCTGTGCCAAAAGTTGAGATTTAACCCAAACAAAAACCTACTAAAAATATATGAAAATATATGTGATTATATGATCAGATGGTAAAAAGCATTGCTGGTCCATTTATGTCAGCAAAAGGACCACAACATATCTAACAAGAGGCAGCTCATTCATCTGGGTGGGTGGAGCTCCGGTGCCCAATCAAATACAAGGCAAATACATTAAGAGAAGTCACTGTTCCCCATGTCTGGGTAAGAAGGAATCCTAATGGGCTTCAAAGACAAATACTGTTTTCTGAAAGTCAGTACAGCTGGGGACTCGGCTCACATACTGCACTGCTAATACTACAAAGGTAGATTTGCACTACCCACAGGTTTCTGATGGAAGCTCTAATTTGACAGAGCACTGTGGCTCAGAGACGTGAACCTTTTTTTTCTTAAATAGGACACTGAAATGAGCATGTCCACTCTTTCACAGATTAGAAAATATATATTGTTGAGAGAACGCATATTAGCAAAGACTACTCATAGCTGTAAGGCTCATAGAAAATTCTTATAATGCTTTTCCCTTGGTGTGTTATTGTATGTGTATATGGGAACAGAATAAATACTGACAAGTGCGTCCACCCAGCAGTAATACCCATTTAGTGTGCTACACAATATAGAAGATTATCTTTCAGACTTTAGTGCAGTTAACAACAAAATCAAGCTGTTTTATGCTTCAACATCTCCCACCACAGCACTACTTAGAATTAGAAGTGGTATAGAATTTATATTCTAAGTATGGTAACAAATCTAACTTTATATATAATAAAGTCTTTTCACGGCTTAAATGAGAAGAAACTTATTGAATGTTGTTTTGGTTTGTTTAAAATGTGTTTCTTCACCATTGCAATCATTCAGATATTCAACTGTTACAACACTGCCTGCCAGTTGCATCCTGAATGTGCAGAAAGCTGAAAAAATGTGAGTACACTAAGGGACAAAAAATAAAAATCATAGTCAGTCATTACACTGCTTGGGCTTGGTGAAGTTTTTTTTTTATGCTTCCAGGTGTTATATTTTATTTATAATGAATTTGCATTTTTTTCTGTTACTCAATACATTTAGAAATTGCTTCCTCATGTGCCAATCTCTTATTTTTACTGACCACAAAGTAACAAGGTTCATATGTCTGACAAATAAAGTGAAAGAGGGATATGCTTCTTTTCTCCCTTTCAGCAAAGGAGGCAAAATGTTTCACAATATATTAACATTGAGATTAATATTTAATGCTTACTTTTGAAAATGATTATTACTGCAGTGTGGGAGTTCTATAATTCAACTATATTTCTTAAGACTGTGTAGTTTAGACTTTTGCATACTCAGTATTTCAAAAGACATATATTCTGAAATTTCATTTCAAATTTTTTTTTGTTCCAAATTTCTTGAAGTATTTCTTGTTTTCTCAAATTTTTATCTCCATTTCTTGTCACTGCAAAGATTGGTGTGTAACCTAAGTTGCCCTAATTTTTTTTCTTGTTGAAATTTTGCTGAAAAGTTATAGAGAGGAAAGGATTCCATTAGCTCTATTCCATTCAGCTTCATTGGGTTTTCTGTCTCCATCTTGGATCTCAACTCAATGTGGTTTTCTTCCAACATTATCTATGCTTCTGCTGTTGATAATCATCAAGTGGCTGCGCTGTATGTTTCCATGCATGGTTCTCCATGTCTACCAGAACATCTCTAATGATAAATGTATGTTTACATTGGTGAGTGTTTTGATGGGTAGACAAGACTTCGCACAGAGAGTAACTATTGTATAAATATATCAATAATCAGAGCAATGAAACACCTTTCTCCTTTTTATGGTTAAATAATTTCTTTCTCTTCATGTGGTATTCATCTGAGCACTTTCTCCTGGTGTGCTGTTTTCTAATCTTCAACCTACACTCTCATTCAAGATCTGTAAATTGCATGTCACTTGTCTCAGTGCTTTGTTCTTTTAATAATCTTATTTTATACAATTTATCCCAAACTTGCAATTTCGAATTCTCTGTGATGATGTACATCTGAGGACAATTTGTTGTAGAACAGCAGTCTTAGGAAAAAAAGAAGACAGAAAATACCAGGGGAAAACAAAAAGAATTCTCTTATAATACCTTCAGACAAATCAAATTAATCTTCCCTGATTTGTTTCAGTCTCCGGAAAAATCTCATTAAATTGCTCATCAGTGTGTTTTCTGTGATGATGTAGTATTTAATCTTCTTTTTCATAGGAATATGAATTTTTTTTTTAATTTGAAAACAAACAGCATAAGAAAATATGCAAATTCATTTGGATTTTACCTCAAATAATTGTAAAATTCCTAGAGAGAAAATTGGTGTATTTGCAGTTAACTCGGTTCCTGAGATTCAAGCTCTTTCCAAGTCTGTTAAAGCCATGAACTGCAGCATTTCATGTAGTTCTTCAATAGAAATTTGCCAGGAAAAGAACTTCCATGTCCACAGTGGTATAAGAGAGGTGTCTCCCAACGGCTTTGCTTTATTAAAAAATGAAAGTAACTCCAGAATTTCCTGAATATGAAAGCACACACTGTCCTCAGCTCAGTGAGGTTTTTGAGAAACCTTTTAAATTTAAGCATATAGTTCCCTAATAAGACTACTTGTGCTAGGCACATGTAGAATTGGGCCAAATGCTGCCACCTTTTCCTCAGAAACTTTCTATTGTGATTCTCTCCTCCCCCACTTCCCCATTTAAACTAGATAATGTCTGGAGAACCTCAGAATTAAAAATGACAGGGTTGGAGACTTCCTCAGACAAGTCTCCATTCAAGCCTCTTTGAATGCAGAAACTTGTTTCATAAAGACATCTCACTTTGTACCAAAGCTTGACTGCTTTCCTCTTAGTGCACTCTCCCAGAAGCAATAATGAAGGAGAAATATTTTCTCCATTATTATAGAGCCAAGATTAAACTCTGCTTTTTCCAAAATTACTCAGGAACTACCCTTTCTGCTGAGAGGCAACAAGTAACTAATGGATGTAAGGGTGACTAATTGATTGAAAGAGGAGGAGGTATTTTCCCTGTTGCCTGCTGAGAAGACTGGCATTTTTGGCCCCTGAGGGGTCATCTCAGGAGAGCCTTCTGCAACCTTCTTCCATACCATGGACTGTACCCTTTCAGGGTTATTTACAGAGAGTCCTGGGAAGCAGGGCAAGATGGCTATAAAACAGACAGCAGAATGTGAACTATGGGAAGTATCTATACAGAAAGAACTGAAGAAGAGAAGAAGCACTTCCTTGTAAAAAATAAAAAAAAGCAGTTTTAGTACTTTTGTTGTATTGGAGGTTGACTGAGAGGCTCTCTGTAGATATTCTGAAATCAAAGCACAGACCAGAACCCAGCCTTTGATTAGGAGGTGTGAGATATGCATTCATATATACTCAGCCACAACTATTCTGAAAATACCTTCTACAAGCCTTTGTGTGTCTCTTCTGCAATAACTGTCCTGTATTAACATAATTGAAGTTCAATATTAATGAACAGATTTCTTAATTCTTTACTCCATTGTTTTGCTATCTTTTATCCAGTCATAAAGCCACTAGTCTATCTCATAGAATGGTTTGTATTGAAAGGGACTTTAAAGATCATGTAGTTACAGCTTCCTGCCATGAACAGGTACACCTTCCGCTAGACCAGGTTGCTCAAAGCCCCATCCAACCTGGCCTTGAACACTCCCAGGGATGGGGCATCCACAACTCTGGGCAACCTGTTCCAGAGTCTCACCAACCTCAGTAAAGAATTTCTTTCTAATGTCTAAGCTAAACCTATTCTCTTTCAGTCTAAGTTATTGTTCCAGAGGATGATGGTTAATCCAGTAGGTCAAGTGCAAAAGTGTGATACCAGAAATGCGAAACCAAATATTATTACTTTATTGATGCTGTTAGAGTCTACTTCCTGTTATTAAACCCATTATTTTCAGTTTATTTCTTGATAGAACATGGTGTTACAATGTCCATAATACTATGACACAATTCAGGAAAACAGGAGAGGTTTTGAAGCTATGATAATTTGCTTTGTGTTAAGTAGTAACTATAGCAGTCTAAGAAATTTAAACAAAGCACAAAGTGAAGAGATTAACTGAGCATGAAAGCCTGAGTGGGTGCTCTAAAGAACTCTTAAAAGTACTAGACAGAAACCTCATAAATTTAAATATATCATTGCAAACAACTGTATGAACAAATGTGGAAAATTCTTACTACTGAATCCTTCTCTGTTTAGAAAGAAGTAAAAAAAAAAAGTGAAAATTTGTCAAAGAAAGTCTGAGGAAGGAACAGTTCCCCAGACTATTAGCAAGGAATAGCTGATTATCTCTACTCATTGTTGACTTCGTTATTCTTTGAAATTCTGGGAATTCCAGTAGGCTATTTTCTGACAACAATGGGCTGTTGGAAGAGATCAGGCTCGTATGAAGACATCTATAAATTTTATCATTACTAATTCACATAATAGCATATTCTTTTTCAAATTTCTCTTATACATAGGGCCAGCAGTGCAGTGATATAAGATGTTCCTTCAAGAGCTGAAGTGTCTTAAATGTCTCTTGTTACTCTCTGTCTATCTATCCATCTAGGCATCATGTGGGACTTTCAAAATACAGGCAACAGCCACATAGTACCGTCCTATTTATTTTGTCTGACTGATGATCTTTCATATCAAAGTAGGGATGTTTCTCAAAGACTGACAGATTATGCAAAAATGAGAAGGGGAAAGTGGTAGCTGAGAGAAGACATTGTCCTTAGTCATTCAAAGATGATGGGAAAATGATTATTATGATGATGATGGGGAATGTACCCTAAATGAATAAATCATTTACAAACACTTTCTAAATTTTGCTCTTCATGTCCAAAGTAAAGTGGCAGTTACATGGCTTTGCACCTGCCTTCCTGCTACAGAAGGCTAATTCTTTTGGCATACCTCTTCCTCTAAGAAAATATCAGAAATACTTCTCACAATAACTGTCAGACTTTAAATTCACTGAATATTGCAGAAACATATGCCATTTGGATCTTCACTGGGAGAAACAGCACTGCGAAAATTGAGAGGAAAGACCTGGCTTTTGATTCAGGAATGCATGTTGTCATTCAAGGAATTTAAGATTCAGTTCTGTTCACCTAATTCTCAAGCATTGCATTACCAGCCCCATAAAAGCCATTTCCTAATGTGTGGTTTAACTACCAAAGAGAATGCATTAAGCTCTTTATGGTGTTTAGAGAGCATTCATGGCACAATGCATGCAGACTATACCACTAGTCTATTCTCTGCCAATGGCTTATCAACTGCAAGTTAAAAGAAAAAAGATTAAAGTATTCACCCACATTAAAACCGTGATGTTCATTTCCAGCATAAAAAAAGAGATTTTGTTAGGAATATTATTTCATATTTTGCTCACAGGTAATTTCACCGTACGCATTCAAAATAATATAAGTTTTAGCTGCAACAATAATAAAAAATTCTATGTGAAAACCTATTTTGTGCAAACTCCATCTGATTCATAACTGAAAAGATTTGTAATTGCTATGGTCCTAACCACTGTTGCAATAGATCACAGAATCATGGAATCGTTAGGGTAAGAAGGCAGCTTAAAGGTCATCTAATTCTAAGCCCCCTGACATGGGCAGGGACTCCTTCCACTAGACCAGGTTACTTGGAGACCCATCCAGCCTGGTCTTGGATACTTCCAAGGATGTCACATGCACACAGTAAAGAATTTCTTCCTAATATCTAATCTAAACCTACCTCCTTCAGATTAAAGCCATTCCCCCTTGTCCTGTCACAAAAAGTCCCCGTCCAGCTTTCTTGCCAACCCCTTTAGATATGGGAAGGCTTCTCTAAGGTCTCCGTTGAGCCTTCTCTAGGCTGAACAATCTCAACTCTCTCAGCCTGTCTTCATATAGAGGTGCTCCAGTCCTGTATCAATTTAGTGCCTCTTTACGGATTCATGGCAAGAGGTCCACATCTTTCATACGTAGGGTACCCCAGGGTTGCACAGAGCACTCCAGGTGGGGTCTCACTAGGGCAGAGTAGAGGGGAAGAATCACTTCCCTTCCCTTGACCTGCTGGTCACAATTCTTGTCATGCAGCCCACTATGGTGGTGGCCTTCTGGACAACAAGCACACATTGCTGAGACATATTGAGCTTTTCCTCTCTAAACACGCACAAGATTTTCTCCACGGGGCTAATCTCAATCCGTATTCCTTGCAGTTTGTGCTTGTGCTTGGGATTGCCCTGATATATTTTCTTCATATACAACTAAAGAATTTCAACCTTGCATAATTCATTTTGTTATGTGCTGTTAACCTGTGCATGCACAGTACTCTCCTCTCAGGAGAGGTTTCAACTTACTCACCTCAGTAACCTGCACCCAGAAATGTCTGTGAGAAAAAAGTTGGAACAAAGATCAAAGACCTTAAATCCATTTACCTCATTCATACTCTCTTTCAGATTCAGTTTCACGGATATGCGTGAAGAGCTTATTTCACTTTTCACAGACTCTTGACACAATTTCTGATTCTGATGCTCTTTTTATTAAGATTAAGGTTTATTTAATCACCTCTGCTTTGATATTACATAAAATATGACACCCAAATTAATATCAGCTTTGTCAGAATTTGGAAATGCAACTTTTTTCTCAACATCACTCACTCACTCAAATAAGCAAAAATAATTAAGCTTGCATATGTGTGAATTAGCTCAGGAGAAAGTGACAATATGATAGGGATAGCCACAGGAAAAAAGTATAGTAATAATCATCTTCTTCTAAAATGCTCTGAACCAAACACTTTCTAAAGGACCATCTGTGCTCCATTGTCATAAAAAATAATTAAAACACAGGAAAGGTATTTAAAAACATTAAAACAGGAATCTCCAGAGAATTGCAAAGCACAAACAATTATTGTCTACAGACAGAGCTGTAAAAATGCAAAATCTCCATCAATGAGCCAAGGAGGAAGGTTTTCAAACGAAGTTGTCCTTTTATGTCTAATTAAACACATACTATGTATTATTGCACAATTTCAGGTAAGTACTCTCATTTCTAGTTCTTCTAAAAGATAAATTGTGCAGTAAAACATAAGCACTAGAACGTACTTGAAATTTTTCCTAAGTTCAGCAGACTAGGTATCACGTCCTATAAAATTTTATTTCAGTAAGTTTTTATTGGAATCATTTTATGCTTACTGTACATAAAAATTGACCATTAAAAAGTAAGGAAAATAATGTTTTCAACACACTTTATAAACATTTTTTCCAAAAATACAATTCTCTAAAATGTAATTGTTTAGACTGATCTTTCACTTGGAGGTAGCAGCAGCAGCAAGTAAAAAGGTGCAGTTCAAATAAAATTTTGAAAGAACCAGATATAATTTATTTTTTTACCAAGTACTCTAAGTTAGTACTTAGAGTACTTTAAGAGTATTTGTAGACTCTTCTAGAAGAAAATCATGCAATTGGAAATTGTAATTTTCTGAAAAATGATGGATCCAGTTGAAAAGTCTGGTTTCATGTAAAAAGACAAACCTGCTCCTTCAAAGCTGTTCATGCACTTCACTTCCACACTAAACTGAAAATTCTTGAACAGCATTCAGCAACTACTTTTTCCCTCAGATGCATTTTATGTTGATTTTTTTTTAATGTGAAATAAAAAATAAATACTGGGAAAAGGGAAATTGCATCTGAATGACAAGTTTCATGGGAAAATTAAACATTTTACAGAGAAAATTAAGCTAAAAATGGAGAAAATTCAAAACAGTATTCATCCATTTATGTTGTTTTTGCATGAGATGAAAACTCTTTGGAACTTCAAAGGAATGTCATGCAATTCTATTACATTAGAGATGATGTTAATATATTGTTTAGGTTTTAGTAGCAGGATCCTTTCCTGACAAGTTTTTTCTGCTTTGTTGAGTGCTGACAGACCTTGCCTTGACAAAGCAAATGTCACATTCTGTGCAACACATAGCTAAGAGATTTTCTATCTTTCAAGAAAATAATAGTATTGCCTTTAACTGGAAACAAAAAAATGCCTCATGACTAAAGCAAAGCAAGCACCAGAAACAGTGTCTATTGAATAAAGCAAAATAAAGGAAAAAAATTAAAACAAATCCAACCAGCTAAGCTGAAACAGGCCCAGTTAACTTTTCAGCAGAAATCATGTGGTAGTATTAATTTATCTTGTTGCACCTCACTTGACATAGCCAGAGAAAAACATAGGGCCTGAAGAAAGTTCCCATATATAACTTTCAACGTAAGTCTTAAATGAAACTTTCTTCCCCCCATACCCTGCCTTAATCTTCTCTAAGCATTTTCTGTGCTTTTCTTCATTTTATAAATAAATTCTAATGTCTGGGGTTTTTTTGCATTTTCCTTTTTTTGCAAACTCCTTTGTCAAATTAAAACCTCATTCCTTTTTAATAATTACATGGTCATAGAATTGTTACAATATAATCTGAATTACTGGCAAAAATAATCAGAAATATTCTAGCATTCCCAACATATCATAGTCCATGCATGAATTTCCTAGAACACAGACTATTCCATTTACAAGAAAGAGACTTTTATTTTGTATCCGTTGGTCAGGTGTCTTATGTTAAGAAAACATTTATCAGATAAATCTTGTCTACTTGAAGCTTCAAATGATTTTTCCAAGGTGTTCCAAATCCTTCAGAGCTTACTTGGGAAATTACTAAGACACTGGGCAGAAGGGAAGATCCTGAGATAAATATGTAATTAGGAGGTAAGTCAAAGACAGGAGGAAAATTGTCTTTCTTTTAGATGAGGGTCTTTGACAGTTCTCTGTGTTAAGGCCCCTATTGTTCAATATATTCTTAAACAATTTAGATAAATTTATGAAAAATGAGGGAACAGTAATAAAAGTAAATGCTTACTATGAAGAACTGGAAAAAAGAAATTATGAGATTGACTGACTTGGTAGATTATCTGGTACATAAATAAAGCTACACACACGTGGAAAAACAGTTCTAACTTCAGATATTAAACAATGGACTCTGAGATAACCTTTATTATTCAGAAATGGAATCATAATAACCTTGATGAATAAAGACTATCAAATCAAAAATAAATCCAAAATAAATCCTTTAAGCTCGCAGACATAGGGTTTTTTTTTCAATTATCTGAGAGACAGGAATTGCATTTAAATTCCAGCTACTTCACTTCCAACTGGCTTTTAAAACTGGTCTAATAGGTATGTTAAGAAAATGTGTTTTCCAAAACTACTTTGCACTAGAAACAGCCAAAGGGTTGCTCATAAAAATGTGATCAGTTTAAGTTTCTGTGTGCCACTACTGTAGAACTGGCAGCTGACATTTATGCTACAGAGTACTTGAATGGATACTTGAATTCTAGGTTATGCAAAGAATTATAGCTATTAAAAAATTATACGTACAGGTGACAGATTATTTGTCTGAAGACAAAATGCCTGAATTGGGAATGCATCAACAGCCCAAGAGCAGATTAACTGTGAACCCAGCATGTTAAGGATGAAGCCATTATTGCATGCCACATGTTGGGAATATTCTGGAATCCCACAAATCAGTTATCTGAATTTACTTTCTCTTGTTTGCCTTTAGCCTTTTCTGTTTTTTGATTTTACACATTTCTGTATGGCTACCAGAAATGATCCTTCCACAGCACAAAACAGTTTGAAGACATTTTGAAAGGTGGGACCACAGGCGCCCCTGTGTCAGGAGTACTTTGCTCTGTGCTTTGCAATCTACTTCTGACCATCATGTAGTGAGGAAGATGTCAGTACAGACCACATAAATTAGAGACCTGATATGATAGAAGCAATGCTTTGCAAATGTGAAGCACAGAATGCCTTTTTGCTGCAACACGTATACCATGAAAGCTGTTAACCCTAGCTAAGCCTGCCACTGCCTTTGATGATCAAGACTATGAATGTCAGATTAGAGTCACAGTCAATAACATACATGAAAAGAAACATCTCAGGTTACCTGCCCAAAAAAGGAGATTGTAATTAGAGACTGAGGTTCAATTCTCATTTCAGGCCAGCTCAGAGAACAGTTGCATTAGTGTTTCTTTCATTTGTTGGAAAGGGACAGCCTTGCAGATTTTTATCTTGATTTACATTTGACTGCTACTGAAAAAGAAAATGTGCTTGAACAACAGTGATTCTATGTCTTGCTTCACTGATACAAGCTGTTTTGCATAACATACCCACATCAGCCTTTCATTCTCTTGCTCTTGGGAATCGATGCATTAATCTGAACTTGCTTTACTTTAGCATGATCAGGAACCACAGCTGTTTTAATTCAGGAAGACCACTGAGTTTATTGTCTTTAAACAACTGGGGTGGATTAATGCCATTTCTGGATAAGGCCAAAAAATAATCATTTTTAATACATATTTATACTTCCAGTAGCAAATAACCTTGACTACTGTGGAGGAATACTTGATTAAATCAACACTCATATAAGTTACATATTAGATAGAAAAGATAGTTAAAAGATACGCTCTGTTTGAACCGATGCTGTCCAGCATGAAAATTCACAAATAGAATGAATGTATGAACCAACACAAGACTTGCTATTAGGACTGACTTGCTAACTTCAGAATATACTTCAATGATCTAAGTGACATGGCTGATGAGTTTAAGCTGGCCACAGTTGTTCAGAATGACAAGCAGGAGACCAGGGTCAGTATTCACAAGCTGTTGCAGTTCAAAGAGATCTGGAAATGACGACAGTGCTTCTTGTCACAAGAAGATCTTGTAAGATCAGCAGTGTTCATAAAAGTTGGAGTGCATAATAATAGATGCATGAATATAATCATGACATTCAGCCTTTGTCCATGACGTTGATTAAGAACAGATATGTAACTATTTAGACTTTTCTTCATTTAATATTTGCTTACAGTATAATAAAAATATTTATCAGTGAATCTTCAGACAGTTGTGCACGAACATCTTACAAAGCATATTATTTCTTTTAAATTTTCTTCACTACTGCAAAATTAATAAGTAATTTTTTTTTACTTTATCCATAGACCTGTATTACTTTATCCATATACATCTCCTATTACAAAAATTGATGCTATGTGACATGACAAGGCACTCTATCTCTCTGGGTGACATGGTCCCTAAAATGAGGGTACTTCATGTTGAAAATATTGCTGTCAAGTGTGTTAAGAGATTTCTTCCACTGGAATTAAACTGATAGGTTATGGGAGTCTGGTGAGACAATGAAGAGTGACAGGAACTGCATCTCTTAAGATTGTAGCTAGAATTTGAAGGAATCAACAGTGGGAGAAGTGTTAAATGCTTTTCCAAAATTACATTAAGATTCAGTGCTTTAAGTCAAGAGAAATAAGTAGAAACCACCAGGCAATTACAGCACAGAGAACTGCTCAGGGCTGATTATCTAAGAGATTCAAAATGTGTACTGTGACATTCAGAGTCATAGACATCACATGGCAGAGGACTGCCAGTACCTGTATTCTGAATTTTAACTAATTTCCTGAAAATTATAGATTTAATTTAATTTTCTAATTGCTTGCTCATTCTGTTTGCTGACATTAGTACAATGTATTTGGAACCGATTTTTTTCATTTTCATTGGATTAGAAAAAATGAAACAAGAACTGAGATAATTTGAAAGCTTTGGCTTGGTTTGCAGGTTAAGACTTCTATCATTAAAAGGGCTACTCTGTATGCTATTAAATGGAAGAGCTGTAATTGTACTGGATAATTTAAAGTTAGCTATTTCTGTCTCCTGACACGAGAATCTAATTAAAATATTTGCAATAATAAATGAAATTTTTTTTCAATTTGAGCCTATTTGCGAGAATAAACTTGGCAACTCACAGACATATTACATAATTTGCTTCCATTGTGTACTGTTAGTTCCTAGTGAGCATCCTCTTCTAAAAATCAGGTCACTGGGAAGCTCTGCCAGTATTCTTTGGGAAGTTTTAGCCATCTAATACAAATAAACATATGACAGATTTCGATCCTGAGAGAAAATTCATTCTTTTCTTCTACTACTGCACTGACATCTCCAAAATTATATTTAGTTTAGACAAGTATAAGAAGAAAAAAACCAGTAGACTTTTCCGAAAAATTTCTAGCAATGACAATTTTTTTCTATTAGCTCAATAAATATTTGCCCTCTCCAGGAAGAATTACTGTAAAAATAGTTTTCCAAGACAAAGGTAAATTTATATCTAGACTAGAAAACCATGTGTCCCAGTAGTAGGAGCAAATATGTAAATGAAAATAGTTTGTATTGAAGAGAAAATAATTTTTATATAAATTTCAAGGAGGAAGAAATTAGTTGAAGTAAGCTCTACTCTTGTCCAATCAACCATTCTGGATTTGAAGTTATTTTGTGCATTCCTGGCTGGCATTTTTGGTTTTTTTCATTGAAACGAAATACGGGTTTCTGCCTTACAAATTTGTTCCCTGATGTGAACCAAGGCAAAGTAATAAGATTCAACTGGGAGATTAGCTTCAAATACGCTGATCCAGACTGAAATGCTGAAAAGGAAGCAGCTCTGAAGTGTACATCTCTTGTAGAGTGTTATGTCACCTACCTATGCTTTCTCAGACAGGGACCAGATTAGATGATTGTGTGTTGCAGTGAAAGGCAAAGAGGAGAAAGTAATTGATTCATGTTTCTCTGCTCTTCAGATGAAATCTGCATCAATGAAATACATCAGAAGAAAATTGCTAGGTAGAGTGGACAGTAATATCATGACCAAACACAATTTTTAAAAGACAGCAGTAAAATTCCAGTAAGTGTGTAAAACTCAACGTGATGGATGGATGGATGTGAGAGCTTACCTGACGTAAATGTAAACCTGAATAAAGACAGGCTTTATGTTCGGTCACTTGGCACATACATAAGAAGCTCCACATTAAGGTTCACAAGCCTTGTGCTACTCCTCACTAGTACAGATATTGACATCCTATTCTAAAGTAGTGGCTTACAGGATCCTTAGGAAGACAGTCCAAGCAGATGTCTCCATGAGTTTAAATTTTGATAGACTGTGGATTCAGAAGTAATTTTTGTTCCTTTGGATTACTGAAGTAGTATAGTACTCTAAAGCACATTTCCATTAAGTCAATATGCTTATTTCCATTACCCTGTTAAAGCTTTTTCTAGAGAGTGTCTTTTCATGATGGAGAGCAGAGGTATGACAGGTAAATTTACAAGCTAAGTACACTTGATGGCAAGAATCTTTACCAAAAAATTTTACTCAGTTATATTCATCTGGATTCCTTCATCATGCTTCTGCATAAAACAATTTAAATCAGCAGTCATCCTGCATCTGCTTAGAGAAATGACTACCTCCACTGCATTCTACAAATGAAAGAGGACTTGGTACAAAGAGAGCTGAGAGCTACAGAATGTATGATTGACATGCTAAATGATGTGCCAAGCTGATTAAATAAATCCTTCTTCAAATAGAACCAGTTATAAAAAAAAGTGACAGATGTATATTTTCTGCTGGGATTTATACAACCATCTGGCCTTGCAATTTCCAGATGGAAGTTTCACATTAAGTTCTCAAACTGAGATTCTAAGGTATTTGAAAGATCCGTGTTTTCCTTTATTCAAGTATCTGTGGGATAGATGAAGTGCTCTCAACACTGATGGTTGTAGCTGACTAAGGCAAATTGAATTTTTACATAGTATGAAATCTATTACTTTGCCAAATATTGCCTTAATAAATTCATTCTATTAAAAGCTGCTGCATGATTAATTAAAATAGTATCTTCAAAGACATTTGCAGAAAGTCAGAATTTCACAGCTCATAGCAAACTTTAATGAGACAATTAAGCCATAGAAGTGCTTTCATTCTTGCATTTGAGTTTGTTTGCTATATTTAACTTTATACCATAAGGAAGCCTTTCAAACTTGTCTTTTAGTGTTTCAGAAGAACTTTCAAGAAACTCATATTGTACACAGGGCATGAACAGATATACCAGGACTAAAGACATTTAGGATTTAAATTAAGGATGACAGAATTGCAAATGGAGATAGAAACACCAAGCTAAAGGCAAAATCTTATGCAGACTTTTAATAAAAGATAGGTTAAACATTCTGGAAAGTATATGTGGTCTAAACTAAAATACTACACTGTAGATCAATAATCCTATGCACAAGTGCAAATAGTAAATGACATCATGGAAACCTCTGAGAAATTCACAGAGATCAAGAACCTAATAACCTATCTGAGGTTACTGCCCCCTCAGCCTGACCTCATTTGTTGGTTGACTGTTGAAAACAGTGATTCCCTTGTAAAGTAAAGGGAAAATACAGAAATATGGAAATACTTGACAATATCTCTCAGCTCTTCTGGCTGCAGAAGAGGATTGCAGGGGGTGAGGACTGCCTCGGAACATAGCACAGTGTTCTCTAACTCCTTCACATGAGTCATGGAGCTTCCTCCAGCTGCTACAGTTTGAAGAAAACCACATGCTTCACCAAAAAATCTTCTTCCCTTACCTCTTTGAGCTACAAGAGTTAAAGTACTACATGCTTGATAGTTTCCACTGACTTTCAGCTCCTACTTGAGCTGTAGAACTATTTTCCTTCTTCCTGTCTCTTCCATAGAACATGGACCGCAAGTCATTGTGACCATTGCAATCTGTGTGCAGTATTTATTATGCCAATCAGTTTGTTTACAGAGTAGCTTCATATTCAGAGTAATGACTTATAACTCAAACCCAGTTTGATTAATTTTACTTAGGAGAAAAACACAAACGGGAGTTATCCCAAAGTAAATGAATAAATACATCCATGCACACATCTATAAATGCATACTAGATAACTGCACAGTATTAAAACCTTGAGAATTCAGCCTAGGTCACAGTTTCAAAATATGGGATGCTGACATGGGATAAAGCTCATCTGTAGTTCTGCATATATTATACTCCCTCTAACCTGCCAGTAGAGGACAAATTGCTCGTTCCATCTTATACACTATATAATCATGACAGCTGAAAAAAACAATAATTATTAACTCAGGTAAGTGATAAATAACCTTCTTTATCTAGTAAATGCTTGAAGAAATTCAGCTAGGTGGCTGGTTTGAAGATGCTAAAAGGAAATAAACAGCAAAAGTTCAAATCAGGATATTTACTTTAGCGGAGAAACTTTAGACACTTTCTCTGTTGGCAAAAATACATTATTTTTTTTTTTACCTAGAGGCTTTTTGGGTTTTGCAATATTGCTGAAAGTAACCTAAGTGCTCAAAACAAGCCTTTTTAACAAGGCACGTGACCAAAAAAATGATATATTTTGAAATTAAATTCACTTACTCAAAATTTAGTTCACCCTCTTTTTACTATATATACTGTGACAATATGTAATATTAGTATGGGATATGTTAAATAACAATTCTTGCATTTGAAAAGATTCTTATTTTGGAGTTAGACATTCCACCTGCTACTTCTGTTCCAGAATATTGCAGACCTTTGCAGCAGCTTTGCGAGATTTTTAGATCCATCTTTGGAAGGCTCGTGTATATTACATATTCCTGAGGACAGCTTGCTTTTTAAGAGTTGGACTTACTTACTGGATGTTGTCACTATTGTTGTCACAGGACATCAACCAAAGACAGTAAATTTTGAGGTCATGAATAGTCCAGCATTTACATTAAAAATCTGGTCAGCAAATGGTATGCAAATAATTGTTTAAAAATTTATTAGTTATAGATGCTGTCTTAGTATTAAACATCGCATTGAACACTGATAATGAGACAAACATAAAAACAGACAGAGAATGCAAATATGAGAAGAGCTATTTTTTTTCATATTATATTTTTCACTTGTTAAATTTAATTCTTAGATTTTATTACCTTAGACATTTGCCTTGGATAAGATTTTGCCTGACCTTATATTGAAACACATTTTCAAAGTCCAGTTATCACATCTTAATCATCAATAAATTTTGTCATTACTTTCCTAGTTTTGATTTTTAGTAACTAAAAATATCAGCATGCAAAAATCTAGAATGAAAACACCTATCTTCATCACCTGTATTATAGTGTTCCATACCATCTGCATCACCATTTTGCTTTATATTTTCAGAACTAAGACATCACTTGAGAAAGGAAAAGACCAAAATATTTCAATTATCAAGAGTTGATACTTATAAAATCTTTTAAAATTAATTTCTTTCCAAATTCCTGGTCACAGCAATGTGGTAGCAGCACATAACATCTCGACTTTTTAAATTAAAAAAATATTATGATAGTGATGGTATATTCTCATTAAAAATCCCTGTTTTCAGAATAATAAGACTTGCTCAAAATAAGTAAATATCAAAATATGAAACCTGATATGGCATCTCTCTCCTGTCTCAGGATCCACTAAATTCTCCTTAATTTCAGATTAAAATAATAATTTTTTAGCAATTTTTTTCTTTCTCCTTTATTTCACATTTTATGGCATAGTAAGAAGCCATGGAATGTGGAAGGATACACTAATCATTGAAACTAAAGTTTGCTGCTGAATCTTAGTATCTTTTGCATGAGGTATTATTTTCATAACCTGTTTATTCCTGTTTCAGTTTTTTTAAGACAGAGTCTGACTAGATCAGCAGGAAAATGTCCAGTCCTTGGGCCATAAAATGAAACATTAAAATAATCACTTATATTCAGCTATATTACTCCCTCTCTGCAGCCAGAACACCTGTCCTCGTGTCTAAGATTGTTCACACTTGCTTAATCAGCAGTCCAGGAATCCTTCATACAGTCAGTCAATCTGCCAGGTTACTTGAAAACAAAGAGGCTGGTATTTTCTTATGAACATTTAAGGCATGTAACTTTTACATTGAAGGATTTCTGAGTTTGAGGGACCATAACCAGAAATTTAACGTCAGGCAGCAGAATGGAAGCACACAGAGGATCTGCTTCTGATGGCCACTGCTGATGTGAGGTGACAGATCTTTTAATGAAAGAAAATTAAAAAACTCTGAATATTGTTAAAGTCTGTAGCATGCACTGACTAGGGAATTCTGAAAAACTTTCCAATGCAGAAAAACAGACACAGAAATTCAAATATGATTCAAGACCTGAAGATTAAACTAAAGACAATTAAACTGCTTCATTTATTGATTTGTGGCAAGAAGCCATTTAATCAATCAGTGCAAAGCTGCTAAATGCTTTCCCCTTAAAGTCATGAGATAAAAAAGATTGATAAATGCCACCAGTTAAAGTCAGATTTTAGTCTTGTGTTAAGACTGTCTTTCAGTACTGCTCTGTCCTGTCCTACTCTCCCTCTATGCTTCGGTTGTTACATCAGTAAAACATAAACCCCAACAATATTTTTAATCCACATTTAGCCTAGTCTGGCAACACAGACGATAAAAATTGAGTATAAGGAGTATTATGGAAGTTTAAATTGTTTAAAATTGTAATTTTCCCCAATTTATCTCTCAGTCTAGTTGTGAAGTTCCTTAACAACAGTCATAATGGAATCATAACTGTTATTAGAATTATAAAGTATAATTACAATAAAATTAGTGTTCCTTAGACAAAACTACATTATCATGAAGTTAATTACCATTCTGCATCCTTGAAATACTTTAACTGAATTAGAAAAAGGCATATTAAGACCAGTCCCATTCTTGTGCCAGCAGTTAAAACTTCTGCCATAAGTACGAGCCAAAAGGTGATGCTCAGGATGTGTTACATGGTCTACAAAAATGCACATAAATTATGTTAGAAACACAGAACATGATAGGATATGAACATCATATCATGACATGATATATTTCAAATATACTAGCCATACATTTTTAATGGCATAACTTTTTGCAAGGTTAAGATCTATTCAATTAGAAAAAAGTTACATGGACTAAAGAACATAAGAAGCAATAGTGAAATGGAGATCAGGCTTTAAAAGTCTTCAATACACAGGTAAACTTCATTTTATCTACTTGTTTTAATGGTTTCTCAAAAACTTGAGAAATTTACAAGCAGTTTTTTCCTGTCAACACATTTTATTTGTAAGGACAGATGGAAAGATGTTTTTTGAAATTTATACCACATTCAAAATATCGCAGATAAGAAATTCTAAGCATTGATGCAATTTTGCATGTGGGAGAGCTCTGTGTTATGGTGTCTCAGGCTGATCTGATGTTTTTGTGATGACAAGATAGTGTTTAAGGTTTCAGCTGAGAATGAAGCCTTTTCCTCTCTTTTACTGGAGTTGTTTCCCTTCTAAAACCAATTTCAGTTTCAGGTCTTCCAAGGTATCTAGAGGATGGATGATAGGTTTGCTTGATTGTTTTGACAAGAGCAGTAGGTTCATTTGGCTTGTGCACTTAAAAAAGTGTCAGTTTTCCAAAAATATTACTAGCAGTCCTTGCAACACACACAAAGGTGAATGAGCAGATTAGTAGACTGATCTATCTCAGATCAACGTTCTGGAAAGGCTGAAGGTAACTTTACTTCCCTTGATTTTAATTAAGTTGCAGTAAATTTCTAATCCACAGCAACTTTATTTTTCTACAAATATCCCAGCAAAGCGCTTCTCACAAGTGTATTCCTGTCAACACAAACATAACCCTAGGAACAATTTGCACAACATCTTCATTAATCATTTCAGAACTACTTGGAACTTTTATGATTATAGTCTCCTTCTCTTTGACAAGTCCCCTGAACTAAAAAAACAATTTTCTTTTTTGTAACAAGCTGGGTTTAAACTTGATTTTATCTATATTTTTTTTAAAAATATTTTAAGGTGCTTTTATTCTGAGATAGAGGTCCTCAATTTTTAGTACAGTAAATCTCTACATATTTGGATTGTGTTTCAGTAACTGTTTTTATTATAGTCAAAACACTCTTCTTTCATTACTAAAAAGATAAATTTAAAAGTTAATATTAAAACTGACATGAAAAGATACCAGAAAAAGAAACTGGATAGTGAAGAGGCAATTGGAGAACCAAATCCATGACCAATACATAAAATTATGCATATTTATGTGCATCTGGCTAAAAAGTATGCTAATATCCTTTAATTAAATAAATTAGTAACTTTTCTTTTCCTTTCTTTTTTTTTTTTTTCGGTATGTTGTAAGGCTGAAGATGGTTAGGCATGTATCTTGAATGACACAAACCAAAAGACAACAGCAAATTAAATAGAAAGCTAAACGGTCACAGAAAGGAATACAAGAAAAAGAAAAAATATGTAAACAGAACACTTAAAGAAAGCAAATAAAATGTGTAAACATCAGATGGAGAGAAGAATAGAAATGGTTTAGGAACTTAATGAAAGAGGGAAAAGAAAGGCTTTACCTACAATTAACTAAAAATGTTTGTTTCACTTGCTTGGCCAAAAAAAATCCTAGGAAAATTAATGGAGAGAAGGAAGAATTTTGTATGACTCATATTACAGAGGAACTTTTCACTAGTACAATTTTGTAAAATTGAATCATTTAACCAATGGAGAATGGGGTTGATCAGCATTCTATCAAAGCTAAAAGCAACTGATGAAAATGTATGAATAATTCCCATAATTTAGTTAGGAATTGTAGCATTTGTAATTGCTCACCATTTTCATGCCACGCTCAACAAAGCCTTTGGGTAGCCAGTGGCTGAATTAGATAAGTTGCATCCCAGCACAAGCTTTCTTATGTTTCTTATTGACATTGTCTCCAATCCCAGGTAGAGAAAATTTTCAGGATTTCCCTTACTATGTGTTTCTGTTTCTGAAAGCACAGCCTGTGCAGAATGGTCAGTCTCCACTGCTCTTGCCCTCTGTTGTCTGCTGTACCAAAGCAAGTTAACTCAACAAAGCCTTCATGTTCCATGAAAAATTACCAAGAAGTGTAACCATGGGAAAACAAGGGGGAAAACTTCCTTTGTCAAAGGTTTTTGGAGATTTACCTGTAAGACCATCCCTAATTTCAGTCAATCCTATGTATAGCCAATAGACTCACAGCCCAAAGAAGCAATATTGAGGACTTAGTGAAATATTCCACAATGCAGCATCAGTGGCATTGGTTCAACTCCTCGGCAGTGTAAATTCATTGAAAGAGAATCTAGAATAACTCCCTACAGTGTGCTGGCAAAAAAGGTACAAACCTAAGTTAATGACTAGACAAAGTCATTAATGTTCATATTTTAAAAGCCTTACTGCTGATCCAGAAACAGCCAAAATGTTATGAAGAAATTACTGGTAATCTACCCACAAAAAAAATTTACACACGGTTATCACTGTTATGCTAGTATCTGCCTTGCCTGGAAATACCCAGGATCCTCTAAAAGGTTATATTGTTTCAACTCACAAAAAATTATTCTGTCCCCTTTGTTTCTTTTAAAATAAATTGAAGAATAATACTGGAACAAATCCAATTAAAAGATGGGTGTTTTTCAAGGAGTGCAGTTGTAATTTAATTTTGACAAAACTGAACCCGCAGCTTTTAAACATGGAAGGCAAACGTTCTTTGAATTGTGGCTGAAGAAAAACAAAGTCAAAATGAGTAAGACAGAATAAGATCTTTCTGTAACAGCAAATCTTTAGTAATTCCTATTGTCAGTTTTTACAGAAATGCTGGAAACAACTCTTCTCACACTTATTCTTCAAACAAAATTTGAGAAATATGTGTGCTTATCAGTCATTGTAAAAAGTATAAACTAAAGGAGGCACAACTCAAATCCTATTTTATGCAAGGTTCACAAGAATTAAAAAATACTAAATACAGAAACAGAGAAATACATAAGCATTAATATTTTGTAGAGGGATAGATTTAAATTCCATTTAAAGAATTTCATTAACAATATACTTCATTCCTAGGATCACATGACAGTGAGAAGAAAGAAATGCCTTTTTATGTCAGTGCCAGCTCCCACTTATATTCTGGCACCAGCTTTTTTTCCCATGTTTTAGTACTTACAAAAATGCTTTCATTTGTCACTCTAAAGTAATAGTAATTTTCAGCATTGCTGGAAGCCCAACACTTCATGCTTATGGGGAAGGTTTAACATACTGTAAAGGCTTGAAAGATGAGCTTAACCTTGCAGTGTCGTACTTAGCCCTGTCCTTTCTCATCACCTGCCTTCACAGACTGCCTGTGTGATGGCAGAAGGGCTGTGTGCAGGGGTGTGCAGATCAGTACCCAACAGAGCTGGATCATCAGGTATCATGGTTTAACCCCAGCCAGCAGCCAAGCCCCACGCAGACACTCACTCACTCCACACCTGTGGGATCAGGGAGAGAGTTGGAAGAGTAAAAGAGAAGTCATGGGTTGAGATAAAGGCAGTTTAATAGAGAAAGCAAGAGCCATGCACACAAGCAAAGCAAAACAAGGATTTAATTCACTGCCTCCCATGGGCAGGCAGGTATTCAGCCATCCCCGCGACAGCAGGGCCCCATCACGTGTAATGGTGACTTGGGAAGACAAACACCATCACTTCAAATGTCCCCCCCTTCCTCCTTCTTCCCTCCACTTTACACACAGAACATGATGTCATATGGTCAGGAAAATCCCTTTGGTCAGCTGGGGTCACCTGTCCCAGCTGTGTCTCCTTCCAGTCTCCCATTGCACCTCCAACTCCCTTGTCCACATGGCAGTATGAAAAGCAGAAAAGGCCTTGGCTCCATGTCAGCAATGCTCAGAAATAACAAAAGCATAAGTTTTGCAATCAAGAAAGCTGAGAAGCAGTCAAAGAAACATTAAGCCACCTCAGATCCTGCTTACAGATTTAAACTCAAAAACTCAAAAAAGTCAGACATCAAGCTCAGTAAGGCTGGATACCCTAGCTGAAGCTAGCTCAAGTAGAAGTAATAATTTTAAAGTAAAATGCAAACATTCTTTTAGATCTTAAAATTAGAAATCTGTCTACAACATATGCAAAACAAATCTTTTTGATTTTTTAGTTATTCACAGATTATTTAATTATTTCATTCAATGGAGTAGAATTAATGCAAGAAAAAAGCAACGCTTATAAACACATTTCATTGATTATCATGGTAGCTATTTTCATCCTTTTTACCACCAGAAGTCAGTTTATAAAATGCCACATATCATTCTTTTTCAGAAAACATTGTATTTCTTCACACCTTGTTTTTGTGATAAACCTGGTTTCTTTTGCCAAACAGTCAGAAATAGTAGATGCATTTGCTTCCTTGACTTTATGGATGGCTGAAGACCACCATTTGGTTTAAAAAAAAGCTAACTTTTTGTGCCTCCAAACTAACTTGCAGCAACAGTATGGAACCTCTTTAGCCTGTAGATTAGCTCGTCATGAGACCATAGGAAGAAGCAACATGGGAAATTCATAAGTACTAAAATTGTGTCATCTGGTTTTTGCTAGTATCAGATATTAGAGTCACAGAAATCAAAACAAAACCAAATAAAAATAACCACAGAAAAAAACCTCCCCACAAAAATAACAAAACTGCCCTAGCAATAATAAAAGCCCTCCATACCCACCCACCCCACACACACGAGAACCCAAACCCACCATCTGAATGGTTGCAGCTCAGTGCTGCCTGCTTAGAGAAAAATAGTATTTTAGCATTCATATTTAAGTATCCTTCTTCAAGTTCTAGAAAGATACAGGAAGTCAGCAGAACAAAACTGAGCAATTTCTGTGAGCAAAGATGAAACAAATTCTTACTGTGGAAGCAAATTTCTTCTTCTGGAGTTAATTGCATGTCAAACCTGCTGGATGACATAAAGAATGGGTAAATCAAAATAGGTATAACTTGTTTCTCTCTCTTGTGCTACTGAAAAAAGTTTCACAGTTTGAACAATTTCTTCCTTTAAAAAGTTTCAATTTTGTGTGACAAATTACATTTCTGCATTCTTAAAGAGCAGCATGTCTGAGAAAAATAAAGAAACTTCAAAAACTTCTGTTGATAATGAACCTCAGCTATAAAAATTCCAGGAGAATTCTCATGGGGATGATAAAGAATCTTTATAACCCTATTTCAGTAATTCAGATTAGGTTATTGATGATAGGCTTGTTTCATTATATTATTTATTGCTGTTTCATTATTTTCCTGAAACAAATTCCCCATCTTTCTAGAGAACTTGTATCTGTATTGCACATGGCACTAAAACCTCAGTGCAATGCAATAAACAGCAATTTTGATATCAGCTAAGGGAATCAATTCAAGGTGTCGCACAAAAAAAACCCCACAAGCCCCACAAAAACTCCAGAAAACTTTGTTTTGTTTGGTTTTGGGTTTTTGTGGCTTTTTTTTTTTTTTTTTTTGAGAAAGCAATATATTTGTTATGGAGTAGACATAATTGACAAGGTTTTGAAGGTAACAGGTTTCTGCTTTGCTGAGAATGAAGAAACTATGTGTAAGGGACAGACAAAATTATTTCTGAATATAAGATATCTGGACTTACAGAAATTAAGCCATTCTTGGATACTTTTATAATCCTTAGAAGAACTCAACACCCTAAGAGATAAAACAAATAAGAAATATGTGAAATCTGACAAAACACCTTCTCTCTCCCTGTTACTTTTAGCTCCCTTTCAATATCAAAGGACTATAGCTGTGCAGTACAATGTAAAAATTAAATGTGAAAAGAGTAGCCTTTGCCTTTTTTTTTTAGGAGGATATTTTGACTTCTGATGTACAGAAACTCTCAAAATCATTTATAAGCATTATGAAAAATGCAACAAAAACTATCAAAAAACCTGGTCATCTGATATCCCCATCTCTTTGACATCCATAAAAATATACAAGTCTCTGGCTGAGTCAAACCAAAGATCCACCACACCTTGTGCTTTGTTTCAAATGATGGGTAGTAGACCTTGTCTGGGAAAAAGGAAATGTAAAGTTACTAACCCAGATTCCAGACTCCTGTAGTTTGCAGCTCAGAGACTTCCTGACTCAGAGATTTGTATTCCATAGCCTGATTTGATTTTCCTACCATGAGCAGATCCAATTACTCTGTGGTGCCTGGAAAGACGTTGAGCACCCATTCATCCTGTTGCAAGGAGTCCTACAGCATAATTATAGCCTAGTCATTCCAAATTCAGTCATCTTTCAGAAACCTTAGGACTTGATAACTTTGTCACCTTACTCTTCACCCACTTACAGATATGTTAAATGGCACAAGTGTCACACAATGTACTATTGACTTTCTTCCACTGAGAATGAAGAAGAAATTTTTATTCTTTGCTTTCCTTTCAGTTTTATTTATTTTTACAGTTTTGGGGTTTTTGTTTGGGTTTTTTGTTTTGGGTTTGTTTTTTTTTTTTTTTTAATTCGTGTGAAATTGTTCCTTTTTATCTGCTGGTTTCCCAGAGACACTTTGAAGGGAAAACCTTGTTTAAGGTATTTTGGAAATCAAAGCAACCTACACTGAATTATACATATATCTTACAAACTATGAAATACTTTCCTCATACATATCTGTATACCATGGAGACTCATTATTAAACCACAAGGAATGCAGCTCTGAGGGCACCCAAGAGCAAATCATATGAAATAAAAGCACAACACAGTGCGAACCAAAGCCATGAGCAGCATATGATGATTTCCCTTTGATTCTTTTAGCCATTAAGTTATTGTTAGGAAGTAGTTTGCAGGACTGAGTGAATAAAGAGATCAGCACACATGGTGAGATTATTAAAGCACATTCAGAAAAGTGTCCAGTACAGCCCAATCCATTACAGCCTACTACAAAAGTGTCTCATGTTTGGAACCCTATCAGAGCAGTGATTTTTGAATGAAGCAAAAACTAATCTGTTTGCTAATGTATAAATTATGAAGACGCAATTAAGGATAAACTTTCCCTGAAGTTTGTCTTCTAAAATACAAAATTCTTTCACTTGAGAAGAGAAAGAAGATACAGTTTATGCTATTCTATATACAGTATGCTAAGACCTATTAACTGACTTAGAAAAGAACCGATACAACTGTAGTACAAATAATGATACCTTAGGTTTTAACTTTTATATTTTTCAAATCCTGTACTGCCTAATGTGTAACTCTGAAGTTTTTTGTGGCCTGTTAGCTGCTGTTCTCTCATGCTGGTTAGACATAACAAAGCCTCTCTAGGTTTCCATATCAAGGACACCAGGCCCCAAAATGTACAAAAAGCCTCTGAAGGGGGGCAAACTTGGGGTAATTACATCATGAACTGAGGTTATAATTGTAGAATTAACCCTGATATGCAAATGGACCAAACTTATAAAAGTGTGAAGAACCTGGGAGCCAGGGTTCATCTTGGGTGGAGCCTTTGGCCTGCCCAGGGTGTACCTTTGAAGGCCCTTCAAATAAATACCTTCTTTTATTATCTTATTTTTGTCTAGTCTCTGTGTTTTAGGTGGCCACCTCAGGCATCAATAACAGCAATATCACCTTTGACTCTACAGTAATTAACTCTACTGTTATTTTTTTAATTGTCTAATACCCATTTATATTTATTGTACCTGCTTCTTTTATCCCTGTGAGTTTTAAGAAGGGAACAGCATGAGTTTGATTATTAATCAAGGCTGAGTGTAAACCACCTTTCCATCTTGCCTTTAATGTTAAATTTTGTTCTTCAAAGAAGGTTTTCCAGGTATACAACCCCTGAAAATTGCAGATCCGAATTATCTGATAAATTTATGTATTGATATCTTTAGATTTTTCAACGGAACCATGCCTATTTTCAACTATGTTAGAAATATGTCATAACTTAATTTTATGCCTGTAGGAGTTATATTACATGACTGTGTTAATTTGACATTTACATCAAAAGATGTTTACTTGCAAAGCAGTACTTGTCTATCTATCTGGTTAATAATATAAGGATCTGAAGACAGACACAAACTCCTTTTATATGACTTTAGCCATAAAAATTACTGTCCCCCACAGACAAAAAATATCTATTTTAATACAATTAACAGAGATTTAACTTTCAGACAACTAACAACTAAGTTTGTAACAACTGACTCTGATGGTTCCATTTTTAATTCTTCTGTTCCTTTTGTATTTTCCATATTGACACCAGTAGAATCAGAAAAAGCTAATGAAAATTCAGATTGAAGTATTGATCTCCATAAGCAAGCAAATCCTTAGCAAGCCTAATTCTGTTTAATATTAACAGTTGAAAAACTCCAGGGTTTGTGGAAGATTAATCAAGCTAAGAGACAAAGGCTCTGTCTATACTTTCTTTTGCAGGCAGTGGGATTTCATTATTGATATTACTGAGTTTAAAAGTTTGTTGTTAAATGTACATGGGTCCTATTCACATTACTTTTTCAGGGGCTGTTATTTTTCCTGAATTAAGTCATACTTTCCCTGGTACTTAATATTGTATTATATATTAAGGAGAGGAGCACATAAGATGTAGGTGTGAAACATGCTTGACACACAATCATGTCTTCCCATTTGTGGTAGTAATTTTGCCCTCAGAATATACAAAGGAACTTGCTGATTTTCGTAACTGGAATAACAGTCCATAAATAAAACTTAATAAAAAGCACCCATTTTACAAAAATCTTTCTATTCTTTCATAAAAGATATTTCATAATAAAATTCATATTAAGCCAGTCCAAATCCTATGTTGAACAAAACATCAATTGCAAGGGTTTCTCATTTTAAGGGAAGTGGTAAAAGAGAAAGGCTCGGCTGACTTTATCAGCAGAAAAAGCAATGCAGTGTTTGTACCAATAGGGATGGTAATCTCTATATCCCAATGCTTTATTCAGATTTACAGAAAATAAAAAGAAAACCTTTTTTTATGTGAATGTCACCTCTTAGGACTTTCAGGCACCCTTGTGTAAATACCAGTTATCTTAGTTATGGGCCAAACAGAATAATCTAGTGCAACTCATGAGCTAATGTAAACTTCAATGTTTTTTTCAAAAGCTATGAAGAAAAATTTACAACGGCCTAGTGATACTTTTTGGAGACACCAAATGACCAAGCCAAGTTGAAATAAGACAGAGGAAAATGAGAGAAATAACACATTTCATGGGAGTGTCTTTCCAATCAAATTACCATCATAGTATTTATAAGATTTATTATCACCTGTCTCCTCAAAATCACAAAGAATTCTATGGTAAATTTGAGAGAATAATTGAGAGCCGACAGTGGTATTTCGCTGTTTGAAACTCTTGAAGCTGACAAAACAAGAATTAAACTCTCATAAAATAGCATGATGTAAATTACACAAAAGAGGGAATCCCTGCGACTATTGAAGGGGAGAGAACTTTGGACTACCTCCTGTGAATTTGATTTGCATGTTCTTACTGCATTTGTTATATGTATCATTCTAAAGCATTTTTATTTCAGTTTTCAAGTCAAATTTGTGCTTTAGACATACAACCTCTAACTTCTTGATCTACTACTGTTAGAATCCTGATTATTTTCTTTCTCCCCAAATGATCATAGTTTAAACTCTTCATATCCCTTAATATTTATTCTAGATCAGAAGTCTGTAAGTGTCCCTTATCATCTCAGGAGAATTGAGGATAAAATTTTTATTGGTGCATTAAATGGATTAAAACCTTTATTCCTTTAGTAAAATATATCCCACTTGATCTAAATATGAAAATTACCATAGTTCTGAATAAATAAGCTACAAGTTTATCTAAACATATATCCTATAAAACAGTACTATTGTAAAAGTTTCCTCACAGGTGGAAATCTCCTTTATGAATTTTGGTATATCAGTACGACTCTTCCCATTGTTATTTTTAAAAATGATAATGTGCTATCATGGTAAACATGGTTTCATGGAAATATGGCAAGAGAAAATGTGAGAAATGTGTATGTGTTAATGCACATCAGATATCTCAGACACTTTCACAAGTTAAAAGTATAACTTATACCAAAGATCAGCACAAGTTTACTGACCAGCAAAAGACATGAAAACCCCAAATGCTGTAACGGTAACTATTACAAATGAAGACTTTAAAGCCAAATCAGCCTAGGACCTTGTTGGCTTAGACCTGGTCTTTAGAATGGACTACATGACCTCTAGATGCTCCTTCTACTCTGAAGTACTATAGGTTTCTAACAAAAAAAAGAATGATTTTCCAAGACATTTACACTAAGATGACCCACCCATACTTATCAGGCTGAAGAAGTCAATGCTCAACCTGTCCTCAGTTCTTGAATATCTAACTGCCTCCTTATACAAAAATATGTTGTTCTTAGTCAAATGCTGCACAGAGTGTGCATAGGATATAGGAGAAAAATCGGTAAGCAAGAGATAACGAGAGTTAAATCTCTGCTATAGGTGGAAACAGATTTTAGAAAGGATACAGGTTTTTAAGAAGTCACAGACTATATAATTTTATCTGCCTGAGATTTTGGGGTACCTTCCTGCTATTAATTCTAGGTAGTGTCTCTCTCTCCTCTCCTTTGCAATGGTGTTCTCTACAATATCATTATATTCATGGTATTGTAGAGAACATCAATGATGTTCTTTACAGGTTACTAAGAAAACCACAATAAAGTAAAAGAATAACATTTAAAGTAAAAGAATAATGTTTGTAAAATCCACCTAAAAAGATAAGAAGGCCATCTGTTAATTTGGGGTTGCCTGTTCAGCAAGGAGATTAGGCTTACCTTCACCTTCCTCAACAGACTGATAGGACAATTCATACTTTTCCAGACCCTGCTCAGCCTCATGAGTAATGTGTAACGTTTCAGTAGGCAACACCACACATCATCAATCATGTTGAAGTCAGATTTGTACAGCACACTGAAGGACTGAGAAAAAACATGGTAAACTTGTCCTGGGTTGGCAGTGTATTCTATTACCATCCTCATGAGCTGTTGAAATCAGGTGGGGCAGTGTTTCCTTGCCTCCTCCCCCCAGACTATCTTGCTGTTAATTGTCCATCATTGTCCTGCCGCATGACTCAGAGATAACTCCCTCTGGACTATCATCTGTTAATGAGCCTAATCAGCACTTGGCCTCATGACTCATTACCCCATTGTGAGATGCTCCACCCAGAGGGAGGAACCAAGCATTCCATCCCGGATATAATCTGAAATTCCGCACAACAGACACTCTTTCCACTGGATTTCCAGAGGAGGGGAGCTACACAGCCACCACTGGACCTTCTGAGGAAGAGCATGCCCTTTCTACAGGATCACTGCTTCAACAGAACCACATCCATCACTTCAGGAGGACTGTAGCCATCATCTTATCAGACTGCTACTGCCACCCTGACTAACAGGGTATCAGGTTGTATCCTGACTGTCAGTTTAATCCAGTGTTTTCTGCCTTTTTTTTTTTATTGCCTTATTAAGTTGTTATTCTGACTTGGTTCCTCCCACTGGTTTGTCTTCAAACTAGTACAAAACTATACTCATAGATCGTTCTGTATTTAATTGTTTGGGAGGCTATATATATGAGATATCATTCTCAAAATTGTTTATTTAGTACATGGTAAATTATGGCTTTACCATTTCCATAATATTTTCTTTTGAGAAATAAAAGGTCAATTTAGCAACCTTATTAAGGAAAAATAGCATAGACTTTCTGGATTTTTTTTGATTACTCTTGTTAATGTCAGGTTCAAAATGGGTTGCATTCATAATTAGCTCTTACTGACTAAAAAGATCTGGTTCAAGAAGGAAAAAACTGAAAGGCTATTCAATCCAAATTTTTTTGTTAAATCACCCTTCCATCCCTAGAAAAAATAAAACAGCTTATTTTTATAGACCATACTGTGTAGCAAGTGATGGGTTTTTAAGCACTGTGTGTACTGCGTGCACTGCGCGCTTCAATATTTGTGATATAGTGAACTGCCACTTGATAATGCTTATGGGCTTTATTGCTGGGTGACATCTTGGAGAGATCACCACCTAGGGTGAACAGTCTAGATGTAGAATAACATAATCAAAATATTTGCTTTTAATTAGGGCTTTCCATCCACTTAGCATCTGTTGTAGTCACGAGGTTTAGTTTAGCAGGCTGCAGCTTTCCTGAGAGCTCAGCGGGGATGCTTGGGGCAGTGCAACAATTATCGCCCTCCCGTAGTCCATTTCGGACAGCCCCACAGTTCTTGCTCTGGCAGCTAGCAGCGCTACGACCAGTGATAGCAAAGGAGGCAGAGAAGGGCCTCCCATGAGGGTTTGAGAGGACTTTAACTGCATCTTGTCCCCGTGACCCCCAGAGGGAGAGAGACCTCGTGATCTGGGCGCAGGGAGGATTTCTCAGGGGCGGTACATGGGCAGAGTTGGGGCACAGGAACAATAGGGAGAGCCTGAGGAAGTGCCCAGGACTAGGGCAAGGAACAGGGTGGGGAACAATCTGGGGTAGGAAAAAACAGTGGGTAAGCAGATCACCACAAGCATCTCACAAAAAAAGAAGGAATCCTTACTGACAAGGAGAAAGAAAGAAGTGCACAAGACATGGACCATTTACACAGTCAGTGATGCAGAGTATATGTAAAGAGGTTATATTTTCTGAGTCCCAGGGGTCTTCTTATTAAACTGTTCTTCAGTCATCCTGAAAACTGGTAGCAAATCTAATTATTAATGGAAGCAATTAGAATCTGCATTATAAAAGTGTAAACAGATCCTATTATAAATCCAGCTCTTTTTTTCAGAATTGCATGGAGATTTCAAGTAGTCTTACCAGCCAGAACAGATGAAAATTTGCTAACTTCTAAATGTATATATGAGAAATTAGATACAAAATAATTTATTAAACAAATAATTCTAGTTATATAATCATTCTGTGATTAGTTCCACTATATAGTTACACAAGATTCAAAAAACGTATGAAGTTGCTTATTACTTACATGTTCTATTGGAAAGCAATGCTCCACCCCAGGATTTATTTTCTCACCTAAATTAAACCATGATATTTTCCTTTTTTAAATGCATATGTGTAACATTGCTCTTCTGTATGAGAAGAAGTTGACCCTTCCCTTCTTTGGTGCTTCGTGATAGAGCATAGGAGATAGTTTGAATGGATAATAAAGCCCTTCTGCAAAGTAACTGAGTCAAAGAATTCCAGGCGCTGCAATACTTAGTCAAGAACTGTGTAACTGTCACTGAATACAGCAAGTCTTTATGTCTTCATGAAGATAAAATAAGAAATAAAACATACACAATTTAAGTGTCTCAACTACATTAATCATACACAGCAATGCATTAACATAATCAGTAATGTATTATTTATACATATGATACTTTTTCTTATTTTTCTTGCACAAGTTTTATGCAGAATAGGAACATGGCGTTATGTAAATTTGATTTCATCTTTTTGGGTTTTTGTCCAGGCATTCACAAACTGGCCCTTGGGCTGCACTATAAATGGGGAGGAAAAAAACCCTAATGGGACTAAAGTTAAAACATTGTTTGGTTTTAGTTTCTCTGCTTTCAAGTGAACTTCATATCACAATTTTATGGCAGCTATAATTAAAAAGTGTGTATACATATATGAATAATGAAGCACTAAACACCTTAAAGTCACTAAAACCAAAAGAAGCTTTTCACAGCAGTGCTAAGGCCTTTTCAAAAGCCTGGAAGAATATAAGCAGAATGATGCTTTGTTTGTGCTTTATATGGACAAGAGAGCTCTGACTCCTTGTGAGGATATAGGAACCCCATATTTATCTCAGTCATGAACTCAAAATGTTCCTTCTCTTATGTTTTTAGAAAATAATCTATTCCCTATATTAACTTGTCCAAAAATCAGCCAAAGAAATATTCAGAAGCCAAGGCTTTGATGTGTGATGGCATGGGAAGGAATATGGAGAACCAAAAGGGTTGAAGCCAGTCCTCATCAAGTGTAATAAAGTCTCTCAGTTCATCTTAAATCCAAAGGCTAATCCTCCTTGTCTAAGAAGAAAGTCATAGAAAATAAATGGGGAAGTGGAAGGATAAAGGCAATATGACTGGCTCCAGCTGGGCTTAACACTTTGCAGATCGGAAGCTTTGAAAAATGTTTTTCCTTTTGTAGTAGACCAAGTTTGCCATGCCATAAAAAAGCTCATTCTGCAAGAAGAAGCTTTTTAAAGAGTGCAAGATGAACAAATGGATTGAAGAAGAAATAAATAATTATGGTGGAAAACAGCAAATAAGAAGACCATGGCTCTCCCTTACTACATCCTTTGTCCTTGTAGCTACAAGCTTCATTCTCCCCCAGCAAATAATGAATTATAAATTACCTCAGTGAATAGAACATTCACCCTCATCTATATGCTAATATTAGGAAATAAATGTGCACAGAAATAAGTGCACATGTTTACAGCCATAATAATGAATTAAAAGCAAAAGAACTCTAAACCTACTTCTCCAAGTCTTAATGGTGTTGAACAAAATGACCCACCATGATTTATAGGGCTGGAAAATTAAAGTCTTGTCTATAATTCTCAGAAGACAGACAGAATGACTGAAACAGAATCTGTGATGTTAATCTTCCCTGTCAGGAGTATAACGTATGTCATAACACCTACATTTAAATTTACTACTGGTTTGGGTTTTTTAATCTTTTTGTCTCCTTGCACTGCATGCTTATTTGGGGCAGATGTTCATTTCAAAACACTGCAACATTTTGTCTAAAAATGTATGAAACTGAGTATTCCTTTCATCTCATAGCTTTTAAAATGTCCATACTAGCAATATTATTTTCAGAAAATATGGGCACTGTATGAATCCGCCACCTGTGAATAAACTTTTCTCAAAGACGTTTCTTCTAAGTATTTCAAAATATCATTTTTCTGCAAATATAAACTGCATCCAACCTGTTGGTGTCTTCAATGTATCTTGAAAGATTCATTCTAACAATTCAGTTATGCTCACTGACTGCATAGGTAACCAGCATATGTCAGTACCTGCCTGCTAAATATGGCTTCACAAACAAAGCAATGAAACACTTTACTGGATATGATGCTGGAATACTTTAATGTGATTTTTTTTTTTTTTTAACTACTTTAGGTTTCTATTGGTTTTTCCCTTATGATGGTCTTTGATGCTCGGGCTAATGGCTGTTCCTAGCATGCAGATTTTCATGCCTTGGCAACAGTGAAATGCTTTTGAATGTTGAGTCCTTTTAACCCGAATTTCCTGGTATTTGAGTTCATGTACACTAGAGAAATCTTACGCATTTTAAACCTGGGGTATCAATGTACATAATTTTCATGTGGTTTGGGTTTTTTGCTCTACCAGTGTGCAATGCCAGTAATCACATTTAATGCCTTAGAAATCTGTAGTAAAATCTTTACAAAGTTAATGGCTACAAGATTGGATTTATATATTCTAATGAAAGTTTCATGTATCTGTGAACAAAAAGAAAACAGTACAGAAAGATTCAGATAATCTGTAAAGACTTAACTCATTGGAAAACAATAACTATTTATAATTCTTCCCCTATAAGAGCTATTGTATAAAATTAATTACTGTTAATTATGGTATCACAAACAAAAGACCCTAATTTTGTGCAGGAGCAGTTCCTTAACAGCAATATATGAAGTGTAATGAGACTCTTCTCTAAGGTCCTAAGCAGCAATATGTCAGTGAATATTATGTCAATACATGTTTTAGAAAATTAATTTGAACTACATAAAACATGTACAAAAACCTAGTGTTATCTATTGAAAGGGAAAAGCAGAGACTAAAATCTCTCTCTTGTTACTAGCCAGTGAGTATTTCTAGGAAACCATGTGTAAACTAGGAAAATACTGGAAATTGAAATGACCTTTAAATTAGGGAGAGTTTGGCATTTATATCCTGGTGATGACTTGCCTTTTTCATACCTTCTTCAGTTTAAAATCCCACAAGTACATCTCTCAGTCTGACAAGATTTATAGCGTCGCTTCAAAAAAAAAAAGCTTTTCCACTGGTAATCCTTGTTAAGAATTAACATAACTTTTATATCCATCGCATAAATAAAGATTTATAGTCTGATTAAAATCAGGCACAGCAATATCCTCCTTGCCATTCTTTGTAAAGATGCATAATGGGAATAAATTCTGATTTACAATATTAATTATTCTATGCCATAAAAAACAGTGTCTGTGCCTCACACAGATATGGACTTTTCAATGAGAAATCTTTCCCTTTTTATTTATCACTTCTCAGCCAATCTACAGTGGAGATCTTTTAGGCTTTTGCTTCAGTTATAGAAGCAAAATAGAGCAGTATCATAGACACAGAGATGAAGAATCTGCTAAAATGACAAAAAACCCCCAAACCATAATATTTTAAAAGATGCAATCTGCTTTAGAAGGAAATAAAATCTGTTTTTTCACACCAGTTGGTTGATTAATGATACAGCTCAAAAGGATTAAAAACCACAATACTTAACAAGTAGCAAAGAAACCATAAAGTAAGTTGAAGAACAAGCAGATGGCGACTTCTATCATATTGTTTTAAAACTGAGAAACTGCACTTTAGATTCTAATGATCCCAAGGCTATATATACTATAATTGCCTTCCAGGCAAAGGAGCTCAGCATTTGGGTACAGGTTAATAGGTGGAAATACTAAGTTAAACAATTTGGGATTAATTTTTGTCTCAAAAATTATGACAGCTGGAGGTTTGACCTTGGCTAGATGCCAGGTGACCACCAAACAGTTCTACAATTCCCCTTCCCAGCTGGCCAAGGGAGGGAATATAAGAGGGAAAACAACTTGTAAGTTAAGGCAGTTTACTAAAGCAAAAGCAAAATTTTGTGCATTTACAAGCAAAGAGGAGAAAAATGTTTATTCTCCACTTCCCACCAGCAAGTGGTGTTCTGCTACTTCCCAGGAAGCAGGGCTTCAGCACATGGAGCAATTGCTTCAGAAGACAAACACTGTAAATAAAAAATGCTCCCCATTCCTCCTTCCTCCCTTAGCTTTTATATCTGAGCTGATGTCATGTGGTATGAAACATCCATCTGGTTAATTTGGGCCAGCTGGCCTAGCTGTGTCCCCCTCCCAGCACCTTGCCCACTCCCAGCTCCTTAGCAGGGGGGAAAGTATTGAGAGACAGTGCTGATCCATCTCAACCAGCCCCAGCACAGCTTCCCTTATCAGTCACTCTCAGAGAGGAGACTCAGGGCTGGACGGGTGTTTGGGTTAACTGACTGTGGGTAACCCAATATTCCCAGCCTCTTTTCAGTGACATCAAGGAAGGATTTTTTCTTATTTTGCTTAGATGTTTATACTATTCATTTAATGCTTAAGAGAGGGGGTGGCTGACTCTGTTCTAACAGCGAGAGGATAAATAAGAGCTCCATCTTCACAATATGTCTGTGTTGGTCTTGATTCCCAGATTAGTCATGTATTCTCCTTCTTCAAACTGTCAAAGATACTGCACCAGAATATTGCCCAGTAGTATCAACTGTGAGGATAATTGGAGAGTATGAGAATTCCTTAAGAAAGAAGACAAAGACGCACAGGCGTCATTGCTGTACTCCTGTATGATACTGTGTACTCACAGCTGTGACTGAAAATCCATATGTCAAACACACATCTGTGACTTGTTAATGTCATCACCCCTTGTAATATTTTATGCTCATTGCACTTGGTTTGGGATTATAAAGAGGAAGATTTGTTTACTTGTTAAGAGCTTTGTTTGTTTAGCTCAGGGCAAAATAGCTTTGCTTCTTTGTTAAGTGTGACAGCTCCTGAAAACAAAAAGCTTTTAAGCATTCCTACTAAGCAACCTTATCTGGGAGGCTAAATTAAAATTTACTTACAGTACAATAGGGTTTCAATGGGTTTTTAGCAATTCTCTTTGTACTTGCTCTGCCATTTTGAAGAAGAGTAATATGGGATATCTAACCATTAGAGAATAGTCTTTTGTTTGGTTGTTTTTTTGGTTCTTTTTCAGAAATTACATCCCTGTTAGGATATATGGCCTAACTCTGATACAGCAGTGTAAATTGTCTGAGTGAGCCCCATGGAGGCTGCAAATGCAAGGATGCTTTATTTTTCTTTTTTAGTAGATACGTATTTAGAAAAAAATAATAAAAGCTTCCTAACTATGCTTCAAAAAGTATAGGTATTTGTGAAGTAACAGACATACATCTGGAACAAGAACACTACTAAAACTTCACATTTAAAAGTATACTTGATAAGAATTTAAATTCAAGAGTAAGTACTACATTTATTTTGCACACTTTGCATTACAGACATGTTCATCTTTTCCTTGAATATAAAAGATGAATATTTAATCATAACAAGCCATTTTCATTAGTTACTTTAAACAACTTTGTTTATAATATCCATATATTTTAAAAGACATTTTTAAATGGGACATGTCAGCTGATCAAATAGCTTTGCATATTTGGGTTAAATTAGTAATATTCTTGAGAAGAATATTGGATGTGCAACCTGAAGGGAGAATATAATCTCTTTATTCTGTTTTTCAGGGCAAGTAGTTTGGTCCTTTCCAAAGAGACTGAAAAGTTCATGTTGCTTTTATAATGAAAGTGTTACCAGTCAACCCCCTCTGTTCATTTTAGGAGTGCACTACATGCCTCCAGGGGATGGGATTTTGTGCCAGAGTGATGCAAGTACACGTTCACAATGTATTTGTATTAGCTGGCCAGTTAAAACCATGAAAACTTATGAACTCACAACTGTATCAGCACTATAATATTTATAGCAGTCCATCTTGTCTGATTGAGTAGGCACCTTAAATGCAAAGAAGAGAGAATAAAACTTCAGCATCACATATAAAGGCATGAGCTATGTAAGGAAAACTCTCCCAAGTAACAGTGTGGGCTTCTGTATAATGGAAGGCAAAAATACCTTTGTTATCTGCTCTGTGTTCAGGTATCAGAAAGAATTTTAAGCTGAAGGGCAGAATATTTTGCTCTGAAGATCTATAGGGTAACAGGAAAGCTGTACAGGAATGATTTCTCCAAGACACCCTTCTGTTACTGGGGTGTGGAATGTTCAAAGAAACTCCGTGTGCTGTCTGATGCATCTGGAATATTGAGCTTCAAGAACAAGATGACAGCGGTCTGTATGTCTTCTCTAAACCCTTCCATTTAGTTTGTGTATTTTGGCCTCTGATGATGCCTGTTCATTCACGCAGGCTTATGCTCAAAAACATTACTTTTCTTTAGCAGAGTTCTATGCTATTTTCATATATTGGTGATTATTAGTGAAAGAAGAATTTGGTGTATCTAAGTTAATGCTCCAGTTGATGCCTTAATCCTGAGTTAGGCTTTTTCTTAATCTATTAATTGTTCTTCTTTTTAAATTATTTTTATGCCAGATTTAAAAAATGCAACAAACAAATGGTTTTCACTAAGTAAAATATAACCTTTATTCTGGAGCTTTTATGCAAATTTTCAAAATTTGCATAATTTCTACCTGATATTGATAAATTCAATATGAAACAGTCTTCATGATTGTTTGGTTTCCTAATTTAGAGATAGTCTGGTTTAGTGAGTGCGGCTTGAAAATATGGGGTTTTCTTTGGCAAACATTTTAAAACCTTACTTCCTCTTCAATGTTGTCTGAGAAAAAACACCTGTTAACATTTTCCCTGTGACACCCGGACCTTTTAAAGAGATGGAAAGGTTTCACTTAAGTCTGCAATTTACATTATTTTTAAAATAACTTAAGTTGAAGACCCTGAAGAAAATATTTTTTTTAACAACATTATTTATTCCTAGGGGTTTTGATGCCTAATTTCCTTTACAATTAATTAAATCAGAAAAAAAAATCAACCATCTATATGCATCAATTGTCCTTCCCAAACATAAGGACATGTGAAATTCATGGCCATTGAGTTACCAAAGACAGAATCCTTTCCAAAAATAAACAGCATTCATAGGAACCACTTGTATCTCCTTTATTTGATCTGTGTACAAATGTATGCATCTCAGACAAAGAATTGCCATCTGCTGAGCACATGAAATGAACAGTATTCTCTGGGGTTACATATACATCTTGCAATTCTGAGGTAATAAAAATGCTCTGGAGAAGGAGGAATAGATAAGAGTAGAGCAGCTATTAAAACATATCTCCAAAAAAGTATGTAAGTGGAGTTTTGTTATTCTGACCTTAAAACATAACGAAAGAGTTTATTAAGGAAAAATGAGGTGACTAAATCTTAAATCTGATCCTGAAACAGATTCATTATGGAGCCAAATTCTAAGTGGTAATTTGAATTATGTGTCTTAATGTCATTCTAATTGGATTAATAATAAGACTTCGATTAAACTGTCAAGATATTAATTAGCCTAACAAAACATTATTGATTTTGCATATAAGATGTGTCTCATTTGTCCTGATAAACCATACAGATTGCAGTGTAAAAACTGTTGAATATGGCCAAAATAACCTGTAACTTGGATGCATGAAATTGGTAAAGGCAAGTTTGTACCTTCTGCTTCTGTGTATTATTCAATGTTCAAGTCTAAAAGATACATTTCCTATTTTCATGAGTTCTTGCTTACATATTTTATAGCAGACATCAATGTTTCAGCATATTGCGCATGCCTGGAAGAACAAAGAAAGCTGTTCAAGAAGTAACACTAATGTGAATTCACATTTGCTGTCTACTACTGATTGAATTTTGTGTTCATTTTTCATAGTTATAGTAAAGCATGTGTGATTTCTATAGTTTTTAAATATAAGATTTTGGGTATCAAAATAGAAAAAGAAAATATGTCAACCTTTGGACACATAAAGCATCTCTGTTCATTTGTTCCTATCACTACAAGTACTTCATCCCAAAGTATGGACATTTTTCCTCCAAAGTAATGTTTCCAACAGATCCATTTAAAAATATCCTGTCTTCTATAATTGGTTTTAGTAACAATGTTGATGGCATTTTGAATAATATTAAATAAAAGTTGCATTTCCATAGAAATGGAAATTATTTTTAAACCTTCCCCACTAGTATGTAATTTTCAATAACATGATTTGCTGTTAACTTCAGTGATCATCATCCATGTAATTTTTAGCAACCCACTAATGTTAATTATGGATTAGGATTATATCCTACCTTTGGCAGGCTGAACAAAACATCAATCAGTTCAAAAGAAATTTTACTGTATTCTAGTGGTTGTTCATGGACTAGAAAGCCAGAAAATTGCTCAGAGCCACAGAGTGATGCTGTTCTGTATTTTTAATTATTGAATGTCCAGTTCATTTTTTAAAAAGCCTTTTTAAGATGGAGATTTTCATATTTGTGATTTTCTTGGTCTATGGCAGTTTAAAATGCCAGAAAAATTGCTGTCCCTATTTTAGGTCATGTTTCAACTGAAATGAAAGTGGAAATAGAAAGGGTTGCTTGAGGAGGAAGCTTTCAAGAACTTTCAATTAACATTTTTATGTCCTAATAAACTATCAAAGGAGTAAGTACTTTAAAAATCAGTTGATTAAAATGTAGTCTTTTCACCTTAACCTGTCATAAAAATTCACAAAAATAGCTGATATTAAAATAAATATCGTTAGTAATCATCTCTCACCTTAAGATAAATTAACTTGAACATAATTCAATTTATGATAAAAAGCTTTAAAAACCTTCAATTTTTTCAATTGAAATTTAGAAGGTTTGCATAATTCCAGTAATTTTCATAACTTTCAAAATAAACTGCATTTTTTTCTACTTTTTGCTATAGAAAATAAACACAAAGATATTTTTAAGCTCTTATTAAAATCACACTTTTCAGACAGACTCCCAGTACCATACATCAGCAAATGGTGTTGCAGTCTCTTAGTTTGGATGGAGCATGCTTAATCTGAATCCAGGAAATCTGGAAAATTTGGAAATTACAGGGTAAAATTCTGCTCATTCTGCACAAGACAATATCCTTGATGAGTCACCTCAAGGACCAAAGTAGGCTCATCAGATTCTGCCTCAAAGTCACCTCATATGATCACAATAATAATTCATCACTCTTGTGTCGTGTTCAAGACACCAGCTGGTGCCAGGCCTTGGGAAGGAGAAACTGTAATAGGTGGTAGTGAAAAAAATTCAGAGGTGATACAGCTTCCTAATCTCATGTAGCTGTATCTGACATTTTCTGAATATTGACTCTTTATTTTCCTTCTTTTTCTCTCTACCTCATAAAAATGCAGTAAGGCATGCTGTTAAATACAGCTACATATCTTCTGGTTGGCTTAGAGAATGAAAAAAAGTGACTATTTTTGGATGAAAAATGCCATGGAAACATACACTGAGTTATACTGATGTTGGGTTGCAAACATTGTGTATTTAGTTTTCATATATTTAAAATAATATATTCCCTTCACCCACACTAAATCAAATAATTTGTTAATATCTTTGGGTATTTTCACATTTTTTAATTGGAAATTACTAAGCAGGCAAGTGTTTATTTCACATTCATGTTCATGCTTTTGTGCAGCTCAGTGGCTGCATAGTTATGCTCTGCATAAATTCTACTTTCCCCAAGAATTACTTTTGAGATGCTATCATAGTGAAGGAGAAACTGAGGGTAGGACAAAATTAAGATACTTAGCAGCCATGGAGCACTCAGGCTCTTTTACTGTCAAAGACAAAAGCCACTTCTGAAGTACATACATATCAGAGAGAAAATTAAATCATAATTCATATAACCTAGCCTTTTGCCCATACATCTCTCTCACTTATTTATCTGTATCCATATATCTGTATAAGTGAAGATAAAACACAAAATCATATTTGAGTCATTGCTTTGATATTCTTTTATTGAAAAACACAGTTTAGCATGCATCATCCTCCAGTTCTGTTAATAGCACAGTTTTTGTAGGACAATCTCAACTAAGCAGCTCCTGAAAACTTTTTAGAAAACTAAAACAAAGAATAAAAACCAGAAAAGTACTTTCAGAATCATAAACTCCACAATCTGAACAGATCCAAAAGCATTAAAGCAGTTATTTCACTCTCCATGCAAGTGGGGGCATAATCGTCTCTGCGGGATCTGGGACTTACTGAATGTGCAAAGTTAACGCAAAGATTTAGGATTAATCTCAAGTAACAAGCAACTAGAACATCTTTATATATACTCCATGACAAAACTAACTAAAAACCACTAAGAACTACCACCTAACACGGAGAATAAAATTGAACTACTTCAAGATATCCTGTAGAAATTACTCCAATTGAAAGGCCACCTACTGAAAAAGAAAGAAGCATAATAAAAAAAAAATTCAAAAATCCTTCCTCTTAGAGATTGCTAATATCAAATATCTGTCTTTTTAAATGCTTACCCGTAAAGTTTGGGTAATAAGATAAGCCAAAACGGGGTTCCAAAACAATGAAATTAAATTCAGAATTCTGATTTTTTTTTTTTTTTTTCAGTCATAAAGTCCAAAGATTCATGCAGCCAGTGTACTAGAAGGATTTAACTCTGGTGAGTTTTTATTCAGGCAATAGTTCTGCCTTAAAGTTTGCTTGAATACTCACAGTTTGCAGTAGTCTGGGGAAGTTTCTTCCTGATTGATTATTTTCTTAGGTTGGCCAATGTTATTAAGGCACAGTCACAAAACATCTACACACACATAAAATAATAAAGTCTGCAATTGATCCTAAAAACTGGTGCATTCAATTTAATTATCAGCCACTGTTGAATTCCCTCCAGAACAGGTGGTTGACTACATATATGTAAACATATGTAAACTACATATATGTAAAGTACAGCCACTCTAATTCTAAGACTTGGCCTTTATCATGGATTGAGCTCCCAGGTAATTTCTTATTAAAGTCTTGTTTGAAATGGACCAAATGTAACAAAAAGTCTTCTTTTTAAACAGCAACTGTAAGTTCTACTGCATTTGAGCTGAGAGTGTTTGCCCCAGGGTGCAAACATTTAATAGGGATATTCACAGAAACACATGGATTGTGTTGAGGCATTAAAAGATCATCTAGTTCCAACACCCCAACCACGGGCAGGTACATCTTCCATTGGCTTCTACACTTGGTCTTGTTGGATCAGGGTAGGTATGAAAAAGCTGTTCTTACTTCTGATACTTCCTCAGTGGTCTGTGCAGACACCTCCTCAAAGGCATAATTTCTCTTTGTGCTTTGTGTTTCCTCCAGGCAAGATGAAGAGTATTGTATTCCAGACCAACGGAGGAAATTAGCTGAAATAGTAGCTGTAACTCTGCTGCCCATTTTAGCAAGTTAAATTGAGGTCAGTTGTTCTGTACTCTGGAAAGAGATGCTGGGAAACCACACTTTCACTCCACAACTGCAGAGAGCTGCTTGATACAGCCTGTGTCCTTACAGTTTGGAGGCATGAAGAGTTCTTTGCATTGGATGCCTGTGTAACTCACTCTGCAAGCACCATTTTTTCTAGGCAGACAAATATAGATCTTCCTGTATGATGGGATAATTTTTACTTAATGCTTCCTTGAGATCCCAAATTGAAAAGATATTAAGGAAAATATCAATTCCCATTGAAGAAATATATAAAGGTCGAATATGCCTAAAGTTCAGATGAATGGCAGTTCTTGGCAGAGACCACTTCCCTCTACTCCACAGCCTCATTTAAGGAGAGGGTTAACCAAACCTGTCATAGCTGATTTATTTCCCTTAGAGTTACCATTTAGCTTTAAGAACCGTTTTTTCTGTACAGCTCTTCCACTCATATGATAGAAATTTTCTTAGAATTCTCATGTAATAAAAAAGCTTTTTCCTAAAAGTTATGCTTATTTATGTTCTTGATTTATTTCACAGTAATAAGGCTGATCTTGAGATTGAAAACTTAATTCTTCAGGTCTACCAACATCAAAAACCACTTGATTGAACAGACATGAACTTTACAAGTTTGGGGGGTTTTTTTGTGATGTTCATCAAAGCCTGATACGATGCCTTCTGGAAAGAAATCTGAATGCATCTCAAAGAAATGTGTCAAGATAATAAGGTCAATCTGATTTCTATCACTCTCAGATGGTTTGCAGTTCCAAGCAGATAATTTTAGAAATTCACAGGTTTTAATACAGCTATTCTGAGGATTTGGAAGTGTTATTACTCCTCTAACAAACATAAAACTAAGGCAGTGTGGGTAGAGATGCATGAAAATTTCACTCCTGCATCACAAGTTTCCTTGGATCTGTTGTACCATGATAACTGCCCATTTGTCTGCTCTCAGATTATGTCAAAGTAATTTGACATGCAAAAGAAAAGGACTATGGTGCATTGCAGAAGTTTGCATTTTCACTTATCACATCTGAGCTGATGAATATTATCTTGCTATGATGTTATAGTTTATAACTAAATTCTGATAAATAAATCAATTTTCTATTTGACTCTTGTCTTTCCTTGTGTTGAGAAATGAATATGTAGCAGAACAGCAATGTCCTGGCAGCCTCCTCAATCCCAACACTGTCTAGTTTATTAAGCTATTGTCTTTAAGGAACATTATTGTGTATATATAACTTTTGTAAATTCTTCAGTAAATCTAATCCCACTGGAATATTGGTAGAATAACACTTCCTTCTCTTATAGTGACTCAGTTTTGAGTTTTGGAACACTAAAGTGAAATAAAGGCATAAGGAAATATATAATAGCATAAATTTAGGGGTCATTATTTGAATAATTTAGGTTTCCACTGGACTTAAAATGTTTTTTCAAAACCTAATCTCATGGCAATTGCATAGTTTCCATCAGTATTAACAAGAATTACATGGACATATTGACAGGACAGCAGAACCCTAAGGAGACATTAGCAATTCCAATCCTTAATTTCTCTTTTGCCAGGATAGCAGCACTATTCATCCAGCATTCTTTGTACATGTGATGCTGTTTTCTCCAGTGTTCAACTCTGAATCTAGCACTTTGTAAGGATCTAGCAGAGGATGTCAGCATTTACTTTAATTACAGTAAGTTTAAAGAGTTTTAAAATGTAATACAACTAAATTTATGATACAAATAAATTTTCTAATTTTGCTCACTTGCAAATTTCTTGAAAATGTATGAATTTTTTTGCATGTGATTAGGTTCCCTTAAGTTTTCCAAAAGTAATAGTAACACTTGGATGCTTTATTACATTGGGAAAATCCTTCTTGTTATGAAGATTTCTTGGTGATAATGAACTCAATCCTAGCTCTTTAGAAATAAATGCTCAGATTATGGCTAAATTTGGGAACTGCCTGGGCAAGATTTACCACAGGGCTTTAGGAACATTAGTTTTGGTAATTATGGAGCCAAAGGAACAACTGTGAAAAATGTGAGTTATGAATTATTGCCAGGTGTGGAGAAAGGAAAAGATACAACCTGAAAATCTGAAAATGACTTCTTGATTTTCATAAATAATATACCATCAATAGAAAAACATTTCTATGTGATACAGTGTACCTTTTTTTTTAATATAAATATTGACACAGTTAATGATAGAAGTGAACAGGAAAGATCAAAAACTAAGTTCATACTCTTTAAACACAGAAATTTAAAATAATGCAAAGTGAAACATGACATTTAGATCTTACACCTGCAAGAACTAATCCTACTCTGTGGGATTCTGCACCTGGGATGGAGTAATGCCAGGCACAAGCATATATTGGTAGAGCAGGAGCTGAAGGGCAGCCCTGCAGACAGGAATCTGGGGGTCCTGGTGGGCATCAGGCTCAGTGTGAGTCCTGACAGCCCTGAAACCCCATCCATTTACTGATGAAAAAATACAGATACTTGTCTGAATTCGGGAGAAGGGGTCACAGTCTGCATGGCAGCTTGAGGAAAGGAGAATCTGAAGGCTCTGACTTAGTCTCATTACTACTATGACACCAACTGGTAGACTGACAAAACTGAACATTTACATGTTTCTTTCACCAAAATATGGTAAAATAAGAATACCCAGACATAAATAATACTAAAAATACAATCTTACCATGAGATTTTAGGAACCTGAATCTTTTCTTTTACTTGTTTTACTTCATTACCTTCTTTTAAACCATGCACGTATGTACATGCATGGTGTAAGACACTTCAATGTGACATGTCATCTGACAATTCAATGTCACTGTTTAAGTGGCCATAACCCACACAAATAACTCAAATCATTACTTTCAATATTAATTTTAGTATAAACTTTTCCATGCTTTTTTAAAACTTATCCATAATAATATGTTTTCAGAATAGCATAAAATAATTCCTGATTGTAGACATTTTCTCTATAAGCTTGCATCAACTCAAAGTTATCACAAGGCAGATGAACCTGTGAGTGATTGAACCATCAGTGGGCAATATCAAGACAGAATAACATGGTTAGAAAGCAGCTCAATATTTCTTTCATCCTGTCAATTTTCCATCTGGAACAGAGATTATCAAAACCCATTCAAGGCACATAAGATATAAACTTACAAAAAAGTAACACAATAGCACCAAATATGACATAATTTCTAAACCTCTAGGCAAGGCATTAGAATGTTTTAATGAATAACGAATAGGAATGGAGTGTCTCCCTTGCCTTGTGCCCTCCCATTCTCCAACATAGAGCATTGTTCAGTGTGGGATCAGACTCATCAATGTAGGATTTCAACAGAGTAGCCATGAAGCAGTTGAAACAGCACCAATACCCTCTTCCTTTTTTAACCCTGTGACACTTCATGTGCACTGAACCTGTGCACGTAGCACTTCTGCTCAGCCCCAGCATTTTACCTCAGAGAAGGAACATCACTGTGGGGAGAGACAGAAATGGGAAGAATATCATCCATCAATTTAATCTGCCTGCTGGATCCATTCCAGCCCAGTCAGAGCAGATCAAAAATACCTGCCAGCATGTCAAGTATTTTTAAAACTGTCCAAGAACACTCTCCCCAAGGGGTCTGAATGTTTTGACCTGAAAAACACCATCATCATATCCCTAGACAAATCCCAGCAGGAAGTGCATGTGCCCCTTCACAGGAGTAAATGCTCTGATTCAGGCCAAGGAAGCCTGAGTACAGTGTATGATACTGTACTCCAGTCAGGTCCTTGTAATAAATCTAGCTAAATTTACACATAAATAAACCAAGACTCTTAATCTTAACATTCCTTTGCAGCATATCAGGGAGTTTTCTTATGCATAAATGTAGTCACAGCTGCCTTATTGGGTCATCTTACTGCAGTGACTCAGCAGGTATTGCTACAAATTTTAGGCATTAAGGCATTAATGTTTCTTCTATACATCAGAAAAAATTATCTATTTTTGTCAGAAATTTTATTGAGCATTTTCATCTGGCCTACAGAATTACCCCTCTATAAAACAACACTAACCCCGTGCTACTTTTGCTTTGGCCATTAAACAAATAAGAATTATGTGTGCTTGATCTGGTTTAGGTAGATTTTATTTTTTAATATAGTATTTTTCAGGACTTTTGGGATGTAACTAAGTTGTTTGGGGTAGGAGATGATTTTAAATTAGCCTGCAGAGCCCCAGCTCTTAACCAAGAGAGTATTCCATTTATAGTAGCTTCTGACTTTTTTTATTTTGACTGGAGTGTATTATGAATTCTGTCTGTAATTCCTAACCATGAAACCTTTGATTGCCACCTAGGGATTTCTACCTCTGAGAGAACTCGAAACAGCTTTGATCGCAGCAGTCAGTGCACTAACATTGTTTTTAGTTTGAGACCATAACTCTAATCTTGTATTATAATTCGTTTCTGGATTTAAGCCACATGCTGATTCAATAAAGCCTGCCAGCAGCTAATAGGTTGGCTCACAGGAACCAAGAGAGAATCAGTGTCTTCTCTCACTCAGCAAGCATTCCCCTGTTTAAAATCATCAGTGTCCCAAGACACTGTTTTCAACATGGGCAGAAAAAAAGGTAGGACAGAGATACCAACACTTAGACATAAAGACAGGAATTATCAATATTAGAAAAGTGACTTTGTATAACTAAGAATAGTAAAGCTTACAGAGATGTGACAATGATGGTGTGAGTGAGACAGATATCTGCCCTTCCTTCAGAAATCCTAAATTATACATCACCCTTGCCAGATTTTTATTAACAGTCCAGTGCAATTTTTCCCCATCAGAAGAGCACTCACCCACAGCTAATATGATGCATTTTCTTTACTACAACACCAACTAGCAAAATAAACCAGATCTCTGTGAAGACAAGAGTGACTCCAAAAAACAGACAATAGAAACAGATGAGGCAAGCAATTAAGTGCTAACTTTGTAAAAGTGATAAAAAAGGTTAAACTTTTTTTGTTTTGATTTCTCCTTCAGCAATCTGGGTATATGGTTTAAGTGCAAACAGTCCCTGCAAAGCTGGACACAAGGCATTAATCCTGGTCATGGTGCATGCTGCATATGCACAGTGCTGTTGCAGGAGGAGTGGAGAAGGATGCTGATGCACAGTGCTGGCAGGTGGCACCTGCTATGCATCTGGATTTTTCAATTACTGTCCCTCATCATGAACACAGGAATACAGGATTCACATGCTAGAGAAGACAGTTGCATCTTATATTAGTTTGCCTTCATATTTCCCTGTCAATAATGGGAAAGCTCACATCTCTAAAATAGTATTTCAAAATTAGATACAGCTTGCAAATGCCAGATTCTGAACCTAGGATGGAGTAATACTGGAGACAAAATTACAGTGGGAAAGGAGTGCAGAAAGGGATCTGGGGGTGCTGGTGGGCATCAGGCTCAGTGTGAGTCAGCAGTGTGTGCTCTGGTAGCTCAGAGGGCAAAACCTATCCCAGGGTGCCTCAAACACGGCATCACCAGTGGGTTAAAAGAGATGATTATCCTGCTTTACTCAGAGTTGGTGCAGCCTCACCTAGAGTGTCATGTGCAGTTCTGGGCCCCACAGTTTAACAAGGGTATGAAGGTACTCAGTTACATCCAGAGGATGGCAACAAAGCTGGTGCAAGGACTAGGAAAAAGATCCTGTGAGGAGCAGCTGAAGGCTCTGTTTGTCTATTTTGGAGAAAAGAAGGCTGTGGGGGGGCTTCATTGCTCCCTACAGCTTCCCAAGGAGGAGAGGTGAAGAAGGAGTTGCTGATCTCTTCTCCCTTCTATTCGGAGATAGGACAGGTAGGAATGATTCAAAACGGCGCCAGGGAAGGTTTAGACTGGACATCAGGAAACATTTCTTTACTGAAAGGTTCAAACAAGCTTCCTAGAGAGGTGGTGGATGCCCCAAGTCTGTCAGTGTTTAAGAGGCATTTAGACAATGCCCTTAATAATATATTTTAACTTTTGGGCAGCCCTGGTCAGGACTAGACTGGTCCAGCTGGACTAGATGGTCCTTGTAGGTCCCTTCCAACTGATATATCTATTCTTTAACTCCAGACTGTGTAGGCCAAAAGCTTGAAAAGTTATATTTTAAATGAGTATTTCTCTCATCTCTGTTGAAAATAAAAACAGACAGTGTTGTCAGCTGGTTTGCTGAGTACTGTATTATTATTTTGCTCTTTTTCTCTGCCTTGAAACTGAGCACAGCTGGATAAAATTCAGAGGAAACTTCAGATTGCTTTTCATCATGTTGGCTTTGAATTGTTTCTGGTGACTCCGCTTGATGTCTTAATTTATCTCTGCATAATAAGAAGCAGTTATTTTTGATCAGAGAACTGCTGATAGCTACTACACTGATTCCCTGTGGATTTCTTTTATTAATACAGCAGTATTAGCATTCTGGTTGGGGTGGGGGGGTGAAATCATAGTTATTATATGGTACTTACATGACTCATATTATGCTGAATATCAAAAGGAGAATAATGAAATCATTTGGTGCCTCACCCAAAGTAACAATCTCTCAGGTGGTAGGTCATAACCATTTCATAGTTAGAAAACTGAATTTCAGGGTTTTGCAGAAGTCTCCTCTTCTAACATTCATGTGCCATGCGTACACAGATACTATGCTCTAAAATGCATAATATCTATTTTCCAATCTCCTGCTCTGATCACTGGAAAAGTAGTAATCTTGCTGCCCTTCTCATTTTTCTTATGTTCTAGTTTTAGGAAAGAAATATTTTTTCCTTAAAACACTGTCTTCAAAATTAAAAAAAAAAAACCAAACAGCTTCTTTAAAGCAAACAACTATTATAATTTTATGTATGTATGCATTTCTGCAATACCTGACTGCACCTGTCTTCATTCTGTCACCTGCCTTTCACAGCCAGCTTTTCAGAACAGAGCTTCAGATGCTAGCACAACACCTACAGAGCTGAGCCTGGAATCCAGATAAATCCTATATATGCTCCTGCCAATTAAAATAATAGTAAACAGAAAATTATACTTGGAAAAAATGAATTTTTTATGCAATAACTATAATAATAATAATGTGCATAGTTTGATTTTTAGAATTTAGCTTGGCCCTCAGAGGAATTTGGTATCAGAGGATGGCTGATATTGAAAGGAACCTCTGGAGGTCATCTGGTCCAGTGTCCCTGCTCAAGCAGGGCCACCTAGAACCAATTGCCCAGGTCATGTCCAAATGGATTTTAAGTATCTCCAAGGATGGTAAATCCACTAAATGTAATATTCCAACTTGGTTTCATCCCTGCTGTGCTTTAGAGCTGTAAACCTTTCTTCTTCCCTTTTAGTGTCATGACCAACACTGCCAAGTTGTGAAATGTGACGCAAAAATAAAATTAAAAAAAATTTAAAAGACGGAATTTTGGTGGTTAGTATGTGAAGAATAATCTCAGGATGAAAAATGAACTAGCTTTTTTTCTTTCCTTTTACAACCTGCAGTCATAAGATGGTCCAAGAAAAAGGTTTTTACAGAATACTTTTCTCACTATAAATTGTTTTTTAAAAAGAGGAAATTTGAAATGTGAGGGAATCAAAATTGCCCTACAAAGTAAAGAAAAGGGATTATATGTGAAGGCTCTTTTTACTCCAGATGATACTAAGATTCGTAGTAGATGTTTCAGAGATGTTTATTTCTCCAGCCGCATGGCCAGGGCTCAGCTCAGGAACTCCACAGTCACGGGACCCAAGGGTCCTTTTGCCCGCACAGGGAACACAAAACAACCAATGGGAAACAAAGGTGACCAGGGGCAGGGAAACCCCGTGTCTGTGCTCTCAGGGCCCATCTCCCAGGGCTCCATGGCAGGGGAGGCGACCCCAGCATCTCACCCGTTTTATTTTAATAAAAGGAGAATGAAAACAACTGGATAAACATAACAAGAACAGTTTCAAGACAAAACAAGCCACCCTCCTGAGTCTTTAAATGTCCAAACAGATTCTGTGGAACATCTTAGGGCTGACAGAAGGGAGACAGAACTCTCTGGGCATGCTTTGTGGGGAAACTGAGGCAGGAGAGGGTTGAATTTCTTCCCTCCCTCTTTTCATCCCCCCTCGGTACTGGAGAGGAATTGTGGGGAAATGGAATTGTATAGGGAAGCAATGGGGTGAAAAACGGGTTAGGAATAAACTGGGGATAGGGTAAACTTAGGAAGGGGTTCATATTGGGTATAGGGTAAAAGGGGGAAGTAGGCTGCGGGTAGGGAAATTGCTGGGATGGATATTGTTTATAATTTTGTGCATAACGGCTGCCTTTGACTGGAATACCCCCAGGCCCAGTAACATTTGCAGCTTGTAAACCCTTCTTTCCCTGCACTATATCAAATTGCACAACCTCCCCATCTCCTACACTTTGCAGGCAATTATTAGGGTTATTCCTTTTAATGGCAGTTCTATGGATGAATAGATCTCCCCCTGTATCATCTTGTGTTATAAATCCATAGTTGTTTTTTACATTGTACCATTTCACAGTTCCTGTGACTTTCGTGGCTACAACTCCTCCTATCATGTGCTTGCGTGTTCGTCATGGCTGCTGGTCCCGTGTGGCCGCTGCCTCGCCAACTCCGATGTCTCGGCCGGGCCCCTGCGTTGTGGCTGCTCCGCGCTCTCCGAGCGGCGCTGCTCCGGCGTGTCTGGGCTCTGCACGGCCCCGCGTTGCCATCGCCGCTGGCTCCGTGCCCTGTGAGCGGTTCCGCTCCGCAAACTCCACGCTGCTTTGAGAGCGGCCCCGTTCCGGCTCGGCGCTGCGCGGCTTCTCGTGTCGCTGTGGAAAGCGCCGCTTCTCCCTCCGCAGGGCTCTCCGAGCCGTGTGCTCAGAGCGGGCTGCCACGCCGATGCCGGTTCCTGGCTGCTCGTGGCCCACGACACCCGCGGCGCCTGCGGCATCGCTCCCTCACTCGCGGCCGCGTGGCCGGGGACCCCGAGACAGGGATGGGGTCCGCGATAAGGAGCGCGGTCCCGAGGGGGCCGGGCGCATCCAGCGCAGGCACCTCCGCCGGCACGGCTGCAGTCATGTGCCACAGGGATGGCGGCCGCGCGGTCTCGGCCACGGGATAAGTATGATCCTCTGCTTTAGGGGTAATGGGACCGTACACATGCTCCTCAAGAGCTTCCCTGATCATAAGGTATGCACGGAAAGCTTCTCTTTGATCCCATACTTTATCCTATATCTCGTCCCAGAAACACCCCTCACAAGATACAGGAGGTTCGATATTAAGAAGTAAGTCTCGAGAAATACAGGGGAACCTTTTGAAAAGCCAGATGAAAAAGTGTTCTAGATCTCCCGGTTGCATTACTTTTTTGTTTTGTTGTTCAAGGATTCCTTTTACTTCTAGATACATTTTTCTCTGTGGCTCAGAGAGCCCCATTTCTCACGATTCTTCCATAGTCCAGAGAGAATATCCAAACCAAGATGGGAAGAGAGGTCTAGAGTGATTATGTTACTCACGAATCTTCCTCAGGGATCGGTGTCTTGCCCGCATTCTCCACCAATTTGTTGCAGCAGGGATTACTGCAACAAGCATATTTCAAACCAGGAGTCCCGTGGAAACGAAGTATATATGGACAGATTCGTGGTAGATGTTTCAGAGATGTTTATTTCTCCAGCCGCATGGCCAGGGCTCAGCTCAGGAACTCCACAGTCACGGGACCCAAGGGTCCTTTTGCCCGCACAGGGAACACAAAACAACCAATGGGAAACAAAGGTGACCAGGGGCAGGGAAACCCCGTGTCTGTGCTCTCAGGGCCCATCTCCCAGGGCTCCATGGCAGGGGAGCGACCCCAACAACTAAGAAAATAACATTTACCTTGAAACACTTACTTTTAAGCTCTTCTTTGGCTCTAAAGCTACTGCTGCAGCAGGATAGAAATACATTCACAGTCTATCATTAATGTTCTGTACTGTTAGAATTGCAAATGAAGACACTTTCTAGCAAAACAGAAAAACAATGCCCTTGTCAAAAGCTTTCTGAACTTGTTTATTCCGAGATTATTATTAACAACACTGATGTTCAGACGGGTGAGAAAAAGCAATCCTGATATAATTTTCTCTCCAGAAGCACTTGTAATACACAAGTCTGTACAAGCTATTTTTGATGCATTCATTCATCCAAAAGGATAAACATTGGTCAGGGATAGGTATTAATGAGCTGTGCTAAAAAAAATTATTTCTGCTGCATAAAAACTGGATAGGGAAAGGAAATGAGAACTATTTTCTGTTCTGTTTATAATACTTAAAGAAAAATATATTAAACATTTCAAGTGGTTCCAAAAAACTTCAGAAATGATAACAACATAAGTGTATACTGTATAAGTTTTCTAAATGGTTACAGCAATCTTGGATGAGTGCCATATTCTAACAGCCCAGTAAAATATATGGTGACCTTTTTTTAGTTCCATTAAGCAAGAAAATGATACAATATACATGGAAAAATGCTTGTGGCAATGATGATAGGCAGCTGGAGATGGAATCCATTGGAGGAGAAAACCTGGCATGAGCTTTTCACAAATGCAGCTCATTTCCAAACTAAACCATTGGTAGGAACTTCTTGTAGATACAAAAATGCTGCTAGCAAGGATTCTCTAGCTATTTTCTAAGTTCGTGAGAGACTTTTCTCTCATGGAGAAGAGGTAGCAGGCAATGTAAACAACCAAGCCACCTGCAACATTGAAAAGTCTTGTTTATGGTATAGTAGAAAAATATTTTGACAATGGATGTTTTAGGATTTTAGCCAATCACCCCAAGGAGTGGCTGGTCCTTTGTCCAATTACACTATGAAGAAAAAAGTCTATAAAAGAGTTTGCAAAATAATTAAATAGATCAATCTTGCTGCACAATTCCTGCCTGCTGGATCTTCTCTCCTCCTCCTCCCTATGGCTGCGGGACGGTGATATACCGTAGGAACCAGGCCTGCGGTAATATTTGCTGCTGCCTGACGTGATCTGCACTCTCTGACGTGCCCTGCACGCTGCGAGCCAAGCCGAATTCCTGTAGAGGTACGCTGTTCCCTTTCCTCCCCGGGACCGGGAAGTCCGACAGGACTGAGAAATGGCGAACAGCAGCTCACAAACCGACACTGTGGTAATGGTCTGGAAAGGTGTGTTTAGCATATTGCACACTTCCGTTCCTGAAAACTCAGTTCGGGAATTATTAGACTGGGCTACTTTAAAAGGGATTTCCATGGACAGAGATACTGCCCTGGACTTTTCCTTGTGGCAAGAGCTCGGATGCACTGTCCGACACAAGCTCCCGACAGGGGAGCCAGCAGCGTTAGAATTATACAAAACCTGGCGGTCGTTATTTATTCTGCTGACAGACCTTGACTGTGACAGCAGAGCTGGCTCACCTATTTCGGTGATGAGCGACGGAGGAATGTCCAAGGGGGACCCCGCTGACTGAGCTTCTGGGGCAAATGATGGTGGATTTGGAAAACCCCTACCGGCTCCACAGGCAGAGCCTGCGCTGCCTCACCCTGCACAGTCGCAGGACTCTGTGGCCCCCAGGGACCCCACGCCGCCAGAGACGGGGGGGTCAGGGCAGCGGGAGGGCACACAGCCTGCCTTGCCATTCAGCTCGGCGGCGGCCATGGCTTATCCAGCTGCAAATCAGCGGTTTAGCAACTTGGACCCCCAGAGCGGCTCCTAGCTTGGTTGTTTATGCACCTGGATCTAACTTCTTAGCCAGCGTAGCACCGGGCGAGACTGCACCAAGACTGCCTGGGTGTGGTCCGCTGCCCTCCTTGGCGCTGGACTGTTCTGCGCAGTCGCAGAACCGAGCCATCAACCTTTTAATACAGCATCTGCCTTTGCTGACAGAGTTACCGAACCTATCCCGAAGGATGGAGGACCTGTTCACCCTGCTGCGCGGGGCGTGCTGAGCCCACGCCGCCAGCACCACCTGCGCCCCTTGCGGGAGCTGCGGCTCCGAACCAGGAAGCGGTGCGGCCGGCGGCGAACCCGGCAGCAGCGCTGCTGCGGGAAAACCCGGAAGCGGCGGCGGCTGCAGAGACGCGGTCGGGGCCGGCAGCGCTGGGCATGGCCGCAGAGCACGGACCAGCGGTGGCGCTGAACGTGGCCGGGGAGCGAGAAACAGCAGCGGTTTCGCCAGCGGTGCCGAACGCGGCCACAGAGCAAGGGCCAGCGGTGGTGCTGGGCGCGGCTGCAGTGCAAGGGCCAGTGACCATGCCAAACGATGCCACAGTGCGAGAGACAAGTGCGGCACCGAGCGCAGCCATAGCCCCAGAGACGGCAGCAGCAGCTCCAGTACCGGTTCGGTCGGGACCGGCCGAGACGGCCTCCTGTAAAGAAGCTGCTGTTCAAACTGCAGCGCAGCCAACTGCAGTCTGTGCTGTCTGTTCTGCCTCTAGCGAACTTAGCCAAAGTGCCCCTCCCCGTCCATTTCTGTTCACTCCCAGCACCTCAGAGTTGCCTTTGCCTGATGACTCATCATCAGGCACTGAGGCAGATGAGGTTCTGGCCCCAGGTCGTCAGGCAGCTGTAGCCACATGGCGAAGAAAAAGGCTGCGCCGGTCTTGCCCCTGGACCTTTCAGGACTGCACGGTAACAGTGCGTCCGACCCGCTACAGTTGCTTCTTAGAGTCAAGATGCGAGCATTGGAGGAGGGTGACTGGAGGTTATTGGAAACACTTGGAATGCCAAATAGATCTGAGGAGTCTGGGGGTAACCAGGGAGCTGTTACACTTCACCCACAGGCTGTGCCAGAAGTTCAGGATGGTAGTGGTTCCCCAAAAGGGGAGATCCAAGCTTTCCCAGTGTATAAGGCTCTCCCAGATTCAGGGGAGCATGACAAGCATGAGGTAATTGCTTGGAAGTTGGCCAGGATCTCCAATCCAAGGTGGCACAATATGGGCTAGGTTCTGCTGAGGTTATGCAGATAATATGGGTGATAAATATGCATTTGCTTTCTCCATTTGATATCACACACTTAGGTCAAATTCTATTTCAACCTGTACAATTCACAGTTTTTGAGAAAACCTGGAGAAAGCTGGCCAACAAGGCTGCATTAGCGAATATGCAGCTCCCTGCTGCTGATCCTAGGCGGACAACAGGAATGGATGCTTTGATGGGGACTGGTCCCTTCTCTGATTCCAGTCTTCAGGGTACTTTGTCCTCTAGCATCCTGCAGCAAGCTCAACAGGTCGGCATGGCTGGCCTGTTGAAAACCATAGAAATATCTGCACCCAGAAAGCGATATACTGAAATAGTTCAAGGGAAATCAGAGTCATTCCTCTCTTTTGTAGAGAAAGTCGCTGCTTCTCTCGAGAAGCAGGTTGAGAATGACAGGTTAAGACAGATGTTGTTAAGGCAGTTAGTGAGAGATAACGCAAACGAGGAGTGCAGAAAAATCATAGCTGCCTTACCAGGGGATCCTGAGGTAAGAGACATGGTCGATGCCTGCGCTAAGGTGGGATCTGGGAACCAGAAAAGGTCTGCTTTGGCTGCATTCCTGCAGCCTGTTCACACATCTTCTGGTCGTGAACCAAAGCAACCAAAACAGGCGAAAAAACAGAAGTGGCCTAAGCCAAGCCCAAAAGAGAACACAGCGATCCCCCAGTGCAAGAGGTGTGGCAGGCCAGGGCATTGCACGGACTATTGTAGATCCCTGACTCATGCCGATGGTCGGCTGTTGTTGGGAAACTTCTGCTGGGGTGCAAGGAAGGGGAATTGCTCTCCGATGCAGTCGCTCCCCCAGAGAGTGGCACAGGTACAGGCACAGGCCTACCCAGCCACCCTAGAGACAGCACCCAGGGATCAGACAGCACCCAGGGATCAGACGGGTTTGACGTCCACACTGCAGCCGCAGTCGTCTTAGACTCTAGCAGCATTTATAAGGTTCCCTTGGATGCATATGGACCCTTAGCCCAGGGATCCAGTGCAATGCTGGTGGGAAAACCTGACGTTGCCCATCAAGGAATCTTGGTGCACTCAGGAGTTATTGATGCTGACTTTAAAGGTCAGATTTGCACTATGGTCTCCACGCAAAAACCCCCTGTAACTATTCCTGAAAAGACCTGCCTTGCTAAATTAGTGCCTTTTAAGTCTTGTGTCCCCAGGATAGAGCAACAAACTCACAAAGATAACAGCAGTGGATCTACGGGACTTCCGCAGGCCTTCTGGACTGCAGACATTTCTGACCAAAGGCCACAGATGACCTGTACCCTGATCCTGCCGAACGCCCGTCCACCCCAGATTCAGCTTCGAGGTTTGATTGATGCGGGTGCTGATGTAACTATCATCTCCTTCTCTGAGTGGCCTCCCTCATGGCCCTTAGCCCTGGTGGGATCGGCCATCGCAGGATTAGGAGGAACCACACAGAGCTATTGAAGCGAACGGCCTGTGGTGGTGAGGGACTCAGAGGGGCACACAGCTACAATTAGGTCTTATGTTGCTACCACTTGCCTTAACCTTTGGGGACGGGACGTGTTGGTAGCTTGGAGCGTACAGATTGGGACAAATTTTTAGCAGGGGTCACTGTGCATAAGGGTGCACAGTATCCTACACTGCCTTTGCAGTGACTGACTAACATACCAGTCCAAGTCAGACTCTGCCAAGTTAGTTGAATTAAGAGCTGTTATCATGGCTTTTCAATCATTCTCACAGGAACCTTTGAATTTGGTTAATGAGGCCGACTAGCAAAAGCTTTGTATACAATTAATCACCTTACAGTACCACAAAATTCAAATAATCCTGTTATTCTGAATCATTTTCTCTCATTGCAGTCTGCAGGTGAGACACAACTGCCCCGGGCAAAAGTCTGGGTTTGGAATTTACTCACTAACCAGTGGGAAGGCCCTCATGAGCTTATCGTTTGGGGTCGTGGGTATGCTTGCGTTTCCACAGATACTGGGGTACGGTGGCTACCTGCAAAATGCGTTCGCCCTGACCTACGGCACCAGAGGCAGAACAGGCAACCTCCAAATGATGGCCAACGCCAACCATCCAAATGGCAACCAGAATGTAGATCATCAGCCTAATGACTCTTCTGATGATGACCAAGATGTTGACCATCAGGCAGATGGTCCTTCCACAAGCAGAGACTGGGATGGTCCTTCCACAAGCAGAGACTGAGCTTTAAATTTCCTGTTATGGAGTCAGATAGTAAAAGCCTTAAGGACATATTTAGAATTAATAACTGATATAAATTTCTATTTAGGATTAATAGTAGAGTTGTTATCAAACAAAAAGGGGGAATTGTAGATACAAAAATGCTGCTAGCAAGGATTCTCTTGCTATTTTCTAAGTCTGTGAGAGACTTTTCTCTCACGGAGAAGAGGTAGCAGGCAATGTAAACAACCAAGCCACCTGCAACATTGAAAAGTCTTGTTTATGGTATAGTAGAAAAATATTTTGACAATGGATGTTTTAGGATTTTAGCCAATCACCCCAAGGAGTGGCTGGTCCTTTGTCCAATTAGACTATGAAGAAAAAAGTCTATAAAAGAGTTTGTAAAATAATTAAATAGATCAATCTTGCTGCACAATTCCTGCCTGCTGGATCATCTCTCCTCCTCCTCCCTGTGGCTGCGGGACACAGTGATATACCGTAGGAACCAGGCCTGCGGTAATAACTTCTGTTTAATGTGTATTACTTTCTAGACTAAAGAGGACATTTGCTTTCTAGAGTAACATGACATAAGTTCCTTTAAATCTCTCTCTTGCTAAAACGGAACATTTGCATTACAATCACTTTTCCCTCCAGATGTCATTTGGAGCCTAATTTCCTAATAGTTCTTTTAAATATTGGCTTGACTTTTCATCCTCTTATTAGAAATGAAGCATTCATGCCCAAAGCCTACTACCCACAGCCAGAGACAAAAAAGGGAAAAATGACACAGCTTTCCTAGTGACATTAAACCCATTTCAGTTGTTTTTATTTTCTCTTCATTATCTCCCAGCAACTCTGACGTCTAATGTTCAAATATACTTCCCATCCTTAGTCAGATGCTCCTGTAGACATAGCGCTCTCCTTACTGCTTTGAGACCTGGACTAGCTTAGCAACAGCATGTTTGGGATGACATTGAAGCAGCATGAGTGTCCCAGTAATTTGCCAATTTTCTTTCATGAAAGCAGAAAAAAAATCAGCTTCAATTTTTAGTCTGCTTTTGAATTGTACATTAAATGTACGTTTTACCTAAGAAAATCCTCTCTGAGCGAAAAGGACCAGAATAAACTAGGTAAAAGGCACAGTCCGCTGAAATCTCCTGTGATATGGTCTTGTGTGAGAGCAGAAAACATTTTTCGGAAGGTGGTTTCAGGAATTGAAAATTTTAATTTTGGGAGGCTGTAGAGAAAAGTCATCATCAGACTATTTTTGGTATTGGCAGGATTTAGATAGCTGTGAACAAGAGAAATACCTTGCATAAGAATGCAAAGCAATGCACAAGTCAGTAAACCATCCTCCCATGAGTACTATTGATTACCAACATCAAAACTTCAAGAGAAATTTATCAATGGTGAGTTGAATATTTTACATAAGTTTTGACACTAGCACAGTTTTTTTGACTTTTTAAAAATTATGAATATTCAAGAAGTCTCCTCATAAATAATTCAAATCTCTTACTGTTCTGACTTTGACAGAACATACAAATTACCTCCTAACTATAAGGGCAGGACAAGAATATTTTTACCTTGATATCCAAAGACTCCAATCACTACAAATGAGGCTGCTTTGATCTGGAAATTTCAACTACAGATTGAGAAACCAAACTTGTACATCTAAGCTTGAATATTTTGGCAGAGTTTCAAAACTTGAAGCTTATACTGCCTCTGAATGTCAGCTACCATATAAAAAGGTTAATAAGACTCATTTTAGTGTGCTGCAATGAAGTAACATCTTCTGAGGATGGTACATGAAAGGATGAAACGGCATGACCCAAAATATCAGTGAAATCCTGATAAAAAGTACAGTTCAGTAGAAAAAATTTATGATACAGAAAAGTGAAGCTTAATTAGTTGGAAAGTCAGCAAGAGCTTGAAACAAATAAATTAATCATGTTTTCCTTCCTGAAACAGGCTTGGTTTTTAAGGTGGCAAATTTCCTTTGAGGAGTTTTCCAAACTGCACCTCTAAAAAAGGCTTGGTCACAATTTTTTTTTTTTCCGAAAAGAGTTATATATTTAAATGAAAGCTATTTACCTACAGTTCTTTCATCTTCTCATCCAGATTAATTACTGTAGAAACACACCAGGGGCCTATCCAGTCCTGCTTTTTCTCACTGAAACAAAATAATGGTGGGAAAAAACAGTGTTTTGAATAGCAGCCACTAATTTCAAATTTGTCCTTGCATAAACCCACAGGGAAATACATTCCAAGGATTCAGTCAAGACAAAGATGAGAGAGTATATTGAAACAATATGGAAAGCATGTGTGATAGAGTGAAGAAATGATCTGAAAGCTTACTCTAGATACAACCTCTATGATTCAAAACATATTTTTAATGTTCTTGAGTGTTTTAAAATTACAGCAGGCAGTAAAACACTTCATGATGGGAAATATCCTCTCATAACGCTTGCATGGAGTTTGCAGGAACACTGAAATCAATCTGGGTCTTCCAGAAGGGCCCTGAAGGATACATTTCCAAATGCACTCTACATCTCAGGAGGGATGCAAAGCAAATTCAAACTTACACAGATTCAGAAGCAAAGGCAGAAGTTTCCGCTGACAGTTGGCAAAGAGCGATTTATGAATAACTGTGTTGTGTGCAGAAAGATGGGGCAATGCCTTTAGAAGAGGACTGAGTTAAAGAGAGAGCCTGAGAGCTGAGGATTGCAACTTTCAGAGTTAACCAACTGGCTTCCTGGGAAGAGGGATACAGCTTTCATAATAGTGATTAAGTTCATTGAGCCAGACACCTCTGAGTAGTTCTGCTTCTTCCTCATATGGCAACAGGTGAAGTGCAAAGCAGCCTCGCTCTCTGCCCATACATGCTCAGCTGTACCAGGGAAATGTTTTCTCCTAAGCTCTAAAGTCAGTTAGGCTTCTGAGAAATTAATATACCATTAAAAATTTTATTCATCACTTATTATGTGACTGGAACAGAATGAAAAAAAACCAAACCAAAACCAAGAAACCAAAAGACCTGCAGTAAAAGTTTCAAGATTAAAAATCTCAAAAGCATTTTCTAGGATAAAGGGTGCATCAGAGAGGAGACAAGAGAAAGCCTAAAATCACAATAACTTGAATAAAATTCAGATTAAAGAAAAAGCTAAAATGATACCGTTCTTGTTGGAGAAAGAAAAATAAAGATTGCATCAAAGGCATAGTCTGTATGAAGCTGAGCGTGACAGCCGAAATAAAAGAATAGGAAAGATGTATACTCTGATTGTGACTCCAATTGCTTGATGAGAATAAGGGCATATGTATTTTCTATTTATTGCCAATGGAACAAAAAATCCGGTGAATGACTGATTATAATATCTTCACTATATAAAAAAATCTGCTTTGCTTATCTCTACCTCTATGTAACACATGAATGGTACCAATGTTAATTACAATATTTAATTTTTATCTGGCTTTACAGGAGATGCAAAATATCTTTGCAAAAAAATTTGATAAGGGGTGTATTTTCATAATACAGAGACATTCTTTTACAGTTACAGTATCTTGAACCCTGGAAATGGCACTTCTCAAGTATTTATGAATATCAGAGATGGTGGTAAAAGAATAAGAAAGAGACATACAAAAAAAACCTGCCAAAAAATCTACAAGAGTGAAACAAATCCAAGCAAAAGAATTCCTTGCCCTGTTAAATATCAAAGACTAAATGACTACTGTATGATAATGATTTTAGGGCATATTAAAGTCATATTTCTATGTTATATGCAGTTTTACTACCTCTCAGAGAAATTACCACCCAATTCTTTCTTCTTCCATTTCCTCATTTAATATCTTTTTCTGGTCCAATTTTTGTCTCAGAGATGACCTGCTATGTACTTAATTTAATTTTACAACACTATTCTCATGTGTACTTAGCTTTGCAAGGTGAAGCTTCTCTTTAAATTCAAAATAAATGCTTTCTTGCACAAAATCTTGTCTTTCTTTCTAACATTACCAGCCATCTAATAAAAAACCCCTCTATCTATAAATAAAAACTTAGGTTGTTACATCAAAACAATTATTTTTTTTTCTTTTTTCCCCAAAGCATGATTATATTTGGCAGGAACTGCCAAACTGAGGAAGGAGTGACTTGATATGAAGCTGTGATCAAGTGCCCATAATTTTCCCTTATTAGAGCTATTCATAAAATTGTAATTGAACTTTCTTTTTTCAACAGAGAATAAGTGTTTTTTACAGAATCACAGAATAATTAAGGTTGGGGGGGATCTCTGTAGGACTTCAGGTCCAGCCTTCCCCTGCTCAGTCAGGGCCACCTAAACTCAGTTGCTCAGGACTACATCTAGATGGATTTTGAGTATCTCTGAGGATGGCAACTCCACAGACTGTCTTGGCTACTTGTGCCAGGGCTCAGTGCATTGTGATTGACACAAGATAGTGCAACACATTGGAATCAGCCTTGAACCAGTTTTTAAGTATTATTTCCATATTTTCATTGTTGCCATTTTACGTCTGCAGTTGTGTTTCAGGTGCATGCTCAGATACACGCAGCTGAGCAAATATTTGTATTGCAGCTGTTAGAAGGTAAAGCTGAAAAGAATTCTAACAATAACACATCAAAAACATGGTATTTTCCCTATAGCATAGCTTGTTATGAGGATTTTTATGGTAGCATTATTAAGTAATGACACAGAAACTTTCAAAAAATAATTAACTATTCTGTTGGTAATTATATGACCTTAGAATATTATTCTCAGAAGCTAACTTAATTTTGCTAATGCAAACATTTGTGTGTAATGGGAAATCATAATTGGTTTTATTCTAGTTTTACAACAGAAAATGAAAACTTTACTTTGACTGCAACCCCAAAGATACATTAATTTTCAAAATGCTTTTCAAAGGTAAACATTAAATTCTTAACTGCTAAAAATACAGAATAACATCTCAAATCATATTTTAGTGGCATTTTTTCTATTGAATATAAAATTTCTTAATTGTGGTTTCCTTTCTTTTTTATTATTTAGTTCTGTACATAATTCTTTTTTTTTTTTTTTTGGAGAGGGACACATACAGAAAGGATTTGTTGGTTTGTTTGGGCACCATGTGCCAAATTACATTGCAGTTTTCTGCTGTGGTTGTTGGTGTTTCTACACTGATAAGGAAGATTGGGCAGCAACCTCCTTCTGTAGCAACCATAGTTAGACTATTATCATTCTAAAACAAGATAACAGTGGCAAATTTCAATTATGGAACCTGTGGCTGTATTTACTAAATGAATTTATCCAGTCCTAAAATACAAATTTCCATCTTTCAGGGCACCAGATATTAATATTAATATTATTATTATTATTAATAATAATAATAATAAAATCCTAGAAACTTTGTTGCAGAGATTTCGGTAAATAGTTTTGAATCTTCTACAGATATTCTGAAAATGCCTGTTGATCTACTGTTTGAATGTTATTCTTGTACAGATAACTGGAGAGATAAATTGCAACCAAAAAAAATAAAAGCCATTAATGTCAGATGCAATTATCTTTTATTCAAATGGTTATCTTTCCTGTAATCAAATAAATTTGTATTTATGGAAAAATTAGATTCTTTCCAGTGATGAAATATATATGGCATGGCATTAATACTTTATTTTATTCACTCAATCATTTGTAAAATTTCTCAAAACAAATCAATTGTTTAATGCAACTCATTATTCAAAATAGTTTCTGGGGGAAGAAAACAACAGCACGTGCTCATAATTTTGCTTTTAGTGCCTTCTCCTCTTTCAGTGCTCATTTGTCTGAGTGTGTGAGTGTGGGGGGTCTATCTATAAAGGGGCCTCGGTCCCAGCTCAGGTGGTGTGAGTGTGGCTGCCAGAGTGGCTCCTGAATGATGGGACAGGGAAGTTTCCCTAATACCTTCTCTAAACTAGGTTTTCTCCATGGCCTGTAAGGAGTTTCTGGTACCACCAGTTCAGATGTTAGCTGTTGCTGTACAAGGGAAATGAACACTCAGCATCTGTTAGGAGATGTTTTTCTGTAGCTCTTCTTCTTATAATTTGCCACAGAGGCATGTTCCTAAATCCCTTGTAGAAGGTCTTTTGCCAGCAAGAGTTAAATGTAACAAAATTTTCCTACTTAATGTAGCCAGATGTATTCTTGACAATACGCCAGTTCCATCCTGACATCCAGAACTGTATGCGCTACTTAAAGAAAAATCTCAATTGAAAATCATCTGGGAAAACCTGATCTACCTTGGGACAGGTATTCCAGTTAAAAACATTAAAGAACTCTCAAGCACTCACACTAAAATACTAACATGAAATAACTCATAAATCTCTATCATAAAATAACATTTTATACCGTGGCCAACCACCGTGACTTCTGAGCATTAATAGCAAACCTTGTATCATAATTCCCGAAATCTAGCAATGTCCTCAAATCTCTCATTTTTTGCAGCTCAAAAGCTATTCTCAGAGGGTTATCTTTGTGTCAGATATCATGAGAGCGGTATGCCTAACCTGCCACTGGGTTCTTCCCTCCCTTTTCATGTATTGGGAAGCAGCATGTCTCAGGAATTCACTTTTTCAGGGGGAGGAAGGGTAAGTGAAAGGGGAGTGAGTCAATCTGTATTCTGCTGCTTTCTGCCTTTGTGCTTCACTCCATCAAAGGGCTTTGCTCTGCTTTCTCACCTGGGTTCCCTCCTCTTTTGTGCTAAGGTGGGAATGAAGAATTCTCTATGCTGAAAAGTGAACTCTAAAGGGGAATAACATGTGGTAAGTGTTGGTAAACAGATTCCTATTAGAAACATTTGTACATTACTTTTGCTACTTTTTACGTACTGTGAGAAAATATTAACTCCTCATTACCATTAACAGAGTAATTGTCAAGCAAGCAGATAAAGCATAAAAAAAACCAGGTCTTTCACAAATAGGAAGATTAATTAGGTGATCAGAGTTGGGAATTTCACCTGATTGATGGAAAGACGTTTTCAAATCGAAAGTCTAATAACAGTGAAAGTCTAGTAACAGTCAAGGCCTAGATATGTCCAAACCCCTCTGTATACAAACAATTCTTTACCTGAATTGTCTCAAACAAGTTTTCATATGATTTGTCCTGATTATGAGCAGGAATGAAGTATTCACGTTTTTTTTCCAAGTTGCTTTTTTTATTGCAAAAAAATTATTTTAAAGGAAAATGTAACCCTTTTTCACTGTTTTAGCCTTTTTCACTGATTAAAGATTAATCAAAGTCCAAGTTCTATCAGAGATTCACTCACGTACACCCTCTAATACATGATGTCTGACATTAACTTGTCAAGAGTAAATACAGCCAGAGGTTCCCAGTTCCTAAATTTAGTTTACTGTCAGTGTTTTCTGCTTCCATGATAGGTCAAAACCAGGTGCTCCTGCCTTGGATTTTCACCTCCAAAACCTGTGAGTCACCTATACAACTTCCCCATCTCAAGGTGGCACAACAAAAGTAGTTCCAGGGCTTCTAAAGGGTTTCCAAAGGCAGAGGAAGGAGATAAGAAGTTGGCCTTTTGTACAATACAGCCCCTTTTGTTTATATGTAATTTCACCAAAGTACTTCGCAACTATCCAAGAGAGAAAAATCTACAAGTTCTGGTTTTCCTGGTAAATAGTGCACACAAGACTCCAGTAAGAGGGGCAGGAACAGCTCTTCTTCTCTTCCTCTCCCCTTGGACTGCACAGACACTTCAAAGAGGAGACACTCCTCCATGCATGTGGAGATGCAAAAGCAGCTTGGAGACAAACATGAATACAGTAACATATCTTTCAGTTTTGTTTGCCACCCAAGTGGTCCTTTCCTCCAGGGAAAACTGTAAGAAGGATGCAATACTGTACTGGCTCGAAATGGTCTGTGGTCATCAACAAGAGGATGCACTGGAGGGATTTTACAGGAACTGTTCCTCATCCAGAGCTCCTGTGAGTACGCTTTTTAATTTGGAAACTGGGAGGGAATGTGAGTCTAGAATTCAAAATGTTCTTGACATGTTCTAGAAATGTACTGAAATAAAAAGATGTAATTGGGTGGGAACAGTTATGTAACAGTAGGCATAAAGTGTATACACAAAGTGCTGAGAAGAAATATCAGTGGGATTACTATATACAAGACACAAAGAAATCCTTCTTCATTAGTCAGCATGACTGAGGCCTAATTAGGGCATTGCATGAATAAATTTTAAAAAGTCAAGGGAAGAGTATCAAAGGAGACTGGAGGCCTATAACATGCATTCTTTTTGGAAAATATGGGGGTTATAATCCAGGAGAAAAAGAGAAGAAAAAATAAGTAAACAAAAAAGATACTCTACTAGCCTACAAAATGTAAAATATCATCAAAAGGAAAAATAATTTTTTATTCCTAATTCATGTGGCTAAAACAAAAAGTATTCTTAGAAGTACTAGATTAGATAATCTAAGGATAAGGAACCCCCATCCTTAGAAGTTTTTAAATAGAAGACAAGACAGATTTTAATGAACCACTGTTTAGATATGAATAGTTGTTCTCGTGCTGACCTGGCTTTCTCTGTGTTGATTTGGCTGGCCCTGCTTCTGCTCAGGATTAAGCTGTGAAACAGTGAATTGTGCTCACACCCACAAGGCATTTTACATGACTGTTCTCCCTCTGAAGTAGTCCTCTGATGTTTGAATGATGCCCAGTTCACCATGCACACCATCTGCACATTATTATTAAAAATCCCTGTAGGAGGACTGGCACAGAGTCATCTCTAACCTGCACATGGGATATCATGTGGGAGGAGTAGATCCAGCAATTCTCTAAACCATGTTACCGCTGATCAATGGAGGC